>NW_026844319.1:15645205-17120205 GCF_029955315.1 Cylas formicarius | reverse complement strand
CCGAAAGGTCAATGGTTAAAAACGAGATTTTAAATGCTTTTTATAAAACTTCTGGATTCCTCCTGCGGGATGATTGGCGAAACGTTAGCTAATTCGACTCAACAAAAACCGACGCAGGAGGAATCCAGAAGTTTTATAGAAAGTATAGGGAGTTTCTTTGAAAAAAACATTTTTTTCTCGGAAAGCTAAACATTTAAAATAAGGAAGTTACTGGAGAGACTTGTAACTCTGTTAGAACAAACCGCCCACCCCTTCCTCCAGAGGGCCTGGAGGGGCTACTGCGACGGAGTAATGAATACCCCGGACGCGGCTAGGCTCCTTAGGGTACTCAGAAGTGACCCTGCGGGAAGACTGGGGGTGGTCCGCAGGACCGGCGGTGGCTACACAGCGGGACCAGCGGACACACTACAACAGTTGCTGAACACGCACTTCGCAGGGTCCGCTGATCCGGACACAGGGGGGAATATTGAAGCCGGGGGTCGTCTTGGAGGCGACTACGCCACGGCAAGGAGGGTGGTTACCCATAGTAGGCTGAGGTGGGCTATTGACAGCTTTGGCCCCTTCAAGTCGGCGGGCCGGGATGGAGTATTTCCGGCTCTGCTGCAAAGGGACGGAGGTCTCCTGACCAGCCCGCTGATGGACCTGTTCAGGGCCTCCATTGCGAGGGGGTACGTGCCCGAGCTGTGGAGACACAGCAGGGTAGTGTTCATTCCCAAGGTAGGGAAGAGTGACTACACAGAACCGAAGTCGTACCGGCCTGTTTGCCTCACCAGCTTCATTATGAAGAATCTGGAGAGACTGGTGGACCGGTATCTGAGGGACTGGGTGGAGCTGGAGGCCCCTTTAGAGCCAGCTCAGCATGCGTACCGAAGTGGCGGGTCTGTGGGCTCAGCTCTTCACCATCTGACTTCCAGGTTGGAGGAGGGTATGGGCTCGGGACGGCTATGGGTGTGCGTGTTCGCTGACATCGAAGGGGCTTTCAATAACACGGCCCTGTACTCGATCTGCAGGGCGGTGGAGAGTACCGGAGGGGGGACGGCCATTGTAAGGTGGATCCGCTCCATGCTAACCGACAGGAGGGTCGAGGCAAGACTGGGTGGGGAGCAGGTCTCCATCGGTTCATCACGGGGTTGTCCACAGGGCGGGGTCTTGTCCCCGTTCCTGTGGTGCCTAGTGGTGAACGTGATATTGCATATTCTGAGGGAAGAACACGGGGTCTATGCTCAGGCATATGCAGACGACCTTGTGATAATGACGCAGGAGACGGACGTGAGGAGGATGCAGGGGCTCCTGAACGGGGCATTGGCAAGATTCTCACAATAGTGCCTGGACAGCAAGTTGGCTGTCAATCCTGGCAAGGTGGAGATGGTCATCTTCACTAGGAAAAGGAAGATGAAGTGCAACCTCAACATTTCGATGGGTGGGGTGTCTCTTTCTGCAAGCGGAAGTGTCAAGTACTTGGGCGTATGGTTTGACTCTAAGTTGACCTTCCAGGAACATATAAGATCAAGGACCAGGTCGGCCTTTGGAGCTCTGTGGGCGTGCCGGAGAGCGGTAGGGGGCACTTGGGGCCTGGGGCTGAAGATCATGCAGTGGATCTACGGTACCATGGTGGTGCCTATGCTCACGCATGGGGCAGTGGCATGGTGGCCGGGGACCAAAAGAGCGGGAGCAAGGCTAGTTCTTGACAGACTGCAGAGATTGGCTTGCCTCTGCATAACGGGCGCCATGAGAACGGCGCCCACGAGGGCCCTGGAGGCTCTGGTGGGGCTGCCCACTCTGGCGGATCGGGTGCAGATGGAGGCGGCCAGGAGAGCTGTGAGGCTGGCGAGCTGCGGGCTCTGGAGGGAGGGAACCTTCAATCGGGGTCCGTACGACATTTTAGAGGGCTGTCGCGGGGATCGCGGGGTCATGGGCATGCCGAGTGACGTCATGATCCCCGAGATGACCTTCTTTGATAAATTGACCTTTCTCTTTCCATCCCGTGTGTGAGGCGGGGAACTCTCGAAGCCTGGGCGAGAGACCGGGCCGCGGGGGGCTGGAGAGTTGCTCCGGGAATGAGGCAGGCGAGGCTTATGATGGATGGGCCCGCCCTTCCTCGGACCAGGGAGCTGCTTAGAATGACCAGAAGGGAGTGTAGAGCACTAACAGGGGCCTACACAGGACATTGCAGGCTTAGGAGGCATCTCTGCTTGCTAGGCATTGGAGACGACCCGGAGTGTAGGTGGTGCATGGAAGGGGAGGAGACCCCGTATCATCTGCTCACCGAGTGCCCTGCCTTGACATGGGCAAGATTGGGAGTCTTCGGAACGGCCCTGATCGATCCGGACTCAGTGCACGGTATTGGGCTAAAGGAGTTGCTGACCTTCTACAGGAGGGGCGGCATTCTGGACGCCCTCTAGAGCGGCCTGGGGGCACAACGGGCCCATCTGGTGGCCTAAGTGCTTGGACGCCCGCGAGGGCGCCCCCCTTTAATACCAATACCAATACCAATGCCCCTTCCTCCAGAAATCATCCATTTCCCCGTCATTGAGTAATCGGACCACTTAGCTGTTCTTGAACAAAAGAAAAAATCTGCTTAATTATTCTTAAAATCGAGGAATAGAAATGAAATAGGGAGAAAGAATTCCATGTGGCTAAATTTTGATAATCAAATGACAATAAATAGGGATCGTTTTAACCTCTTCTTTTTGATTGTACTAGGAAGGTGCAGAAGGAAAAAACTGGGGCCTAAACCCAAAAACGATACTTTGGCTGTACTTAACCGTAGTAAGACCAATGATAGCGCACGGACCAGTTGTTTGGTGGACAAGAACCATGCAGATGGAGGCGATAAGGCTGAGTAGCGTGCAAAGGTTAACGAGTTTGTGCATTACTGAAGCCATGAACACTACACCCACTGCAGCGCTAGAGGCTCTACAGATCTATATACAAGATGAAGCGAGATTCGTTGGATATAGATTACTGGAGGACCAGTCACTAATAAGTGGTGCACGTAGCAAGAAACATGACAAGCTCTGAGGGAGATAAAGGCAAACGACATCCGGGGCCTGCGTAAGGACAGCAAAATACCCAAGTATTGTTTGTTAAACATTACAAGACTCAAATATCCGCTAAAGAAAATTGGAAAAATGGTCCACCAATAAAATATAAAGTGTTCAAAAACTAAAGAAGGAGCAGCAGCTGGAATATATGAACCCAGGGTGAAAACAAAAATGTCTATTCCAATGGGTAGCAACAGTGTTCCAAGCTGAAATTACCGCAACAGAACATCGTGCAAGAGAAATAGAAATGAAAAATATTCATAATAAGACAATTGCGATTTATAACGATAGTCAAACGGCAATAAAGCTATGCTTCTTATTCTTCTTCTTCTTTCTTCTATAGTAGGCCTATGGCCTGTTCCTTCATCGGTCGCCTCTCAACCTAGATTGAGATCGTCTTCCATCTTTTTCTCGGTCGTCCCACGCTCCGTCTTACGTCTGGTGATTTGTCTCTAACGATTTTTACTAGTCTGCCATCTTGCATATGGTTAATATGGTCATTCCACTGTCTTTTTCTTTGAAGCACCCAGTTGTGCACGTTGTCCACTCTGCACGATTGCCTGATGTTTTCGTTTCTTTCTCTGTCTAGCAGTGTTTTTCCTAAGATGCGGCGGAGAATCTTCATTTCCGTAGTCTCCAGAAGTCGTCTAGTTTTTGCGGTATCTGATCTTGTTTCTGCCGTGTAGGTCATGATCGGTCTGATCGTTGTTTTGTAGACTCGTACTTTTATATGTTTTTTCAGATGTTTGTTTAGCCAAATTACATCGTTTAAGCAGCCTGCCACTTTATTGGCTTTTGCTACCTGTTACCTCACTTCGTCCTCCACATTTCCATAACTGGTAATGTCAATACCCAGATATTTAAATTCCATCTCTTGTTGAATTACTTGCCCGTCCACTTCCAGTTTACATCTGAGCGGCTCTTTTGATGTGGTCATACATTTCGTTTTTTGGGCTGAGATAGTCATGCAGATCCTCTTCGTTCTCTGCGCATATCATTGCATCGTCTGCATAGCAGATAATTGTCACTTCATCATTACCCATTCTGTACCCTCTACCCAAACGAACTTTTTTTATTACTTCATGCATAATTATATTAAATAACAACGGACTAAGAGAGTCTCCCTGTCTAATACCGTTGTTGGCCTGGATATGTTTAGTTAACTTGTTATTAATAGTGACTTGGATGTTATTGTTCAAGTATATATTTTCTATCGTCTGGACACTATTTATGGGTATATGTCTGTTATACAATAAACGTATTACATCTTCAAGTTGAACACGATCAAATGCCTTTATGAAATCAATGAAGCATAGGTAGGCTGGTTTATTATATTCTATGGATTTCTCTGTTATCTGTCTTAAGACAAAAACTGCATCCACCCACGAGCGTTTCCTTCTAAACCCTTGTTGTTCATCTTGTAGCGACGTAAGACCCTTGATTTTGTTGGTAATAACTTTTTTGGTGAGTTTGAGTGTTGTATCTAGTAGGTTTATGCCCCTGTAATTGCTCAGCTCCTGCTTATCTCCTTTCTTGAACATAAGTATCTTTGTGCTAGTTCTCCATGGGTCTGGTATTCTGCAGGTGTTTAGGATATTTTTAGTTTTGTTGTTGTCTTATTACTCGCCGTGTCTGTTTTTGTGTGCCATAAAAATCTTTTTCAAGTTTTGCTGAGAATTGTTCCCAATATTCGGTTTTGAATTGTCTTACCAGTGCGTTGGTTTCATTTCATTTCTGTTTGTAACGCTCATGAAATTCCGGTGTCTTCAGTGATCTGTAGGCAAGGTACGCTTTTCGTTTTTCCTTACATAATAAAGATAAAGCTATGCAAAGATAATAAAGATAAAGCTATGCAATCCAGCAAAATATCATCCAAGTTAATTCTGGATTGTTATAAGACATTAAACTAGATAGCAAGTTAGAATAAAGTGTCGCTGTCATGAGTACCATAGCACGAAGGCCACAAAGGTAACGAAAGTGCCGACGAACTCATTGAGGTGTATGATCGCATCAGAATCCTTCTATGGCCTTTGCACAATCAACCATCACACACTCTTTGGGAAGAGAAGCCCGGCAATGGTGGAAGAACATAACAGGACAAAGGCAAGCTGCTTTTGCCTCTCTCTCTCTGTTGCATGAATTAGAAAAAAAATTGGGGTTGCAAAAAAGAATTAGGTCGCAGGTGGTCTCTAAAAACTGTACGTTGCTGGATATTTTGTGTGTTCATCAACGCACAGTCAAGCAAGTGGAGCGGGCCGAAAAGGCAACACCGGACGCCGGTCGGCGAATACAAAAAGGTAAATACGTGGGCCGTCTCGCCGAGATACCAACATATAAACATATTATTACACTAATTGTTCTGCGTCGTAACTTAACACCTATGGCGTGCGCGGTCCGGTAAAGTGAGACCGTATACATCGGCAGTCCGGTGTGTATTATCCGATTTGACAGAAATACTATCCGGCCACTTCTTGACAAATATACCGGCGGCTATTGCGCCCACGTACGCAGTTTTGCGAATACAAGATATACAGGACGGAGGTCCGCGTTCAGGAGTATGTTCCAGGACCCAAGTTATTTAATAAACGTTCGCACCTTCAAAATCGATACAAATCATATCGAAAATTTGGAGATTATATTGCCTGTATGAAGTATACTAAACGAAAACCTTTCTCTTCCATTCACAAATAGCCAGATTTGTTTTAATTTCATAATTATATTTTTAACCCAGTACAATTCAGTTTTATTGCCTATAAGACAAGTCTTGAAGAACATATGCCGTTTGTTATCACTTAAGTGCATTTGAACGAGGTGAGATTTCAGGCCTATAAGGGGTTGGGTTGTCTTTTCTTGATGCGATTTTGATTGGTTGGTATATATCGTCGCCATACTCGTCGTACTGGGGGTTTAAGAAGAACCAGTGATCGCAACGGACAGCTCCTAAGACTTAGTGCCCTTAAACACCGTTAAAGTACAACCAGCACAATATATGCTTGAAATCGACTTATCAAAGAAATAAGGCTTATTAGCTATAGTCGCACCGACCTCAGTTGGTATTACTATTAACCTAAAACGACCTGGACAGACACAGCTACGTGTGGCATGTCAAGAAGGGCTTCACTGCAATAAGGAGTCACGATTTCAATAACCAAAAACCAAAGAAGGTGCAGAAGGTGGAATATGTGAACCCAGGGTGAAAACAAAAATTTCTATTCCAATGGGGAATTTAATTTGCATTTTTGCATTGAGCACAAGACCGCGTTTACTAGGGGCGTAATGTTTTGGAAGCAGCATGTCACCTCTGTTATTTTTGAACAGAAGTAAGAATGGTTAATCTTACATCAATTATTATGTCACATGCCGTCGCGTTGCCTTACTTTTATCAGACTAAGAGTAAGCAGACCACATACCGCTGCAGTTACCAACAAGCTAATGTAACTCTTATCGATCAATTAAGTCGCAGCATTCTACGAAGTGTTACAGAATGTCAACACTTGAATGCAACTCAGTATAAAATTTTTAAAAACTGTTTTATGATTGTTAGTCATTTTTGTCCCAGCTACTTCCCAGAATATTAATAAACTATATCTAAAATTTCGTTTTTTAAGTTTTTAGGTGGTGGACAAATTTTATCGTTCTGAAAAAAGATCGTGCCACATTGAAAAGCATAATAATTTCGGTAAACTAAAAACTTATATAACTTTTGGTCACAAATTCAATGATGGAAGTATTAAACAAATGCAGCATATCAGGGAAATTTTAAGTCATATAAACACCAAACTATGTTTTCAAATTCGTATTGAAAAAATAGTGAAAAAACCGTATAAAACTTAAGTTTTATTGGCAAAGAATTTCAAGATCCCAATTCGCTGATCATACTCTATAGCGCATATGTCGTATTTTGAGTTTGCCAGTGTGACATGCAGTCTCCAATATCATAAGTATGTAAATAGAGTTGACAACATTTAAAAAAAGTTTAGCAATCTACTAGGTGTGTCGCATGAAGCAAGCGTTGATTTCCACCATATGTGGAAATTATTAGTCGAGTAGTATACAGTAGCATTTTGTAAAGCCTCTATTTTAAAACCCTTTATGGATAGTTTGGTACTTAATTCCTTTCATTTCATTGAACAATTAAAAAGCATTACATTAGATCCACAGGACATTCTGGTTAGTTTTTACGTATAATCTCTTTTTACAAAACTCACTATTCCTGAAACCTCAACAATATTTCCTTATATAGTATTTCAGATATATTAAAATCCGAGAATCTGGAAACAAACCTTTTCATTATAATGGTCAAATTGTTGAACAAACGTCGAGAAGAGCTATTTGTTCTCCATTATCACCATTCATCGCTAATTCGTAGATATTCTTATTAACCTAACATTGGGTCATTCTGTTTATAGAAAACCTACGCACACAGACCAGTTTACAGAGACGTAAAACTATCCCAGCTCGACTCACTGAACACAGAATTACATCACCTTCTCTCTAATAATTTCCACATTAAAGATATTCAGCGTTTCATCACAAAATAGACTTCACCACAACCTTCCAAGTACAATGAGTCCAAAAGCAACCTTACACTGGCCGCTGTTGTCCCTCGATGCACTGACTACGTATCAAAATAAATATAACGTCAAAACCAGATTTACCACTTATCCAACATCTTTGATGCGTCAAAGACAAAATTCCGCTTGAGATTCTAGGAATTTACATTCCATGCATATGTGACGAACAATTCATTGGGAAGACCGGACGAAAAATGTCAACTAGAATCAAACAACATGGAAGAATCTAAAGAATGAGACAATACACTCATCATCAGTTGCGGAATACAATTACAAAACAGCAAATACAAAACAGGACACAAAATTTTATTCCATAAAACTAAAATTCTTGCACGCAATCAATTCTTCTACCATCGAAAAATCCTAGAATCTATAGAAATCTATAAGCAACCAAACAATCTTAACTGCGACTTAGGTCTTTACCTGTCATCAATACGGGAATCAGTCACCCGAGATGGCGTGTATGCCCTTCATTTAGCTCTGCCCCCCTCAAACAATATAAAAGTAGGTACAGAGCAAAATACGAGCCCGTTTCAGTTAAACTCCGAAGAAGCCAACAAGATGATTGGCGAAACGACAGAAAGTTCAATTCAAAAACAAGTTTTGTATATAGTATTACAGTAGGCTGTGAAAGTTTCTTTGAAAAATTAAATTTAATTTATTTCTACTTCCTTGTTTTTTCTCTTTCGTTTAGAAATATTTTTACTTATTCTTTTGAATTAAGATGTAATGTACCTTAGTAAATTGTGACGCTTGGTCGTCATGTTAGGGTACTTTGTCATAAAATAAATAGCAAAAAAACAAAGGAAATGAGATAGTCTCGTGATTCATTCCTAGTGCTAACAACCTGACCAAAAAGCACCATTAGTGATTCATATTCTCTCCTGATTATGGTAATTATTTCAAAATGATAATAACATTGTGGCTGTGCAGATAGTACCGAAAAAAGCATTTTGCTGTTCGAGATTTCATCCCCTTTGAAATTTTTACACATATTTTGAAAGGACGAGCAACCACTATAAATACTGTACGGGCAATAAGAGTGGACCCCACATCTTAAAGGAAAACACTCAACGCTCGACCGTCTATTCAGTGATTCGATTTCAAAAGCGCCTGTTTATTTTTCGCTTGTCAGATATGCCGGGAGATAAAGCCAAGTGTTGGGACAGAATTTACATAATTTGTTGTATTTCTTTAGGGGTCTTGATGGGTTTATTATGAAAAGGAAACCGAAGGAAAAAATCAGGACACACAGCGAAAATAAAACTCTGATTAACGGTAAATATTATTATGAATTTTCGTATGCGAGGTGCGGTCGTTTATTTTAAACTTAATTATTATGCGTAATTCGTCTGATCGACTGCAAAAATAGAAAAGTTTTATTTGAACTCTCTTCAACAGCATGCAACAATAATAAACTATATTCTTGTGCTTTAACGTTGCATTTTCTGTGTAGATAATATTTTTCTATTTTTTTTTTCATTTTGATTTGTATTTTCAGTTGCTTTCAATATACAGGGTGTTTATTAATTGATAACTGATAATTAGTGGTGTTAATTCTTGGAAGTCCTATAAAGTTTTAAGGTTTTGACCACAGGGTGGTAAAATTTTAAGAAAAATATAACGTTTTTATCTGTTTTTTTAAGTTTTGAACAGTTTAATTATTTTTGAAATCCTCATTTTTGGACCAAATTTGCTGCATTACAATTGCTTTCCTACTTTTTCGATTTAAAAAATATGAACCAACAATTTTGTTGTCAATTTAACAGTTTTACGACATATGATGTTAACTTTTCTTCTTAAAATCTACAAAGGATTCATATCCTTAAGTATAGGCACTTAATTTGCCCTATAGATAGCAACAGACACCTACATCTTACTACTCCTTGACGATATTCATGAAAGTTTTTTGTTTTTTTAAATTTACTAAAATTTTCATATACTATCGTTTAATTGTAATTTATTAATTCTCTGGCATAGATAACCTCGATTACTGATCCGGGAGAAATTAATTAAATAACGAATTACTATTATTAGTTGACGCGTTGCTAATGAAAAATGCGGAAAGACTTTTACAATATAATAAATTTTTCGCGTGAACTTTAAAGCAATTAAATATCAAGTTGTTTGTACGACGCCAGCGCTGTTGCGAAAAGCTGCCTTCTCGACGTCTGACGTCGGCCATTTGAGACGCTTGCCTGATATTGTGTATGCCGCTTCAGAAAATTCTTAGGTATTATAAAGCACTCCTTATTTACTAGGTATTGTTTCCATGATTTTAAGGTAAAAAGAGTAATCAGTTGTATCACAATTATTGTCATAGGTCATAACGTATTTATTTTGAAAAAGAAAAATTCAATAGATATTTCAAGATATTTTAAACGGTTGGAAAATAATTCCTCCGAAAAAAACGTACCACTAAAACCATGGAAAACTTCTTTTCCTTAAGTGATACTCGCGTTTACTTTTTTTAAAGATTTCTAAGCCTTGTGAGACAACAAAAAAGATGGTGTTGAGCTGTCGACGATAGATGTTAAGGGTTAAAATTTTAAGCAAAGATTTTACCATTATTATACATTGCAATTTTATTATAGGTAAAGCGGGGGCAAAACAAGGTTAGTCCATTACGACGAATGGAAAATTGCTTAGATGACGAAGTGAGAAGTAATTTACCGACAAAGATCGAGAAATAATACTTATAACTCAATAACAACATAATACTTAATGTACTCAATAGTTAATGTATAGTATATTGATATAATTTAAGATCTACAGGACTAAAAGTTCTTAAAGCAAAATCTGTTCTTCTAATATCGATGAAGTCATTCTCAAATATTCAATTCAAGATTCGAGATTTTACAATGGGGAGTTTTACTCAAAAACAACATGTGATTAAAAATGTCCTTGCATTTGACTTTTAGGTCACAAAATAATCTGTTTCATTTTATCCAATGTCGCCATACGAACGGAGAAAGAAATGATTGCTATAGTCGAATATAAACAGACGTGGTTGCTAATTTTATTAGCATGTAAAAGTTGCTTATCTGTCCATATACATCCATATAAAATCCGCAAGTAGCAAAGTGATAATTTTATTATTGTTTCTTTTAAATTAGTCACCTCTCTGAACTGTAATAAAATAATCTAATTTTTATTAGTTAGTTTAGTTGGTTTTAGTATTTGGCTAATCCTACATTCGAAGATTTTCTTTGAAATCTAATTTTTAAGATAATTTTAAAGAAACACAATAAGATATTCGATCTAATTCATCTAACTAGGGATACTTAAATTAGGTTGCTTTTTTGAAAAACAAAACTAAAAAGGACGCAACATTTCGAATCTTCATGTGAAGCAACAATCACCCGCTTAAATACGTCAATGAAAAGGCACCTCGTATATCCCGGACGGTTATTTGCTTTGTCGAAGAAGACAATGGCGGGGTATTTCACGTATCGTAAAATAAAATATTATTACACGGGTCGGCGCACTCAAAAATTTCCGTTTAACGTTCTATGTCCTCCCACAAATCATTCGTCGGTGTGGTAATATTAACATTCGGGGTTTCGCATCGTTGGTGCAAAGGAAGTCTCTCGCCTGATCGCCCGTTGAAGTCTCTTTGATACGACGGGATTCAAACCTACGCCCCGCCCCCGCTCCTGTTCAAAAATTCATGACGATCCTGCGTATAATATTTTAAAAACGATAATTGCAACAAACGATCCTTATACAGGGTGTTATAAAATGCAAGCAATAAATTCAGTAAATCAAAGTTTGATTTTTTTCCACAAATATGTTAGGCCATGTAGGTTAGTATCTTTTTTATGTAAGAAAATCAAGTTCCATATACCAAAGTTCGATAAAAATAGCTAGTTTCTTTTGAAAGGAGCGGAGTTAGTTCTATACTTTTTCTACATCCTACTGAAATTATACACTGATCAAGTGTGCAAAAAATGTCACCTTAAAGCGTCAGCTTCGTCAACCAATGTCGAGAGAAACAGGAAGTATCTAGTCCTTTATTCATGGGTTTGAGAGCTATTGGATATTTTTGGAAATTTTAGCCACTGGTGGTATTTTGACGTTTGTCAGTTCTGGTCATGTGACACGTTATTCAGTGAATGTATCAATGGCCGTAGAGAAAATATAGTATGCCAACAGCTCAATAAACTTCGACACTCACTCGTTTAAGTACTCGCTTCCCTAGTAAAGTTCGAATTACGATATACCGTTTTACCACCTTTTATGATTTTGACTTCGGAATGACTTTAAAACCCGCATGTTGTAAAGCGGAAGGAACCATTCTTTTCACTACGTGTACCACAAGAAAGGGCCGTATTTAAGATGTGCTCGATTTCAAGTTGAATTTGCTTATATCAAAACAGATTAGAAAGCTTAAACTGATTTCCAATTTAACGACTCTAAAATATTTTCCTAGGAAAGCAATAAAAAATATTATTTAGATAATTGATTTATAATGGACGTTTTCCAAGTTTGCTATTCGTTTATTTGTGGAGCTTTGGAGTTGTTTTTATTTCGTCTTGTGTTTTTAATGAGTAATTACCAACTTACTAGCTAAATTTACTCCATTTATATTTATAATAAACATTTTAAGGTAAGAATGGATTTTTCATTGCATAGACTAATAATAATCGAGGAATCTCACCGATGAAACTCTACACAAATCTGTCAGCTTTGATAAAAAAAATTATTTAAATTTAAATAAAAATTTCCCAAACTTAAATATAGGATTACGTCATAAAAACTGTATATTGTTCAGCGAACTATACCAAATTATACTCATGAATAAGATATGCTACACTTGTTGCTTGTTTTCATAAAAATGATAAACTTATACTTTTCGATACTCCACTTCTAAACGGCATAAAAACTGAGCTGAGTTCAATTATATTTCTTAATTGTACGAAGGACTTAATGTTTTATTTTTGAAAATGACATAATTACATGGGAATTTAAGGATAATTGTTTAGATAAACGTCCCCAAATATCTTATCTTTAAAATACTTGAAAGTTTAAGAAAAGAATATTATATTTTTATTACCATGATTCTTCTCGCGGTTTATGTTAATTTGCCACTCATTTATAACTGGATGACACGTTCCACCGGCATCACTATTTTTGAAAAAAAAATGGCCGCCACCGACTTTTATTTTTTCTTCGTATTATGTCACTTACGTAAATATTAGGTATTTTACTTTGAACGTTTCAGGGAATATTTTTGTTTACAAGTTTTGAGGAGTTTCCCGTAACGTTATTAGAATTTGTCATTCTCATAATGAAGGAACACCGAATCACCAAAATGGAAAAAAATAATTCTAACGATATTTTTCGTGCCGTGACTCCAATCGACATATTAAACCGTCGCGTACGGGAAAATAAGAAATAACGGAAAAAATAATGCGGCCGACCAATTAGATATTCCAATTTGTCGTCGTCAAATACAAATTTTATACTATGACGAGAGATCGTAAATCACGGCGGTCATATTAGGAAACGCACGTATACCAAATAAGTACTCAGAAATCCGCGGGACATTCGTATTATATCGACTATTGAATTCGTGTAATTGATTTAATATGCGGACGGAGAGCTACCTGGTTATCGGTTTCTGGTCTGGCGCATTCCCGTGTTAATTTTCGTGCAGACGCGAGCGAGGTTATTCGATTTCAATTATCATTCGACGATTAAAGTAAAGAATTTGATCGATCGCAAAGCGTAATGCCAGGTGAATTAGTGATCGGGTATGGACACAAATATTTTATAGAAAAAAGAAAACTCGACTGTACTGCTTTCTTCGATTTAAAACCACTACCCTGTAAGGATAGGCGGCTCCTTTTGGTTAGTTTTGGTTAGGTTGGCTATTATTACAGTCACAGTAATATTTTTAAAGTTACTAAAGCACAACAATAAACAAATAAATAAACTAAAGAGGAATTTGATTGCAATAACTTTATATGTGATACATTTAATATACACGATATGCAGTAAAAAACGGCCATCTCATTGCAATTTAAATTGCAAATGAGTATCGACATAAGCAATCTTTTATATTATGTAAGAGAAAAAGTTCAATCCTGGGAAACTATTTAAAAAACTATCAAAATATAAATAGGTTAGGTTGGCTATTAATACAGTCACAGTAATATTTTTAAAGTTACCAAACCACAACCGAATAATTTAGTTAATGGAAGTCAGATGTCTATTATCGGTTTTTTTAAAAAACTAATAAATAAACTAAAGAGGAATTTGATTGCACTAACTTTATATGTGATACATTTAATATACACGATATGCGGAAAAAACGGCCAACTCGTTGCAATTTAGATTACAAATGAGTATCGACATAAGCAATTTTTTACATTATGTAAGAGAAAAAGTTAAATCCTAGGAAACAATTCCAAAAACTATCAAAATATAAATAGCGAATGCGGGTGAATTTTAGAAACTATTGCCTGATGAAATAATGAAGAAATATCCAAAAACCTTATTTTCCAGAGTACAATTTTGTAAAATATTTTTAAAATTTTATGCCGACTTCCTTGATAAATACTTTTTTTTATTACTTACGAGGCATGGTTTGATTTCTCAAGAAAAAAAAATGTTGGGGGAATAAGAACAATACCGAGAGAGTATTTCCAACAAGATGCGGCTGCCGCGACCACAACTTCTACAATCACGGAACATCGCACCTTCTGATTTTGCAATTCAGTTTTACATCAGTTACAATTTTTAGAACTCTATTCTGAAAAGAAAAGATTTATACCGAAAAAAGTTCATATAAACTTATGCCCTATTTTTTTTTTATTTTTAAATTTTGCTTCCAAATTTGGCAGGTATTATTGTCAGGACATATGTTTGTGTGAATTTTTTCGGGCCACCGTGTATATGTCAACCGATAATTCGACCATAATTTTCAAATCGTCAGCTGAGGACGTTATTTGTAAACAAAAACGTTACACGTTCTGTCTAGTGACGAAAGCTGTAGGTGCCATAGGTCAGGAGCCCACGGTCACGGTTACGTGGTTCTCAAACTAACTTGGTGCAATTTCGCTCTAAACGTATTTTTCACCGACATAGGACCGCTTCTTCCTGAGTATCTGTCCCAAAAAAAACCCGCCTAAAATCGTCTCGTTTCCTGCAACACCTTGAGCTCGTTTAAAAAACTCCTCTAGGAGCGCAAACCGCCAGTGATAAATCGCTCATCGTTCACGCACATTCCACGATCATTACACACGCGAGGTTCGTATTTATTAAGTTCATAAAAGCAAAGAACTTGGTCGTTTGCATGCGCCGTAACCTAAATACCACGCGGATTTTGTAACGACGGCCTGGCAATAGACAATACATCATGTCTGAAACGCAGTACGAAGATAAATGGTCGAAGCGATCATGTGGAAACCTCTCTGTTATCGCCGTCGCGGCCGCAGACTCCGATCGTGGTTATTTTCAAATTTCGACAATGAGTTTTGCTAAGCTTTTTAGAGGTTATATTTACAAGAGACGTGTGGGCCAAGAAGTGTGGCCTTAGTATATATAGTTGCTATGGTAATCACGTAAGGTGGGAGAAAATAATTTGCAAGAGGTGCGACGAATCATTGGCTTGTAAGATAATGATATAATCATAAATAAAAATAAAAACAAACTTGAGTGTTCTTTAGAAATCTGCGATACTACACATACTAAAATACTAAACACAAATGACCAGAACAAGAAAACAAGTGCACGTCTTTAAACCGTCTTCAAAGTTCTTTGCAAATTTCAGAATATTACAGTATTTTTGCTATCAGCCTTTGCAATAACAATATCCAAAAACACATTTTCGTTTTCAAAGACCCTCACAAAAAATAAGCAAAAGCAGATGTAGCCGCAATACGTACGTAAAATCGAGCTTTTATTGTCATTAAGTGGAGGTTACCCACTAGATCTTTGACCTTCAATATGCCACACAATAAGTTTGTGCAAAATTTCATCTTGCCTGGAGTTCTATACTGGACTGTAATTTTGATACTTATCAGATCTGGTGGTCACATCACACGTCACCCTGTGAAAGTATTCATGCGGTTTTGGCGTAGAAAGAGTTTGCAACACATTGATAAACTTCGTCTCACACTGGATCCACTGCGCCTGTACCAATCCAAAATTGTTTTCTGAGCATACAACGTATAATAATGCAATTACATGATACTAAATAATTCTCTATATAGCTCACCCTAAACAGTTTTTGTGCACTGATTCGCAGGCCTAGATACTTCACCTTTCATACAAAGCATTAGAAATATCTATTTTGCTTGTACGGATTTCATATGGCATACTACATTGTCGTCCTATCTTCAAGAGGATACAAATCATGACACTTCCTAGTCTGTTCATTTACCGTGCACTGACCCACGTCCATGAAAATATACATGCTTTTGAAAGACATTCTGACAGACATGCACACAACACCAGACAGGCAGACATCATCGTACCATACTATTCCAGACTGACGACCTCGGCAAGGAATAAGCCTCACACCGACTTGTACAATGTTCTTCCTCAACATATCACAGACTTCTCACAGTCTAAATTCTCCAGAGAAATTAGACTGTTCCTTCTGGACCACGCTTTTTTACTTTTTAGCTGTCGTTGGTTATGTCAGTGAAGAAAAGTCGAAGTCTTTGACAACAATTCTGACTTGTATGCTAAATTAATGATGACTGTTACCAAGAATAGGACCGGACTCAGTATCCCTGTACACAACTCGATCTTTTTTGAAAGAGGTCCATGTTATCGGGAGGCGATCCTGTACTTACAGGTCGAAGGCTTTGTTCTTTTTTAACTTTGAATTTTAATTATATGCATATTTTCAATTGTCCTGTCTTTTTATTATTTATACATTTTTCCTATTTTATTCTGTAATCTTATCCTATTAGGTTATATCTTTTAATTGATTGTAATGATAACAAAAGAAAACGCAATGGTCTAGAGGATGAGTCATTTGTTAAGGTCAAATAGTTGATCATTATTGACAAACTTCTGCGCGGTTTTTCTTTTCTATAACACATAATCGCTATTAAATATGTTTGTTTATAAGCAAAACTTCTGATTAACTTTTATTACTCTATGAATAAAACCGCAACAGAGAAAATCAAAACCGTATGGTAGCAGTTTTTTAACGCCCAAAAGGGTTACTTAATTTCTCTAACCTGAAATGAGAAGTGTGAACATTGTGACGCATTTCCCTTCCATATATATATTTTAAATGAATTTACTTACAAATTTTGCGCGAAATATATACACAAATTTTTCATATTCATTTATTTGCATTAAAATATTCCTTACCGGCTCTACTTTTCCAACAAAATAATTAATTCAGCAGACTAGATACTTATCTTCACATAAAAAAAATCACCTGACCGGATACGTTAACGTGATTGGTAAAATTTACCAGATTTCTAGTTAGTAATTAACCTTTAATTTAAAGGTAAATTTAAATTGGCATGAAGTGTTTTTAAATGAACTAACGTAAAAATAAATTTAAAATGTGCATTTACTTGCACGTTTAAATATTTTTAAAAAATTGGCTGTCTGAAACTCCAAGCTGCGATTAAAAAATGATGTAAAGTAGCCCAGATTTTTGTAATTCTGAAAGTAAACATAATAAAAAACTATATTAAAGAAGATTCGACTTTTGGGCAAGCCACGTCACGTAAAGAATCGCCTACCGTCTGGTTGAAGAAAAGAAAAAGTGCAAGTGAGACGATGATGAGGGGGCCGAACGGGATCACTTTCTCCAACGAGAGGCACCTGCCCCGAATGTGGAGCAATCACGTGGTGAAGTGCGTCGCCCTCAACGCTATAGACGCGTATCGATCTATCGGTCAATTAATTTATCTGTGTTCCTTATTGGTTTTTCGAGATTAAATCTGAACGACACGCTTTTTTTTTTCTATAATGATCCGCGAGTTCGAAGAACGTCCGAAGAAAGTCCGCGTTTCGATTATGACCGTGTGGGATAATAAAAACGCACCATCAACTACCGAAAAGAAGTAGAAAACTTATTAGATACTAATTGGTAGTGTCAATAGACAATGTAGCTCAGTACTAAGCCGGCAATAATGCAAACACTTATACCACCAAAACAAAATATTGTACTATTTGTAGTCCGTCTCAATCTTCTTTGACGGACCATCCCCAATAAAGCTTTAACGACGATATTACCTATTGTAATTAACAAAAAATGAATTCTTACTTGAGTGACAAGGTAGGGGTGGGCCAGGTATATTTCTTTCGTTCTGATATATTTCTTGGGTGTTGACCATTTGTGGCAATATCGAATAATCGTTTTTATTCGGCGTTTCGAAAAAGTTATTTTGCGAGAATAGAACAATGTCGCGTCGATATTATTTGTCGCTTGATGCAAAACAGGTTGTATGAAACTTAGAAGACGGATTTGTCGGCCGTTGTCTGCAGAGAATATTAAGGATTCTAACTTGGATTATCGTGAGGATATAAATGCCTGTATTCTTGACATGGATAACGCAAGCTACAACAGCCGTCTGCTACGCAAGGCACCAGCCTCATCAAGATTAAAAACTGAAATTCAGGTTAGAAAACGATATTTATTTTTAATTCAGTTAGAAAAAAGCGCAACTTTTGGAAGTCCTAAATTGATATGCCATTCAAAAACAGTATGCATGCGATAATTTGGTTGTCATACTGTCTTACGTCTTCCTCCATATTATTGCATGTTGAGCCAAATAGAGCATTTGTGGAAGTCAGAGGTCAGAGTAAAAAATGTTACTCCTGCTTTATGTTTTAGTGTTACACATTTGGTAAAAAATGTAATTAATAACATACCAATTGAGACCTGAAAAAATGCAGTACAGTACGTTATAAAAATTAAGGACCCTTACATTTCTATACAAAACAAAATCCTATTATAATTAATCTCAATGACGACTCTAATAGCGAGACAGAATTAGATTTCGACATTTAGAATAAATATGTAATTATGTATCGTTTTTTCTTAGTGTAATTTAATAAGATTATACCCACCTAAATAAACAACAAAATACCTATTATTACCAAAACCTTCCCTAATGTTTTGTCCTTGAATACTTACCGGACCAGAGTTTCATTGCCGTTGGCAGGTAACTTCCATAATTGCGGACAAAAGCCAGCACGATGAAGATTGAGACATACCATACAAGGGATATCTGAATAATAACTTAGCAAGTTGGGCCATTCGTGCGACTCTAGTGCAACAATAACTTAGAAGCAACGCATGAGCAAAGTATAAAAAATTAAATAATAGTAGAGGTGAGATTAAAAAAAAACACAAAATGTACCATAAAAAACAAAAGAGGGAAATCTAATTAACATTAAATAGGAAAAGAAATATAACAAGGCAGGCAATCAGTTAGGCAAAACTTTAGCGAAATATTGAAGACGACTGGCGACAAGATTTTGAAGATGCTGGCTAAGTTTTTATTTAGCTCATTTATTATTATTGCTAAATATTAGCTATTTACAGGCAGGAAGTAGATTGACGCGTCAAACCGAAGAAAAATTCGCCTCGATCGACGAATTCCTAAAATATTTTTCATGTAGCTGAGCTCGCCGTAATTTCAAACGCAATTATCGGGATTGCATTGAACGCGTGTCGTTCCGTTGACAAGTGACATATAAATGTACCTCTAAAGATGCTGATAAATACGAAATAATAACTAACTATTAAATGATAATAGCGCCGATTGCCAAGTACATAAATATAATTTTCCGCTGCTTATACAGAGTGTTCGTGTAACGCAGACGAATGCCAGCAATGTGAGGCGTATATGCAAGACACGTTCACTTAAGTGAATTAAATATTTTCTGAGTCTAGAAATATAATGGCGATAATTCCAGGAATTAATTGGTGGGTTCTTAAGGGTTGTTTGACACAATAGTTGGTTAAAAAGTAAATAGTAAAGTTTTTGTTTTGTCCAACATTTAAAAAAATACACAGCGAAGTCAATTAACAGATTAAATTTTTAAATAATTTATTCAAAAGGGTAGAATACGATATATTCATAATAAAAAACGGAAATTCTTAAAAGAACCTTCCCGGGCTTGATTGAAAAGTTCATTTTTGAAACGTATTGAAAACATATACATTAAATAACATTGGCATGGACATTAATTCACAGTATTTTAATTGGTATTGTTGAAATGAAACAAATTCTACTAGATACGTTAGAGCAAAATTAAAGATATTTTTTTATAAAAAATTTAATTAAAAATTTTATTTAAGTAGTGCGATATGATGACTTGGTGTACACATACGTTCTCAAATTGAAGACACTACATTTTAAATTCCGGCAGTCATATCAGTGTGGTATAGTATGTAACACGTTAGGTAAACATTTTAAGTCACTCGTTTATATATTTTTAATTTTTTATTAAAAATGATAATTTTTAAACAATTTTCCATGTTAAGGTCATAAAAGTTACTGGCATTAGAGGAGATTTGAGGATTGTTTGGATGCAATTGAACATAATTTTGTTTAGCAATAAAAAAATCCGAGGTATTTGTGGTCTAAATTTCATTGAATTTTATTAAACCGTTTCCGACAAAATAAAAAAACGATTTTTTGGAATCCCTTTTACTGAGCCGCTTTCTAAAGTAGGTACTTTAAGACACATGTTTATTAACACCATTTTATCAATATTTGTTACTGCTCAATTATATTCTTGTAAATTTTAATATTCTGTAGGTATTCTATTTCTCCTAAACATTCTTGTTTATTTAGATTTCGGTCCACCCTGTGCGTTTCCGGTGGCATTTAGTACTTCTCAGATCCGCGCGTAAATAACGTGTCAAATAATTATCCAACTGGCCGAGAAAACAATTAAGATCACCTTGACTGCAATAGAATTTTTCCCCCCAGACATTATCACGTGGAACGAAATTTCTTGTATAAACTTAACCTAGAGCAAAAAATCTTTCGCCAACCGCTTATTAAACTCATTTGAATAAAAGTTTATATTTTTATTGGCGGCCAAGTATACCAATAAATATTAATGTCAAATTCCCGCTAAATGTTATGTTCTGTCTTGGGGCGCCAGTAGCAACCGAGGTGTTCTAATTATTAATTATTGTTTCTTAATGAGAGAGCAAAAAAATGTTTTATACAGTAATGCATTCGAACTGGAGCGGGCTCTATTTCCTTCACAATTTCTTTTACATTTTGCATTATAGTAGTTTTATGTTAAGTTAAAAGTGACGTCATATGTTTAGTTTTTGTTAATTAATTATATTTATATTTTATAATTATTTAAAAATCATTTAGCATATTGATTGCAAACAAAACTGATTTTGAAATGAGTCGATGGGTAAGAAATTTAAGTCAATGACGTCTGCTATAGTAAAACACAGCACAGTCTAAATCGCAGGCGATATTGCCAGTAAAATACACTTTAAGCTTCGAATAAACATAAAAATATAATAGGGTATTAGGGTTGTCACTTTATAAATGAGTGTATTTCACTAGTTTCTTTTTGTTATCTCCAAAAAAACGCACAGTTGTTGATTTGCTAACAACCAAAGAAGTTTCTATGGTCTTATACTATGGTTGATGGTTAAGGGCAATATGGCTAAGGGCATATGGACCATTATGGTTTGGTCATATTGGAAAAAGAGGATGTCAATATCCGAGGAAATAGGTTGCCTATTTGACGGGTAAAGGTTTTCCAATGGAATTTAGAGGACAATCAAAAAACGACAGAAAGTGAACAAGTGACGTCATATAAGCAAAAGAAACTTGATTTATGTAAGTGTGGATTGCAAAATTCAAAATTAATCCAATTAGCTGAGAAATACGTAGAAAATATAGAGAATTGTTGACATTCCTGTGTCCCAATCTGAAGCCAAGCCTGAATTGATGGTTCTTTTCAGGCAATAAACCCCTTCAGAATCGATCTTTACAATTGCTGCGACAGGTTTTCGGCTCAAATACATCCTTAAATCCCACTCTATGTGAGAGGTAATTCTGGAACATGGTAAGTCCCAATCAGGGGAAAAATTTTATCATAAGCTTCCTAATAGGCGGCAAGACATTGAAGAGTTAACGGGTTCATTGTTTTCTAAACTAAATGATTTCTAATTAGAAGATTCATTGGATTGATTGTTTGAGAATATATATTTTTTTAAATAAATTAACTAAAATAAAGTCATTGCAGTGACGTCATAACACGTGGTAAATTTCAAAGTAGGTACTGAAAATCCTTATCTACGTTTGAAGAACTCTATGGGGTAACCGAAAAGTTCATTTGTTTTCTTTCTTAGTAGTTCAACTTAGTTTTGCCACATTTGTTCGGTTCTTTGTTTCGTTTGGCACAACGGCGGCTTAACCGCACGACGAATAATTCTTAAGCGATTTTTACGATATACACCGCTTGTAAACGAGCAGTTATCCTTTTAAACATAACGCTTTAATGTAATTCAGAATTAACAACTGTCATCTATGTCACGACGGTACTCGCTTACTTGACAAAAAGCCGCGAAGAATTCCAGGACATATTTTATCGGCACATTAGACTTCTACAAGGTAAAGTCGATTTCCCGATTAGATCTCCCGTTCAAGGTTAATTATCATTATCCTAATATTTTATTGCGGCAGTAGTGCGCGATCGCAGGGCTTAACAGAGCATGGCATACATACTTCATTGCCTCTAAACGCAGGAAATTGTTTTTCGTCCGCCGCTGACAGTGGCGGATGATGCCGGGATTAAATTGATACCTCTCGTACGTTTCGAGCCCGAAGCAATGCGTGTTGGTTTTTCGAAAAAAAAAATGCGTCCGCGCCTTTTTTTTCATTTGTCGTACCGAATAAACTGGCTCCCCCCTTTATTGTACCTGCGCCGAATACCCTCGAAAATAGAATCGCGCTGCGCCCCTGTGCTCGCAACATTTGTCTTTTATTAAATTTACGTGATAGACATCTTTATTGCTAGTAAAAGTACGCCATTAATAAACTCGTATCTGATCTGGTCGGCAAATGTTGTGTGGGAAAAATCATTACTAAATTATCCGTGTTGCGCAACGACTCAAATACTATGATTTATTTTAATCGATCGTTTTTGCATATTAAATAAAACTTTTAATTGGAGAGCGCACTGAGCGGCAACTGGTAGAAACGTAAAATTCGGTCTTACATTTCAAATCTTTGCATGACTTGCACATGCGCAGTCGATTAAGAAACTTTGAAAACGTTGGCTGAAATATAATGAAAATCAAAATAAGCTATTTTATGAAGAAAAAATATATTCAAATGGCAACCAAATACAAGCAAAGAAAGATTGTTTTTAAGCATTACCACTTTATATCTAAGAACAAATAAGTCTTCCGGAACCACGATCGAAATTTATAAAAAAAAAATTGCCATAAATGTTAGTTTATTTATTTTGGCGTATGGCATTACATGCAATGTATAATACAAGTACAGATCTAAGAACAATCACGAATAAATACACAAATGTAAAAAGATAAAAGCTATAATTCAATGTCAAGGTTTGTTATCCATTCCAACGTCGATGCAGATACCTCCATAAAGTCAAGCCAGCTTCCCGTGTATAAGCGTAAGGGACACTCGCTATGAATATGCTGGATGGTCTATCTTGGTGCTCCACAGTCACATTCTGGTGATACTGTTTTCCCCCATCGGTGTAACGAGTCCGCGCACCTTCCATGTCCGGTGCTTACCCGGTTCAGGGCTGACCATTGCCTTCCGTTTAGGTCGGTTCCCGTGACGTTGCAATTATAAGTTGCGAACCAGTTTTGAAGAACATCACTTGCTTTCAAACTCCAGTCGCGCTTTCATTGGTCTTTGGGATCATAGCCATCATTTTGGAGTGCTTCAGCCAGATATAATGACGGTTTTCTGGACTTTAGTCTTCCGTGTCTTAGTTGTGGGAGATCTTTATGAATTGGTAGTGCTGCGTTTAGGATAATTTTTCTATATTCGCGTAGAAGGGCCTCATTTCTACGCATTTCTGCCGGTAATATGCTGCATAGCACTGGCAGCCAGTATGCAGGTGTAGACTTAATAGTACCGGATATCAGCCTCATTGTGCTATTTAGTTGTCTGTCAACAAGCCTGGAGTGACAGCTATTGATCCATACTGGAGCGCAGTATTGGGCCACGGAGAACGCAAGGGCAAGCGAAGAAGTGCGTAGTGTTGTTGCAGTTGAGCCCCAGGTGGTTCCACATAATTTTTGGATTATGTTATTTCGGGTTGCTATCTTCGCTGCGGTATTCTCCAGGTGTTTCCGATAGGTGAGCGTGCGGTCCAAAGTTACTCCCAAATACTTAGGGTGCGTGTTATGATTCAAAGTGGCATTCCCCAGCTGCACTTCTATTCGTGCGTTTGCCATTTTATTATTAAGATGAAATGTTGATGTTTCTGTTTTGGCAGGGTTTGGTATTAGTCTCCAATTCTTAAAATATGTATGTAGTCTGGCAAGGTCGTTGTTGAGAATGGTTTCTGCAGCGTCAAGAGATTTGTGCCTAATAGCCAGTGCTATGTCGTCCGCCTAGCAGAATTTTTCTCCTCTGTGGCTGGAAGATCTGATATGTAAAGATTAAACAAAAGGGGAGCCAAGACAGACCCCTGCGGGAGACCATTATTTATTATTTTGGTGTGGCTAATTTTGTGTGGCGTAGGGATGTGGCGACCCCACCGCCCAGAGGGCCACCTCTGCAAACAGCCAACCCGGTGCTTGGGGGTAAAATCGAGCCACCCTGTCTCAGGGGGTCATAAATTCTGAGACCTGGTCCTCCAGGTTCGGGGTTGTACTGTAGGCCAGCAACCTACATATGGAAAAACTTTATACGCTGCGAATCAAACACTTTTGCCTCGGAGACGGACGGATAACCAGGATAATCGACCTAGGCTACGAAATAAGGATATTCTATTAGGCACATGGAACGTTTTAAGCTGGTTTAGACCAGGAATAGCTACAAGAGCGATCGATCAATTGGAAAGGTACGGGATGGACATTACTGCCATTCAGGAGATTAGATGGCTAGGCACAGGCAGTGTACAAATGCAGAACTCTTTAGTGTTTTGGTCAGGGTCTGAAAATATACATGAATTCGGATGTGGTTTTGTTGTAAGCAAAAAATATCGAACGGCTATTATAGCATTTAAGCCGGTGAACAACAGAATATGCATACTCAGAGTGAAAGGAAGGTGGCACAACGTAACTATGTTCTCAGTACATGCCCCGACGAATGAAGCAGAAGATGAAAAGAAAGACGAATTCTACGAGATGTTAGAACAGGAATATCGAGCAGCTCCCAGGAACGACGATAAGAGAACTAAATTTTGTAGAAGATAGCACCGGAAGACTACTGACGTCGGAGGATGATATAATTCAAAGATGGGGGCAATATTTCTCTGAACTGCTTAATAGACAAGTAGATGGAAGTGACAAAGACACGCACTTCTATACTGCAGAATTGGAATTGGAACCGCCTACACTAGATGACGTTAAGAAGGCTATCAACAAATTAAAGAACTACAAATCCCCAGGGGAAGACGAAATTAATGCAGAACTCGTAAAGAACGGAGGAAATGAACTACACCAAATGATACACCAGATCATATCAACTATATGGAAACGCGAAAAGATGCCAGATGAGTGGAACAGTAGCATAATAATACCAATCCATAAAAAGGGAAAGAAAGCGGACTGTCGTAACCATAGAGGAATATCATTGGTAAATACCACCTATAAGATAGTGACATTGATCCTTGTGCAGAAACTAACACCATATGCCGAGGAAATATTAGGAGATTACCAATGTGGATTCCGACCGGGGAGGTCTACGACGGATCAAATCTTTATAGTCCGCCAGATTATGGAGAAATGCTGGGAATTCAATAAAGACATACACCAAATTTTCTTGGATTTCCAGCAGGCCTACGACTCAGTCAACCGGGATCAGCTATGGTATGCAATGAGGGAATTGGGAATCCCATTAAAATTAATAAGTTTAACTAGAATGTGCGTAGGGGGCTCCAAAGCAAAAGTACGAATTGGTGAGACTACGTCAGAAATATTTGAAATACATACAGGCCTGCGACAGGGAGACCCTCTATCCCCTTTGCTTTTTAACCTGGCTCTGGACTGGGCCATGAAGAAAATCTCTCCCCAAATAACACCGGGTTTCGCAACGGATGGTACGAAACTTATGTTAGCCTTTGCCGATGACATAGATGCTGTGGCACATAATACTATAGATGTTAGAGAAATATTCTCCTCTTTTGAAAATCATGCTCAAAGAATGGGATTAAGGATCAACGAAGCTAAAACTAAATATATGATAACGTCTAAGAACCCCAGGCAAAGAATACGGCAAAATATTACAATAGATAACTACAATTTTGAAGTCGTAAAAGAGTTCAAATACCTAGGAGCGACAATAACAGATGACAACAGGAACGAAAAAGAGGTAGCCGCACGTATTGCATCGGCAAATAGGGCTTTCTATGCGCTATCAGGATTCCTTAGATCCAAAATACTTACAAGAGGAACTAAGATAAAAATATATAAGACCATAATACGCCCTGTTTTATCATACGGTAGCGAAACGTGGGTCCTAAACAAAAGAGAAACCGACAAGCTTCTGGTCTTCGAAAGAAAAATACTACGAGCGATTTTTGGATCAACCAGGGATATTGTAACAGGAGAATGGAGACGTCGAAATAATAATGAACTTGAACAACTATATGGTGTGGAAAACATAGTAAGATGTATTAAATCTGGTCGACTGAGATGGGCAGGGCATGTTGTTAGGAGCAATGATCAGAGACTCTTAAATATCATATACTGTGAAAGGCCAGAAGGAAAGCGATCTGTTGGCCGACCTAGAAGGAGGTGGAAAGACGCAGTTACGGAGGACGCGAGGAAAATGGGTATAACCCTTTGGGAATTGGAAGCTCAGGATAGACAGAGCTGGAGGACAATAGTGTATGCGGCCAAGACTCACCCAGAGTTGTAGTGCCAAAAAGAAGAAGAAGAAGGCTAATTTTGTCGTCATGGACCACATTGAAGCACCTATTGCTCAGCATGTTTTGTATTAGACGGGCTGTTGTTTGGCATGGTATGGCTCTCAGAAATTTGTAGTTCAGTCCCTCCCTCCAGACCGTATCATAGGCTGACGTCAAGTCCAAGAACACAGCGGCTGTTTTTAGTTTTTGTTGGAAACCCGCTTCTATGTGCGACGTCAATGCCAGCACCTGGTCACAGCAGCTGCGGCCCGGTCTAAATCCTGATTGCTCAGAAGGCAGGTATCCCGTAATGGTGCTACCAATTCTGTTATAGAGGAGGCGCTCAAGTAATTTATACGTGCAGCTGAGAAGAGCAACTGGTCTGTAGCTTTTTGGCTGATCAGCAGGTTTTCCTGGTTTCAGCAGGGCTATTATTTTAGATTTTTTGAACTCCTTCGGCAGTTTCCCTGTCTGCATAATGTTAGAGAAGAACTGCGCGAGCCAATAAATGTTAGTAATTAATTACTAAATAATAAAATGAAAGGGCCGCTGTTGCAACAAAATATTTAAGTAGTTGTGCAGATAATTTTTGGGCTATTCTTCTTCTTGGAGACCCCTGTCTATTGGAGGTTGGCGATCATCATAGTGATGATGTTTTGTAATCTGACGTGGTCGGCGATTGGTCTTTTACATCCAACCCTCCGCGTGCCCTCGTCTTTGCGCTGCATGGTAAGGCGAAGTAGATGGTATTTAGGTCTCCTGATAAGATGGCAGGAGTACTCTGCCTTCCATGCTTTTACGGAATTAATGAAATTCCTGCCGGTGTTCATCATTTCAAGAAAGTCCCCGATGGTGATGTGGGTAATGTTAATCATGCGGCTATAACACCATAATTCGAATACTACTAACTTGTTTATAAATGAATCTTTTATGGTATAGATTTCACTACTATAAAGCAATATCGATGAAACATAGCATTTGAGAATTTTTTTTCAAAGGTGCATGGAGAGATTTCTGTTGCTTAACCTCAGGTGAGAGTACTTTTCGAGACGAAACGCTGAGTGTTTTATTATTATTATAACTATAAACTAAAAAAATAAGCTAACATGATTATGAAGCTACAAGTAAGTAGTAGTTAAATTATTTGATAGTTTATAAACGTAACAAACCAATACATAAAACAAAATATAAAAATTATTTTGTGTTGACATTTTTAAGAATTATTCCGCAACAATTTTAATAAACGCCACTTTAGTCACGAGTTTGTCTAGGCAAGAGGAGAGTATAGGGGAGCGAGTGCTTAATAAATGATTGACTAAAAAAAGTTTTCAAATGGTTTGCATACGCCTGTTATATGTGACGAAATAAATTGCAGAACCTTCACAGAACTAACTATGGATCAAAATACCATCACTTAAATTATCCGATTGCTCTCAACCCTTGACTTAAGCGATTAGAGCATAATTGGGTGCTTTAGTGAAAAAATAGTTTAGCAACTGTTTCTACTAATATTAGTCTTTGTAACAGCAAAACAGTACATGTGACATGTGTAGCCAAAACTGGCAAACGTCAAAATACCATCGACAACGGACAAATGTTAATGTCGTAATATTATCCGTTTTTTAAATCTGTCTAAAATATCCGATCACTCTCAAACCCGTAAACAAAGGACCGAAAATGAATAAAGTGGCCCGCCACAATGGTTAACAATGCTAACTTTTTAAAGAGAAACTTTGCACATGCATAATAATTGAGTATTTCAGAGTAAAAAGAATATAAGCAACTGCAACTAATTGAATTAGATATCAAAGGAGAAAAAGGGAAAAAAAATTAGTTTACACAATAAAAGTCAATAATTTGGTATAACAAAACAAAACAACAAACAAAATTGTTAGTCGGTATATCAGAGATTGTAAACTATTGTTTAGCGACGGATCGCCCGGTATGGGGAAATATGAACTTGGTGAAGTAATTATACTTTTAGCAAATGAAATCCAGCAAATTACAAAAGTTTATACCTAACGACAAAAAAAGAATTTCTTCTTTTGCAGCGCCTCAGTTCCCACAAAAAAAAATCGTCGACTCCGATATTATTATTCAGCATTTCCAATTTGCATATAACGCGAGAGAGGTGAATTCATCGAAGACAGAAAACAAACCCAGACGGGTGGAGGTATATTTCGCCATATATATATTTTGTAATTTGCGGACGTAATCTTGATTGCAATTACAAAATTATGACCGCCATTCGCGGCGTCCTCCTACGCGCCACTTTCAGGAAATAATAACAACAATACTGCCAACTTAGGACGATATAAATTAACGGGTAATATACTGGAAACGTCCAATTTATCTCGTCCAATTATCGATGTTTGTAGTGCTTCAAAATAACGCAAAACTATATACGAAATCTGAAATTTCTTTATGCAAAATATATACGCAATTGAAATAAAGTGAACAGAAATATATAATAAAAAATTATTCGCCATGATTTGTTATAGAATTATTACAATTATCATTATAACTAATTACCACCACTATCAATATTGTCTTCGTATCACCCTAATTACATGACTAGAAAATATTTTTTCTGCTCCCGTCTGTAAAATACTTAATTACCCACCGATCTAGCGTGCGGGAAGCGTCACTTTACCACGTCAGTTTCCGAGATTTTACCGCACGGATTTGGGAGCAATAGGATGTTTTCGGAGATATTTCCCACGCTTTGACTTTTGACGTTTATCAATTCTGACGGTCATGTCGGTAAATGTATTCCTGTTGTTTTGCAAAAATTACTCAAAAACTAAATGTCGTACGAAAAGTATAGTATGCAATACGTTTGGTAAACTTTATAAGTCACTCGTTTATTAAACACTGGCTCGAGATCCACTACGTTTGCAAATAAAATTTGAAAATTTGATTTGAACTTTAGTGGTCCCACAAAAAACTTGATGGCACTGTTAAATATGTCGGATGTGGTCAGGATTGCTTAAAATTGCTACAGGATACTCTACGGGAATAAGATCCAAATATTACGAATAATCGCTTTCTTAAGCGTTACGGAATATTAGCTGTTAAAATTCAAAAACTTAAGAAAAATCGGAAAATTGGTTTTTCTGAGCCGATTTTGACAAATCGTAGGTACTTAGGCGTACTTTTGACACGTAACAGTGTTTAACCGACTCATTTTCTTAATACGCAGTGGCTTGCCTATTGTTTTGATTTTGCCCTCTCAAAAGAACATTCCTACAAATTTTCATTTCACATGATATTTCTAAATAATTCTACGTAATATAAAATATTATTTTGATATGAATTAATCCTAAACAAATGTTTGTAAGTCCATTAAAATTACCATGATTTAAAAAGTTTCTAACCATACTGAATGAATAACTGCATAATGTAAATTTATAAATAATAATAAACAAATGTTTGTGGGTCCAACTGAATAAAAATACTAAGTACTTTAGGAAGGTTTTAACCATGCGTAATGTATATAAAGTATATCTCTCCAATGTAACGAAATATGTGACTGAACTGCCACAAAAAAATATTTTAAGGATAGAATAAAATTGGAATTTGTTTATGTTGTATGTTTTGATTTGGTTACCAAAACATTGCCCATTTTGATAGTGAAAACAGGAATCAAAAATGATCAATGGTTAGATAATCCTTAAAAGAAAGTCTTATGTTACGAATGCATAACAAAAGTTCTTGCTTCTATATAAAATACATCTAGCTTGGAGATGTTAAAATATCCGCAAAAAATATATCCCACTAAATCCCTGTTTGCCTTTTTCAAAACGCGTGTTTCGCCCTTTTTTGATTTGTACGTCGGAAAAGTTTTTGACATTTTTCTTCAGACGGACGTCGCTGCGCATAAAAATTGAAAACGTTGGCCACCGTTTTCTAAAAAAAATAAAGCCTACTGCGAAAATTCCAAAATTCTTCGACCTGGGTTAATAAAATTATAATTGTCGCCCATCGAACAACAGGGAAGATACCGGCGTGGCATAAATAAATGCGCCAACTGTACGTTTCGCAAACACTAGGCCTTTATTAAAAGCCGAAAGGGGATACACAAGCGCGTATACTTTCTTGTGATTTATCGAAGAAACCCATTAAAACCCGCAGAGACGACAAAAGCGTCGAAATCGACGTACCCATCCGTATACACAACCGCGCGATTCGCCTACGCGTCTAATTCTCACCTATTCATCATTGCGAACCTTTTCGCATTATAATTAACTTTATGGGAACATTTTGATCTTTGACAATAACGGCACGTCCGCTCGTAAATTTCGCGCAATTTCAGCGTCGTCGCTCTCCCAAATGGTGCGTCATCCTCGTCGGTCAGCTGCGTCTTTAATTGGTGATTTTACATTTCAACGAGACCTCGGGCGGAAAAAATGTCCATCTTCCTTCTAAATAAAATTTCAAGCGCTTGCGTTATTTCCATATAAGTTTCCTTTATATGTTGTATAGTTTATTGTGTTATTTTACTGATTCCGCATAAAATTAGTAGGAACAAGTGTGACAAACTTCACTTTGATCACGAAAATGTTGTTTGCACATTAAAAAGCTATTAGATACAGCTACTCTCTAATATAGCTACACACGATATAAGAAATCACATCGACAAGTAGATGTGACAACGACTCGGTGCATCATGCAACAAAACTGGTTAATATTCTACAAGAACCTTAAGAACCTTACAAGTCCCTTAATTTAAAAAGAAGGAAAAACACTACTGCAACCTAGAAACGCTTTCTACTCACTTGAAAAGTACGGCAGCTCCACACTCATTTGGTAAAACAATAAAATTCAATTAGTTTTCTAATCCCAATTTGTTTTCTGCTGTCTTCTATTGTTAGTTTATTATATCTGTTCGATAAGGGTGGGATTAAACCTCAAAACAAAATGAAAAAAAAAACTTTCTCATGTAAATATCCCGCAGAGGATTCTATTTTTGACTTGGATAAACAAAGTGTGTATTTTTCATCAATAAATAATTATTATGCATGAACAGAATTGACACAATTGACAAAATTGCATTAATTCGATGTTAATTAATTTCAGAATGAGCTTCTTCCCTTTTTATTAATCCTTCTTGCGGGTGAGTTTGTAAACTCCCTAATATCAGGTTTTCTGAGAATAACATAAAACGTTCCTTCATTTGACGATAACTCTTTAGTAATACACGTGGTCGCTTGTTCACACAAAAAATGACGAAAAGTACTGTGGAAATTGATGTACATGACCGAAAATTTATCTCCGATAGTTTACTACTGACAGTAAACAAACATGGCGTAAAATGAGTATTTCATATTGTTTACGTGAATGTAGTGTTTGAATGGTGATCAACACATTCTATTTGCACGAGTGATATAAGAAAAATTCTTACAATAAAATCCATTGTATTAAATATAAAATGTGAAAGATCAGTGTGGCAGTCAAAATATTTAACTTCTTTTATTCTAATTTTTCCATTAAGAATAACTGTACTTAACTATCCCAATCCTGTGAACTGTAATTAATCACAATAAAAATAATCTGATTTAATAATATTACAACATTGATCAGAAACACTCACTGCCAGAGTTGGCGAGCAACGATGTGCTTGAACTTTGAAATGTGATTTTTCTTATAAAAACCGGAGGTCTATTCAATGATGTACGGAAAAATTGCACTCGCTTGTTGCTACAAAGTGTTTTTTTATCTTTTATCTGTTCGTTCTTAAAATTTCAAAAATGACATCATCGGTTCCTATACAAAAAGTTAGTGTATCATCCCTAAGTGAGAGCAAGAGAGAGGGAGAGGAGAAGGAGAAACAAATAATTTTCGCGGGGGAAGTAATCACTGTATACTGTTTTCTAATAATTCTGTAGTACACGACTCTGTTTCACCGATTGTAAATGAAAACGAGTGGAAAAAATTCTATCCGCGGGCAGCATATTTAAAGTCTTTATGACATCTGAAAGTGTTTACCGCTATATTAGCATTACAAACAGCGACGGCCAACTTTTTCCCTAAGAAAACACTAGAAAAGGGGTGGACGGTGCAAGTCAGCTCTTGCAAATATGCGTGGTCGGCACACGTGGGCCATTAGATAATAATGAGGTTAGGAAAAGGGTGGGAGCAAAGCTATAGGTAGCTAAAAATCGTATAAAACGACCCTTTGGACCTAGAAAGATGAAACGTTTTCCAATACAACCAAATGAAAAATATGAGACATTAGTGCAAAGTCAGCTATGCCGGCATTAATATTAAAAAACAATTACGCTGTTACATAAACACGAAGGAATCATAATATACAAAAATTGCTGTTCTTTTACGTGACATCCTGTATAATTGAAAGTACATTTATAATGTACGTTTTATGCAATAGCCGTTAGAACTATTTTTAGACCATCTGCTAAATAAGGGCATGCAATGTGTCTCAGATTCACTTCTCTATTGTACCTACAGCAAAGGTTAAATGGGGAACATTTTAGAGGAAACTTAGTGATTCTGATAGTCGGCAATTAGTTTGAGTGATGTCCTACAACTGAACAAAAGATTTTATCACACTTCTTAAAGATGTTTTAAACAAATTACCAACTGCGTGTTTTTTTAAAAGAAAAAGTCAGAGAAGTTTTCGTTAATTTAATTAACATTTGAACAACCTACAAGTTTGTTAAAAATCGAAAAAAAATATCGCGACGGAAACAATTTACCAATAATGCAATGCAAAATCTAATTACACACTTACGCAGAATAGCATACAGACATTTTTGGCAATTAATGAGTGTTTTTCGTACAATTCCGTTAATGTTTATAAATGTGTCCAAAACTTTTTATCTCAAGGTTTCTATAATCTCGAGAGGATGAAACAGTTTATAGACCTCATTTTTTTGTGTGACCCTAGAGGGATCCAGGGGCAAAAGGTCGGGGGATTTAGGAGGCCAAGATATCGGACCATTTCATGAAATAATATTTTCGACAAACTGTTCGATTAAGAAGTTTCTGACTTGAATAGTGTTACATTAATTATTTTAATAAGAGAAAACATCCTAATTATTAAAATACAACTATAATACCTTAAATTATTTAACGTGAAATTCGGAGCCCTCCTAAGAATAAATAATAAATCATTGCAAAAAATTGTAAAATAATTAAGACTCAACTTTACGAAGCGTGATAGGCATTAGTGAACTGGAAATTTTACTCATCTTTCAAAAATCGAAACATCCAATATGGCGACCATAAGAAAAATGAAAGCTAACGCGGGTTGTGAGATAACAAAAGGCGATTACGACATTTCATATACGCTATCTAACGCATCTTAAAAAAAATGTCTGAATAATGTCACATTTTGACAGATGTCAATTTAACCATTTTGGATTTACTGACGAAAAACGAAATCCACCATTTTCGCTCTTAAATCTGAAGCCGGTTATCAAAGGCTTCCTCTAAAACTTTCCCCATTTAAATTTTGCTGTAGATATAATAGAAGCAGACATCCCTGTGTAGACAAGTGAATCTGGGACACATTGTATATTAAAATAAATAAGAACTAAAAGTTCAGATTTTCACGAAATTATATATTATGACATGACAATTGTTTCTACAACATTTGATTAAGACACGGTGTTGTCGAAACAATTGTCATGTCATAATATATAATTTCGTGAAAATCTGAGCTTTTAGTTCTTATTTATTTTGATAAATGGATTTTCATCAAGTAAAAGCCAGCTCAGTTCAACATTGTATATTGTTTAAATTATATAAGTTCGTGTAATAGTAACAATGGAAGAAACTATACAAATTCGAATTCGGACCATGTACGCAATTAATAACTTGGGATTATGGCTTTACTATAAAAAAAATGTAACTTAAAAAATATTTTACATATTTACTATAAAATGAAAGCGATCGATTTTTGTGGCAAAGTAACTTCCTTGGCACGTCGAATTACTATCTACGTATTCTATGCCTACATGCGTATTATATTCATAGACAGATCACAACAAAATTAAGATCCCACTTGTGCCTCGGCTAACGGGGAACAGGGCTCGATACCTAACCGATGAATGTGAAAAAAAATCATTTTCGCTAAAACCAACGCATTAAAGTTCTTTTTATTGGACAATAAAAAGAACTTTGATGCGTTGGTTATAGCGTGGACACAACTTATTATTTATAGTTTTTTTTTCACTCTATGATAGTCGGGCGAAATTTTATTTTTTGTGTAAATCCTTGGGGTCCGGTTGTTTCCGGATATGTCCTGATTAAAATGAAGTTTTCGTACAGGCTACGGTCATGATCTCTGGTTAAATTAGTGTTAACTATCAGTTTAACATTGCTATTACGCTCTGCTAAATATTTTAGTTAATTAGCATTCTTTTTGTCAGAATACTCAAATAAAATTAACCATCTGTTTTAATTATGCCATCCTAGTACGTCGCTAAGCGAAATCGCATGTATATAGAAGCGCTTTATGCGTTTTCCATGCCCACGGAGTTGTACCGACGACTTCCTAGTTCGACGTAAATCACAGTCTTAACTCTCGCCGCGTGAGATCGTCGGGCACTGAAAACATCAGCATCATATCCGTGGTTTATGATGACGCGTCGTGGGCGTTTTTTCCCCGACGTTTCGATTTATGTGCCCCCGCGAGACCCGCGTATATACACGGTGTTTCCTAATTGAAGATCGATATTTAAAAACACAAGTCCTAAACTGCGTAACTTTTATTTGTTACAAATAAATAAGTTAATGGTACTTTTATTGAATATGAACCAGGTTTGCATTTATCGGAAATATATCGAACTTTTTGTATTAACTCTAAATGAATCACTTGAATCGACAGGACTTTTTTTTTAATTTGTTATAAGGAAATGAGTTAATACGAATTTCTCCATTTTTTTAATAAATTAATCGATGAACTGAACATTTATTAATGGAAAAAGCAGAACAATCGTATATCCATATTGCAAATAATATAGAACAAATAATAATTAGAACAGGCGATGATAGCGATAGTGATACTGGTGTATTATGTGAATAATTTTAAGTAATTTAAGTAGGTAATAAAAATAATTTGTAATTTTATTTCAGATTTAAACATAAATACATACATGAATAAATAAATATTGTTTAGTATCTTTCCTAACAAAACCCCAAATAATTAAATTCTAAGCAAAGTACGGACCTGTGCGACCATATTTCATTCTTACAGCTTGCCCGGGTCTCTCCTTAATTCATATCAGTCAGTCACTTTCTTATATCTATGAACAGACTTTACCAACTAACCCTTGCGGAGAGTATTGGTACATCGATCACGATTAACAAGTTACGAAGTTAAATTTAAAAAAATAATTTGAAATCTCTTTTAAAAATCCTTTTTCGCCATCCCCGGACGTTTTTTATTGCAATGGTATTTTTCGATTTTACCTACAAAGTTTCGCTTCCGAGAAACTCTCAATATCCTCAGTTTTTAAAATATGGATAAATACGCATGTTTTTCCCAACTTATGTTTGCTTTAGATAACCAAAAAACGATAGTCTTTTGTTTATTTTTGGAAATAATTATAAAAAACCAGATATATTTAATAGAAAAGAGTTTGCGGCAAGGAAAACGTTGGACTTCGGACAGATTTACATATGTCCGCTATTTTGTAGAAGAAAAAAAAATGCTATGGAAATGTTAAATTAGTTTAGAACGCCTATTTAAATATGATCGGAAATAGTATATTATGCAACAAGTGCGAGAAACAGCATTTGAGTCTCGAGTTTATTTGACACGAGTTTTTAATAAACGAGTGAGTTAAAAAGTTTACCGAACGTGTTGCATACAATACGTCTTCTACGACCGTTAGTTTTTGGGTACATTTTCGCAAAAGAACAAGAATACATTCACTGACATGACCGTCAGAATTGACAAACGTCAAAATTCAATGCGTGGGAAATATCTCCGAAAACATCCGATTGCTCCCAAATCCGTGCGGTAAAATCCCGAAAATGTCCGAAGTGGCTCGGAATCATGGGAAACGAAACTGACGTGGTAAAGTGACGCTTCCCGCACGCTAGATCGATGGGTAATTAGGTATTTTACAGACAGGATAGAAAAATGCTATTTTATCCTATTCTGAATGAACCTATCCGTGGAGTAAAAAAAAACACAATAAAGTAATTGAAAGAATGTGTGTGTGTGTGTGTGTGTGTGTGTGTGTGTGTGTGTGTGTGTGTATGTGTGTGTGTGTGTGTGTGTGAATATATTAACGTCAACGAAAATTGGGTCACGCGAGCGAAACCGACCTCATTTCGTTGAAGTTGCGTTTTTACAGTGGAAGTGCCAGAGAAATTAATTCTACAAATAACCGGCTCGCATAGATAATGTAATTTGCCACGTTATCTTGATAAACATATTTCTCGTTTGAATATCTAATTGGGGGATCGCCGCATTTAGCGAAATTAAAATTGCCCGTTTATTATTTAGTTTATTATTTCATTAGCGAAAATGACCGCGCATAAATAGGTTGCAAAAATATTAGCAGTTTTTCTTTAATTCATAATTAACAAGCAATTTGAACATTTTAAAAAATTAGTCAATAGCACTAAAATAAGGAAGAGTCGATAAACGTTATCTTGATCATGCATATTTAATATTAAAAATAGATGACTTTAGATAAGGATTGCAAGAGCTGTTGGGCTTAAAATTTAGAGATAAAGTTAAGTATTTTACAGCTTTACATAAATGGATTCCACCAAAGGGAAATTCTCAAAATCAAAATTATCTTGGATGGTTATTAACATTTAGATTCTAAACGTTGTCATATACGGTAGAATCGTTCATGGTTCTCGTTCTTATCAAGTGAATACATTTGTGCTCTTTTGCAAAAATATACCCAAAAGCTCAGCGTGCAACATGTTGATAAACTTGTTCACGCACTCGTTGATTAAACACTCACTGCCAAATCAAGCTCGTGACTAAAGTGACGTTTATCAAACGTGTTACTTTTAAAATTCAATTCTCAGTAACTTACGTCGATTCGAGAAAACCTCTCAAATTTAACGGCGAATTTCCGGGGAACCATCAATCCGTGTTATCCGAGAATTGCAGCGCGTCAGGGATCAAGAATTACTGTCGCAATTAGGGTCCGTATACACATAACACACTCGAGATTCCGCGACGTTATAATATGCAAACTCGCTTGCTTATCCGCGAGATTAAGTCCGGGTTGATTTAACGTGCGATTTGAAGAAGCGCCATTTACGCCGCTAATTGTTACTTACTGCCATGGAGCTCTTCTTTACACGCTAATGCTTTTATACAATTCCGTAAACGCACGTGTCTCGTTCTCCGTCTCGATTATCTTAAAACGTTTTAAATAATCTGTTTAAGCACAAAAAATCCGGATTACGGTTTATATGCCCCGCTTTTTAAAAAGGCGGAGCAAGTGTGGTGTCAAGGGCCTCCCTCAACACCTGGTTGGAAACCAATGTGTCGTCTTTAATAACAATTCTTTGGAGTTGAAGGTTGTGACCTGTGGAGTACCTCAGAACTCAGTCCTGCTTTTCACAGTTTATATCAATTATTGGTTACATTTTTTATTTATTTATATAATTATAATATACAGTGTGTCCAAGATAAGGATGCACAGCATGGGGATCTCGGAAACTATAAGAGATACAGTGTCGGTTAAATTAGACAAAAGTTGCGCATTTTGATACCGAACAAGATCCCGTTTTACAAATTTGAAAATTCCAAGCCGTTCCGGAAATATCCGAGAAAAACCGAAATATTGCGATTTCGTTTTTATTATTTTTTAAAGCTATTTGAAAAGATATGAAAAAACGGAAAACACTTTTCCATTGGCACTTTTTAATCTCTCCAAATTGACGTTAACAAATTTTCATTACAGCGTTTCGATTCCATGGAACCACCATCAACTTTGAATTTTCTTATGGGACGGAAAAAAAGTACACACAGTATTAGGTTGTGCTTTTCATTGCGAATTCAACGATGTACGATACAATATGGTTACTTATGTTTTTATCCAGAAAAATGGATTTTTAATACATTTCAGCATTTAAATGGAGTAGGCCATGACAAAATGACATCCAGTCAATTTCAATGATACATTAATGTTATTTGTCTTTGTTATCAGTCGATCATAAGTTTATTCCTTTAGTTATTGTTTTTGTATTTTTATTGTTGTTGTCTTTTTCTAATTTATTTTGTTCCACAATGGAGGGAGGTAATTTTACCAACGAAGAAAAATGTGATATGCTGTCTTGCTACATCTGATGCCAAAGAAATTGTGTGGAAGCCGAGCGTATGTATTCTAACAAATACCCAGAGCGGAGACAACCTGACAAGAGTATTTTTCGGCGTTTGTTATTTAATCTAAAAGAATATGGATCATTTAAGAAGCCTGCATTATCCCGACAAAAACCTTCCAATGAAGAAAACCAATACATTGTTCTACAATCTGTTATCGAAAATCCACAAACTTCTACCAGAGAAATTGAAGACCAGAATGGGGTAGCTAAATCTACAGCTCAGTTTATTTTAAGGAAAAATGAATTTAAGCCTTACAAATTCAGAATATGTCAAGGATTAAAACCGGGTGACGACGAACGACGTAGACATTTTTGTGAGTGGTATACCAGGATGTGTGATGAGAGTTTTAATTTTCCATATAAAGTGATTTCGTCTGATGAAAGTATGGTGACCAATAACGGTATTTATAACAGGCGCAATACACACTATTGGTCGCAACAAAATCCACGTGTTAATAGACTATCCAGACATCAAGTTCGCTTTGGGTTTAATATTTGGTGTGGGATTTTTGGTAGCAAGATTATAGGCCCTATTTTCTATAATAATTCCTTAACTTCCGAGCGGTACCTTGACATCTTGAGGCACGATTTAGAAGATGCCTTAGATGATTTACCGCTAGACGCTGTGCAAGGCTGCTGGTTCCAACAAGATGGTGCCCCAGCCCATAACTCCAGAGAAGTTCGCCAATATTTAACTGAACGGTTTGATGGAAAATACATTGGGACTTACAGTGAAACACCTTGGCCTCCAAGGTCCCCGGACTTAACTCCCTTGGACTTTTTCTTATGGGGCTACATAAAAAATGAGGTATTCAAAGAATGTTTTGACAACGAGGAACAATTACGTCAATCAGTACGAGCAGCGTTTAATAAAATTACTCCTGAAATGTTAAGTCGTGTTTTGGAGTCTACCGTGAGACGGGCGTACTTATGCCTAGAAAATGGAGGTCATTTATTCGAACATTTGTTATAGAATTTGTTTTTCATTAACTTGTTGGATTTAGTTGTTATGTTAAATGAACAGTTAGAGTTAGTAAATAAATAAACACATTAACTCGAACTTGTCAACCATTTTCTTTTGCCTTTCATCGTTCGGATCTCATGGCCTACTACAATAAAATACTAGAAATGTATTAAAAAGCCATTTTTCTGGATAAAAACATAAGTAACCGTATTGTATCGTACATCGTTGAATTCGCAATGAAAAGCACAACCTAATACTGTGTGTACTTTTTTTCCGTCCTATAAGAAAAATCAAAGTTGATGGTGGTTCCATGGAATCGAAACGCTGTAATGAAAATTTGTTAACGTCAATTTGGAGAGATTAAAAAGTGCCAATGGAAAAGTGTTTTCCGTTTTTTCATATCTTTTCAAATAGCTTTAAAAAATAATAAAAACGAAATCGCAATATTTCGGTTTTTCTCGGATATTTCCGGAACGGCTTGGAATTTTCAAATTTGTAAAACGGGATCTTGTTCGGTATCAAAATGCGCAACTTTTGTCTAATTTAACCGACACTGTATCTCTTATAGTTTCCGAGATCCCCATGCTGTGCATCCTTATCTTGGACACACTGTATAATTCCAACATTCAGAAAATATCATAACTTTGGTTTACCCAGGTAGTCGCACCGCCTTGTATTTTTAACTAATAATAAAACATTACTTGATAACAGTCTAAACTACCCCCCTCAATATTGTAAAAAACTTACTTTTAGTATTTTTATATTCTGTATACTCAAAGGGCTGGTTACTGAAAGATCAAGTTGCATATTTTTCTCTATTCCACTCTCATTTGACTAACAATCTAGTTCTTTGGGGTAATTAACCTTAAAAAAAAGGTCGTTCATCTGATTGCCAGTATATGGAACACTGTCAAGCAATTTTTGTCTATATATTTACTACCAACTGTTGGAAATAATCTTACATAGAGAGGTTCAGTCAGAATTGTTCTTAGCATAAGTGTCACGATAAGTGCCAAACTAGAAATAATAGGCTACTTCGTATTTCCAAACTAAAATAAACGGGTGATTCAATAAGAATTTTCGCATTACAATCTGAAATATTTTTGAAACGCCACTGTATTTGTTTATTATCATATGAGATTTCTAACCTCAAAACATAAACAAAATTAGTCATGAAGCAATATACGACTGAACAACGTGTAAAAATTGTACAAGCTTATTATGAAAATGGTCGATCTACGTGAATTTTTCGGCGAACAGAATCGAGCTTCTGAGAGGACAATTTGGAATGTGGTTCAAAAATTTGAGCAAACTGGATCTGTAACTAACCTCAAAGTCCCTCAACGTGCTCGTGCAGGTCGGTCAGATCAAAATATTGCCATTGTTGGCGAAAGTGTAGCCGAAGATCCATCAATTCGTCATCGATCGCAGCAAGTGGGCCTTACGTATTCAACCACACACCGAATTTTAACAAAAGACTTGCACCTACCCCCATAAAAAGTCCAAATAACTCAGCGATGAGGCACATTTTCACATTGGTGGCTTTGTAAACAAACACAATGCTCGTATTTGGGGATTATAAAATCCAAGAGAGATTGTTCAAAAAAATGCATCCTCAAAAAGTGACTGTTTGGTGTGGAGGAATAATTGACCCTTTTTTTTTCGTGGATAATGCGGAGAACGCTGTTACGGTTAATGGTGTTCGCTATCGAAACGTGATATCTGATTTTTTCTGGGAGCAGTTGGAAGGTATGGACATTGAAGATTTGTGGTTCCAACAGGATGGAGCCACAAGTTTCCTGGTCGGATTATCTCACGTAACGGCGATATCAATTGGCCGCCGCGATCATGTGATCTTACTCCCATAAAAACAAATATTTAAATATAAACTTTTACGATGAGTTATGTCCCAATGCAAGACTTCTAAGTAATATAGGATATTAAGAAAAAAACTATCACAACCTTTGTTAAAGGGCACTCCTTCTACGGGATTCATACAAGAAATGGCCTGAAAGGCAGGAAAGTATTCTCTTTCTATGTTTCTGTTGCTTTATTTGTTTATTTGTTTCCTAGATACTTGCTATGTTCTATTCTACATTTATGTGAATGTTTATGCTACATAGGAGTCGATTTAAATTAACTAACCTTGATCACAAATTGTTTCATTTAATTTCGTTTTCAATTTTTCATGTATAATAACAAAAATTTTTTTGTTGGAACTGTTAAGGTTCAAATTTGATTAGTTAATGTCAGATTAAATTTTTCAATATACATTTTAAAGTTTGTAAGCATCTTATACAAGACACACCAAGTATTTTGATCTCGAATCTTTTGTTTTTACAAGCAACGGTGAATTTCTATCTCTAGTATCCATATTATCTTCCCTCTGTTTTACAAAGGTATTCAAACTCAAGGTGTTAGGAAAATTGAGTACTTATGGATTTGAAATGACATATCTCATTCAACACAGGTTATCTGTTCTAATTCGTCGCTATATTCGGCAATATTATAACCGTTTGCCTGATAAGATTAAAATGTTGATAATATTGCATACCAAGAGATAAATTCATTCAGAAACCATTCCGTTCAATTGATGAGCTTATTCAATTTACATTCAGGATGGGCTAGATTTTTCTATTTTTTGTTTATTTGAAATCAATATTTTGTTGACGTTTTGCTATGCGCTAAGTTTTAACAGTTAGTAGGCAATTTAGGCAAAACCCATTCTTTCGTCAAAAAATAGGACCACAACTAGCTCAATAGAAGTTTCACATCATTTATTGGAAAAAATACTTGGTTCGTTGTATCCAACAGTGTAAGTCGAAAATTTCCTGTTTTTTCAAGACGAAGTCACTTCTCTCGTATATGGGACGCAATTTTCTTTCATATTGCAGTCAGTCAACCAACCGTGTGTTTGGTTTGCGCTTGCCAAAACGTATTTTCTAAAAGCCCAATGATTCGAAACGCGCGACGATTTTGTGTAAATAACGAGTAGGAGATAAAAATGAGACAACAACAAAATCGTTGTTTTCCTTTGTATATCAAGCGACGCTATTTTGTTGTTCAGGTGCGAAGCCTTCGGGACCTTGAATATATGAACTAACTCATCCGTCATCTCGGTATCACCGCGATTTTTCAAATGCCCAGCTTTCAAAACAAGTGGATTTGAATCGATGGTTATAAAACTATAATCTACATGTGATACCGCAGTTGGCGATAGTTTCCATGAAAGAACACCTGGAAAACTGAAAAAAACCATTGGGAACACTTCGACAGACATTTAAAAGAACCACTGTAGCTTTAGTTAGTCGTTTTAGCTTGTTTGTTATTGAAAATCAACTATCCGATCATTTGTAAAAATATTCTCAATTATTATTTGATTAGATTAATTTTTTGTAGATTTTTAAAATCGCTCCGAATTGTCTTCATTATTAATGGAATTTGAAGTGTCAGAGAAATTCACTTTACAAGAAAAAATTTTAATAGATTTATTGCATAAACAACATTACTTCAAACAAACAAAATATTCGCAAAATATTTTTTTTTAATAATTAATAAATAACAGATACCATTTAAGCCTTAATACTTTTTTTCCTGAATAAAATGGAAGAAAGGAACGAGGTTAAGGGTAGCAAATAGTAAAAATCTAATACAATTATGGTTGTCAAAGCAAAAGAGTTTTTAGTCTATGCTTCAATACATAGCAGGCCAAAACCAAAACCACAACGTCTGACACTCTGTCATAACGCGAAGATTTCACGAAGACCATTCGGTGGGTAATTAAAAATTTCTTCAAGTTATTGTTAATTTCTAATCTGCAACAATTAGAAGACGTAAACAATATAGGTCACTTTAGAAATATTAATGAAAATCGGGACACAGGTATCATGTATCAAGAGGCATTATTTAGTATACCACAATTTTTTTTTAAATGCACCAGTGGCGGGCGTAACGGAATTTCACTTGTCTATTTTGACATTTAAAATAAAAATTATTCTGGCAATCTCCTATCAAAATAAAAACATCTTTGCATGATCATAACAATATCGTTAATATGATGAAGTTTCTGTTCTATTTTTTTTTAAGTTCGATATTAATTTATTAACAAAAAAATTGTTAAAAATTATTATTTATTAATTATTAATGGGTAGCGTTTTTGTTTAAATAAGAATTTTTATTATTTATCTTGTTAGAATGTTATGTTATTCCATTAAAACTGTAAAAGTAAAAAGAAGTCTCTTCTGTTTTTTTTTTTTTTTCTAAAGGACACTAGACATTTTGTTTTTGATAGATATTTCTTCATTTTAATTAATTAATTTGTCCGTCGAACGGTTTTCACTTAAAAATCAAAACTAATTTCTCTGCATGGTGTCATATTAACGATATTGTTCTGACCATGCATGGAAGAGGTTTTTATTTTCTTAAGCGAAAACCATACATCGGATTTAAAAAACTTGACAAATTAAATTTCTTTAGAAATAATTGAAGATTGTAAGAATAATTTTTATTTTAAGAAAAATCAGTGGCGTACCATCAATGTCTGGCAAAATATATAGGTACGTCCGCCATTGGTGTATTTTGAAAACGTTGTGGTACACTAAATAATACCTCTTGATACGTAGAACATGTGTGCCGAATTTTATTAAAGTATCTAAAGTGACATTACAGATATTAAAAAAAGTATATTTTATTTTAGAAAAATTTACCAGCCTGTATTTGAAAAGTTAAGACGTTTAGGACATATATTCATATGAAGTTTTCTTCCCAAAAATTGCCCCCTTGATTATTAAAATTCGATTAGAAAACTCCCTGTATATATTAATTGTTGTACTTAATGTACTTTTGCGGCAACCACGACATGTCTGCAAGGAAAATTTCAGCGCTCACCAGCAATCGTTATTATTGTATTATATTAAATTTTTGGAGGTTTCCCGCGCTTCTACTTGAAGTTTACAAACAAAAACCTTAAAACAGTTTACTTCTCCTATCCCCTTCTAAGAAAATTCTTTAGAACAACCTGTGTAAAACGAAAATAATTTTGGCGACAATATTCCCATGAATTTCGAATGAATAATATCAATTAATTGAGTTGCCCATAAAACACTCTTAGTCCGTTTCGCTACTTGGAGAAGCTATGGAACATATAAATTCTAACAAAAACATGTCCCATCTGCACCGAACTCGAACCGAGGATATAATTCATATTTAATTCGCAGTTCACTTAAACAATCTCGTCAACGTAAATAAACTGGTCAAGCGGGGGGTCGCGTTTTGTCGTAAATAAAGTCCCCCCCCCCGACTGTAATTTATTGCGATTACCTTCGCGACCAAAGGACCGTGTCTTCTCGGTCGTCCCTAGTAATGGGTTCTCTTATTTCCGATTGTAATTTTACCTAATCACATGCTTCGCTACGCGACTTAATGGGACATTACTTAAAATAAACGCCGGTTCCGGAGGGGCACTAACCGACTCGTCGCATAACGTTACGCTACTGTCCGAGGCGAACGATTATTATTATTCGCTCTATTTTTTATTTTTTCTAGGGGGCGCGGCGCGAAAACCGGACACTTTATAATTTTTTCCGGAAAAAACGAGCCTTTTTTGCCTTTTTTCTTTGGAACAATGGACACCAGTCCCTTACCCTAACCTCCTAAAATAAACGTCTAAAAATGTCTTGTATATATTCTAAAATCGACCCCTTGCATTAAGGCAACGCAATAAGTTTTATCCACATGACTCCACTTTGTGTCGTTCGATTTAAAATTTTGATTAGCATATTGTTTAATTGAATCGTTTAAAGATAAATGTTTATATTTGTCTGAGTAGGTTTTTTGTTTTATACAAATATCTCTAGCTTGTATGGTGTATTGCACGCTGGTACCTAGACCAGATGTGATCATTGCTGGAGCGGCTAGAGGAATTGGTCGTCATTTTATGTCAAATTGTATTATATTATATTTACCCTAAACCTCTCATCAATAACTTACATTTTTGTGAAGACGATACCACTATACGTAACAATCAACAACTTCACAATAATATCCCAGCTACACAACAACAACAAAAATATTTTAAATTACAATACATTGAAAACCTGACTCCTTCGTTGTGTAGACTATTTAATAAATATAATATTATCATTGCAAATTATAATGTGAATAGGCTTAACCGTTTCTATACTAAACTAGAAGATAAATACCCATTTTTAAAAAAAATCGAATGTTGTCTATGGCCTACCGTGCCAGTCATGTATATAGGACAAACGTCCCAAAAACTTTCAAAAAGGGTTGCAGGGCACAGAAGTGACTGCAAAAACAAACCCAACTCAACGAGTTTGAGCAAACACGTGAATGAGACAGGACACAAGGTTTCCTACGATGAGGTTTCCGTTCTGGACGTAGAGTCGAGTTTGTTCAAGCGTAAATTCCTTGAAATGTGTTATATTTATAACTGTGACAACAGCATAAATTTCAAAAAAGATTTAGAGGGGTTGAGCGTTATATATACGTATTTACGCAGTCAAAAAAAAGAATAAATGACCATCATTTTATACAACAAAAGTATAGTGTTATTGTTGAATTTTCCTCTCACCTTTTAATACTCGTTATACAACTATAATGTTAAGTCAATATCCATGCGTAGTGAATTTAATTATTTACGTTGGTAGTGGCGAATGGCCACACTTTATTACTAATTGTCACCTCCTCTACTCAAATGTCATTCAGACTTAGAAAATTTGTTGTTAACATGGCGTTAATATTTTAAAGAAACAAAAAACTATTTTTAATCTGTTGTGTTGTTGTTTTAAATTGTAATGTAATGATGACTGTCTATTAGTTTAAACTAATCTTTTATCGCTGTATTTTAAATAATAACGATTTTTAATGTTGACAAGAACAACATGCCGGCCACTTGCTTTTGGATTGATAATTTAGACTTTAAATTAACTGCACATTCTGTAAGTATCAATAGACTATGAATTTTAACATTAAAAAAGTTTTGTGCTTTTCTTGCTCAATTTGGGCAATGTTATAAATTTTAAGTATCAAAAAAATGTAATAGAATGTTTTTCCATATATTTTTGTCTTCCTGATGAAGCCTACAATCCTGGGCAAAAGCTTCAAGCATAAGAATAAGGGCTAGTTGTGAAAAAAGCACCTAAGATCTTTTATTGCTTAACTCTAACCTAAAAAAAAGGGATATCTCAGTGTTACGTATTTGACTTGCTTATATATATATATATATATATATATATATATATATATATATATATATATATATATATATATATATATATATATATATTGCGGGCAATACAAACAAAAACAAATAACGCAAATAAAAAATTCTAAACTAATCGATTTACGTAAACCTGATTCTATAGCCACAAGCAATTGGTTCGCATTGGTTGAAGGGCGCTATTTATTTTATGAATGACTTTTATGAACCCTTTACAATTTACACGAATATAAGTAATATTCAATTTATAACATATTTTTCCTCATCTGAGTAACTTTCTTTTCCTATTGATATTATTATTAAACGGTCTACCCTTCCATCAACCACGATATCAACCCAAATTTTTTGTTCTTCTTTGGTAGCATAGATAGCTGTTCGTTAGTATTCGGGATCACTTATATAATCGGTTGTAACAGCAATTTTACATATTTCATTTTGAATATCGTGTGTGTCGTCTTCTAGCTACAAATCCTTTCGCTTGGGCCCATATGGGATCAATGAGGGTTGTTTGTGGACAGCACCTAATAATATTGTTTAGTTTTTCTACTATATTCATGGTGTTATTTTATGAGTCTGAAATGATAGATTGCATTATCCATAACGACTACTGAGTCAGTAGGCGGACATTTCACCATTTCTCGAAATTAATATTTGGAGATATTGGCATTCATGTCGATGGCATTAAACCATATTTTAGTAATCCGTCTTCGCTTCCCATGTGTACCGTTAGTCCCCTTCCTTTTCCCTATGGCTCACCCGACGATCAGCTTGCTTTCCATGAAAGCTAGTAATATTTTCATCTTACCACATTTTTGATTTAACATAATCCTCATTAGTCCACGTTTTCTCAAGATAAAAAATAATTCCTATGCTCAAGACTGCTCTACACATTTTAAGTGTTTTCTTCGCCAGCAAACAATTTAGTTTGTCTCAAGTAAAACAACTTTGTTGTTTCGATTTTCTGAGGCAAAATTCATATCCTTGAATACTTTGCATGTTAAAAGAATATTGCCCTCTTGTTCAAATCCTATAAAAATTTTATCAAGGGTAGAAAGTGCCAACTTTTTTTAAATTATATTTTGCGTCATCGTCACTGATTATTCTGGTCTGTTTTGGAAAATTTCACAGATCATTTTTTGGCATCGTAAACCCAGGCTTATCCTGTCTAAGGCAACCGAACATTTAAGACAATGACTTTTTTGTTAGAATTAGCTGCAATCGAATGCACATGATGAACTAGATTAATGTTAAAATTTTTAGTATACACAGGAGTATTTATTTATGTTCATTGGTTATCTAAAACATTGTGCAATTTATATGGTTTTAAGAGTTAACTTTTGCCTTAAATTTGGTCGTACTGAAGGGACTCCCCCTTTTTAAAACTCCGCATGTTTTTCGAACAGACCTTAACCAAGCGCAAAGGCGGTACCTAACTAAAACGTCAGCTAAAGCTTTTTTTTTGAGAAAGGAAAAAAATCCTCATAGAACCGCTCGGTCGGTTATAGAATGCAAATGACAGAAACGGGACAAAATCGATTGAATTGCTAATTCGGCGGTCCTGATCGAAAATTAACATTTTCAATCAACGCGAGAGTTTTTTGTTGCAGCGCGTTATAGGCTTAATTAAGAAAAAATCCCGTCTAATTGTCTAACCCGCTTAATATTGGTGGCTACAAAAAAGAAATAATTGTTCGATAAACGAATATTAACGACCCGTTTGATTGATTTATTGGGAATGATATAGGAGCGATCCAAAATGAGTGGCAACGCCGTCGATACGGAAACGACAGGCCCGGCTTCGGGCCCAGTTTTAGGGCGTCGAAAAGTTATTACTAACGGTAAAAGTAAAATTATCTTGGCGAGCAAAAAGCAGATGCCAGGCGACAACTACCGTAACTTAGTTTAGAGTTGCGAGGTATCTTTAATTAGTAATATTCGAAATACGTTATAAGGTTATAAAAAAATAAATATAAAACGCGGCAATGTTGTCGATTCGTTGATAAATTAATCTAAAAACCAAGCGTAGGGTATACCGCTTGACACCCGTTAATTAGCCATGATTTATCGGTCATCATTTGAAAATAACGGACTTCAATGGACGCGAGCTCGTTATATTTTCAATCGTCGAGCGTTTGATTTATCTGGCGGACCAATCCCGTGCGGTTTTGTTCTTCGGCAGGAAGAGCACTTTGGTCGTGGCAATAATAAAACGCCATTGAGAGAGTCTTCGTGATGGATGACGTTATCCGGAGCTGATTGTCGCAATAAATTCCGCGTTTGTATAAAGGCGGACCCGTGGGCACAGACGACGTTACCCGAAGAATGCCCCGCAAGCAGAGTTGCCACATTTGAAATGCAATAAGCGCAGAGCAAAGCAAAACTAAGTAACAAAGGAAAATATAATTACAATAATACAATACTTTCGAAGGATACCAAATTATAAACTAGATGTGATGTAAATAGTTATATTTTTACAATTGTTTTCAGAAAATTGTTATTTTTGATTATATGTTACACCTCTTCTATGAAATCAATATACGTAGTCCCCCTTGTCGTTGCTAGGTGGCACCACAGCTTTAAAGCAGAACCAAAAACTGTGGAATAGCTTACCATACTCGCCATCTATGGTCTTAACCTCATTCCTCTTCTTGTGCTTTGGTGGCACAAGTTCATTTTTTTCGGCGTAGGTTTTTTCAGCTTTTTTCAGCGTTTTTGGAAGTTGGAAGCAATCGTTTTGTGATGGGGTCTTCCTTACATATGGTTTTATATTTTTTCGACATTGAAAAAATCTAGTTGTCTGGTTCGTCCGGTTATGGATGAACTACTGGTGAAGGCTCAACCTGATTTAACTCTGCATAAATAAGAGGATGTGAACTAATCAGTTTTATATTGAGAGGACCAGTGCCTTAACAGTGAGTGACTTTCGCTTACTTATTACATTGTGGATAAAGACAGATTTAGAGAATTGTAGTGTAGACATTTCTATTTCTGCGGCTCATAGTACTCGACATTCTTCAACATTGTCTCCGTTTTGTACAGGTCTTTCAATTGATATGAGTCGAAAAACGGCAGGTTGGTCAGAACGCTCTAAATGTTTTGCCCTTTTTTATAATAGACCTATTTGTACAAAGTGACCTCTTTTGTAAATGCCATATTTGCAACTTAGAATTTATTTTTCAGAATGCTTGTGTTTTCTTGGACAGCCATATATTTTGTATTTGTACTCGAGGCTTTCATAAGGTTTGGATTTCCTTATATAGTCGAATGAAATCGTTTTATAATAAATTTGCTGAGTTGCCTTTCAAAGTCTACCTATATTGATTTCATAGAAGAGGTATAACATATAATTCGATGATCAAACGAACTTACCTGGCAAGTGAAGTTCGATCGTAATTATATGTTACACCTCTTCGTGGAAAGCACCAATTCCCGCGCAATGTACTGTTCTAAACAGTACTAAAATACCTTTTGGATTTATAAACAGGCTTTGAAATAGAATACCAGGTATGGTAAGTTATTCCACAGTTTTTTGACTCTGCTTTAAAGCTGTGGTGCCACCTAGCGACTAAAGGGGGAATACGTATATTGATTTGTACGAAGATAAATAACATATATTACGATCGAACTTCAGGTAAGTTCGTTTGATAATCGAAGACTATTCCAGAAAACCTCATCGGCGGCCACGTAAGCAATCGCATTCGCATAGCCTAAGAAAAATCCTTATCATGACAGCATTTGTGTAAAGTAATAAAATAGAAAAATCGTGTGTAAAGTTAATGTGGTGTGGTAAACAAAGATGGTGTAACTGTGCTTGCGTACACCACCATGTGGCGAACCTATAGAACTTGTATGGGCACAAGTGAAGTTATGTGTAGCAAGCCATGACACGACATTCGAAATGAAGGATCTTAGCAATTCAGGAAAATTGGCCATTAGAAAAGCGGATAAAATTGACTACTTGACAGATTTTTTAGGTAATAATACGTTTAATAAAAAATAAGGCTACCTAACACTATATATATAATGTCTAAAGTTTGATTTTTATATCAGCATATTATTTTGTTGAAATAAAATACTTTGTTTCAGAATAATTCTACCATTTTGGTTGGTGGTTCATCGGTGTTGGATAAACATAGCCAAAACCCAAAAATTCACCCAAATTCGGGTGGCATTACCTGCACTTGACAAAAATTGAAGTGGCTAAAGTATTCTTTTGTCACTCTGGAGTGCCCTTGCACACCTAATGAGGTTTTATTACCTACACCTTGCTTAGACTTTAACAAATTTAAATTTCTTAAGATGCGCTAAGGCTTTTTGAAGTTATTAACTACCGTTAATTTTAAGAAAAATTTTCATACACTCGAAACTAATTTCCATCATTTTAACTAATGACCGATTTGCTTTAAAATTTTGTGGCAGATTTGTCAAAAAGGCTGCGGTAATAAATACACAGTCGTTTATTATTTGTGACAGCATATTTGGTATAATTTATATTAAAACAGCAATGAATTAACAGAAAATTATTTATTTTTGTTTATGGTTATAGACAGGCAGGTAGAATTTCACACAGACAAACACAAGGTAATGAAAAAATCAAGGACCATACAACAGATTATACCACAATGATATGAGAAAATTCAACGAATATGCTTCGGAAAGATTAAGCGGCAACGCTGTCCATGCGATCCGAACGGGACCGGCTTAAGGACAACTTTAAGCAGCGACATTTCGATAATAAAAATATTTAACAAAGATATAAAAAATCGAAAATGTTTGGATGGAAATTGAAAATTTAAAAAATTAACTTATTATTTTGTATATGTCTCAAATACATTGGTGTGATTTGTGAAGTTTGACAGTGGCAGTGACCAAAATTATATTATAATTACCATGAATCCTACTGACGATGGGGAAGACACCATAACAACTAAAGGACACAGAGGAAAAAATATGAATATCAGAAAAATAAGTTTCTGATAAAAACAGAATTTAAAATTTGAAGACATCGAAAATACTTGTCTGAAAATATATTTGACTCAAATATTTTACTCTTACAACCTTGTGGTATAGAGTGTGTTTATTTTTGAAGATAGAAAAAAACTATTTTGAGTTAAATGACATAGTGTCGACAGGTGAAATGGAAAAATGTATCATAAATAATGTGATAGGAATAATATTTATTTAAATGTAAAAAAAAGCATAAAAAAGCAGAAAATTTCGCTAACACAGAGCACGAGAAAAACCAACATAACCATTCAACGCTCAACTAACATGAACTACTGAAATAGTAAAGTAGTACAAAGTAAAATGAGAAAGAGCACCGAAAGAAAAAAAGACAAAACGCGATAGCAATATTTATGGACATACATCTATCTAAAATCCAGTGTGGCGTCCGACTCTCATCTATTCTGATTGGTTTTAATATTTTATGGGATTCTCCTAGCATTGCACCATATTTTTTCGCCATTATCTTAAAATCGCAATTTTTTCCCCTGCTCCATTCAAATATTTTTTACAAAAAAAATCCAGCAACTAAAAAATGTATTCAAGAAAAATCCGAAAGGCCGTAAAAGTCATATATATCTTAATGCAGGAAAAGGACAAGATTAGTGGCGCACATTTTTAGAAAGTTTATTCAACTTTTGTGACCCTGTATCTCACCCGTTACCGTTTTATCAAACGTTTTTCATTCCCAAGGGGAGAAAATCAACAAGTGCGCCCCACCCCCCCTTCGCAGAGCTAACAATAGAACATTCGACCAATAAAATCGACATATTTTCGCCGGGGACGCAATTTCCGCTCCGGAGACCGTAATGGCGTCGGCGGACTAAATTTCATTAACCGGATATTCCTGTTTGTACAGTCCGGCGAGTTCGCCAGACCCGGACTCGGTTTGTTTTGCTATATGGAAATTTTTAAAATTAATTTAAAAAGAAACAGGGATTTTTAATTAAAATTAACTGAATTTTTTACAAAATTTGAGACTTTGTAGGTATTAATTTTACTTTTAGGAACTCTAATAATTTTGTTTTTCTGAAAGTAAATGTTATGTATGTGCAGATATTCGAAGTCTTCAAACAGAAATAGATTTAAAAAATAATATGGGCCGGTAATATCTACCTCTTGGCAACATTCCCACGTACCAAAAAGGGGGAACCTGTAGGCATATTAAAATTTTAAAATTGTACCTGTGCTCACGGGAAGTAAACGATTATTGTTGACTTTCACGCATCATGTACCATGTCGCGTTATTAGATACGAAACTAAATTTTGAAATTGGTATTCGGAATATAGTAGAAAGTAGGAATAAAAACAACTGTTTTTAGTTAATTTTGTTGTTTAATCGTAATTTCTATCATGTATCATATGAAATTAGTCATTTTTAAGAAACGTTGTTTCTCATAGCCCAAATTTTGATAGAAAAATTATTTCATAGGGCCAAATAGCCTGCATTGCTTTATTCTTATGCATGCTGTGTGCCATAGAAACACTCGTTATATGCTTAGCTATGGTTATAATGTTTTGTCGATTTGTTTCCTACATTAAATGTGATAAACTAACACCTTTGACCCATTCTGTTTACAAACAACCAGATCTTTTTTTAATTTTACAAAATTTTAAACAGGTAAGCTTTATTACCTTTACAGTGTATTATGCAACAAGTGTGGTAAACAGCATTTGAGTCACGAGCTTATTTGGAACGAGCGGAGCGAGTGTTTAATAAATGAGTCAATTAACTTGTTTACCAAGCGTGTTGCATACTATGCTTTTTCTTTTTTGGGTACCGTTTTTTTCAAAACAATACAAATACATACACTGATATGACTTTCAGAATCGACAAACGTCAAAATTCAAGCCGTGCGGTAATACCTCCGAAAACATCCCATTGCTCCGCACGCGAGATCGGTCTAAAATTAGGTATTTTACGGAAAGTGTTATTTTACCACGGATCCGGATATTCCCGGATATTTCAGGAATATTACCCCACCGGTTTGGGAATAATCGGATGTTTTCGGAGATATTGTCAATTCTAACGGTCATGTCAGTGAATGTATTGGCGTTGTCTTGCATAAATGTACACAAAAACTACAGGTCGTATAAAAAGTAAAGTATACAATACGTTAGGTAAACTTTATAGGTCACCCGTTTATTAAGAATTCGCTCCACTGCGCTTAGCTCGTGTCAAATAAACTCTTGACTTAAATGCCGTTTACCACACTTGTTGCATAATTTTCTACTCTCTACTCTGAAATACCGATCAATTATGCACTAATCAGGCGTCAAAATTAATTCGATTGCTCCCAAATCCGTGCGTTAATATAACGGAAATGTACCAAGGGATTCGGATGCGTGGTACAAGAAACTCACGTCGTAAAGTGACGTTTTCCGTACGCTAGATCGGTGTTTAATTAGATATTTTCCAGAAGAGAGTAGAAAATTAGTGTATTATGTAATATGCAATTTATTTGGCACGAGCACAGCGAATGTTTAAAAAACGAGTGACTTAAAATGTTTACCAAACGTGTAGCATACTATACTTTTTCTACGACCTTTAGTTTTTTGGGTATAGTTTTGCAGAACAACACGAATATATTCACTGACATAACTGTCAGAATTCACAAACGTCAAAAACGTAAAAAAAACATAAACTAAAACGAATGCTGCTATTTTACATTATTTATTAACTTAAATGCTTCTTATATATACCTAATATTACATATGTATAAATAACAAATAAGAACTTTTTATGTACATAATATAAAATATTATATTGTAATATGTTAAGTGGATTTATTAATTTACATTTCATATGAGCAAACATACCAGTAGATAAAATCAAATATAGTTGCTACTTTTTAAAATAGCCGGAGATTAATTATTGTACGTGTCAATTTATTTTTATTAAATTCCGATTCATACTTTAATAACAGTTTAGATATATCTTTAGCCATGTCACGACTGCTCAAATTCAGAAAAAAGGTTTCTAAGCCTCTCAAACTTCCACAGCCTTCGGTCAGGTTTGCTATATTGATGCAATGTCAGGTCAGGTCAGGGATACATTTCCTAATTAATGAAAATTGTTTCAGATCCAAAAAGTATTACTTAAGGTAGGAACCAGTTGGGCAAGGGGGATATACCCAATATCACTTGTCTATTTTCTTCATCTTATGGGGGCTTTACACATGCAGCAAGTCCGCGCGCAAGTGTGTCTAGATAAGACCGCGAGCAAGTGCGATACGAATGGCGGTCACACACTATTCAGGTAAACGTCGAGGTTCATCAGTTGGTGGGAGCTGCTACTGTGCGAAAAATTAACGTCGAAGAAATGTGTGTGATTGCAACCGCTGTCGTTCTTGCAGTTTAAAGTATGGAAATGGGTGACGCCGTGGTTATCCAAACATGATACATACTCGAATGTTAATTTAATAAATGAATTGAGATTAGAACCGGACGATTACAAAAATTACCTGAGAATGGAATGGAATGGAAACAACTCCGCATTGAATTATTTTTTTTTTGATAAAGTCTTCCTTTGCTGTATCTTAATAATGTGTTCATGTTTCTTTGACAGTCTAGAATTTGCCATTTTTTCCAGCGACTATTCTGCCACGAAAACAGTCTTGGCGCGAAACCTAAACAAAGCTGAACATACACTGACAAGTTGGCCTTCGCACTTGCTCTAAAAATCAGACACAATCTGATTCGCTTCGAGTCGCGCTTGGAACTGAACGCGCCGTGAGTTTTGACACATACACTTCGCGTGTCTCGACCTGTATAGACAAGTCTTAACACTTGCCTGCATGTGTATAGGGCCACTTTAGAATCAGACTCGCGCAACCACCCTGTCATGATACCTCCTGCGATACAAACTTTATATCAAATACACATTGAAGAGGAAACTTATCATTAAACTGTTCCGCAAACTTCCTAGTGCTCTACCAATTTTTTCACATCCATTTTTTTTAGAGAGAGTAAGTCGTTTTCTTGTTAATCCACTAAAGCATTTAAAAGGTAAGGCAAATATGGACTGCAACTAAAATGGCAATTAAACCAAAATCATGATAATTGCTCGAGGGCTTGAACATCTTCAAGCCACCGGAAATTTCGAATTGCCAAGTTGTTAATACGGTAATATATTTATGATAATAAATATAATAATATATTACAAATAATCGCGACTGCAACTTGCAAGAATTGAGAAACACCTTTTCTTAAGTATGCGTCAGGTTATCAACATCAAAATATGGTGTTGGCGTAGTTGGCTATAAGTACCATGGACAGCTAGGCATACAACTGCTTCAATATTAGATAAAAATTAAGCTCGAACACCGTTTATCACGTGCTCTGAAATTTTTCAAACATGTAATGCGCCAGGACGATGTTGAACGACTCATTGTGCAGGGAATGCCGCATATCATAACAGTATCTAGGCTAGAGAGAGCAACTAGGGAATCCCAAAATCGACAAACGATCAGTGGCGTTATAATGAACTTGGACGAGACATGAATCCATAACAGCTACTACATATCATTCACGACGTTAGACTAAGAAGAGAGTAGACTAGAAATTCCACAGCATGCGAAATTTCTTTGAAAAATTGTTCATTTTGTTTCGCTAATTTTTACAGCAATATTATTACTAATAAATGCGCTTATTAGAAAAATCTCGGTACCGAGGATTACGTCACGTTCTCTCTCGACATCGAGACGGCCGTCGTAAAACATAATAACGAAAAATTATGCATACCAATGAGGCGATCGTAAATAAATAAACGAAATACCCGTATCGGAAATAATTATACGCAACAAACACCCACCGTCCAAGTATTCAGGTTTAATAAGAAGGTTGGGAGGGGACCATGGAGAAATGCGTACAGATTGTTAATGTCGATGGCGTAAAATATGGTCATATCGGAACGACGCCATAAATTAAGCACGCTTATGTAACATCAAAATGATATTACCAACGGCCTCCGATTAAAATATAAATCAAACCGAATCAGATTATCCGAGACGCTGTAATTTGACGTTTGAAGAGTGAAAAACATTACACAAACATTGATCATTTTCATTATTATTATGAGGAGTTTGGTTAGTTCGTTAAAAAAAGGAAAAGTTTACAGAGTAATTTAAAAGTTGGTTCGTTAGAGGACACCCGCTCAACTACCTTGCATAATGGTTTTTATTTTTCGTCTATCGGTTTGTTTAGTTAAATACTGCTAAAAAAAATTGCGTGTGAAGCCCTGTCCATGAACCAACCAGGCGGATTTAAAATGCACATGCGCAAGTTACAAGTCTTCTGGACTTTTGCGTCCGTTGTTGATCAATAGAACTCGCTGACGTTTCGCCTGAAACTGGTTTGCATTCCACTCTGTACGTGCTTATATACTGTTTGAGAAAGACAGAGCTAAGATTATGTTGTTGTTTACAAATTTCTATGGATTCTCCCTTTTCCTTTGTGGTAGAAGATTTGATTACATATAACAATTTAAGTTTGTTCGAATAATATTTGATGTCCGGTTTTATGATTTTATTCAGCAACTCCTGATGAGTGTATTTGTCGTAGTCTTAACTCACTTTCATGTTGTTTCAGATTGGTTGATATTTTTCCACCTGTCTCCAATGTGGTCTTTGTTGCATGTACAAGGGAATGCTGAAAACTCCTGGTGTCTCGAACGGTATTTTGTCTTTGATCGATCGAGAGACTTGCGAGCAAGTGGTAAATCTAGTTTTAACATTATGTTTCTTAAGAACTTTTGATATGTGGTCAGTAATGTTTTGAATGTAAGGAAGGAACATAATACCAAGTGTGGGGTTACTTTGTGACTGTTTTTTTAAGAGGTTGTGAAAAAATTATTTGATGCAAGAACAGATGTTAGCTGGAGTCAATGAGGCGGGTTGATATGACAATGCATTAGACTATCGGTCTGTGTTCGTAGGTTTTCTGTAAACTGAACGACCCAATGTTAGGTCGGATTGTTTATAAATAAGAGTGTGGAGATTACTATTAGTTTCCAATTCAATGATAAATCCTATATTATGGTATATTTAATCTCTATACTAAGAAAACCTCGTAGGGATTCTTGACCATGAAGCCAAATAACAAAAGTTTCGACGTAGTTTTGGATTTAGATGGAGTCGACTTTCTTCTCACAAACTTACATAAATATATTTGCAATGACTGGTGATGACAGGGAACGCATAACTGTTCCTGATATTTATTCATAAATTTGACTTTTAAAAGACTCGTATTTAACGACTCTAGTGTTTCAAGCGGTATTTTTGATGGATCGAAGATGTTGAGAGATTTTTGAACAAGTGGTAAATCTGATTTTAACATTATGTTTCTTAACAACTTCTGATTTGTGCTCAGTAATCTTTTGAATATAATTATGGTTCACAGTGGCAAGTGTGGGGTTGCTTTCTGACTCATTTTTGTTGGCAGATTGTGATAAAGTGTATTTTGCAATGGAAGACTTCATCTTTTTTTAAGGCTCTGTAAGCAATATGATAACCGATGATTTTTGGTCTGATTTGCTAAAAGTTTCGAATTCAATAATAAAACGTATATTAGTTTGTGTAGGGATTAAATAGTTAAGAAAACCTCGTAGCAATTCTTGACCATGAAACCAAATAACAAAAGTTACCACGTAGTTTTGGATTTAAATGGAAAGTGTCGAGAGCTTTTAAAATTGCGTTTTGCGGCATATAATGACCTACATAGTCACCGACCGATCGTCAATAAATTTGGATGGGGCATTTTTATGGCAGTATTTTCTCAAAATATGTCCAGATCTAATTAAATATTCGGGCAATACGGAGTCATATGTGTGGATATCGCTGTTTAGAAAGAAATTGGCGCAAAGTAAAGGTTACTGAGTAAAATGTAGAGGAGCCGAAGATCATTCCGATCTCTATGGAAATATCATAGCCACCTGAGGCGCATCAGTTTTTATCGTAGTAGGGCACGTATTATCTAATAGCTACATGGTTTAGTGAATCGATTTAATAAACTTTAATTATACCATCGCTTTACTGCATTATTACTGTATTACTTTCAGAAGACTATATGAACCTCAAATAGCAATCCTCTATGTGTATGTAACTGAGAAATTTTTTTAAAAATATTTATTCCAGTAATCTTGTGAAACGTTTATTATTTTTAATAACCTGATATGACAAAAGGAATTCTACCATCTAAAGTCGTATACTAAAATCTGTTTACAAAGGGTTGGTTAGTGGTTCAATTTAGGATTATAACAATATGTGTTTTGGAGGATTTATTTACTTGTAAATTCAATTATATAATAATATATCAACATATGACAAAAATGATGGGTAAATATTAAAATGATATTTCAAAACAGTTCCTTTTATTTATCCTTGCGAAAGCTTTCCTCTCGATTATTATCATCATAAACAAGAGTTCGTATTTACTTTCCCTTGAAATTAAAAAATTAAGATTTAAACATTTTTAGAGCAAACAAATGGAGTTCAACGTTGTCTATGTTACAACACGTATGTATCGTTTATATTTGGTAGTTATTTGTTATTAGTTATTAGTCTATTTAAAGATATAGTAATAGTGGTATTATTTTTTTAGTGTTATTTGGTATTATTTAGGATTTAGTTTTATTAAATTAGTTCTTAGAAAAAACACCAATTTGTTACAAAAATATCAAACCTGTCTTTTAAAATCACGCCTCTTTCAGGTGAGAGTTCTCATGTCGTTGCCGCAGCTTGCTTTTAATTCGCAAATTGTAAATTGCCAACATCTACCACTGTACTAATATAATATTTATTGATATTTATGCGGGAAAAAACGAGGTAAATAATCATGACAAGAATCAATCTTAATATACCGATCTTGAATATACATATATTCAAATATTCGAAATATTCAACTTTATCATGCGAACATTCTGTATATTTTAGTATTGGTTAGATTAGCTTGGAGTGTCTTAACAATGCAACACCCATAAGTAATTACAAAATGTTTACTTACGTCGATATGGTGTTCCACAAAAGAACATGCATGAAGATTTTGCTATCTTATCAGGATTTCTACAAGTAATCATTTCCCGCAAATTTAATTATTAAAATATATAAGTACAGACTATAATATTGAATATTTACTTCTAAATCCTCAACTTATTTATTTGTTATTTAGTTATATGTGCCGATTATATAAGTATACCAGTATACGGGTGATTCAATGCTCGGCTGAAGATTCGTTAGAAAACAAACATTTTTTTGTTGAAATTTGGCAAAGTCTATTATAATAATTAAGGGCTAATTTTGCTTCAACTAGATTCAAGTTAAGAAGTTCAATATCGTCCCGCAAGGTACACTAACGAATAGTCTTTTTAACGCCGCTGATATTTTTGGAATTATTGTTATTTACTTTATATAAGCCATAAAAAGTACAACATTTCCGTTTCTAGAGCTTTTTCGTATCTTGCATCGTTTCTGAGAGAAAGAATTAAAATTTTAGGTCATAAAGTAAGGATTTTTTGTATGACTATTCCGTCGTCGAGCGCTGGCGAATGTTTTTTGAAACACCCTGTATAACCTAAAACTTCCTACAAAAAACTTTATTTACTGACTTGTGACGTCACTGCGATCCTTTTAAATATTGATCTATCAGAGGAAACGCTAGTCGTTTTAAAATTATTTTAGAATTTGGATTTTTTTGTTAGTTAAAATGGTTTTGAGCTTTCAATCATCCAGATTTCGTACGTAACCTACACCCATAGTGACATCGCTTAGCGTAAACTGAAAGCGTTGTCATTTCTAAGCGCCGAACTGAATTAGCTCAACCGACTCAAAGAAATTCTATTGCCACATACATGGGAACTGAACCATTCATAAATATTTGTTTATGCTGGCTGGCAGTTTCGATTCATTTTACGAATGAATTGTCATGTGTCCTTTGATTCGCGCCAATTTCATTTGCAGCCATCCACAGCCACCAAATATAATTCCGCACGAGGCGAGCCTACGAAACCGCCGGAGTAATTTGTCAGTTTTCCAATCATAAACGCAGGTGAAAAATAGCATTAAAAGTTTATAGTTTTTGAGACGCATGGAATCCAAATATGTAAAGAGATAAAAAATGTATATGCAATTTCGCAAAGAATCAACAACGCGGACCTTATCTAATACTTTAAAAACGATAAGATTGCGCGGAAATACGAAAAGTCGATTTTCCGAGAAAACATATTTTTAGACGGCAACGGATTCGTAGGCTCGCAGGGGGAATCACGAGTAAAGAACGTTTCGCGGTTTTTGGGGTCAAACGAGCCAAGTATGCTATTTTTTTTGGCGATAAAATATTTTACAACGTAGCGATTATAAAGAGAATAAAGTTTATATCTTCGGTTTATGGTCGGACGCTTTATTACGAGAAAACCGCAAATTTCTCGGAGCTAATAAGAATTTCCAGCGACAAAACAATACGCTCGTTTTAATTCGAAAGCCGTGCGCGCGGGTCGAATTTTAAGTGGGCTTCCGGTGTGCCTGAAAAATTTCCGAATTTAAAATAAATTTTCGACACTTCCACCTTATCTCAAATCATTTTCAAGCCGCTAGGCAAATATAGCAAACTTTATTCAGTAACTATATAACGAAAGTGAAGAAAAATTTCAATTTCTAATTCTATATTGATAAATTTCAAATTTCAAATTCAAGATATATTGTTTATTGTAAAAAAATCTATTTAAAATAAATTTTTGTCCTTTTTTGGTAATGACGTTCCATGGCTAATTAATACAAACGTTTAATTACGTCTTAGAATTTTAAATAATATATAGGGTATGTGAAAGTTTTGATCATTTTGGTGTATTACTTTATAAGCACTAATCTTAAATGCCCTGTATACTATGCAATAAATTTATGTATAAATATATAAATTTTTTTATAAAATTTAGTGATATATTTTGGAGAAATGAAATATGCAAACAAGCACTTGCCATTTAAAAAAAAATACAAACATCAAATTCAGGCTCACCAACCTGTACAAGTTCAGGTTTTTCGGACCACGTCCTGGAAAACCTACTTGTCTTGAATTATCCCGGATTTTTCAATATAGTTATATTTTATCTCCCACTTGACCGAAGGCACCTCATTTTATAAAATACAAACATACAAACCGTAATTCCATAGAAACAACTATAGTAGAGTTCTACTTGACAGCCGAGGAATACCTCTCACAATGGGAAACTCCATCGTCTCAAACGTTGGATACATTTAAACGGGTATTACTTCAAAACATACCACATTACTCAGAAATTCAACCCCGCAATGAAAACTATTTTATTGTAAAATGAAACATTAATAAAGGAATTTGTAACATATGAAAAGTTGTCAATGACACCAATGTTTGTGTCCGATAGCTTGAAGTTTTTGAAAATTGTACAAAAAAGCAACTGGGGTTTAAAAACACTGTTTTCAATTATAAACAACTTTTTGGGTAGCGAAAAAAGTCAAATTCATGTGAGCACGTTGAAATCAGCCGTCATTAGAAGGTGTAACGGGAATTTAAGTTGCGGAGTTTTACAAATTCCTTTTAAAAGCAATAGGTGGTCAAAATAAGTGTTCTTTTAAACAATAGGTGGTTTTAAAAAATCATTAGACATTAAAATTTAGTTCGTATATATTTTCAATACATATTTTTTTTTCTACACAAAAGTAATAAGTTTTTTGTTTTTGTTTTTATTTTAAAGGGTCGGATGTAAGTGTCCTGGATTCATCTCTCTCGAAGTTGGTCACCTCGTCACATTAATTGCACAAGATGAAAATAATTCCACAGATATTAACAAATATTAACCCCGGAAATCCCAACCCGATAGAAACATTGAGAAATAATATAAACCACCTTCTGTTATAGTGATCTATCAGTAGCATTAATTTATATCGCAAAAGAGCTATCTTCATTAGCACCCCTCCCGCTCTAAATAAAATAAAAGTTGCACAGAAACATTAACAAAATTTTGTAAATATATAAAAATGATACCATTACTATGCTAGAAGCGCTAATCTAAACTTGCTCAGGAATGCAGAGGCAGAATACGTTCGTAAGGTTCCAAGGTGTTGTGATTTGATAAGACAATTGATCAGAGCCATGCAAGTGGCCCGTTTATCCTGCGATGATACCTTATCACAGAATTTCTAAGAAATATCAAACAAGAAGTAAAGACAGAAGTAGTTTCGATTCACTAATTCTTTTTAAACATTCTATTGCTATATGTACAGGGTACATTTGTTTTCGTATACAAATTAAAACTTTGTTATTTTAGAAATATATTGTATATTGAGGTATTTTAAAATTCTCCGTAATTTTATAGGAATATTTAATATATAATAAGCTATACCTAATTGTTATGTTTCTTTGAATTTGATGATAAAAGTGACTTTTGCGGGCCTGAATATATGTCGCCACTTTTGTTGACTCTGATATTAAAAAAAAACCTAAATGCATAACAATTTTTATAATTTTAGCATAAATAGCATTTAAAAAATTTTGACTGTGTATAAAGTTCTAAGAATTTTATATTTCGAATTATTGGCAATAAATCTGGTCAAGAAATAACGTAAAGCACTAAAGAAATGGCACCTACTACAGTCGTTTCACAATTTTTATAAATCTCAAAAATTACCTGGAAATTAAATTATTAAAACAAAAGTTTTTAAATTTGTTTGATGTCTCAAAATAGACAAAAACCTACAAGAAAGCACTGTTTTCAATTAAATAATGGCAAATTAAAAAATATATACAAAAATTCTATATATTTCTCTCTGGATATTGCACATAATAAACTGTGCTTTTAATTTATTTTAATTACTATTAGTATTTTCTCCCTTATTTGGTTTATTTTTTTTTTACAAAAATCCTTTAATAGACTAAACTGATTAAGGTAGATGAAATAAAACTGTTAAAAGAGTAAGCCGAAACAATGACGTTTCTGTAGTTTTTTTTTGCCATGTTTGGTGGTCACAGCATTATTTCTATTTGAAAAAGTGATTCTTTCATTTTGATTGTTAATGTTATTTTTAAAATAGTAACACATGCCACTACATAAAAAAATACATAAGAAAGGCTTTAAAAGGCAGAATTCGTCTTCTAAAAAACTGCGCACCACTAGAGCAAGCCGATTAGGAGCTCAATTCATTGAGCCCGAAAAAATATCCAACCTTCCCATAAATGAGGTATGGTCTGTTCATAGATATAAGAAAGTGACCAATTGCTTTTGAATGGGATTATCCAAGATTATTACCTAAAGTTTCGGAATTTAAATTCAGGTAAAATTGTTTTCCGTAATAGAAAATAATTTTATATATTTTTATATTTTATATAAATTAGGATTTACAGAGAACAACAAAGGCCAATTATTTACTTGGATGAAACCTGGTTCGACACTTATGACACCCCGGAAAAGGGTTGGGTTGACTCAACTGATAAGTGTAAAACAAACGCGCCATCAAAAAGAGGTAAAAGGATAACTATTTTGCATGCTGGCTCTAAAGATGCTTCTCTGGATTACCATGAAGACACCACCGCTGATTTATTTGAAAGTTGGTTTAAAAACAAACTAGTTCCAAACATTCCTCCTAATAGCGTAATTGTAATGGACAATGCAAGTTATCACAGTAGACAGTTGACTAAAACCCCTTCCTCATGTGACACAAAAGCAACAATCCAAAACTACATGTATAATAACGACATTTATTTTCACGAAGATTATAGCAAACAGCGATTAATTGAGGTTCTACAAAGCTTGAACCTACAAAAGGAAAACGTCTGTGATAATTATGCAAAAAATCTAGGGCATACAGTTTTAAAGCTTCCACCTTACCACTGTATAATTTATTCCCATTGAACATGTTTGGCACCAACTGAAATCTGCCATTCGTCGTAACAATATTGTTCCCCGTGTTAATTCCAATGTCCTCAAACTTATAGAAACCGAAGTTTTTAACATCCCTCCACAAAGTTGGGTAAATTCTGTTAAACATATAGAAAAAGCAGAATAATCAATCGTATATCCATATTGCAAATAATATATGACAAATAATAATTAGAACAGGCGATGATAGCGATAGTGATACTGATATATTATGTGAATAATTTTAAGTAATTTAAGCAGGTAATAAAAATAATTTGTAATTTTATTTTAGATTTAAACATAAATACATACATAAATAAATAAATAAATATTGTTTACTATATTTCCCAAGAAAACCCCAAATAATTAAATTCTTAGCAAAGTACAGACCTGTTAATTGGTATCAGTTAGTCACTTTCTGATATCTATGAACAGACTTTACTGTACTTTCTCGAAGTACAAGGCCCTTCTAACAGAGGGAGCGCGACAGTGCAGGGCAGAAAGTTCCGAAGAATTTGGAAAATGCATTAATATAGAGGGTGTTCTATTTAAAATAAGAAAGTTATTGCTTACCCACGAAAATAGAAACACGCTATATATATAACAAAATGATATTTTTAAAAGTATAAATCTCTCATTAATTGCGCATACTCACGGACCACTGACAGTTTTGATTAGTTAGTTTTGTATTCTTTACACCCTTTGGGTTATGGTGGAGGCCAGACATTCACGCATGGCAATAGTTGAAAATTGATCAATTTTCCTCACAACATCGATATCGGCTGCGTTACCGCAACCTTAGGTTCGATAGCAACGATAGGTTCGTTGAAATATTGAAAACAAAAATTTCAATTCCATGTTAGTGACTGATTCGGCTGGTGCGCTTCGGGACAAATCTTTTATCGCCGCCTCCTCCGTCCGAGTGACAATGACAAGTTAAAAATTAGCGTTTTAATTTGTGCCCCGCATAACAACGAAGCGGTTTTTGCCGTATCATCTATCCGTGGCGGTATACCACTGCGAGCAGGGCCGAACATTTTAGAATTTCAATAATATGCCACGTCGGACAGAGGAGGAATACATTACACGTCACACAAAAAGATCCTAGCTGAAAAATTAATGTTAATAAACCGAAGAACGGCGATTGAGAGAAAGAGAGAGGGAGACGCGTTTTCCTTTGTCGCGTACTCGCCGGGATTCTTTTGCCCGTATCGCTGGCGGAAAAAATACCGCGGCACATTACAACTACGCACCTACCTCGCTTTTAACATTTTCTGAACACCAGCCACTCGAAAGATGACTCCGCCGTATTGATAAACACCCGAAAATCAACCGAAAACTACAAAAATCAAAAATCTAATGCGAGGATTTGACACACGCGACGAAATCATATTCCAACGCCAACTCGGCGAAAGCTCAACCACGCGAAAAATTCAAAAAACGTAATAATAAGACAATCAAAGCAATGTTTTTAGAGTCCAATGCCCTTTTATAAATATACACATAAAGAGTTGGAAATTGTTGGGAAAATGTGATTTTTATGAAGTTTTCGTATACGTTATTATACAAATCATTGCCTATTTTAAGACACTGCTTATGTAAATATTTTAAACTACATTCATATCGATAAAAATCACTAATCCCTTATAGGTTACGAGATCACGGTGTCGGATAAATGTATTTTATTAACATTGATAACAAAGCAACTTTACGATTTCGTATAAACAAAACAAATAAATAATAAATAGCATAAGTTAATCTAAATTTCGACAAATATGAGAAATTTTTAGACAAACGCCATTTTCGGACCAAAGGCAAAGGAATTCTTGGTAAAGTTCGCCCGCTTTATCATGACCGGTAAGTGATAATACTCATGTAACACACGTACCACCGGAACTACAGTTATAAAAATTGGAGACGACGAGTTTCTGATAAAGCAAGGATAAAGAAAGCATTTTTGAAAATTTTATGGAGTAAAAATAAGTGTTGGAAATAAGTGTAGTTAATGAAATTTTAAAGATATTCGGAAAATATCGTAAAGGATAAACCGAGATCAGAAAAAAGCTCTTTCTGTTTAATTTTTCCAAAGATTTTCTTGAAGGTAACTTTTTTTCTGGCTTTATACATGCATACATTTAATACCTTGAAGTAAAACGAACCATTTTGAATACTCTCTTTGTTTGGTCTGTCTAGTTCCTCTTCACTTTTTTTCCAAAGTCTCCCTAAAGTGCTCTCTGAAATAAAACAGGTATCACAAGCAAGACCGGAATTGGTTTCTTCCAAAGTGAACTTTTAACACTAAATGACATTTTCTAAGACTGCACAAAATTCTCCGCAACCTAAAGTTGCTGCTTTCACCATTGAATAACTCAGTAAGAAATTATTAAAACCACTTGCATTCAACATTTAGCAAAGGTACCTCGACCCAAATAAAAATGTTGATCAACACGGTTTTGTGATGCAAATTTTATTTAGATTTAAAGTAATGGGTATTCTTTTCTTTGTTAAACACCTTAATAATAATATCAAATAAGTATAACAAGATTTCGTTTTATATTATTTATAGATTTTTCTACAGGTTTGATGTTCATTAATAAACATTGTATAAAATAGTAAATTATTACCTTGCAATGGCATACATGTAACCGCAAAAGAAAGTTTATTTCTTAAGTAAGTAAAACATTTACATCTATTGCATATTGCATGATCTTATTTTGTTTTCTAAATAAATAATAGCTGATCGGGTTATTATGTAAATGAAATATATTAATAACATTCAAAAATAAAGTAAGTATTTCCATACAATAAAGAAAATTATTAATTTTATTTTAGCACTTGTATGGCAGGATAATATAATTCATAAAGAAGCTGCAATCTCTAAACTGGAGCTACTAACTAACCAAAACATATACAGGGCGGTCAAAGTTGGAATTTTATTCCGAATTTTCTCATTAATTGACAAAGTTTTTACAGTATACTTATAAAAACTGGTAGTTTTAGGGTTTTTGACATGACAATCATGAACTTCTTATTTAAATAAATCGAATCAACTCTCTAGTTACGATGACTTATTTACAATTAAAAAAAAAAGTCTTTTTCTGTTATTTTTTTAATAAAAACTTAAAAGATGAGGGAACAATAAAAAACCAATATAAAGTTTAAGTCGACTGACATTTGCTTGAGCAAAAATACAAATTACTATAAGAAAAATGATTACATCGCGGCATTTAATGATTACCAGCTAATACGTTTGCATAAGTAGTAACACGCACACAAATTAGTCAAAATTTAATGACGTGTAAACTTGTCATATGCTGACATAAGCCTACTTAGAACATATTACTAACATCGTTTTATTACTATTACTGTTATTACTACCAAATTATTATGACCAAAAATTAATTTATTTAAACTAAGCACCCTCTATGAACAACGTCCAAATAAGTATTATATTCGTAATTGCCATGTCAAAAAATGTAAAACTGTAAATTTTTATTATGATAGGTACCACACATTCTCAATTAATGAAAACATTCGGAAAGAAATTCAAACTTTAAACGTCCTGTATCTCCCAAACCAGTATATCTTAGGCTCTATCATAATATTTTCTCTCTAGTATTTCTAGTTCAGAGATTGCCAATTGTTTATGAACAATCCTGCATATTATTTAGAACTACAACATGAATCATCAGTTTGATATTCACAAAAATAAAAAAAAACATATTTCTTGTTTTTAAGAAATAAAAAATATTGGCAAAATGCGCACATTTAAGTGAAGACCTGTTTATTTTTCTTTTTTTAAATGGTGCTGCTGAAAAAGTGACTACTACTATTTGCTGACAATACGCTTTTTTAAAACGTTAAAAAAGACAAATATTTTGAATGACTAAGTACATCAAATTGCCTGTGCTTTTTTGGAAGGTTTTTTAATTTTATAAATTCATAATTACATAACTTTTTTATACATTTTATTTTTCAAACATTTAACGATAATATTGTTTGATACTATCTAAATGATTTTAGTAAGACTTACATCGGTTAACAAATTAATTAAATCAAGAAAGACCATTGCTAGCTATATTTTTTCTATTTTAAAATTTGCCTGAATTTTTTAGTTTTACTAGCCCTGTGAACATACGCAGTTTAAGATCGAAGAGAAATAATTATTTGATAAAACGTATTGACTTTGAAAAAGATTTTGATAGTATTGGAATCAGCAATCAGCAATGAAATAGAGATCAAGAGGGGATACGTCATGGTTACATTCTGTGGAGAAATTTTTAACAAAGCCAAGAGCGACAGGATGTCAGGAGTGATCATAAATGGAAAAACTGTTACTAAAGCGATATATGGTGACCAGCCTGGCCGGAAGTTTATTCCAAATATGAATAATTTGTTATCTTAGCAAACAATTCATTTTATTTGTTAATTTTATTAAATAAACAATATTCTCAATCGTTGCTTTTGATTTTACTTTAAAGCGGAAAACCTCACCAATGTCTAAATAGCTACCAAGACACGGCAAATCGCGAAATTGCGAAATGAATGGGACATTAATAATGCCGTTTTCGTGCATATTTCAAATAATTATTACATAAAGAACGTACTTGAGTTTATATAGGGTAACCTTGACATTACGCGGATTTATTTTTCACACGGAAAAGCCACGACGCACGTGTTCCCTTTTTTTCCATTGCAGCGAGCAGCGGCGCCGTTATCAACAAAAACCCGCTTTCCCTCGTCAAGAAAACTCTCTCTCACAAGAAACGAGTTATCTTCCATCCCAATAACCAGTTTAACTGTCCACAGAAGCCCTGAAAGATTTCGTGAAAATTCTGCCTATTTACACTGAGCCAGAACCGTTGGAGTGTTAAGAGGTAAGTAGTGAATAGAAAGTGGCACCTTCGTCAGACTTTATTACTCCCTTTTAATTATGGGGCGAGTATACCAAAAAGTCGTCGTAAATATCTCGACGCTTAATTCCCCCCGCAGACGTAAATCCCAATTATCGACAATTTCAAAAAATTGATTTGATTAATCTAGCGTGGAATTAGTTCCCGAATGGGTTCGGTTCTTTGATGCATACCAACGGCTAAATCTCTTTATTGAAGGAATTACAACAATTTCGTGTTTGTCTGCTCGTCAAAACATTATCTCTCTGTTGCGGGATCAAACCAGAAACACGGAGAACGGTATGATCGAGACGAATCGATTGTTTAACTACGAATTACTGTTAATCCCGAGCGTCTTTAAGGCAGGGAGCGTTCCTGCGAAAGCACGTTAAATTTTTTAAATCCTCGCTAAGGCGCGAAACGTTCGTCTATGACATTTTAAGTCGGCGGTCGCGTTAAGCTACCGTAATGCCGATGGCGTAGGACTTAATCTCTAATGCCTAATGGAATTCTTCGACTAAATCGTATTTTCATTGTTCTCTCTTTAACATTTTGCAATAAAAGTTTTTTTTAATTTATTTTTCGACACGTTTTGAAAAAAAAAAACGAAAATCCGCTATTCGTGTAATGGCAGCTGTGAACGCCTGCGCGGTCATTCATCGAAGCAGATGCAATGAATTGTAGTTTCCTACAATTCATTGCATCGGCTGCATTTCGTAAGTACCATGGACCATTGGACAATTTACCTACAGGAAACTTAGCTGTGTTTAAACGTGGACCTTGACAACATTGTATTCAATAACAGCAATTGCGGAGAACGTTATCAGTCACTTTTATTTATTTGTATTAAGTAAGCACATTTTTTGCAAAAACGTTTTAAATATTGTTGAGATAAATTATGCCAAACTTACATTACCTCGTGTACGCTGGGGTTAGATCGAATTTTGTAACCAAAAGCAGAAATTGTTTCATATTTAGCAGGATATTTTCCAAAAACGAGCAAAACGAGACCAAACCCAGGCCACAAATAGTGGTAAGATTCCTTCACAATGATGGTAACTCAACTGAGCACCACCAATTCCCTCAAAGCTGGGAGATGAGTCAGTATTAACCAAAGCCATCATGCAAAAATTACATGATTTCTCAACAACAAACAAACAGCAACAAAACTGGTTAGTAAAGATGAATTGAGCCAAGTCTATGGCCAGCGCACTGGCAACTTTCAACTGATGCCATCATTTCACCAAACAAAATTCTATTTTATGTTGTATTCCGTACATATTGTAGGGAGTTTTAGATCGGAAGTAACATCTGTAACTTCTTTCTCTTCTAATGCCTTATAAGACCTACTATATAAGTAGGTTGCTATTTATATTATGCTATGATAGGTAAAAAACATTTCGTAACCCCCACCCCGCCATCTTTACCTAACTTTTATGGTGAAAAGCGTTTATTTACTAACTGATCTTTCGTGGTGTCAGAAGCTACGAAATTACCAGTTACCAATTACAATTCCCGAGATGTCCAGGGAATAAAGTTTGAGCAAACTTAGATATTACAAAGCCCACCACCTATTTTGGTGACAAGATTTACCTGCATTTGAAGTATCAACGCGTCCAACAGTGGCTGCGGGTTGTTATTCTGGCAGTGACTCCAGTACTCGCCCTGAACCGGCACGATCTGATCCTCCGTCGAAGAAGTATCTAGCGAAGGGGCCACGCAACACGCCCCTGTATCCATAGTACCCCCGAAAAGGGGTCTCGCACACCGCACTCTCACTCAAAAACGAGCAATTTTCATTTTTCAGAGCGATTTCCAAAAATATCAACAAAAAAACGTGTCGAAACTAGCGACTATACGTGGAACGTTTACGCGCCTATAATTATTACGTTTATTGGTGGAGCGTAAACATAATGTATGCGGAGAGGGAGTGATGAGGGGCCGGAGACAGATCCTTGTGGCAGTCCACAGTCCGCGGTTGGTCGGTGCAGTTGTTCCTCGCGGTTCAACTCTGCCACTTTCGCGACCGCGACTAAAGCGTATAGCAGGATACGATCGCGCGCGCGTCTTTCTGATAGCAGGAATAGGACGTGGGAGCAGGAGGAGCGATGGCGCGAGGGACGCGCGCCGTCGCGACGGCGCAGGCGTCCCCCACTTCGTTCCCGGTTGCAAATGGTGTCTATCGATTTCAGTAAAGGGGAGGAGCGACCTGGAAAAACATTTTCTACGGTTTCAATTTCGAGATTTTTCATGGTTTTATAAGTCGTTTAACATTTACTGATAAACTTGTAAACTCCCTTAAAATCCATTTGAATTTTATTCTGTGTTATGTAATACAAATAATGATAATTAATCTAAGGTTATATGCAACCATTACCGTTGATAGTTCGAATTGGCAGCCAAATTAGCCCACCAAATTAATTTTCGGAACAGGGTTGAATAAACCATAGGAAGTATAAGCATTTGTAGGTTGCATTGCAATTGCAAATTTCCTGCCATTTAGATAATTAAAGATCATTCTATAGTGTCATATTCAGATGTAAAAGACCACTGTTGAGATAATTACTGACACTTAATTAACTACTCACGTGGTTCAGTTAGTTAAAAAACACTCAAAAAACCTTTAGAAAAGTCTACCAAAACGAACACAAATGCATTAACTAGAAGAATTACCTCGTTTTACCGGCTCTATTTTCATATTTTGAGGTTTCTTTTTATTCTTTCATTATATCTTTCTTATCGGTAATTTTAAATGCCATTTTTACTTACGTTTATAGATTTATTTTAACATCTTTATTTCCTCTTTATGTAAAAGATTGGTTTGGGTTAGTTATCTGTTTTTTATCGGTAATCTAATATCCGCAATTTTATTGTTTATTATATATATATATATATATATATATATATATATATATATATATATATATATATATATATATATATATATATATATATATATATGTATATTATGAATATAAGAATATATGTATTTTTGTACATTTAAAGAATTAAAGAAATACAAAAAAGAAGCATTCTACAGTTCTTATTAAAATTAAGCAAAGAACCAATTTATTTTATTATTTATTTTATTTTGTTATTTGTTCTTAAGTTCAATAGGTAACGTTAAAATATTGTTTTTTTTTATTTAGCTAGTCTAGCATTTATTTTGTAATAATACAGTTACTATTTTGTAACATATATATTGTGTTGCTTTGTGCAAGTACATCTTCTTACCCCTGATTTTATCCATAACTGATTAATTTGTAACACTTGGACATCATCAAATAAGTCTATGCTGGAATAAAACTAGTTTTTATTTAGAATTATTATCATTATTTATCTATGTAACAGACTACTTAGACAGCTAGTTTCTACGTGAAGTCTAGCATTACAGTTAAAACATACATACATAGGATTCTTGTTTTTTGTAAATTAAAATTAATAGTAAATTACTTATAAATATAAATGCGGTGAATTAATTTAACTTCATTTAAAAATTAGTTTTCGGTTTTAACAATAAAATAATATTTTTAAATTTTAGCATCTTAAAACTAATAATTCGAATTTAGAATAACCTGCGGCAGACGCAGACTTTGCGAAAAGGGGCAGGGGGTACATTACGGGACTAATTGCGATTAATTGCCGACGCATTTAATTGCGATTATTACGTTTAAACCGAAATACAAACGCGACCCACTTATTCTGGCGGCAAAATCTGACGCGAATTAAACGCCAAATATCGTTTAACGCTGCTATAAAAGTGAAAGCACCAGACGATCTACAATAAATTACTTCATCCGCCGCAATTACAAACAGCACACGCGAAATTTATTGGACTATCTAATTCCCAGCTGCAACATTTATCATTAATTTCTATTTATTGACTGCGAGAGGATTATTAAAACCGTTAATAAAGATCTGCCGTGTTTATCATCGCGTACATCGAATACATACTGGGAGAACCAGTTGAGCAATCCGTACCAGATACGCACAACCGTGGGATTTTTTTGCATAATTTTTATTTATTTTATTTATTCAGTTCACGATATATTCCAAAGGAATCCTGAAAATATTAAGAGATATTACCGAATTCTTATTCTGAAAGAATCATGGAAATTTAATTTTTAATTTCATAAAAAAAGAAAGAGATATTTTTTTCAAGAATTTACTGAGCTATTATTTTTCTGGTTTTTCGCGATTATAATTACATATAAATATCATTAAAAGTGTCATTTAGGACGTTACTATTTTGGTTATTTTACTTAGTTTATTTAATTTTGTAGCTAAATTTATTTTTATGGAAATGTAATTTTTAATTTCCCGAAAAAACAGCGTTCTATTATTATTTTTTTTTAGAATTTTAATTTTATTGTATGTGCAAATAAATCCAAAAAAAGGGGCTAACCAAAACTAACCAAAAAAATAAGATATATGCATAAGTTTCACGGACACAAAATGGCATACATTTTGGCTGGTATTGATTGGTTTAATTTATTTTCAATAATTTATACTTATTTTGCGGAATTTGGATTCAAGATATATATCAAAATGAAGATAACATTTCCTTTAGGACTTATGAATGCTAAAACTTGGCTTAGCTTTGTTTAGCTTTTTATTCGTTTGTATTTATTTAATTTACGTTTTATTCGAAGGAAATAACAAAAATATAAATACATATACATTGAATATCATTTTGGTTGCAGAATTTGCTAAAATATTGGTAAGTTTATTTTATTCTCTATTACTTATTATTTATTTATTTATATTATGTATTTATTATATGCCATATTTGAAATAAATAACCTAAAAGAGAAAATATTGAATATGATAATGAAATAATTTTAATTATAAACTTTACCCTTCGCCAACTGCGGCACACGCGGCGCACCCTGTATCTTGCGGACGTTGTGAATTCTCATTAAGAATAACTCGATATGGCACCGGCCGCCGTCGAATCGCCTGCCTTTTTTCGGTTATTTTTTATGACGGTTGCTGTGCAAAAACGGTCGCCGCTGGCTTACACGTGAAAGCTGTACGTACAAGCTTAATTGATAATTAAAGAATTTGCCCGAGAGACCAACGATCTTACGATGGGTTTGTCCGTTTTGCCAAGAGATGTTTAAAACCACTTAGTGTTTGCTAATAACTATTTCGTATTGTTAACAGTAACCATGGCAACAATGGCAATAAAAAAATGCTTTTCGTTATCGGTCAGAGAATAAAAGACTATTACCCCATCTACGCCGCGCAAGCATTGAGGTACTTCACAAAAAAAATGCAGGGAAGACAAAAGCAGATCATAGATTGTGTTCTAAAAGTATTTTAAGGAAAAGAAGACACAAAATACAGAACATAATTAAAAAAAGAGAACTAAGATAATTATTAGTTGACCATAGTTCAACCATAATAACTGATATCTAACGACCTACAAACTCTCATCATAATACTGTTATTTTTGAATATTTTGAAGTAACATCGTATGATTTAAAAAGGTCGATAGATAAGTAGTGTGAATCTTAACTTCAACTTCTGAACATCTCTTTTATAATACATTTGTTGTAAAAAATATAGGTTCGTTCCGTTCTCACTGAGCAATAAAAAATAGTTATACGATTGGGAGAAATGTTTCATACTTGAGTCGGTTATCAATCATGTTTGATCTTTATTTTTGCGTGTTTATTCTTTTTATAAGTTAATTAATATTTATGTAGATATTGATTAAATGGTCTTACCGTACAAATCAATTTTAACTATACTAAAGCCAGGTTGCAGCAAATAATCCTGATCTTAACTAAATCATTTCTCCAGATGTGGCTCGATGTATATTGAAATTCAATTTCGTAAAAATGTTATCAAATTATGTTTGATGTTTCTATTTTTAGTTTCTTTTTCATGTTTGGTGTATATCTGTCAGTTTTTTAATATAACATTATCTCGGCTTGCTTGTAAACTATAATAATGGCAAAAAAGTGATACACACTGTTAATAAACAAATACGTAAGTCAGTTTTAAAAAATGTTCATGATATCAGCCAGCGAACGCAAACGTGTTGAGAAATTCACTTGAACGTCGAATTTGAAATAAGATCTACATCAAATACTCTTTATACCACAACTTTTTTATTTTGATCTGCAGCCTTACAGTGAACCACAGTCCAACAGCATGATGAAAATGAACGTTGCGAAAAATAAGGCCCGGGCAGGTAATAAGACAAATGCACCCACTTAACAATAAAAAAAGAATTTATATGTATTATGGCGCCATCTATGCGTTGGGCTGTTATCTAAGTTAAATATGCAAACCGGCATACACGATTAAGTTAAGGTGTTTTTCCATGTGCATTATCCGGTCGAAATTATAAAAATTCATAATCGAACGGCCACGTTTTTTCGATATAAAGGATCAGATCAAGAATTTTAAGAAAGGTAGGTTTTAGTTTGCTCATTAATACAATTACTAAGCCAGTATTTAATAGTAAATTTCATTTTTTTTATTAATCATATCCTCAACATGATTGCGTAGCAATGTGGGTAATAGGACCCAGACAGATATCAGTTGGGTCTTATTACCCACCACTTGAATTTAATGAGCCTTATTACCTTATACTACAGAAATATGGTCAAGAAATGTTGCGTCTTGAGGGACGATTGGACGCAAGACATGATGGAGGAAGCACTATTGCTTCTACGTGAAGAAAAATCCCAGCCTTAGGTGAAAACAAGATGTGATATACCACGTCGCACCCTTAGAAAACATTTGGAAAGTGGAGCTGTTTAAAGAATTCTGAGAGCAAGGCCTACCTTGAATGAAGCACAAGAAACTTAATTTGTTCGGAAAATCATTAAATTTGACACCAAAGGCACTACGACGAAGTGTATCCAAGTATGTTTAAAATCAAGGCATTTCTAGCCCTTTCTACCATGAAAATTGCTGGACGTGATAAATCATTTATGAAGCTACATCCTTTCTTGTCTCAACGAAAGGCCCAGTCGATGAATCCTGCTAGGGCGACAAAGCTTAATCCCTTCATTGTTAACGACTATTTGGAAAAACTTGATAATGTTCTAGAAAAATATGGCTTTACACATCAAACCGCAAATATATACAATATGGATGAAAAGGGATGCAGACTAGCCCTGCATCATCAACAGACAGTCACTGCCAAAAAAGGGAACAAGCGAGTCCATTTGGTTGCTCCAGGACACAAAGGGCAGATGCTGAAACCAACTTTAAGTGACGGTTACCTCCGGAATCTCAAATGAAAATGTTTCCAAAAGGTAGCATGACCACTACCTTATTTATTGAAAGGCTCAGTCATTTTTCCAAGTTTATTCAACCGCCAGTTCTCTTAATATTTTACGATGCTGCGTCACATTTCGACATTTCAATTGTTGATGCTGCCGACCAACTCGGAATTAACTTAGTATACCTTTCTTGAAATATCACACATGAACTCCAATCCCTCTACAAATGAGGAGTTGTTGCGTTATTGGGACAAATTCTCAGATAGGAAAATGAACAAAGAAAGATTTTCTGAAGTTTTTACGCTAGTTTGGGAGAGATGTATGACTATCGATAATATTACACATGGATTTAGAGCCACAGGGTTTTGCCCATTTCACAAAAGTGTAATTCCTGACCACGTATATGGGCCAATACTTCGCACACAGCAAGAAGGAGTTCAACATGAACTGGAGATTAATGCTCCAAACGCTTCTAATTTAGATAATTATGTGCCTATTGCTGTTCTAAAGAGAAATCCTTGAATTAAAGTGCCCAAGAGGTCGCAAGAATTATTTTTTGTTCGATTTCAAATGAGAAACGTCTAAAGAAATCTTTCAAATCATATCATCTTCTTGGTCCCAGTTCGTCTTCCAAGTAACAAAAGCAACTTGAAATGAAAACCAAGCATGTAAGTCCAGAAGATCCTGATGCAGACCGTAATATGGAAAATTCAGAAGAAGTCGTTCAACAAGAAATTTAAAGTCCAAAGTCTCTATAGGCAAGTTAAAAAAGATTCCTTGTTATCAGTGAATTTATCTAGTAGCAGCTTGGCAAATACCTTTCATGATAAGGACTGACTGGTCTTGCGTTATCTGCAGAAACTGATGAGGCAATATAGAAACTGAAACTCTTGGATGCATGATGATTTTATGGGGCTCACTGCTGTTTCGTCCGGAAGCTGTTACATGCCTGGTGTGCAATGATTATTCACCAGTGCAGTGCAACCTCTATGGTTGGAAATAATGCCCAATAACCGGTTTTCGTTTAAACATTTTTTAAAGAAAAATCTGTTTTGTATCTGGTTACATTTAATTTTTCTGTGTGTTCTCACAAGAGAACTGTTTTAAATAAAAGTACCAGTTTGATGCTTTAATTTAAATAAATATTTTTTCAACATGTTTTTGTTTATGGTGGGCCTTAATACCCCCAGGGACCTTAATTAAAGAATATATTAAAATTCGTATAAAATGGCACCAAAAAATGTTTGTTTCGACCACGCACCTACGAGCATATACGAACAATTAAAAGCGATTTATGTTCCTGCGATGACAAAAGCGATTCGCGAGCATATTTCAAACAGCGCGTGAATATTTAAACGATCATTCGTTCCTGTTTCACGTCGGGGATGGTCTCTTCGAATGCTTAAAGTGCCACGACGGCAACCATTGTCGTCGCGTACAATGATATTATAATTTACAAGACTTTATTAGCATGAACAACGGCAATATGTCACGGAGACCAGAAATATATCGCGAGCGTTTATTAATTTGGGTTGCGCAAAATAGCGCTTTTAATTAATCACCTCCGCGCGAACCGCCATTGTCACGGTTTGTGTCTGAAATAAATTAAGCGATTTTTCGCGGAAAACGCGAATACGCAACGAACGCAGTAGAACGGAGATATTAATCAAAGACATTATTAAACGGCGGGAGAGAGACCAGAGAAGGACGGAATGTTTACTGCGAACGGAATCGGAGTTTCTTTTATTGTTTGAGGGGCACAAAATATTGCTGTCCGACATCTTGCGAAAAACAAAAAACGTTCCCTACGAATAATTGATTGTGATTTCTACCATCCTATATTTTAAAATCTCGGCTTTACAACTATAAGTATAGGTCGGTGGTGTAGTGCTAGCTGATCTAGTGTGCGCGAAACTTGAATTTTGACCTTTATCAATTCTGACGGTCACGTTAGTAAGTATTCATGTTGTTTTGCGAAAATGTACCTACAAACTAACCTTCGCAAGAAAAGTATAGTATGAGACACGTTTTGGCAAACTTTTTAAGTCAGTCGTTTATTAAACACCCGCTCCGCTGCGCTTCGCTCGTGCTAAATAAACTCGTAACTCAAATGCCTTCTACCACACTTGTTGCTTAATATACAATTCTGGTCAATCAATGTTTGAAACTAATCAGTTGTGAAAATGTTTCATAGACTGTAACTCGCAATCAATCATATTAATGTGCGATTTTTACTGTAATATTTTTCTTGAAAATTGAGACCCAGATACTTTAGAATGGGGGTGTTTCCATTTCAAAATTTCAATTTGTGAGTTGTGTTGCTGTAACTAGGATGTATTAGCTAGATAAACCTAATCGAATTAGATATTTGAGAAATATTGGTATAAACAGCATGTCCATACCTTGACAACCGACCGAGATGTATTTTTATTTATGAAAGTTACACACGGTTTCAGTGGCCAAAGTAAGGGTACGAACACAACGAAGGCCATTCATTCTTGATCATAGCATAGTGCCCTCAACACTGACTCACTCCAATTACGCTTTTTTTTTCTATATTGGGATCAATAAGAAAAATACAGGCATAATTAATATTATGATTATTATTATTATTATTATTATTATATACAGACTTACGAAAAGGCCCGGTCCATTTATTGACTATATGAGAAAAGAACTGGATAAAAATTGCCTACTTACACTGGCCGAGAATTAAATTTAATTAAAATTAAATTTTAAAATGTATCAAAATTACAAAAAACATTATATTATATGACGTTAAAAGAGCCTAATCCAATTAAGGCCTGAAATTAATCTTAACCGCTTGCCTTCGTCAATTTAATGTATAGGAAAAAATTTATAATTTTATATTACAATTATTGTGTTTCGTGTATTACATATGCCCATATTTCTGAAACTATATACAGAATGTTTCTAAAGTAACCAGAAATGTTACAATTCATTATACAATTACTAATTAGTTAAGTTTTCTATAAATTATTTAAGTTATATTAAATTTACCTTAGCTGTTTTAAACTTCCTCGTATTGTTCAATTATTATTAAAGTCTCCCAATGATGAATTAACATTTAACATACTTTTACTGACTGATAACAAGAACCCCAAATAATTGAAAAGGGTTTTCTTAAGACCATAGAAAACTATGCTTGACATATAAACTTAGAAAGTGGTATTCATTTGTGGGAAAACGGAGAATTATGGAGGCAATCTGAGAAAAGCCCTGCATTTGACTAGTGAAAGTGTGTGTATAAGTCAAAAATAAAAACGTTATGGTCACTTTTTCAAATAGTCAAAAATTTAATAACTTTTTCCACAGATTTCAATCGAGCCCATAACACGTAGTCGATTCTGTTCGATCTAGTTTTCGGGGCTTTCTTGCGAAAACATGCCAATTACGACCGCCCTGTACAGTTTCGCAATGCGGCGTTGCCAAGCGCGCCAATTTTTCCCAAAGCGTGATTTACGAATGACGAAAACGCGTCGAAGTAAAACGGATAGAATTTCTACCTATAAATTTATTCATAAACCGTTGAACGGGCACGACTAGCGAAACTCACGGCGGAAAATTCAGACGGTTAACCAATAGAAATTACATATTTCTGTTCGACGTTTCCGCAAAACAAAATAGGACTCTATGTCCGTTCGACCTTTAGTCGCTTGAAGAACAGGCTTCAACGGTCCATTGCTTCGCGCCTCCGGCCGCTGTTATTCGATATTCAAATCGCCTTTTGTTCGCGACTTTCAACGACTACTTGGGAACCCGTAGAAAAAAAATTCGCCTGCGCTTTCGCGTAAATAAATGTAATATAGCCATTTGTTGGATATATGTGCCTTGACGTGATTCGAGGAAGTCCGCCTCTGGTGCAACCACCAAGTGACATTTCGAAGCGCATTGATTGGTTACTGCTTACGTCTGAAGTGGTGACAACGTTGCCAGTGTTCTCGTTTAATAAAACGGCAGCTCATTAAAGTTGATTCAGGCAGCGGCTTTCTGTGATGTGCGTACGATTAATTTATCGATTTTTCGAACAAGAACAGATCAAACTTATGTGTTAGTATACCTTATCTCGTTGAAAAAAGTCTACAGTCGCAGACAATTAAAAAATTCAGTAACTAATTCTGTTGATAAAGGACACGCGTGAAGTAAAATTTGCATTGGCCGAGAAGTGAGGACAATACTGTCTGATGCCTCATATCCCGAACAAAGTTAATTCGACAGTCTGTTAACCTCAGTGGTAAACCTTCGTGGTTCGTTTCAACAACTAAGGGGATTTAAGACAATTAAATATCTGCGGTCCAGTTTTGGAAATTGGCGCTTTTCTTCTTGGAAACTAAATTATACTGTTACTTGTGCAACTGCCCCGACGTAGTTGGCTCGTAGGTTGCCATTAAAGAGACCTCCGCAGCACGTACGATATGTAAGCACGCACCGCTCAAACTTCCGTCGGACCATTACGCGTTCCAAATTTGGTCCATCGTCGTTATCTGTGCAGCGCCGCTTCGCTTTTGTCTCCTCGAGAACGACCAAACGTTATTATCTTAATCTGACATCGAAATTGAGTTGCAAGTGCAATACAGCAGCCTCTGACTCAGGTTTTCCACATAAACGCTCTCTATTGTCACAATAAACTGCTTAAATCTAATTTAATGTCGATCACTTATGATTTATTTCACATTTCACATATTAAAGTGCCCTATTTTTTTCTTGAAAATGGTCACTCTATAATAATTATAAAACTAGACTAGACTATACCTTAATTCGGCTTTGCAAATTTATAGCGTTTGTCGATGAATGTAAATTGTTTGGCTTAAGGAGGACTTAGGTAGATTTATTGGTTAAGGCAGTGGCGACTACTCATATAACATTAATGGATATTAACTTAAACACGCTTCATACGAGCACTTGGACGTGCTGATGGAGGATTTTGTCTGCTTCTGTTCTCACTTTACTTTTATGTCAATCGAAGCTCTGCAATTGCTTGCCTTTATGAAACTCAACTTCAAGGGATATATAACCATAGTAGAAGTAAATTCTTATCTAGGTTGTAGAACTGACCTAACAATGTTCCACACTTTCTATTAACTTATGTTTTTTTTTTTTTTTTTCAAAATTGTGTTTTATTCCTTTTTATTTTTATTATTATATTTACTACTATATTTGTTACCTATGCTAATTGGTTGCGCCTATATATGGGTTAGCTCACATATTTTTTGCTAAGTGTGCTATCCGTAAGCGATAAATATCATCATTCTCACTAGCTTCAAGAATTGTTTTAATTAATAATCTTAGTTCTAGCTACAAGGTAAGCGAAGATAAGTAAGGTAAGGAACTACAATAACATAACTTTCCGATTTAAAATAATTTAAAATGGGTTCCACAAATCTTGATGATTTGGCGGGAGAGCGACGAGCGACGAATGGTGTCCGTAATTATCATTACATTAGTCTACACAACCAATGGCGTGACCAGTGACTAACTGTTAATCCTTCGATTCGTTTCAGCTTAGTACCCGCCTCTAACGCATCTTCTGTGATTCATTCGAAATGATGGACACACCCGACGGAATCAGCAGCAGAAAACAGTTGAAACGTGACATTTTCAAAGTCATTCGAGTGAAGTCACCGTTTAATATGGGGCAATACACAAACGCCCACCAAGTCTAGATTGGTCTATAGGTATTTCGGCATATATTTGTCGTTGAAAATCGATGTACAGCGTTTGTCTTCATAAACTTATAGGCGTAACTTCTATGAAAAAAGTAAACTAAGTCGAATTCACGAAATTTAAACTGCAAATATGTATAACTAAGAACAGAATGGAATTGTCACCAACAATTTGAGATTCTCTGACGACGCAGTATTACTAGCAACAGATATAGATAGATTTACAAGTATGCTATACTACGCTTAAATATAAAGAAACCCACATTTACAGTCGTCAGCAAAACAAAAATATAGCTAATAGATGAACAGATATTAACGTAAATGGAGAAATAATGGGGATAAATTGAAAGCAGAACATGCAAAATGTGTTAATCAACAGAGCTTTAAGAATTCCCTTAAAAATACGCTTATTGCTATGTCTTCATTGAACCAATGTGCAGGAGGATTGAGGCTTTCGCCACGTGGGCTTACCGAAAAATTTTGAAGTTATCATGAGTGAACAGAGTGACGAATGAAGCGGTTCTGCAGCGTATGAACAAAAAAAGAGAGGCACTTAATCAAATATAATGATGTTGATAATGAAATATAATTATTCCTGAAAAAATAGAAGGAAACGTATTTAGTAAATACCAGGACGGTGCGGGCAAAGTGAAGATTATGCCAGTGATCGTCAATGTTCTGGGAGAACTCGGCACTTCAGACTTGAAATAACTAATGCTATAAACAAAAACCATTAATTTTCACTATTTCAAGGCTATGGGCTAATAAATATCGGGTTCATGAAGTTCGTCTACAGTCAGTGTTGTTCTCTTTCCCCTCCCCAGAAATCTTAAAAAACTACTGAATGCAGATTCTGTTAAGAAAAGGAGGAATCGTTTTGTGCCAAAGTGCGTAGGCATAACCAAATCAGAGGCAACGAGCTACACCTAGGAGCCACTATAAGGATTATGGATAGACGAACCTAGATTTAGCCCCAACTGTGGAAATAGTCACAACAAAATCCTCTGCGTAATTTAACTCTTCCAATATAAACCCCATCCCAATGAGCATAGTGGCTTTAGTGGAGTAGTATAGTAGTATAGGGCTTAGTAAATATCATGACTTGAGGTTTATTCGCTAATGGAAAACGTTTGGCTTTGCAATTTTTCCAACTTTCAGAAGTTGGCCAGGACAAGCGCTTTAATTACTACTACAACCTCAAAACCTCGAAATCGCGAGAATCACAATTTAACAATTTAATTTAATACGAAAAACGAATTTTAGAAAATAACCCCCCCACTCCGCTCGCCGAGGATAAACAACGCGTAGCAGTTTTACGACTGCGTTAAAAACGTCTAGAAGATTGCATTTTAATTGCCGCGGTCGCGGTAAAACGTTTACGCAAAAATTTTACGAGTAATTTTACGGCTCAAAGATACGAATCTGCGTAAAAAAGAAACACAATGTTCGTTGCCGGTCCAAATTTCGCAACGCCCCGTGTAATAGTTTCTCGAATTACGACGAACGACGTGCCCAAAAACAAACTGGAAAACTGAACGGCAAAATCAAGCAGACTAGTCTACAATCAAAGTGTAACCAAGATTTTTTTATTTAAATAATTATGTTATTATTATGTTATGTTATTATTATATTATTATTATGTTTATCTGAGCTGCTTCTCTGTCCATGGCACTCTACCCCTTTCTTCTAGTACTCAGCTGCTGACCAGCAAGCTGTTAGAAGATGAATTGGAGTTTCTTTCTATACTAAATACAGCCTAAATGTGCTGTCGTTGAGTTTGGGAAAGATCGGGTGTTTTCGGAGATATTTTCAACGTCTTGAATTTTACCCAATATACCCAAAAACTAACTGTATAGTATGCAACAAGTCCGGTAAACGGCATTTGACTCACGAGTTTATTTGGCACGAGCGGAGCGAGAGTTTAATAAACGAGTGACTTAAAAATATACTACTTAGACCCTGCATCTGTCTACAGATGCTAAAGATAATCTGGAAAGTCAAAAAGAAAAACAATCAGCGTACAAAATCTCATGTTATCAATTGTCTATGCACTTATGCAGTAAATCGTCTGATATTTCTTGTCTAAAGCTTCAACCGCAACTTTTGATGTGTTAAGTTAATAGCTGTAATAAGTAAATTAGAGCGATAAATCAAAAACATTGAATTCTAACCTCAATCTACCATGCATCGTCACATTTTAATTATTATGTCTTGACAATAAAAAATGAAATGAAATTCTTATTAATTATAACAAAACCTAGGTAATCCATAAAAAGAAAAGTTATACATTTCCGTTTATTTAGAGGGAAGATTTTAATTTATGGGAAAGAATAATTGCCTAATCCACATTTGATAAAATTACCCCTGTAAGTTACAAATTTAAAACGTTATATAGGGTGTTTTTTTTTTTCGATGTATAGAACTTTAAGTTGGCATTACTGTTCAAGATGGCGACCGATTTAACAGCTGTCAAGTGATCTATTCTTAGTTTGGTTTGGCAATTCATCATAAATTCATCAAGTAAGGCGTAGATTCGTCGAATGGGCCCAAAACGAGATTGCCGATTTTCATAAGCGAATTTTGTTTAGCGATGAAGCGCACTTCTGGTTGAATAGCCGCATTTGGAGCGAAGCTAATCCTCAAGTGTATGTCGAAACACCGTTAAATCCCGAAAAACTGACTGGTGCGCTTTATGGGCTGGTGGAATCATGGGTCCGTAATTCTTCAAAAACGATGATGGCCAGAACGTTACAGTTAATGGTGATCGGTATAGAGCTATGACTAACTCTTCATTCTAACTAACTAACTCTTTCATTCCTGATTTGAATAACTATGATATCCAGGAGATGTGGTTTCAACAAGACGGCGCAACATGTCACACAGCTCGTGCCACAATCGATTCATTGAAAGGCACGTTTGGTGACCGCCTAATTTCACGTTTTGGACCTGTGAATTGGCCTCCAAGATCTTGTGATTTAACACCGCTAGACTACTTTCTGTGGGGCTATGTGGGTAAGCCACAAACGCTTGACCATTTGGAAGACAACATTCGCCGTGTTATTGCCAATATACGGCCACAAATGTTGGAAAAAGTCATCGAAAATTGGACGTATAGATAGATTGGACTACATCCGCGCCAGCCGTGGCGGTCATATGCCAGAAATCATTTTTAAAATGTAATGCCACAAGATTATCTTTCGGATAAATAAAATTCATGTCAATCGAATAGTCCATCGTTGTGTTATTGCAACTTAAAGTTCTATACATCTAAAAAAAACACCCCTTATTTTTGAAAATCTACGTCATACGGTATTATATTCAGAGCAATTTTCAATTTCCAATATGTTATTGAAAAATTAAGAAATTGAAATATTAAGAAAATTGCAATCCAAAAATTAAAAAAACATTGAATTCGATATTTGCTTACGCAGCAAAAATAAAAGCGTATCTTCTTTACCCATTAAAAATAATCGCTTTAAGAATCTTTTCTTATTTTTTCTTGTTTTTAAAGTGAAGCGCATCTTCATCAGCAATAAAAGCAATATTCTCAAAGAAAATCTTTTAATATGAAAGTGAACCTTCGCCAATAATGTCATCGACACCCAGTACAGTCTATGCCTACATTTGCTTCAAATAAAACAAAATCTGTTGCCAATGTTGGGACAGAAATACGAGAGTCTTCTTTTTTAAAGCGATATTAAAATTGCGTGGTAAGTTCAATAACAAAATAATTAATTGTGAAAATATGTGTTCTTGCCGCATGAAAGCTTAATGTATACTTTTTTACTGAATTTGTGAAAATGAATTAATTAAAACTCACCACCAGCTGTTACTGGCAACAGAGAAACACTTTGACGCATCAGCTCAAAATATCCTGTTTTTCCTTTGTTTAATAAAAGACCTACCAAATGTTCTTCAGAATTATGAGTGTGAATATTCGCAGACGACTTTAAATTTTATAGAGTTATTAGGCATTTAGAAGTCTTTTACTCCAAGCGGATATGCATAGAGCATAAGAAAATGTTTTAAATTTATGTTTACACAAAAAAAAATCTATTAAATTATGATTATCGACTCAATAATATAATATTAACCACAAAAATAGCAAATTAAAGATATGGGCATAACTTTAGAGAGAAAAATAAGCTTCGAAACACATAGACATAACACAACGAAAAGGACGTATGTAATGTTGGGTTTTGTTCTCAGGAACGGATCAAATTTTCAACAAATAAAAATTTTTGAAACCTTGTACAATTCACTAGTAAGAAGTAAACTTGAAGATACTGTGTTAGCCTGATCCCCCCTTTTCAAAAAATATAATGAGAAAATAGAAAAAGTTCAGAAGACATTTTTAAGCCATAAAAACATGAAATATTCCCATACCATATCAAACTTCAAGAATTTTGTTATGAAATGCTAGAATCAAGACGGAATAAATCTTTTATAAATTAGTTCATTATGAATTTGATAGTTCTTTTCTCCTAAGTAGCATAAATAAAAGTAAGGTTTGTGTTTGTAATCTGTTATTGGGCTGTCAATTCGATTGATTTCAATTATATAAATAAATATCGCTACTACAAACCCTCCTTGTGCTTTATTGTGTTTATTTACATAAGGTAACCAATATTATATCTATTTCTGCCTCATAAGCACAGGTATGAAAAGAGATTAGAATACCAGACCAGTTTAATATCCACTAATAAATATATTTTTGTTCGAATTGTCCGAAATTTAGTACTTAGTTACTATCCCGTGAGGTCGCCGAATAAATTTAACTCTTTTACGGAGATTCAAAAAACGCCACTGAATAATACCAGATAGTTCGGAATGCTTGTCTGGAGATTAAGTTCACCTTTGAACCGGTTTAATTATACGGAAATGAGCCGGGCGAAAACCAACGGGATATATAATCACCCCAAACCGTGTAATCGAGCATAAGGTGTTAATTTCTTTAAGTAGAGGGAAGATGTGAGACGAAATACCGAACAGATTCGTAGTAATTGGCAAAAATGAACTCGCATTCCATCATACAACCAATGATACACGACGCGGCTGTGATGCAGGTATCATTCGGTAGTCACGCAATGGTTTGGAATATTATTTCCGACAAAACGCATTTAAACTGGAGTTAATCCTAACGACCACTTAATTAGACCGCAATTTCGGTCAGCTGTAGCGTGAATTGTGTGTAACGACGAAAATTAGCGAAAGCCTTTTGGTTCCATGCGATAACGACCAATCCGCGACGGTTTTCTGACGTCGCGACGTTTAAAAGGCTTTTTTTTTCACGATCACTTTAACGTCGATTCAACGACGAGTCGCGACTGTTACATGACTTGGTGACTTTGTGTTACATTAACGCTCGAAAATATTTTGATAATTGTAGATTTTTTTGGCTGAAAGGTTGAAATAAATTAATAATAGAGTAAAATCTATGATTATTGAATCATTTTAGTTATGGCGTGTCTCAAAGTATATCGTCTTGTCATTTGACCGACGCTCAAAAAGTAATTACAACTTCCACAACTTTTTCCGCTAGATGCAAAACAAAGTGTGAAAAATAGGGGTGAATATTTAGTGTACAGTACTCATTAAACAAGAAGCTTTAAAAGAAACCCGCCTACTTACAAAAACGCCAATATTCTCGATATGTGATACTTTTATCAGTGAATTATTGAATGGCCAAAAAAAAACATGGTTATTTTCAATTTTATCGTCTGTAAAATAGTCAACGAGGTCATTTGTCAAAATCAGAATATTCAAAATTTGGATAAACTGAAAGGGAAGCTAGAAGCAGAGGAAACCAATATAATTATTAACAGTGTCACCCTCCGTAGAAATATTTGTAAAATGGAATTAAAATACCGCAAAATAGTCCAAGAGTGTGACATTTAATTTAACCTTCAGAGAATTATAAATTATTGACCCGAAAATAGATGTATAATTTAACTAGATGAAACTTGGTTTGACACACGGTATATACGGTATCCAACCGATGGATTAATTCCAATAAAAACTGCCAGAAGAGGGATTTATTCCAAACTACTTGTCTGCGAAGAATATTAAGAACTCTAGCTTGTGGTTTCAAAATTATGTTTTCAAAAATACGCCATATGACAGTGCTATTGTAATGGATAATGCACTATCACAGCTGTCTACTATAAAAGGCACCAAGTATAAAAAATGTAATTCAAAAATATTTGCTACAGAATGATATTTAATTCGAATGCAGCTACAAGAAAGGGCAACATTTGGAAAAGTCAAATTAAAAATGTAATTAATAATATTCCTGTTGGAAACAGGAAGAGTGCAGTACAACAAATTGAAGATTCTTAAATTTTATACACAATAACATACAGCCCATTGGAATTAATTTTAATGACAACTCTGAGAGTGAAACAGAATTAGATTTTGAATAAAAACGTACTTATTTAGGTAATTATTGATAATTTGTACATATTTCGTATCATCGTATTTTCTATTAGTACTAATGTAATTTTATTATACCAAACTAAACAATACATAACATTTAATATTTATATTTTTAAAACACCGAAAAATTTCTACAATATCGACTGGTCAAGTGTTTTTTTGCCGTAGGCAGGTTATTTCGATAATAGTCGTCAAAAGTCAAAAATGATGAAACCGCATCGGACATTTTTATTTTCGTTTCTTAATAATTCATCGCTGTGGTGGTCATGAGCGCGGCAGCAGCAGCGGGAATAAAAATTGAGAAGAGACGCCCGCCCACATTGTGATCCACTTGACTAATGAGCTCGGATTCACAGCCACTGTTTTCGATCGGACATTCTTCTTCTTGCGGCCAGACGGAGAAGAGATTTTTAACAGACTCGTAAGCGCAAAACGGATAATATTAAAAGTCAGATTATGAACAATCGCTGCATATTTCTAAACAATAAAAACCAGGTATTCTCTAAGATAATTCGGATTTTTATCAAGCTTAAGCGAATACTTAAAACAACTAAAATTTTTGTTTAAATAATTATTTTTTTAAATTTATTATTTTATTATATTATATTAAAAATATCCTATACAGGATACAGAGAGGTTTTCAAATAGTTCTATTTTTGCGTTTTATTAGGATAACTTTTTAAAATTACTCTATAGGTTTTCCCGAAGTGTTAAAGTATCAAACTTCTAATTTTTGGAGTCTACGGCCAAAATAAGTGTATGTGTTAATACGTAAACCTTGAGGTTTGTTCAATAATTTGAATTTTGTCAAAATATAACCCAATTTTAATTTCTCAAGTGCATAGCACGTAATATATAGTAAAATGTAAACATAAGCAATAAATATTTTATATTTCAATTATAAAGGAATGTACTTTTTAATTGCCTATGGTTTAAGTTGCATAGCTATAGATAACTCTTCGCGTTTTCGCAGAATGCGTTCAAATATGGTTTTTGGTGTTGTCTAAATCAAGGTTATATTGCACTGTTAATTGTAATGTTTGTTTATTGATTACTTTCTCTGAAATATTAATAAATAAAAGTTGCAACTTGTTGCATATTTAAAAACCAGCGAGTACATACAGCAACTAGGTAGGTACTATTAACAATAGCGTGGATAATAACAATCATAATAGGAGATTTTTAAAAAAATTATGAGAGACTATTCATTCTTGAAACTATTGCTCACTCTGGATAAAATTTGCGGGATTGTAGTGTTAAAAGAGTCTCTAATACGCATTTTCATATTATCTGGTGTAGTTGAATGCGTGTTGTAAATAATTGCTTTGATGTACCCACATAAAAAGAAGTTTAAAACGTTTTAAGTCTTAAGAATATGGTGGGTGAGCTTTGAAACCCAATGCAATTGTTTTCAAAATTGTCAATTGAAAAGTGCCGAACACGTCGTCGTTTTAGTGTTTTTCTAATAAGTTTACATAGTTGCAGTTAGCTGTAGGCCATCCTAATAACATCTCATGAGTAATCGAAAAGTACATTCCATTGAAAGTTACAAAATATAGTGTTCAATTTAAATTAATCAAGTTATAGGCATTAAAAGTTGTTATCAGATAAGTTTATAATAATTGGGACATAAAATATGGTTTAATGTTTATTTTATTTATTAACTCTACTGTAAATTTCGCAGATATTCTCTTTGACAAAACTGAAATTATTTAAAATTTAGTTAGCAAGCATTTTATTAAAACACATATTTATTTTGATCATAGAATCTTATAGAACCGCTATAATATGATTTATTTAAAAAAAAAAACGATGTTGATGCTTTTTTACTTTTGGGAAAAGCTGTAAATTTTTTTGAAAACTTTTGGCCACAATGTCCGGTGCCGTATAGACGGGTATATTTTCAAATCTTTACATTGCCACCCTATTGCGAATATACCATTGCAATGAAAACATTTACTTCGTATTGGCAAGTGACAGCGAAGGCCCTCCTTGCAACTTCATCTGGTTGTAGGATGATTTTTTAGATCGTATCCAAGTTAAATCGCTTGGTACATGCGAATCGGTAACTTTATCCCTACCAATTAAAGCGACGTGTGTCCAAAGCTGAACGTGTATCCTAATTTTATTGATTGTCCCCTTATACTGATACGCTCGTAAGCGCATAAGAAACTTATTAATTTCTTGACGTTATCGGTATCCTTCTGAATGAGGGGGGTAATTATTCAATCTCTTTATCCAATATTTCATCTTGCCTGGGTCCGGTCGGCATAATAACAATGAAAACTATTTAATAAATTACTACCACAAAACAACGTTAAATTAGTATGTTATGCAACCAATTTGATAAATGTCACTTTAGTCACGAGTTTTCGATCATTTGCCACAAGCGGAACGAATCTGTTTAAGCCACTATGTAAATATTTAGACCGATTCTTGTTACGACCTTATGTTAATAACAATATTATTGAAACCTTAAACGATAGAAATGTAGATACATTAATATTACTAATAATGATTATGAAATCTAAAACTTAACCAACATTGCTATTAGTAAATTCGCGTATATTTCTCGACCTTAGTACCTTGTAGTACGGAACTCCAGAACATAGGATTGCTCATTTATGCAATAATTCGACTTACTGCAGGTTAACTGATATTTAAATTTTTACCGTTTCCATAAATATTGAGACAGACACAGGTCTTGGTAATACCGAGTCCAAAATATCTGATTCAAATGTCGAATTTTTCCCATGTTTTCTTTTCCTCTCAAACTAACTAAAAACTACACTTATTGATTTTCCACATTTTCTAATGGAACCAAAAAGTTCACATTCAAATTTCCAAGAACGAAGTTCAGATTTTTACACAATGCTTAGTCAAATAAAACAAAACTAACAATATTGCTGAGTAAACGTGCTATAATTGTTAACCGTCATTCGGCAATTCTTATGGTTAAAACTGGAGAATCAGAATCAAGTTCATTCACAGTCATTGTTATTTAGCAACAATCGTTGAATTAGCTATAACCAATATATATATATATATATATATATATATATATATATATATATATATATATATATATATATATATATATATATATATATATATATATATATATATATATATATATATATATATATATATATATATATATATATATATATATATATATATATATATATATATATATATATATATATATATATATATATATATTCTCACGTATTGATTCACGGATGGAAAAATGTGATGACACTATATTCCGGGATATCATCCGTTCGCTCGTTGAACTCCGACTGGAATCCTGCATCCGACTGGAATCCTGCAAATCTTGCATCCGACTGGAATCCTGCAGACGTTTCGCCAAAATCTCACTTGGCATCTTCAATGCTCGCGCTCCGTATTCAAAGTGTTTTCGGAGCGCGAGCATTGAAGATGCCAAGTGAGATTTTGGCGAAACGTCTGCAGGATTCCAGTCGGATGCAAGATTTGCAGGATTCCAGTCGGATGCAGGATTCCAGTCGGAGTTCAACGAGCGAACGGATGATATCCCGGAATATAGTGTCATCATATATATATATATATATATATATATATATATATGTGTGTGATGACACTATATTCCGGGATATCATCCGTTCGCTCGTTGAACTCCGACTGGAATCCTGCATCCGACTGGAATCCTGCAAATCTTGCATCCGACTGGAATCCTGCAGACGTTTCGCCAAAATCTCACTTGGCATCTTCAATGCTCGCGCTCCGAAAACACTTCGAACACTGGGTTTTCGGAGCGCGAGCATTGAAGATGCCAAGTGAGATTTTGGCGAAACGTCTGCAGGATTCCAGTCGGATGCAAGATTTGCAGGATTCCAGTCGGATGCAGGATTCCAGTCGGAGTTCAACGAGCGAACGGATGATATCCCGGAATATAGTGTCATCACATTTTTCCATCCGTGAATCAATACGTGAGAATATATATATATATATATATATATATATATATATATATATATATATATATATATATATATATATATATATATATATATATATATATATATATATATATATATATATATATATATATATATATTGTTAACTCGGAACAGAACACTTAATACGCTTTACGTTTAATCCGGTTTCCTCTGATTTGTAATAAAAGTTTGTCTTTAGAAGGGGTTTAAGATTTTACCATATTTAAAAAATATATCCTAGTAAAATTTTAAATAAAAAAGGTATTGAATAGAGTTAATATATGGTGACAGAAGTTCTTTAAAAAAAGAAAAACGTAGTAAATATACGTTTTTCATTATCCTGGAACCATAATTATTAATTAAGTCACAAAATTGGGTCATAGGTCTGTTTTGAGGACGAATCAGTATTAACTCCAAATATTTACATCAAGTACAAGTATTTGTATTTGTATTTATGGCGTACATTAAGTTAACAACCAATTATAAAATATCTCTACTTAGTTTCAATTGTTAAATCTGTAACCAGCGCACATACTTTTCAACTTTAAAGTCCTTTAAAATTTCAAAAACAAAAATTTATACCGTTAAGTTTTATATTTTTACTCCGATGGTTAAATATCTCCCTAAAGTATCCTAAGAATCTCTTCGTCACACGGGGTGTGGATGACACACGGTTTTACATCTAAATCTGCTTCCTCCAGGTCGTCCAACCGGAAAATTTATCGCCACACTTTACTGCCACTAAAAGTCGGAACGAATAAAATTTTTTAATTTTATTATATATACGCAGTATCCCCCTTGACCCCCGGCCACGGGTTTACGACCGCAATTTACTTTATATGCAAATCGGACCAGAATATAATAAAAATATCAGAATCGGGGTAACTGACCAAAAGGGAACATATTGAAGTGAAGCCCCGATTATAGACTTTTCTCCAGCAAAACATGGTAACACCGGCTAGTTCGCTGAAAGCTCCGAATTTCTCATCTATGGTATTAATTATTTATTTGATCCTAAGTTACCTACTTCAAATCAAAACTATTACACTGAAGTATTCTAGGTTAACTGGTAATTGCCAAGAATTATACCAAATTATGTAAATAGATTGGGCAACACATTAAAGAATTTTATCGTCTTTGCTTCGTTATAAAAACCTCTTCAAGTCACTTCTGTCAAGTTACCTGAATGATACACTTTTTCTATGACTAAGATCAAGACCATATGAATTGACATTCTCTTTCAGCAAACAGCAACTTTGGTTAATTCAGAAAATGAAGCTCGTAAAAAATCAACCTCTGAATGTGATGATGGTGGTACAAATCGCACAAAAAAAACAAAATATTCTTAAGAAAATTTCCTATAGGACATTATATAGTTATAGTTATAGATAGCCAGAACATTAATATTAAAAAGTTATTGGGCTATTAATTTAACACACTCTATTATTGATTGCAAATTAGTCAGAATCCGTGCGTTTCCAAGTAAGGACGTGACGATAGAAGTAAATAATTGGCGAATTTGTTCTGCCCCTAAGGAAAAATCCAATTGAAAATCCACACGTCGTATATAAGGCTAATTTCGTCCGCCATCATGACCGTTAAGGAAAATAATACAGCGGGTAGTCAGCCGTGGAAATTATCCGTAATTAGATATTGTCATGGTGGACGCCCACCGGTGACTTCATATATTTAAGAATTTCACGAAAGGTCGATTGTTATTAATAGCAGTGATTATTAAAATTTAATGTGTAGAAGCACAAAATAAATGCCAAACGTGCGGCTTTTAAATTCAAGAGAAAGCCCGGCCAGACATTCTCGTCAATTTTCGGGAAAAATTTAGCTCAATCGGCAACACCGCGTTGCTCTTGGGCTGGACGCGATGTGAGTGTAATATTATACACTTGCTTTTTTTCGAAGGTACAGCTGTGATGGAATGAATAGGTACATAATATTGTCACAGATGATATTTTTTTCCTTTTGGGATATCACAATATCTCATCGACACAGATAAAAAAAACAATCCAAAAAATCTCGTAAAAGCTCTTATAACGGTAACAGAATTCCAAAAACTAAAATCCCTCGACAAAAATCAAAAGATTTTTTACGTGTTTTTCGCTTTATGAAAGGGGGCGAACCAATTTAATTAATTCGTGTGAGGAGCAAACGGCATCCAGAAGGATAGAAGACAAATTATCCAGCACTGGACCCGTCAAAAGTGAGATAAGCAGATGATACCATTATAAGTACTTACAACCAAGATGGACTTCAAAATCTTATTAACGCGATTACATCTTTAAATATGAGATACAGGTTTGTGAGAGTTTATGTTTACTCAGTTCTTCGGTGCTTTGAAATGTGGGTAATTCGAAGAATGTTCAGAATATCTCTGACGGAGCACATTGCCAATGGAATGGCCATACGAAGAGTAGGCCGAGAAATTCTTGGAATTATCAACAGACGGAAAATAAGTTACCTGGCACTTATTTACAGAGGCAGAAGGTACTAAGACGCATAATGCAAGGGAGCATTGAAGGTGAAAGAGGATCGAGCAGGAGGCAACACTCATGGCCGAGAAATGTGAAAGATTGAACTGGGCTAACTTCATAACCACTACTAAGAATATGACGGGACAGATAACGATTTTCTGACGTTGTAACCAACCTTCGATAGGAATGCAGCACCTTAAGAAGTTGGGTGAAGCAAGTAAAAATAAGTCTTTCTATTTAATAACTTTTAGTTTGCATATTGGCTGCAAAATATAACCCTAGAAAAGTCAATACATTAAACATTTAGTTGATGCAAGCCGTAATGGATATCATAGGTATCGTAAAGTCTGAGTTCCAAAAATTAAAAAAATCCCAGTAAACAGTTATATGTAGAAATCATAACATCGTTTCCTTCGGTGACTGTCAATTTGTTATTATTGATTGTATTTATTAGGAAAACTCAATTGTTGCTAGATAAGTATAACTTTCCTTTAAACTGTATAAAAAGGAGAAAACGGAATAATTAAAAAAGGATTGCTTCTAAAAAAAATCTGTGTCTCAATAAGGGAGACCAGGGCTATAATACTTATTATTTGGAAACAGGTAAGGGTGTCAAAACGTAATAATAATGGCAACTACGAAGGAATTTTGTAATTTTGTAAAGTAATTTTGGCGGTTTTATTTGATAAATTACGAATTATTAGATATTAATTAATTAATAATACCGACAAAGTGAAAGTGATTAGCAAAATTCAACGTTTTGTTGAGCTCTAATTTCTGTAGCGCTATACAAATGCCTGGGGCCCTCCGTTCGCCATTAGTAAGACACATTGTATATAGTTTAATGTTTTTTTTCAATTGTGACGTCGCGTTGAAACTTGAATGACGTCAACTGTAACCCTAAAATGATCGTAGCTTTGAACACGATAAAACGAAGAAAAGAAATCGATTTCACTGAATTAGTAATCACACAGTCTAGAATCGCACCCGCATTTTTTGTAGCGTTTTACGTCAAATATGACGTTTATCCGTCGCCTTGTGACTCGCGTGTATTTTCTTAACCGCGGAGTGTTTAAATGCCGGCAGACTGACGCGTAAAATTTTCGAAACCAAAAACTGAGAGTGGACAGCATGGAGTCGATATCAGCGAAAAACGTTAACAGTAAGTCGAATTTTCAAGCATTTCGCAAGTATCCTGTAACTATTTTCCAAAATTGGGTCTCAGAATATGAAACCTTCGATTGAAAACTTTTGATAAACAAAATCTACGGGAAGAAAATCGCGGTCTTCGTACTTTCCATAAAAGCTTTGTCGCAGATATCTTCTTCTAAGTTCTAGACGCCTTACATTTACATTTTTCGCTAGATTCAATAATTAATGTGCAAATTCATTGACGTGCGAGTTAAATGCTTGAGGTTAAGAATTGTAGGATTCTGTGATAGTTAACTTAAACAACAGTCCAACAACACGTTTTTAAAATAAATTGAAAGTAATAACTTTGAAATTTTAAATAAATCACTCTGTATTTTATGCATTAAAAAAAAACTCCATCTGCATTAAAAAAAAACTCCATCTCTATTGTTTCTCCTCTTCCAGAAAAAAGCAATTGAGAATCAAAATTTTCTCAATTTTGAGTTAAATCTCTCGAACTGGTTTGAGATAAAAAAAAATGGTTTGCGATTTACTATTTTAGCTTTTTATGGGTAAAAAGCAGTTGGCAAGGGAGATACAGCATCGGCGAAGCTAGTGTAGTATTGTAAACTCATGCAAATATTCATTATTTCTAATAATGGTTTAGTAACAATAGACAAAACAAGTGAATTCTAATGAAGCTAATTTTGAACCTTCAAACATTTGTATACCTTCTTTGTTGGCAAAAATTGGGGGTGCTGCGAAGAAGTTAATAGATTCTTTTGGTCGCAGTGACGGACAGGCCAATTGCTAACCCCTCAAAATCTCGCTACGAAGGAAAAACTAAAATAAACAAAAAACACCTTAAAGAAAACGGCGACTAAAACCTTTTTGAATTGTAGATTGATTCCTTAGTAAATAAATACGGGGTACAGCAATTTAAATGAAGTTTTTTCGAGAAATTTGGAACACTTGAACGCTGTATGCTGAAATTGCGTTGCCAGCTGCTGTCGAGTGAAATCACATTGAAGCCCAATCTTTTCTAAACCTTTTGTTTTTTAAATCACGAAATTGTTGGTTGGATTCCTAAAGGGACCCTTGGGTGTTCTTGTGTTTGTCAAACTTTTTCCTAATTCACTCATTGGGAAAACCTGGGCAGCCGTCTTAGTAAAAACGCTAGCTAATCGAATTAAGTAAAGAAAAAAAGGCATTATCTGTCTTTTTATTAGTGATACGCTATTTCAAACAGAACATTGTAAGGTCAAGGCTAATATCTAGTGTGGCCTACTCGTGGCAATAAGGTTTGTATCAAATTCTTCAATCTTCAATTACCAGATCAGAAAGATTTATATTAGCCTTAGCCTCAACCTGTTATTTTTCAAGTTTTTTTTCTAATTAAACTCGCTACTTGATATTTGTTTGTTGGGTACCATTCGCTTTGAAACAGCTAATCTTCTAGAAATGGAGATAATATCTTGATTAAAAAAACAAAACGTATATACTCAAATTCAAATTTTCATTGTTACTGAAGGATCAATCGGAAATATTTTAAAAAATCAAAATGAAACTTGCGGTTCACGAGAAAGCCAACTTTGAAGTTTTAGTGGCGGTTTTTTTTTTTGAGATTCGTGGCAATACATTTCAAAATATACAATTCTTATAACACTTAAGCGACCTGTCCCTTGAATCGTTTATAAGCTGCCGACACAATGTTATTGAAAAAGTGACCGCCATGTATATCACTCCATTTTATTTAAGCGAATTAATAATGATTTACGTCGTTCCACACTGTTTCGAACTGTCGCGCACTCGTCATTCCAACAGAACCCAATACTAGAGTTTATTAAATGTTTGAACAAAAATGTTGCCACATAAAGGGTAATTATTGGAGGGTTTACCTCCATTTTGTATTTCTTCTTTCTTGTATTCCAAGATTTGTATATATTTAATTGATTATTACGTTCTAAACTCAATTTTTCTATTTTGATTTCATGTGCTAATTAAACGGAATTTTCGCAGTTTCCATGTTCATTTTATTCCTTAAAACAAAATTATCTTTTAGTGTCTGCCAGACATCACATTAAAACTGGGTTGTTCAATACATTTGTTCATGATCTTTTTGCTAAGAATTATGCAAAAACTGTGTTTAGATAATAGTGTGACATGTACCAAATTTTAAAATGATTGCCACAAAATACACCAGAGATATTAATAAATAGGTATTTTAAAAAGTATACTTCATATACAATTTTTTTTGTGGTATTTAGATTAAAATGACGTTTTTCGGCTTATATCATCCAGTATACCGATTGAAGGAAGAATATTTGTAGGGCTTATGTCCCTGAAACTTCTTAGTTTCTGATAATTATGAAAATTTAGGAACCGGCTCCAAGGAATCATAACATGATTCAATACCTACATGGACACATATTAAAATGAAACTCTGGTTCTTTAATTTTCTTTTATTATTATTGTTTTTTTCTCAATGTAATTTGTAAAATGTTTGCGATGATGCCTTCTTTTAATCTTTGTTTTGTTACTTAAACAGACAAATCAGGAATTCGTGAAATTTATGTTAGATAAATAATCAATTTCTTCGATCATAAAATCTGAGGAAACAAAAAATAGCAAATATTTGAAAGATTTTAATTTTCCACCAGCAGAAAAAAACTGCAGTTCACAATCGTTCGCCCCACCTACGCGCATTTCTTTTTCAGAGCTCATCGGTACCCACGAGCCGCCCAAACCCATCACCAACGCTTCCAACAAGCGCCCCAACGACGTAAAACTGCAAGGTAACCACCACACGTCTTACTAACCAAAATTTATTTCGACCCCTATTATTATTCCCCTGCGCCCGACCCTTGCGCGCGTCCCATGATGGCGCGGAGTTTCTCGCACATGCTCTCGAACGAGTAACTCTTCCGAAACGCGTCCCTAGCGATGTCGCCCATAAACACCTGCAGGTGCGGACTGACCATCAACTTCTTCAACACCTCGGCCACGGCGTACGCTTCCGACTCTGTCGTCACACCTGATATCTTGTTGACCAAGATCTTCGACGCTATACCTTTATTGGTCGCGACTATAGGTTTGCCCAGACACATCGCCTTGAGGACAAAGTCCGACTGGACGTCGTTCTTGGCCGGATGAATAACTATGGCCGCTTCCGCTATGAGCGTCTTCTCGTGCACCGTTGGTAACCTCTTAAGCAACGTTATCTGTGACGCGCATATTTTTTCCTTCGCCAACTCCCTCAACTCCCGGTACCACGCATTCTCCTGCGCACTCTTGCAATCCCCTGCGATCACCAGCTGAAACCTCTGCGTCACCGGTTTGTCGTGTATCAGCTCAAGCAGGACCTCGAACGCGTCCATGGCTAACTTAAAATTGGACGATCTGCGGTACTTGCCGACGGAGAGGAAGATGACAGTGTTATCCAGCAGGTCAGGTATTATTCTGCGCACATCCATTTCTGGTTCGGTACGTAGGCCTAGATCCACCGAAGGGTACAGAACCAGGGGTCTCCTCGTAACCGACGGATACGACTTTTTGAAAATTTCCACGAACCCGGACGTTTCAACGATCACTTCGTCCGCCATCTTCACCCATTTCGCTTCGAGCAAGTTCGGATAATAGCGGGAGTGCTCGTAACAGGCATCGTTGTTTCTCAACTCCTCGAAGCCGGCGACGTAAAATAACCGGTGCTTGGTGAACACCCGGAGGATACACAACGCCACCATACTTGTGTCGAGAAGTACCACGTCCGGTTTGGGTTCGGGCGGACTGAATATCACCCGGAACGCCATCAGGGCCGCTTTAAGCGCTGCCATACTGCTCTTGAATAGGCCGAGCAGGCTTCGCGGTACCCACCACGCGGAGAACCGCACCTCGATCTTATCCGAGAATCCGTCCAAGTAACTCGAGGTTTCCGATTTGCTGAACCGGTCCGTAACGACGGTCACTCGATACCCTATTTCGTGGTACGCGAGCGCTAGGTTTAGAATGTACCGATCTCCTCTGTTTTTCGCGAGGCCCACGTGTAGAACGACCACGTGTCCCTTGGGGGCGACGGCGGGCGCCGTAGGCTCCCGCGTCGCGACTTCCATTCGAAATGCGCGATTACGCAACTGTCATGTCGTATTTTGACGGACGTCGCAACGTCACCTCGGTTTCAGACATCGAGGAACAATTGGAGAAGGCCGAAAACAGGTGCAACACCTTGAAGAACCAGCTCGACTCGATGAAGGAGCGATACGGGGTCAGTAGAAGGTCGAAGGAGTCTAACGTCATAGGAACGGATACCAGCGGGGCAGCCGTAAGGACGATCAACAACATCCTGAACGGGATCGCCAAGTCTGTGAACCGACTATCCGAGATCGCGACCCCCAGGCCCCAGGATCTGGTACCCGCACCAAGTAAGTTATCCGTTACCCACAAGTTGGTTATAAAAAGGGAGGTCTCCGATTGGCACAGCCATCGACGTCCGTGTATCGAATCGTGAAGCAAGCAGGCAGCCAGAACCGGTGGCGAATCGGAAAGCCAGGAGGAGGAAATGTAGGGGACAGAAGACGACGTCGTCGCGTCATCTGATCACGAAACAGTCGGAGAAGAGGACCCAGAGCCTGGAACAAAGGTCGTCGGCATTCTTGAGAAAACGCTACTTCAACAAGGCCCGGGGCGGCAATCTCATAGAGATCTACCACAACGAGGCGGTGAAACACAGCGACTCGGATGAGAGTCATGCGAAGAAGTCGCGGCAAAGAGACGAAGTGCCGCCCCTCGATGTGGCCGTCGACCAAGAGCGATGCCGCTACGAGACCCCAGAAGCACCCCGTACGGTAGTCAGTTGTTATTCGAGAAACTACGAACTGCCGACGGTTGCCTCGAGGATGAAACAAGTGGCGAAAAGTTACCTGAGCACGCTCAACTTCAAGACAATACCGTTCTGCGCAGCAATTTCCACCACCCAAAGTCACAATATCGGGATCAACATTCAGCAGGTAATGAACATCATCAAGAACCGGCAACCGATCAACGGGATATCGCCTACGCTGGCCCACAACATCGGCCTCGCTGCAGAGAAAATGAATAGCAAGCCGTTCTCGGCGTTGGTGTCGACTATCAACTCGAAACTGGGGTTAGTCGATCAAATAACGCAGAAGCTTTCACAAAACATTGTAGATTCCCACTTCGAGAAGATTTCGTCATGAACGATCTTCAAAAGACTCAGTAGATCATTTTGCTTGCTTGCTACCATCTGCTTCACCTCGACACTTATCTCTCCTGTTGATAATTTGTTGCAAGTCCTGTAGTGCCCCTGGACGATCTGAAATTCTTCTTGAAAGATTTTTTAAACATCATTATGTGAACCTATCTGATTTCGCAGGACTACCGCTTCACGATGTCCGCTATCCAGAACGTACCTAAACCTGCAGCAGCTGCAGGAGCAAGCGAAACACGTGCCACAGGACATAATAGACGAGGTCGACGAAGAAGAGATCGAATCACCCGAAATGAACATCATAACCGTCACCGGTACATCCGCTTTCAGTGACTATAGATGATTTTACCCCATAGGTTGAGTTTTAGGCCCCTCTGGGGACATGGAAATCAAAAACAAGAAAGTGCCCAATTGGAGCGTCGACAAGAACGCCTCAACGGAGCGGTGCACCTGCGTCGCTCAACCTTGCGTGGACCTACAGCGCCTGGCCGTGAAACATCGAAGACTGAGTCACGCTAATACGGTCAGCGACGCGTTGCAGGTTGCAGAACCGACAACCCTGAAGGGTGCCCACATCAAGACGAGAGAAAAGAACCTGAAAGAAGTGCTGAGCAACCTGCACCGCGATTTTGCCACTCTCAACAAGTGCGAGAACGCGTAACTCGCACGTCTTGAACTGAACTTAATTGTTTCAGTAAATACGAGCAACTTGCGGCGAAGACGTCGCACCACGACACGTCCGGGGAGCTGGAGAAGCTCGAGGGGGAGCTGTCGAAAAAGGAGGAAGAGATCACGATGGTGATGACGCTGTGCAAGGAGGTGATGGCACTCAAACAGCAGATCAAACAGCTGAAGGAAAAGCGGAGTCGGACCAGCGTGGTCGCGAGGTCGAAATTTAAGGAATACAATAACCCGGAGGCGGCGTTTCACCTGACAAAACTCCTCAAACAGATACAACGCTATCAGATGCGGTACAAGACGAATTTTAGCGACGAATAGAGTTCCGACGATGTGTTTGCGAATAATAAAAGAAAGTTTTTCGCCCACCTGTGTAGCGAGTCAGCCACCTACGTGTGGACGTAGAAATCGGAACGCACGCGTTTCCCATTCATAATGGGGATAATTGTTACATCTAGAGGCGGGCAAATTATATGGGGCGACAACACGCCGGTTGTGTCATCAATGGTTCGCAGATAGACGCCGACAATTTATGGCCTGGGACCTCACAGCACCAACCTTTTCAATTACTGTTATTTCGTATTCGAAAATGGAGGCAAATTATGGTCTTCTCTCCCCCCTCCCCCGAACAACGCGTCCACGATATTGTCTTTTGCTATTTGGGGCATTCCGCTCTCTGTCTGCCATCTTTCTAACATTAAAAAATAATTTAATTAGCAAAAAAGTAGTACGAGTATGCTACAAACTTATCACCAAATGGGCGAGTATACTGTACAACCAGATAATATAAAGATTTCTAAAGATAATACAAAAAGAATATCTATACAAATTAAAAACTTGAACCTTTTACGTAGTTTGTTCTAACATTTCAAATTTTGTAACATTAATAAATTATACAGCTAACGAGCACAAGCTATGCCCCTGAATTTGATATCTTTAGAATATTGATTTGCAAATCTCATAATAAATATCAGTGAAATCCATGAAAGAGTATATTAAACATTATGGGATCTCATGGTGCAAAGTGGAGCGAACTGATTAACTGGTGGGACAATAATTTATATTTAACAATAATTAATATGGACACCAATCCAGTTGAATACCCCTTTTGGATAAAATAAACGAAAATTAAACGCCCTTCCATACTTTATCACTTGCGTTAATTCGTTAATTCGTGTTAATTTCGTCGACTATGCTAAAAGGTGCAAAACCCAAATGCTCCGCACGAATATGTAACACGAACCACCTGGTTCAGTCACCCCATAAAAAAAACTACTCCCCAATTTTCGACCGACCCAGCGTTAGGATAATTAAACTGCATTTATCACTCCCTTAAGTAAATTAAGTGTCTTCTGACCAACAACGGGTCAGCGCGGTGGAGGTCTCGTGGCATCGCTTAATGGTTAGGTAAACCCCTAGTTACCGAAGATCGCGCTGTTGCCACGCATGTTTGTGCCTTTGTGTCCTATTTATAAAATACCCATGACAAGAAACATGATTATTTAATTATTATTTAATTATTGTTTGGTTATTAGATTCTGCAATCATACCAGTACAATATATAACTTCATGCAAAATTAAACTAAATTATAGAAAAAACAAATTAGAAAGAGTGAGTGAGCGATCAATACACAAAGGAGAAAAAAAAAGCTCTTTATCCACTATCACTCATTCCTGAGGGATGTTGCCATCAGTTAATAATATTTCCCTGTTTTTTTTAGACGTTTTGCATGATTTTCCAGGTGAAGTTACCAAATTTACGAATGCAATTACAGAAAGTAACTTGGTTACTAGTGTTGTTTTTATTATATGTTTATACACGCTTTTTATAGATCTAAACTCCTTTTTAATTGCATTTCTCGTCAGTTGGACCAACCACGGAACACATAATTTTACCATAATGTTGCATGATGATTTAATTATAAAAAGCGAGGAAAAATAATATTCGCGTGTCATCTAGACGTGGCAACGTCGATTATAATAGGGTTGTTTTATCTTCACCCCAGTTGTCCGAAACGCGTCGGTCGCGTGCGAGCCAGACGTTGGCGCATCAATCAACATTAAGGCTAAAAGCTTTCTTAATGAATTGCGCACATACGGGGAAAAGGTGTTTTATTGGTCAAAAATCGATGCAAAGAGCAAAGCTTTTGCTCTCACTCAATTTTACTTACGACCAGGTTAAATTTTTTTAAAACACTTTGGAATTTGGCAAAGGCCCTCGTCATTCAGCACTCGGTCGGATGAGTCAAGCAATGACGAACTAGAAGATATTGATCTGCCATATTTTAGCCTTGTTCAGACAATTTCGCGTATACGTGATGTAATTCGTACAAAGCGCGAATACTAATGGTTTGGTCAATTTTTAAAACAAAACCAGGAGCATTCAACTTATAAAAAAGTGCATGTTAACAGACGATTACCGTCGACAACATATAGCGCAACTTAAATATATATATTGTCAATCTAGCTCCACACAGCGAAAATCGCTTTAATGCTATTATTTTGGTCTTGCAATCATAGATGGCGCAACAGTGTTGCATTTCTATCTTATCCTCGCCGATGGCGCTGCACAGGATTAGACAGATCAAATAGGATTGAACTGAGGTGGCTTTTACTTGAAAATCCGTTTACGCCGTGTGTTTGTCATAGGATCCAACCAATATAATATAGTTGTCTATGCATATGAGAAAGACACGATGTTGTCGAAACAATTGTTAGTTCAATTTTTGAAAGAAGCTGAAAGTGGTTTCTTGGCTATTTGGTATTTCAAATTGCTTCTCCGTTGCTAAATATGTTCCCAAAACATTTGTTTTTTCCCAAGTTTATTAAATTGAAAAGCAACAGAAGTCCTGCTGCAAGGAAAGCCCCGACCCAAGGCCAGACGAAATGGATGAATGAAGAACCAAAGCACGAGTACAGAAAACGAGATACAAACGACATGTGTAACGATGTAATGATAAAGGTGTGTGTAAATATATATTATTTTGTGAAAATAATAAACTTTTAGTTCTTATTTATTTTACATCAAATAGGGGTTAAAGAAATAAAATGCTGACAAAGATCAAGAAATATGTATACAGTAATTAATAAAATACATCTGGTGACGAAATTTGAGGTAAATATATTATTCGTGTATAAGAAATAAGATTGGGTGAGATCACAATTTGCTCGCTGTAACCATGTAAACTGATGCCTGAAATTTAGGAATACAGAGTATTTTCCAACCATTCGTCAATGGTGAAACTGGCCGAATTAATTCCTGCTCTGTCCTTGCCCCGAAAAATATCTGAAAACAATTTTTTAATCACAGACTTGAGCGACACAAATTACCTAGGTACCCATCATAGTTTTCAATTTAATGGAACAGGTTAGGAAGTCATCGAAACTTATTTCACCATTTCTGTTACCATAACGGTGCATAAGCACATTTAGGATTCTGTTATTCAGTCTGTATCCTGCGGACTTCATGGCGTGCCTGAGTTCGAATCCGCTGAGCGAACCTGAATTGTCCACGTCATATAACAACCAAACATGCTACAAAAATAAAAATTGGAACGTATTTCCAAAACCTTCCCACTGAAATGCTATATTGGTATTACTTTCCAGCTGCGTAGTGCACTCCACAAAGCTTTAAACTCCTCATAGCCGAGCTTTCCAGATCTGTCCACATCCAACATAGCCACCATACTCCTGCAGATGTCTATGGAGAAACCATTTCCTAACAATTCTAAAAACAAATTAAAGGATTGGTTCGGTTTAAAGATATGAATAACAGATAGTTTAGGCTATAAATTTGATTGCAACCAGAAAAAGCTCAACTTTGAGGTTAATTCCGATGTTGGAAAGTTAATGTGCTCTGTGGTCTGCTTTTTTACTCGAAAATCTTGAGAACATACTTTTTCGCTGCAAAATAATTAAATGATATTTAAAAGCCAAACCCTCTTCCCGGTATCATGCACCCTTCATATAGCACAGTGGTCTGTGATTTAGTCATGCAAATGTGCGCCATGCGTAACGTACCAGCGTACGTCGCCAAAAGGGGTGCCTTTTGAGTCGGATCTGGTATAATTTCGGCCAACGGTGCATCCTTACAAAAGGTTCCACAAATCAAAGTCAAAAGCTGCGCGAAAAAGTGACTTCGATTCGTAGTTTCTACGTCGCAAACGCGGGTCTGAGGGGCGTTCACTTCGTTGACTTTCTTTGCGTAACTGCTATTGCCGTTAACGTGTTGCCGTACGACTATTACCCAAGAAACAATGATAAAACGCGCGTCAGTTCGTCAAAAATGTATTATTAAATATCAGAACAACGTCGCTCCGATAACCGACGATTAATTAAACCGTGAACGATTCGATTTGCCCATCGCTACTTAAATTGAGAGGGGGGGGGGCGTTTACCTGGACAACTCCTACGATTAAATTATTTGTTACCTTGGCAACGGCTTCATGTGTCAACATTGGAAGCGGGTTATGGTGTTTTCGTTAACTTTTTCAAATTGTTTCGCATCATGCGGTTTGGACGAAGTAAAAAGATGTGCATCCTCTGACTGCTGCTAAACTCCTAAATCGCGGATCGCAAAATGCGGACGTTACCCAAATGGGTTGACAAAATTCAAGACAGCGACAAAATCGGGCAAAGGTTTGTGCTAACAAAATAAAAATAAGTTTTTGGCCATAGAAGACCTGAATCAATTACACTACATTCAAGGAGCAGTAACTTTTTTTTGTAAAACAAAGAATTTTGCCAAAAAATAATTTTTGTTGAGTTAATCGTTAGAAAAAGACGTGGCATTACCTATATAATGGAGAAATGAAAAGTCCCTGGAAGATTGTCGGCGTCGGTTGTTTTGGTTAGTCGCTAGAGCAAAAAATTAGCTGGAAATGATAGCTACAACGCTTAAGTTGTACACTATCCTTTTCCATAATTTTTAAAACAGTAAATTTAATTGAATTTATATTTTAGCGTGTGACCGACTTTTCTGTGGTAGGCTGCGATAACATTGTCTTAACCGTGGTCTTTACACAAAATTTAATCGGATCTGACCAAAATTTGACAAAATACTGCCCAAAAATGACTCATTCAAATTCAAAACTGCCGAATTGACCAACTGTCGGTGGCCATGTTGGTTGTTAACGCCGTAAAGGCTTGTTGGTTGAAAACGAGATTTGAAATGATTGCGCATACGTATATTGAATGTCTCTTCTTAAAAATTTTTGATGTTGACTTCAATTAGAGTGTTTGTGTAACACAAGTAAAGCCTGTATATATCTACTAATTCAATGAAAAAAATATGTAGTTTGCTGAAAAGTACGATTTTTGATACTAAAAACAGAGCAACTAGGGTATTGTGCCTAGAGAACTCATATAATCGGCTCATTAACATTTTTACTAGCATCTACGACCTATGCTTCAACCGTGACGGTACCCAGCTGATAGTCGCCGGTGGCAACCACGTCCTGGTGTACGACACCTCCGACGGGTCGCTCGTCCAACTCCTCAAAGGTCACAAGGACAAGGTGCACGCGGTTTCGTACGCGAGAAACGGTGAAAAATTCGCAAGCGGGAGCGCCGATAAAACTGTCATCATCTGGTCTAACAAACTTGAGGGACTTCTAAAGTACAGCCATGCTGATTCCGTGCAGTGTGTCAGCTTCAACCCGGTATCGCACCAGCTGGCTTCATGTTCCCTGAGCGATTTCGCATTCTGGAGCAGCGACCAGAAAGCCGTCCAGAAGCACAAGACCAACGCTAGGATAAACGCTTGCTCGTGGACAAACGACGGTCAATATTTGGCACTGGGGTTGGCCAACGGCGCCGTCTCAATCAGGAACAAACTGGGCGAGGAGAAGACGAAAATCGAAAGACCAAACGCAGCGTCCGTATGGGCTGTGGCGTGGAGCACTTTTAAAGACGAAACATCGGACACTCTCTGCGTCACCGATTGGTCCAAGACGATGTCGTTTTACACGTTGGGCGGTAAACAAGTCGGTAAAGAACGACAGCTGGGCTTCGAGGCGTTGAAAGTAAAGTACGTCCGTGACGGAGAGTATATCCTGATCGCCGGCCTGAACAAGTGCTGCAAGCTATACACGAGGGAGGGTATCAAGCTGGGGACGATCGGTGACCAGCAGAACTCATGGATTTGGTCGTGCGAAGCGGATCCGACCGGGAACTTTGTGGTGAGGTTTTGGTTAGATTTGGTTAGTTCACGGCATTTTACTAAGTCAGTCACTCATCCTCGCTTCGTAAAATGCGGGAGATTCTGGCGGTTGGTTTTCATCCTATGTTACGGTAGATTAATGTAAATTTGTGAGACTTTTATAGAGGTGTTGATACATGAATAATTGAATGACCCTTTTCGAATTCTACCTCTCCGTTCAATCTCAACTCTCGGTCATTTTGAATTCGTCGATTTTCCACGAACTTTTTTCCTTCCAGGCGATTGGGTGCGAAGACGGCACGATCGCGTTCTATCAACTCGTGTTCAATATGGTGCACGGACTGCACCGCGAACGCTACGCGTACCGCGAAAACATGACCGACATCATCATCCAGCACCTGATCACCGAGCAGAAGGTGCGCATCAAATGCCGCGACCTGATAAAAAAAATCGCCATATACACGGACCGGCTGGCAGTAAGTCCTGCGACCAGCGGCACCTCTGCCGCTCCGATCGACCGCCCTTGTTCCGCAGGTTCAATTGCCCGAGCGTATCATCATCTACGAACTTTTCTCCAAAGACACCAATGACATGCACTACAGGGCGCGCGAAAAAATCAACCGCAAGCTCGACTGCAGTCTGCTGGTCGTCTGCAGCGGTCACCTCATTGTCTGCCAAGAGAGGACGTTGCAAAGCGTCCTCTTCACCGGCGAGAAAGAGAAAGAGTGGACATTCGACAGCCCGATCCGTTACATCAAGAATGTCGGAGGGCCGGCCGGCAAAGAAGGCCTTATGCTCGGCCTCAAAAACGGCCAGGTGTGGGAGGTGCATCTCGATAACGTCCATCCGCTGCTCAAGGTCGCGATCAACGACGGCGTCCGCTGCCTCGACCTCAACCGCGACAGGGGGCGGATCGCCGTGGTCGACGAGTCGGGTCTCTGTCAGGTGTTTGACTCGAAAACCGGGCAGCTCTGTTTCCAGGAGGCGAACGCGAACAGCGTCGCCTTCAACGACCTCCACGACGATATGCTCGCGTACAGTGGCAACGGGCAACTGGCCATCAAGGTGACAGATTTCCCGGCGCAGGCGCAGAAAATGCCCGGCTTCGTGGTCGGTCTCTCGGGCTCTAGGGTGTTTTGCCTCAATGGCACCACGATGAACGCTACCGACTTGCCTCTAAGCGCTCCCATGTACCAATTCGTCGAGAGGCGCATGTACGACGAAGCGTACAAAATCGCGTGCCTCGGCGTAACCGACGGCGATTGGGAGGAGCTCGCGCACTCCGCGCTCGAGCACTTCGACCTCGAAATCGCCCGTCTCGCCTTCGTCAAACTCCAAGACTTTAACTACCTGGAGCTGATCGAGGAACTGAAGGAACGGCGTCAGAAGGGTGAGCTGGCACGCGACGTCGCCTTAGGGGACGTATACGCTGCCAAAGGCAAGCTCAAGGAGGCGTCGCGACTCTATCAAAAGTCGGGACACGGCGCGAAAGCGCTCACCATGTACACCGATCTGCGCATGTTCGACGAAGCTCGCGAGTTCCTCGGCTCCGGCGACGACGACGATTTGGTGCGTCGCAAGGCCGACTGGGCGCGCAACATCAACGAGCATCGCGCGGCCGCCGATATGTATTTGTCAGTCGGCGACGTCGCCGCCGCCGTCGACATCTACGCGGAGAAGGGTTGGGCGGATCAGCTGGTCGAACTGGGTCGTCGTCTCGATAAGTCGGAACGACAGCATTTGGAGGCGATCGCGCGCCATCTGCGCAGACTCGAACGGCCTCGATCCGCGGCCGAGATCTACCGCAGACTGGGCGATTCCGAGGCGGTTCTCCGACTCCACGTGGAGGCGAAGGAATGGGCGCAGGCGTTCGAGGTGGTGCGCGACCAGCCGAAGTACAACGCGGTAGTGTACGTGCCGTACGCCCGCTGGTTGGCCGAGAACGATCGATTCGTGGCCGCACAGAGGGCGTACCACAAGGCGGGCGAGTGGGCGGAGGCTTTGAACGTGTTCAGGCAGCTGACGGCGAACGCGGTGTCCGAGTGCCGGTTCTCGGACGCCGGTTTCTACCATTGGGTCACGTGTAGGCAGTGGTTGGACCTGGCTCGCGGCGACGTGGAGAAACGGAAGAGGTATCTCGAGCGGTACGAAGAGAGCGAAAGATTGGCTAGGGTTTACTACGCATACGACGTCGTCCATAAGTATTTAGAGGTGAGGACACGTCAGAAAAGGTGCCCCTGCGCCCGCTGATTATGCACACTGCCCAATACGTCATATTTATAATTGGTTTTTCGAAACATTTCCCAAAATGTCTGGAACATTACCACCCATTTGAAAATACCACTTGCTTAATATATGCTTAATAAAACAAATTACAAAATTCAATCTAAATTTCCAGCGTTAAGAACATTCCCACTTCAAACGACGCGATTTGAATAGCAGGATAACAATTTGCAAAACTTAATCCGTATTTCCAAGGTTCAAAAAACATCATGCCTAATATATCTATATCTATATAATGAAAACAAAATACTAAACACCCGTCAATTTCAATAGTATCCATTAACAGAAAAAAAATTAAACTTGTGATCAACACAGTCGGGTATTGAAATGATTGTGTAGTTGTCGCAGTGAGCAAAAAAACCGTCAAGCAAGGATCATTTATGTTTCCGGCCCCAAAGTTTTTCAACCACTTTCCCAAAAAACTTAAAGACTCTGTATATGATAAAAATTTCAAACTAGAGCTAAAAAAAATTGGATAATTGCATACAGATTAGAAATTCGTAGGGTGTTTGCTGGCGTTATTTGAAAAACCGTTTTAGTCTAAAAAAAAAAACCATTGTGACTTTATCTCGATTGTGAGTAATATAAACTCAACTGTGACCGTACTTTAGGTAGTAAAAATGGCCTCCTGTCGTTATATTAAGTATGAACAAGCAATATTGCTTCAGTGCTGAAGTTTGTTCATTAACATATGTATGTATGTATATTATTATTCGGTCCATTTGGAAATACCACGTGGTCTTGTTCAAACATTTAGGACAGTTCCACGCCTAAAACATTTGAAAATACAGTCTGCATAATACAACGAACTGCCTTCACCTAAAAATAACTATTTGAAGATGTTCATGAAATGTTCGAAAAGAATACTATTGACAAATTTCCAGTTTAAAATTACATTTAAAACAGCCCTGCACGTAAAAGGATCTATTTAAAAGCATTCTGTTAAATATTACGATTTGCGAAACTCGGCTTGGTCAAAAGACATTTAAAAACTCAACTTTCATACCGCAAAACGTTATAGAACAGCCTCGCGCAACATCATTTCAATCCATCACACCATTGGATGAAATATCTCGAAAACTCTCGACACTCATAACTTATTTTTTTTATTGTTCCTTTCGTTTTTACTTAGGAGCCGTTCACATCGTACATGCCCGAGGCGCTGTTCAACGTCGCGCGCTATTTGGCGGCCGAAACGCGCGACGCCCCTCCCGCCGTGGGCGTGTCTCCTTTCGCCGTTCACTTCGCGCTCGCAAAACAAGCCCGCAAGCTTGGCGCCAACAAGCTCGCCAAGCAAACGTACGACAAGCTGAGAGCGTACCGGGTACCGGCCAAGTTTCGCGAGCAGGTCGACGTCGCGTCGATAGCGTCGCGTGCTCGTCCCCACCACGACCCAGAGGACCTGCTGCCTATGTGTTACCGTTGCTCCGCCTACAACCCGCCCCTGAGTCCGAGAAACGCGTGCGTCAACTGCGGCCATGCCTTCGTCTACTCGTTTGTAGGTTTCGAGGCGTTGCCGCTCGTCGAGTTCGAGCCGGCAGAGGGCGTATCCGACACGGAGGCGATCCGACTGATTGACACGCCCCCCGAATCGAAACGAGGCGGTCGCCGCGTCGCCGACGCCGACGACGACCGGAGTCAAATGCTCGAGTTGACGCAAGACGCCGACGACGACGACCCGTTCTTGTTCCGGTACGACGCGACTGACAAACCCCGCCCCCTGGTCGCGCTAACCCGAAAACAGCTAGCGTCGCTAGACGGAGCGGACGTGCTGGTGTGCGAGCGGCCGGAACCTCTACGATTTCGATTCTTTAAGAACGTAATGGCGGAAATCCACGTGAAGATGTGTCGGTCATGCTTTAGCGCATTCCACGCGGACGACCTGGAGTTGCGCGCGCTGCAGAACCACGGACGATGTCCGTTTTGCAGAGGGGACCCGGTTAACGCGCGCCGTCACGGCGACGACGACGACGACACCTTGACGAACGAACCGGAATCGATTTAAGTCCGCGGCGTTTTGGCGTTTTTGTGGAAATAGTAACTGGATAAAAAGTACATGTGATTGGCGTTGATAATAAAATGGTTAGTCGACGTTGCTTCGAGAATAACTTTTAATTAAGTAATCACATCCCTCGTAACCTCTTAAAGTGGTATTTTCCAAGAATATTGAGCAGTTTAAGCGATGAAAAAAATTTGAACATCCGGAGTGACGGACTTTGCTCAATTTAAATAGCTGTCTAAAATTAATTAGTTTTGCAGAGTACGACGTTATTTAGAGGCGAAATCTGCGCACGCGCAATTATATTGTTATTTGATTATACGGACGTCTCTTCGCGTAATTTTCAATTCTCAAGTATCGAAAGTTTCGTACCTTCGCCCATTGAGTAGTCCAAGACGTCTTTCAGCTCCCTCCAGTCGACTTCTTTGTCCTCGCCGGCCAATTTGAGGAAGAAATCATACACCTTGTCCGTCTCTTCTCTTTCCTCCGCGCTTGGTTCGATTTTTGCCACCTGGTGGAACAGCATCGCGAATCAAGAGTGTTTAAGGTTTGTTGTCGGAGTGTCAACTTGGAACGCATTCAAAATATTCAAAATATTGCAAAGCGGGAAAAAAATTCAACTCTAAAATGATATTGAAAAATATTTATAACTCTTATCTTTTGTTTAACAGAGACAGTTATCACAAAACAATTTTTTTTTTCAATTTTTTGTGAACTTTTCAAACCCAAAAAACATTACGCAAAATAGACTTACTTTCTCGTCCAACTCACCGTAACCGATCTGTTCGTCATTTTCCCTACAAAAACGAAAACAAACTTCAAAAATGAGAAGAAAAAAAATACAGGAGAGACAATGCCTACAGGTAAGAGTTACGATACACGAACAGGTTAAAATAACGCTGCCAACGTTCAAGAATCGAAACTTTATTCCTCTTAAAATAAATACTCAATATACATAAAAAAACAAACAGTTTGGGTTAGGAAGGTACAAGCTAGAATATGAAATATGCTGGGCCGAAAAATGTGCACACATCACTGTCATGCTGGTTAACAAAAAAAAAACTTAACAAAACACGTAAATGCGGAGGTCTTTAATTAAATTAAGCAATTAACTTAAATAATTTAATCAAATGGATTAAAGGAAGGCGAAATCTCACAGCATTTCATAGTAACTGACAAAGGAAAAAAAATCGGAGATTCTAAGCAGATCGTTATTCATGGCGGGTATTGCAGAGAGCATCCAAATTAGACAACGTGTCTACTAATAACGGCACTCCAGTTGCCTAAAAGTATCAAGCTAAGTATTTATACAGATGCAGAAAATAAAGTAGTAGACGCTCTTTACAGGAGCAGTAATTCAAATGTCAATATCGCCTTTATCCTGACGCACATAAACTGGGAAATATATCTTTCAGTTTCACAAATACATTTATAAAACCACCACCGATGATTCGCTTTTATAAATATTCGATAACGTTAAAAAGAACCTTTTTACAAAAAGGAAACATAAAATTACCCAAGCAGGCAACGTCATAATCGACTTTTTAAGTTAACCACCTTAAAACTTTTTGTTGCATTAAATTTTGGTCGTAATTAAGCAATAATTAATTTTTATAATATTTTGATTTAACCTTCAAATCTAACCTTTAAATCTAACATTAACAATCAAATATTTTTGCTCACTTTAGATTGTATTGAGCATTAATTACATATTTCAGAGGTGCGTCAAATGCTTAAATTTGCAAAAACTGTTGAGCTCTTATTTAGGACGATGGTGCAACGTCATTACGACGTTGCCCGTTTTCTGCTCGGGTATGCTCTCGCAGAAGAGGTACGTTTGTACTTTACAAATGGACGAGCAACAATAACGCAAGAATATTCGAGAAGAGATAAGGCACTCGCCTGCTGCAGCTCATACATCGGCGATAAGCTACAAGCGATCGACGCGGAAATAATGCCGGAACCTCTTATAAACGCCAACATTTAAATATTAAACAACCCCCTTCTTATCAACTATTCAATTAGTTACTTAAATAATTTACTGAAAAAGTTTATTATCGGGTCTTTGGGCCTCGATGGCTGCTGAGGTTGCGGCTGGTACCCAGGGTACCCCGGATATTGAGGTTGTTGCGGGTAACCCGCCTGAGGGTACGGACTCTGAGGATAAGGAGGATACCCACCCGGCTGAGGGTAACCGGGTTGAGGGTAGTACCCCGGCTGCGGATAACCGGGTTGCGGGTATGACGAGTACCCGGAACTCGGCGCACCGGGGTACCCCGAGTACTGACCGGTGGGCGTGTCCGGTGGCGGAGGCGGGCGATACCGTGGCGCTTCTTCATCGTCGCCCCCGCTATCCTCCGCCTCCCTGCCCCGGCGCGTGGTGACGCGATCGGAATATGAACCACCATCGTACTCCATAATGTTCTGGTGCTCGCTGAACACGCGCAGCAGGAATTCGCCTTCCTCGTCAGGGTCGAAAGTAGACGGCACGATGCAGTAGGTGCCCGGGGGTAGCTTGAAACGACACGACACCTCGCGGAGGTTGATGAACGACGGCGACCTCGCCACTGATGCGTTGTACTTGAAGAAGCTGACGTCCAATGGTTTGGGCACGCTGTCCGGACGAGGCAGCTGCGAAGAAGAGCAGGGAAATCAGCCACCAAACTTAAACTACATTATGTAAATAAAATGTTTTCTAATAAGCTTTAATTTGGTCTTTCTAGATACACATTTCGGTACCTCTATGACTTTAAAGTGAAAGTGTCAGGCAACATGTACATATTTTAGAGCTTTATTATAGATAATTATATTAATAAACCAATGAAATTAATTTAATGTAACCCATTTTTTCTTTCCCATTAATTACATAATGATCTGATTTTTTTGAAATAGATAATTAAATATTCATTTTCTATAAAAATATTTTTTTATATTTTTAACGACGATATATACACTTAAAGAAAAAGTAACTCAATTCGTGAACTACTAATTAATGAACCGGTTCCTCTAAATAGACTACAATACCGCCATATTTTTTTAATTTTGAAGAACATAACTTCTAATAATTAAACTTAATCTATTTGCATTTAAAATAATAGGGTATCTAATCCTAGTTTTAAAATAGATATCTTAAATTCATTAATTTAAAATAAATTTCACTAACAATTTAAAATTTCACCAAAAATTAATCAAATAATTATAGCCTAAGAATTTTATAATGGACTATTTGTCTAACCGCTACTGCTGGCACATTAAAAGATGTCACTATCGAACTTGTATATGTTTTGATCTAGAGTCACATTGCCAAATTAACTTTCAAATAATGCATATCGCAATTGCATATTTGAATCTATAAAATGATAGTTCTACTAGTTAATAGTAATTTTTTACCAGCACCTCTAAATTATAAATAATAAAAAACAAAAAAAGAAACATTTCTATAAAGTAAACTAAAACATACTTGAGAGAAATGTTTAGTAATTGGTTATCATTAATTAAAAACAACTTATCGGTGTTGCTAAATTGCTAAAAAAAAAGGATATTTAAATTATCCAAACAAAGTGCTCATTAAAAATTAAGAAGGAAGAACTTAAATGCAACACAATAAGCTAATTAATACAATTATCCTTAGACAAAGTGCATAAATCATTTTAAAAAAATTAATACAAAATACAATTTAAAGGGTATAATGAACAAATTGTCAACGTGGTCAGAGTTTAAAAGACTTAATATTCTTAATTCTTATTCTTAATATATTCTACCAAATAATTTGCGAAATTTTATAAACTCTGTCGAAAATAATAAAATACCAGATCAGGAATTAATTAATTGCTATGAGAACAATCAATTAGAAAATGTTGATCATTGGCTACAGAGGATGAAATATTTCAAATAATAAAAAATATTAAATCTAAGGCAATAGGTGACGATAAATTAAATATTACTCTAATACAGTTTTGTTGTCCTTTTATTATCCCTTTTATTGAACTCTTATTTTCCAAAATCTAAGTAAGAACCCCACAGAATTTAAACAACGGAGGTCAATTAGCATCTCTCTCTAAAGTTTTAGAAAAAATAATTGATACGCAAATAGGAAAATTCTTAGCTTTTTTGATATATTATCTGCAAAACAATCTGGGTTTAGAAAATTGCTTATTGCAATTTTACACTACATTGGGTTTAGTGAAGGTGCACGCGTGTTTTTAAATTAATTTTTATCCGATGCGACAATGTGTATAACCACTCTCCGTTGAGTTAGGTGTACCACAATTTATACGTTTACCTTGGTAAAGGCTTTAAAACATTGTAATTATCAATTATATACTTTTTGTTTCAAGATCATGAAATGACGCAGTTGGAGACTAAAATTAACACTGATTTAAATAACTTTTATAAAATTACATTCAATCATCTACTGCAGCTAAATCCAACCAAGGCGTCGGTGTTTGTTTTTGGAAGCGACTCCCAGGTACATAATGTCAAAATAAAAAAAATTATATTGACAATACCACATCGAAAATAAATGTTTAAAAGATCATTTTCTTATAGCATTGCACATACAATAAATAATTTAAGCCTTTTCAGTATCACAATATCAACCAAAACTTTTAAAAACTGCTATAGAAAATATCTTCTTGGAACCCAATAATTTCTGTTTTGGAAAACCAATCTGCGGTTCACCTTACTCCTTTGTCCTAAACTCTGCATAACATATTTAATTTTGTTTATTTGATACTTTCTTTTTGTTCTTCGAGAAATTTAGTTAGTTTTGGTTAGTAATTTGGTTTACATTAAATTAAGGCTGAACAGTGTCTGGCTTTGCTGGATGCCTGCGTTTTATTAGGCCTTTTGTTTACCTTGACATTGGTACCATGTAATATTTTGTATTGGAATAATATGTTTATTTGTCACAGCAATAAATGTATTTATTATATATATTCTTATTATAACATAACCAACGAAATAGAAATCAGAAAGGAAACTGGTCCTTTTTGAAAAAAAACTGCAAAATACAATTAAAAGAGTATAATAAAAAAAAAACAAATGAAATAGAAATAAAACAGGAAACAGAATCTACTAAGCTAGAGAAGCGAAAGATAAAATTAAGTTTTATTTATAGACAATTATTTTGTATTCTTTTAGTATGTCAGTAGAATATTTATTTTAAAGATGCTTAGATGCAATTACTAAGTTTTGGTTTGGCATAATCAGGTAGAGTTTGATCTAGTTTAGACTATACTTGTCACATTTCTAAGTTAACTTTTCAATAAACAGAGCACAGATTTTTTATCTTTCTTAACTAACCAGCTATTTGCTTAATGGTGATTTGTTATTATTAACTAATATTTATAAATATTATGGCAACAGTTATCAACAGTGTAAACGCTTTCTATAGTGATATGTGATTTATTTAATCATTCATTAAATAAATATAAAGCGAAACTGACACTGCAACTACCAGCATCCCTTCTCCGTCCCTCTCATGTTATAAAAAAAGAGCTGGCATACTTACGTAGTATATTGCGAAGCCGATGGTTAACAGGTCCGCCCCCGTGTTGCGTATTTGTCTTCGGTTCTTCTGCATCAGGGCGACAATGAGGGTGCAATTGCCGTCCTCGTCGCCTTCGTCCACTTCGGTGAGCGTCACCCTGTACTGGGGGTTGTGCCAGAACGACTCTGTAACGAACATGTGACGCGATTAAAAACGAATCACGACAGGGCGTGGTTTTGGGGGCAGAGTTACCTAAAAAGTTGCGACAACCGCCGGCGGTGGCGCCACGCACCCACTCGCCTTCGAATACCGACATCTCCCACTTTTTCTTGTTGCCCTCCCGTAGTTCCTCGTCGGATAACGAGTCAGGGTTCAAGTTGCATATTTCTAATCGGCTAAAATACGCCTGGAAGTCCTTGAACGCCATCCAGAACTCGCCGTCGTTATCGAACGTCAAACCGAGCTCCTCCTTCTCAGACTCCGAGATGAACCGCCACTCGGGAGCGCTGATAATAAAAATAAAAATATTAATAATAATAATAATAATAAATAACAAAACAGCAACGCATTATTAAAAGTGGCGTCAGGTCTTTCTTAGACGTGAAACGCATCAAATTAGAAAAAAAGAACAGAGTGTAGAAAAACAATGCCATATTTTTGACGCGTGCGTGTATGTGTTTGTGTGTGTATGTGAGGGTGTATATTTAATTCTTTTCTTGGATAAACAATTAAAATTTGCCAAGTAAATCTAAATAAATAGAAAATTACCCGTCGCTCCAAGCTCCATTCCATTCCGACTCGTTGCCCCATGGATTCCGTAACCTTAACAATGGAATTTTGCCGGTGACGTTGGGTGTTTGGATGTCGACGTATTGCACCCGTGTTATGCTGTACGCGTGTCCCCTTACGAGACCTTGAGGAGTCTGTGCCTCCACTATATTGGGATCCGGCTGGAGAGGATGGTAACAGACTTACGATAGGGGGAAGCTGTTCAAAACAAAGCTACTCACCTCGATTGAGCAACCCATCAGCGATGCTCTCTCGTACGCCTTGATCATGATCTGAAACAAATTGGGAGGACAGGCGTCCATTTCGTACATTTCGGTTACGCCTCCCGTGAAATCTTCCATCGCCTCGCAGGTAGAACCGCCCTTCAGCGCTTCGTATGAACCGTGCAATCTATGATGACATAGTAACGCAGTTGCCCTTAGAACAGCGGTGTGAAAAAAACACACTTACTTTGCGTACGCTTTTTCCAATAACGCGCTCCAGAACTCGTTTTCCTCGGTAGAATGAAGAAATATCAACTGACCTCGGTACGTAGGCAGCCTGTCGTCGATCACCACGTCCACCCATCGTCCGTACTGCCAAAAACTGAAGGAAAAAGAAATGACGCCTTATGAGCAAGAGCTCAGAAGCGGGATTAAGGCAACTAATTACCTTAACGCGGATGCGAAATGCGACTTTGTTTCGCATAATTGCGCATCTTTATTGGGGTATTCTGTGATTACACTCTGACTATGATTAAAATATACATTTTACATATTTCACATTTTTAGATTCAGCGCTTCTATTAATTTTGCCTATACCTATCTAGACCGGTTTTCGCAATTATTTCTATTTGATTTTAAGGAGGCTCTGAGAGGAGATTGGGAGAACTGAGAGAAAAACAAAAGGTCTTGTTCAACTACTTGTGAATGTGACCACCAATATTGAATTCATTTTGTTAGAGTTAATAGTAAATACATGGAACATGTACGATAATAAAATATAATATTGGACCACTAGTCTCCATTGTAATTATATTAAAGCATCATTGAAAAGCATATAGCTTTTTTTTGGTCAGTTGATTTTAATTGGTGGTAATGGTTCTGAAAAATTGGGAACCTGGACTACTTAATTAATCGAATTTATACTGAATAGGCGATAGGCGCTCTGTCGGCTAGGAATGTCCTAGTTAATTATGATCCGATATTTTGGATTATATTAAACGAATTACAATAATAAATCCTGTTTTGAAAGTATATTAACGAAATTTGTGGAGTTGGCAACATCTTACCGGAAATGGAAGATACCGGCGTATTTTTCTTCGAATCCTTGGTCGTCAGGAACGATCTGAAGAAACAGCCTGTGGTAGAGGGTCAAGTTTGCCGCGGCGGCCAATAACCAACAGTCTCCTAGTTCGCCCTGCTGCACGTCGAACCTCGAATAACCTTCGACGAAGAATTGGGGATCGTCACAGATTTCCTGCAACGCGATACATCTGGTTAATTACCAGACTGCTGTCTAGGTACTGTATGCGCTCACGTGGGGGCGTTTCCATTCGTAGTATCTGTCAGGTCTCTGGCTAAAGAAAAGCGATGTGTCGGTGGCAGGAAATTCAGGATCCTCGAACAGGGTACCCTGATCGAGGCACTCGTCTCTCAGCCTGTAGAAGTCCTGAGGTTCGCCGCGGGTTCGGAAACCGGAACCCTTCTCGCCGTACTGAAAAGTTTCTTTTGTTCCAGAGATCTTTCTTTTTTTCGTTTTAATCAACACGCAAAGCTCAAATTCACGACGAAATACAGACACGTATATGCAGAAGCTTTTTTACATATAAAATTCAATAAATACATTTTTAAAACAAATTTCAAACTGAATTAAAGTGAAGATTTACACTATATTAAATTATAGATTACATACAAAACATCTTTTGTCTAATTTAAATCCTTGCATTCTCAAAAAATTCTCGTTTTAAAAATTTGCAATATCTTCCTTAGCACGGAATGCTTCATTTTTTAAATAGAAATAAAGCCGCGCATTTAAAATTTGAATTCAACGATTAGTTAAATAATTTATTTACATATTAGATGCTTCCTTTGATGGTTCAACTTAAATTTAATTTTTGCAAAACTTTAACTTTGGATTTTGTTAAAATTAAAAAATTAAAAATTTAAGTTTTCTTGATAATAAACTTATTGAAATTGATTGATATTAAAACATTTTCAAAAAAAAACTGCTTTAAATAACTGTTACCTACAAAACCTTGTAAAACCTAACTCAAAGTCATTCTATATTTTCATAACTATAAATCACACTTTACAATCCCAAGTTACGTGTTCAAACTGCATCTAAAATCTAATTTCATTATTATTATATCAGAAAACATAAAATAATTTTAAAAACATAACGGACCAGTGTTACTAAAAATCTAGAAGATAATATCTATTGGAGAATAACTAGTCAATTAGTTTTAGAAATATTTCAAATGGGGTTGTGAAATTGAGAGGTTAAATTTTTTTGTATCCATTGACCAGTTAATTGACCGAAATAATTTCAAAAATACAAGTTCATTTTTTAATTCAATTTATTATTTAATTTATATATATTAATAGACATATTTAATTTATATTTATTTATATTGTGCGTTACATTGCCATCGCGTCGTTCTGAGAACCAAATGGAGAGGATTCCTTGAAGAGGGTTATAGGTAAATTGGACATCACAAACACATAATAATTTATTATAAAATACATATTATTATTAAACAATGATAGATGATACAATGTTTATATAAAATATTTTGATTGAATTTTACTAGTTAATTAAGAAGTGGCCAATTGACGGTGCTGACCAGTCTCAACACTAATTTCAAACCATCATATCAGATGTAATTAACAATGTTGGGTTCCACATGTATGCTTAGAAAATAATGGACATTTCCTTGAACATCTTTTGTTAATTGAGACTGGAAATAGTAATATTAATAATATTAATTAACCAACAATTATTAATTTAGTAAATTATACAATTAAATTTCATAAATTTGAGTTATTATTTGTATGTTAATAATTTGTTTCAATGTAATTCAAGATTTTTTTTCAAATTTTTTAAATTAATAAATTTTTAATTTTGAATAAACAATAAATTTAATACTACTCCAGTGTAGGCGGTCAAAGCTACTATAAAAACAATCAAACTTTACTGTTGACATGATCATATTCCACTTAAAAAAATGTTCCATAAAGACAAAAATAGGAAATCCAACTTTTTATATTTTCTAGAATTTCTCAGAAACGATTCACGCTGGAATCATTTCGAGGGCCGATTTACGTTTCTCGTCAAATTCTTTAAAACTATTATAATTTAAACGACTCTGTATCTCGTATGGCTTCCGATACTATTTCACTACGGTTGTTGCAATCAAAATGTGTATACAAAATATATATCATAACAAGGAAGATATGAAAAACTTTTTAAATCGCCAATTCTTCAATTTTCCGTAGTAGCCTAGAAAGTACGACTGCTAGTCAAAATCCACCATATTTCAAGTCGAGTCCGAAAAAGTGCAAACGACACCTTTGCATTTTCAAATAACGAAGTTACAAAAAATTCGGGAACCAAATTTTCGTGGGTGGAACGGATGACTTTTACCTTGAAAATATACTTGCCGCCCGCGTCTAATCCTCGCGTTTCCCCGTTACTTTGCATCCCCAAGCGACTCGTTTTATTTTCCGTTTCGTCGATAAAAGGCAGCGGCGGCGCGTCGCGCGACAGTAGTACCGCCTCCCCCAGGCCTCCCGAGTACCGTTTCACCGCCCCACCATCGTCACCGAAACTAAAGGTCACGCCCTTTTGAGCGAAAACGACGCGGGGGCGGTTTTGGTTGGCGGGGGTGACGGCCGAGCATTTCGAAAATAATCTCGGAAAGCGGTACCTAGAGTGTCGCACCTGCGCCGCCTCTTTTTTCACCATCGTCGATTCCACGAAAGACATTATTTATTTTTCGAAGAGCTAGAGAGAGAGCGTGTGATCGCGTATACCCGCCAGTGTCGGAGATAAAACTGTTGGTAGAGCGGAAACGAGATACGCGGTCTTTATCGATATCTTTTTGTGACGGTTGCGTTTTACACCCGCGGGCTTTTTTAGTCAATAACGAGGTGTGTTAATCAACGGAATTAATATAATTGTTAGGCGGCGGTTCTGGACAGAGGGCTCCAATCCAGCGAGAGGCGACGGTGTACGGCGCATGATCGGAGGTCCCGGATATAAAGATATATAAAGAACTTATTCCACACCTTGTTGATGCGTTATTACTCTCTTCTTACGATTCTTTCTTAGTTCTTTAATTGTGTTCTTTTAATTCTTTAATTATATATATTGTTTGTGGGTGTCATTTACAGACCGGCATGGGTATAAGTTTATTCAATTTCCATTTAATTTAGAATAATAATAATTGATTTGAACAAGTATTATTATTTTCTCCTCACAAACCCCTTTAAAAATTTAGCTGGTTCTACCATATTCCATATAAATTCCATCTAAATGTCATCTATTTGTCACGCCAAGGTCGATCCCCGATGGGTCACCTGTGGGGCCCTGAGGGCCACTTTAGGAACCACTATTCTACAACATAGACTTTTCTTACAAAAACACATAATGCTACTTATAAATCATTATTATATTTATGTATGTATTTATGTGGTTTCAGAAGATTTTATATAAATATTTTTATTGATGATAATGCCTATAAAGTACTAAACAAATTACAACTCTTTGTATTCTATGACTTTTTTATCTACACTTCAATCCACACCGTTTTTATTTTAATAATAATAAAAGATATTTAGTTTTTATTTTTGTGCATTTTTATTTCAAACTTGCTCGACCATATTCTGAATTAAAAAGGTAACGCAATTTCTTGTTTAAAATCAATTTAGTTCTATTTAAAAGAAAATAAATAAAATAACGAAAGGGTGATTTCGAAGGTGCTTTCCTTAAACCAAATTTCTCTCGGTCTATAAACATCGAGTGAAGCGATCTCGACGAAAGCAAGGTCTTTAGAAATGAATCCCCCTGACCATGAAAGGTGTCAACGTTTACCGCCGCCTCTCGTTAGATCAAAGCTCTGTGGTTATGGATGGCAACCGGGACGGGTGGACCTTCACGAATTGCCCCCCCGTCCTCGGGGAATCGCTTTGAGCGGCACATGCAACAAGTATTATAGAGATAGTTGTTTCAAACCTAAACACTCAACCAAAACTTCTTTTTTTGAAGAAAAATGCGCGAAAATTTATTACTGTACATTGCTTAGGAACAGATTATAGTCGCGCGTAACTTTCAAAATTTTGCCGCACAACCCCTGTTGTGTATTAAAAAGGAATCCAAATGCGTTTCATGTTTTAAAGCAACAAATTTAAGCGGATACTAAGATCTAATACTCGCATCTGTCCACTGATACAATTTTTTTAGCAGACAAAACAAACTATAGGCGATATTACAATTCAGTGTGACCTCTGGTGGAAAAAATGTTCAACAAACAAGAAAAATTGGTTTCAGATTAAGCGCATAGCTAACTGCTAAGGCACTAGTAAATGTTTACTACGATTTAGAGCCGGTTTAACTTAAGTTCCACTAAACTGTGGTTGATATGTGAACTTCGATCAAGTATGGATATCGTTGTTGAAGTTAAATAACAGTGCTTCTTTACCAGCGGTTCGAGAAAAAAAGAAGTACACAACATTTATACACAACAAATATAAGAATATATATCAAATTAACAGGGAGATCTGGAAAGATATCTATAGAGTTCAATGTTGCTTCGGGCGTAGCTTACAGAGAAATTGAAACATTATATAATAATATAATAAAACTAAAAAGAACGCTCTATAAATTGGTTCTCACTCCACATCAAAAAGATATTTTTCTACTCCCGTCTGTAAAATACCGATCTAGCGTGCGAGAAGCGTCGCTTTACCATGTCAGTTTCGTTTCCCACGAATCCGAGCCACTTCGGACATTTCCGGGGTTTCTCCGCACGAGTTTTGGGAGCAATCGAATGTTTTCGGAGATATTTCTCATGCTTTGAGTTTTGACGTTTGTCAATTCTGACAGTCATGTCAATGAATGTATTCGTATTTTGCGAAAATGTACCCAACAACTAACCGTCGTAGAAAAAGTATAGTATGCAGTAGTAGTTCGGTACACTTTTTCGTTTATTAAATACTCGCTCCGCTCGTGTCAAATAAACTCGTGAGTCAAATGCCGTTTACCGCACTTGTTGCATAATATACTATTCCTTTTTGCCTTTCCCTATAAGTCTTTAGTAATCTAACATTTATCACAATGTCAAATAACTCTAAAAAAGCCCGGTTGTTAGTTAAATTTTTGGGGAATATTGATTGTTATGACTTTATCTAGTTTATTATAACACAATGAATAAAACGTTAGTGTAGTTTCCAAGCTAAACGCAGTTTAACCGCTACTCGATGACTCAATTTTGATTAAGTTCAAAAAAATTTCTCTGTTTAAATGTTTCCATAAGAAAACCGCATGTTTGCACCACCCATTTCGTGGATAATATCAAAAAGTAAAAAAAAGCAAGGCAAAATTTACATATAGAGGCTTTTACTTGATGAAAATCCATTTATCAAAATAGATAAGAACTAAAAGTTCAGATTTTCACGAAATTATATATTTTGACATGACAATTGTTTCGACAACACCGTGTCTTTATCAAATGTGTGAAATTGACATTTTGATAATAGAGGTTGTTAACAAAGTATGTAGCTTAAATTTAAAACCTTCTACTTTTTTAATAATACGGACCCCTATATTTATCTGGATTTCCTTAATTAAAATTATTGTAGAAAACCTTTACTTAATGTTAAGCTGCGTATTTAATTTACCCATGTATAAATTCATATATGGCGACGACTTTCTCAGGCCTAGCCTTTACACCCCTCACAATTCGCATCCACAAGCCCAACACATCTTACATTGTACAGTTTTCTACTCGCGACCGTCGTTCCCGATTTCTCCCAATCTTTTCCGCCGCCACTGGATCCTTTAATTCTAGCCGCCCTCTTTCGCAGAATCAAAGTGGCCGGTCTGCGGTCGAACCACCTCCGCTCACCCTCAACACCCGGCATCGTTCCGTGCGGTGGCGGCGACCCGGGGTGCCGATTATCGACCGCCGAAACCTCTGTCGGAGCGGCCGATATTTCCGGACGTTCGTTTGCGCCTTCGCAGTGACACGGCCGAGAGTTCTCGCCCCTGCGCATGACCACAACGGTCCTGCCCGATCTCAAGCGCGCGGACGCGTTTTTCGACGAACTTTTAGCACCGATCCTGTTCGATTTTGCCTTACTAGTCGGCATCGGGCACTTATCGAGGTAGCTCAAGACGTCTTTGCGCAGATAGCTTTGGTACTCGACCGATATGAGGTCGACTTTGCGCTTGGCGAAGGCACCGGGACCGCTCAAGACCGGACACGACCTCGTCGTGCCGTCAGACGCGTCTCGCATCTCTCGCACATTCAGAAACCACCGGAAATTTCATCGACGACCGCAGAACTGTCGCTTTGACAAAAGGTGACAAAACGGGTGACGAAACTTCTACCAAATGGCATATTCTATGCGTTTAATATCGGAGAATTCATAAAGGTCTGTTTTTATGTAGCATTTTCCGTAGCCCTCGGTGAGATGTGAACTTAAATGGGACACCCTATATACATTTTAAACAGCATAGTAACTAACAGTACGGTAACCGAGGCATTAACGTGCATTGATAATTACAAACGAGACAAACAAGAGATATTGCCTTCGACACCACTTTGCCATTGAGGAGCCAGAGATGGCAGCACTAACCAAACGTCTTCTTGACTTATCATACCCTGGGCACTCTCTGAAGTTTTTCTTACCGCGTTTAATTCCTTACTTCCCGCCAGAGGCTCTGCAAACAGATGAATTTTGACAAAAGACAGTAGGCGAAAAAAAATTTTCTTTTTTTTCCTTAGACTTATCCTCTAAATTCGACAGGGACGAGGTCCTGAACAAAAAAATGGCGTGTATCTTTTTTCCCGCAGATCTACCCCTAAGTTATTGCAATAATAGTCGCGCCAGTTTCTAAATTTCGAATTCAGAATTTAAAAATTAAAAAATAAACAAGGAATTTATTAGTAAATTAGACAATATTAGTAATAATATTTTGGTAAAAAGTAAATTAAAAAAGGCGTTCTGCGTAGCCGAATGTCGAAAGCGGATCATCAGGGGGCATCATTTCCTAAAAAAATCCTCGATCAAATGTTACGAAGTTTTGGCAGTGATATCCTATTGCCAGAAAGGAGGGGCATTAAACCATTATTGCTAAAGATATTGAATTATTTAAGTTAGATTTGACATCAAAATATTAAGTACATATCTAGTGAACATTTTTCAGGTTTTCAATTTCCAGTCTCCAACCCAACTTTTGCGAAGAAAATAAGGTTTAATAATGTTTACACCTCTTGGTATATACCTTTAAGTGAAATAATAAACTTCTGAAGTAGTTGTTTTATACCATCCCTCTAGTAGCTTTTTTTACCAAATGGGAAACTTACATTTCACATTGTTTGTTGGAAATACATTATTTTGTTTATTAATTGAAACGAAACGAAAGACGGACAAGACAAGCGCAATGTAAAATTGAAACTTTCCGAATATAACATGAGATGCAACATTTTAAATGTTAAACGGCGACTTTTCCAGTTTATTTTAGTGTGTGCTTTGTGGTGCATCGCGTAGAGAGTGTCTAGAAATCATTGAAAAAGTATTAAAATACACGGGGAGTCCCATTCAAGTTATTAATTTGTCTTTATGTCACACCGATCAAATTCTGTGCTGAACCTTTTATTTCTCTAACCTTACGAAACGAAGGGTATTGAACAATGAAACACAGAGGGCGGACGCATGACGCAGTGCGAAGGACCTGCCCCTTGCTCCACCGCGAACGACACCACCCGCGATTTATTGCTCAAACACGTCGACGTCGTGCAAGACATCGAGAATTTCGAGGGCAGGTGACTACTGGTCGCCGCGAAATTGCTATTTCTGTATATGCTGCAGGATTCCGGAAACTTCCACGGCTTCGGCCTCTTCTTCTTGCCGCATTTCCGGCACCTCTCCGGCTCCTCCACGTGGCAGCGGCGCTCCCTCCGCACCGAACAGCACGTCGGGCATCTTACCACTTCTCTAATTCTCAAGTTCGAAGGACATCTCGCGTTAGGACAAAAACTCGGCCTCGGCCGGCAACTGCACGAGACCCTTGCCGTGCAACCGATCGCTTTGACGGTGGTTTTCTTCTCGTCTTCGTTATCACCGGTAGTTTCCCCTACGGCTACGGCATCACCAACACGGTCCGATCTGATATCCTTCTCGTCTTCAACCGCTTCCGCAGCAAAAGTCAACTTGTCGCCTACGGGATGTTTAACTCCATCGTCGTATGTGCGGCTCTGGACTTTGGAAACTATGGGCTGCTCGTCAGTCAATTTATCTACCGTTTCGTGTTTCGTCTTCACCAACTTCGTATGGGTTTCCCTTCCCTTTCTATCCTTCTTTTTATCCGCCACCCCCGCGACTCTACCACCCGATTTGTCCTTTCCAATTTTGCGCTGGTCTTTTCCGCGGCTCCTACGTTCCCCCACCTTAAGTTCTTTTGCAGAGCTTTTGCTTTTCAACGCACTTTTGCGGTCTTTGATGGCAACCCTCTTCTTTTGTACCGCTCCCTTTCCCTTAAGAGCTTTCTCAGAAGACGGTACCCCGAAGCTGACATAGTCGGAGAGTCTTTCGCGTTTCCTACAAACGGACGACGGCTCTCTACTTGGAAGAGGCTGGCAGGGGACGCAAGGCACGCAGGGAGTAAAGTATGCGCAGGGCACGCACACGGGTAGCGCGGGAGTCGACGGTCGCGAGCATGATCGGGTGCAGGGACGACTTAAGCACGCGCTAACCGGTCTGCTGCATAGCGACTGCGCGTAAAGGTACCAACATGGCGCGCGACTCATCTGATTTCATTTTTTTTCAGTTCTATTTCGCACCGAAATTTGACCGGGTCATGATTCGTAACGGACGAGACAGGCGTGACGTGACACACGAGACAGCGCGACTTTTTAATTATTGTCGAAAGAGACTTACCCAGACGACGGGGTCCGAAAAATGCTGCGGCCATGCATCAAAAATAAAGCCAACATGTTTAGACACGTGCTGTCGAAATAACGGGGTTAAGGTAGGGGCTCGTGCCGCGCAGACCTCTAAAACTACTGACGAGTTAAACTCCACGAAACGAGCTTACGAGCTTCGGCAACGCCGCGTTTTGTTAGATATCGGACTTGTTCAGCCGTGCACAACTAGTGATGCGTCAGCAATACTTGCTGAACGATCAGATGCACAAGTGAATTTTAGATTGAAACATGACAATTTTGCTATGTAAGTTGGATATGTGCTGTCTGACAAGATTTAAACACATTTTTAATTCTTTTTTCATATTATTAATAATGTTTATTATTCCAAATTATAGTATGTACCGTGCATTCAATTGATCTTAATAACATTTTAATTTACTGTAACTTTTTTGTATTTAGAGATGTCAAGGTAAACAAAAAAACAGAATGTAGGGTTAAATTATGTGATAGAATATGCTGATGAAATGCTAGCTTCAGTATTCCCAGTATCTGCGACGCGACGCTTGCATAAAAACTTTATATATATAACAACTTTGTACTTTGCGTTCAGTTCTCCTTGTAGCGGGTTAAATAAAACCTCGTAGTTCTATTTGTAAAATAAAAAGTGTTTTTTTAAAAAACGAGATCCTTCGTTAGAAAACCTTAACTGGCGCAGTCGTGACGGATTTGGGGTAGTTTTCGGTCAAAGCCACGTCATCGGGACGATTTGATCGCGAAACGTGGGTTTCAACCCTTAGACTCCAAAACGAACCAGTGATAGACTGTCTGACAAACCCAACGTGATTGAGTTCGACTGAGGGCAAGGAAGGCAAGAAATCACCCCCGCAAGCAGTGCTACGCAAGGAAAATTCCAATAGGAAGAATAGGCTGACGACTAAGAGAAATCAAGGTTAGTGCCCAAAATTCCTATTGTTCTCCTTTCATCTTCCCTGGTTAGGACGGTGGAAATAATTTTAAGGATTCTTAGTTTTAAGTTCAATTTTAAGAAATTTCAAAATCAATTAAATTTATGAACGAAGATAAAGACGTCGACAATTTAAGTGCGTTTTTTACTTCGTTAAATTTAGTGGAAAAGAAAGTAGAGAATAGTCAAATCAATTTGAAAATGAATTCTAATCAATCGTCGAATTCAGGTGTAAATTACACTTTGTTAAAAATGTTTATAGATAGTATTCTGCCATATAATGGTGATTCCAACACTTTAAATAGTTTTCTATCAGCTGGAGATTTCCTTTTTGATACATATGGTCAAGGAAACGACGAAATTTTAAAACAATATTTGTTAAGAACTATAAGAATGAAACTTGTTGATCGCGCACAAATTCTAGTAGGCTGTAGAATGGAGTTAGTAACGTGGGACAATATTAAAGGAGCTTTGTTAAATTGTTTTGGCGATAGACGAAACTTAGAATGTTTAGAACAGGATTTGTTTATGGCCACCCCCTTTAAAAATGAACATCCTTTAGATTTTGGGAAAAGATTACAAGTTTTAAGAAGTATCCTTGCTCAAAAAATTAATGCATTTCCTGCCGATACTATGGATAATGCAAGCAAAGTAATTCATTTACGTCAATACGATCAAATTTGTTTAAGGACGTTTATTAGAGGATTACCAGGACAATTACAAAGTATTATAAGACTTAAAAATCCGACCTGTATAGAATTAGCTATGACCCAAATTATTGAAGAGGAAAATTTTCAATATACACAAAATATCTTCAGAACTCCAATTCAATCAAAAGTTTTGCCTAATACTCCTATCGAACCCGTTAAACAATTTTCAAAAAAATCCAAATTATTTTAGTAACCAAAATTTTAATTATGTACAACCGATTCGCCCTACAAATTATTTTCAAAACAATAATCACCATAATCAAAATTTTAGAATTAGGCATGATCAAAATCAGTTTACTCCCCAGACTAATAGTTTTCCCAGAGGTCCAATTAATATGCCTCAACCACGCGAAGTTCCAAGAAATTTTCCTACAAATAGGCAAGTTTTTGGCCCACCTAAAAACGTATTTAAACCGACAGGTCAGGTACCTAACAATAAACCCGAACCTATGTCAACAAGAACAAACTATACTATACCACGTCAAAATAATCAAATTAACCATTTCAAACCTACTGGCCCTAGAAATTTTATTTCTCAAGAATTATACCAAATCGACGAAAGTAACGCGGTACAAACAGATGAAACATCTGCGGTATTTCAAAATGAAAATATTCACCAAGAGGAATACTCTGAAATTGAATTTTCAAATCAAATTGAATACTTTAATGACACTCAAAATTTTGACGAACACCCTGAAATTGAAAATCAAATCTCTCAAAATTTTACAATAACGAGCCAATGCGACTCAACGAAATGACATTAGAAATGTATACCGAAATTAATAATAGTTTACCGTACATCCAGATTAAAGAACCCGCAATTAAACTTTTAATTGATACTGGTTGTTTTCACTCGATTCTTCGACCTTCCATTGCAGAAAAATTTTATTATGAAAAAATATATCATTCCCCAACTATTATTAAAACAGGAACTGGTGAAAAGGAAACTCTATTTAAAGCAGATATTCCGGCTTTCCCAGAATTAAAGGCTAATACCAACCTATCTTTTATTCTTTTTGACTTTCATAAATTCTTTGACGGTATAATAGGATTAAACGACCTAAAACGTTTTAATTTTTCTATCGATCTTGTCAATAAACAATTAAGGAATAATACAACTAATATACCAATTTTATTTAGACAACCACAAAACGAAATATATTGTATTACTGTGAATGCACACGAAATTGTTAACGTAAGAATTCCAGTAACACAAAACAATGATGTTATTATTCCCGAGCAAGTCATTGAAGGTCTCTATTTTTCAGAAACACTTACTACTGCAAAAAACGGTTTTGCGCAAACAGAAGTTTTTAATTACACTGAGAAAAATATAACGTTTAATTTCCCACAACCTCTAAAAGTTTTATCTTTTCCGGACTTTCATAAAGAAAATTTTGAACTTTTTAATTTAGAACACATCTTACCAAAACATAAAGAACAATTTAGTAAATGCGACATTTCCAAAATAATTCGTTGCGAACATTTAAATTTAGAAGAAAAATCTGCTATAATAAGGCTTTGTAAAGAATATAACAATATTTTCCATCATGTAAACAAAAAGTTAACATTCACCAATAAAATCAAACATTGTATAAGAACAACGGATGAATTGCCTGTATACACTAAATCATATAGATACCCCTTTATCCATAAAGAGGAAGTTCAACGGCAAATTAACAAAATGTTAGACGACGGCATCATTAGACATAGCCAAAGCCCTTGGAGCAGCCCCATTTGGGTAGTCTCGAAGAAACCTGACGCCAGCGGCAAGCAAAAATGGAGGATTGTTTGTGACTTTCGTAAGGTAAATGAGAAAACGATAGACGACCGCTATCCATTGCCTAATATAAATGATATACTCGATAAATTGGGAAGGTGTAATTATTTTTCAACTATCGATCTTTCATCTGGTTTTCATCAGATCGAAATGGATCCGGATTCAATTGAAAAAACAGCCTTTAGTGTCGAGAATGGTCATTTTGAGTTTGTTAGAATGCCTTTCGGATTGAAAAACGCCCCCGCGACATTCCAGCGCGTCATGGATAATGTTTTGCGTGATGTACAGGGAAAGGTTTGTCTAGTATACATGGACGATATCATAGTATTTTCGTCATCCCTAGAAGAACACATCAAACATCTTAAACTTGTTTTCCAAAAACTGCGACAGGCTAGACTAAAAATTCAACTAGATAAAACGGAATTCCTACGAACCGAAGTAGAATTTTTGGGTCACATAATAACAAAAAACGGAATTAAACCGAATCCCAAGAAAATTATTGCAATCCAGAAATTTCCTGTACCGAAAACAGCAAAAGACATAAAATCCTTTCTAGGCCTTCTAGGATACTATAGAAGATTTATTAACGGATTTGCAAAACTCACCAAGCCATTCACAAATTGCCTAAAGAAAGGAGCGACACACGGCAGAATTTCTAGAAGCATTCGATCTTTGTAAAAATATCTTGTGCAATGATCCAATACTACAATATCCAGATTTCGAAAAACCTTTTATATTGACAACGGACGCCTCTAATGTTTCTGTAGGAGCGGTTCTCAGCCAAGGAAAAATTGGTAGTGATCTTCCCATAGCCTTTGCCTCTAGGACATTGAACCCGGCTGAAAGCAATTACTCAACCATAGAGAAAGAATTATTAGCAATCGTGTGGTCAACAAAATATTTCCGACCATATTTATTTGGCCGAAAATTTGTGATAGTTACCGATCACAAACCTCTACAATACCTGTTTAATATGAAAGAACCAAATTCCAGATTGCTAAGATGGCGACTAAAACTGGAAGAGTTTGATTACATAGTTCATTATAGGAAGGGCAAACTGAACACTAACGCTGATGCCCTATCACGCATCGAACTAAATATGATAGATAAAGAGTCACTTTTCGGAAATCCTGGAGATATTAATGAAGATATCGATAAATACATACATGAAGAAGATCAAAATATAAGCCTTGAACAATTGGAACAAATTGAAGACGTGTTTAACCCTCTAGAAAATGTAAACACTCCAAAAATTAATATCATCTCGGACATTCAAATTAAACCGCCAAATATTCCTAATACTGGTAAGACAGTACACTCAGCAGCTGAAGATCCAATATTAAATATACCAATTACCGAAAATATTTTAAATACTTACTCTAATCAAATAATATTTAACCAAAAAACAAACGGTCGTTATCACGTGATTAGGAGTTACCCATTCCAAAATAAATCTAGATTTTCTGTTTATTTAAGTCAAAACTATCAAAATGAAATAATTAAATTTTTTTTAGATTATTTGGATCCAACAAAAATGTACTGCCTTTATGTACAAAACACCGAAATAGATTTAAATCGAGAACTATCTGTTTTGTTACCAAATACATTTAAAAACCGTGCTTACAAATTGGTAATATCGAAAACTCTTTTAACTGACGTCACTGACAGGACAAAACAAAAAGACCTAATTGCATATCATCATGAAAAAACCTGTCATCGAGGAATTAATGAAAGCCTAATAGCATTCAAAAGGCTCTATTATTGGCCAAATATGAAAACTGATCTAACTGAATATATTAATAATTGTGACACGTGCCAACAAACAAAATATGATCGACATCCACCAAAATTAAAGTTTATGTTGACACCGACCCCTTCTGAACCATTAGAATCCATCCATATGGATACTTTTCAAATATGTAACGTAAAATTTCTTACAATTATAGACGTATTTTCACGGTACGCCCAAGCTTATCCGTTAGAACCCGCTTGCACAGCAATTGCTATCTTAGACGGTTTAGCGACTTTTATAAGTCATCACGGCCTACCTCAACAAATAACGTGTGATAATGGTACGGAATTTAAAACGTCTTTGCTTTTAGATTTCTGTAAATTGCATAAAATTGCAATTCATTTTACAACTCCCGGCAATTCTAATAGTAATAGTCCAATAGAGAGATTTCACTCTACTCTTGTTGAATTATATAGGGTACTAAAATTAAAAGAACCTAAAGAAGCCCCTAAAAATTTAATAAAATACGCCATTATAGTTTATAATTCATCAATGCATAGCGTAACAAAACAAAAACCTTTTGACGTTATTAATGGAAAAGTAAACGGTTTAGATCCGTTTGATTTAACGGATGAAATCATTGTAAATAATTATATCACAGATAGACGTGAAAGACTAAAAACTATCTATCAACAAATTTACGAAACATCGTTAGAAACAAAAATACGTTTAAATGAAAAACAAAACGAAAAACGAGAAAATCCACCTGAAATGAAACAAAATACAAAGGTTTACGTTACTGACAAAACAGCAAAACGTAGTAAGGACAAACCCCGAAGAAAACCTGTTATTATAGATCAAGATATTGGGAATAAAATTATTACAAAAAATAAAAAAATAATTCATAAATCTCAGATCCAAAAACCTAAAGCTTTTTCTTCTTCGCAGGTTAATGAACCGGACAACGCTGTTCCTTCTTGCAGCTACGCTGTTATTAGTGATAGCGAATAATGATATTGAAGTTATCCCAATTAAAACACCACTTCTCCCCTTCCGCTTAGGAAATGCTCGAATAATTCAACATCAACATACATTTTTGCATTTTGTAGAAACATCTCAACTTTTTAATCAATTACGTAATTTAGAATACGCTTACGCTGTAATCTCAAAATCATTAAACTATACAAATAAACATAATTATCAGAATGTACACTATATTAATGGAAATAATTTACTTAATAATGTTCGATATTTAATTACTCAAGTAAAATTTAAACTTGGTAACATAAAACCTAATAACCGTACAAAAAGAGGTTTAATAAATGTTGTAGGTAAATTATCGAAATGGCTTTTTGGCACTCTCGATTCAGAGGATGGACATAAATACGATAGAATTATCACAGAACTTGTGCGTAGTAAACATTCATCTGACATCCAACTAAAAAAGCAAACCTCGTTGATTCAACAGCTGATTGACAACTATAATGATACTATAACACTTCTACAGAAAAATCAAGAAGCTATTAAAAAACATATAGACATTTTTGAATATAATTCAAATAAAACTATTACTGACATAACTACTTTCATTAAAGCTCAAAATACACTAATGCAAGTTATTCTAAATTGCCAAAGTTTTATAACTTTTTTGGATAATTTAGAAAATGCCATTACATTTGCGAAATTAAACACATTACATCCTGTAGTAATATCGGCGGCTGAATTAGAACAAATAATTTTTAAATTGACTGTTCTTTATGGTGATAATCAAATTCTAATTTTTGAAAATCAAAATAATTATTATCAGTTAGCAAACTTACAAGTTAAATTTACAAAAGATAAAATAATTTTTGCCGTCCATATTCCGATTTTTCTTAAAGATATTTTTGAAATATTCCACCTGTTCCCAGTACCTGTGAATCACTCCTTAATTATACCTAATTCACCCTACCTAATATTGGGCACTGACATGCAACAATATCAAGAATCAATCTGCCCAATCATTGAAGACACCTACGTTTGCGAAAATCAACTTACCCAGCCCATCGGTGATTGTGTGACAACCCTCATTAAATATGCCGAAAACAAAAATTGCCACGTAGTCAATGTAAATGTTTCAACGCATATAATACGACCAATCACTAGTAGATTTGTTTTGATAATACCATCGGAACAGAAACTTAAATTACAAATGAATTGTCAACACAAAGAAATAGCTTTTATTGAAGAAGCCTGCCTAATCAATGTTCCATATAATTGCGGTATAAGTACCCAAAATACTGAGCTTTGGAATAAAGAAGAAATTTTTAAAGCAAACCCATTCTCACTGCCACCCATTAAAATTGAAAATATGGAACATCACGATGTAAAGTACCAGCCACTCCAACTACAATCGATTGATCTCAATACGATCAAAAAACTACGAGAAGCTGCGAAATCATCGATCCCCGACATTGGTTATGAAATTCATCCAGTCACTTGGAGTCTCGCCACTTCAACAGGAATGATGTTTATTTTAATCTTGTTAATAGTTATAGCATGGAAAATCTACAAGAGCCATTTGCTGCAAGATTCCAAGAAAACCAAGAACGACCAGTCTTCCGAAAACAACCCTTCGTCCCTGTTGTTTTCCACTTCGGAGGGAGGAATTATGTGATAGAATATGCTGATGAAATGCTAGCTTCAGTATTCCCAGTATCCGCGACGCGACGCTTGCATAAAAACTTTATATATATAACAACTTTGTACTTTGCGTTCAGTTCTCCTTGTAGCGGGTTAAATAAAACCTCGTAGTTCTATTTGTAAAATAAAAAGTGTTTTTTTAAAAAACGAGATCCTTCGTTAGAAAACCTTAACTGTTAGTAGTCAAGTTTTTTTTTTGTACAAAACCAAATATGTTATTCCGATGTAAAACACAGTCGTTTTTGACAAATAGAAAATTTTTATATAATATCAAAAAGTGCCGTGGCTGACTGCAAAATAACAATTATTTACAAATTCAGGTAGAACAAAAACACTAAAAATGACAAGGCACACTAAAGTAAAAACTTCTTTAACTATTCTAAATAGTGCCACCATTTTCCTGAACACATTTCTCACACACTCTAATTGTATGATGACTTGCATATAGTAAAGTAACGTTTCCGGATTATCTCTTAACCGATTGATTGCCTCTGAAATCATTTGCCGAAGTTCCTCGACATTATTACAAGGAGTTCTGTAGACGTCATTTTTTATGTGTCCCCAAAAGAAAAAATCCATTAAAGTTAAGTCGGGGCTGTTGACTGGCTAATCCATAGTTCCGCCGTTCCCTATCCAACCTCTGGGATGTTCCATGTTAAGAAAATTTTTAACTTGCACCACATTGTGAGAAGGAGCACCGTCTTGCTGCCATATAATAGGCACTCATATATTTAGGGGTAAATCTTCTATATATTGTTCTATTTGGTGCTCTAAGAGTTGCAAATAATGATCTCCAGTTAACTTTTGATCTATAAATATCGGACCCAAAATATGCCTATCTTTGACACCATACCATACATCAATTGGTTGGCACCCCAGGGTGTTTATTTCGTGTATTCGTTTAGGATTATTTAAAGACCAATATCTGGTTATTTTATCTATTATAACCCTTTCTTGTAGTGAACGAACTTTCATTAGTCCATAAAATGTTTTTCAAAAAATTATTATTCTCATTATGTCTATTTTAAAAATCCAAACAAAACTGCATCCTCCTCTTACATTGTTCTGTGCTTAGTTTTTGATTTTTTCGAAATTTAAATGCATTATAATTATATTTTTTTAAAACTGAGTGGATTGATCCCCGAGAAATATCTGGCTCTTCATATACTCTAGTAATACAGGCAACTGAATATGCTTCATAGAATTCTAATATGTTTGCCTTATTTTCTTCATTTAAAACATTATGATTCCGGCATACCTTTTTAGCCTTTAATACGTTACCTTTTTTTCTATCTCCTCTATCCCATCTATCTATTAGAAACATCTGTTTTGAAGGAGTTTGGTGTTTTGGATAAAGTCTAATATACTGGCGAAGAGCTGCGGTTGCACTTTTATTATTCAAATAGCATATCATATGAAGCATATCATTCCTTTCACGGATTCCAAATTCACGAAAATCCATTTTAACAATAATGGCATAGACAATAATTCAACCGTCAACGTTATTTACTAACATGTCATGTGAAAATTTCCTATTTTTGCCGATTTGTTAAAAAAGAGTGGACTAAAATATAAGGTGTTACATCATTGTAATCGGAATAAGACCTTTTGTTAAACACATTTAAAATTTTTAACATTTTAAAAAATATGATATTGGCTTATTTATATGTCAGAAAATTGATAGTGTTTTGTTTTAAACTTATAAGAAAAATATAATACATATTACAACATTTCATATTCGCCTTAAGTACAATAATTGAAGTTCACCTTATGCAGAGAACGGTATACAACAATGACAGGATACAAAGAAAAGAAAAAGGGTAGAAGAAAGAAAGAAGATAGGGCTACAGGAAAGGAGAAAAAATATATTTCTTTATTTAAATAAACTGCATTGTAAACTAGTGAACCATCGTTAAAATGCCGTGCTTATTATCAACGTGTCAAAAATTTGCATCTCATGTGTCTTTGAAATGAGCCAATAGATTGGGTAAAATCATTTATTTAATTATAAACGCAATCTGATAGGAGGAGCCCTTTTTGAAAAATTCTTTTTTATGAACGGGTATAGTTAACAAATGTTATCTACGAATATTTATATTGTTAATGTCCGTAGAAGATAGGGAGGACATTTTGACTTCATTATTTTGTAATACAGACATACCGAATGAAAATGCAGAATCCAGAAATGATCCATATATTGTATCAGCAAAATGAAAATGTGATAGTATTAAAGTTTCACACAGATGTGACATGTGTGTTTATTGAAATAAATGATCGAATGTGAGAAGTAAAATGGGAATGGCGCTTCAGCTCTTCCATTTCTGTTGAGAAACCAGAAAGCCATCAGGTTATTCAGATTTAGTGATTATTTACGACAGTTGTGCAAGGCTGAATATGTCCATTTCCTTCGTCTGAAAATAATGGAGACCCCTAACGATCACTAAAGAATAATATCAACCGATCGGTTCTGTTGCACTCTTCCTTTCATTATTCTTTAATTCTAAATAAACAATGGCGGTCAGTACCGCAACCACTATATTTTATTGTTATTACATTGGTTACAAATAGCCCCTCTACTTTTAAAAATTGCAGTTAGCTCCATTTGTCAAGCTGGAGCGGTAATGTAATGCAGCCAATAGTTATTTTGTGAGGCATATTTTTATTTAGAGCAAGACAAGTAGTAATTGGGATCGTGTTCTCTGTCACAAGTTAATACAACAGTCAAATAACTGCAATGTTTACACTTTTTTGAATTACATGGTTGTGATAATATTTTGACTATTTTAGCTATGACAAACATTTTTTATATCTTTTTTTCAGTAAATAGGTACAGAATTTACCGCTCTTTCGTCTTACATTATCTGATTTTCATAAATAAATATCGATTTTTCAAGGTATTCATAAACAAAATATATAAATATGATTATATAAGTAAAGTATTCCCACGTAAATAATGAAAACTGTTAATTTAATTTTATCATGAAATAATAGTGTATACTTGTGCCTATAATTTACAAATTAAAAATTAAATCGGTATATTGATATACTTTACCTATCGTTTTAACTGACACACACAAAGAACATTTAAATTTTTCGATATTTGGAGAAAAAAAATTGTTTAATTGTATAAATTTAGATAAATTGATGAGTTTTTTTAGTCCTTTTTCAAATAACACTCCTGAAAAAATAGATACCGCTAATTTCTTGCCAACATCTTTTTTAAAAACGTTGGGGAGTTCTTTTGACATGAGAAATTTGAATTTATTCTTAATTTTCTCTTTTTTCTCACTTTTAAAGGTTCAAAACATTTTGTACAACCCTGTATTATATTTTTTCGACCACAGCATACCACTCGTAAGTATGAGCAAGAAAAAGACAACGATTCCCATTACCATTACCAATTTCTCGATTGCAAAATTTAACTCAGTTTTCTATCACTGCGTTGCCATTCCAGTTTAGATCGAAAAATTGTAATGTAAATTTTCTTGGCAGCTATGTCGACTATGCCTCAATTATAGGTTTAGAGGTCTGCGGCTGAATCCCTGTTGCTACTACACAATGGTTTCGTACGAGATGGCGTTTTAACCAGCAAACTTACCCATGCATTTTGTTTGGTCACTTTTTCGGCATGAATCAGAGGTTCCTCCACGACTTCCACCTTGGCTTCCGGTTCGTCCTCCCCGCCGCCATGATCCAATCGGGGATATATGGGCGGCGTGTGCCAGGCCTTCGGATCCAGCTGCCAGCCGTATCCGTTGCCGTGCCAACCGTATCCATTGGCGGCGCTCGGGGGCTGCTGGTAGTGGATCACGGGATAAGCGTTGTGGTACTGTTGGTAGACTATGGGTGTGGGCATCGGCATCGGATGGTGAGGATACATTTCGGGATGATTGTCTGAAATTGGAAAGTAGAACAAGGGTAATTGCGCGGAGTAAGATGGCAGTATTTAAGCGACAGTTACCTATGCAGCACCCAATGGGGTTAAAAAATTTACGAAACATTCCGGACGTTTTGTGAGACGAAAGAACAATGATTGAAACCGCATTGCAATCAATTTGCCCGAGATCGGTATAATTGATATCGTGATTCGCTTTGATTGTTGAAACCAATTACGGGAAGAAAATTACACGTTGATTTAGATTAGTCACGATGACTCTTACATCAGGCGCTGATGAAGAATGTATTTATTCCTAAAAATGTGAAGACTGGGTGAAGACGAACACGTACGATTTAACAAAAGAAAGTTATCAAAGGTTGTGTAAATAGCTGCAGCTCTGCGAAGTTGTGCACTGGTATGAAACACAATTCCTGTTTCATTATATCCTTCATTTGAAGCGTGCATACATGGTAAGAAATAAGGTGTCAGTCAGTTGTCAGTCACGTTAATTTCCTAAATCACTAAATATTTTGGTAATCTACGAAAAAATAAAATGATTTGCTTTCATTTCAATGTAATCATTGCGTTATTGCGTTTATTTTACTAGTGTCTTTTTGATTTATTCAAAAAACCGCCAAATCTTTCGACAAACATTTAATTTGGTAACGATCAACAACATCGGTGTTATTTCTTTTCTTGTCACCTTTTTAAATTTAAAATATTCAAAAACGAATGCAGTTCAACGATAGTGCTACAGCAAGCAAGACTTAACGGGCACATTGTTTTCTGAAAAGGAAGTCTGCGCGAAACATCATTGTTTGGTTGATCATTGAAATCATCTCGCATCATATTGTTTCTTATGATTTTTTGTGGCAAGAAGTTTTAAATACGAATTGAACAGTGTTGGAACTCCAATTTTCCATTTCTTAACGAGTCAGATACAGACAAAAATAGAAGGAGGACGTCGGCAAATATTCACTGAAAGTGAAAACTATAATTGATGGAAAGCCGTTCCTTATTTCTGATCTTCCAGGTTAACAGGAAACAATAGGACATCTTACTGTTTAATTCTGAACCTCATCATCATCAGAATTCGATTTGTCAAGCAAATTCAGTACATTATCGTAATAAAGCTGTAAAGAAGGGATTCAATATAAACTTTTTAATACAATGGGAAAGTAAAATTAAGAAAATTTCCTAAATGTGATATTTTTCTATTTCTAAGAATGAAAAAATATTTCTGAAAAATTGAAAACTTATGTGGAATGTCTAGAACCTATGATTTTTTTGGAATTTCTCAAATAACTAAGTCGGAATGTAATAAATACTTTCTATCGAAAAATAATAATTAATATCCAGTAAAGCCCATGTGCTGATGCGATCACCAACGAATTTGAACCGATTAGCACATTACTTTCAGTATTTTTCGTTAAAACTGAGGCATAATAATAAGATCAACGTTAAATTTTTTGATGCCTTACTCAGCAATCCAAGCTTCAACACAGGGCAAGTTTAAAAGGATAATAAAGCAATTTTTATTAGAGAATCCATTCAGAACGGATGAATGTCAATCCGCTTGTGACCTTAACTGCTGACTTACCAATTGTTTTGTAAAATTTATGTGTGATTAATAAAACTCTTTCTTTCAAAAATTTAAATTGTTTTATTACTTGGAGTATGTTATTATTAATACTGTTTTTCGATTATTTCTAATGTCTCACTTTAACGGGCGGAAAAAACAATGGTATTAATTCGTTATTTATTATTATTTGTACTTCTGTTAAGTTGTTTTTTATTCTACAGCTATCGATAAAACCTTTCTGTCAGAAGGTTTAAGGAAATAAAAGAAAATTTGGCAACCACACGACTAACCAAATTGTAGTGCCTATGGTCTTGACAGACTGAAGTAGATGTGAAGACCCTTTGGTTGATTTTATTGGTCTTCATCACGTAGTTTATTTTTTAGAAAGTTTATTATTTTGAACTATTATTCTTTGTTGTTTTGTCATTTTTCCATAAAGTTCGACAAACTTTTTAGGCTGTTGTGGAGCGGAAAGATTTCATCATTCTGTCGCCAAACAGTAAGGAAATGGGTAGGGATTTCTTCCATTCTATTTTTACCTAAATCTTTACGAATTATTACGCCACGCCATCGCAACACAGATAAAACAAAGGAATTTTTACTATTTATTTATTCACTAAAATCGCAGGCGTCATCGAATGAGGTCACTGATCAAAATAAGCGGATAATTATATTAGTAATCTATTAATAATCGAACGAGTAAATGACCATTAAGGTGCAATCGTTTGTGAAATGTCTTCGAATTGTTTCTCACTCTGGACTGACTTATGCTTGCGAAATACGACGTCACCGCGGGAAAACAAATTTCCCGAAACATCTCGGGCGCAATTAAACGTCTAAAAATAACCGCAAAACACACAAATTTTGGTAAGCCGTTTCGTTAGGAAAAGCAGGTTTGGTGTGTTTGCGATGCCAAGGCCGCCTTCTGAACTGGGTCGGTTGAAAATTAGGGCAGAATGGGAAATCGATAAGAATGCCACGCGTACGCACTTAATGTCGCACCAGATACCAATTCGATTACAGTTAGTAAACAAAGCAAACGTATGAGGCATGATTACAACGTTAAAACATGAGGCGACGCCATGAAGTTGATACGCACCTCGCACCTAACCTAAATTCTTTGTTGTTTTCGTTGCACAAGCGTAACTTCGCGCATAGCACCCTACGACTCTCCTTTACAATTGTGATTCCTGAATGGAACGTTTTAAGCTCAGCCGACTTCGCGAACAGAAAAATATTCTTTCAAGTTCTGCCGATGATCTGCCGTTCCGGAGAAACAGCTGTCAAGGCTGCGTTTAGATCCGGCGAAACGGGGGAACTCGCCTGCTGCGCGAGGTTATTTAGTCATCGCTAGTCCGGGCGCCAGCGTAAGGTTTTCGCTTTTTGCGTCGTGGTCATTTTTACAACGTAAGATTACTTTTAATCATAAAGCTACTATGCTGATAATACAGGAACTTATGAAGCAACTATGAAAACAATTTTGAGAAGTACCAATATGTTCATACTGAAGATTAACCAATGAGACTTGTAGTAATTCCAAATTCTAGCATTCGATCAGCACTCAACAACCAACATGGCCGCTGGCAGATCGTCAATAAGTTTGGCTGCAGCATTTTTAGGGCAGAGTTTCCTCAAAATATGTCCCGTTCATACTAAATCTTCAGGCAAAAAGGAGTTAAGATGTAGAGAGTGTTGTTGAAAAAACAGTAATTCGGTGAAGTAGTTGTAGTTGTTAGTGGTAGTCCTATATAAACCACCTTTAAATCTTTTAAAACTTGTACAAAAGGCAACACTTATTCGTATATAGGTATATGCTTTTCTTTGCAGCTTTGTCTGCAAACCCTAGAAGTTTTCCAATGGGTGGCAGTTTTTGTCACAAAAACCCGAAAAAGGTGCTGACATAATCACCACTGCACTGCTAGTATTCTGTGACAATAGCAATAAATTGGATCAGCGTCGCCAATAATGTCCGAATTTCAGATACTGATACTGCGTTTTTATAAAAACAACGTCGCAACTCAGTCATTTCGCGCATCAATTTTAACTGTAGTACGGCCACTGTAATATCTAATAGCTATTTGATGCTCTTGGATTATATTGTTCGCAGTCATGCAACTAGTGATATCGTTCGCTAATTTAATTTTTCACAATTCATTATGTAAAAATATTGTAATTGTAATACCCCTGCAAAGTTAGCGCTGTGATTTTGTATTATTGGCTCTTGGACTATCGCCTGTGTCTATGAAGGCCGACGTTGCCAGACCTGGTGAAATTCCGAGCCGCGATTCAGATCGTTGTTAAACCTTGCAAAGGTTTGCCCATTCTTTGGCGAAACATGTAGGGAAAAAAATGTAATAGAACCGAATTCGATAGACCTCTTCTGAGAAGGGCAGATTGCAATTACATTAGCAAATCTAATAAGATATTCGGCGAGCGGCAACACCGGAGGCCTCCACAGCTGTTATGATTTCATTAACTTGAGGTTAAGAGTAGCGCGCAAACACATTAGTGTAAGGTAAATATTTAAATAGACAATTAAAGAGCCGAAACAGTGAATAAATACCGGTCAGTTTTTAGGTACCGAATTTGTATTGTTATTAAAACAACTGCTAAATAGATGATGACATCATATGCCAGTAAATAAGTCTTATTCATGACGTTTAATCAGTGTTTTTTGGAGTTTTTCCATATTACATTTTTTAATAGAAGTCTAGCTTTATAAAGTCTGAGAGCTTCTCGATCAGTGATATAAAACATTATAGTCCATTTCTAAATGGTGGGGAGTAATAAATATCTAGCTTTTATCACATGCAGATAGGACCACTCAGGCAATTCAGGTAATTTGTTCATTCTTATCCATTCAAATTGGCGTGAATACAAGAAATGCGACCGAGATGTAAACGAATACGAAATTTTATTTACATACATATATGAATGGGGTGACCACACATAATAAAAGAAATGGAAAAACTGATGTGGGCGTCTGGAGCTCGCATGAATAAGTTTTACAGTTTTAGAGTTATAGGACGTTGTTTTAAAATGTTTGTAAAGTTTAATAGTTATCGATAAAAAAACCGATATGTAAACAATAATTCAGCAAGACATCTGGCAACAATATATGCGGCATTCAAGGTCATGCCATTTTTTTTGTTTTTTCGACTAACATTAGAGCTTTTTCAGTCCAATTGCCTAAAGCGACTCCCTATTTGATGTACCGTTTTATACACTTTTCTTCTCCAGGCCACAGTTTCTTAGGATATTGGTAGTGGTACAAATTGATGACTATGCCTCCAAATTCTTTCTATTTAATTCCTACCAGTACGCATTGTAAGATTTGTCACTTTTGACTACTTATCACTTTTAACTCTTGTACTTTTTCGTAGTGTATCAGTTGGCTCCAATATATCAAAATCTTTTACATTGAATTAGTTGTATGCCGTTTGATTACTTTAATCTCTCATTGCGTCACTATATGATAGAATTAGAAGTAACCGCTCTGTAGGGTAAGGTTAAAGTGGACCATCGAAATCTTTTGATTGCTCAGTGGGGGCAAGATAAATAAAAACGCAGTGTTTTTCTGTTAACACCTATTATATTTTTGATGTAGGTATGAAATACGGTATCGATTCCGCGTATACCTCTGACGACGAAGTACGCGCGGAACGTGCCATATTGTCGAACATTTCACTTTAAAACTTAAATTGGATTTTGTTTCCTAAAAACCAGTCTTGTCGAATAGTCCGGGACTAAACGGATAACTTATATTATCGGTAGGTTATATTTACACAAAAGCTTATAAAAGGGCAACCAATACGAGGCGATAACGTTGTTCTCAATCGGAAAAGTGCGCCGCTCTTTTGGCGGTACGTGTTAAAAAGAGATTTTCCGACTTTATCAGATTTCGAGTCGATTCGACAACGTCGCGCACATTTCCGATTTTTTTTTACCCAATTTAAGGCGTAATGCAAAAGTTCCTGCGTGGTATCGTCGCGTCGGCGCCATGTTTTTTTCCAAAACGCACAACAACCAACTCGATGTTTTCAAGTTGGTAGTTAAACTTCGGGAGTTGATTCAAAGGCAAAAAGTATGTAAAGTATATGTCACGAAATACTTTCTTTTCAGTATATGGGTTTAAAATAAATTAGGCAACCGATATTATAATTCTATTGTCTGTTGATTTTCACGTCTCCTATCTCGTTGGAAAACCTTGTTATCTAAGAATATTTGAAAAATCTAAAATCTACAAAAAAAAATTTAATCCTTGTAACTCAAATCACTTTTCGCCTTCAAATCGTTTAAAGGTTTCTCAATGTACTTACTTAAAAAACACGCCGCTTATGATCGGCAACCAAAACCAAGCAAAAGATGACCCCGAGCGCGTCGAATATTAATTGTTAACATTCCAGGTCAGCTTATTTGACTATTACATTCATATATATTATGTACAGGTCTTAGATTTTACTTAAAGCATTTTCATTTTCAATAAACATAACGTCGGATATATAAATCAGTAGTGTGCATTAGTTAGTTCTAGACCAGAAGGATCGATCATTATAGTAAACGCTCTTAAGTATTTAATTGACCTTCTTTCTTTTTAAACATGTCTCTCACTCTCTCTCCATCGTTTAAAACCACTTTGTTTTATGCCTCCCTCTCTTTTTAAACCGCTGGTAAGGAATATTTGAGCTCAAAAGAGGGGGAGATAGTTTTAAAGGAGAGGGGCGTAAGACAGGGTATGTTTAGGATGTTTAAAATGAGAGAGAGAGAGAGAGAGAGAGAGAGAGAGAGAGAGAGAGAGAGAGAGATATTTCAAAAGGGAGATGGAGACAGTGCTAATAATCAATGAATCAGTCTAGAACGAACAAATACGCACTATTTAAATCTCCAACGACGGTACGAAAGGGATAAATAATTACGACGAACGGAGGGGATTGGGGGGAGTTGTATACGGCAAACTACCCGCGGGAATTGTCGAATCGAATTCATAAAAAAATACGCACAACCAGTTTAATTATTGTACCGAATGCAAAGAGCTAAAGCAATAGGACAGGTGTGTTACACAACCGTGTATAAAGATTAATATATCAGCGGTGGCGTTTCCGTGAAAATCAGTGAATGTTTTACAAAAGAAAAGCTTAAAAATAAATAAATATTTTCTTATTTTACCTCTATGGATTGCCTGAATTTTAGATGACACTTTCCAACCAAATTGTTATTTAACTTCTTCCATCTCTTTTTTCTTATTTTTGTTCGCACAAATTTTCACCCATTTTTTCGGCAACGAACCGCCACTGCAGAATGAATATTGGTCGCTTTCCGCGAAAATAAATATAGACCAAGGCAAAAGCACCACCGATAAAACCTATAAATATTGAGCAATAAGGCAATAATAGGCGATATAATGAGGTTATTACACAATAAAACTTTTATAATCGGCGACGTGATTCGAGACGGGCCCCATTCATGTATTTTTTTAATGATCTCGCGAGCCTAACCTCACTTTTAATCGTGGAACGTCAAATAACTTCCGCAACCTTAGCTTCAACACATCAATTCCAAAACATTTTTTGATAAAAATTAAAATATACACAAGGGGCCAGCCACAAAGATCAGGCTTCGAAAAATTAAGGGGTAGGATCAATTAGCGTTGCTCGTTCTCAAAATCATTTTTTTTTTAATATTGAAAAGGACCTTCGCCATCGAACAGCACGTCGTGTTCCGAACTAAAACTACAACGGTAACGACTAATAAAACACTTAAAATAGAAAACAATCAGCGACTGGCGTCGCTTGGTTGAGCAGTCGGACTAACGTCGCAATAAAAATATTGGCACACGCGCAGGTAACAAATCTTTAAACAGTCTTCAATAAACTACAATCTGGAAACAATGTAAAGTATATAGGGAACAGAGCACGGACCACTAAAAATATATAGTAGACTCGTGTAGGCTTTAAACGAAACGGGGCGTGACCAAGCACGCGCTCGCCGATTGGCTGATGGACAGCACAATTCTTATTACGTCAGAATCACCTTGCATTGTGTTTTTCATCGTTTCGCCTCTTTTGACATATTCAGGGGCCAAGAAGATATACTGCCAGCCAGATAGTCAGATAGCCTTCTTCAGATTTCACAGAACACAAAGTTATAATAAGTAACGCAACGGCATTTTAGGAAATTAGAGAAATGTTAAGTATTTACTATAATTATTGATATTCCATAGCACTCTGTTTGTTTGAAATTGTGTAACGTGACCCCCAATAATACGCGCCCGTCACTGTTGTAGATGCGCCACTCTCATAAAATGCAATGATCGTCTACAGCGTTGCCGTTCAGATCTAGTATTCTTAAACCTATCAGTCCGTCTACAATATATTTTTCAATGTCCATGGAACAGATATTACGGCCCTGACATATAATTCTTTTATTTCATCGGACGACGACGGGGATGGGAGGTTCACCCACCTCCGCCGTTTTCCTTTCGCTGAAGCAGCTACATCGTGGTCTATCGGCAACCAGGTTTCATTTTTAATAAAAATTATTAACCCTCAACACGTATAAAATAGCATTTAAAGTTCGTCCGAACGTCACGTCATTCACGCTCCACTGCTTTCCACCGGTCAAACTTAATGAGTTTACCCTGTATAATTTACTTAATACAGCGAGCGATCAAACCTTGGTGCGTACAGGATGAAACGATGAACGTAACTCATTGAAACGAGGGATTTGTTTATACACATATTTTCGGCGGATTTCTCCGATATACAAGGCGTCTCAGAACAATCGGCACGCCGCAGGTTACCCTTTTTATTGTTTTTGCAAAATAATACTACCCAATGAATGATAATAATACATCAGATCCGAAAAAATTTTTACAAACGGTTTACAAATTATCAGAAAAAATGATTGTGTTCACTTTGACTTCCTATAGTAGGCAGATTTTTTTCCATCTACTTACTCTCCGTTTCATCCTGTAACTTAAAAAAAAACAATCAACACTTTCCGCTTACGTACCTAAAAATTTGGATCAAATATGTCCTACCCTTTTACATTTACAATGTAATTCGCACGTCGGTCACTGCGCGCGTCAGCATCGGTATTATACGGGGTCCGCCCAACAAATATACACGCAATTTTTTTCGCCGCATCACAATTCGCGCATTTACTGATCGGACCTCGTAATTTAAAACAAGGAGCCTCGTTTTGAAATTAAAATTGAAAACCTTCGGACACGCGGCGTTGCCAAGTAACACCAAATTTCGGCGACCGTCGGTACTATATTTCGGATTTCGCGACACTTTGAGCGGTTTTTGGAAATATTATTTTAAAAACTGTCGAATACGCAAAAATATTCCTTAAACAAAAATTCTTCTATTGAATGTATAATCGAAACGTCTCATTACATACGGTGCTGGACGCGAACCGGCAACGCCATGTCGCGAAACTGGCGTCACCTAACAGTTGATTTCTGTATCATTTTTGGGCAAATGATTGCCGACCGAGAAATTGTGACTCTGTATGAGGCCGTTGCTGACCGGAACGTCGCTCGCGTTCACGTTGGCGTATTTCTTGGCTTGGTTCGGGGTCATGACGGCCTTGGCGAGAGCAGCGGCGTCCAAGGACACGCCGGATTTTACCGATGCCCCCTCATTTTTCACCATGAAATTGTTATTGTGCTGTATACTGTTCGGCACGAAAGACGGCTGACCTTTGCTGTTCTGGTTGTCGGCCTGAAACGCAAATCCGCACATTTCTTCGATGACGTCACAAGACAGTGAATAAATACAAGAATAAAAGTAACTTTCGTGGATTTTCAAAGTTCAAAGTTAAACCGAAACTCACCGACGTCCTCTGGTTCTCCTCGTCCTTCGCATTATCCAGCAGCAGCGGCTGGGTGGATCTCGAGCTCGGCATGATAAACGACGTCTCCCAGTTATCCGAACCGTCGGGCAGCAACTTCTCCACCGACGACGTCGATTCGATGGGATCGGGCGTCGCGGGCGCCGTGTGGTTAGGTACCAGGTAATCGGACGGATTCGGTACAACCTGCAGGCAATTCTCTTCAGAATCGCTGGGCCTCATCAGCGTCGCGTCGCGTTCGTTGGAAGGTGCCCGATGAAAGACCGGCAACGGCGCGTTCATCACGTCCGGGTCCTGAGCGCAGTACCCCAACCGTTCCAATATGGTCGAAAAGCTCGGTCTGTGCTCGGGTTTGGGGTGCCAGCATTGGGTCATCACTCCGTAGACGGGTCCCGGACAGTTTTCCGGCTGCTCAAGGCGTCCACCCTGCACCACGAGGTCCATAACCTCACGGTTCGTGCACCCGGTGTACGGCATGAACCCCATCTTCATGATTTCCCAGAGGAGAACGCCGAACGACCAAACGTCGGTTTTGCTCGTGAATATACCGTCGAGGAACGCTTCTGGCGGCATCCACTTGATCGGCAACATCGCTTTGCCGCCCTTTCTGTAGTAGTCGGACCTGAAGAAATCGCGGGAATTGTGCACAAACCACGCACACAACAAAATGCGATTATGCAAACTTAACTGTTTTAAAATGAAATCTAAATTTGTGTGCTGTGTGAAATTTTTCCCTTCTCGACATTTAATTCCTATATTTTATCTCCATTTATCTCCATTTCTATCTTTCTACACTCTAAACGCGATATTTTCAACCATCTTTTACCTATAAACGTCCCTCGACATCCCGAAATCGGCTATTTTCACCACCCTGCCGGGTCCCTTGGTCGTCAGCAGGCAATTCCTGGCGGCGATGTCCCGGTGAATGAACCGGTTTTCTTCCAGGTACTTGCAGCCCTTGGCGACGTCAATCGCTATCAGGACGAGGTCCTTCATGGACAGCGGACTCGCCCGTTCCTGCAACGCGTCTGCTTAGAACGTTCCTGAATGGAGTTGTGTCAATCGCGATTGATTCGGTCACTTTGATCGAATCGCCTCATAGGATCGAACGACCGAATCCCGCTTGTTCGTAACGATTAGATCACCTTGTTCGCTCTCGCTGCCGCCCTGACCGGTCTAAAGTGACCGAATACAAGACGACCGATCGACATACTGAATTCTCCGGAATACGATTCATTTGAATGGTTTAAAATTTAAATGCATGACTGAGACAGGCCACGGACAAGGAATGGGAGTAATTGTTATAATTATTCTATAGTATTGAGTTGCGACATCGATTGGTAGATTTGCTTATGTGTTGAATTAAATATTGAATGAAATATCTATTTCCACACAGGTATTTAATTTAAAGAAATTAATGTATGACTGGTACAACCCAATACGAAGCACCTATTTTGATAAAATCATGACTCAATAAAAAGCAGGACACAGCTAAATATTATACTAACTAGAACACAAAACATAACATATAGACACAACAATAATTAAAATTCAAATTAATCTGAATCGGTCGTTCGTCGTGTTCGGATTCAGTGACTATTGCCGCTTATGTTGGCATCAAAAAGTATTGAAATGAATGATTGATTGAAATGATTCGGTACTTTTTGAAATCGGTCACTGATTGATTCGGTCGTCGTAAAATGAACTATTAACACAACAAGAAAAAAAAAAGAAAAAGAAAAAGAAGAAAAAACGATATTTCCAAAATAATTTATTTTTTTATTCAGTAAAAAAGTGGAACCCTAATTAAAAAAACTTTACTCAGACTTTTTTGAGTGAAATCTTTGTCTTTTTGCTAGAAAGTTGGGGTGTCCGGACATTTTGCTGTGTGTTTTTAAGGGCATATCCCGTTTTAACATAACACCATCCTTATGCTCCATGTGTCTTGGTATCGCCGTTCCACGTCCTTAATGTCCTGGTGAAACCTCTCTATGTGTTCTGTGCTCCAAGATTTTCAAGAAAATAGTTCAAGTGTGAAAACAGGAAATCGACGAACTCATATTATAACCTAAACGATGAAAGTCTTGTAACATATTTTGAACAATACTTTTGTAGTTGTCGTCCTTAGAGTTCTCAAGAAACTTATCAATTACTTCTTTAAATGAAACCCAGGCGTTTTTCTCAACATTGGGCTTTATATTTAAAAAATCCTTGTTTTTGAATAATGTTCTTACCTGCGGCCCAACAAAATGACGTTTTCTAGTTCTTTTGGGGCGGTAGATAGGTCGAATTGCAAAGTCAAGATTGGTATACACAATTTCTTTCTTATTTTTTCTGTTGAATCCTTGAACATTACAAGAACAACATCACCACTGTTATTCCTAGAGTCTCGCCATACCATAGGAACACCAAAACTTAAACATTTCTTCCTATCTTTTTGCCAGTTTCATAATGCTTCAATGCAAAAGGAACAAACAGTATGAGGGGCCCAGGACTTGTCTTGATCGCCATTTTTACACCAAAATAAGCGTGGTATACATTTTCACAAAAGAAGTTACAGTTTTCCTGCGGTTTTGTGCGACATAACTGCCACACAGTAGCACCACGACCAATAACAAGTGCGCATAAGCAGGTTACAACGCTGTGTTGACGAGTCTGCCCCAACTCTGTTGCTTTGCAGAGAAATCTAATATTATTTAGTGTTGCCAAATCACATTAATTTTATAAAAATCAATTCATTTAAAAATCATGCCTAACAAGGAGCAAACATATTCACGTCATAGGATATTCATGAAATAACATTTTTAAGATATAGAGCGCAATAAAAAAATTACGTGATAGAATAAAAATACGTCTTTTTTTTAAACGGCCCCAAAAATATACAAATAAGCAAATAGCGATATTTACCGGTTTCGGTCTTGACTCCCTGAGGAAGTTTTTCAGATCGCCGCCGGCGAGGAGCTCGAGCACGATGAACCGCGGGTGCTTGTCAAAACACACCCCGATGAAGTGGACGATGTTTGGGTGGTTGAATTTGGACATTATTAACGCCTCCATCAGGAAATCCATCTCGGCCTGAGACGTTGACATCTCGGGCAACGTTTTGACCGCCACCGGCATCTCGACGGTGTCGCAAGGCCTCTGCCGGTAGAAACCTTGGTAGACCTCGCCAAACGCACCTTGACCTAATGCCCTGGAAAGTGATTATGGAGATTAGCGATTTTTTGGCACTTTTATATCAGTATTTCAGTTAATATTAAAATTTGCTACTCGATATAACATTTCTAAGCTTTTTTGTCGGATCTATCACGTAATCTGTCCAATACAGGAAAACTTTGAATACGAAAATTGGAGCTATCGACGGTGCCCAATGTTCGAAACAAATTTTACCATGTATAATCTGATATTGCAGACGATCAGGCTGTAATAGCAGGGGATAAAGAAAATCTAGAATATATGGAACGCAAACTAAAAGAAACCCATGAAGAATGGGGACTAACTATGAATGTTGAAAAAACGAAATATCTATGCATAGGAAGGGAAAGTGGTAACTTACAATTGGAAAACTCTGCAGAAATAGAAGCTGGTGAAGAGTACAAATACCTAGGGGTTACGCCGGACAAAACGAGTTCAGATGACAAAGAAATTAGAAGTGTTACAGATACGAAAAGCAATTAAACCCTCTGGATTAAAAATATATCGAAACGTGGGAAAAACAATATATATAACACTCTAATTAAAAGTAACTTCATGTATGGTTCAGAAACTTAGAGAATGACAGAAAAACATAAAAGAATAACCCAATCTACCATTACTTAGAAGAGCAGCAAGAATATCAAGAACTGAAAGAGTTAGAAATGAAAGTACTCGGGAGCAAATGGGACTTCAAGAAGAAGAAGATCTGGTACGGCCATGTACAGCGTATGAACGATCACCAAATTGTCGGTCTAGTAGGCAGTGAATTACTTGCTTTTGGACAAATACGGGTGGAGATATTTGTTATCTGTCAGTTATTGTCAGCGTTGTTTCGACTTTTTTTATGAAATAACGTGCGTTAGGTACTTTCTAGTTTATTTTTTATTAACCTCCATAAAACTTATGATTTTTTTTGTGTATTTTAGATATGAGCAAAAATTGTTGGTAGGAGCCTATTTGCTGTACAAATCGGATTCCAACCCTACGAGGAGGCTGGCTTGATCACTAAAAGACCAGGATGAGGTCGAAAAACTAACCAACCAAAGGGAGGATCGATTTTTTTTGTCCGCAAGTTTGCGGAATAGGACACCTTATGCTCTTTGCCTTTGAAATCAACCAAATCATAATGTTAGAAGAAGGCCTCATGATAATGGATTGTCTTGTCGAAGGATGGCTACAGGGCCGCCATTGCACCAAACACATCGAATAGCAAAATTAACTTTTGCTCCAAATGATTTAGACTGAAATGATTATGAATGAATCCGATGAATTTGCCTCTCTAGGTCGGATGGACGTCGGAGAGTATAAAGGAGACCCGGAGAAAGATATGCCCAGGTTGTATTGATGAAAGGCTTCCATATGGTGGTGGCTCGGTTATGGTTTGGGCGGGAATCAGTTCAGAAGCACGCACAAAGTTGGTTTGTTAGTACACAATGGCTCTCTGACAGCACCAGGTACATTACGGAAATCCTGGATGATCATGCTGTGCCGTTAATAAACACTATGGGGGAAGGTGGCAATTTTATGCTTGATAAAGTTAACCCACACCGCCAAACTTGTCAGTCAATATCTGGATGAGGTGGAAATTAGGAGGTTTGATTGACCCGCACTCAGTACAGACATGAATCCCATTGAAAATATGTGGGATGAGATGGGACGATGTATTCGAAGACATACACCAGCTCCAAGAAGTGCCCAAGAGCTGAAAGAGTTATTTATACAGGAATGGAACAACATCGGCCAAAATGTAATCCGTAATTTAACTGAAAGCATGCCTCGTTGATTACGAGCAGTCATAAACGCAACATGTGGGATTACACGTTATTAATTTTCAGGTTTTCTTAATATCGTTGATTGTTGCACGTTTCTTTAGTTGCAAATAAAAATTAATTGGGTTTTATTTATCATAGATATTTTCTGGTTTTCGACAAAATCATGAAAACCAACATCAGATTTTCCGATTAAATGCTAAATTCAGATAACCAAATAGAGTAGGATAGATAATTTACCACGTATTAGTTCGCGATAAACTTTTTTTCCAAAAAATTTTTAATTTCTTTGATGACTTTTTTTACCCGCCAGTGTACACATAATCTGATGTAACATTTCTAACCGGTTTTGGTAGGAACCTCGCACACACTGTCCAATAAGAGAAAACCTTATATATAAAAATTTCAAAGATTTCATCAATGGCCGTGATACTGTTCAAAACAACTTGTCCCACGATAACGCTATTTCAGTTAGTTTTGGTTGGTTAGATAGTTAGTTAGCTAATCATTTACTCCTCAAAAAAAGTCAAGAATTTTTTCAGCATTTTAAATGCTTACTTCAAGAGCCTCAATTGTTCCCGCGGGATATCTTTTAAGTCCTTCAGCGTATATACGATCCCTCCAAATTCATAATTGGGGTTGTATTCCGTCATCATACCATCCGACGCCATCCGGAGTCGGTCCAGTTGCAGGTCCGGACCGGAAAGCATTTTCCTCCTCAAGAGACCCGAGGCCCTCTGTTGGTATCTGTTATCTGTAATCGATTGCGATTTGATTTAAAAAATGATTAAAGGCAACGATTTTCATAATAAAAAAGTGTTTGCTTATTTTCTCTTACATTTTTTCCATTGAAGTATTTACACATGAAGATGAACAATAGAAAAAAGTAAGACGCCAAAAGCAAAATACAAAAAATCAATTCTATATTAATAGATTACGATATTTCGTAACTTTATTTTATAGAAAATTATGGTTCCGAAAACGAAACAAAATAGAACTACATTGGGTAACCCACGATATGACTGGCATAGCTTGGGAGTGTGTTGCTGGGGTGATTTCTAATTAAAAATGTCAACGGAACGCAATTTAAACTGATCTACAAGCATTTGAAAGAAGACCATTTAAAAGAAACCTCTTGATTTTTTATTTATTTATATTTTATTTTATCGAATTAGTTGTTCAAAACGTCCACCCAGTTCCTGTATACATAGCCTAGCTCTTCTTAGAATGCAAATGGTAGTTCTGCTAACAGTCTCAGAATCAGCACGACTGGTCTCTGCAGCATCCATAATTCTAACTGCCAGTTGTTCTCTGTTTTCAATACTTTCTGCTAATTGAACTCAGGTGGCTTTTACTTGATGAAAATCCATTTATCAAAATAAATAAGAACTAAAAGTTCAGATTTTCACGAAATTATATATTTTGACATGACAATTGTTTCGACAACGCCGTGTCTTTATCACATTTGATAAAGACATGGTGTTGTCGAAACAATTGTCATGTCAAAATATATAATTTCGTGAAAATCTGAACTTTTAGTACTTTCTGCTAAACTAAAGTTCTCAGTCTCATTAATCATTAATATTGGAAGATCATTTTCAACGAAACATAAATAACGAATGTCGGTGGGACGTTAGAAATAGAGGCGGCCATCAATAATGCCACACCAAATAGTTACCGAAAATCTATCTCGAAAATGGCATTCCCAAGTTTGTCGTGGATTTTCAAGTGCCCAACAATGTGAATTGTTGTTGTTATTGATATCGTTTCTAGTGAATAGGGTAAGTCTTGAAGCATATTCAGCAGGTTTTAAAGCTTGTAAGATGTGGTACAAGTACAAATCGAAATTGTGTTAAGTTTTCCATAATCTCAACCGGTCTACGTTCAGTCCATTATCTATTCTTCGGTATAAGGTTGAGCTTTGTTGTTAAGTATTGTCTCTTCTTGAGCAAGTTCTTGTTGAACCGGTCGTTCAGAAGTAATTGTAGCACACCTGCCCGTTTCTGTGAAACATTGATTGCTAAAAACAGTTCTACAAGGTACTCTACGAGTGCGAAATCGTCGACGATATTCATCAACTGCTGCTCGTCTTGAAGAGTGGTTTTATGTAACAAACCAAAATAAACGCGCATAATTAATTTAATTGACATTTAATATCATAAGATTCGAACGTAATACTATGGAAGTCATGTTGTGGGACACCCTGTATATACAAGTCTTAACTTAATTGTCTTCATTTTTATTTAATTTATAAAATATGATTAAAAAAAAAACAACAAATTGTAGTTAAGTAAATAAATTAATGTTTTATAGTTCAGTTTAATGCACTAGTTCACTTCTTTTACGAGATATTTTTACTTATCTGATCACATGTTTAACAATTAACAATTTAACAATTTTTGTTTGATTTTATTAGTGCAAGTTTATCAATACAGGTTAAGTTAGAGGGCTATATGTGATCTAGTTAATCTCGGTGATATGGTCTGTTCATAGATATAAGAAAGTGACCAATTCCTTTTGAATGGGATTATCCAAGGGTGGTCATTAACATACAATGCAACAAGATTATTACCAAGTTTCGGAATTTAAATTCAGGTGAAATTGTGGTCCGTAATAGAAAATAATTTTATACCTACCTGTGTTTAATATTCTTTGGTTTGGTATACTACCTAGTTTAAGTTTATTAGTAATCATTCTTATTTCGTTTGAATCGTGTGGGAATTATGCAAAATATGTGCGAGTCTAGTGTATCTCAGGAGATGCTCCCGCCCAAGTGTAGAAAACACTATTCTAATACAGAGTAAAATTTACCAGTTACATGAGGAACAAAGCGTGCCTACATTAGATATCTTAATTAGGAGGCTTGAAAAAGATGAAACCGGTGTTAATTCTGGCAGAACTACCTTATGGAAGTGTACTCAACACAAAAAATTGACAAAAGGCAAGTTTTAATGGGCTTTTTTAGAATTCGGAAATGGCGACTGGAATATCTAGAAAAAATTAGGATTTACAGAGAACAGAGGCCAATTATTTACTTGGATGAAACCTGGTTCGACACTTATGATACCCCGGAAAAGGGTTGGGTTGACTCAACTCATAAGTGTAAAACAAACGCGCCATCAAAAAGAGGTAAAAGAATAACTGTTTTGCATGCTGGCTCTAAAGATGGTTGGATTCCAAATGGACTTTCTGTCTGCGAAAAATATTAAAGATTCTTCTCTGGATTACCATGAAGACACCACCGCTGATTTATTTGAAAGTTGGTTTAAAAACGAACTACTTTCAAACATTCCTCCTAATAGCGTAATTGTAATGAACAATGCAAGTTATCACAGTAGACAGTTGACTAAAACCCCTTCCTCATGTGACGCAAAAGCAACAATCCAAAACTACATGTATAATAACGACATTTATTTTCACGATTATACCAAAAAGCAATTAATTGAGGTTCTAAAAAGCTTGAACCTACAAAAGGAATACGTCTGTGATAATTATGCAAAAAATCTAGGGCATACAGTTTTAAGGCTTCCACCTTACCACTGTATGTTTAATCCCATTGAACATGTTTGGCACCAACTGAAATCTGCCATTTGTCGTAACAATGTTTTTCCCCGTGTTAACTCTAATGTCCTCAAACTTATAGAAACCGAAGTTTTTAACATCCCTCCACAAAGTTGGGCAAATTCTGTTAAACATATAGAAAAACAGAACATTTGTATATCCATATTGCCAATAATATAGAACAAATAATAATTAGAACAGACGATGATAGCGATAGTGATACTGATATATTATGTGAATAATTTTAAGTAATTTAAGTAGGTAATAAAAATAATTTGTAATTTTATTTTAGATTTATACATAAATAAATAAATATTATTTAGTATATTTCCTAACAAAACCCCAAATAATTAAATTCTAAGCAAAGTACGGACCTGTTCGGCCATATTTCATTCTTACAGCTTGCCCGGGTCTTTCCTTAATTCGTATCAGTTAGTCACTTTCTTATATCTATGAACAGACTTTCACTTGGTGTTTATCTAAACATAAACAAACCTAGGGTTGAATGAAATACATAAAATAAACCGACCCTTAAGTTTTTTTCAAGCCTTAAGTTAAATAAAAACAAGCTAGAATTAATTGAATTAATAAGGATAGTAGTATTGACAGCAAATCCTGTAAATGGAAAGTGCCACAAGGAAAGTCACATTATTTTAGCTAAAAGAACATTGCTTTGTCTGGTCGATACCGACTATTTAAAAAAAATCAACGGCGGGTCGTCGACCCTAAAAATACTCACACAGTACAAAGCAAACCACCCCGAATGCCACGGTGAGGCAAACCACGGTTACGATCAGACCGACGACAAACCACGGCGGATAATTCGACTCCCTCTGCGTCAAAAGCGCTAAAAATAAACCGTCACCGCGAGGTGTCGCTAGTATGGCGGGGCGTATCTTACGTATGCACGTTTGCTCGTCGTTCGCCAGCTTCCACGTAGGCGGACACAGACACACCACGCTGGACCTCTTCTCGTCGAGCGAGACGCATAAATAATTACACCCGCAGCCCTCTTCCACGGCGGGGATGATCACCACGTACCCTTCGCCCACGTTGTAGCCCGAATGGGCTTCGGACAAGCTCGGGATCCCTTTGGTCGGATCAAGGAACGAAATTCCGCCGCCTCCGTTTGTCGAGTTGGCGTCCCCTCCGCGGTAACCGCCGCCCCCGCCGCCGCTTTTGCAACCGCCTCCGCCGCCACCGAAACCGCCGTCGCCCCGGCCGTCCGTCGAGTTGTAACACGCTTTGCCTCCGATACCGCCAGCTTGTAGTGAGCTACCCATCATTTGCTTGGGCACTAGGTTCGCGAGGCCGCCGGGGGTGGTGGAAGTCCATCCGCCGCCAGCGCCTGCGGATCTATTTTTTTCGATATTTAAAAAAAAAAAGATATACGGCGATATTCACGAGTATATAAATGTTTAACAACTGCATCGACCCAGAGACGACGAACTAAGGCAATCGAAATCAAAATTGAATATTATATTATAGCATTTTAGATTTGTTTACCTCATAGCTTTAGATTTTGAAACTTTAATTTATATTATTTGTACAAACATAAAAACATAAAATGGACAATTACACACAAAACATTTGAGAGAGAATAGAGTACAAAAAAATTGAAGATCTAAATGTATTTCATTTAAACTTTTGTAGTTTGAGTAAAAACTTGGATAAGATGTTTAAGTAGTTTTAAACTAAGTTTTGATATTACCATTTTGACTGAAACGTTTGGGCAACAGTTTACTAGAATATTTAAATAAGTGTAAAAAATACAAGGTTCATATGCTAATCGGTGATATTAATATTAAATTATTAAACAATACTGAGCAACAGATATAATACTACAAATTACTAGACCAACCACTTGCTTAGACCACATTTTTCTTAAAGGACCGACCACAGTTCACGACAAATAAAATTCTATAATTTACAAAACGCTGTTGTTATGATGTCGCCTTTATAGATTTAAATAACAACCTCTCTAAGGTTGAAAAGACACTACAAAATTTAAAGCTAAAAAAATCACCTGGATAAGACAACATAAGGAGCGAAACCTTAAAAACAAGTTCTATAGAAATTTCACCCATCTTAGCCATCTTAATTAACAGAATATTCGATTCAGAATGCTTCCCAAAGTGCCCTTATTTAAAAAAGGAGACAAACTGGAAGTAGGAACATCTCGTTGTTGTCACAAGTAATGAAAAAAAAATGTTTTTTGACAAATACAACAATCCATCGAAAGATGGATTGTTGTATTCGAGTTTAGAGTTCGACTTTAGAGAAGAACAATCCACACAGGACGCAATTCAATTGCTGAATTCTCAAATAAATGATGCACTGGATAACACTGAAGCTTGCATGTGCCTGTTTGCTGATCTTTCAATAGCAATTGACACTGTTTGTCAAGAAATCCTTCTTAATAAACATAGAAGCTATGAGCCACGAGGAAAACTATATATTAGATATATTAAATTTAAAGCTTACAGGCACAGTTTTATTTTGTAAAGCAAAATTGTGGGATGATCTTTAGATACAAATCAAGGACAATATAAAGCTAAAGAACTGGTATCAACTTAACAAATTGACTTTAAGTATAGAAAAAACCAAATACATGCCTTTCTCAAGTTACAAAAATAATCTTCCAAAAATAGGAAGCTTAAAATTTGATAAAAAAATACCAGAAGCGACATCAATAACTTATCTAGATATTAAAATTGACAATGTACTTTTCTGAGGTGTGCTTATAAATTATTTAGTAAACAAATTAAAAGCGCTTCTTATAAACTCTAGTATTTAAAAAATTTCCTTCATATCAAACAACTAAAAAAACTTTATTTGTCTTTGGTTCAAAGTCACATGACCTACGGCATTCTCGGATGGGGTGGAACTTCATAAAAACACCTAGGCAAACAAAACCTAATAAAAAATAGTTTACCAAAATTATTTATAGTAAAGATTGATGCTATCCAACAAACACTTTATTCTCGGATAGCAAACTTTTAAATATGAGACAATTGTACTGTCACAAAATTTTAAAAAATATAAAAAAAGGAAGAATTAATTCAAACATTACTTCAAACGGCTCGACAAGAAGCGACTCATCTATATCCAACAGTTACTAACAAAACACATGGTCAAGGAAGTCTGAAGTTCTATTCGCCCAGGAAGTATAACATACTGTCGAGAGATATACAGAAAACAAAATCTTTTCAGTAAAGATTGGATCTTATTAAGAGGCCGACAGGTTTTTAGTGCTTTAATTGACCTTAAATACCAAAAATACCATTATAGGGCTTTTATTATTGTCTATCTCATGCTGAATATGACATAAACTCGGTTACGACTTAACCTCTGCTAGAACCAACTAATCCAACAATAACCAAAACAAACCAACTAATCGAACTTTGACAATACCTCGATTATAGACATTTTACACTTTATCACGACTAAAACAAACATTTACACTTTTTCACGCACAAGAACTCTATAAGCGCTTCAGTGACTTCCTTTAACGTTTATTAGAGAATAAAAATGTATACTTTATATTGATAAAATAAACGTTTTTATTTATTTATTTTATTAATTAATTTATGATACCAGAACCGGAACAAGTCTTAAATATATTAAATTCTTTCAAAAATAGTATACTTCCTATGTCTTGAGTATTAAAGAATTACTTAAGTTATGTAAGGAAAATTTGCAGTACATTATAACAAAAAAAAATATATCTCAATCTCAATTATAAAAAAAAACTGTTCTTCTTGTGCCAGGTGTAAATTATAAATTACAATTACAACCTTAGAATTCAAAAATGCTATAATATATTTTAAAAAATACTTTGAGGTATTTAGCACGATTGGAACAACTTGTACGACAAGAGTGAAATTTTAAAAAGTAACAACAATATGTCACATATTCTAAAAAGAAGAGTTTTTATATAACCCTGTATAAATAGTCGAGAAAATTCTTTGTGGCAGAAAACTTGGGGAAAATTTTCTAAAAATAGGAATTTCTGTCGATACCAACCCGGACTTGAATTAAAATGTGTTGTGAAAATTCATCAACTTTGTCTACTTAGGGCGTCTCATAATAACATGATGATCCTTAAGGTACAATTCCTTGGATGATTTCATTTTCTTTGAAACTGCTTTAGATATACTGTTGATTGTTTGTTGCATATTCAATAGCAAATTACGATTACTTAACTTTCAATTTAATACTAATGATTCAACAAGATTTTCTTTCTTTTTCTTTGGGTACCAGAACTTTTTAATTTTTTTGCTGGAAACAGTTCGTCGAATGGTGCAGAGTCAAAGAAATTTTTTTACTAAGAAATGAATTGCGATTAGAAAAATGAAAGCGCTGGCGAAAGTACAAAAATATGTTTTATGAAAAAAAGTGTTTACATGCACTGCGGGTTTCTACCAATCCTCGACAAAATATCTAAAGTAGTTCCAAAAAAGACGATGAAAAATCATTTTTTGTTTCAACATCTTGTATATCAAAAATTAAAATAAAAAAATTGCATAGCGTAATATAGTAATTTCTTGTTTATTATTATTGTTAACCCCTTTTTCATTACTTACTTAAAGGACCAGACGGCGCCGCTACCAGGCAAAACCGACATATTGATCGCCTGGCCGTGATGCGCCTCGTTGTCCAAGAAGAAACGGCTCATTCCCAAACCGCCACCACCTGCCGCTACAGCCACCGGAACCTTATCTTTCGTTTTGTTCCTCTGCAAACGAAAGAGTTATTCAAAAAACAACCCCCGCGCCCGCCGATACACGTACTATAAAGAGGAAAGTCGCGCCGCCTCCACCGCCGCCGCTGTCGTTTATCTGCAGTTGGAGCACGCCCCTGACTCCTCCCGAGATCGGCTCGTCGCGGTTACTCGAACACGATGAATTCGTCGTTTGGCCGAGTACCTACAATATAACGAGCCACACGCGGGTGTCTTTTCCGCGCATGCGCAAACGCAACCGACCTTGGGACACGCGCTAGAACCTTCCTGGCCGACGAGAATGTACATTTCCTGGCCCTTTTTCAGTTCCATGACGGTCCGGACCATCGCTCCCCTCGATGACCCGGCGGTGGAGCTGCCTTTGCCGCCGCTCGCACCCGCCAATATAAATCTTAAAGCCGTTAAAAAAAATTGTGACCAGACGAATACGAAAGAATCGAATGACTGAATCAATGACTGGCGACTCAATAGACGAGTCGAAAAATTAGGAAAAAATGTAGAAACAAATAAAAACCTGTCAATAAATGAACATAACTTACGCTAACGAACAAATGACTTCCTGCATGAATAAAAGAAAACTAATTACCTAATTGAGAAACAAAAAGTTTAATGAACGAGTTAGACTATAAAATAAAAAACGAACAAATTCGAGAATAAACCAGTTAATGAACGAATAAAAGAACTAGCGATGTAATAAATTACTGAACAAGTGAACGTGTCAACTAAAGACTTATTGAACGGGTACAAATATATATAAATAAAGTATAAGTCTGAGAAACTTACGTGTAAAATCCATTGCGCGGCACCACCCACTTTTGCACCCCGGTGAGTCCGGGCTCATGGAGGACTTTAACGGAGACTTTGGTGTTGTTGTAGGCCCTCAAACATTCGTGTTGCGTGGGTCCGAATCGGCCGGTTGCCTTGCAATTGGTAATCATGTAGACTGAAAACAAAAACCGTAAAAGTCGCGCGGCAGGTTCGCATTTCTCACTTACATGTTTTGTTCTTGAAATCCGGGTGGGGTTCTTTGGGTACCAAAACGTCGCTCCTCGGGTTCCAGTAGTTATAACCCTGCAGCTCGTCGGCGGGTATATTGAGGCCGAAACACTCTGGGCTGAGCGAAACGTCGTCAATGGCCAAATCGCTTAGGTACCGGTAGCCTTTCTTGGCCATGAAGTTGAGGAAATATCTGAAGCACCAAAAAGCGAGGACGTCTTTTCTATTTGCTTTATACACCTTCAAAGTACCTGTGGGTGATATTAGGCAGAATAAGCACCACTCGGACCCACTGGTCGCCGTGATCGTCCACGTAGCTCCAATACAAATTGGTCGTTTTGTTCTCGGTAGGCGTCAGCTCGATCACCTCGAGCAATATGCCGCTCTTGTGCTTTCCGGTTTTGTGTAGATAAAAACGGATCTGTCGTTTCGGCGAGAGAGTTAATTTAGAATTTTACACATTTACAAAATACATTTTTATATAACGATAAATAATCATGCAGATTTGTTGTTAAGAAAAGGCGCAACAGTTTTGCTAAAATATGGCTAAAGTTCAATATTCTTGGGCGGAATCTAAGTAGACTTCTAAAAACTTTACGCAATTTTGCTTATTCATCTTTATCTTCCAAAATCCGAACAATCTAAATTTGTATGTATTCAATTTTAGGTTTTTATCACTCTGATTCATTTTTTCAGCTATCATAAATCATTTACGTGTCGACACAGAACTGCCATTAGCAAATTAATAAAGTTTTTCATCGAGATTGTTTACTTAGATCGTCGCGTTTTTTGTCCTAGAGGGACGCATTGTTTTTCTATCGTGCTCCTGAGGACCAACTTTTTCAAATTCGATGTAATTTTATTGGGCATACACCCTGCATAAATAAAGTGACTTTCACGTCTCGCTAAACAATGATAAATGTAAAAATTTGTACAAATAATAGCGATTTCCAACGATATTTTCTCAAATATCTCGCGCCCCCTGTATGACAGACGAAATCTGAAACTCTCTCGATACAGCTTACGATACTGCTTAAACGAAATGATCCCATGTTTTATAGTTTCTCATTAGCGGCTAATAATTTTCAGGGTCTTTTTGATTTTTTGCCCATAATCGACTCACCCGATTGGAAAAATCCCGGAAATGGAAGTTATAGCCCTGGATCTTCCAAGAATGTTTCCAATAGAGCAAATGGTTTTCCAGAAAATATTTTATTTCTGAAACTATGCAGTACGCCGTAATAGTCAGTGACGTCATCGCGTCTAAATTGAGCGCGAGCAACAGCGATTTTCATATGGATTTCTTCAAATATCTCGAGCAGCGGGTGTGATAGACCAAAACCGCAAATACAAAAATTGTAGCCCTCGATGCGGCATATAACAGTCCTCGCATCGATTAGCCATATTTTTCACGAATTTTGATTTACGGCTAATAATTCACTCTGGAAAAGGATAATTTTCAGTGTCTTTTAGATTTTTGTCCATAATTTAAAAAACCCTGTACAAAATCGAAAAAATATCTGAAATAAAAGTTATAGTACTAAATCTTCCGCGTCTGTTGGTTAAAGAATTTTAACAATCGGATGAATGGTTATGGAAAAAACCTGTTTTCCTGGAAGCAAAAATAACCAAAAAAAAATTTTTTTTTAAACACTTAGTGACATTTGATTGCACTCAGTTTCTCTGCTAAATTTGAAGGCGATATCTGCAAATTTAGGACACTTTTCTTATATAGCACGGAATATCGGGAACACCCTGTACAATAGGTGAAAACCTTAGATACAAAAGTTTTAGCTGTCATATGAGCTATATCGTCATGTAAAAGAAACTAACATCTAAATCGCAGCTTAAACCCTTCGAAATTTATCGTCGAAAAACCCTGGAACAAGAACGGAGAACGGACAGATAAAAAAAAATTTTTTTTCGACGCTGATCATTTCTGTACCGTGCGTTCAATTTATCTTGATAACATTTTACTTGGCTGTAATTTTTAAGTTTTTAGAAATATCAAGGTAAACAAAAAAACACAATGTAGGGTTAGCAGCCAATTTTTCTCCTAGTGACTATAAAACAAAACGCTATCAATTTTCTGACATACGAGCCTACATCATATGTTTTTAACTGGAACACCCTGTATATTATACATGTGTTTGATAGAATATAATATTCCGATTACAATGATGTAACACACTTTAAATTTTAGTCAACTTGTTTTTGACATGTCGGCAAAAATAGGAAATTTTTATAAAATTTGAAAGAGTGCCGTCGCTGACTGCAACAACAATAAGTATTTGCAAATTACAGTAGAACAAAAAAGCTAAAAATGACAAGACACACTAAAGTAAAAAACTATTCTAAATACTACTACATGTGACCACCATTTTCCTGAACACATTCCCCATACACTCTAATTGGATGATGCCTTGCATTTAGTAACGTTTCTTGTCTCTTAACTGATTGATTGATCAAGTAATTTTTTCCCCCGAAAGAAAAAGTTAAGTCGGGGCTGTTGACTGGCCAATCCATAGTTCCGCCGTTCCTTATCCAACCCTTGAGATATTCCATGTTAAGAAAATTTTTAACTTGCGTAACATTGTGAGAAGAAGCAACGTCTTGTTGCCATATAATCAGCGCTGATATATTTAGGGGCAAATCTTCTATATATTCCGTGCTCTAAAAGTTAACTTTTGATCTATAAATATCGGACTCAAAATATGAACATCTATGACACCACATCATACATTAATTGATTGATACCATGGGTTTGGGTTTTTATTTCGTGTATTTGTGTAGGATTATTTAAAGACCAATATCGCGAATTTTGTCTATTACAACCCTTTCTTCTAGTGAACGAACTTTAATCAGTCCATAAAATGTTTAAAAAAAAAATATTATTATTATGTCTATTTGAAAAATCCAGACAGTGGATTGAGAAATACCTGTCGCTTTATATACTCTAGCAATAGGAAATATATTTGCCTTATTTTCTTCATTTAAAACATTATGATTCCGGCATATCTTTTTAGCATTTAATACGTTACTGTTTTCGGAAAATTTCTTTGCCAGCCTTGGAAATATTTGTATTGAAGGAGCTCGGCGTTCCTTTCACGGCTGCTAAATTTGCGAAAAATCATTTTAAGAATAATGACTTGGACAATAATTCTACCATCAACGTTGTTTACCAATATGTCAAACATAAACATATTTTTTAAATTATATAAAAATTTCCTATTTTCGCCGATTTGTCAAAAAAGAGTGGACTAAAATATAAAGTGTGTTACATCATTGTAATCGAAAGAATAAATTCTATTAACCCCATATACAGGGTGCTCCATTTAAAAAATATATGATGTCAGAAAATTGATAGTGTTTTATTTTACATGTCACTGGGAAAAAAACTTGACTAATATCGCTAAAAACAAAAAAGTTACAGCCAATTAAAATGTTATCAAGATAAATTGAACGCACGGTACCAATGGCGGTCCCGTAGGTTCTACCGTTACCAAGTTCGGGAGTTTAGTGAAGAGTGCATATACTTTCGAAAAGATTTCATCGATTTTTCGAAGTATAGAGAGATATACATACCGCGCACGAATTATAATATCTGGACGAAGAGTTTCCGTGCACTCTAGGTGGCGGATTGAAGGTAACGCTCTGCAATAGCGCTCCGCTGGCGAACTGAGACCCGTCTTTCAGCATGCTGACATACAGGTAACTGCCGGTAGTATTCATGAATGTGTGGTCAGCTCGCGGACCAGTAAAGTTACTCGGCGATGAACCGTTGTGGCGCGCCCATTGCAGTACAGTCTTGGAGTCTACGATGTTAGTCCAACCGCACCATCCCTCTTCCTCGAACGAGCACCTCGATCCGTAAGGCATCAAATCTAGCAATCGGCTTATTAAAGTCTTACGGTGGCGCCACTTATCTCTACAACTCACGACAATTCTGAGTCTCGTCGTCACCGAGCGGACAGTCTTCCGTGAAATCACAAACGCTGCTCGTATTTACGCACTCCATGGTCGTGTTGCACCTGTACTGAAGACGGGTACAGGTGTCGTCGTTTTTTACGAAACACTGGTATAGCTGCAGGTTGTCGAAGGCGACGATCGCGCCGCTCGCCGTGTTTTCCGACGGTACCACCTCGAGGATGATCGTGAAGTTGCTCGTGATTTTTCCCAACGACATTTCGTGTTTTTTCCAACCTCCCGAGTGTTCCCCGTGGATCTTGTCGACCAACCACTGCGTGTGATTGCTAAACGACTCGTCGTTAGTTTTGTCCCCGACGATTCGGATCTCACCCCCGTCCATGTACTCTTGGAAAACGTGCACGCGCAGCTTGCACGCCGCTGTCGTAGGCCCGAACAGCGGACTCGTCACGTGAAACTCTCTCGAATTGATCGGCAGGCGTATAAAAAGGAAACTCCCTGTTGTAAAGCAGTCGTTAGATACACGTCTCCACATGGGGCGTATACGAAAATTTTTCGAGGCTCCCTCGTACAACTGCGATCCCGCTTCGTCAAAACCGCGCAAGAGGGCACCGCAATCAGCAATTACCGATCGCCCATGTTATTTTGTTTATTATGTGGTATAACCCAACTTTTTTACGGTCCGTATACAAAAAATATATATCCCGCTCTAAGTCTGTACGAATATCGGAAATTGCACACGCCCAGTAATCATGTGGAAAAATCCGATCAATTTTAAGTGAGTATTTATTTACGGACGCGAAGTTTTTAATAACCGTTTTCTTTTAGGCACCTGGTCGAAGGAGGCACTGTGTTCGAAGTAGAGCCCCAATTGGAGGATGACTTGAACGACGACGCTCAGCAGGATTTAGAATATGAAAAAGAGCTGCACAAGTTTGCCAATCTTAACTGCATTGGGCAGTTTGATGATGAAGACGTCTACAATATGTCTGAACCTTTTGAAATAATCGAATCCAAGATGGAGAACATTCTGGAAGACGGTGGGATCAAAAAGAGAGTGTTGAGGACCGGTTATGGCGAGACACCAGGTGATAAGTGCATTGTGAGGGTGCACTACAATGGTTACATAGAATACAAAGAGGAACCTTTTGATTCAACTTACGTCCGAAACAAGCCCCACCAGTTCACCGTAAATAACGGCGATGTGTTGCCAGGTTTAGATTTTGCGGTTCAGAGCATGAAAATTACCGAAAAATCGCAGTTTATGATAAGACCGGAATATGGTTACGGCAAATATGGTTGCATGGATCGTATTCCTGCAAATTCAACAGTTCTTTTCGAAATCGAACTGCTCGAAATTATCGAGTCGGCCGCTGGCGAGAATTATCAAAACCTGCCGGAAGAGCAGAAAAAAGAGTTTGAGAATGTGTATAAATATTGTATATCCCAATGTGTGAAGGGGAAAGAACTGTTTGGGAGGAACATATGGGGGGCCGTAAAAGAATACAACAAGGCTGTTTCTTCCCTGGAATTTGCTCAGTTGCGAGAATATGAGCACCAAGTGAAACAGCAGGTGCTCCTATTAAAATTGTACTCGAATTTGTTGGTGTGTTACACAAAACTGGGAGAGCCGAAGAAGGGTTGTATCAACTTCAATAAAATCAACGCGCTGACGCAAGGTACCGATTTGAAAATATCCTCGAAAGTATATTTCAATAACGCGAAGTGTCTGAGGATGTTGGAGAACTATGATCTGGCCAAGAAGAGGTTGCAAATGGCATTCAGTTTGGAGCCGCGCAATCCGGAAATTCTTGAGGAAATTAAAACCATTGATGCCGAACAGAAAAACTACCTGGAGAAACAAGCCAAAATGGGCCGAGCCCTGTTACAGCAGTGAAGTTTTTTTGATAGATATCGCCTTACCCTTAATTTGGAGAATATGTTTTCAGAGAGGAACTGTTTTTTTTTTATTTGAATTATATTGTTATTTTTACTGCCATAAGTGAACTGTTCTCTAGAATAAAAGGCAAACAGTTTGTGTTGTTTGGACCCTTTTTAATAAAAATATATTCATTGATTTTTACCATACATGCCATGTTGCTGTAAATCCCCGGAATTTTTTACCAATAAGCTATACACAGAATAGTTTTATGTTTTGAAAGACATCGGTAAATTATGTATTTAAATCAACATATTACCCATAAAATAACAAATAGTTTTTTTTTTAACAATAGCGATATGGTTTGCAAGAAAGGAATTTTTTAATGCGACAATATTAGATCAAATAAGTGCCTGCTCCAAAATAGAGGTTTTTAACCTCGATAGAGCACGTGTTTTATAGTCGGGTGCTTTTTTTGTTGCTTTGTATGTTTCTGCTGGTGTAAATTGTAGTTCTGACCCAATAAGTGTTAGGATGTTTGAACTAAAAATGTAGTTAACATGCATATAATAAGTTGTGGATGCATAAGTAAAATCCATAGTCCAAACACGAAAGAAAAAATGAGGATAAAATCCAATATATTCATTTTTTTTTCTTTAAAAGAAATTTCTGGGAAATTAGGGCTAATTTAGATTATGTTCGAATAGACTTTTTTAAATAGTTTTTAATTTTCCTGGTTAAATTACAATACCTACATTTTTTCCAAAAAAAATTTTCACTGACATTTTTAATTAAAGACGAAACTATTATGCGCAGTTACCTAGAATTGAGATGAAGGAATGAAAAGGCACAATGGCTGTGCCGATGCTTTGTATTTGAAAGAATGCTCAAATGCATTCGACGTGGTTTGCATTCTATGCAAAAGTGTGTCAAATTATTTTAATTTAATTATGAAAATTTCAATATTGTTACATTAAAATAACACGCAAATGTTTTATTGCCCCTCGAGAATTATTTTCTCCCACCATAGCCATTCGTTTCCATTCCCTTTGCCTACATGCATCTTTTTGCATCACAACAATTTTATGAATGACTTATGCCGTCCCTTTCAGTTGGATAGTTATTTTGCGCTCAATTTAAGAGCACCCTTGATTTGAGAAGATCCATTCGACATGCGCATGCGCAAGATTTAAAATCTCGCCATTGACAGATCGTCAATAAGATCGAATGTAGCACTTTTACGGAAGAATTTTCTCAAAATATGCCTAGATCTTGTTAAATGTTCTGGGAAAACGACTTAAGTATGTGGAAATTGCAGTTTAGAAAGAAATGTGGAGGCATTCCAGGAAAATCATTGCCTTCTTCTTATATCAATGTCGCTTGCGACGCATCAATTTTTGTCATAGTAGGCCCACTATATCATCTAAAAGCTAGATGATCTCAGATGAAGAAAAACAAAAAAAATTTAGTAATCAGCTTATTAAAGTTTGCCAGTGGCTCCAACTACTACTACTACAAGTTACGGTAAGTTTCATCTTCACCGAGAAGAGACTCTTCCGTGAAATTGTAGACGCTGCTAGTACTGACGCAAGGTGAAGTTGCTCATGATTTTTCTTAGCGATGTTAACTGTTTTTTCATAATCCCTGAGTGTCCTCCATGGATCTTGAGAGGAACCGTTTTTATTTAACGCAGCAAATGTCAGATGGTGTATCCCTTATAATCTATCCTTGATCAATCAGTTCTACGTTATGTTTATTCATTTTATTCTTTTTGTATATTTTTGAGTTTCGATCTTGAAAATATCGCCATCAGAGTTTATTCTATTCAGTTCAGTTATTCATTTGGCTACGATCTTTAGTCCATTTCCGACTTCCTTCGTGGATTTTTGAGATTTCGGTCGCAGACTGACACATAAAGACTTTTCCTGTTGGTTATCGGAAATCCGTGTGCTACCATATCACTTATTATAAACGAGACAAAGGTCCACAAAACTCACAGAAACCACTTAACTCAAACCGAGACAAACGAATACAAATGAGTCTAATTTGACAAAGTCATTTGACAGTCTGCCTTTATTAATGAATTGGAACTATACATCCTAAACGGATAAGCAACCTCAGGAGGGTAATAACTGACGTTATTTCGATTCTATTTTTCAAAACTGTCTTATTAATGGAAAGTATGAAGGTTTTTCGGACTGTGGTATAGCATAATCATTTTCGTTATTTTCATTTAAAAACGCCGCGTTCGTACCGATTAACTATGGTGCGATTGAGACTTACCATATGGCCGACCGTTAGCGTCCACCTTTGGACCTGAATCGTTGCTCTTAAATTGAGCGCCTGACGTAATATAAAACCCGTTGGCGATGTCCTTCCTCCAAGTCCATTTGCAGTCGTTTTCGAAACTGCAGCTAACCCCCGAGTAGACGCTGTCGTCTTGTTTCTCTTTGATATTCTGCTGGTGCAGTCGATAGATTGGGTCAAGACGCGTTTGGTTCGTCTGCGAATGTACATTTTACATTGAAAATTAACTGGAAGTCGATTTAATATACTGTGCAAGTTTTGTTGATGAGAAAGTGTCGATTTGCGCATCAAATTTTATCTTTTGCAAATTTTAGCAACCAAAGTCGACTACTACCTTATATATTTATATATATTTACCCTGGATTTAGAATGCGATTTTGATGTTGCCTACATAAGTTTACATACAACTAAGTATTATAACGGCAGCAAAATAATAAGAGAGCTCAATTCATTTATATTGAGTGTTTTTTTTTACACCTACAATTTTAAGTTAGCGCTCTACCTGTTCAGTCGGGTTAGACTCGTTGGTCATGGCCGCGTCGCGTGCCATTTTGGTCCATTCGGCATGCATTTTTTGAATGGCCGAAAAGGATGTGTTTTTGGGCGAGCTTTTTTTGGACGTGCTTCTCCTCGTCCTGAAGTAGTTCGCCATCCTGTCGCTCATATTTTCTTTTACGGATTTTAGATTCCCAAGGTTTGTTTCGGTTACATCCGAGTGCCCGCCCACCGCGACTCCATCGCACTGCGTCAAGTGAAACACACAAACAGATATGAGGAGGAAGGAAGACATTAAGCGGGATCCCATGGTGGAACTTAGTTTACGTCGTGTAGCGGTTCGTCAGAGGTGCCCCGTGTCATCCTCAGTTCGAATCTGCAACGGACGTAGTAGGTGATCAAGTTTATTAGAGGAGACCCGGTGAACGATTTTTGCGATTTGTGTTGAAGTTATTAAAAACACAGAGCAGGATAAGTTTGTTCCTCGGCAACACTTTTATATATTAATCGTTGCATCTTCAAATAATTAAAGCCAAAATTTACAGAGCCATTATTCATGCGGGTTTGGTTATTTGGTTTTCTAGTTATTTGCTAAAAAAAGCCAATAATGGCGGTTGCGAAAACAAAAACTTATTTGACTAATTGAGTAAGAATTTAGGTAGGTTATCTGCTAAAATAGCAATAAGTAATAACTCAGGACAACTTATATTTTTAAGAAAATGATAGGAAAATTGTAAATATTGTAACTTATGCAGAGGATTATGCATCTATTCTATTAATTCTCTTACTGGCGGATCATATGCCACAAAATGAGATTTCAAGGGGCTAAAAGTAAAGCATCAGGATCAAAACTATATTTATCATTTCTCTATAACAATGCTGTTCTTAATTTTTTTTTTTTTTGGTATTGCTTTTGTAACTTTAGGACGATAGTGTAGCATTTTATTTTAAAATGTTTAAAATTTAAAATTTTTATTGTGTATTTAAGTGACGAACAGACAAAAAGTTATGCTTAAAGTCTGTATAAATTCCAGGGAAATACCCAAATCTTATGAAAGTCTATAAATCCATGTATAAAACTTCTATGTTTATAGTTCTTTTTGTTGGGGCATCTTTGTCGTTAAATTGTAATCTCTGATATCCAGCATTCAAAGGGAGTTACTTCGAAAGTAATACCTTCCGGAAATACGCGCGGCGATCACATAGCCAATTTTTTTTTTACTCAAACGCCGCAATTCATTCGACGAACGTTTAACTACCGACAAAATATCCGGGGGTGTGCTTAACTTTGCCCTTTAACATCCTTGTCCCGTCTACGCACTGCGATACCTCGAAATCGACCAGCAAATTAACGCTACCGCACCGCGAACGGACTTATACCTTACAAGATGAAAAAAAGTGGCTAACGAGACATCATATTCCCAAAGTAATCCAGCGAAAGGGAGGCTAACAGTAGCGGCGGCAGCCACACAAAAAACAATGTCATCAGCGCGTATATATTCGGTCTGTCACGACGCGAGCACAAACGGCGCTAAACTGCGTCCGCGTAGCGTCTTTAAATTTTAAAATAAATGGCAATCTCGCCACCGAACGACTCGAGTGTGTAAAAATATCCCGTCGTCGCAACCCGTAGGATGTTGTGCGCGTTAAAAAGCGACGGATCTCCGAGACGGCAGAGACGGTCGGAGGAACGAGAGAATAAGATGCTTCTATCGATTTTGCGACGGAGGATGCTGGATAACCGTACTGTCAGCGCCATCTGGCTGGAGGCTGCCGCACCGGTCGAGCAGGAAGCTTCGTCCTATTCTTGGATTATAGTCGCCAATTTACTACGCTGCTGACCACACTTTTACGTGGCCCTGAGGAAGTCTCAAAAGGGACGGTGCACGGCGTGTGGTGCGTGGTATTCAAGGTTCCATCGATGTCCGTAAATTTCTGCGAGTCAAAGGAGGCAAACTCACTAACTTGAGCAAGGTTCATGCGGTTTCGTCTTTACTCGGTCTCATTCAAACCGAACCGTGTAAAACATAATAATCGCTAGTTCAGTTGTTCTGCATCAATTCTGTCGATCAATCAGAGGGAGAACTATCTTATACGACCCGTGGAAACGCACTTTTTGCTACATACTGGAAATATGATCAAAAAATAGCAGATTCCATGAAAAAGGTTGTTATATGAAGTTATAGACAAATTCTTGCATGATATTTACAAGCCAGAAAAATCAATAAGTTCCCTAATAATTGTGCGTTGTAGAGTTTTTTCTTGTAGTACATAGCCACTATAATGTGTGCTTATGCAAATTTATAAGTCGTGTCTTAGCAAAGACACGACTTATAAATTTGAACAAGGCACGTAATGTGCTGGTAACCTTAGCTTGTAAAATTCCGAAATGCGGTGGTTCACTAACAATTTTTGCTGTGTATGGTTAGTGAAAAACGGCGCAAGAACAATATCTTACGTTGAAGTCAATGTTATCGTATTTGAATCGTAATGTGTAGAAAGCACTTCCTATAAAATGAACGGCCAATTAAACTCGGACAAGTTTTTCGCCAACTACAATTATAAGTTCTCTACAATTTGTTAACGGATTATTTTCCAACGTTTCTTAAGGCTATTCCCGCCAACCTGGTTGGAATAACTAAATAGCAACTACATTTAGTGGGGAATCAGGGGACATTTGTGCTTCAGAGGAACGTGACAACATTAAGAATCGAATGATCTTTTCGATATAACCAATTTTTGTTTGCCGCCAGAAACAATTTAAATAAAACGCGTTCCAAGAAACTTGAACGCGCGGCAATCGTAGCGTGATTACAGAATTATATTAGTAGTGTATATAAGTGACTTTTATTGTTATTTTAGACCGAATCAATTTGCAGTTCCGTTAAGTTTTACGTTTGATGAACCCAAACAGTTATAATCGATTTAAAAATGTTATATGTAAGACAGAGTTTGCATTTTGTTATTTGTAGTCCTGAAATACCCGCCCCACTCTAAGATACCCAATTATGCAAGGATCAAGCATGCTCAAAAGTGTCACTTAAAGACGTCAGCTTCGCTAACTGCTGAATTTGGGTGCGATCGGTTGTCTTAGGTAAATTTTGGCCATACTGTTGTTGACAAAAATTCTATACTCATTCATTAAACAATGGCTCTCCTAAATCATAAATGAAATAGAAGGGTGCGATTGATTTGTATCAATTTTAAAATGTCTTTGTTTCCGTCGTGTTTTTATTTTATCTCAGGATTCGAATTACACCAGCTATGAGAAAAATACATAACTGCTCATTGGAGACCAGTAGTAGTAAATAAACACATAATACTTTAATACTTCGGCAATACTTTTACAAAATTTATTTAAGTAGATCGGTTAAGATGTTCATTGTTCTCATTGTATTTTTCATATATATTTACTGGACGTTACGTAACATGTAAATTTCATTCAATTCTGGGCGTTCCCCAACAGTAAAAAGTAAAACAATTACAGAAGAATGAAAGTCGATCGGAAATACAGACGTTAGTACAACCCCAATGCGGAAAAAGATGTCATGGGTATACATCAGAGACACTTTGACATCAAAAGAAGCAACAAAGCCAAGAAGAGAACTCAATTGCAATATAATAATTCTTGTATACCAAGTTTTTTTCCTCTAGATTCCTTTTTGAATCCAAATGATTATGACGCGTTCGCTAACATTAGTCATATTAAGGTGCATGTGGATTTATAAGCCATAATATGTACGTACGTTATAACGTATATTTTCAATAATTCGAGATAATCTCACAAAAATCCCAGCTCCGTATTCATTTTACGGTACCGGCAATCAAAGAAAGGATTTTCTCAGACATTTTCGACACGAACTTAGGTAGCCTAAGTTAGTTAGCAACCAGAGTGTCAAGGACGACTTTAGTGGTGCACACGAACGTCTCCCTTAACCAAAATTTAAATGTTACGTTGTGCTATATAGGTGGCTTCCAAAAACGGTTGTGACAACGACCGATTGTAGCGGTATGATACAATTATTGATTATAAAATTATGTAATTTACCATGGCGTGAATAAATACGATAATTATTGATAATCATTAACCGTCTATCGAGAATAACACAAATACAAAATGCTACGAGTTTTCGCTCGTGACAAATTTTATCGACATATCTTGGATAACATCCACATCCGTTCAACACGCTATCGAAATAATTCGCAAAAAATAACACGCGACCATTCATCGTTCGTAATTCGACCTAACCGACGGCAACATGGTAGTCGCCCTCAGCGCGAAATCCATCAAATTCATGGACCCTATGGCGAAATACTTACGGTTTTGGGGCACTCTTCCCGACTATGACTACGACAACGATAGGCTCGCCAACGTCCGTCCGTACTCGGCTTGCTCGGTCGTTTTGGTGGCCGCCATCGCCGCTTGGACCGCCATCAACGCGTACCTCGAATGTTCCGCCGACTTTCACGTCGACGTCGTCGTCAAAATCGTTTACTTCGCTTCGCAGACGTTCGGGCTGCTGAGCATTGCGTGCTGCGCATACGACACGATCACAAAGCGCCACCTATGGGAGAAATTTCTGCGCGAAATGTCGCGGCTCGAGTCGTTGTACGGGTGCGCGTGCGCGTCGCTGTTTTACTCCACTCCTGCATTCCATTTCGCGTTCGGCAACGCGTTCCTATTCGCGTGCGTGACCTATGAGTTCTACGACAATGCCGACAATCTCACGTTCGATCAGATGCTTACCGCCGTCCCCTCCCTGGTTGGTAACCATAAAGCATCATTAATTTCCGAGCGGTATCGACCAACCCCAATCTGGCGACATGGTTTACGGCGTTAAGGTAAAAACACATTGAAAGCAGGTTTCTTGCTTACTGGTAACCTGCGCCGATTGGTACCGAATTCCCGCACTTATAGTTACAGCAGAAATTAAGTAACCTGCTTGTTTTGACATTTTTATATGCTTATCTGAAGGTGAATTAATTCAATGAAATAAGAACAAAAGTTGGTGTTCACCTTTTGACGAAAACCGACATTTTTTTCATTCACTAAGAGATGAAAAGAGACGCTTTTTCAGTTCAACATCTAATAAAAGAAACTGGGGTAACCACAGGCAACCAATTTTACCAATGTATACGATAAAGAAAACATTCCAGAACTATCTTATTTACCTTACTACTGTAAAATCACGATTTGTATTAATAGGTGATGAAGCAAAGCAAATTTTAACTATTGGAAAAGAATGCCTTACTAAACGTTTGTCTCGTACCAGAAAAAGTATTGAATACGTATTTGGTATTGTTGGTTAGCTAAATGGCGATTACTGTTAAAATATTTTAATTGACAGAAAAGGATTTCAGCAACATTTAAGTGACGTATCTGAAAATTTTTCTGATAATAATAGGTGACAAGTAATCGGATATGAATCGAGACGTTTGCGCCTGCTTTGGTCACTTCACTGGGACAGACAAGCTTGAAGATTTGCAAATTCTCTGCAAAGACGGCATAAAGAAAGAGACATAAATTTTACGTTTTTTTGACGTAACGTAACGCATTATTTTTCGAAAAAACTGCTACAAAAAACTCAGAAACACAAAGAAATAATTAACACCTAAAACGAATATACTTAGAATACTTTCACTACATAATTAGAAGAACTAAATATGCAATACTACAGAACTTTGCTAGGAAAGATGAAGGACAGGAAATAATTAGGGGATGGTTTAGAATGACATCAAAACAGCGCCTAGAAGGATAGCCATGATGATATCCAACCTCTGCTAGAAGGGACAAGAAGAAGACCTAATGGAACGATCACTACATGACGCTAAAATAATTAGGGATATATAAGTAAGACATTTTTTTAATTATATATGTCAATAACATTCCTATTGCTGTGCGTGTTATTCCTCTTATACCATAAGGGAGTCCTTTTGTACACTGTCCTTATTCAATAATTTACATCCATTGAAAAACCTGCTTATCCAACCAGCAAGAAAGGACTAAATTTTCATTCCGGGCAAACCAGTAAGCTGGCAAGTTCGAGCCTGTGTTTATTGTGTTATATGCTTATATAGGCCGCCCGGCGCTGGTGGCTAGTAATCAGAAAACCTGCTTCTTTCGCTGTGTTTTTGCCCTAAGACTCTTAAAAATATGTTTCTTTTTGGCTTTCGCTCTATAACGCTATATTATATGATGGTGATATTTTACTATTTTCTTATATAACAAACTGATGCCAAATCGTATAAAAAAAGGCTATTTTTTCGTAAATTTTTCATTTTCAGAAAAGTGACCTTTATTTTAACCAAGGATTCCAAAAATGACGAAATATACAGGGTGTTCCATTTAAAATAACAAAGTTGATGTCTGGGCGAACACTTTTGAGGCATGCTGTATCAACAAAATTATAATATTTTAAATCTTCAGGAGAATCCAGGAAAGTTTTGTGCGATTTTTTTTGTATCTCCTATGGGTTTTCAGATCGTATAGTAGATCATTTTTTTTTGGCACACGGGGTACATTTTAATTACCCAAGGAGAATATATTAAGGCAACACAAGTAAAGCTACAAGATTTTCAGATCTGACTTACGTAGGTGGATTTGAAATTTAAGCGACATTTGTGAAAATGCCTTCCATCGAAGGCCGTTTGCATCTACAAATTCGATACAAAAAATCCTCATCTCCAACACATGGATGTTCTGCCTCTCTTTCTTAATGAATGAATCTGCTTGTGTACTCTTATGTGCCAACCTTCTGAGTAATGAGTAATAATTCTGACTGAATATCGGTCACAGGAATATAAAGTACTGAAGCGATAGACCAGCATTCTTCTTTTCAATTTATCTACTAGCGATATGGTCGGTACCGGTTGGAGATTAATTTGCGCTTTGTTGGTGTTTTACCATCACGGCTTCCTCGTTTCGTTCACGGTCACGTGCCTGTCGCTGAACCTACGCGCCAAGTACGAAGCAATCGGCGAGACGTTGGTGTCGTCAACGTCGCACATGATCCGAAATAGTGGAGAAGCCATCGTGTCTCTCGCTTCGGCGGTCGACGCGTTCAACGTTCTGGTTGGCAAGCAGCTGCTCTTATTGCCAATGTTCGTTTCTGCGCAGATCTTGAGCGACTGTCTCGACGTTTGGAGGTCGAGGGCTCCCGGTGATTTGGAGCTCGTTACTGCGTACCTCCTCGCCCAAATGGTGAGTATGATTACGAAACGCGATGAGCTCTTCGACCGGATATATATATATATATATATATATATATATATATATATATATATATATATATATATATATATATATATATATATATATATATATATATATATATATATATATATATATATATATATATATATATATATATATAATAGTTATAGAGTTAAGTCCAGAAAATTTAAATAATAATCTAGTTTCGTCTGTATGGTAAATTTTAAGCAAAAACATCATCTACGTAACTTTTACTCAGATGATGTTTATGTATAATATTTTCTAAATTGTCCATGAACATTTCTGCAGATTGTGTACTAAGTGGGTTTAATTAATACTTCTTTAGAACTATAAAATTGACCATTGAGTTCAAAATAATTTTGGTATAAACAAATTATTAAACTACCTAAACAAATCTTATTTTATGATAGAGTTAATTTGTCTCTGAGTAAGAATATTGTCTAGAAAAAAGAAACTACAAACTTAAACGGCATATTCTTTTCGTGTAATTTAATTAAAGAATACAAATTCGGAGTTTAGAGATTTTTATTATTACTTGATATTTTTATTTGTTATTAAAAAGTGATTAATCTGTAATTACAGTTTTGATTTGTTTTTAATATAGATTGGTGGGATCATATTGTATACGTTGGTATAGGTCTGGTTTAAGAAACTGTTTGGTTTTTGTAATTTATTCTAGACAATCGATAACTATGACTCTTACTCAGCGTCAATTGATTTCAAATAATTCATTAAACTCCGGATTAATTTTTAACTATTAGCCAATTATAGTTTTACTTAATTTTTAAATTATAAATTTGTAAAAATAAAAAAGCTCTAACTTACCGCTAATAAATAAATAACTAATAAATTATCGAACAAGTGGCAATAGACCATAACTTGGAAAAGACTGTCCAACTCGCAAAGTGGCCATTACGTTCCTCTACCTGACAAGAGAGAGCCGAAACAGCCGGACAGTGCAACCAACTGAAGCTTAGAAATCCCCTAGCCCGTCACTAACATTTAGCTGTTTCCTACTTGTTCAAACTTTAGGGGCTTTAGGCATTTTTATGGGATACCTGTATCTCCAAGCTCGCTTGTCAGCGTAATTAATCTACTTATTTAAATAGTAACACAACAACGAGCATTAAATATTTAATTAGTGCGTGCAAATGAGTTTTCATGCAGTCTCGACGGTAACCATGTCACAATCCACTCGATGGCGGCCATGGACGCGAGATTTCTACGGCCCATCGTCAACTATTTGGCCCTATGGCTTATCGTACCAGAATACGATTTCGAAAAACGCGAAATAAGCGGCAACAACGTCAAAACGGTCGTCCGTTCGGTTACGATTGGCCTGTCGATTATTGCGCCTCTCGCATTTTCCATCTACGCAGTGATCGCGATAGAAACGAGCATCGGGCCATACCTGAAGGTCGTCGAAGTCGTCATTTTCGTGCTCGGTTCATTGGCGGTCGTGACGCACGTAGCCGACATGATGGCGCGACGTAACGAGTCTCGAAAGTTCGTCCGTCTGATGTCGTTACTCGACGAAACGTTGGGCCCTATAGAACCGGGATTCTACGCAGCCTGCGTGCGCAGGTAGGCGCCACCGTGTTCTTAGTTATGTCACATTTAATCACAGATCATAGAACCCAATGAATATTTTTAGGTTTGTGCCTTATACCAGCAAAGTTAAAAAATTTTAGGAATATGACCATTTGCATAAACTCGGTGGCTGTATTTTTTGCTATTAAGATGGCTGTATTTTTATCTATGACAAACTTTCCTTTACCAAATTTTTTAATCCGAAAGAGTTATAGAATGTACATTTACAGTGACAGGTATCATTAAATGGGGTTATATCGTAAATTTCAGATAAATTGGAATGAGTTTTTAAAAATTCCATACTTCAGTTTATCCCGTTTCGTTCCTCAATGAATGACAGGAATGTGATAGCCGCGTTACCACAAGTATTTTATTAAAATAATAATAATACTATTAAATATACATGATGGCGATCGGCAGATAATTGAGATTTTTATTATTCGAAGGTCAAGTAAATAATACACTCCATAGAAGTAAAAATAATGTGAAAATAGATAAATTGGGATAAGTATCATTTTTACTGTTTACAATACAACTTCATTTTGTAAATTTTAGCCATCACATTCAAAGTGGTCAGACAAACTGTAGTCGTTGGAGTCCAGTGATATCTAGCATGTTATCACATTCGACAGCAAAATTTCGTACAAAGAGGTTTATTCAAATTTACAATTTCCAATAGCTTCTTTTTCAGCGTAACTTTCTAAAATTGCTTCTTATCTGGAGTAAGCTAATAAATGATGTCATTTTTTCTCAAAAAAACGTGGGTAGTATTTACAAATCTTCTGGATTCCTCATCCGTGGGTTTTTTCAAAATCAAATTTACTGACGTTTCGCCAATCATCATGTTGGCTTCTTCAGAGTTTAACTGTAACTGGCTGGCATTCGAGGCTGTACCTGCTTATTGTTTAAGGGGCGGAGCTAAAGGGGGGGGGGGGGGTTATGAACATTGTCCCGAATGATTGATTCCCATATTGGTAAAAAGTGACCTGAATCGCTGTTAAGACTGTTTGGTTGCTTATAGATTTCTATAGATTCTCATATTTTACATTGCTAGAAGAATTGATTGTATGCAAGAATTTTCGTTGTATCCAATAAGATTTCTTCTACCAACGAAAAATCCGACAATTTATAGAAATCTATAACCAACCAAACAATCTTCTACCTGCTACTCTCGGGACCCTTGAAAATCATTATACGGCTAAGATCACTAAGTTTTATAGTTCAATAATGATTTCTAATTCTCTAGCCGTAAGAAACAGAGCAAAGTGTTATCCTCGCCAAGCCAACAAATAATTAATTACAACTTTAATACACCGTACGAAAACTGAAGTCTTTTTTCTTAAGTTGCATTGAGAAAGGAAGCTAACTATAATGTTGAGTATTTACAACGATGTTCGTGTGCACAACCTTATAAAGCCACTGATTTTCTGGAAAATTGTGTGTGGGAACGCAGTTGTTACCAATTAACTTAACAGGTAAAACTTAGATAGGCTGTAGGTTATCGGTCATTTTTAAACTTTCTTATGTGAGGAGATCCACAAAATAACTTTAACCTTAATAATCAAACAAGTAAATAAATTCTGGCACACCTGTGTCCTTTGCGCTAATTTGGCGACTCACAGTATAAGTGGTTGGTAGATGGTTAGGATTTACCTCTTTTCTAGCCAGACTAACGTGGCGTAAAGTAACCACACTCGTATGTATTTGACTCTTAAGACTCTTAGCACGATAACTGTTCTACTAGTATTTTTATCAAAAAATAATTCTGGTGGAAATGAATGTATTTTTAGAAAACAGGGTATAGTGTGTGTTTAATTTTGTGAATTCTTGTTTTTAAAGGTTGCTTTGACACTTAGTAAATGTAGTTATTAGTATTCGGATGTGTTAGTTTTGGTTATTTTTGTATTCTCTAAACATTTTTCAGCAACTCTCGTACATTTAGGGCTAATAATTTAGGTGACATTCAAATATTTTTTAATAAACCATTCCATTTTTTCTGGAGTTATTTAAATATTCTTGACGAGCTTCAATTTTCTGTAAAAAATAAAGCATGCACATTTTTTTCACTTCACAGATGCCTCCTGTTCGATATTTAGTACCTAAACGCTTTGTGCCGATTTTTACGTACAAATTATAAATTATTTTACAGTAAAAATTGCTGTTAATGTTATCTGTCAAATTTCTTGCCATTTAGTAGTTCCAACGTTTTCGAAAAAAAAAAAGAAACATGCAGAAGTACATGTAGAAATTGCATGACAAGCATGACACTAGACCCGTCTTATTAGGCTACAGTAGTTCATATAGCTAACTTCTGCATCCGCCGTCCATCGTGGGAGATCTTGTGATAAAAATGTTAATTTTGTTTTGATAACTATTATCATTTAAAAAACAACCTTTTAGAATCTCCCCACCTCTTTTGACGTAGGTTCATTTGCTGCAACGTCGCGTTCTTCGCTGCCGTGTCATACGTCTGTTATCAATACGTCGTCCGCATCGGCGCAGTGGACTACATAAAACATCCGCCAGAGCTGATACTCGGCTACCGCAATTTTCTGCTTACATTCGTGTTGGTGCACGCTGTACAGAACATGCGACTCAAGTGCCGCGCTATCAGCGACGCGTTAAAAACGATCAAATATGACGGCGAGGGAGCGTCGGTCAGCAAAATTAAGACGTGCGAGTCCGCGTACCTCTTGCTATCATCCGCGCAGGCGTCTTTTAACGAGTTCTTCGGCCGGCAGTTGTTGATAATGACTTTGTATGTGGGCGGGACCGCTTTGTTCCTCTGCCTCAGGGTGTACGTCGATCCGTCAAGGTTGCCGACTCTTGCACCCGTTCTGTCGTTGGGAATATTGATGGTGAGTTCCGTGGACATTTCACTGGAATGGTTATACAGGGTGTTTCGGAATTGACGTGGTCTCTGGGAATCTCTTGCCGAATCGATATTTGGTTTGGTCAAATTTGAAACTACCGTTTAGTATGTTCCCTGAACTAAAAACGGCAACTTATAATACTTATAAACTTATGCGTCAACATGACCAGGAAAAAAAGAGCCGTTGCTTAAGATAACATCAAAGCGAGCACAATTGTATGTTAGTTTAATAATCAAAGTGTCGCACAAAGCGAAGTTTGATATCACTATTCTGACCATACTATAAAAATAAAATAACTAATTGTCAGCGCGAGGGACGAGTCTCATGATATACGATCATGCAATTGACGTCTATGAGCAAATTGATTCTGAAGATTTATGGTGAATCAGCAATTACTTTGAATGAACTGAGATAATTTTCACTTCATAAGAGACCCACTGGAAACACTTGACTAATTGCAACGTCGTAAATAGTAAAGACAATGGAAGTCCAACATATCTTATTATGACCTTCAAAAAATTATTTTAGGCTTTCCGCAAACGGAATCTAGTGGTCAGTCTTTTTGTGAATGTAACCAAATGGCAAGTGTAGGGTTCCTTTGGGATTTATTTTCTTTGGAAGGTTGTACTAAAGTTGTAGTAAAACGCTTAATATAACTAATGTGAAAATAATTAGAGACAAAAGCAGACGTAAGGTGTTTTAATCAACGACCAATGCAAGAGGAATCAGAAGATTGGTGATTAGTATTACAATAGTATTTTTTGTGAAATTATTATTATTTTCTCTAATATATTCGACACAGCTGGTAGAATCGTTATTGGTTGGGAGATTTGAAAAATGTTTAGAGTTAGTCATTAGGCAGTGGCTTAACATAACCAATTTCTAGTTCTTGTTGCGTATTTTCAGACAATGCAGTTCGCGGTGATGCTGTCTTGCGATCTGGTGATGAAAGAGTCGGAGAAAGTTTTGGTGCTGTGTGTCGAGCTTCAAGAAAAGTTTCCGGAAGATTCGGCGGAGTACCACGAACTCCGGAACTTATGCGACAAGCTCACGCTAAGAAAGATCAAGTTCACGGCCGCGCACTGCTTCGACGTAGACAGATCGACGATTTTCTCTCTGGTCAGCAACACCGTCACGTATTTTATAGCGATCATACAGTTCATAGAGAAGGATTCGAAACACGGCGGAAAGAATTAAGAATGTGATTTTTACGAAACATTTTGTTATTTAAGTTTGTAAGTGTGGAACTTCAGAAAAATTTATCAGCTCTTCAAGATCTGTTCCTTTGTCTAGATGATTTCATTCCTATCAGATCACTTTAACTTTCAATCCCTTAAACTAAACAAAAAGGGAAGGGATAGATACACACAAAAGTGAAATGAGGACCATACTAAAAGATGCAGAGTTAAACGGAGCTCACGTCCACAAAAGGCGGACTAAAAAGAGATCAGGTCCAAGAAGGGATCAGATATTTGGACAAAAAGATCCATCAACCATATTTTATTGAAAGCAAACAAACAGGATTCGATACGATCGAATCATTAACAATGAAACGCTGCCCGAAACGGCAGCAATCCTAAACCGAAAATTTAATACTGCGAGGCAATGGTGATGTGACATCAGTTTTTTGAACGTCTAGACGTTCACGCCGCTGATCCTTGCCTGAAGATTTCCGCTAGCACGACCAAGGCGACGCTAGAAATTAGGAACAGACCAGCTGGCAGCGAACGGACCATGTCTTCGTGACCTGACAAACAAAAAATCGATAGGTTCGCAGATCACGACGTCATGAAAACATCATGCAATTGTATAACCGACGCTCATGCTAATTAAAAGAAGTACCTGGCTTCTCGCCGTTGCCACAAAAGCACGGAAAGTCTGCTTAAATAGAAACACGGTCGTTAAAAAAAAGGTACATTTGAACTACTAACTCAGAATAAACAACACACAGATGCGACGGAGAGCGCCGAATGACCTTGTGTCCAATCATGTACCGAGTGACCCGCTAATTATGGGGCTCAACCTTTAAAACCTATCAAAAAAGATAACAGCGAAACATGACAGAAGAAAAATTTGGAGCACTACAAAAATCGCATACCCTGTTTACTGTCTTTTGACAATTTATTACAAATCATGGTAAGTCCTTGACACAAAAGTTGGAGTTAGCGAGTTGAGAAATGGAACAAAGTTAACAAAAACATTACGGCATATGCAGAAGGACAAAAACCTACAAAAAAACAGAGTTAAACAAATAACAGAAAAAAAAACATCTTAGGACCGTAAAGGTTTTATAAAAAATCTAATCTAAAAACGTTGTATAAAAACGAGACCACCTTTCTAATTAAAATAAAAATAACAATAAAAAAATTCTAAGTTTGTTGACCGAAAACTATGGAACATTGATTTCCAAATTCAGACGCATATTGATGTTTCCGTAGTGCTCAATTGTTTTTTCTTTCGCTATTTCGAAAAAGATAACTTAGCGATTTTTCGTTTTAATTTTTAATGTTACTTTTTCCTTTTTAAAACATCAATACAGATCACTAAAGTAGATCCCTTCTATAACGAAATCAACCAAAAATATATAACAAAGGCTTTTAGTAGGAGAATAGATATAGACCGGCAAACGTCACTTTCAACATAAAATTAAAAATATGTGAGTAACTTAGGTACGAGGGATTATATTTAAAATATATCTGGATTTTTCTGAGCAATTCAAAAATGTCTTGATATACAGGATGTTCTATTTAAAATAGGTCAATAGTTCGTTGTCCACGAAAAAAACATAATGAACAGGCCTACTCGGTACATTGTACAATATTGTATTGTCATATATTATTGAAATCGTTTAAAATGAAAGCCGCCGATTTACTTCTATAAAATTTTGTACAGGCAATATATCTGTCGCCTCTGTGTGACGTGTATTCTAAGCTAAGAAACAAAATACCCGCAGCGCTGGCGGGACATTTGAACTACCACGCCGTGCACTTACTTACTTCGAGCGTTGTCGCCATCGCGCATATCCTCGTCACTTACGGCCCATCCCATACTCCTCTTGATCGCCATTTTCCACCTCGTGTACTTCATGTCGCGCACTGTAAATAAAACGATTGAGGAGAGAGTAAAAATTTAAAAAAATAGATCTGAATTTTTTTCCATTTCCGTATAGTGTTCAAAGTATATCATTTTGACTCTTGACGGACTCTCCCCTCTCATTCATACGTATCGTTTCTGAGTAAATCCAACAGACAGGGGTAGATATCGACCACGTTTCGGCTGATATCAGTTGCAGTGTCGAATGACATATTTTACCGTGCGTTTGTAGAAAGCTTCTTACCAGTGCATCACTAATTGTTCTGTTATGTCGAGTCGAAATGTTGAGTTGAATGTTTAATAAGTAGCTACTTCATTAAACAAAAGGCATTAAAAAAAAACCTGCCTACTTTGTCAATATCTTCAATAAGCGATATCATTAACTATCAGTTATTCAATGAGAAAAAAAAACGTGGTGAACAAGATATGATAAGAAGGAAAATATATTTCCTTTATCAAAACCAGATTGTACCTACTTTGCATAACCTGAAAAGGAAGCTAGAAGAAGATGAACCCCATATTGTTAGTTGCAAAATGGAACTGAAATTTCTACCGATAAAAACAAGTGGTAATGGAGTCGCACAGATTGCACACTTGGAGATTTAATTACATTTAGAAAATAAAATAAAGATAATATAATATTCAATCTTTATAATTTTTAAAAGACGTTAAAAGTCTTCTTCCAATACCGACCGATATTTTATGCCGTCAAAAGTCGAGACGACATACTTTGAGATACGGTATACCATCCTCGCTGATCGACGGCGTGAATACGTCGTGAGGCGTGGCCTCTATCTTGTCTGCGTCCCACACTTCGACGCCCTTCGCGCTACCCGCCGCTATCGCCGCCCCCAGGCACGTCGTCTCTGACATTGTCGGTCTCACTATTGAAAATTGACAATTTAAAAATTCCGCGCATCATCGGCGGTCAATCGAACTGACCGACCGGTATCCCGCAATAGTCCGCCTGCATCTGCATCAGATAGTCGTTGGAGGTCATGCCGCCGTCCACCAGGAGCTTATTCAGGGGGAAACCGCAGTCGAGCGTCATCGCCTCGAGCACGTCCCGCACCTGGTAACAAACCCCCTCGAGCGCCGCCTTCACCAAATGTCCGGGCTTCGTTTCTTCCGTAAGGCCGCAGATGACGCTGGATTTTTTCGTTAATATCGTAATTTTAACACAATTAATTAGAACAAAAAATGTTCAGATTTTCACAGTTATTTTATGACAGCTGTTTCAGTAGCACCCGGCCTTTATCAAATACAAAATATGACAATATTCCGACACCTATATGTAAATAAATAGGTAGTAATAGATTTTTAATTATCCGTGTAGGGTTATAAATTTAAATTTAACAACAGAGACGCATTTAAATCCAATTGATCATTAAGTAATAGATTCGAATATCTCATTTTGGTAATCTCCATAGCGTCCAACAAACTTAGTCTTTCTTTTTCATTGATTATGTAAAATATCAAAATTATCGCCAAACTTGTGCATATCTGAATAGCATAGTTAGAATCCGAAATTTTATTTTTATACGCCCTTTTATGTTCGTTAATGCGTTTCTTAAATGTTCTACCTGCTTGTTCAATATATAAAGCAATCTTAAGACCAAATTTAGACAGACGCTTCGAAATTTTCTTGTTAAGTTCTCCTACGCATTTTATTGTTTTATAAATTTTGGGTTTGGTGATTAAAATGTTATAGATAGAGTCCAGAGTTACTTAAAACTGCTTCTTAGTTATAATCTTATCTATCAAAGGGGAGTCGTAACCATTGTTAAATGTCATTTGTTTTATAACATTTCATTCATTTTCAACATTTTCTGTGGAAAGTGGTATATTAAGCAGTCTAAAATAAAAGTTCGGAATCTAACTATGCCATTTATTTAAATTTTAAAATGCACAAGTCTGACGATAATTTGAACATTTTGCATAATCAATCAAAAAGCAAAAACCTAAATTTGTTGGAAGCAATGGGGATTAACAAAATGAGATATTCCAATTTATTACTTAATGACCAATTGAATTGGATTGGATTTAATCATTAAAATTAAAATAACTGTGAAAATCTGAACATTTTTTGTTCTAATTTAATTGTGTAAAAAGTGTTTACGTTTAGCAGCGCCACCAGTGAAGAATAAATTCCGGGATGCCTTATAGAAAGTATCCAGACACATATAAATAGAGTATTTTAGTAGATTTTTTATTCCAGGATTAAGACCCTAGAAGGTTTCCGCTTACTTTTGAATCGCCCTGTATGTTTTGTCCAATATGGAAACGCTCGTATCAAAGATGTATAATAATATTAAATATTTTGTTTGCATTTTTTTAATTACTCCTTCAACATGTAAATTAAAGTTAATTAAAGTAAAAAATCTGTCAGAGCTCTAAAATAGGAAAACCCGTGAAAGGTTCACGTCACTGCAGTCTGGAAGAGTATAGTTTTATATTTCGCGCTTACCTCCTGGCGTCTTTTCTCCAGTAAGGCGCATAAAGACCTGAAAAAGCAGGAACGAAGACAACTTCGCCGGCCTCGCCGACGTTCTGTGCCATTTCGGCCGATTCGGCGGCATCATCTAACAATTTGAGATTATCCCGTAACCAGCGGATTGAAACGCCTGCAAAACAGAATCCGGTGGTGGTGCTTAAGACTAAACCAAATAAGAGCAACCTGCTATCGCGACCGATCCTTCTAGAGCATAAACAGGCGACTTGTCGGGGCCCAGCCGGTAAGCGACTGTGGTTAAGAGACCGTGACCGCTTTGCACAAGCTAAAGTATATTTCTTAAGAATGACAGGCTTAAGTGATACTTGAAGAACTTACGCTCGTGCCAGTATTGTACAGGATAAAACAACCGGTTCCATAAGTACTCTTTGCTTGCCCAACTTTGAAACAGAGCTGACCGACCAGCGCCGATTGTTGGTCGCCCAAAATCTTTTGGATGTTCATAAAAAAGTTAATAAAAGAACACAAAAATACACTTGAATTAATTGTAGGCAATGTAAACTAAGCATCAGAACATTATTTATCTACCTTCAATTGAATAAAGTAGTCAAATTTTTATTATTTTTTCACATGATATGTTTGTTGCCCCAAATACTGCAATTTTTGCAATAACACATTTTTTTGGGATTAGCCAACCAGGACCAAAAGAAACCTTCTGAAATTAGTTGAAACATGCGCAATTATCTAAGCTAGTGTAGTTCACACTTACGCCGGAAATGGGAACACCTGACAACTTCGGAATCGAGGTTATATACCCGTAAATCTCCGAGGAGCTTCGAATTTCCGGCAAAATACCCATTGGCACGTCGAAAATGTTGCACAAATGAGGATCCCATTGGAGAGTTTCTATGTTCATCAGCATGGTTCTTGACGCGTTAGTGCAGTCTGTTATATGAAGACCTCCGTTAATGCCGCCTGTGAAATTCTGAGAAAAGACTCTTTGATTAGGCACATTATTTTAATAGGCAGTTTTAAAGATGCTTACTGACCCAAACTAACCAGGTGTCGATGTTTCCAAAAAGGCACCTGCCATTTTCCATGGCTTTTCTTACACCGGGAACATTATCCATGATCCAGCGAATTTTCAACGCGCTAAAATATGTGCTGACTGGCAGTCCGCACAAGCTTTGCAAAAAGTTTTGTGACCTTTTACCATTCTCCAGGATAATGTCCACAGTACTGGATGTTCGAATATCTAACCACACTACAAAAAAAACAGCACCCTGAAAAACTTATCGCCTTATTACATAAGTCCAGTTTACCTAAAGCGTTGTAGAACGGTTTGCCGGTGATCGGATCCCACAATATTGTGGTTTCCCGTTGATTCGTAATGCCGACTGTCACTATTTCCTCATAGTCAATGTCGAGTTTTTTTAAATTCTCGCAAGTAACCTCTACCGTCTCCTTAACCGCTTCCAGTATAAACATCGGGTCCTGTTCCACCCATCCTTCCTGCGGTATTATGTGCGGCACCTCTTTTTGGTGGTAGGTTAATACTTCCGCAGTTTTCGAGGCGAATACCTCTCATGTAAATACGATTAATTGTGAAAAATAACAAAAACATATACACAAACTTACTAAAAATCGAGTACTGGATGTCCCCTCGTCTATGGACCCTATTAATGGGCCGTACTTTTTCCTAACATTCGACATAATCTGGCGAATTTCTGTCCAATTTTTTTTAAGGTACAAATTCCAATTCAAATTTATGTCATTGTTCTCTGTTCAGGCTAAGCCCATAGATAAAAGCGAATTGGGTCGTTCGTTATTTATGTTCGTTATTGACACAGAACACTGAAGCAAAATGCATAAAATCCCCTACAACACGTCCTATATCACAGAGGTAGTGTTGATATGGTAAACCGAATCATAGATAACAGCGGTCGGTACCATACAGTTGCTGAGAAGAGAATGATTTTCCGGGCATGCCTCTATATTTCAGCCACTAACCTGCGCTTTGCACCATTTTTTTTCTTAACAGCGATTTTCACGCAGACAACTTTTTCTCCAAAAACATTTAACGATATCTAGTTATATTTTGAGAAAATACTGTAATAAAAATACCGCATTCAAACTGATTGATAATCTCTCAGCGGGCATTTTGGTTGTTGAATGAGGCATAGATTACAATACAAGCGAGATTCCAAATCTCGCGCATGTGCAAGTTGATTGGACTTTTTCAAAAAAAAATTATAGTTGCTTCATAAGTTCTTGTACTATCGACAAATCTAGGGCCTCTATATCGCTCACTGGATGCAACAGTGGTACATATCAAAAAATATCTATTTTTTGTTTTAAAGAGAGAATACTACCAATCAATAGGTAATTATAAAGACATATAACTATAAATTTTCTATTCAGTAGGAGATCTGATATGAGTTATCACAATATTTCAGTTTTTATTTTCCTCAATCACTGATTTTCTCGGAACTATTGTTTTGTTGATGTGCCACTATTGCACCCAGTGACTCTTAGTAGCTATATGGGTGCAACTGAAAAAATTGTAGAGCGTTGTATATTTACAGAACTTGTAGCTGAAGCTTATTGTTGGGAAAAAAGAGTATTTCATTTTATTTTCATATTTTATTTTAAAGCATTTTTTACAGCACAAATAAATAATATTTAAAATAGTTGAGAGATCCAGGTGGTTTTTAAAGGTTGTTGCATACTTGGATCAGGTTGTCGCGCAGAATTTGCAATTGCTGTATCACATCCGTGCCCACGTCTGGTATTAGGGACGTCCGCAGACCATGTTCGGGCATTAATGACAACATATTGCCATCCGGCAATGGAATATTTACATTTGCCGCGCCTTCTTTTGTGACGGGCCCGGTCAGCAAAGGACTGCCCTGATAAGACAGCGCCATTTCACCTTGCTTAGGTCTGCGCAAAATCACCTGAGGAATATTGTGTTTGACTTTGGGCGTAATGCTGCTCGGGAGATCAGATGGCACTTTAGTATTAGCCGGAGTCTTGTAGCTGTTGGTTTTAGCATTCCGGGATAATGAGCGAGACACTTTGCACGTCTTCGCGGTTCCTTTATTGCCCCGTGTCCGTGCACCTGAAGTGTCACGACCACTTTCAGCCGTCGTATAACCTAGGATAGTTACATCATGAATCTCCACAGATGATTATTAAGGGATTAGGCAGTATCATGCACAATCAAAACTCCGATAAAGGCTTGTTAAAATGCGAAAAAAAACGTTATGTCAAAAATACAGCAGAATATTGTATATACCTTCGTCTTCATTAATTTTGTAAGTTGGCCGATTCCTAACTTCCGATCGACTTCTACAAAGTCTCTTCACTCTAGAGTTGACGGTGGAAAACAAGGCGGACGAAATGGTATCGCATACGGCGCCGCTTTTCTGAAAGTGTAACACGTACACACGCCAGATTAATAAAAGCAAAAGAGGCAATTACTAGTTCAGTTAGAGTTCTTTTTAAAAAACAGGGCCGGAACTTCGCGCGGTGTGTGAAATCTATCATGCGCAACTCTTCTAATTCTTGTTCTCTCAGTGATTCCAATTCCGCCATCAGCCCTTTTTCTGTAAACGGTTGAATCGAATTTATCAGGCAAAAACTTAACTACGCTACTAATCTCACCCTGTTGATCCATGAGTTCAAGCAACTTTTTCTCCAGTTTAATTCGTTTACTACTAGATATTATACGTTCAGATGCTTTTCGTCTTTTTGTTCGAGGCATTTTAAATCAATTGAGAAATTATTGACACGAAAAACTCTTATTACTGATTAAATATACACTTTAAAATCTAACGGAAACCGACAACCCACAGTATCATTTCTTCTTCTTTCTTTCTACTTTTCTTTTTGTCTTCATAAAGTCTGCTCGGGGTACTCGCCTATGACTACTCATTCGTTATTGATGTTTATTTTTATTCTTATTCAGATCATTTAAATAATTGTATCCGTCCGCTCTAGTCATTATTCGTTGACGTTTCCTTAGTGTTCTGTGTTTTTGGAGCGTGAGAGAGAGAGAGAGAGAGAGACAGCGCTCCATGTGCTTACATTTATTAACCAAGAACGCAGAAGATGTCTCGCTTAATTGTTAAAAATTTGCCAAAAAATGTAATAGTTATTAAGGACGATTATGTATGGACGTAGCTTTGTTTTATTTTCAGACTACGGAAGAAAAAATCCGACAGGTTTTCATAGAGTTTGGCCATATCACAGACGTGCAACTCAAATACACACCCCAGGGTCATTTCAGAAGATTCGGGTTCGTTGGATACCAAAATGAAGCAGAAGCCGATGAAGCTGTAAAAAAGCTGCATAAATCGTTCATAAACACCAGCCGAATAACTGTCGAAAAGTGTGCACTTTTAGGTTAAAATCCTAGAATTTATGTTTTGAGACTGGTCTGGAAGTTAGTGAGGAATTACGGACATTGGCGTTTGCACCAATATTTTAAAAACCTAAAAAATGCAAGAAGAAATACTATACTTTTGGAATTAATTAATAAAATCAATAATGTATGTAAAAATTAGTGTTAGATGGTAAAATTTAAAGCTGACTCCAGGAAGAGCGCAAGATTTGTTTACACAGTTGCTTAAAAATGAAATCAATAACAGAGTGATGGCAAGTGTTATAATAAATGATAAATTGAATGTTTATTTTTTTTTATTGCATATGCTTTTTTTACATCTTATTAGCTACAGAGCCATCAGATAAATAAGTTGATAGCTTACCAATGATGAATTATTATAGGAACACTATCAATCATTTTAGTTCTTTTCTCCTTTTTAAGTGAAATAAAAACACAAGATTTTCTTTCTTTCTAAAACTTTGAAAAGTCCCCTCCAAATTTTTTTGGGGTACCACCAACTTTTATATACATTTTTGTTTTTTTTTAACATTCGTCTTCCTTTCTCTTAATTCTACAAATGAGTTTATCATCCTATCATTGGGAGCTAGGGCATTCCTCTTTCGAAGGGAGCTTTCTTCAAAACTTTGAAAAGTCCCCAATAAATTTTATCGTGTTACAAATCCTGGTTACAAATATTACAAATGGAAGCTAGGGAACAAATATGTTGCAAACGCCAATGTCCCTAATTCACACACATTATTTTGAGTTGTGGAAACCTGTGTTTCAGGTGACTTTGAAAAACCAAAATCTTGGAGCAAATATGCGTCAGACAGTACTGCTTTCAAAAAGGCCCATAATATTGCTGAGGAATCAGACACTAATTCAAGGATCTCCAAAAGCAAAGAGAAGGAGAAAAAAACTAAAATCGATCCCAAAGTTGAGTTGTTGCAGAAAGTAAGTTGGTTATTGATGGAGTTGGGTTCTGTGGACAGTGGGCATGACTTTTAGTACCAAGATGATCCCCTGTTTGAAGAATTTCTTGAAGTCCATGGTGGCTTTGAAGATCTAAAAAAACTGAAAGAAAATTCGTTAGAAGAGAGTCACAATTCAATTGTGCAGTCAGATAATGCTCATCAGTCTGATATCGAAGACACAGAAAAATTATCTTTTAAACCGATTAGCGACATGGAGTACATGAAATCGCTAATTAAAGGACAAAACCAACTGCCCGAGGACCAAAGGAAGCCCCGTCAGAAAACTGAAAAAAAAATTAAGGAAAAAGTTAAACTCTTTACCTTGAAGGTAATAGGCTAGGTTGATGCTAGGAATGAATTTAGGCAAATTTTTTCACCATTTTAAAGAAGCTTTAAATAAATACAAACATACTGTTTAGCAAACAATAATAAAGTTGCGGATTATTCAGTACAGGAACAGTAAAAGATTTCTCTGCAAAAAACTTATGCCATATTGTATATTATTGAATAGTTATGGCTCAAACTATCCAATATTCAGATTTGTTTTTGATCTTTTTTTCCTTCCAAGCTATATCCATATGATTTGGCGTTTCAGTTAAAAGATTTGCCTTACAAAACGAGCAAGAAGGATATAAAGGACCTGTTCCGGCCAAACATTCCTTTCAGCATTCGCATCCCGAGACACGTCAACGGTATCGCCTTCGTTGGCTACAAAACCGAAAAGAACTTTAAAAAGGCCCTCTTAAAACACAAAAGCTTCGTGAGTAAGTAGTGGCGCTCTAAAGTGTGAGGTCTTCCTGATTAAGCCAAACCATATTTCAGAGGGCAAACAGGTATGCGTAATGAGGTATGAGGCCAAGGATCCGGACCGGGAGGTGTCCACTGATCCCAAACGGAACCGATGGAAGAGCCAGGAAGAGGCGCTGAAAAACGAAGAGGATATAGGAGAATCCGGCCGGATCTTCGTCCGAAATTTGTCGTACACGACCACCGAGACCGATATCGAGCAACTCTTCTCAAAATATGGTATGGAGTATATAAACATATTACTAGAATTATTCAACAACCAAAAGTACAACGCCGACCAGATACTTGAAGATTTTGGTTAGCACTTTCTACAATATGCAAAAATGTATATTTTTTATTGGACTATATTTTTGGGTTTCATTGTTAATTACTTCTAATGGCCATGATTACATAAGGTCATGCGGCCAGCTTACAACAGATAAATATAGTCCAAAATTTCTAAAGGATGCCTTCATAAATGCAGGATCTGGAAAGCTGGTGCTCTAGGTGTGTTAACATATACAAAATAACGATCGAATTATCTAACGGCTTCAGCAATTTCACTTAAAAGATGTACTGAATAAAAATTTTTGCAAATGTTACAATTTTTCAAACGATTTCTAACTTTTCTAACTAAACATCATATTTTGTGGTTATTGCCCTAAATCTCGGGCGTCTTCTGTTCAACAATTTTTCGATTAGACATACGGTTTTCGAAAAAATCGATTTTTTGATTGAATTTTCCATTCCATTCCGTCGGAGGATCCAACTTTAAATTCCTGACGAACTTCAACTCGATAGTTGGAAATTTCGGCCGTTTACTTTGTTTCATAGCGATTTTCCGAGCAAAAACCAATAGTAGCAGACAAAATGGTGTCCGATTTCGGATCGACTCAATATTTTGCGGGCCACTGTGGATTGCCTACTATTAGAGCGCAAAAAAAAAGAAAGGTCGTATTTCCAACCCTTCAAAAACCTGCCGAAAGCCCGTTACGGGGAACAGAGAAGAGAAAAAATATTAAAAAACGTTTTTTATTTGACGCTGAAACTATATGTACCGACAGCGATCCCTACAACCAACCGTTACATAGATCTCGCGCAGTGAGGAGCGTATATATTTTCACGAAAGTCGATTTCATAAGCATCGTGAAAGAAACGAGGCGAATATTATTTAACGCATGCAACTTAGGTTGATTCTTCGTAAAGGGTAAACTTACAAAAATAATAATGAAGTGTTTCACGAAATTTTAGTTATATATTCTACTGTACCAAATGTCCCTTCAGTTCCAATAATATAGGGCTTCTCAAATTGTAGGCAGTTCTCCGATTCCGTTGCAGTGAAGAATAAGTTTTTAGTATAAGTTAATTATGACGAAATTTTTAAAATTTTGACACATTTCTTGACAGTGCTTTAAAAAATGTAGCTATTTATTGTTATTTATTTTTTCGTTGGGATTAAAATAAAAATGAAAAAAAAAAAACAATATGTTTAATGAAATCATAGCTGTTAGCCCGACATGAAAAATAAATAAGAAGTTCTAAAAATAAAACTAAAACAAAAAAAAGTTTTAAAAAAGGTTCAAAAAGTCCACCATTTTTAGTTGAACGATATTCCAACCTATTATATAACATTGGTAATAATAGACTTAGTAACTTAATTACGAAGTTCCTCTAAATTCTTTGCACGATCGTGTGTGTGTGCCTGTAAATAGTGCTAGCAACGTAAAACCAAAGAAAAAAATCATTTGGTGCTAGATCTCGGGATCTAGGTGGATTACGAAACGTTGTATTCAGAAAATCCTGAACTCCTTGCATTATGTGTGGGGCAACCATTTTGTTGGTATCAAATTTCATGTACAGGGATATTAAGAGCCTCAAATTCCCATCAATAAAAAGACCAATGGTATGGTTTCTTAAAATACCAGCCCATACGTTGACCTTTCTGGATACTGAGTCCTTAAAGGAATGGACATGTGTTGCTTCTCTTTTCAGTACCCAACAGCCACAAATTCATCGGTGAATAAAATATTCGGTGAAAAATCTTCAATTTGATTAGTTCATTCAGTCATTTCTTCGCAGAATACCATGCGTTTCTCATTATCTGCTGGTAAAATTTTCTTTCCCCGCCACACGGCGGTGGGAGGAGAGACCCCAACAGCTTTTTAATCTCGTGGCAATGGTATACATTTCGTGTCACTCTTTTACATTCCGTGTAACTTTGTCATGACCTCTATATAACAAAGGTTTCCTCGACGGAGATTCGCCACTCACACAATGATTTACTTTAGGCCCCTTGACCGAGGTCAATTTGCCGGTCGACTCGGCCACGCGCAAAATGAAAGGTTTTGGGATGGTGACGTTTATGATGCCCGAGCACGCTGCCAAAGCCTACTCCGAACTCGACGGCTCCGTGTTGCACGGTCGCATGCTTCACCTGTTGCCCGGCAAGGCGAGAGATGGCGGCGCGGTTGGCGACGAGGAAACCGATTTTAAAAAAAGCAAGGCGACCAAGCAGAAATCGGAAGCTGGCTCCGCCCACAATTGGAACCCGCTGTTTTTGGGTCACGACGCGGTAGCGGGAGTGATCGCGGATACCTACAACACAGCAAAAGAGAATATAGTCGGCGAGGACGCGAGAGGGAGCAGCGCTGCCGTCAAGCTGGCCTTGGGAGAGACCAAACTGGTCGCGGAAACTAGAAAGTACTTGGAGAAGTACGGCGTGGTGCTGGACGCATTCAATGCGGTAGGCGGCGTCTTTTTATTATTATTAAAAACGTCGAAAGAGCGTGCGTTAATTATTTTCAGCCGCCGAAAGCGAATTCGAAGACCGCCATATTGGTAAAAAATCTGCCATCGAAAACGCAGGTGGCGGAAATAAGGAAGTTGTTTGAGCGGCACGGCTCACTGGGTAGGGTCATCTTACCGCCTAGCGGCATTACAGGTACGTCTAGTAGACACCACTAAGACATTTTTTTGAGCTTATTATTATTATTATTATTATTATATTTTAATTTATATAAACTGTTCTGCTTTTTACTTTTTGTTCTGTATTTTATAGGGACTGCAAACATCATTTTAATGTAACTCAAATTGAAATTATAAGTAAACTTTATTAAACGCCCAAAATTTAGAAAAATAAAATTAGAATGATCGTTTAAAGTGCATATTTGTTGGGGCGCAGTCTTTGCACTATAAATAATAAAATAATATAATTTAGAATATAAATAAGATTTCATTATGAACATCAATAGAAAGGTCTGAAACTCGAGCTTTTTAATTTTTATTCAAAGGTTAATAATTTTTGGGGGGTGAATGTTCAAGTCTTAAATCACCTTAACCCATATTTTTGGTTAGTTACAAAACTCGGTTTATTTTAATAATGTTCATAAAAATTGATGAGTGTCATGAATATACCACTGCGATATACCTATTTTTTTGTTTTTAATATAGAAAAAAATGCTTTCGATGTAATTTGTCATTTAATGCAATGTGGTATTCTGTGATTATCGTAAGTGTGACAGAGTTACACCGAAACTCTTAGAATATCAGAGAGTGACAAGAAATGTGCGCTGCAGCTGCGAGATTAAATAAAAACCTGTTTGGGTCCCCCCTCCCACTTCCTTGTGGCGGTGAAAGGAAAAACAGAAGGTGTCGTGGCGTTTGGTTAAAGTAAAAGTCTTTTACCTTTGCCAAAAATAGCTCGCATTTTTAAAAAAATGGTAGTGCATTGGACCGAAGAAACGGTTCAAATTATTAAGTGGTATTTCTCGGTTAGTTTGCCCTGAGAAATTATTGGCAGATTCGCATTTTAGTTTGAAAACGGAAAAGATCAACATATGGGCTGGTAAGCTATTATCTTGGTTCGGGTTTAAAGGCCGTCGTCGATTGGAATTACTTCCTAACGTTTCGCTAGCACGAGTGGCGAGCTTCTTCAGAGGTCCTTCCATCTCCGATGTTGGACGTAGACCAACATCAACAACCAGTCTACGTCCAACATCGGAGATTGAAGGACCTCTGAAGAAGCTCGCCACTCGTGCTAGCGAAACGTTAGGAAGTAATTCCAATCGACGACGGCCTTTAAACCCGAACCAAGATAATAGCTTATCAACGGGCCGCGAAAGCCTTAACCAATTTATCATATGGGCTGGTATTTAAAAAAAAAACATACATGGGAATTCAAATACAAACAGATATTTAGGTCGTTTCCGTCATCAAATAATTCCAGCTGTTCAGGCTCTTAATGTCGCTGTCGGTAACAAGATGGTTGCCCCACACATAATGCTACAAGAGTTCAGAATTTTCTTAATGCCACATTTCCTAATCACATAATAGGTGGAACAATCAAATGGCCACCTGGATGACCAGATCTTGCACCAAATGATTTTTTTTCTTTGGAGTTACGTCACTATTTACAGGCACACATACGATAGTGCAACTTATTTAGAGGAACTTCATAATAAAATAACAAATGCTATTACCAATGGTATTCCTGAAACACTGGCCAAAGTTCGTCAAGAATTTTTGTGATAGGTTGGGATATTGCCCAGCTAAAAATGATGGACTTTTTTGCCTTTTATAAAATAATTATTTTTTTTAGTTTTACTTTTAGAACTTCTTTTTTATTTTTCATGTCGGGTGGGCTCCTATGATTTTATTAAGTATATTCTGTTTTTTTCTTTCTAATTAAAATTAACGTTTTTATTTTAGCAAGAGCAATAAATAGGTATATTTTTTGAAGCATTGTAAAGAAATGCGCCAAAACTTTAAAAATGTCCAAGTACGACATTGCGAGAAATTGTTCGTGTAATGTTTCCAAGCTTGATTCTATAGATATTTATTAAAAACTCCATATTTTTTATATTTACTTTTTATATTTTTTATTTTTATATTTTGTATGAAGCAGAATATATCTAAAAAAAAAACATTGCATCTAGACGTCTAATATAATTTGTTAACATGTTAATAATTGTTTTTGCCATCAACTTTGATAGTTTCATTAATTAACAGTTTCCTAATTGTTGACTTGCTAGGAGCGATAGAAGTGCCATTTTGAAAAAGTCTCATCCAAGAAATCAAAATGATACAAAACATGTAGAAATACACTAAAAAGTGATATACGTTTCGCAGCAGTATTAAAAAGTTCTATGAGTCCGCGTCTTAGGTCATCTTTTTCAAATTTGAAGCCTGTAGCATAAAAGACAGAATTATAGATATAATCGGAGATACTGGTTTTTAAAAATCCTGTCGTTGATGGCGTGGCTAAAAGTTTATTTGGTATGAGTTGTAGCCCTTAGTTCTCTTCTTGGTGCAACCGTGACTGTCCGATTATGAATTCTTTTCATTTTTATTTTTCGTTCAACAAAGTTGCGATCGCTTCGAGAACCGTCCCTCGACGATTCACTCCTCAATTACACAACACCCCGTATGATTGTTTTTGTTTCTTAACGTTACAGCCATCGTCGAATTCATCGAGCCGTCGGAGGCTCGAAACGCCTACCGCGCGTTGGCGTATTCGAGGTTCAAAAACGCGCCCCTCTACCTGCAATGGGCACCCGAGGACGGACTATCCGACAGAGTCCTCGAACCTGCAGCGCCGGTAGGGGACGTCGCCGACACGACCGACGTAGCGCCGGTAAAAGAGGAACAAAATGCCGAAGTCGACGAAGAACCGGAACCGGACACCACGATTTTCGTGAAAAATTTAAACTTCGAGACCAGAGATGACGCCCTGTCGAAGCACTTCTCCGGTTGCGGCAAACTGCATTACGCCACTGTCGCCACGAAACGTGACAAAAACAACCCGGGCAAAAAACAATCGATGGGTTACGGTTTCGTCCGATTCCTGCTCAAATCGTCGGCTGATAAAGCTTTGAAGACTCTCCAGCAGAGCGTTCTCGACGGGAAATCTCTCGAACTGAAGCGTTCGGAGCGCACTCTAGCGAACGACACGCGACCATCACGCAAACCGACTAAACTAACAGAACAGACGGGTTCGAAGATTCTGGTTAGAAACGTGCCGTTCCAGGCGAACCGTAAAGAATTGTACGAACTATTCGGGACGTTCGGTGAAATTAAAGCGCTGCGTTTACCGAAGAAAACGACACCGGGGGCCGCAAACGAGCATCGGGGTTTCGCGTTCGTCGACTACGCGGCGAATTCAGACGCAAAAGTACGGTTTACTTTTAAATTTTCTTTTAGTTCAGTTTTCCATATGGTAGGTTATCGCCTGTTTATATTAGTAAAGGATCTCCGGATGGATCATCTGACTGGGATGTTGTTGATTTGACACATCTTCGTTTCTGACTCTGTCAGATACATAGGCATCTTCATCACCGATCAGTCCGTCTCACTACCAGTCCTCACATGGCAAAGTTTACAAAATTAATTGAATTATATAGAGAAGAAAAATGGTGTAAAAAAATTATTATATTGCAACTGAGTTTGCCTTCTTAGCTTTGTTGCTTCTTTTGATATCAAAGTGTCTCTGATCTTGTTCTTAACGATCGAAACAAAGTCATTTTAAAATTGCAGGTCTGAAAGTAAAAAAAAAGAAACTGTGCCACATCAGTCGCAGCCTTTTATTTAATTTATGGTTTAGGGGACCCATTGTTTAATAAACGAGTCAAAACAGTATGGCTAAAATCTACCGAAGACATCCGATCGCTCCCGAACACAAGTAACCCAAAACGTCCGAAGTGGCTGACTGCAGCGATTAGCGAAGCTGAACTCTTTAATTGACACTTTGCGCATGCTTGATCGGTGCATAATTGGGTATCTTAGAGTAGGGAGGGTATTTCAGGTTTTCAAATAATAAAATGCAACTCCGTCTTAAATATTATATTTTTCAATCGATTGTAATTGTTCGGGTTCATCAAACGTAAAACTTAACCGAACTGCAAATTGATTCGTTCTAAAATAATAATTAAAGTCACTCTACTATTCTTTATATAGACTACTAATATAATTTTGGTCGGTTGTTTATGTTTTCTTGCTGTATAATTCATTTTTCTAACTAACACGCTATCTCGGGATAGGTGTCGAATGATCGAGCCGTCTTCGCAACCGGCACCATTTATAATCACGCTCCGATTCCCGCGTGTTCCAGTTTCTTGGAATGCGTTTTATTTAAAATGTTTCCGATGGCAATCGATTCTCAATATTGTCAGGTTGCTCTGCCGATAAACCCACTGAAGCTGAAATGTCCGCTGGTCCGCCGCTAAATTTAGTTGCTATTTAGTTACTCCCATTTTAGAACCAGGTTCACGGGAGTGGCCTTAAGAAAGTCGGGAAAATAATGACGAGCCTTTAACAAATTGCAGAGAAACGGTTGTTACAGTTGGCGGAAAAGTTGTGCAACTTTTGATTTGCCGTTGATTTCGTAGGAAGTGCTTTCTACACATTACGATTCAAATACTATAAAATTGATTTCAACGTAAGATATTGTTCTTGCACCGTTTTTCACTAACCACACACCGCAAAAATTGTTTGCGGACCACCAGGGTTCGGAATTTTAGAAGCTACGGGTAAAGTTTACAGAATTAAAAAATAAGTTTCCACTCTCTGTCTTTGATTACGGGATTACGTGGGATCTCTAATTGTATGTTTGTTCCGCAAAGTTTAATTACTCCTTTAGTAAAGAGGGTATCAAGCTGAATGAATAATTGAACCATAAAAAAGAACAAGGCTTGGAGGGTTTGACAAAAAAAATTCTATTCTTCTCAGTAAATTCCACAGAGTGTTTGAAATATGCACTTCATTAAGTTCGTTTTTTTTCATGTTTAGTATAGGAACACTATTAATTTGAAAATTTGAAACACCTTCTGGAATTTAATGTTAAGAATAGAAAATTTCTGTTGTCAAACTTTTCATGCCTTGTTCTGTTTTAATGGTTTAATTTTCCGTTCAGCTTGATAGCTTCTTTTTCAAAGGAGTTATTTAGGTTTGTAGTAGAGCATTAATACATTAAGTTTTTTAAAAATAAAATTAAAAAATGGATACTTCTTATTACAGTAATTAGTTAAATAGTGGAAATACAAAAAACATAAATTTTTATTTTTTCAATTATATATGTTAAAATCCTAATTTCAATTCTCAAGTACGTTATGAAATTCCCTGATAACTTTTGCCAACTTTTAACCTATAATTTTGACATTGTCAATATTACTCTTGGAAGTGAATGAATTGAGCCATAAACAAATGAACAATTATAGCAATCTAAATGTAAATACCGATTTGATTTGAACATTCTGAATAACATCCGACGCTTGCAGTATTAATTTCAGTTTGAATGAATCTTTCTTAATATAAGATTTATTTTTGTTTTCTCGTAAAACATACATATACTTATTACATAAATATACCAGTCGATCAGTAAATTCGGTTAATTTCCCAGGAGAATTTTGCCGTCGGAAGTGAACCTGATACCTAATTTTAAAGAAGGAATTGCAATTTCTGAAGACGATTTCGAGCTGCCTTTGCAAACCCGTCACCACTGAAATGTAAACTGCAAGTTCTTATTCAACTGAAGAAACAGAAAAAAGCTTTTAAGATAGTATTACCTTATCGAATGGACAACAAAAAAAAAGACAGTCCATCAGACCACGGCAAAATTACTGTGATTATGTCGCCGCAAGCTTACGCAATTGTGGATCTTACTGTTTTCATTTCCACCATCATTTACATGGTTCTTTGTGATATCTAGATCTTGTCTCTGCTAATATCTTTTAGACAGCCAGAAATATGAGAAACTTTTATCAATTGTGCTCATACATATACAAATTGATTGATTGAAAAGGTGAGGCGTTGTTGATTGTTGCACTCTATATCTCAATATTTTTGTCAACTTTTCTAACTATAATGTTATCCATTATAATATTGAAAATTAGTGGGCTGACAGAACCCCCTTATCCGATTCATCTGTTTATGTTTAGTACTTTGGTAAGTAACTGTCCTACTCTTATGTTTTACATTTGCCTCTTTTAACATTTTGATGGCATCCGTATTCAGTTGAACGTCTTAGTCATATCAGCAAAGCATTATTTGTTTTAAGACAAAGATTGTGGAGCGGCTTTTCCGAAAACCTTGTTGCTCTCTTAATTGAACGATTTTGCCTGGTATTTCCAGTACCCCTTGAAAATATTTTAAATATGTTATTTAAATTGAAAGCATTTTACAAACGTTTTACGTTTTTTCCGTCGATTTACAGGCGGCGTTCGAAGCGTTGGGAGGCAGCACTCATTTGTACGGCCGAAGACTGGTGCTGGAATGGGCGTCCGGCGACCAAGGCGTCGAAGAAATCAGGAAACGAACTTCCGAACACTTCGGGACGCGCGACGACGTTAAATCCAAAAAGAGCGTGTTCAGCATCGACTAAACCGCGAATCGTTGCGTGTTATCAATAAACCGCGTCTGCCATAAAAACAAAAAAAAAACAATAACATTAAATAATAATACATAAATAAATAGAACATTTAACGAGATCAAAAATGCCCCATCCAAACTAATTGATGGTTGGTCTGTCAGCGGTCAGCTGATGTGATGTGAAATACTAAAAGGATGTCGAACTTCCATTGTCTTTATTTTTAACTTACACAACGTTTTGGACAGTTGTTTCCCTACCCGTTATCGAGTGTAAACTAAACTTAATCCTGAGGCTAGAAGGTTTATATACTAGGCGACGGTGCTCATCCATGAGGGAGTCGGGTGTAGTCAAACGTGAAGTTGTTCAACGCCAGCAGCCTTATTAGAGGTTGCCAAATTGTTGGTATAGCCACGCTTGGCTTTCCGAAGATGTTTTCATTGTTTCTAATGAAAACTGCTTCTTTAAATTTGCTCTTTCTCCAATGCTGCTCTCTGTGAACAACCCGCGCTCTGGACCATTGGATGTTGTGTTGTTTGGCCCACACATGTTCTGCGATATCTGATTTTTGCGTTTCACCCTTTATTGTATGTTTTTTATGTTCTTCAACTCTTACTTTTAGAGGTCGTTTCGTTTCGCCAATATATGACTCTCCGCATTTACAGGGTATCTGGTTGATACACTCTTTATCTTGAGCCGACGTTTCAGGCTTTGTTTTTGTGAGTACACTTCTTAATGTTGATCCAGATTTAAATACAGTTTTAACTTGATATTGTTTAGCTATTCGCCTAATCTTTTCTGATATCCCTTTCACGTATGGGATCGTCAAGAGAGAAAGAGTATCTACCTCACATGGTTCCGGTGTGTGAACCATGTGAGGTAGATACAATTTCTCTCTTGACGATCCCATACGTGAAAGGAATATCAGAAAAGATTAGACGAATAGCTAAACAATATCAAATTAGTATTTCTCCTGAATCAGTGTCTACCACCTTCAAGCAAACGAGAGATTTCCAATCTAGCGCATGCGCATGATCAATAGACCTTCTTAACAATTGAAATAGTTTCTTTATAAGTTCCTGTATGATCGGCATTATGGGGGCTATACACATGCAGGCAAGTCCGCGCACAAGTGTGTCCAGATAAATCCGCGAGCAAGTGCGAAACAAATTGCGGTCACACACTATTCAGGTAAACCTCAAGGTTCACCAGTTGGTGGGGCCTGCTGCTATGCGGAAAATGAAGTTGGCCTTCCCACTTGCTCTTAAAATCAGACACAATCTGATTCGCTTCGACCCGCGCTTGGAACTGAACGAGCCGTGAATTTTGACACATACACATTCGCACTTACTTGCGTGTCTCGACCTGTACAGGCTAGTCTTAACACTTGCCTGCATGTGTTAGGCCGCTTTAGGCAGGGACTCCATAGGGTATGGTGGTTTTGGTGTGACGTATAATGTAGCTATTGAAATTAGGCGCTCACTCTTTTGATTATCCACCATCCTTGTCATAAAAAATGTTACTACTTGAGAAGTCAAATTTGGAGTGCTTGCGTTTCATACGAGTTTCATGTTTGCTTTGTATCCCACAACCAACTGCCAAGCTAAGTTACTTAAGGCTACTTCTAAAATATTTAATTGGCCTTTGGTTCCTTGGGATTGTCAATACAATTTGTTATTTTCTTAAGACTTTTGAAAGACACCATATCCCGCAAATATAAAAGCACGGGGTAAGCAACTACTACAAATTTCATAGGTTAGTTTGAAGGCACAATGCCAAATTACCCTTTAAGTTATAGATGACTGTAGTTTAGTTGTTGTGCCATTGTCTACACACCACAAAAACAGTTAATACTTTATTATGGCTAATGCAGGTAGAGCGAGCCATCCAAACTAACAAGTAAACCTTATGGAACACTTTCTTACTGCTATTGCTGTTACTCTCAGCAGCGCCACCATTCCAGAATCAAGTCCCCAACATTTGTTCTTTTCTAAATCACTTGATCGACTAATAGATGCCGATGCCAATATGGTTGGATTTAATAAGAAAATGAAAACTTGTTATGGTAGACAGACTAAACGGAAGTGTTCAAATGCTTTTTATTATACAAATAAAAATTTGTACTGCTCAGTAACAGCGTTCTTCTCCAGTTGCATATGTCAGGTACTAAAAAGGAGGAACTCAAAGTAACCTGCATATTTTGAGAACATTATAACAAAATAACAGCCAACGTCTCAATTTAACAGGAGAAAACAAAACACCATAACAAGATCTACAAAACCAAACTACACTTCCTAAACACTGGAAAAACTCATTTTTTAAGCAATGACTCGTCCTGCATAGACAGTTGGCCCAGTTTTTTGCCGATCCGTTCGTGGATGTCCAAAAACTTCGCAACGCACCGATCTATGCACACGGCTTCCCCCTTGGCGATTTCCGAGTCACCGTAAACGGGAGGAATGCACTTTTTGTGGCAAGCAGCGGTCATGCGGTTGTACATGTCCGCCATCATTTCGATTTCCAGTTCCTGGATGAGTTGAAGATTTTGCTGTTCCTTCTGAGACATTTTACAAGCTGCCGATTACTTGGGCGTACTAATTTTCCGATGTTCTGGAGAACTTTCTGTAACTGGGTTGGTATGATCCGTCGTTCGCAGTTTGCATGCGTTGCCTCACTTTCATATTTTCATACCGGTCCTTGTCGACGCTCCGTTTGACGAAATAAAATGCTCCGATGCCACCGGCTACGCAGCAAATCCTGAAAATGCGTCCTTTTACCGGAAAGATAGTTCGCAATATATATACTCTATAGGTTAGAAAAATAATTTTGCTCGCCCTTACACAAAATGCTCACCAGCCTATTGCTACTTTCGCGTGAACACTCGACACCATTCTTCGGTGAACTAACTGTCGCGAAACCGCTAGGATTGTGTTAATTCAACAGATTGAAATAAACCAGCGTGATTTAAACTTCCTAGACTCCTTAGTTACGGCCAGAGAATGCTAAGGTTGTTGGGGCCTTAGATAAATCACATATTTAAAGGTCTAATTTTTCGCTACAGAACGGACGATGGTTACAGACCACTAATTGTTGGAATCGATCAATCGACTCTGCAAATCAGCATCACAACTGACCAATTTCTTTCTCCACTTAGCATTTCCAAATATCCTGTGATGACGTACACATAATAGTCTACTGCCATGTGTATGAAAACTTCCACGTAGGACCAGCAGGAAGGCAGTTAGAATTGGAGTAGGGTTATTTTACGAGTTAGTCGGCAGTTGTTACGGCACCTTAGAATCTGTTTTTCTAAAAAAGAAAATTAGTGAAAATGAAATACTTTCTTTTGATTTCTTTACTGGTTTTACCGGCCCTTGTGTTAATTTTTGAAGGCGGTAAGTAGTACTATCTTATATTTGGTAAGGTTTTAAGTAACATTAAAATCACCCAATTTTCTGCATATAGTCATATATTATATGTGAGAAAAACAAATATTAACACTTACCCTTATTAACCTAATGTGGTGGCTTTAGGCAACAAGTTGGTAGCGTATGCAGATGAAGATCCTTTGGAAGATGAAGAAGCAGATGTTGAAGGAGAAGCGGAAGAAGCTGAATTAACAGCGGGGGAAACCGAAGATGATGAGGAAGAATTTAAAAATACAGCGTCTCCAGATGCAGATACAGTATTACTTTTTATTAGACCTAATACTCCTGGCGCATCTCAACTAGGTTAACTGTTAAATATTGTTTTTCATTTCAAAAAATTTAAGTGGTTGTTTCAGAATTGCCTGCTGGGGTGCCAGTTGAATTCCTTGTAGGCTTCCGTAACAAAGGTGGAGATGATTTTGTGGTTGAAACTTTGGATGCTTCATTCAGATACCCAATGGATTTCAACTTTTTCATTCAAAATTTCTCAGCGATCGGTTACAACAAATTAATTAAGTCAAAGGAGGAAGCTACTTTCCATTACAGTTTTTTGCCATCAGATGTTTTTGCTGGGAGACCATTTGGTCTTACCATTAACTTGGCCTACCGCGATTCGTCTGGTAATCAGTTTCAGGAGGCTGTTTTTAATGAGACTGTGCAAATTGTTGAGCTGGAAGAAGGTCAGTGAAGCAATTTAATGCAAGCACTAAACTATGTTTTTTTTTTGTGAATTTGTTTTAGGTTTGGATGGAGAAACGTTCTTCTTGTATGTTTTCTTGGCCGCTGGCGTGATATTGTTGTTAGTTATTGGTCAACAAACACTTCTATCTGTGGGTAAGAAACGTCCAACTAAGAAAACCGCGCCTGTTGAAACCGGGACGAGTAATCCTAACAATGTCGACTATGACTGGTTGCCGAAGCAGACGCTTGCCAGTTTAAGTGAGTGTTTAGTTTTCCTTAAACTATTGTAGCTAACCCTTTGCTAACGGAAGAACTGATCACTCAAAAATGTATTCATTATACACTTATGAAGATATGTTTCTTTTTTGTTTAGACAAGGAAAAGCAACAAAGATCTCCAAAAGCGTCCAAGTCGCCAAAGCAGATCAAAACGAGCCAAAGCCCCAAACAGCGTAAAGTGAAGCGTTCCACCGGGTCCGAATAGTGAACATCTCGACTGACCCTCAAAGCGAAACCACTCCATTTCCTAAATTTTTGTGGTGTTCAACTTTAATTAAATCCATCGATATTTATGTTTACTGTAAGGTTGTTTTTATTATATTATTTCTTTAATTTATAACTTTGTAAACAGTGTTGTGATCTTTTTTTGCTTTGCGTTAGGTTAGGATGGATGGATGTAAATATTCGGTTTGCCACAGTGTGGCCAAGTTAATAAAACGAATTTTTTTACTTATATTTTTAATTATTATTCTTGCCTAGCCTAGCCCTATTTAAGTACTATATGACTTGAAAATAGTTGTAAATTTGCCCTTTTTCTCTGATCTTTCACGTATTCACGTAAATTTCACGGTGACCTGCCCTGCCCTGAACAATATCTACACGCTTAATTAATTTTTTATCTGAAAATTTTGGAAAAATACAACAACAGAAATGCCACAATCAAACCGTCAACCGCACGTGTACAGTGTTGTCAGCGGCCATGTTGAACGCGACGATTGACTTACGCATACTGAATATCACAGGACAAGAATATAGCTACTAGAGATATAGCCTGCCGATCCCGATAATACCGGAACTTATGAAATAAGTTTGAATTTTTTTTTAAAGTTATTCGACATGCGCATGCGCGAGATTTAAAATTTATTTTGCACAACCAACATGGCCATGGCCAACATGGATGAAAATATTAATCGCTTTTTGGGAAGAAAATGGTCGGAACTGCAGGTTAGTGGGTGAGATGCAAAGGCATGCTCGGAAAATTACTACTTTCTCTACGAAAATATCAATGCCGCCTGCGGCGCATTAATTTATACCATAGTAGTGCCACTGTAAGATCTAATAACTATATTTATGAGGACAAGTGATATTGAACAGCTTTTACAGAGTATATGATGGAAGAGCATAATAAGTTAAATAGAAATTAGACTTGAATTTTAATTATTTATGCAAAAATATAAAGTGTGCGTTTATTCACCAAATTCTTTAAGATGTTTAACTGTCGATTCAAAATAAATGCACAAGACCGTACATGTTACATTAAAATTTTACACCTGGGCGGGACAGTAATAATTTTCCTTGACTGAAGTTAAACAGCTAGAGAAATAGTGGGTTGCCTACTTCCAAATAATTAATTGGACCAAATTCTTTAAACTAAGTACATATGTGGGCATATTTGAAATAAGTTATTGCGCATTCTCTCACAATACTAGTTGTGATATAAAATAAAAAGTAAAAAATTCTCCCCACGTGAACGCTTTTAATTTATCTAACTATTGGTAGGAACATGTAATGACGTCGATTAAGAAACGATACCGTCCTTTTCTGTCTCAGGGGAATCCTCGCTACCTCTTCCTCGGGTTTGAAATTTTGTGAATGTTCTAGCTCGAAATCATATTCTCGAATGGTGGACTCTGTAGTTTTCAAGATCTTTTCAGTTGGGGTTGCTGTTGCCAAAATAAATAGACCCACAGCAATAAGATACCAGCTCATCTGAAAAATGTGATTTTCAGAATCTAACGACATATGCAGGGACATAAAAATCTGAAAAAAAACTAGAGCTAAACAATAGTATTCTATGCCAATTTATCTACTTAAATACTTTGTCTTCAAATTGACTAGACTTTAATTTTAACTTTTCTGAATTTAACTACACTTGCAAACTCACCCACGTATTCATCCTTAATAATGGTCAAAATGGCGTAAATTCGGGAATACGCCTTCTTTCTGTAAAATGACATTAAATAAGTCAGTCCAACTTACTTCACATGTTTATATTAGGCAATGTACTCAAATTAGCGCCTCAATTTTCACCTCTTAATGTAAATATATTTCATTAACAGTTAATTTAAAATACGTGCGAAGTGCAGCGTTGCCATAGGGACCTTTTTTTTCCAGGTACCATTCGTTAAAAATCGGGTAGTACATTTTAAAAATGCAAAATCCGCATAATGAGATCAGAAATAAATAATGACGTTGGTGACACCTATATTTTTTTGATATTAAACATTGAAGGAAGCCAAAAATATTGTTTCCAATAAAATTTTAGTATGAGGTCTCCTTAATGGTGTGACGATGCTAAAAGTGAAAATTCGTTGATTTATTTTAAGGACAAACTTCACGTCAATCTGATCTAAACACTAAAATAGAATTAGCATTAAGTCAAGATGGTTTTGATGACGAGCAACTTATTTTAAGTCAACAAAGATTTACTGAACAATGTCAGTATCGCACCAATTTGCTCTTTCAAAATAAGCGGTTAAATCTGGGGCGGGCGCCACTGGTAGAAATAAAAAAAGTGTTGTGCACCTGAAAATACCTTTTGACGTACAAGTGCAGTTACCAAATTTCTCAAAGATATCTGCAATCCTTTCTTAGATAATTAGGACGTATGTTGACAGATATATGAACTCATTTCCTTAAAAATATACCATTAGAGAGCATCCCGTATTTTCTTTAATTATAGCCATATTGTTCCAAAATTCGTTAAATTTTAACGCCTATTCCTATCTAATGTTTATGTTTTGGCACCGGTTCATTCTAGCCGATAGACAAATTAAATAAAAAGTTAAAAGCAATCGCTTTTTTGCATCTACAACGGCGCTTGTCGTATTCGATGGGTGTTGTTGTTTGATGGCGAATCCATCATGTCTGGAGTTGTGTTTATCATAATAGTGCCCACCGAAGATCACGAGAAAGTGTTGCTACGAAAACTAAAGAAAAAAGTGAAAATTGAGGAGAACCCCGAAATCATATTGTCTCAAAAATTTAGTACCGAGGGTCTCGAATATTCCACAGAATCCAATCGGGAGAAATGTAAACAACACCTGCCCAAGCACAAAACTGATCAATCGATGGAAAATGTAAGCACATCTCAGATGTAAACTGTTTCCAATATTTTTTAAATCAAATGCAAATCAGCAAAATTTAGGTATATGTATTGAAACTTTCCATACCAAGTCTCTTTTAGAGCCGAAAAAAAGCTGCTTAGAATAAGTGGAATTTTCGTTTTTTTTTTTTGCAAAGAAAATATAGAGATTTCTACAAGACCATCTCGTTTAAGTAATCCCCTTTGCTGCCGCAGACAATCCGTTTATTATTGAAAGAACTGGAAATAATCCATTCCGTGTGGACCCAAACCGAAGACGGCAATTACTATCAAGTGATATTTTCGATCGAGAACGAAAAGTGCGAGGACATTTTAGAGAATTTGAGGGACAGCGATATTGGAAAAAAGCTGCAATCGAAGGTGAGCGTTATCCCTTGCACTATTCATTACAAGGGAAGCGAATACAAGGTCACTGCGAATGCCTCGAAAAGCGATGAAGAAATATTAGAAGAAAAGTAGGTACAACTGAACATGCGGTATAACTGCTATGCGGCACAGAATATTCTGGCGAAACGCAAAGTTCCAATTCTGGGACGAGAAACTACTATAGTTGCTTAAATGATATTCGCATTAATCTTTTCTGTATACGGTACCTAGTAAATGTGATATAAAATATAATTTTAAACACTTCAGATAAAATTGCAATTAATATTAAAAACGGCATGCGACTGGCAATTATTTTGATCGCAGAGTTGGAGATTGCTGAAAATACATTTTTTTAATAAGAAAAAAATCCAAAGTTTTTGGATACAATATTTTGTGGCATATATGCAAGAATTAAGTCATTTTAATTTGGAGGAAATACAGTTTCTTTAAATTTTTATATCCAGAGAAACGGAGGGAACCAATACTGGATGGAATTTCTTCATTTCTTCCGTTAGATCTCGCTTAACAGTTGCACAAGTTGTGGAAAACGTCAAAGTGCGCGCTGCCATGACTTTCGATTTCATTGTACTGTTATTGATTTCCACGTAAGTAAAGTTAATAATAAAAGCGATTATATTTAAATTATTCAAAATAAGTAAAAGTTCGTACATTATTTTCGACATAAAACACAAAACTAAAAAATTGATATTTTTTTTACAAAGGGTACAAATGCCAATTGCATTTTAATATAATACGAATTAAAAATACTTTAGCCTTTCTAAAACTAACAGTTCTCATTGATTTATTCTGGGGCAGCATTTTTTATATCTGGATAGCGATGAAGAAGTATCCTAAGTGATAACTTGTAACTTTTAATATTATAGTAGTATGTGCAGAAATAAGGACTTGCGACCTTAGTACAATCTTTATTTTCTAATCATATTTCAATCATAATTAAAATATATTCGCATCTTGCAGAACTTTGTGTGCTCTCGGTTTGGTAGAAGACAGCAAAATATACATGCTCTCGAGTATGCTCATTTCACCGATGATGGTGAGCGATGTGCAAATCGCTATTTTGACGAACTTACAAGTGCAACAATATTGCAGGGTCCTGTAATGGCTGGCACGTTCGGGTCGGTAGTTCAGGACAAACATCTGCAGAAGATCGGAGTCCAGAATGAATTGATTGGTTTGGGGATAGCGACGATTGTCGGGTTTTGTTACGGGTCCCTCATTTGCCTTGTTACGGACAAATACGGTTACCATGATTGGCCCACCTATGAAATGTATTCTAGGTAAGTTGAATATTAACTTATAAAAAAAAAGAAAATAATTTTTGTTTAATCGATATTTTTGATGCTTTATATTGAGTTAGTAAAAAGTGCCGGAACACTTAAATATCTGTGACGTTACATGTCATAATTTTGATATTTTAAATATAATGCCCTATTTATTTTTCTTGCAACATTTACATTACAGCATTGCTATTGGCATTGTTGAATTATGCACGTCCAAAAACACCCTGATATTGAATTTGAGCTTGTGCAGTTTTCGAGATATTCAAACGTTCCTGTAATTCTTGCTAAAAATGTGGTATTTTCGTAGCTCAGTATTTAATAGAAACAAAATTTTCAAATTACGAAACCTTATTAAATTCGACATTGCTTGAAACAAAATTAAATACTCCATTCTATTAAAAATATTGACGAAAAATTATGACGCGTAACGGCAAAGTGGTAAATTTGACGACATTGCTATAAGCATTTTTGAAATCTGCATGTTCAAAAACCCTCAGGGTATTGAATTTTATCGTTCCAGCTTTGGAAATATTTACGCTCTTTACTAACCGAGTATACATTGAATATAGTTATTAAGATTTCCATATCTGATGATTGACATTATGTGGGTAAGCGCAGTCAATTTTTTTTTATTCAGAGTATTAAAGTACCATTATTATCAACCTAAGGTCTAAAATGTTTGGTTTTCGAGATACAAGTTTCATTCAACAATGGACATTTTGAACATATATTGTGCATTTGATTAACAGTGTAAAGAATGTAATTTCTAGTAGTGTTTCTATGTACGGTGATTATATCAAGAATCTTCCCGTTGTCTGAGTTTGGATTCCAGGATAAGCATTCGTCAATAGTAAGGCTTGAAGACTATTTCATGTTTCAGAGTGACATTTTTATTCTCTAAATTTATTACTCTAAAGGTAAACAAGGATTGATTGTGGTCAATACTGGCGTTTCGAACTTCCATTTTCTAAAAACGTTTTCTATAGTTACTGCTAGTGATACTTATTATTTTCAACATGACTAAGCCACTAACATATGTTAAAAATAGCAAAGGCCTCGAAATCTGCGCAATGCCAAGATCATTTACTTTTATATCTGACTGTGTGTGAGGTAGGATTATATCCAGTTTAATGCTGTTATGCCATACTTTTATAACATAAAACTTCATGATTTAAGCAGTCATACGCTTTACTTAAATCTAAAAGTAGTCGTAAAGCTAAATTTTTGTTTTCTAAATTCTGTACAATGGCAGTAGTAAATTGAAATATATCCGACAGTTGTTGATAAATCCCGAAAGTATAGAGCACCATTCCAAATATTTTCGAAAACTTCGTTAGGAGACTTATCGGTCTATAATTATTAAGGTCCTATACCGCGTTTTAATGAATTTTTTCATCAATGTTGCATCAAGGTTTTGTTTGCTGGTCTGTGGTGTATCTGTCAGGCCTATGTCCCTAACCTTACGATGCTGTTACAATTTAGGACTTGTAGTGGAGTTCTATTTTATTTACAAAGGCTTCCAATACGACACTTCACAATCACGACTTTAAAGATGGACAGTTTTAAAATAGTGGTTGGAATTTGATCTCCTTCACTGCTGCATTTATGTTTCGGTTTCTGGATATATTCAAAAGTTTGGTTGTTACTAGATATAGCACTACAAAAATGACAGCTGACTGGTGCAAAAAATTTATTAGTATTTATGTCCCTGTAGTGTCTAATACTTATATGGTTGAATGCATCAGGGAAACGCTTAAACATTTTCAAGGTATTTCTACAAAATATTATAAGGAAAAGCCAATTTCCAAGTTCCAATGAAGTAACTCCTGTCAAAACGTAAAGTAATTACCGGTCCAAAGCGATTACCATGACAACTTACCCAATGGAGTCAACCGACTCCCACTAAATTTACGCAAATCCCATTTTGCAGTCACCGGGGACCACGTGCTTCACGTCCACGCGCCGTCCTTCACCTTTGCGATGCTGCCGCTAGCGGCAGTTAGACTATTTTCCTAGTCCCCCTTTTATTGACATAGCAAATAGGGCGAGCTATATTACAAATCGTCCGTTTCTTAAGAATTATTAGTTATAATGCAAGCATTAAAAGGGCGTTATAGATGGTGTATTTCGGCAAAATCGGGTGGGACTAGGCAACGCCGCCCCACGAGGCCGGGGTGTCTTGAAAACAACTTTTCCACTGACGTCAACCGTTTTGTGTCTTTTCAGGGGCGAGTTGCGCTCCCTGTGGGTAGGGGCCCTGATCGCTCTCTTGTCTGGGGCAGCTGTGGCCTTGGGGGTGTTGAGCGATAACATCGCCTCGCTGGTGGGCGTTGCCATATCCACTTCGCTTATGCCGCCCACCGTTAACGCGGTGAGTAGCGAAAAATATTTATACAAATGTGCACGTGAATGCATTCAAAATACCCAATTATGTACGGATAAAGCCCGTTACCTTGGTAAAGTACTGTAGCGAGCGACTTCGGACATTTTCAGTACTTTGGTCACGGCTTTGGGAGCGATCAAATGTTTTCGCTAGATTTTAGCCATTAATGATATTTTGACGTTTGTCGATTCTGATGGCCATGTCAGAAGCTGATATTTTAAAGTGACGTGCGTAAGCATGATCAGTGTATAATTGGGTAGGCAGTAGAAAAAAGAATTTCTAAAATACCTCCCATCAGGATTTTTTTTAAAGTGACCGTACGCGTGTCAATTGTAATAGACATTGTACAATATGTTACAGTCTGCATTCTTTCTGATCTTCTGTTTTCTTGTAACCTTAAACTCCATCTTAGCAAATGGTAATGAATTACTAAAAATCAGTAAAAATTGTCATTAAATATAATAATGCATAAATGAAGTTGGTGCTTTTAAATTTCGTAGCAAGCTGGTACATTGTAATTCCGACTAACCTCACAGAATTTAAATATTTTCACTTATACTCTAAAAATATAGGAAATATTTCGAACTTATTTTCAAAATTATCCTTCGTCGTGACTCAAAAATATGAAGAAAATGTCTCACTAGATGGCGTTTAAAAAGCAGTTTTTGACAATGTTTAGAATTATTAAAATTATTGCAGTTTGTTTTTTAATGTTATGGAAAAGATAAGGAAAAACGATGACTACAAAACAAGGAAGAAGTATTTTCATTACGGTTTTAAATAATGAAGTTGTGCTTGATTTTATCCGTGCACCAAGAGAAATGATCGCTGGAAAATTGTCGCCAACTTACACCAAGGAGAGACAATGACAGCCATTGAGCTTACTAATATTTTGGACACTATTTCATGATGCCCATCTGTTATCTCTTTTGGAACTTCATCTATGTTTTGAAGATTTTAATATTAATTTAAAAATAATAATAATAATAATAATAATAATAAAAATAAATGTAATAATATTAAAAATAATAATAGCAGTTTCCTTAATTCTGTTCTCAACATCATGGTTGGTAAGTCGAGTGCCTGTTCTCTTTTACCTCGTTCACCGGTGCTATACGGCATAAGTCAGAGGCAGATCGAGATTTCTTCAACAAAATTGAGAGTCGTTTTACGGGTGTTCTTCTTCTTCCCTAAAATCACAACAAAGTAACAACTTCTCCATTACACAAAATATCCTCTCAAAATAATAAATTATAATTATCTTTTCTAAAATTTACATTTGAAAAGCAAGAAAACTGGTCCTTCAAAATAACTTAATAGACCGTTCGGTGAATAAAATTCTACTGGTTTTCAATAAAATGATATTCAAGAATAGAAATTGCGCACTGTCAATAGAAACACGTCCATTTTCTCTTGAGTTTTCTTTTCTATCGCGATTGAGAATCCATAATGGCCCAGGTTGATTGATTTTGTACTTCAGTAGTCATGGTGATCAGTAAAGAAAACATTTGAAGTTAAAGCTCTTGTACCAAAATCTTCTTAGTTCGCCGTACATCAATGAGTTGTTTCGATCAAGAAACTGAAGAAAGTATTCTTCAAGATTTTGCTGACGCTTACGAATTCCAAGAATTGCAAGTCAGGCATTTGGTAGCAATTCATGAACTTTTGCTTAGAAAGATTATATAATTTGGATAGAGCTGATATTCTTGTGGAGAAACTCGCACTCATTCTTCTCGCAGTGAAGACTTTGGCTCTAGTTCGGCCCAACAAAACTCACGAGAAGACTACAAGGAGAGTATACTGACATTTTTATGGAATTCCATGGCTGCGCAGTTGCAAGAATATTTTCTAAAAAGCTACACTCGTTAATGTAATACAAAAATTTTTGTCATGTAAAAAATAATTCCACTATCATTCGCTCTTAATTACCTACCCTAGAAAGAAAAATTTCCGGTGATTGTTTAAAAACTACTGGTTTGAAATTTTCTCTACAAGTACCGGATTACAATCTAATTCAGGAAAAATAACGATTATTTGATGGTGTCATCATTATGACGTAGTCGCTGATTTCTCTATCTTTACCGTGGCGAGGGTTGATGAACCGAGGTCATTAACACGGAAATGTATTAATGTAATTGGAATTTTCAAAGAGATTCAGCGAGATTGAATGGTTTATTTATTCGCTTCGAATGTAAAGACCTCTCGTCGATCGGAATTAGCTAGACCGCCCACTCCTAACTGCTACTTCGGCCAAAAACCTCAATAACATTATTTGCACGGTTATTTGGCTGAAATTACGAGTTTATTTGAACAAATAGGTCACTGATCATTTTTGGTTAACGTATACTTTAGAAAGGTGTAATGTAATAAAACCTAATTAATAATTCAAAGGGAGGATATAGTAACGTAACGAATACACTTTTATTGTTTACCTGCGGCTACTGCTGAATTTTAATTCGTTATTTGTAATTTGCTTGGTTTTCAAAATTTATTATGTGTATATTTCAGGGTTTGCTTTGGTCCTTGGGATTTGTGTATTACGTTAAAGGAAACGACACGACGAGATTTGCTTCGTTAACCCGTACGAACTACTATTCCAGCAACACTGCCTTGGAACTGGTCGGATTGGGAGCTATAAGCATATGCCTTACTTTTGTTAATATTATTTGCATTTATGCGGCTGGAATTCTCGTCTTTAAGGTAAGGTATATATGCCGCATTTCACAAGGCTGTTGTTAGGCCTTTGGACAACCCTCCTTACTAGTCATTAAGGTTCGTGAGAGAATTTGTATTGAAGAAGTCCTTAAACAAAACAAATGAAAAATATTTTTCAGTATCTACCAAAAACAAAAGTTGTATTTTTTTAACTGAAATTGTGTCTGCAATAACTTTATTTCCTCGACTTCCTTTAGAAAGACATCTTTATACATGCGTTTATTAACCAAATTAATTGGTAATTGGTTGAAAATTTCCGTTTGCCTTAGAAATTAGCAGAAAATTTTTTTGAAACCCCAGTAATTTGAACATCCGTTTCGTTTCTTTTGTATATGTATATATAGGTCTATTAGAAGTATATGTAGAATGAATAAAGATAGGTATCTAAAAATTAGGTGGCCGCCATGATCTTTGGTTTTAAAATGTTTGGGGAATTGCAGCTTTGCCACATTTAGTTGAACCACAAAATAAGTTGATTTTTTAAAATGAAATCACTCATATATAATTAAAATTTTAGATTCTATGAAACATTCTACAACATTCTATGCAACATACATTCTACCTTAAGTGAGCTATAGATAAACATTATTTTTTAGAAAATTTGGCTAACGTCAGAGGCTGTTCTCTCTTTCATCGGTTTTAGGTAAAAATCTCAAATTTTGTTTACAATTTGTCGCTAGATATGAGGGTGTTTTCAAAATTATGCATATTTTACAAAATATGAAAGCGTAAGATATTCTCGAATTCTAAACGGAACCAACTCTCTTTTATTGTGGCATTAAAAAGAATGATTCATTATTTGATCTAATAGTATTTTAACATATACTACCTATTTTGACCTGTTTTGGAGTTAAAAGCAAGAAAAATATATTTTGACAATTGAATTAGATATACTTTATCAAAAAATATATTAAGAAATTTTATGTTATAATATAATATTATTTTGATATTTCAAATTCGTGTTTCTGTAACCCAAAGGTCTGCGTTTCTTTTGTTGAACGTTACTTTTTTGAAAAATTACACTCATCATTCCAAACCGTTTTCAAAAGTTTGATTTTTTTTATATTTTAACAAAATCTCAATCGTTGAATTGAAGTAATTGTAATGTAATTGACTTATAATTATGCATTTTATGTGTATTTAAATACAATATCGTTTATAGCACTTCTTAATATATACTATATAATTGAACTGTCAAACCAACTCCAAAACGGCTCAAAATATGTTTTTATAATATGTTTAGATCAAGAACCAATGGTTCTGTTTATTACCGAAATAAAATACAGATAGTTCGATTTAAAATCCAGGTTTAAGTTATATGCGCATAATTTTGTAAACATACTGTATGAGATAACTTGCATCTCCGTGAAATGGTTAAAAGATCGATGCTTCTTGCAAAATTTTCTCAAAAATAATTTTTATTTCCAAAATATCTTGAGAGAGGTACATGTGTGTTACATAGATAGTTTTAAAATTTTCCAAGGAATTCAAAAATGTAAAAACATACTGGGCAGCCCATTAACAAAAAAGAATAACTGTGCCGACGTCGCAATGTCCCAAATATTTTACCTACTTCTAATAGACCATCGAGTTTAGGGAACCGTGTTTGTAAGATCCAAACTCAATCAAAATTTTTATTTCACGGTTTAGATCAAAGAGGTCGCTCCTCACACCACCCGCGACCACGCCCGAAGAAGATTCTGGAAACATGACATCAAAGTAGCCCGCAACTACAATAAAACCGTCCAGTACGGCGACAAAAACGACTCGTTTCAAACCATTTCCGACCAAATTGCTCATTATCACAGGACCAAGGATTCATTTCACCATTCCACAGACCTTTCCAAAGAAAACTTGAAAGTTAAAATTAAACGTTCGGAGTATACGTGGTCGCCATGCGTCAATAACGTTTACGATCAGTACGAGTCGCTCGTCAACGTCAGAGGCTGTTCTTCTAATGCCGTCAAATGTCATTTTCCCGTCGCCAGCACCCGCGGTCACAGAAGGCTATCGCAGATATTTCCTAGGTGCTCTCCTAAGGACGAATTTAGAAGGGATAAACAGGATATCGAGAAACAAGGTTTGGTTAGTGCGGTGGTCGATCCTGTCAGCACTTGCGAACTGGTCTGCAGCAACAAGAAATTTACCGTCACTCCGTGTGATTTGGAACAGCTCAAGGGCGTGGTTTAGCATATTTTATACCGTGTGTTGTTATTTTGTTATGTTTAATAAATCATTTTGTTTTCATTCAAAAGTTGTAGAGTGATTCGCGGTCGATTGCAATGCACAAGGGTGGTATATTATCAATCTTACCAATCTTTAGTTTTTTCATTTTACATTTTAGAAAAAAAAAAAAGGTTTAATACAAAAGTTGTAGGTGTGATGTGTAAATTTCATATTACATACTTATTTGTATACAGGATGTACCCAAAACGCTTAGTATATAAATATTATATTGTTTTAGATGGAAAGTCATTTTATGCTTATTTTAAAAATATATAACATGGTATAGTTAATTTTTATCTTAATTCCAGATTTACCAAAAAATAAAATCGTCACTTAGTCATCATGGCGTCACGCCAACGCCACCATCTTTTGTTTAATTATGCCACTTGCTGCATATCTTGAACGTTATTATTGTTCATAATTCGATAAAAGAATAATGTTTTCACTTGACGACATATTCGAAGTATTGTCGTTGTATGTGAAAAATCATAAAAAATGATCGTACGGCTAGTCGCACCGGTTGGGCCACTGACAGAATATTTGAATGATACACAGGGCACAATATGGCCAGTCAATTGTCATTTTCATCATTAGTTTTCATGTATTTTATTCGCTGGCCCTATTTACATTTTATAAATTGTTTATATGCAATTTTATTTGGACATTTTATTGCATTTAAGGAAGATATGTCATAGTTCAATAAAAGACGTGGTGTTTGCATGACAGATGCATGCCTGGTCAACTTGTTGAGGATTTTAATTCTAGCCTTAATATAAAAAATAGCTATAATGTGTTATTTTTATGATATGATATACGGAAATTCTAACTGAAAAAAAACTTTAACATATGCTTTTTGTCACACCTTGTACAAAAATGAAAATGTAATATTAAATCTACACATTCAACTTTGGCTATGGAATTTTAAAATGCCCGTGTTGAGCCTTTTAAATATGTATAAATAGTCAATGTTAATAAAAGGCATCATTATTCTTTATTGGATTTTGTATTCTGTTATACTTACTTTTAGTGGCTAAAGCCAAGCTTTAAATTCATTTAGCTAGTTTGAAATTTATCAAAAAGGCGTATAGTATGATACGACAAAATGTTGCATATTTTCAAACGAAAATGCAGAGGCAGCCAGCGAACTTTATCTCAATACAAAATTTAATCTTAGTTTAGCTTAGTTCACTAGAAGTAGCTAATGTTTTGTTTGGGTTAAATTTCATTATTTGGTATTACAACAATTCTTGTGTGTCATTAACTTTCAAAATTTATGCGGTTAAATATAATTTATATTAAATTATTAATTTTAAAATTAAAATAATTAATAGTTCCTTCATGGTTAACTTATTTTTGAAAGTCACTCTGTGATGTATTTAATTGCCCTTGTCTTATATGCACGGCCTACTTATCCATAGCTAATGAAATTTTAAAAAAGGGTGAAAATTTAAAAACGGATCCTGGTAGGCAGTGAAGATATTGTTTTATGATTAAGTGATTTTTAGAAATTTAGCCTATAACATGTAAGTCGATTTTGCTCGGCCTAGTTTAGCAATAGGTTTAAAAACACTGCAATTACGACCGTTCTGTGAATATAGACGGAAACCAGACACGAATTAACAGGATCGTTGTGAAATTTGAAAGTAGTTTTTCCGAAACGTGTATAATTAGGACAGGCCTTACATATATATTTAGGACGTGAGTTTATTGTTGGCCATAAAAGTGGTAAAAATTGCGGTTTTCTAATTAGAACACCTTATATGTTGTGAACTCTACTCTGGAAGTCAATTTATTCCTAGTGCCATACCTAAAAAGTTCTGATTCCGAACGGAAATGTTCGTGTAGTCATACATTTCCAAAAAAAAAACCTTCACTATAGTTTGCGAAAAAGACACACACTCTCGTCGAAGTAAAAATCTGCCAATTCACAAAAATAATGAAACCGGGCTTCGAATTTTCCCCAAACACGTGAACCGTTGGCACGTGCATACCTTTAAATAAATTTGCTATGTAGGATCGATGCATGCCAGGAACACGTTTTGGGTACATATTGACGTCATATAATATACTTCGTTGAAATGTGTTTTTGGTAATACAAAGATCAAAATAATTAAAAACCAGGTTGATAAAAATTTTATTTCGGTACAGCAATGGTAAATCTCACGTCTTCAATAATGAGTTAAATCGTTCTCTAATGCCTTCAGTCTGAGCACTTAGGAAGCAGCGGTATATTAACCAGATAGTTACGTAATACTAAATCGTCCAAACAAATGAATTAGCACAATAAGCCTGCTTTTTCTGATTGTTAGAAACTTGAAAGGTTAAAGAATTTAAAAGTAAAAATATTGGTATCGAATATTCCATGTGTGTGAAAATAAATCTGAAATAAGAGCGCCTTCTAGATAAAATACTGCATATTTTTCAACAAAATTTGCTAATTATTAAAAAGAAACATTGAGGCTATTAAGCTATGAACCTATAATGATATTGCCTCATCTTAAAGAAAGAAATAAACAGACCAAGACAGAAAGCGAAATGGTACGCAATATTGCTCTATTTTAAAATTATTCGATTTGGGTACATTAGGCGGACACTCCTCTTTAAACGTACATGTTTTTTGGAAGGAAAAATTTGCATAACCTTTTACCTGCAAAACAAACCTCTTTAACTGGACACGCCGTTAAACGGACGCGGACAACACTGTTCTGACTTAAAAAAAAAATTACCTCTCTTAAACGGACGTGAAACTTTTTCCGAATCCTATAGCGCAATTACCTTTTTCATTTTTCATATCATATCGTATTATTCATTACGCCATGACTTGCAGTTTTATTTTTGGCATTCAAATGCCGTAAGTGGATTCCACAATTTTTAATATAGCACCTATTAAAAAAATTCTTACTTTGCGGGGAAAAAATGGAAATTGTTAACGTTTCGGAAAAGGAAAATTTGTCACTGCGGAGGCTCACAGAAAAATTTAAAATCAGGTAAACTCAAGCGGTGGAAATTTGGAAAAATAAGGACAGCATTTGTGTACAGTGGAAGTCGGGAAGCAATACTGATCAAAAAAGAAATTTTGTAAAAACTGAGGGACTTCAAATTGAAAAAGTGTGTTTTAATTGGTTTTATCGGTTGCGGGGTCAAAAGTTTCCAATGTTGGGGCACTTAGTAAAGGCCAAGGCTCAAGAAATAGCCGAAATGTTCGAAATTTTAAAGCTTCCAATGGATGGCTGGAAAAGTGGCGCAAGAGACATGCGATAAGTTTTAACTGTATCGCTGTAGACTCAGCAGATGTGAGTCAGGAAGACATAAATCAATTTAGTTGCCCACACTACTCCTCGGATATTAGCCACACGATATTTACAATGCCGATGAGACTGGCCTTTTCTTTCGAATCTTACCTAGCAAAACACTTGCTTTGAAATTCGAAAAATGTGGTGGAAAGCTTTCCATGGAGAGGCTTACAATTTTATTCTGTGCTAATATGGCAGAACAAAAAGAAGATTTGCTCGTGAACGGAAAGGATGCCCGACCGAGGGTATTTAAAAACGTAGCAATTAAACATTTAGCGGCAATATGGAAATTTAACAAGAAAGCATGGATGACACACACGACACATTATGAATGAATGGTTGTTACAATTTGATTGAAAAATGACCATACAATAGCAAAAAAATTTATTATTCTTGGATAACGCAGCATTTACAAAACATGAAAATTATCTTCTATGTCAACCTCTAGATCAGGGTATCACACAGAATGTTAAATTCTAATATCGTGGACTCATATATCATCAAAGATGGATAAAGTAATGTCCGCGTCAGATTTAGCAAAATCTGTAAATATTTTCGAAGTACTTTATTTTATCAAGTCAGCCTGGTATAAAGTTTTGTCAGAAACCATACAAAATTGTTTCCACAGAGCTGGTTTTCAAAAAAATAATGATTTTTATATTCAATGGAATGGGATCCAGAAAATAATATCCCACTATCTACGATACTTGAAATGCAACGATGTGTTAAACAAATGAACATAACGCGAAAAACTCTTGGAAGCTATGTTGGAATCGATAATATTACAGCGACTGAAATTGAATTGAAATCGAAAACAAGAAAGAACCTGAACCGGAAGAAGACAGCGATCAAGAATATGATAGCACAATAACAGGTATAATGAAGCCTTAATAGTATATTATGCAACAAGTGCGGTAAGCGGCATTTGACTCACGAGTTTATTTGACACGACCGAAGCGAGTTTTTAATAAACGAGTGAGTGAGCAAAACAACACAAATACGTTCGCTGCATGACCGTCAGAATTGACAAACGTCAAAATTCAAAGCGTGGGAAATATTTCCGAAAACATCCGATTGCTCCCAAATCTGTGCGGTAAAATCCCGGAAATGTCCGAAGTGGCTCGAATTGGTGGGAAACGAAACGGATGTGGTAAAGTGACGCTTCCCGCACGCTAGATCGGTGTGTAATTGGGTATTTTACAGACGGGAGTAGAAAAAAAAACCTAATACATATTTACGATTTATGTTGTTTTTTTTTTTCAATGTACCTCTAATGAGCGGACAAAACTAGAGGAACCGTGAGTGTTCGGTTCTGGAAGTTTTTCACTATATTGAAAGAGTCACGATTTTATCTAACATCTGATGGAATAGGGACTTAAAACATTTCAAAACGTCTGAATGCACAGAAGAATGCCGCCATACCTGTCCGGTCGCTAACCAGGTGCGAAATAACTCGGCATCGATAAACTAATCAAACGCTAGCTTTTTTTGGGGCAATTCCGATGCAAAGAGTGGGAACGTAGCGTCGCGGTGCGCACGCCGCCGTCCCTTCCATAATACCGGCGCCCCGACGTCGTTATCAGCTGGAGGAGACCCGACGCCCAGTCTTGTCGGGCGTCTTTCCGCCGACGCCGTCAATTTGACCGCTCTCGACTGCCTCCATCATGGCAGTCAATATGCGAAGCTAGACTAATGTGATGTATTCACTGCAACACGGAGTGAATTTGTCGCGGCGTGCATGCAGGGGGTTGCTGGTTCTAATATTACTCGGACCGTTATGGGGTGCGGGGGCGGTTGCGATTGTCCCTCTCGATCGTACGGATCCCGGGTCTTTGCAATTCCCTCCTGTTTATCCGAACAATTACGCCGATGGTGTCTCGAACGTTGCGTCCGTTCCCACCGTCACCACCGACAGGCCCCAGTCCAAGAATGAGGTGCCAACGGATATGCCCCCGACTCTTGAGGTGGCCACCGAAGGGCAGCCTCAGAAAAAAAAGCCGGTGGAAAGGTATCCGGTCATTTCGGTGTCGTTTCACAGAGTCGAAACGCCCTTCATCATCGGTTTATGGATATTTTGCGCCAGCTTGGCCAAAATCGGTAAGAGATGCGATTTTTATTGTCCTGCCACTGATCATTCACTTAAAATTAGACCCGTTGTAGTTTTACGAAACCACGAATGGGTAACGTTGAAAGTTCCATTGCAGTTCACTAATTCCTGTGTTGGAGCTTACGCAGAGTTCGACAACCAGCAACTTATTAACTTAAAAGAGCCTATAGTATATCATTTTTTTCTCAATTCTAGCGCTTGTCTTGACTCAAGACGAAATAAGTACAAATGAACCGATTTAATAAAATTTCTTTTTGAGTCAGTGTTGATGGTTTAAATATGGGGTGCATTAAATTACTTGCACAGAAATCATCTTTTCAATTGATCTTGTTCTATTACGAAGTCTTAAAAGTTTAAGCAGTTTGTGGCCAAGATTTTGATGAAGAAATCCGGCAAAAATCACGGTACGGCTAATAAACTGATTCCAACTTGTAATTGACAAGATAATAAATATATAGTAAATATGGTAATTTTGATTAATAACAACTATTTGGAAGGTTTCCCTTTAAACTTATCGAAAATTATTACGATGGTCTGGTTCTTGTTCAAAAAGTATGAAAAAATGTATCAAAATTTGTGAAACCTTATGCGAGGGAATACATGAATACAAAGATGCGGTGTAACCATATAAATATAACATGCAACAAGTCTGATGAACGACTCACGAACCTGAAGAAGGTCAGAAGAAGTTTGTAAATAAGTATTTTCTACAACCATTACGTTTTGAGTCCCTCAGAACTGGAAAATGTCAATATGCCATCAGCCTTTTAAATCTACAGAAAGTATCCGTGACGAAAGTAACGGAAAAGACCGAAGTGTTTAGTGGTAGTAGAAAGACGGTATAAATTCACAATTAGATGATTATATTGACTAAGCGAAGATGGTGACGTCCACTTTTTGATTTCTCTTGAGTTGAGTTTGAACTTTCGGGATGATATAGAGCGCTAAACTCTCAAGTGCAGATCTCAAGAATTATTATTCTCTCTTGATTTTACGTCTTTCTATGTCTCCTAATGGCGTTGCTTTGTTTTATTTTCGTTTTAGATCTCTTTTCGGACTGTCGCAAAGACGATTTTAGGTGCGTTTGCAAATCGTTTCGGGACAAAAAAATGAAACCAAAATAAGTGAAAACAAAGCCAAAATCAGTAATTAATTAATAATTAGATTCTTTTTATTGGAAAATTGATTCACACATTCACATTCGAGCGTTGGCGTAAATATTTTTTGAATATCGTGTTTCTTAATAATACCTCAATACTGATGGATGCAATTCTGGAATTCATTTTACGAAGGGAGCTTGATATCTACATATGTTCTAAACATCCTAACTTTTAAGGACAGAAGGAAAGAAAAAATGTTTTCCATGTATTTGACATTTTTTCAGATGAATATTTTTTGTAGAATGTTTAGTCGTCTTTTTGGAAATGGAATCACCCTGTATCTTACAAGTCATCATGCCTGGGTCATACGTTCATTCTGTAGTGCGCTCGGATAGTTTTGTGAATAGTGAATTCCGGCAGGAACGAACGAACTGCTTTCGGGGAAAGACAGTACGTGGGGAATTGGTCTAGCTGATTGGTCGTTATTTACTCAAGAATTTTATTAAAAAATTCGGGTCAAGGATTGGTCTCTTCAGTGTCGACATATTATTAAGAGACACGCTATTAGAAACATACCACACAGCATATACTTACAAGTTAATTTTTCAAAGAAACTTCCACAGGCTACTGTAATACTTTTCATATTGCTTCTGAATTCCTCCTGCGTCGGTTTTTGTTGAGTCGAACTAGCTAACTGCTTCAGTTTCAGTCAAGCTCTGAAGAAGCCAAGATTATGATTGGCGAAACGTTAGCTAGTTCAACTCAACGAAAACCTACACAGGAGGAATCCAGAAGTTGTATAAGAAGTATACTTACAAGTTGTAAGTACGAGTATATATCGGCGCATGGGTGAAATTGAGAGACTGGTTTGTAAACGGAATTTTTTGATAATTCCATTTGTGTAAAATTCTTTGTAGATTTTTTAACAGATATATTCAACGTTTTCATATTGTCATTAACTTAGAAGAACCTATGGTACTACATCATTGCTATCTCGATTCTACGGCTTGTCTTGACTCAAGACGTCTTTCCGTATTTTGAAATAAGTACAAACGAGCTGATTTAAGAAAATTTCTTTTTGAGTCATTGTTGATGGTTTAAATATGCGGCGTTTTCAATTACTTGCACAGAAATCAACTTGTTAATTGGTTTTGTTCTATTACGAAGTCTTAAACGTTTATGCAGTTTGTGACAAACATGACGACACGGCTACTAAATTGATTCCAACTTGCAATTAGCCAGAAATTAAATCTATAGTAAATAGGCTAATTTTGATTGACAGCTAATAAAAATATCTGGCTGATTATTTCACTTTAAACTTATCGATAAATATTACGATGGTCTGGTTCTTGTTAAATAAATTCAGGAAATAAAATGTTATGGGGCAAATATGTGTTCAAAAAGTATTGAAAAAATGTAGCAAAATTTGTGAAACCTTCTGCGAGGGAATACATGAATACAAAGATGCGGTGTAACCATATAAATACTACAACATGCAACAAGTCTGATAAACGGCTCAGGAAGCTGCAGAAGTTTATAAACAAACTTTTTCTAGGACCATTACTTTTTGATTCCTTCAATGTCAATGTACAAAGTAACGGAAAAGACCGAAGTGTTTAGTGGTAGTAGAAAAACGTAATTCATGGCATAATTTCATAATTAGATGATTATATTCACTTAGCGAAAATGGTGAGGTCTCCTAGACTTTCTTCTCGGTTTACTTTATCTGAATTGACGCTCTTCGATGTTTACGTTACTTCCGCATTTCTCTTGAGTTAAGTTTGGACTTTCGGGATGATATTTTTCGAAACATGCTACTGAACATTTCCGAGAGCTAAACTATAAAGATTCAAACAACTCTCCTGATTTTACGTCTTTCTATGTCTCCTGATGGCCTTGCAGGCGAAACACGTGCAACGTTTTGAGAATAATGATTCTTGAGGCTTTCACTTGTGAGTTGTTAGCATCTTTATAGTTTTGCAGTATGGGCAATTCGTTTTATTCTTCAGAGCGGTGCCCTAAACTGTTTGTCTGAGCTTGTGGAAGTTTCTTAGAAAAAGAAAATACGTTCTTATTTCAAAGAGCGTAGAGCAGATAGGTGTAGGAAAACATAATTAAACTTGAGGAAATTTTTATATAGAATTCGAAAAGAAAAGATGAACTTGCGCTCCTGTCCTCAAAAAAACGACGCGTGCCAGACCCAACCGAATGGATAATCTTAGGTGTAGGAAAACATAATTAAACTTGAGGAAATTTTTATATAGAATTCGAAAAGAAAAGATGAACTTGCGCTCCTTTCCTCAAAAAAACGACGCGTGCCAGACCCAACCGAATGGATAATCTTCTCCTTAAGCGTTTTCCACGGCTGCGGATTTCGTAAATATTTTTTTCGAAAAATTTACTTCAGACGAACACTCCGTCTATGCACTGGTTTTTTAAAAAAATTACCTGAAACGTCAGGTAATATAATAACGACGCTAGCGCAATACAGTTGGCACAGTTTCAACTTTTTAAATTGGTTTTTAGTGTGATTCATATTCCACGTTTGCTGGAATAACTTTGTCATTGCTAATTGTATTTAGTCAGTCACTAAATAAAACGGATTTTAATAACATGGTGCCAGAATATTTAATAGCCGTTTTAGGTATAATATTTTTGAGGAATACGTCAGAATTTCTGCAAATCAAGTTAGAATATCGGGGACACTGCAGGATATAACACGATGACACTAGCGCCAGCTAGGAGCTACGTTAAATAAGCTTCAAATTCGCAATTTCCATGTCAAAACTCCTATAACTGCCAATTTTTATTATTATGTTATCAAATCTTTCTCAATTAATAAGAAAATTCGGAATAAAATTAAAACTTTGAAAGCTCAGCGCGTCACTAGCATCAAGTTTCAGCCTTAAGTCAGAAATTCAAAACGAGGGGATGAATTTTCAAAAACAAAGTAATTTTTAATTTTTTGTTTGGAAAATCAAAAATTTAAGTGTCCGAGAATAATTTTGAGTTGTGAAATTGTGGAGGAGGCGTAAATGTAACATCTGTCCCGATTTAAGGTGACAGATTTAACGATCAAGAAATAAAAGCCTCGAAGCCGTGCAGCGTATCCGGAACAACTCGGTTTATGGGGTTTTTAAAGACAATCGATATTCCCTGACCTCAAACTTTGCAGTATATGAAACCTCGCGGGAAAGGGGTTATTTTAATATGTTCTGTTTTGCGAGATAAAAACTTTTAGTGTTTTAGTTTCATTTTAGAACCGTCCTTATACGACAAAAAATGAAACCAAAATAAGGGAAAACAAAGATAAAATCACTAATTAATTAATAATGAGATTCTTGATATCGGAAAATCTGAGTAATTCTTGAATTCGTTGTAAGAAAAGAGCTTATTATCCACGTATGTTCTATCCTTACTTTTAAGAGCAGGTGAAGTTTAAAGAAAAAATGTTTTTCAAGTATTTGATATTTGTCATCTTTTGCTTTTTTCGCAATGTGAATGATACGAATGCGGAAATGGAATCACCCTGCGTCTTACAAGGACATTTAATATTTCATACTGTAGTACGCTCGGGTAGTTTTGTGAATAGTGAATTCCAGCTTTTGGGGAAAGGCAGTACGTGCCCAATGAGCTCCAATACTGTCCGGGGTTTATAGAGTTCAATGGTCATTGAGTGGTGCATATGTCCAAAACTTTAACTAAACGACACTGCGAATTTGCGTTTAACGAAATAAACGTCTTTATTTACTCAAGAATTATTTTGATGACACAACTGCAATTGTTTTCCGTATGTTACAATATGAAGTTTTTTATTAAAAAAATCAGGTCAAGGATTAATCTCTTCAGTATCGACACACTTTTAGAAACAGGAACATACTTACAAGTTGTAAGTACGAGTATATATCGGCGCATCGTTGAAATTGAGAGACTAAGACGACTTTTGGTTTTGGTAAACGGAATTAATATATGTCAAAGGTTCAATACTTTTGGACCACTTCAACCACAAGTTACTTCTATAGGCTACTTTGAGAGTGAATGAAAAATCTGATAACTGTTTGTCCACAACAACCAGTCTAAAGAATGTGAACATTATCAAGAAAGTCGAATTCTATCCAAAGAAAGTATAATAATGATAATAAACGATATATCACCTTGAAATTGACTCTGAATAGAGTATGGGTAAGCCAGACCCAAAACCCAAAAGCGAGGTCCTTCTGCACAATAAAAACACACAATGATATTGCTTGGCTAGTTCACCGAGAATTTTGTACTCCTTTTAAAAAATATCATGGAGCTCCATTCTATACCTGGAAAAATTGGATTCAATTAATTGAGAAAAATATGGGCGGTTACCAAAATCCGCACTACCAGGGAAAGATCTGCAAATCCAGGGAAAATGCTATCTTGAGATGCAAATGGCGACTATATGTTCTAAACTAGCAGATGCACTTTCAAAAACTTAGCATCACTATAGAAGGAATTAAAAGCTCTTTTTAATGATCTCGACGCTGATTGCTTTTTGAAACGATTTTGTCAAAAATTGTCCCAATGACAAACTTGATGTGTTTTTAAAGAGTGTGCGCTGCTTTACGTTGGGACACCCTTCCTATCATTTTCACGTGTGTTGTTGCTGCAATGTAAATATTCTGCGATAAAGAAAAATAATTTTTAACAAGTAATGGTCATTAAAAGGGAAACCCTAATTATTTATTATTAAGAAAAAAATGACATATCGATACGCACACTTGTAATAATGTTATCCATAAGCTAAAAATAAAACCCTCTAACTTATTGGCATTTACTTTGTGCTCATTTGTTAAATATTATGTTACATCAAAATATATAGTCTTTTAGTTAATTACTACAGAAATCGTTAGGGATGATTATAGTTGTGGAATTGACAGGTCAATTTTTTTTGTTTCAATTGACCGAAATAATTCTAAAAATAGCATGAAATGTATATTTATTTGTATTGTGCGTTATTTTGGGAACCAAATGGAATATTCCTCGAAGAGGATTATAGGTAAATTGAACAACACAAACGCATAATAATTTATTATAAAATACATATTATTTTTTAAATGATGATAATTGCAAGATGTTATTTAAAACATCTTTTACTAATCAATTAAAAAGTGGTCAATTGACCGGTCAATTAACAAGTGGCCAATTGACTAGTTCCAACACTAGGGATGACGGTAACTTTGAAAATTTTCGTTTTTTCGAAAACGAGAAATTGATTTATTAAAACATGTACACTGCGTACAAAATGATAAAGCTAACATACCACCTTTCGAATCCAGTTAGAGAATTTTTTTTGTAATTTTTGCAAGACAATTTTTGGATATTCTTGAAGCAATTATTGTTAAATTTATTTATTATTGTTTTGATCTATGTGTAAATATGAATGTACATCGCAAACAATTACGTATTATTCAAGATGGACGACTATAGCACTGCTAATAAATGAATTTAGAACTTGCTTAAGAGATGTTTATTTCGCAACAAACGCAAAATTTTCAATAAAGATCATTATTTTTTTTATTATTATTATTGATAAGAAAATCGAATCTGATGATTTTGAAGATCTTATAAAAAATGATTTTATGCTACAATCAAATGGGAACAACTACTTTGTATTGTTTCAGGTTTCCATATGGCCCCAAGGCTGAGCGCCATTTTTCCGGAATCGTGCCTCCTCATTTTCGTGGGAGTAGTGATCGGGGTGGTCCTGGTGTACATCACCGACAGCGTTCACGTGTCTCCATTGACACCAGACACGTTCTTTTTCTACATGCTACCGCCCATAATATTGGACGCAGGCTATTTCATGCCCAGCAGACTGTTCTTCGATCATCTCGGCACCATTTTGTTATTTGCTGTTATAGGAACTATTTTTAATACCTTACTTATAGGTAAGTATAGATCAAAACAAGATATACCTGTACAAATGCAGCTTTTTTGGTTATGGTAATATTCCAAATCACCAAAACTAACCAAAACTTAAAGAAATGTTTAATAAATATTGCTTGTGATTCTATAATGCAGGTAGTATTAAATTTTCCTAAACAATATATAGGGTTATCTTTATATTTGTCTACCCACATATAGCCTTAACTACAGGTTTTATAAAAAGATGTTCAATGCTAAAGTTCTAGGGGTTTTTGGTCTATTTTCATTAATTAATATAACCTATAATACAGGGTGTCTCAAAAAATGTGTGTTTTAAATGGAACAGTATTATATTTATAAGAACCCCTGAAGATTCGACAAGTTTTCGTCATGACCGTGGTGGCACTGTTGTCGATTGTTTTTGAGTTATTGACTCTTAAAAAGATTTATGTTTGTCCATTTTGTCGACTTCAGTCAAATATGAAAACTAAGCAATTCAACGTAGAGCAAAATAACTTTACATTCATACTTTAGTTTTCATACATTTTCACTTGAATTTTTATTTTTTTTATATTACATTTTAATTAAACTTTCAGTTTACACGACACAATAGCTTGACAAAAACTAAGATATTGGAATGTGGAGGTCATTTGGCTTCAAGGTGAATATCACGTTTCGAGTATCAATAGCTCAAAAACTATTGAGAATAGAGTTATATAATATCGCCATAAACATTGGAATTAAGTTATTAAACATTCGATACACCTAACTGGAAAAATTTATTTGGCTACAAAATAACAGAATAAAATTGAAACACTTTTTGAGTACTTATTCCTATTTAGTCTCTATGTACCTCAATAAACGCTGAAATAAAGTAATATGCAACTGAAGAGTGCAAAAATATTTTTGAAGTTATACTGAAGATTTATTTTGAAAAAACAACAACGTTGACAAATTTGAGTCATCGCCACAACGCTTGATCTGTAATTTTTCTAGAACGTAAGACAAAACAGCGAATTTTTTCTTAATTACCATACGCCTAAAAACTCGTTTCTTGTGATAGACATCTTTACTATATATATAGATATATATATATATATATATATATATATATATATATATATATATATATATATATATATATATATATATATATATATATATATATATATATATATATATATATATATATATACATCCCGCTATCTTCCGAGCGTCCTTTCATGGATCCGTCTCTGAGCGTCCAGTATTGTTTTCTTCAAGATCCCTACTTTAACAAGTGAATATTTTGAAGTTTTATAAACGAGATGGCGTTGAGTTGCCTTAGGCCAGATTTTACGAAGATCATTTTTGTGAAATTTTATGATACTTATATGTCGGCGTCCTTTTATAGAGGTACCTTGCTAGCGTCCAATATACACGGGAAAACTTTTACATTTCAGCATCCTAGCGTCCGTATGTATATTTTTCATTTATTGGGCAGATTTCTGAGCGTCCGAGCAGCATTGCCCGATTGATTGTGTATTAAAGTACATATAATAAGATATGGTCTTTAGAACACGCTTCTCCTTTTTAACATGACGGTGCACAGTCGAGCGGGTATAAGGCGATTCATGTTTTCGCTATATTTTAAAAAATGCTTTGTTGCTAACTGTTTTATTTTGTTATATATGTTTTTTTGTAGATTTGGTAGTTTTTGAAGCTCTTTGCTAAACTTAATTTCTTTGTGTAGATGTTTTCTTTAACACGTCGCCCGATTTTGGAAAGTAATTCTTTAATTCTTTGATTCTTGAATATGTTTGCCAGAAATATTGCACATGTATTTACGTTAGCCAGGCGCTGCTTGGACATAAACCTAACCAATAATAATAATAATTGAAAGCAAATACTATTATTAATTTTTCAAAGAAACTTCCACAGACTACTGTAATACTTTCTACAAAACTTCTGGTTTCCTCCTGCGCCGGTTTTTGCTGAGTCGAACTTGCTGACGTTTCGCCAATCTTCCTGTTGGCTTCTTCAGGGATTGAGTGAAACTGGCTCGCATTTTACTCTGTGCCTGTATATATATTGTTTGAGGCGGGCGGAGCTAAATGAGAGGCATAGACACCGTCTCGGATCACTGATTCCCATGTTAGTGACAGGTAAAGACCAGAGTCGCGGTTAAGATTCTATGGTTGTTTATTGATTTGTTTGATTACATACAAGAATTCGCCAACAGCTGATGAATTTATTTGTCTTAGTCGTACGGCTCTTTCGTGTTCTTTGAGCCTAGTTTTTCGTCCGGTTTCTCCAATGTATTCTTTGCCGCATATGCATAGAATGTTGGAAACCCCTGGCATCTCAAATGGAATTTTATCTATGACGGACCGAAAATGTCGAGAGATTTTGCATAAGTGGTAAGTCTGGTTTTGACGTTATACTTCTTTAGAACTTTTGATATGTGGTCAGTGATATTTTGAATGTAAGTGGCAAGTGGAGGATTGCTTTCGGCCTCATTGCTATTGGAAGGTTGTGGTGAAGTGTATTTTTTGATCGAACGCTTAATATCTTTAATGTGGAATTTATTAGAGAGAGAAAAGCAGAAGTAAGATGTTTTAATTCTGGGTTCAGTGACTCGGGCTGAGATAGTTTTACGGTTCTGTAAGCAACAGAGTTGACAACCGATGACTTTTGGGCCAGATTGTGATGTGTGTGAACTTAACATATTAAATTTGAAAAGTTTACCTCTGCTCTTCTCTCTAATAATTTCCACATTAAAGATATTAAGTGTTCAATCAAAAAATACCACAACCTTAAAATAACAATGATGCCAAAAGCAATCCTACACTTGCCACTGTGGTCTTCCTTACATTCAAAACATCACTGACCACATATCAAAAGTTTTAAAACCAGATTTACCACTTGTCCAAAAATTTCTCAACATCTTCGGTCCGTCAAAGACAAAATTCCATTTGAGATGCCAGGAGTTTACAGCATTCCATACATATGCGGCAAAGAATACATTGGAGAGACCGGACGAAAAATATCAACTAGACTCAAAGAACACGAAAGAGCCTTACGACTAAGACAAATAAACTCATCAGCTGTTGCCAAACACACTCACGATACTGGCCATAAAATTTTATTCGATGAAACTAAAATTCTTGCATGCAATCAGTTCTTCCACCAACGAAAAATCCGAGAGTCAATAGAAATCTATAAACAACCTAACAATCTTAACCACGACTCAGGTCTCTACCTGTCACCAATATGGGAATCCGTTATCTGAGACGGTGTTTATGCCCCTCATTTAGCTCCCCCCCTACGCCAATCCCTCAAACAATATGCCAGCAGGTACAGAGTAAAATGCGAGCCAGTTTCAGTCAAGCTCTGAAGAAGCCGACAGGATAATTAACGAAACGCCAGCAAGTTCGACTCAGCAAAAACTGACGCAGGAGGAACCCAGAAGTTTTGTGAAAAGTAAATACTAATATTTAAATATTATTTTTTTAAATTGTTTACTAAGTTCTTGACGGTTGACTTATTTGCAGATCAATAAATTATGGTACCAAATTAAGAAAAACTGTTAATTTAGAAATTATGTAATATAATTTTCAATTATTTTCTTTTACGAGGCCAACTGAGGCAATATTATTGTGTTGTTTGTGCTTAATGTTGGTCTAAAATGGGCCGATGTTAGTTATTTGGAATAATTAGAAGTTACTATTTTAGTTTAATTAAAAAAAATTATATAGAACACAGACAACTGCGATGAGAACGGCATTCGTTACTCGTTAACATTAACATTTTCTTCAGAAGGCTATTTACAAATCTTCTAGATCCCTTCTGCATCTTTTGTTTATAAATAAAGCTAGCTGACGTTTCGCCAATCATCCTGATGGCCTCCTCAGAGCTTAAGTGAAGCTTGCTCACATTCTATTCTGAACTTACTGATATACTGTTTGAGAGAGGCGGAGCTACAAGAGTGACATGAACATTGTCTCGGATTTCCATATTGTTGAAAATCAGGGTCGCGGTTAAGATTGTTTGGTTGTTTAGAGATTTCTATTAATTTTCGGATATTTCCCTGGTAGAAGAATCGATTACATTGATTAATTTTTAATTTGATCGAATGAGATTTCGGTGTCATTATTGTTTTCGGCAACTGCTTATGACTCTATTTGTCATAGTCGTATATTTTTTGTTCTGTTTCTCTGGTTAGTTTTGACATAGCTCTTTCAGATATATTGCAATTCGGGAATCTGGAATCAAACATATTCAACCAAATTGAAAAATGCTTGTCTGGAACATATTTTTCTTGTAACGGTCAAATTTATGAACAGGACCAGCTGTGAGATCTCCAGAATGGTTGGCGAAACGTCAGAAAGTTCGATTTATCAACCACCGACGCAGGTAGAATGCAGAATATTTGTAAATAGTCTTACATTATTCTGTGAAAGTTTCCTTTAAAAAAAAATCTTCAGAAATCTTTGCTAAACAAGTTTGATAAACGCCATATTAGTTTATTTGGCACGAATGGAGCGAGTGCTTAATAAATGAGTGACTGAAGAAGTTTACAAGGTGTTGCATACTATATGCGTGTACCTTGACCATCAGAATCGACAAACCAAAGCACTGGCTAATATATCACCGGAAATATCCGCAGTGGCTCGAAGCCCTACGTAACGTCTTTAAGCCACACTGTGTAATGCGTATTTTAGAGCAGGAATGTAAAAGGGGGATTTTTTTAAATCAATTTGAAAAAAAGATTTAGATGGTATCCAAGGAACTAAAGAGACACTTTTTATCGCGAGGCAAAACTTTATAGAGAATATGTCGAAAATCACCTAAAAAGATACTTTACTTCAGAGGTTGATTGTTAGGATTTAAGTTTAGGTACATTAAAAAAAGTAATATATGAAAATATTGTTCAGTGGCAGTGGTGATACATTATTGTACTTTACTTTTCATCCCTCACATTCCTTGTTTAACTTCATTTTTATTTATATCTTAGGGCACAATGAAGAAAAATAACTATTAAAAAGAACACTTTTATCGAATAACTTTTATCAAAGTTCATTTCAAAATAATAATTTTTACTAAAATATAGAAATGTTACTTTTCACATTTATTTTGGTTTGATTAAAAGCAAAAGTCAACAACTTAAATCGTTCAATAAAATAGTTCTTATATGTTGCGACCTATTAATATTAATGAAATATTATTAGACGATAAAATCAAAATATTTTATTACCCAATTATTTAGATAAGTATTTAGGAAATGATATTTTAATTTGCAAATTCCAACAACTTCTTTTCCTATTGCATTAAACAACCATTTATGTTCAATATTTCTATAATATAAATATTTATATTCGATATTTTTAATATTTCGAACACCGTTCTAAATAGCACTTAGCAGAAATTATCGGAAGAAAGTAATAAATCTAAAAATGTGCCCAAAAATTAAAAAAGATTCAGAAGTTATTGCATAGTATTCGCATATAAAAAACCAAAACTTGTTGGTGCCACATTGTTTAATTAAAACATTTTAATAATGTTGCTTCATGATTCTGAAGATTATATAATGCAATAATAATAAAATAATCGAAAAATAGCAATTTGTGCAACTAAATATAATTTTTTTTAAGTGATCGAGGATGGCTCGGTTGGTAAGTCGTTAGACCTGCCAACTCGACTTGCAGTAGAGGTTGTTGGTTCGATTCCCACCTGGAGTCTTGGGTGTTGTTATTGCGTTTGTTGTCTGACTTTAACGACTGACTTTAATCTAGTCAGGCTTCCAAGTAAAGACAGAGGCGAGTTCATTGAATTAAGGCAACGGGCGGACAAGTAGTTGAAAAAAGAATAACTTTATGCAATGAGCGGATTTTCTCACGAAGAGAGCAAGCGAAACAAAAGAGTTTGGCGACGTGTCACAGAATGTTGTTTTAAATTCTAATATCATATAAAGCGTACGGCATTGGCAACAGGATATAAATATGATTTTTGTAAATTTTGAATTCTTTACCACACATTTCGAAAATAAACTTTAATTAATTATTTAATTTTTTAATAGAAAAAAAGTCTTGCGTATTTGTGTTACGTTTACGTTAATTCCTTAGCCTACTTCCGAATTTGTGGTACAAAAAATAAAATTCTCTATTTCCACCGTCTCTACATGCTCGAACTACGGAGCGCCAATCGAGTTCATTCAATATAAAAAACAAAACAACTAGGCGAAGCAGAGCCGTTACCCCACAATTTCGCACCAGTCTGCAAAAGTTAATAGTGACAGTGTTGCCACGTAACAAAGGCGCAGAGGACGCCTCGAAATCGACGAGCTGAAAGTAGAATATATCTTGTAAAATATACAGACTGGGTCTCGCGCCTCTACTGGGTATACAGCTGAACTAACAATATACAAGAAAAATCAGTTTACTACGATCGTAGCGTCTTTGTGAAAATTTTAATTTAGACTACTTAGATCTTGTATATACCGTTTCTATAGCGCTGCATACGGGCGTCCATATATGGACGCCCGGTTGTAGACGGACGCTCGGAAAATAGCAAATTGTTAATGTACGGACGCTTGGAAGATAGTGGGATATATATATATATATATATATATATATATATATATATATATATATATATATATATATATATATATATATATATATATATATATATATATATATATATATATATATATATATGTGTGTGTGTGTGTGTGTGTGTGTGTGTGTGTGTGTGTGTGAAAAAATTATCAACTTAGATTTAGCCAGATTGAGAAACCGAAATTTAGCAAGGGAAATACATATCAGTATTTGAACACAAATATGTAGTTATATGTAAAATATTTAGTCAAGTTGCTATAATCAAAAATATGAAAAGGAACTATCACTCCGGCCTATCAAAAAAATTATATAGCCAGAAAATTTTAGGAAATTTAATTTTTCTATTAAGCTATCAAATATTTGACAGAAGTGACGTTTATTTACTCTTTGTTATTAAATCCCAGCCTGTCAAATTTACTTAATAATTGCTAGTTTGCTGTACGTCAGGCACGAATGGGAAAAAAATTGTTGTGTTGGGTTAGTTACAAATATTGCTGGGCTAGTTGATTATTCAAGTTTTGTTGACTATTATATTAAAACCAAATGATGGAGAAATATGTAAAATATAAACGACTCAGTGCAATTTATTAGCCTCATGGCTGGACTATCAACTTCTCTATTTACGTTCATTCTATAAAGATGCTTGATGCTGATAATATATTGTCAAGATATCTATGTTCTTCCTATTTAACATGGCTTTTATTAATGATATTACATATAGAACGACTTCGAAAACAAGATATAAAGCTATTCTAGTTTGTTGTTGTGTCACCAACACGTAAGTGCTAAGTATTGGAATCTTTTGAATTTCAGGTGCTTCCTTGTGGGCGGTAGGACTAACGGGCCTGTTCTCATGTAAATCCTCTCTGCTAGATATGTTCCTCTTCGGCTCGCTGATCTCTGCGGTTGATCCGGTCGCCGTACTAGCGGTTTTCGAAGAGATCCAGGTGAACGAGATCCTCTACATCGTTGTGTTCGGCGAATCGCTGCTTAATGACGCGGTCACTGTGGTCCTATACAACCTGTTCGAGTCTTACAAAGAGATGGGCTTCGAGAATATCATCTACACGGACGCGTTGGCAGGCTTGACCAGCTTTTTCGTGGTGGCCATCGGGGGCACTGTGATCGGTGTGATTTGGGGCTTCGCCACCGCCCTAGTGACTAGGTTTACAAACGAAGTGCGCGTAATCGAACCTATTTTTATATTCGTTATGGCCTACTTGGCGTATTTAAATGCCGAGATATTTCACATGTCCGGGATTTTAGCGTAAGTACGAACCTAGTTTTATTGAGGGATTTTTTGAAAATTTTACACTTTAATTTGCCTGGTATTTCACTAATTTCGGAAATCTAACCAATCGAATGAAGTATAAATTATTTTTGATAATCGGTAATTACATTAAAAAGAAGATGGTATTTAGATAACCATAAATAAACGTATATAATTTATTTAGAAAAACTAAACAGATCAAGTAAAGTGGAAATTAGTCTTATCCCAAATCGCATTTAAATTTCAGTAAAATTCACCAGACCCATTTGAAATACAACCTATTCAGGTATCTATTATTATTAACAGCATCTTCTATCTAAGTCATTGAAAGAAACAAAATTCAAAACCTAAAATAATTTATTGTTATTGTTACTCTTCGTAATCTAGTTCCTTGGTGACTTATGGTTAGCCGAGTAGAAGCTAGAGATCCTTAAAAAATTGTTGTATTGCATTAATAAATATATATTGTTACTGGCAAACAATAAATAAAAGTCGAAGGGACTTACAAAGCTATTACATTTTACATATTTAAAATATATCTAAATTAATCATGTAAATGAAACCATATAACACAGAAAGAATTTTGCTTTTAATAAAATCACTTTTATTCCGCAATAATAGCTTGATAAACTTATTAAATTTGGAAAATGATCAACAACATTTTATTCATTTTGATCAAATTGAGCAACCGGAACATCTATTTCTAAGAATAAACCTAACAGATATTTTACATTTATTATTAGAATTGTGTAGGACCTACTGCCGTAAGTCATGAGTTTAACTTATCTGATTTTATTGCCATTGTTCTCGCAATTTGTTCCACGAGTAACGATTAAATTTTGCTTACTTTTTTTCTAGAATTAGAATTAGAATAATTAAAATATATAGAAATGCTTAAAACTTTTGGGACGTAACTAACCAAGCTAAAAAGTTAATTAACGGGGAAAAGTTTGCATTGGCCCTATATATGTTATCAAGATAAAAAAAAATCAATTTTATTTTTGATATGTTTTATGGACTTTTACCTTTTTATACTATTTTGCAAGTCATTAAAACGCAAAGTATAATTTAAAAAAGCGAAAGTCAACTAATAATTGCGAACATATTTACATATATATATCACAGTTTTCTTTCAATTTAACAAGTTTTGTAAAAGCAAATAGGCAAACGAAAACAAAGACGCTACAGTTAAAATGTTAAATGCTTTAAAATAATTTTTAGAGCTATGTGTTTTTGGGTTTCCAACAAGGAGAACGTATACAGTTTTATGAGCACCTAAAATCTCCTGACCTGACACCTTGAACAGACCCCATATCGCAGCTTTAAGTCGATATTTACAAAATAACTTTGAATTATGCTCTGTTTCTTAATGCGAGAGAGTTATATACCATCTGTAAAACTTAGTGGTATTCCATAGGCGTATCTTTCTACCTACGATGATTTTCAATGTTCCCGAGAGTGGCAAGTAGAGGTACAGGTAGTTGACCTACCTGTGCTTTAGTGTTCAATATTAGAATTGTAGTTACCTTTCAAGATCACCAAAGAGAGGTACAGCAAGAAAAGTAACTGCATTAAATCAGGATAAAAAGATTGTAATCAGAAGAATAATACACTTGTTTTACTTAAATAAAGAAATACATGCCTTGGACAAAATAACGTCAGAATTGAAAAGGCATAATTTAATTACACCCATGGGTAAGAAGAAAATATTTAAAATTTTAAAGAATATGAATTTTTGTTACGAATAAACTCAAAACATAAAATCACTTTTAATTAAGTTAGATAGTTTCAAAGATAAAACAGGAATATTTGGACGAAATTTGGGTAAATTGAGAGTTACTTGTGATGTCCGATATTCACAATTTGTTTTAGATTTTGAAGTTATTCCAGGAGTTTCATTATCGCTGTGAGTTGAGCCATGAAAATCCTGTAAATCCTGTTCCACTTCATCGAAATCATTGCCAAGCGAATTTCAAAATACATTGGAGTCGTTAATTTAAGTTTAATTATCGTTAATTATCGATTAGTTTTGTGCTCGCAATTTCATTAACCAAAATTATCGATGTAATATTCACCTTTGAATCGCTTTTTATAATCAGTGTCAATAATTGTTTTACTCGCAATTAATTAACATAGATTGAAAATGACTAAAAATCATTAATTTCTTTAGATTCAGATTTACTCCCAATGAAATGGAAATACCAGAAATGACATTAATTGATTTTACAAAACCTTAAGCTCCAAAAAATATTCTTTGACGCTCCAAATACGTGCTTGAAACTTTGTAGTGATATCTATAGTGGTATGAGAGATATGACAAGAAATATATTTTTTAGCGAAGCATTTGGATGAGCTCTTATTTTGGAGGTTGTTTAGGTATGCACACTCCAATTCCGAACACCCTGAATATTTTGAAAGTCGCGATCAACAAATATATAAATGCAGAACTGCCTTCAAGCAATTTCCGCCGAAAATCCAATGATATTAAAATTGATGAGCCAGCATATTTCAAATCGTTCAAAGCGAATTTTCATAGCAGCGTAGAAGCTAAATTGGGTCTGAGTAATTGAAAATGCGCTTTAAAAAATACTCGCTGCAAAAATTGGTAAATGGTCTTTTCTTGAAGGTGGAGGAAATGAGGGTGTGCTCCAATCCGTATAACTGGGTCGGCAATATATCTTTCGCGCGTATGTTTTGTTAGAGTGGCGCACTTCAATAATTTATATTGGGGAAATTCTAAATGTTGTCTCGTATATATGGACTGATTTATGGAACTGTTTGTGGTTCGAAAGTGAACCGTTTCCATACGCCGCCCACAGGTTTTTATCTTTAATATTTCATTGTGGAAACACCTTCGCAGGCTTTCTAATATAACAGTGATGAAGATAGCGATGATACTGCCAAAACATTTCCCTGTTTCATTAAACGTTAAGATATTTTTGGATTTTTCATAAACAATAATACTATGCTCTGATTTTAGATGTGAGTTCTTGGATTTTCGAGAAAGTTAATAAGAAATAATATAGAGGAAGACGACAGGAGTTCTCTAATTATATACCTCAACATATTATATTCTATTCTTATATCAGGGCAACAATATATAAATGGATTTCAGTATTATCGGGAAATTTTTAGCTCTCTTTATTTCACTCTCTTTTTTGCGTCTTAATAGCTCGGCCTCTTTCTGTTTTCAAAGCCACATGAATTAAAATTTTGAGTTATGTATTTTGGGCGTTTGTAAACAAATAATTTGTAAAATTTTCGAATTTGTTATAATATGTATATAACATTTCAAATGTACAAACAGGTGAGTTTAGGAATATGAATTAAATTGCACCTAGACTTTTAAGAGGAATACTTAAATAAAATTCTATATAGGTTCCATTTAAATACAAATTGTATATCATTTTCCAATTTTGTTTATAGATAGAATAAACCCAATTTTTAGTTCATATATTTCAAGGTATTTTTAAGCCACTAAAAGTTATATAGAGTTCAAAGTGATATTCTTCGGAATTCACTTATTTTGTGTATAGAGTGACCCAGTTTTGAACTATTAATACCTATTTTTTAAATTTAAATGTCTTTTGGGCATTTTTAAATTTCTTTAAATTTTGACCTAAAATCCCTTGAATAGAGAAGAGAAAAAAATTATGTCGCTTATGTTAATGAAACAATGTATTAATCATAATTTTTAATCCGCAATTAAAGTAGAACAAATTAGAATAAGGGAAAGAAAAAACCAAAAAGATATATTATTGAGGAATTTTGGCTGCGTTATGGCATTTTGAATCTAATTACAATACCATTTAATTAACACTCAAATGTAACGGTTTAAAATCCACCCATATCAATCCTGTTGATATTCATAGCTTTAATATTAATGAGATTTATTTATTTTATAGTGTTTTTCACAACAAAAAATAACTCTTCAATTCGATTTTTTTTAAATTTTGGTTTGTGTCACCCAATAAAAATAAAGCTAACAGGCACAACAAAAGTGTAAAATTTACATCCAAGGTATAATTAATTTTCCTCGTTTGTTCCAGGATTACTTTTTGTGGCATTACGATGAAAAACTACGTCGAGGCGAACATTTCGCACAAGTCTCACACTACCATCAAGTACGCAATGAAAATGCTAAGCAGTTCATCGGAAACTATCATTTTCATGTTCCTCGGGGTAGCAACTGTCAACAGGAACCACGACTGGAACACTTGGTTTATTTTGCTAACTATTTTGTTTTGCTCGTTGTATAGGGTTTTAGGTAAGTCGTTGGTCCGAAATGGACAAAGTCCTATTATTGACTAACAGTTTGTTCGCAGAAAAGATTAAAATTCGCCAATGAAATTTTTATCAAAGCATTGCGCGTATAGAAAAGATAGATAGGTTATACTCTGTAAGTGACAGCATGAATCATGGAGAAACATTTGAAAGTTTCAAGAACCTGTAAAAATATCAAAAAATCAAAGACAAAGGTTGTTTGCATTCACTTAAGAACTATTTTCTGGCATATTTTGAATTTCATGGCAAAAATGATTTAAGCAGGTCTAAATATGTTCTTCGATTTTTCTGAATGAAATCTTTGTTATATGTTTGAAGTTTATTGCCTTATGGAAACTGGTGGCCTCACAGCTTCCTAACAATGTCCAAAAGATCATTGTGGTAGCGCCTTCGAGGTGCTAGCTTTTTCTTTTGCTTTGCTTCCTATCCAGTATCCTCGTGCAAATTTCAATCCTGTGCACTTCCGTTTGGTATATGTTGGGATATGTGCCAACACTTTCATTCGTTTTGGAGCCGCATGTTTGATGTCCTGCCTCCATCAACTCATTCAACCCTGCTTGGCAGATTCACATCATAGAGTTCTGTCATTGTTATCTTTATCATATCTAAGGTATTCAGCAAAAGTCTGTATATACGCCATCTTGTCTCTCCCTCCAGGTACATATGGTAGGAGGGTAACTCAAATATACGAGTTTAGCGCCAAAATTTCTCGGCCTGACATAGATGCAGCTCCAGAATCACGATAAAACTTTGTCTACTTTTAAATAAATATCTAAGTAGGCTGCGAAAAAAAAATTGAAGTCTTGCTTCAAATAGTTTATTATTGATAGCATTTTAAACAAGATGTGTCCGAAAAAATGTCGCAAATAACGCAAAATGAGTGTAGAGTAGTCATAAAGTTTTTGACAAAAGAAGGGTTAGCACCTAAAATTATTAAAGAAAGGCTGGATGGTGTGTACGGCCAAAGTTCTCTTTCGTATTCTGTAGTGAAAGAATGGGCAAAACGTTTTCGAGGAGTCATTTGAAGAGTGGAAGTCATATCGGAAGATATTGTTGCGATTGTGGAAGAAGTGGTATTGAGTGATCGACGTTTAAAGGTCAAAGAAATCTAAGAAATTACTAAGCTTTTTGATACAAGTCTTCATCGAATCCTGCATTATCATTTAGGTATGCATAAGGTTAAGGCATGATGGGTTCCTAAAAACCTTTCGGCTATTCAAAAACAACGCCGTGTCGTGTGTCCGCGGTCTTTTTGGAATTCTGTGGGTCGGAACCGAATAGAAATTATTGTGATGGGAGATGAAACTATGGTTCTCTATTATGATCCTCTATCGAAAAAAGAATCAATGGAGTGGCGTCGTAAGGGTGAAGCACCTCCAAGAAAATTCAGAGTCTGCCAGTCAACAAAAAAGGTGATGACCATGGGATTGTGAAGGAATTCTTTTGATAGATTTTAAAGAAACTAATACCACTGTCAATGGTAAATCTTATGCAACATTATTACATAAATTGCGAGACTGCATACGTGTAAAACGTCGAGAAAAAATGACCAGAGGCGTGCGTCTTCTACACGATAATGCACCTGTCCATACTGCTGGTGTTGCACAAGCTGCCATTTTAGAGTGTGGGTTCCAACAGATAGATCATCCGCCCTATAGTCCAGATATCGCCCCCAGTGACTATTATTTGTTTGGATATTTGAAAAAGGACTTACGTGGACGGCGGTTTAACGGCGAAGTTAAAAGAGGCTGTTTTAGCTCATTTTGTAGACAAACCAAAAGAATATTTTTTTAAAGGTACTGAGTTGTTAATAAAGAGATGTAATAAGTGTATTGAAGTTAAGAGGATTATATTGAGAAATAATTCAAAATTGTTACTCTACTTTGTTTCTTTCATATTCAGGCCGGGAAATTTTGGCGCTACCCTCGTAAACCTTAATAATAATAATAATTCACGAATTTATTTGGAATTATAAACAATGCTACTTTATGGGTAAATATAATTTCATCAAAAAGGCGAGGTACATATGGTAGGACGGTAACTCAAATATAAACCTTAATAATAATAATAATAGACCAATTTATTTGAAATTGTAATTTCATCAAAAAGGCGAGATTCATTCAGCTAAAGATGTTAGTATCTTGTGCTATCTGGCCCAAAGGAAGGGAAAAAAAGTACCAATATTTTCAATTCCGTTACTTGAAGATTTTAATGAATCAAATCAAAAACGAAAATACTAGCAATAATAATTTCCACAATTGATATTCGTAATTCTGATACTGATCAGTCTCCAGCGGTATTCACTGTCGCCCTCTTTTTCCGTTATTTATTTTCTCATTTACCACCTTGCTTGTTGTCTAACAATGTTTTTGGCTACATAAATATAGATGTCATAACGTAAATGATAATATTGATTACAGGGGTGATCGTGTTTACCGCAATAGCAAATCGTTTTCGAATTCATCAGCTCAGCAAAGTGGAGAAATTTGTGATGTCTTACGGCGGTTTGAGGGGAGCGGTCGCGTTCGCACTGGTACTCCTCATCGATCCTAAGATCGTACCACTTCAACCTATGTTCATGACAACTACCATAACCGTTGTCTATTTCACTGTATTCATTCAAGTGAGTTTTACAAAGTTCTTGAAGTATCTATTTATCAAACTGATAACAAATATTATTGAATTATATTGATGTTGAGATGACAAAAATATAACTTGCTCTCGTCCCATCTCGACTTGCAATTGGAGTAACTAGAATTTTATATAAAAGAACGTAAAAGTGCTTAAAGCGAATTCGAAATGGAGCTTAACTTACATCTCGTCGTTTTCCGACAAAGAGAAACAATAAACAACTTGAATTGAATATCCCACTAGAAGCGAGACTCAGTATTTCCATTAGCTTTCCGATGTGGAATTCTTATTCCCATGAAATTGTTGTAGAATAAATTGCGAAGATGTAGTGATTGTTCGTTTTTAGAAAATACGTTTAAAATATCAATCATGTAGAGTTCTTACTGTTTGGTTTATATTGATAACCAGTAAACGTCATTGAGCAAGCGCAAAAACTAAGTAACTTCAGGGTTTATGGACTAATATACAGGGTGCGCCAAACAACACAGGCTTGGCATCATCACTTTTAATGATATTTTGCTATAACTAGACCAAAATTTTGAAGTCCAGCGCCCTCCTGAGAAGTATTTTAGCGTATAGTATTGTCAAAGAGTTGAACGCCATTTTCATTATTTACTTTGAATAAGCCACTAATACTACAACAAGTTGTTTTCGAGCGAATAAACAGAAATCATGAAAATTTATTTTTTGGACCCCTTGGAACACAATAATCTGGACTCTAATAAATTAAAGGAAATCAGGAAAATATATTAAATAACGACGTAAGGATTTTCGCACTTAGCTAAAAAAGGTGTTTATTTTTTTAATTACACCCCGTAGCTATAACGTTTATAGAAATATTTTTTCTTTGGTAACAGCGTTTTATTGTGCAAAAAAATGGTTTACCATTCATTCCCAAGACCCACGGAAGTCAATTTCATTCTGAAATTAATACAGCGTCGGTTTTTTAATGTTTCAGGGAATTACAATAAAACCGTTAGTGAAAATTCTTAACGTGAAAACGGCCGAAAAGCGGAAGCCAACCATGAACGAAAGAATACACGAAAGGGTGAGTAAAAATGCTGCTTTAATCGATTAGCGCGGCCTATAAATTATTAATAACAAATTCCATGTTTACATTAAAAGTCGATAATAGATTTAAGATAACGTTTTCCGATTGTAGCGAATGCAATAAATTTGTCTGCCGGGTTTAATCAATATCATACACGGTGTTCATGTACGTCGCTACAAACATCGCTAAAATCGGAAAATTCCAAAAACTTTTTTCTTATATAAACCCACGTTCAGATCACATATGTAGAGAACAAACACTGTAGCTTCGGCACGTACCCCAGTGTTTAGGTTTTCAAATTACCCGAAGTCCGTTAATGTGTCTCGTTTCATTTGGATAAGTGGATTATAAATAAATATGTCCATATTTATTCATACATCAAAAAATAAATATTAATATAGATTTAATAAACGAATACTAACTCAATAACACAATCGATTATTATACGCGCAGTTGCGAGCATAAAATAGATAATATAAATTGTCTTAGCTGATGGACCACGGAATGGCTGCCATAGAGGATATCGTCGGGCAACATGGCAATTACCATATTCGAGACAAGTAAGTGGGTGAAATAAAATATACTAAACTTGCTGTATCTATCATTTGTTTGGAAGTTACCGGATAAATATTGATTGACCGTGTATTGTCGAAGTAGGCGAGAAACTAACAAATTTTGAACGCAGTAGAAAATAGTCGAAATCATAAAAAGAATAAACAAAAGTAAACCATTTATAAAAAAAAGGCCATTCTCAATAGTCCGCAAAAACTTCTTTAACAAAGCTTTAGCACTTTAGTTCACGACATGCATTGTTGTAATTAATCAATGCTGACAAATCTAAGAGATTTAAAATGCAACACACTAGAAAGTAATGACTATGCAGATTTATTCACTAACTAACTAAGGCTTCTAGATCTAAATTGATATATATATATATATATATATATATATATATATATATATATATATATATATATATATATATATATATATATATATATATATATATATATATATATATATATATATATATATATAAAAAATTAGCATCTTCAATGAAGATGAGATTTTGGCGAAACGTCTGCAGGATTCCAGTCGGAGTTCAACAAGTGCACGAATGATATCCCGGAATATAGTGTCATCACATTTTTCCATCCGTGAATTAATACGTGAAAAAAAAAAATATATATATATATATATATATATATATATATATATATATATATATATATATATATATATATATATATATATATATATATATATATATATATATATATATATATATATATTCTCACGTATTGATTCACGGATGGAAAAATGTGATGACACTATATTCCGGGATATCATCCGTTCGCTCGTTGAACTCCGACTGGAATCCTGCAGACGTTTCGCCAAAATCTCACTTGGCATCTTCAATGCTCGAAAACACTTCGAACACACACACATATATATATATATATATATATATATATATATATATATATATATATATATATATATATATATATATATATATATATATATATTCAATATGTTAAATATTTTTTAGATCTGTCGATGCACACAATGAACTTAGTTTTAAAATATTAACATAAAGAAAAATGATAAAAATGACCACCACCAGGTTTATTTCAGGCACTTATTTCATGACGTAAGAACTTCCACACAAGCCGTTTATTATTTAAAATTTTCAACGCCCTTGCAAACTAAGCACTTTCGGTCCGACGTATATATGAACTTTTTTTTCTTTTCTGCGAGTGCCAAATAATGGCGCATATTTTTCTAAATGCCCTACACTTAAGAGACAGAATCTGGTAAGAAAATCTTGTTTTAAATTGCATTTTTTATGTTGTGGTGACCAAAGTAAATTCCGCGATTTTAAATTTTGATTTTGAGTACGAACCTGGCCTCGAAACTTTATAATTTGATTTAATTATTTTATAGAAAATCATACCTTGTGGAACACACTTGTTTGAAGTATTACCGCTTCTATCAAACGTATCGCTATGGCTGTCGCGCTTTATTTTGATCGTAAAAGGCAAAAAATGTTTATTTTGAGTACAAAATTCTTATGATTTTATAAGCATTTTACAAAGACGAATGAAATTTGCAGATTTAAACGTTTCGACAACAGATTCATCCGACCTTACCTGATGCGCAACCACCAAAGCGCAGAACCGAAAATATTAGAAACTTACTCGAAGCTAGCAATGAGGGACGCTATGGAATACATGCGTCGCAACGCTTCGACCATCGGCAACATTTCAAACACCGAAAGCATGTCGGCCATATTCAGGAACTACACCTCGAGTGGTAACCTCAACGGAAGGTGCGCCCCAAAATTAATAACCTGGTAAACTATAACCCCGGCACTGACCGCGGTCCAACAGTTTTTACTTAGAGTTTAGAACCGGAGTATTCTAGTTAGTTTCGTTGATTGAGGCTGTCCATCCAAACGATTTTACTAGAGCGTGTCAGATGGAAACACACCCGAATTTTCTTGGAAAATAATGATAAAGTTACGTTGTTAAAACAATGTCATTCGGGGTTGTCAAACGCGACGGTGAAATGAAGAGATTTCACTACACGAAAAAAACTTTAACTGAACTGAAAATTTGTTCTGTCCAAAACAACATTTAAGACCACTAACAAAACAACTCAGGCAGTGTCCTGATGGAAATGGTTTGCGCCTTAGTCTTAGTGCTGCAATTCGGAAAAACGTATCAGTACAGTGTCTCGACCCTACAACAGTTTGTGTTGGTCACCTATCGAAGTTGCGAAAGTTTCGTCAGTAGATTAACATTAACCTTAACAATGAGTGGTCAAAAATAAGAACATGTTCAAATTAATTTTCTTTTTATCATTCATAACGTTCTTTACCCTCTAAATATGAATTAATTTTATTTCATTTATAAATATAAAAAAACCTAAATAAAAAAAATGAAAATTAATGTTTCTTAAATTTTATAATTATAATAATTAAGGATATATGATCATGGATAACACAGATTATTTCTTTAAAAAAAACAATTGTACAAAAATAATAAAGCGCAATACTAAATGGTGTAATTTACAGCAATATATAATGTGCGCGCTTACTTAAATGTAAAATGAAGAAAAATGTTGACTGACTTTTCTCCGCGGTGACAGAGAGACAACTAGTGACAAGCGAATGCTACAAAAGTAAGGACGAAGGGATGGTGCTGTGTGTTAGCTCTACTAAAACTATGTAAATGTTACTATTCGCTATACATACATACTACATACACTACTAACAATTTACAGAGCTCCTTTTATTTATTTCCATTGACCATTTATTGTTCTCGGCCAGATAGTCCGAGTAATACCGCATTCTCAGTCTATCATCTGTCTCTCTGCTCTGCTGGGCGACGGTGTTCCGCTTTTATAACTCGGCAGAGCCTCCTCGCGATGAGTATCGAAATTTCGAAATGTTTGTGAAAAGGTGCGCTCTGTAGTGAAGCGTTCGTTCCCAACATTCCCGAGTTTTCCGTGGCCGACAGGCCCGGGCCCAGCCACCAGGTCACATTATTTTTAGTATAAGCGAGCAGAGTGTGTATTTTTATGTAATATAAACAAGCAAACTATAAATAATTTTGAAATTTAATAATAATAGTTATAAGAGGGATGTTTCTATCGGCGATACGCCATAATACGATAAAAAAATTGTTTGTGTCATTCTATTGGAGATATATTCTCGTTTACACGCAGCCTTAATTAAATGAGCGCCAATGCATGGCTGGGTTTTGTTTTCGCAGGATCGGGCTGATGCATAAAGCTTTGTTAGTTTTAGTGCGTCAGTAACGCAATTAGTCTCCGTTTTGAAAATGACTGCGCCGTTATTTATAGTTTAATTGCACTGATTTTCACGTAATTAGGTTCGAGTTGTCTGTAGAATCGACGGCGGTAGTTTCACGGTTGTGTTGAAACTGAATTATATTTATTATGACGATGAATAATTAGGTTTTCCTTTTTCGTCCTTTAAGCGCAAGCGTTTGTGTGAAATTTTAAAATTTTAAAATTCACCACTTTACCATGTCAGTTTCGTTTCCCACGAATCCGAGCCACTTCGGACGTTTTGCGGGATTTTACCGCACGGATTTGGGAGCAATCGGATGTTTTCGGAGATATTTCCCACGCTGTGAATTTTGACGTTTGCCAATTCTGACAGTCAGGTCAGTGAATGTATTCGAGTTTTGCGAAAATGTTCCCAAAAAGTGACGGTCGTAGAAAAAGTATAGTGTGCAACACGTTGTAAACTTTTTAACTCACTCGTTAGTCGTGAGTCAAATGCCGTTTGTATAATATACTATTTCCCCACGATTTTAGTAATTAATTTTGCTCCGATGTTCAAAATAATTGATGTAATGTTATTAACTAATTTTGTGGATTCTAATATTAATATTCTAAATACAATGATATATGTATGGGTATTTATAAACCAGATCCTATCATTAATGCCTAAGTGTTGTCAGTCATCTATGGCAAGTCTTAATATTATGACCATACACATGCATATATAATAAAAGATTTTTCTAAAATGTTTTTTTTTGCAATCTATGCTTACTGAACTTAAACACTAGAACGCAAAAGCAAACAATTAAACCTATAAATTAGCTCCATTATTATTAGCCCTTGAAAAATTGTTCCGTGATTGTTTAAAGTATTAACCAAATTCTTCATGAGTTTTGCCTATGGGGGATTGTTCTGATTATTCTTCGTCATTCCAATAATTCAAAAAAGTGATAATCACTCTGGTATCAATCAATGATTGCCAATAGTATCAGGTCCGTCTTTTTTTTTCTGTGCGAGCAACGATCAATTATCTTTTGGCATGCTGTGTATAGGAAACACATCTGAACTTTGAATAGCTTTTTGAAAACATTTTTTTGATAGTTCGATGGCTATGTTTTTTAAAAATATCTTAGTTTTGCAGGGTGATTCCAAAATTTCGTAGCGACTCAATGAGCTAATATTTGTAGCAATCTGATATAATGTTATGCACTATTATTACGGAACACCCTGTACCCAGTACTTTTTTGGAAAACTGTAGCCCATAAGCCATATACATCGAGAGTTAATATATCACTTCCATAAAAGTTCCAGTTTAAGTCAGATAGATTCGAGCACTTGGAACATCGACATGCAGGAATTGGAGTACAATCCTTCAAAAAAAGACCTGACCGACGCCAAAATTCACCATTTGCTTGCTGAGGAGTTGGTCAAACCTTATCGACGGGTAAGATTAATAAGGAAATTTTAAGGCGGTTTAAAGCAAATTTTTAATAATGTGTAATAATTTTCAGCACCGGAGACTAAGTTACAGCCGACACGCTGTAAACGATCGAGATCTATCTACTCAAGTCAATTACAAGATGCACTACAATATGAGGCGACTGGTGGCGGACAAAAAGCATCATCACAGTCATAAAAGGCACAGCAAGAAATTAAATAAAGTAAGTTGGTTTTATTTCCTTTATTGAATTTTCGTATAACCTTGTGCAGGGTGATTTTGCTGGTTATCTCAGTTGTTATTAGTGTAAGAAGCGGGTTTTTCATTATACGAAACATCAAATTTTCAAATTGTTGCTTCTATCGTTTTCAGGTTCGCACTTTCATCCCGCCTATATGCACATGCCAGTTAGCTAAATCTAATCGTTTTGTTTTAGGACGGAAAGCAGAATCACGTCAGTTTCCCAGAATTCCAACAAAACGGATCGGCCAAGCAATTCTCTCATGGTAAAGTTGCCTTTCCCAACTAAAGTTTAAATTTAGAGTTGTTTTGAAAATACATATATCGAATACCGCCATAAAGTGCGTTTGCGAAGTTTTTCTTGACTAAAAGCTAAGACTTTAATTACAAATAGATAGCTTTAAATTTCAAGAGAACAAAGAAAACGGAACAGGCAAAAACCTTTTTTTGTAGCAATAACAAGTTTTCGAATGAACGGAATTTTTTTGTCTGTTCTCTGTTCTGCATTCTCTAGAGGCGCTGTATTTCCACATGAATAACTTCCGAATGTTTTGAGCAAAAGGGTTCATATTTAGTTAATTTAAAATTCGACGCCGCAAGCATAAGCCTTGGCAATTTCCAGATGAGTTTCGCACATCTCTACGAAACAATGTAAGTGCCCGAAATTTTGAGCTATCGATTGCGAATTAAGTAGAGAGATAGTGTTTTGTCCCATTAAATTAGGAAATTGCGAGCTATTTTTAAAAATTGATCCATTTTCTTGCGTTAAAAAAAATATTTTTCCAAAAATAAAATTATGTACTCTACCGTCCTTCTAATTTAGATTACATAAGCGAAGTGTTGAACGAAGACGTGGACACTGAGCCCAAATCTAACCGAGAAGATTGGGATAGCCCAATCACATTTACAGCCAAATCTTCTCGTAAGTTTAATAGGCGGTGCATGAACGTTTGGCAATGGTATGTTTTTCCTGTGAAATTAGGTAGTTTGTGATCAGTAGGAAACAGATTCGAAGCAGTCGTTTCGTTCGGTAAGCTAAGTTAACAGCTGTTAAGCTGCGATTGTTGTTCCATAACAGAGAAGTGGGCCGTTTGTGTTGACTGCACTTCGTGTGACTTAAAAATTTATAATTTTTTCCGTAGGCAGAGTTGACGGCGTTTGGCGTTTTCTGAACGAGTTATTAAAAATGATTTCGTTTTTCTTATTTAATGTATATGCTATTTAAACTTTGCATTTTTAAGGGTTTATGAAGTTTGTGGTGTTTCTCATTATGGATGGAACATTTTGTTACGCTTTTTGGCACATTTTTTATGTTTTCTTAATAGATTAATTACGATTTCATTTAATACAATATGGAGATTCATTATTTTTCAGATTTTATAGAGACTAACCAAAATAATGACAATCTATTTTTTGAGAAACTGAATTGAAAATAGTCGTGTTTTGTCCGTGGCGGATACGCACTCCAGACAAACTATTTGTGAAATTTAGTGCAGAAGAAAAAATACAAATACAAATTCAATTTAAATTCGACATGCCAAAATATCGTTTCAGCATCTAAATGAAGTCCAGATTTACTCATTAAATTATATTGTATCTTTTCAATAACACCCTGTATATTGAAAGTTTTCTTGAAATATTCCCACAACTTTAGTGGCTCAGCTCCTCTTTATTCTGTCTGCAGATTTCAAATAAATGCTACGAAAACATAAGAAGTGTGCCCAACTGAATTAAACCTTAACCTATAACCTCCCTCTGCAAATGATTCTGACTTTTAGCCAGTACCGGGGATGAAAACAGCGCCAGTTTCGCTAGTCAAACTGTTCCATTGATGGAACCGAAACCTAAAAAGCCGACTGCGATCGAAAGCAGTTTCCCTTGGAGAAGGGATCGCCATGGTACGAACACATAGTACCACACGTTCATTTTCTCGGTACATCGTACCATCAGTTTAATAATATCAGCTTGCTATTTGTTTCGATAGAGATAGCAACGATATATAGGGACACCCCATAGTGTTGTTTTTATTTAGAGATTTTGGTTCGTATGCAAATTTTATTCCAATTTGGAACACCTTGCTTTAGTCAATATTGCGGCATCCACCATTTTGTCCGTCTACATAATTCAATAAATCTGTTCCATGGAATGGAACTTTCACAGAAACATTCAAACATATTTTATGATTTAAGAAAATTTTATCCTATGACGTATTTCAACATAAAACTATATTTTGGTACACGAATCCAAAGACCAGATTGGCAAAAATATGTACTGGTTCTGAGACTGGGAAAAATATCCCTAATCTTCAATCGTTAGGTGCATCTACCTAAAATCTTTTGGTGTCATAGGATAAAGTCGTAAGTTTTTTGAAATTCTCACTAAAATTTTGCTTCGCTAATAAATATACCGTAGTACCGATTGCGATTAACGTTGTTGGTATCCCTTTGTCCCGATTAAATGGTACCTGGTTCATAAAAGTCAAACATACTATGCATACACATATTACAATATTAACAATTGATTTTTTGGTTAGGTGTAATAAGAATCATTGGATCAACATTAGGAAGACTGTGCTAACTGTAGGTACCCCTACTGTATACCCTACAGTTGGATAGATCGTATTTATTAGCTAACCAAATGGGGAAGTGTTAATGTAATCATTATTATCCGAGCTTTACGTATCTTTACAGAACTACCACTACTACTGCTATCATATGTTGCATGTAAAGCTTTTTTGGCATGTGGTTTATTCACTTTGCTTTGGTGTTACCTTTCCTTATATCTCCTGCACTCTTTATTATACCTTTAGTTACAGATGAAAGCATTTTCTCTGATCCTGGCAAACGATTGTCCCGAGGTTCTATAGACGGTAAGTAAATATATCTTCAGACATTCATAAATCGTAAAAAATAGTTTAAACATGTGGGTTAGATATTTACGGAAAACGAAAATACATAACAAATATATTCTGCAGTGTTGCCGCTTCGAATAATATATGGCACCATCGTCATCTTAAATGGCATTTATATTTCTAGATTCAGAAGTAGTGTTTTTTGCTTAATATTTTCCTATACATATGTAGTGCGGTTTCCGGAATATTTTTTTCCACCAAGATATGATAGCAGTAAGCAGGTTAGCTACCAAAAATAGTGAAAAATATATTCTTTCAAATAGGAAACCTATATTTTTTATAATTCTAAAAGATAATTAAATTTTCAAAAAAAAAAGGTTACATTGACATAATGCATTATTTCATGTGTTTGACAGGTTTGACAGATATTATATCCAGACCACGAGCGTGTGAAATTTGGAATTAAATTTCGAACCACAATCGATCAAGTCATTTTGAATTCGTACTTTTTTTTTGCAAACAGCATAAGAATGCCATATGTTATTGGTAGAAACGGCAACATCGATCACCGACGACCGATATACTGGGAGTATCAAAGTGACGATTTAATGTAAATCCGTTAGTACATTCTGAGTATCCCGGTATATTGGCACCTTTATTCATTACATTAATTTTTGCTTGGTTTTTTAATGACTACTCGAACTCACATTTTCTTTTTTTCTTTGGTTTTTGCAATAATTACTACAAATCCGTATTTACCGTGCTTCTCACAAATTAAAACTTTTGCTTAGGAGGTGATTTAATGCGCGTCACAACCCCAACAGCGACAGAGATGATGTTGCCGTGGAAACGCGACGAGGAAGAAAATTCGGCGCCACTGCAGCAATCGGAGTTTCCGGCATGGGCGTCCAACAAAGAATACCTGGCCTATAATTCCCCATCCGCCACCTTTTTAGGTATATGAGCGAACTTCATTTCCGGTTTTAACGGTTACTTTAAAAGTGTTTAAAAGTAACCGTTACTTTTAAACACTGCGAATTTTAATTCCTAACGTCATTTTATTTCCACGTAAGATTTTATCTGAAGCAACCAAATATTTTTATGCCATCTACCAAGTAGAAAACTCAACTCGTATTTCCGATATACACCAGAAATATACAGGAACGAGAACCAAACGATTCAGAAATACGAATAAAGTATCAATATGAACAATTTTGAAATTTATTTGCTTATATAATGGATTTGCTAATAAGAACAATATATTTTGAATTGTGTCGACTGAACTAGCCAAAGGAAGACACTAAAGTAAATGCTGGCTCAATTTCAAATTTCACAATTCTGTCTTACTCATATATTTTTGGGAATGTTGTAAATGGTGCAATTAAAAAATATAGAATTAGCGATGTATTTTATTCTTCTGAGATTAAATAAGCATATTGGCATCCAAATTTCTTAGTTTGTTGTGTTGTGTTCCTTAGTTGAGTCGGTATGGTCTGTTCATAGATATAAGAAAGTGACCAATTGCTTTTGAATGGGATTATCCAAGGGTGGTCATTAACATACAATACATACAATAAGATTATTACCTAAAGTTTCGGAATTTAAATTCAGGTAAAATTGTGGTCCGTAATAGAAAATAATTTTATACCTACCTGTGTTTAATATTCTTTGGTTTGGTATAGTACTTAGTTTAAGTTTATTAGTAATCATTCTCATTTCGTGTGTAATACAGTGTGTGTTGAATCGTGTGCGAATTATGAAAAATATGTGCGAGTCTAGTGTATCTCAAGAGATGCTCCCGCCCAAATGTAGGAAGCTAAGGAAGTTATAAACAATGTTTATTTGACCCTCATTGACGTGGTGCCAGCAAATAAGCATCTTTAGAAGAAACGGCCACATTGACGAAAATTCCAACATCAACTGTATGGAAAATTGTGAATAATCCCATTTCAGCGGGGAAAAAAAGAAGCAATGCTGACATTTTCTCGAGTGTAGATGAAAGTGATCAAGATATAATACGGCGTAAAATTTACCAGTTATACGAGGAACAAAGGGTGCCTACATTAGTTATCTTAATTAGGAGGCTTGAAAAAGATGAAACCGGCGTTAAATGTGGCAGAACTACCTTATGGAAGTGTATTCAACACATGGGTTTTAGATTTAAAAAAATTGACAAAAGGCAAGTTTTAATGGAATCTTTTAGAATTCGGAAATGGCGACTGGAATATCTAGAAAAAATTAGGATTTACAGAGAACAACAAAGGCCAATTATTTACTTGGATGAAACCTGGTTTCGACACTTACGATACCCCGGAAAAGGGTTGGGTTGACTCAACTGATGAGTGTAAAACAAACGCGGCATCAAAAAGAGGTAAAAGAATAACTATTTTGCATGCTGGCTCTAAAGATGGTTGGATTCCAAATGGACTTTCTCTGTCTGCGAAAAATATTAAAGATTCTTCTCTGGATTACCATGAAGACACCACCGCTGATTTATTTGAAAGTTGGTTTAAAAACAAACTAGTTCCAAACATTCCTCCTAATAGCGTAATTGTAATGGACAATGCAAGTTATCAGAATAGACAGTTGACTTAAACCCCTTTCTCATGTGACACAAAAGCAACAATCCAAAACTACATGTATAATAACAACATTTATTTGCAATTAATTGAGGTTCTACAAAGCTTGAACCTACAAAAGGAATACGTTTGTGATAGTTAGGCAAAAAATCTAGGGCATACAGTTTTAAGGCTTCCACCTTACCGCTATATATTTAATCCCATTGAACATGTTTGGCACCAACTGAAAACTACCATTCGTCGTAACAATGTTTTTCCTCGTGTTAATTCCAATGTCCTCAAACTTATAGAAACCGAAGTTTTTAACATCCATCCACAAAGTTGGGCAAATTCTGTTAAACATATAGAAAAAGCAGAACAATCGTATATCCATATTGCAAATAATATAGTAGGTAATCAAAATAATTTGTAATTTTATTTTAGATTTAAACATAAATACATACATAAATAAATAAATATTGTTTAGTATCTTTCCTAACAAAACCCCAAATAATTAAATTCTAAGCAAAGTACGGACCTGTTCGGCCATATTTCATTCTTACAGATCCGGGTCTTTCGTTAATTCGTATCAGTTAGTTGCTTTCTTATATCTATGAAGAGACTTTAACTGCATTGTAGTTTCTGTAATCTTGGAAACAGCTACCAAAAGCAAAGGTTTCCTGGTTTTTTGATTTTTTTTGTTAATTTAATTTTTAGGTTGTAGTTAGACTACGACAACACACAATTTAGCAATTAGTTCCTAAGATTTTTAACACTTTATTTCGGTAAGCATTAATGATCATACAAAACAACTTGCTCCATGCCATGCCTCTCAATTTAGTCACATTTTGAGAAAATAGTATCTGTATGTAGCATAGGTAAGGCCTCTATGTCTAATAACTACATGATTTCAGCCAAGGTCAAGTATAAAAAAAATGCTGTCCAACATTTGTGGAAATATACACACAACTGTTATTGTGAGTATTAAAAATCAGAAAAGTTGAAATAACAAATCCTGTGACACATGCAGGCTTAGTTTTGGGAAATGAATATTTTTACCTCGTGAATTCCAGCCACTAACTACAACTATCTACATGGCTCAGTACACTTTACAATTCGGATTATTTTCATACAATTTTTCTATGATAATAAAGGGCACCTAATAATTTTTCTACAATTTTGGAGATAAAATTTATCATGTTATAAGAATACCTCGCTGCTATTGGCAAAGTGATACTTAAGAGTGTCACGAAAAATTCAAACTGGTTTGTTCCGTTTCGAGTTTGTCTAAATACTTTTTGCAGGAGGTTTGGAAAATCCTAGATCGTCCGTCATCGGCCTATTTCGACGCGAGAGCATTGGGTCGGATCCGACGAACAGCGCAGAATCGACCCCTCAGAGGGAACGTAGAGGTTCGCTCAACAGAAACATCTCCCTCCTGCTCGTCGAAGATGGAGAATCGGATCCGCTGGGCGCTTTACAGAAACCCCAAATAGCTCAGCAACAATTAGGGTCTCAACAGTTTCCTGGTCCCTTACCTCCGCCGCCCCATACACCAGGTCAGAGGCGTCAGGGGCGGAGGGGTTCAATGCTCGAGCTTAGCGGGTGTGTTTCTGACTACACTAATCATATGTAGTGTTTTGAAATGTAAGAGAGCTTCGTCGTACGTTTGTCGGAATGGGTGTTGGACATGCGACCTCTATGCACGACTGTCCTTAGTTTCTTTTCTGTGGAACTAACCAAACCCTAACATTGGCACTCCTACTGTGTGCTACAAGAAATGGTGTCTTTTTAACGTTTAGTGTGGGTGGCTAACAGTTTCATTTACCATTTACCTTTTTCTTATTTTGATAATCTCACAATCAGCTATTTAACTCTGAGTCAGCGCTTCTTTTTGTTGGCGTGTCGACATTATTCGACCTTTTTTTGATTTTTTGGATTTTCAAAATAACAAGTTTAGAAAAGATTATTTGGTAATAGATTGGATTGAAATTTGTAAACTCCATTGATTATAAGATCACATATAGGATTGCACAATCACTTATTTATCACAATCTGAAAAACTGGTTTAACAAGCATTCCATAAATTCGAAAGACATTTGAAAATTATTTTTAATTATACAAGGCGTTTTATAAAAGCATGGCAATACAAAAATACGCATTTTTTAAATATATTTTTGCATATTACCGTTCTTCCAAGAAAGATTTATATCACACCGTGATTGTGTTTGAATTTTAATACAACGTGGACCAGTTATTAAGGAAAACATAAATCTATAAAGAAGACCTCTTTTCCAATGATATTCTTTATTTCTAACACTATACTGCCTTGAACCTTAATGCAAACGCATTACTAAGAGCAAGGTCTTGTCCTTTAAATTAACACTTGGATTCTAGTTTCGTTGGAGGAAGCATTAATTGGTTAAGTTATCATAAAATATTAAAAATAGTTTGTTACAAAGGTTTTGATTGTTATTTATTTGTCTTTTTCAAGGTTAAATGATAAAATTTCAACAATTTTACAGTTTTGAAATGATAGAAGTATTCCATGATCAAACAAATATTTTAAAAAACTGTAGGGGCATAATAATCAACATGCGAGTGTATTTGAGAATTATGGAATATTTGAAGAATGTGAACGGTACGTTCCATTGAGAAAAAACAAATGCCTACAATTAATTTTTCAAAAAATTAGTACATACAAGTTAGTCCTTGTCGACATTGACTCAAAGCGAGCTTAATATATATACATATATATATATATATATATATATATATATATATATATATATATATATATATATATATATATATATATATATATATATATATATATATATATATATATATATATATATATATATATATATATATATATATATATATATATATATATATATATATATATATATATACCGAAATCGGTAAGAAGTTTGCATATAACTGGCAGCTTTCGCCCTCCGCTGCGAAGACACTGGGTTAAAGCCTATATCTATCTATCTTAATTTTGATATCTTATTACAACCTGAGCTTTTTAGAAAATCCGTTAAAATCAATTGTAATCAGGCGAATTTGTATTAACGCATGAGCCGAAGGATATTTTGTTGATTAAAATTTTCAGTTTTTCGGAAGGGAAACAAGGAAGCAAGCAAGCAATTGGCGAATTTATATAGGAAATGCCGATTTCTGTAATTATTTTTTTTTTAATAGCGTTGACTGTTAATGATGTTATTGTACGCGTTAATAGCAAATGCCGTTATTTAAATCTTATTAAAATTGAAAATCAAAAAGCGAACAAGGTGAGCCGATGAATATTAAATAATTGCCATTAAAAAAAGCGTCTGTTCCAGTAGAGCGGGCAAATAATTTACCTTTTTCGGAAATATCTGAGGAAGTTATTAAAATGTGTCTTGCTAGTGGTCATCGCGACACTCAAGGCGACCCTATAAAAAGTTATATTTAAACCCTCGAGCGTTTTTTAGCGGATTTCTAGTTTGATGGATTTCTTAGAAGAGTTGGTCTGAAAAGTATACGGTTGAAAAACTCAAGCTATGAAGGAATTTGGATATTTCTGAAATGATTGATAATGGCAGACTCAAAAATAAAGTTATTAAAAGGTTATACTCAAATACTCGAGCCTTTTTTAACTGATTTCTGTTTGATGAATTTCTTAGAAGGTTTGAAGAGCATCGACTTTTTTGACATATGGTTGACAAACTTAAGCAATAAGTTATAGCGAAGACGATATGCAACGAATAAATTGAACTCTTTATAGGCTGCATTGAAAATATGTTTTTTTTCCTTTGGCATTGAAGGTGGAGGTTATTTCAGATACAACAATAGTTATCATCGACAATATAGCTGATTCGTAAAAAATACAATATTTCTCCGTTTTTACTTTAAACTACTTCTAGAGGTCAAAATATTTAGGATATGAAATTTGAATTTTATATGAAATTTTGGTCTTGTTCCAACAATTTTTTTCGCAATATATTTACTGATTCACTAAGTACAGGGTGTATCTTTTTCGACGGGGTTTGATGATTTGGGGTATCTCGTAGCATATAGGTTGAAAAATAGGCAAAGATACCTCAAATTGTTTCCAAGCATTTTATAAAAAATCTTTGTAGCTTTTTAAATTCTGTAAATTCCGATTGTTTTTAAGGGTCAAAATTGAGCAAAACTCACCAAAACTAAAAAAATAAGAAAAATACGTAATTTATGTGATAAATCTCAAATTGACACTTGCTCTTTAATAGGCGGAATATACCTAAAAAATACTACAAAACCTTTTAAAAAAAACTGAAATTTTTAGAAATTAAACCACGTTTGTAGATACTCTTACAGCTCAGCTCGGAATTTCCATCATCTTTAAAAGTAAATATATGCCGCAAACGATGAAATGAAAACTATATTTTCCTACTTACAAAGCTGTCTTCTATTAAGGCATTACTTTGGGGACGACTAAAACCTTCTATTGCCAAACTGGAATATCTAATAGATATGTTTATTATTTTTGTTATGTTACTAAATCGTTTAAATTCGACAAACGAGATTAATTTTGTTTAATTTGCATATTTCGTGGCAAAGATCATGTCCGCTGATTTTTCCACGTTCTGTCAATAAGATAGTGTTTTATTGAGTTATTCAAATCGCAAAGACGAGAACTATCAACGTACGTGCTCGAGTACATGACAATTAAGCTTTATACTTTTACAACGGGACGCGTGTGGATTTCAAAATTTTACTTAGTATTAAAAATATTGCGCATCCCCTTGCTTTTTCGAGATACCGCGAGCAAAATTTCAAAGAAATAAACTGCAGGACGATCGAAACACAGAAGTGTGGCATATTTTCAAAACAAATTTGCAAACATAAAAAAGATTTTTGTGTGTATGTATTTCAACCAGATGATATATTATAAAATAAATAACACATTTGGTATAGCTATCAAATTAATATAATATTTCTCTTCTTTTTTCTTTTCCTTTATAAATGTCGTATTTTGGGTGATATATATTCGACAGTTTCCGTTAAAACAATATTTCGATCCTGATATAAGTTGTCTCACTGCCGCTATGTCTATTGTTAAAACTAATTGTTGATAGGATTACTTGATTCGCTTTTTACTCAATAAAAGATAAATATTAGTAAACCATTTTTGATGGACTCTTACATAAGTTCACCCAGCAGAAGAAGAAAAAGCAGGTTGAACTTCATAAAAATGATCTATTAGTTTTTTTAGTTTATAAGATAAAAATAAATACTTTAGTTTACTCTACTTTACTTAAGTCTTCAGCTGCGAAGCTCAAAGGTTTTCTTGTTTTACCTGCATGTACAGTTTTTTATGTTAACACCCTTCCAATGAAGCAAATGAATACTCTAATCACTTAATTGATTATTAAAGGCAATCCAACGATCAGCGACCCGCTATATCAACTACAAAATAGCCAATCAAAAATAAATTATGCGAGCTACTCAAAATTCGACCTAACCAGTACTTCTATAAAGGCAGACTATAATCGCCATTTTGCGTTGGGAAAATACCGAAGTGAGTTTCTATGGGTGCACAACATTACGAATGACAGAATTATAACTGTTTAGTCTAGGTCGATAAATAATACGAGTCAAAAATAAACACTTCAAACATCCAAAACGAAATATTAGAAAGTGTCGACCACGTCTAAGAGTTGTAATATAGGCAGTTTGGAATTGTGTTTGTAATGTATTGTCATTGTAAATGACCGACCGGAAAACTTTCACAAGGATGATTAAAACCGTTTTGAACTATTGTTTTAATATTAGCCAACAACACACATACTAATATTCAATTATGTTCTTAGATTCAGGTTTCAATATTCTTCTCGAAGTACTAAAAAATTGATAAATCAGAATATCGATTCTGCTTATTGACAACACCAACAGCGGTGCGGGGAAGTTTATAGACAACTTTTATAATATTCCGTGAACTTTGCCTCAAGCATGATTCTGTATAAAATCGTGTACTAAGACGGAATTTAACATTCTTTGACTCTTTTGACTTGTTTCTAACAACAAATTTTTTCGTTGGGTGTGACGACGCATGATCGGTGTCATATTATATTGTGCCCTCAATTTAGACAAGTCCAGTGCCAAACTGTGTTCTAGATCGATAACAAGAGACACTATACTTGAAGAACCACCCCTGCAAACTTCGTCTCTGAAACGACCAGCTTGGCTTCTCCAAAATCGACAGCAACGTCCCAGCTTTTGTCGACAAGGTACCCTGGGCGTCGCACTAATGGGTACCGTGTCATCGCCGTCATCGGACTCCTCCTCATCAGACGAAGACAACGATATGCTCATGAAGAACGCGGAATTCTGATCGAAAAGAACTGCCCTGAACAAGGGCCCAATATCAAAATCGCTTAGCCCGATTCTGAATAACATTCAGAGTAAATATCAGGTGTTTACGAAGAAATTGGGTCGCGATTTGGTTTAGATTCAAACTTAATAACTTAATAAACTCGCACGCTTAGGAAGTCCAGCTATCCTACACAAAGCAATAGCTTGGCAACTGAGACGAAAAAGTTCTTGCTCATAAATGTGCGTTCTCATTGGTTGAGTCTGTTGAGAACAGACCTAAGAATTTATAAATGTGGACTGCACTTTTCTGTCCTTTACTTATCAACTTAAAAATTCAATTTGAAGGTTAACGAAAATTTTGCACGATATTTAAAATGTGCACCTGTCTTTATGTGATTAGAAAAATACTGTTTAGGCCTCAATAAAAGATTTTTTATAACACCTGATAATTGAAATAATATGACAAAAAAACATATTGCAATTCACAGATTATTGCTTACCAGTGCTGAAACTTGCGGCTACCATTTGGATGTACCAACTCTGAGACAAAAGCAAGATACTTGATTTAACTCGAACTTTTGCCCATTGCGCGTTGCATTTAAAATTAATTTAATATAAATAAACTTAAACTTGTAAACCATTTAAAAGCGCTTTTAGTTGAGAAGGGCGTCATTGTACTTAACGGCTAAATGGTTTTAACTGATCGCAAATACGTAGATGATAAATTTTCGTCCAGAAATACAATAAAAATTATAGTTCATGTAGACGTAGCAACGATTTGAAAACACCATTGTTTATTTGGTAATTGTTATTAATCGAACGTTAATTTGATTCTATCAAAATGGTCAAACAGTTTAACGAATTGATTGAAGAGAGAATGTTTTCTGTTTTTAATCGGCAGCAACTGGTTTGGCCATTTAGTGCGTTTCCAATAAACCACTTGTTGACACCCACATTTTGTGAACGATGCGTAAATGTTATGTTTTCCTTGTACAAATAATAACTTCAATTGGGATTTGGCAAAGGAAAGCCTTTGATCTCCATCTTTTGAAGGTTTAGGTAAATTTGACGAGCCTTGAAATTGCAACGCAATTTTTATGTCAGCAAATAAAAATTACGAAATTATTCCACACGATGTTAATGTTAACGTTTAAGGTACAAATAAATCTACTTTCAATCCTCGTGGCATTTTGAAATCTATGGATCCTTATTATTTTATTAATATAATTTAAAAATATATTTACCGTACTTGATTAGATCAAAATAAAGGAACACGGAATGTTTATAGAATAGGTTGAACATATTTGGATAACATATCACTCCGCAAAAGCCCCTATAAATTCTATTCTGCAATCTTAAATTCAATTTGTTTGGTAGGAGTACTGTGATATATGGGCAGACAACCAACATTACATGCTTCATTGGTCACGCACCCTCACACGAGGGCATGTAATGTTGGTTGCCCTTCTGATCGTATGTGGCAATCAAAGACGTTGAATCCAAGCATGAATATTTCCTAGCGGCACACCGATTATATTCTAACAATAATAATTCTTTTAACTATGCCATTTTTGCTCTTTGAGAAAAGTTTTGTTGCTAAAAATTATAATATAAAAATAATGAATAAGAAAATGTTTTTTTTTATAACACCTGTCGATTTGGACTGATTTAATGGATAAATTGTCGAGTCTCCTTTGGATATAACGCCTTTGATCGCGTGTTGAATAGCAACATTTTTAGATGTCAAAAAAGTAGACGTATTTGAACCTGTCATTCAGCGGATAAGAGCATTATTAATAATATAGGGTATAATAGTAATGTAAAAAAATAGTTATTGTTTAAATAATATTGTTAGCGTTGCCTTGTAAGTATTACGTTTGCATTTAAACATTAGTGAAATAAGGGAATGCGTAAAATGTTCTCATTCGACGGCAGAGATTATCTAGGATACTGCCTCAGTAACGTAGCTTGTTAAAAATATTCTTCTAAATATTTAGGTACTTATACCATCTTAAAAATAGTTTATAAATATCTGGTTTTCTGGTTAAGCCAAACGCATTAAAAGAAGTATACGTGCAGACCTGATCTGAAAACCGTGCTATCAAGGGAGATGATAAAATATTTATAAATTATTATTTAAATATTTATAAAATATTTAAATCGAAACAATTTTCTTAGGCAATAATATTCTTTCGTAGTACGTTTAAGAGCACGCCAGGGCCGTTTAATCACTCAGTCTTTCTTTCAATAATAGCAGCACTTATTACATTTTTTTCTAAAAAAGGTATGTAAATGCAGAGCTATAACATTTTCTCTCAAACTAAACTAAATTGATTGATTGGTAATGCATTTATAAGTCCTAAAATAATAATAAGCTGCCCTCGTATATTCTCGAATGGTCTGCATTTAAATGCAATTCGTTTACCAATTTTACGTATATATAAGTTTAGGTTAGCTTGGATTAGGATGGTGTGGATTGTGTATATATAAGATTGTGCCTCAACGATTCGACCAGATAAAATTTTCCTTAAAATATCTTAAATAGTACTATCAAATACCTACTTCTATTACCTATTCCATTAATCATTTTTCGATTAAACTGATCCGCGCGAAGAAAGATGTAGTAGGATTTTGGGGAGGTGTATTTCAATAAAATTGTTATACCAGTTACGTTCCGCTCGTTACTTTGCCAGGCGAGAAAATATTTTTCACTAAGCTTCGTTAACTAGTAAGCTTGTAAATATTAATTGTAACTTCTTGTAGAAAAATATTTTTACATCCCGACAATAGGAAATTTACGTAATGGTGATTATAAGAAATTGCAAAAACTTGTTACAGAATTCTTAAATAAATTACATTTAATCGAGCCTTTCTGTATTTATTTCCGCACTTGCGTTCCGATCTCCGCCTTCTCAAATAATGGATATCAAAATATCTTTATGCGCTAAATAATAATACAGTAATACAAAAATGCTTAAAATGAATAACAATAAATTATCTCAAAAAGTCGCGCTTAGCGATTGATCCAGTGAACCTATTTTACCTTTTAACAATTTTACACATTATTTTCGAATTTATTTGTAAACACTGAATACAGTTTTGTCAAAAATGAGTAAAAGATGAAATTCCAAATTGTGTGTGAAAAATAGTCTTACGGAAAGCACTTGTTTTCCATAAGTAAATCGTAAAGAAATTTTAGACCACTGGTTCATACAAAATAGTCATGTTATGGTCGTCCAAAAAAGTTGACCTTAATTAGAAAATATAGAGTAACTCGTAGTTATAATACAACCAAAAATATAGTGCATTTATTGCTTTGACGTTTTAAGTATTTTACAGTACTTTAAACGCAGACCTTCGCAGGATCGTGGTAAAACCCATCCCAACAGATGTTTATTTGCATGAGATGGATCGTAACGAATATTTGTTGAAACTTCAAATTTTTATTTGAAACGTAAATGGACAGTTTTAAGTTTGATTAAGCATTGATGCTGCGGGGTATTTTCGAATAATTGCAATATGTTCGCATATATTACGGAGGTATTTGACTGTGACCCTTCCAGGAAGTACGTATTTATGTACCTGATTCTCGGGCTTTGACCCTGCCAGGCTGTTTTCACTGGATAGTTCAAAGGGCAAGGGTACTCTATTTATCTTATAGGTAAGTTTGAAAATAATTATTTTTGTCTTGTGTGCCTGTCGATTAACAACATTTTTCTTCTTCTATTTTTGTGTCTTCTACATAGTTCTTTGACTTGTAAAGAACAACAGCTTTTTTTAAAGCTTCGCAGTAGATAAAGGTACGTCATATGAATACAGATAAATATTTAGTAAAATCTTACAATTAAACATTTTTTGAAGGTTCATGTTTTTTAACACTTTAAAATGTGAAAACCGTGGAATGAAACAGATGTTCATCTGTTAGAAGACTAATGAAAACATATGAAAATTGAAACATTCTTAGGACGGTCCTGGAATGGTTACGGGTAAGGGTCTGCTCGGCAGAAGGGCTGCGGTTTTGGAGTAATAAAGAGTAGGCAAAGTTAATCAAAACACCATTTTCACTTGAGCATCTGTCTTAACACTTGGTGTTGGAACTATTACTTTTGTAGATGGCATTACGGAACACCAAGTTTGGCTAAACATCCCTACAGACAAATTATAGTGTTCAACAATTAGGATTAGGCGGCCGTTACATGTTTCAATAGGTAAAAGTCTCGTATATAATCTAAAAATAATTTACTTGCCGAATGATCGACAAGAAAGGCTATTTTAAAAATTACATATTACTTGCAAAAATGCATATAATTTTTACAAATCACGCATTTGCTTTACACAGGCGTTACCGCTAATTTATGATCGTGAGTGAAAGAATCTCGCGTTTGTTGCCTTGACAGTAGCATTTAAAACGGCTTGCTGGAAAACTGCGAACTATAGTCGATTCCATTCTCAATGGCCTTTGCAATCGACCAAGTTCAAGAACAAATATCAGCGACAAAAACCGACGCGGTTGTCTCCATTTAGATTTAAATAAATAAAAAATAATTAGTTTAATCCTTTCGACCATGTTGCCAACTTTGTAGCTTAGCCAAACTAAATTATCAAGAATATTTTGATGATGCTAATGATGTTTCTTTTACTAAGTTTCTCACTGTCAGATCAGATGGCAACATTCTCATCGCGCATAAGCATTTAGATGGAATAAACGACTGCTAAGTTCATTTTTAATTCACATGAACTATAGGAATTGCGCGAACAACTCTGAAAAATCGTCGCATTGGCAACATCGCGGCAATTCCCAAGACCACTGAACAAATTCGCGCATGTGCCTTAATGAGTTTTGACACGTTTCAAATATTCAAGAGTTGGCGCTAGCATGACAGTCGGTGTTTGTGCGCGGTTTTGTTGAGTAATATTAATTGGACGAGTTAATCGTCTCTCAAGACAATAAAAAATGCTGCAGGGCTATTCACCGGTGATGCAAGCCTTTCTGGGCACCCTTTTTACATGGGGTCTCACAGCCTGCGGAGCCTCGCTAGTCATTATTATCAGAGGATCTCAAGTACGTTAACCTAACCTCAACATTTGTAAACAAATAGTTATGAGGAATTCCCTTTAAATTTAGATTATCACGTTTGCATAATATTTAGGTTTCTTTACGGAGAATTTGAATTTGAATCCGTATTTTTATCTGCAAATGAAATGTTTTCGTGCATTACATGTTGACTAGAATTTTGTAAGGGACACCGAGACATTCTTAATTTTTATGGAATCTATATTTTTTTCAGAGGAAAGTTTTGGATGCGAGCCTCGGATTTGCGGCTGGGGTCATGACCGCAGCTTCGTTTTGGTCCTTGTTGTCGCCCGCAATTGATTTAGCAACGAGTTCAAAAATGTATGGTGAAAATGGTGAATACGCCTTTGTACCAGTTGCATTTGGCTTTCTTCTTGGTTCGTTATTTGTTTACGGTGCCGATATTTTAATATCAGTGCTGGGGCTGCATTCACCCAATATGATGCTAGGTAGGTTACATTTAATTAGCCAAAATAGCTGAACCCAATTTTACCGATATTATCATTTAGAGGTCTGTAGTTTACTTTAATTGTTTCTAATAATACCCATTGACTGTAAATTTGAACAATCAAAAAAATTAACAGTGTTAGATTGATATTAAGCTGAGTATTTTTTTTTATTGCAGCGCTACATGGTAGTAATAAAGGAGATAGAAGCAGAGATGCTTCAAGACGTGACTCAGCTCACGTGCCGCTGCCCGTGCCGACTGTCATTGAAGGGTTTTCTGATGTGGGAACCTGTGCTCATCGTAGAACGGGTAAGTTTCCTTTTTCATTACAATTCAGCTTGAAATGGCTTTTAAGGGAATCTCAAGTGGCTGTGCCTATATTTAATATAGAATTTTGCTTCAAAGATTTGTCAATAAAAAACCACACAATTTTCACATTGCCTGTTATAATAATTGTATTTTCGTTTTTAAAATATTATTATGGAATATTTGCGTTTCCAAAATATTATCTTGGACCCTGCAATTATTGTCAAACTTCTGCTCTATCAAATTGTGTAACCAAAACGGTATGACACATTTATCATAACCTCATAACCGTAACTTAATCAACTTAAACATGTTTTTTTTTTTTAATTTTAAATATTTGAGCACATTACCGTCAATTCTATTTAATCATTTTTAATATTTCAGAAGGCTGATATTTTTGGAAATAATTTAAAATGAATATTAGTTTAAATTTGTTTTTTTTTTAATAGGATAAAATTATTTTAAAAAATATTAAAAGTACTCTTTCAATGATTGTATTAATCTATATCCTATACATATATAAATTCTCAGAAGCAAATTTGTTATTTAAAATGCTCAAATTGAGAACTGAAATTCTCTTGACAAATTTCTTTTTTTCTTTTACGGCCACTTATTCAATGTACATTATTTTGGAAGGTTTATACCTGATTTCACCTATTCAAAAACGTACCGAATTGAGCGAATAAACCCTATAGGATTATCCAAAGATTTCAAATAACATAAAACAAAAATTAAAAATCGTTTTCGGGTTTATTTATCACATTAATGCCTTTTTTATCTCACTCTTCACCATTTTCCGTTTTTTTTTCTGTAATCTTTTTTCATTTTCTTAAAGGTTATTGAAGTGCCCTTTCTATTTACTTTATATTCATTATTTTATGTTATTGGTATCGTTAGTTAAGTGGCTACTTTAGCCTTAAAGTTAAAAAAAACTGAACACGCGAATCTGAAACAGTTTTCGAATATGAATCATAGACTTGTAGGCTTGTGTTTTGGATGTTATTTTTCTTGTCCTTGCAGTAGGTAAATTACGGAAACGATCAAAACGTAAACGTGCTGAAGCGAAAGTTCTCACTCAGAGTTACGCGAGTACCATTGAGGAGATCCAGCATGGACAATGGAAGAGGATCATGCTCCTGGTCGTGGCCATTACTGTGCACAACATTCCAGAGGGATTGGCGGTCGGAGTTGGTTTCGGTGCTATTGGAACTTCAAGCGCAGCCACCTTTGAAACAGCAAGGTAGGATTTATTTAATTTGATGTAAATGCTTGTAATTTTTAGATTTTCAACGTTTTGGTAAATAACCACTTGTACTTGTACAAGAAGGAATTATCTGGTCGTCAAAGTTTTTAGACTATTTATCTAAATTTAACCTTTCGAGTGGTAGAACCGCGAAAATTTTTAAACGTTCACTACCGATTTAAAAAAAAAAATGACGCATCAAAATAGCTTTCACTCTGTAGCTTTATCATTTAAAATTTTTAAGGTGATAGCTTAAGCACGAAAAATCAAAAGAGCCGATGTAATTTTTGCTCCAAAAGTTGCCCCACTTGAGTTTTTTTTCGTATTTTTAAGAAAATCTTTGGATTTCGGGATGGGAAGTTGTAAAATTTATGTATATTTTTACGCCGAATGAAGTCAGCACGAGACCTAAAGAGTTGTGCCTCAGTAAAAATGTATAAATAAATGTTGTTTTTCTGAGATTTCATATTGGATGTTTGCAGTTTTGCATATAGTTAATCAAGTTTAAATGATGGAGATGAGTACATGCGCTTGTTCCAAGAATTCGAATTCACAGGTATATCTTTATTTGTCACATCTAAAGGATATTTTGATCAACCTTATTAAGAAAAAAAAAGATAAATAAGTCTTGATTACAAAACCTTTCTTCAAATTGTGGCCAAAGTCTTATATACTATATACATATATACATTTGAATGTACATTTTTATAATAATTTTAAAAAATATGGTGCCGGGAGTTACAAAAGAGCATCCTGTATATTTATGGATTTTTAAAAAGTGCATGAAAAGGTCTTAAAAATATATTACATGTTTTATTTATCTTGCATGCTTTCTACATGATCAAACTCTAAAGTGAATTTTTCAAAGAAACTTCCGCAGGCTACTGTACTACTTTTTACAAAACTTCTGGATTCCTCCTGCGGAGTTTCAGTCAATCTCTGAAGAAGCCAACAGGATGATTGGCGAAACGTTAGCAAGTTGGACTCAGCAAAAACCGACGTAGGAGGAATCCAGAAGTTTTGTAAAAAGTAAAATCTAAAATATTTTAATAGTTTATAATAGTTTAAAAATTCGGATGTATTGTATATTTTTGCTGTACGGTTTTTGTCCGTTTGGATTAGAGTATCGAATATCGGAATAACCGTTTTCATTTAATTTTGTGGCATAAATTATAATTTTTCTTATTTCTTTTAAATATAAAATTATATTTGACGGAATTAAAAATGTAGGTACAGTGAACACATTTATTAATTTGCCAAATCATTATACTTCAAACTCGTTAAACTAAAACTATAGTTTATTTTTCTGTAAGTCGTCTGTTAATTAATACCTGCGGTTTGAATCTTACACGCTGACTGGATTCGAAAAATCATATTGCGCACTAATAACCATAATTGTAGGGATTTGCGTGAGAACGACCTTTCCGTCCAAGAACTCGGATTATCCATGCATTAAAATGAAAATTACATTTTTATAAACAAGTCTTAGCTACATTAATGTGTTAAATACTTCAAATTCTTCATAAAGAGTCGTAAAATCGCATACTACAGGCTTATAATGTCGCTCGCAAACTAAAAGAGATGAATCCAAACTCAATTTTGAGACGAAATTATAGCTTAACATGTCTGCGTTGGGTGTATAAAAAAAGAAAATGTTTTTTATTCATATTTTCAATATATTTTACCCATTTTCGTTAATTTGGTAAATTGGCAACATTATTACCTTGTTAGTAATTGTAATTGTAAAATTAGTTGCTCCTAAAAAAACCATAAACATACAAAGAGGATCACTATATACTTCAATGTCGCTGGTTTCATTTATTTTGCATATATTTTTTGTTATATGTGAACGCACGCCTAAGTAATTTTTGTTTTTTCACGAAAACTAAGCAAAATATCAAATTTAAGCATCAAAAAGATTAAATTTTTAGTTTAATGTGAAAATACATGAACATTCAAAAATCTTCAGCAGATTGCGTTTCTTTGTGTAATTACCCGTTTCACTCTTTTACCCCATCGCCAACTTTGTTCGGAATTGCTATTCTCAATATTTGTCCCTTCCTAAATCTATTCAAAAATTTTTGGTGATAAGGGTTTCAAAAAAGCGATAACTTTTAATACATTCCATTCCACTTTAATATCCTTTTAATGGTGCCATTTATTTTAATGTAGAAATAATTATTAACGAACAAGAAACAACGCATCATTTGATCGGCAACGGTACAACTTGCTCATTCGTAGAATTTACAGTAATTTTGGCCTCAAGAATATTCTTTCTTGCCTTGTCGGTAAAAATAAGCCCAATCTATTTTCGTAATTAGGCGGATATAAATATCGAGATGTTTGTAAAGTTGTACAGTGAAAGCACTACTATGGCTCATAGATTTAATACATTGCAAGCTTGGCACCATCTGTCAGAGTTCGATCGAATTTTAAACAGGTCTAGTAATATTCGCCTACTCGGCAAACGATGGCGCCACTACGAAGCGTGCATGTTTCCATTTTACTTTTTATGTTAAATGGCATGTGTTTGAATTGTGTTTATGGGTTTGATTGTAATTTAATGATAAAGGTTAACTGTTAAATGGTTAAAGAGTTATGGATTGTACAGGTGTAATTTTTTAACAGCTTCTTTTAACACCCGGTTTACAGATGGCACCACGTATAGCCAAGACAGAGCTTTTAATTCAAAAATTGGCGATTGTGAGTGTTGCGTTGACCATATTTATTTGTTTATTTATTTATTTTAATTCACTGTTTTTTTTTTGTATCCCAGATTTTATTTCACAAAATAAAACCTTTAGGTTATGCAAATAGAAAACCAAACAAAAAAAAGTTAATTGATATCTAAATTAAATTATTAAAAATATTAAATAATATCAAACACAAATTAAGATTTTTTTTGATTAGATCAAAATTTTTGCACACCTGTTTAAGGTAGAAAATATATTTGCATTTCTTTGTAAATTTCGCTTACATAACGTCAATACTTGTAAAAATTATTTTAAAGCGGACCTCAAAATCCAAAAGTGGCAAATAATATACGAGGGATTGCGTTAAATGACATATACAGCTTTGAAACAAGCTGCTTGAGATGAAAGTTATATTAAAGTGTTTATATTTGGTGCCATATGGCGTGACTAACAACGTATAATGTATAAGTAAGAACCGAATTCGTGAATTCGTATGGGAAATATTGATGGCAAGCGTGGCAACAGCGCGCCACTATCACGTAGGTATCTTGGTAGGAGGTCTCTCGGGAGATATTGTGAATGAATGAACCGAGGAGTCTTTGGGCAGGCCGGCGGGGGCTCGACGAGGGGGCCGAAAAGGGGAGATGGAATTCGAAGGAGCGCCCGGGGCGCCGAACATTCTTTCGCGGCAAGAACGCACTTTGCTGAACGTAAGAAAACAAAGAGCGGACGAGACGAACGGAACCTGCGATATTTTTTCCGTTTTTTTTCGTTTTTTTTTTATTGTATTGAGACCAAGATTACTACTTGTAATAATAAGTAGAGGACTGGGTAGTAATAATGGACGCCCAAAGAGACAAACAGGTATAGATAGTGTGGAAATATGAATAACCAAAAATAACAATTTACAGGGATTCTGAGGTTCAAATCTGTTTTGTGGGCTATACCACCGACTACCAAAAAATTAGTATCTGGGGCTATATTGCAACGAAAACCGCCAACAAGAATAGACTTGCCTAAAATGATGCTGCTTTTGGTCGTCTATTTGTGAGATATTTTTTTGGTGTTTCTTGTAAAATCTTATTCTTCATTTGAGGACCAGTGTGTATTATAAACAATATATTATAAACCGATATAGGTTTATAATATATTGAGACACCGAAGACAAATTCATACTATATTTGCTCATGGCTAGAAAGAGAATCACTGAATCCGAAAACGAGGTAGTGAGGTGTGTGTAATATAAGCTATTTTAGTTTTTTTAGAGAATGCCTTTGCATTCCTAATATGTTTTAGATTTAATGGCACAGGATTAAATATCTTGCAGCACGTGAGGGTGGTGTAAAGGTTCTAGGTTGTGATTAACCAAGCTAATCTTCTATGCACTTTGTTTTCTTAAAATTCGAATAAGTTTTAGGTTTGTTATGGAGATATGTAAAATATCCCCCTTGAAATACTTCAAATCAGTGAAATTTTTCTTTATTACCCCAATAGATACGTTTTTCAATATATAAGCTGCTTTTTTCGAAACCAATTAAAATCTGTTTTAATCGATTTTTTAAAATTAACTAGACAACGCATTTGGGCATAACTAAACATTGGCATTTTGTTTGTTCCATAGAATAATATTATTAACTATACCTAAATTGCGCAGGGTGTCCCACGGGAGCGCGACTCGGTTAACAATTGAATTGGATAAAAATGTTCAATAGCAATTTCTGCAATTGTAAAAAAAAATGTAACATAACAAGTAGTCATTATCGTTTCCGCTGAGAAAGAAATAACGTAGTGGAATTATATTGCTATAATATGCAATTACGCAGATTTTTACCAAATTACTCACTTAAAAAATGCCGTGCACTCACTATTTTGCTCAGCCGTGTGAAATTATCTACCGTTTTGTAAGCCAAAAATGTACTGCTGGCAAAAAAGAAAACCGTTCTGTATAGAGACAGTATTGTTATATTAGAGTATTGTTATTTTTTATCCCGTTTCTATTTGACATAAGGTTGTAACATTATAAAGGTTACATAAGAAATCAATCTTAGATTATTTGGCAAGAAAATAAAAATCGCATGCGAATTTAAACCAATCTTTTAGTCCTTGACAAAATAAATCAAAAGTAACTTTGACTTAATAAACATTAAAATTTTATGGAAGACATGGTACTTTTTTTTTCAGTTCTGTATCAGACCGAGTATCCGGCAAAATGTCACTGCCGACGAAGTAGAACTCGCGAGTGATTAAGTTTATCAAATAGCTTCAGTGGACGCGACCTGGTGTATTTTATCTGTTTTTACAGACTAGGAATATTATTGGTTGTTCAATAATAAACTATCTAAACATCATTACAACGTTCTATAAGATGATGAATGTTTCTATTCTTATATTGTGTTAACAATTTGTAAACAAGAGTGCTGAACGGTTAGTTTTGATTATATAATTTGTATTTTGAATTTTTTTAAAATTTTTACATAGAACAAGTTGCTGTTCGAAATTTTACAGAACTCTGCTGGAAATTACAGAGATTATAATTCAGATAGATCGTTTCTGATTTAGAACATATTTTCTTGTGAAAACCCGATTTTTCACAGCAGTTAAAATAATAAAGTACTCGAGAATAAGTTTTTTTTGTAGTTTTCCTTTTAATATGAAATTACCAGCTTCGGGACATACGCAAAAAGTAAAATTTTCTAATTCCCTTGGTAAATAAAAAAATTACTAGTGTCTATCCTCTAGAAACATCGAAAAATTAAGCATTCCGTACACAAATAACAAATACGTAATAGATGTGTTTAAAATGGCGACTGAAGTCAACACCTTCCATATTGCTACATTTGCAACCGTTGCAATCCCTTCTGTTACACTCATATATGTACTTCTTTTTGCTTCAGTCTGTGGTTTGTGGGTTCTTTCTGTAAGCATCATTTATTTCTCTTTTCCCTGCTCCTTCTAAAATGAAAATTTTTCAAAATTTCTAAATCACAAAATATATTCCTTTATAGTTAAATTATGATATATATTTAAATGTTTCATTAAGTCTGTATGAAATGAAAGAAGTTTTATTTGTGCGTATTGGGCAGATGATATGCTCTTTGGATCCTTCAGATGTGCAAACTATATCTTGGCTTGAATGTTCTATTTATATATGCGAATTTCAAGTCGAGGTACTTGAAAATTCTAAGTCACAAAATCGGCATGGAAGTTAGATTACATGTATTAGCTGAAGATAGGTGACAAAACAAAGATTTTAGAAGCCGAATTCGTAAAATATGTGGCAATAATTATTGACCGTCATCTCAAATGGGACATTCAGATTCAGAATGTTGATAAAAATATCAGGAGTATTTGCCGCCTTTTAGATACTTGCAATTGTTTCAAACTCTTTCACAACTTAAACGCTTGTATATTGCATTTGTCCAGTCACAGCTGTCGTACGGAATTCTTGTTTGGGATGTCACTAGAGATACAACAAAAATGAATTATTAAAATAATATATAGACAAAATTTCGGTTACTCTAGTGATGCTGTGTTTCGGTATAGCAGACAAAAACAAAGATTTTATTAAAATCAGTGGAATACAACAGGGCTATATACTTCCCGATCCTATTGTTGTTATAACTACATTTCTGTAGCATCGTCTGCGCAACTTAGCATTGCAACCAAGACAACTGTTGAGCAAATGAAACATTATGCAGAAATTAACAAATTGAGATTCAATGAAAATTAAACTAAAATGATCGCCTTTTCAACACGAAATTTGAATAAAAGGTTATTAGTACCCTTCAATGAAAGCACTATCCAACAGAAAAGTGTGACTCGACGCACTCCTGTTTCAAACAGATGTATCGCATTCTCAAAAAACTTTTTGTTTCTTTCCCCTTGTTAAAAATGTACTAATTGTTCTTATGTCTATTCCTGTCTCGACTACCCCTTGGTTTGTTGGGGAGGTTCCCCACGTGTAGAGCAAATTTTTAGGATGCAGAAACGCATTTTACGGACTATACTGTTTAAGCCCTGGAATTTTTCATGTCGGAACCTATTTCCACAACACTCTTTATTGACACTTCCTAGTATGTACATACTAAGTTGTGCCACCTATGTAAAAAATAACTCTAATCTTTATATGCCCTCAAGAAACTCAGATATTCAGCACAGTTTAAGACCGAATCTTAACATAAACATTCCTACGCATCACATGTTTTCACCTTAAAAATTTATAATAAATTGCCTATCGATCTGAAGGAGACAAACAATTCAAATGCGCTCTTAAAGACAAATTGCTACGCCTCGCCTATTACAATATTAAGGATTTTCTTTCTTGTGATACCTTTTAATACGTATTCGTTGTTTGTTATTGTTTGTTTATTTGTTATTTATCTAACATTATTACTAAATATTATTAATTAATTAATTATACTAAGATAATTTTATATTTTTACATTCGTATTATACTGACAATATCCAACACTTGTAACTCAAGTATTATGGAAATAAAGCTGTCTTTATCTTTATTAAAAAAAAATAAGGTGGCGGTCGAGAGTTAGATACTTAAAATATTTAAAGTAATTTGCGATTCTGGTTAATGTGTGTATGTATTGATCTTGTGAACATCCTCGATCTTTCTTTGCTTCGGATATTTAAACTATTTACATTATTTAACTTTTTTTACTTATTAAATTGTAGGCGCATCACACTGATTTTGTATTTCATGTAAAACTTTTTTTATTTGGGAATAATAATATTAAATAAAGGCTTATTGGCTCGAAATATATAGCAAAATGCACGCAAAAAAGTCGCGCCTAAACAATTGCCGTTTTAAAAGGATCCGACCACATCCGTTGTCAAACGAAGCGCCCTTTCATTCAGTTTGACGATACTGCCTTCTGATTGGTTCGGCACCGTTAGAAAATTAACGTATGCTATTAAGTCTGAAACGTCGCGTCTTTTCGTAACGTCCGGCAACGGCGCAAATATTTTCGGCGCGGTGCCGTTAGGCGTGCGGGGTCCATTTAAATTTTTAACACCTAATAGTTTTTAGGTACGTACCTCTAATTGAGGTTCAAATACGGCAACGCATTTCACGTGCGTGTACATTGTTTTGTCACGGTAAACGAGATGGTTCCGATGCGATTGCACGCACGCCGCTTTTTTCGGTTTGCCGTCGTAGTCGTCGCGGATGGCATTCCATCGGTTCCCTGTATAACGGAACGCCGCTCGGGCTATTTATCACCGTTATGTATATTTAATCTTAAATATCGAACAAATTAATACTTTCATCTCGGCTCGCACGATTTCGCTTAGCATACTACGATCTAGGGGCCTATATCGGCCGCTAATTGCCGCGCATTTCGTAATAATTGGCCAGTATACACGCATGTTGTGATAAATATTTACCATTGGAACGAATGCAACTCGCCGCGTAAACATAGAGAAAACTTATAAAAAGCGGATTCACCAGCGCCGCTGCGGGCTACGAAGACTAATTTTCTGGCTTTAGGTGGCTGGACATTTCAATGGGACATATTAGAAATGCCCCACGGTGGGCCAAAATGACTCAAAAAATTTCAAATCTTGCTTTTCGTTTTTTACAATATATTTAACCCAGCGTTAAACAACCAGGCTTTAAGCTATGTAAAAACAATTAAATGGCGGGGTAAACATCTCCATGCTAACTGTCAACAGCGTCCGAATATGTTCAATCGTGTTACGTCTCCGCTTTCATTTAAAAAACTGGCCAAGTTGTGGTTCCTGTTTTGTGGCCACGATAAGTAAATACCTCAATTTTCAACTTAATAGACGTAAGTTTACGCTACTTATATTAATAAGGAGATATTAATTTTGTTTATTAGATTCCACGTGGTTGTTATTTAATCGAATCTGCGTTCCTCTTCTATTACTTAAAGTAAATTCTTTAAGTTTGCTTAGACCTATCAAGGATCAAGCAAAGCGGTATCACAGTTTTTTTTTAATGAATGCTCATTGTCTCATAAACTTTCCTAAAAAATAAACTTCTGCCCATCTCTGCCTCCCTATTTTATAAAAATATCTTTAGTTACATTATGCAGAACGGACAAGTTATTTGTTAAAAAAGAAAAAAAAAGAATTCAGAATAAATTTCGATGTCGTTTGTGGATCATTGTAGACCATACAAGTTAAGGCTCAGGCTCATTTTGCAAAAATTATACAGTTTCCGCCGAAATTAGCAAATTAAATGAAAAACTCATTTTCAGTTTTTAAGCTATTTTACAACTTCTCGATTATTTGTTTCCCTGTATCCTTGGTACAAAATGCCCTTTCCGTGTATCAAATATTGATACACGGAAAAGAGATCGTGAAGTCCAGTCCAGCGCCAATCGGACAACTTTCCGAAGAGGCCCAAGACACCCGCAATAAAGAGTACCGAAGGTACAGGCAACATAATGCGAAAAAATGCAGCAGGCTTGCAACAAATTTGGATGTATTTCATAATTTGTTACTTTCGTCTGATCCAAAAATCGCACATTTACGCAAAATCCAAGCTATAATAAAAACAGATTTAGTCCCGATGCTTTAAATTTGCTACAGCCTTTCAAAGAAAATATTACAATTCTGAGGGAATCAGACGAACGTAGCGACTCTGATTAAGCGTTGATTTAAAATTAAAATTGTTATATTATTATTCTTATTATTAAATTAAAGTTGATACTGGTTAGTTACATTATTTACTCATCCAAAGGCAGATACTCTAAATTTCTGTTGTAAATATTTATTACAGAACGAATTTTAGATACCGTATCTTCTATGTTCTAAATAAATACCTCATAAACACAATGTAGCATTAAGGTCACTTTTTCACGTACTTTTTCCAGGTACTCTAATTTTAGAAAGTTAGTATCAGCCTTTACATAAATTTCCTCTGCAGTAGTCTTCAGGAATGATCCTGTCTTATCAGTATAATGTGCACTCTATCAAAAATATTAGACAGGGTTATTGAAAAAGAGTTTCGAAAATTTTTGGAAGACAAGGATATTCCCCAAAGGTTAAAGTGGCTTCAGGAAGAACTTTAGTTGTGAAGCGGCACTTTTAAATTTGAACAATGATATATGCAAAGCTGCAGATCAAATACAACTTACAGCGGCTGTATTATTAGACTTTACAAAAGCTTTTGATATGATGTACCGCCGTCTTTTAATAGCAACTCTAAAATCCGTAGGCTTATCTAACTTGCCTTTGAATTTTGTTCAGAGCTTTTTGCCAAGAAGAACCCAGAGAGTCAAATGTAATAATAGCTCAAGGATCAATTTTAGGACCTCTCCTTTACATTTATTATACGTATAAACTGAACTCAGTTTTTTGATGTTGCAAACCAGGATATTATGCAGATGATACTGAATTGCATATTTCATCAGGGAACTATTTATTGGCTATGTATATAATCAACGATGATTTAGTATTGTTAATTGGTCAAATAACCATTCTCTCAGGATAAATGACAAAAAAACTAATTTAATGATATTTGGAACAACGTAAAGTCAAAAAAAGTTGATAAAGAAAGTGTACGTCCTGCTCCCCTTCGGTTGACATTTGATAGCTCTTTGAGATTTAAACTACACATAAACAATTGCGTTAAAACGGAATAGATGAATCTATCAAGTACGGCAATATTTAATTCAAAAAATTAAAAATAAAATTCTGCGAATCTTTAGTATTGTTAAGACTTAACTACGGGGGTGTTATTTATGGTCTATGCTTAGACTCTTCAGACATACGGAGATTTCAGGTAGTGCAAAATTCATGTCTAACAATTATTTCTGGTGTCAGACGAAGGCATAATTTAAACATTTAAACATAAATTATGTGACATTAAAATCGAGTAGTTGAATATGAAACGGAGAAGAATCCTCTCTCCAGCGTGTATGTTTCAAAAAATCGTATTAAACAAAAAACCAACCTATCTGTATAAGATTTTGCCTCGTAATAATCGCCAATTAAGATACCTTCATAGGTTCAGAATTCCTAAACACACAACAGAATTTTTTAAAAGATCGTTTTCGATTCAAATCGTTTAATTGTACAGTAACTATTCAGATTCACTAGAGCAAAAAACTTTGTCACAGCTCAAAAAAACCGTAAAAGATTCTTTCTTGTCAGAACAGTGTTCATCCACTGTAGAACAACAATAAAAAATCTAGTATTAAAAATCAAATTTGAATGCTTCAAAAATAAATACAAGTCCATAATACAGACCTGCTTGTTTAAATATTAGAATTTTAATAAACATTTTACATTTTCTCCGCCTGTTTTACTCATTAAATAGTCAGCTCTTGCTCGGCGTTGTTTTTTAGTCTGGTTAGTATTATTTTTTTCTCTTGTATTTTGTGGAATTGTGCTGGAAAATTAAGACCTATTTATTTATTATTAATTTATTTAATGTTTCCTTGTGGGTGATTCTTGCGGTTCGATGAGGATTTCAGTATTATTTGGATCAAAAATTATCACTTCACTTTTTCTATTGTATTGTATATTGTATTTATTAAACCGCATGTCGAAGTACAAAAATAGTATGAGGAAAAATAATATCAGATTCCAGAAACATTAAAAATAAGGGCAGTCGAAACTAAATTTACATCATTTCTTTCTTGCAGTAAACAACCAATTTAAGGAAAAATCTGGGCTAGTTTGATAATAAATTGTCATACTAAGACAGTCCCCAACTGCCAAAATCTGAATCCTTAGAAATTATATTAAAAACCTATATTTGGAAAAACTATTGTATTTCAATTCCATTTTTCGGTTTTAGTAATATAAATAAAAAAAAAACAAATCTTACAAATATATAAGTTGGACCAAGAGTAGGAGAGTCGGAGGACACTCACAGAACACAATTCACTAGACAAAATATCTTCTAAAATTAAATTTAAATTGAAAGTTAAATACATACAAAATACATTTTCAGATTCTTATAAGGATTCTTTTAGAATGTTATAATTTCTGTTTATATTTAACAAATTCAACCCTACAGTCGACCTTCTATGTCATTAAGAAGAGACTTATATTTACTCTAGCTACATCACTTTTTTTGGGATTAAACATATCGGGATATATTTTTTAAGTGTAATTAATATTAATTTTCTTATATGCGTTTCCTTTATACCATCTCTCATCTCATAGTATAGTGTAATTTTCTATTCCCACAAAAAATTAGTAATATTTTTCTACGTATCTTCTGAATCAGACATGTTTTGAACGACTTAAATTTTTTTAAAATTTCCTCTAATTTATTCTAAAATTTCCTTAAATTACCTAATATTATCACTATAATTCCACTAATGACAACTGACTACTATACTTCCACTAATTAACAGTGATTATCACGTCACCAGTTTTCTTTTCCAATGTAAACCGTTAATAAAAACATATATCTACTATAAGTACGCGTGCATATATAATATGTACTCTATAAGCATAATGACGCTAAAAAGTGATTGGATTAGACTGGACTGTTTAAGCATTTTAATTATTTACACAATAATCTCACTTTCAATTTATCTTTTTTCAATTTGCCAAAAACTAAATAGAAAAACACGCAAAAATAGACTGTATGAAACAAAACAATAATAAATAAAGTGCGTATCTTGTTTTAAAATTTGTTGGTTTTATGGTTTTGTGTCGGTCTAACTGATTGGTTCTGTTCAATAAATGCCTAAGATTGTGTGATTTTTCAACAATCTTCCAGGTGGTACGGAGACGAAAACACATACGCAAGTCATAACTTACTTTGATCAACTTTGGGAGCTTTATTTAGTGGGTGGGTTGTTATTATTGCATATTTTTATTATTCTAAGGATGTGCAAAGGAACTAGTGGGATTGACTTATCTAACGTCCTAGTTAATAAACCATAATTAAATTTCCATTTATGTTCCATGTTGCGGCAACGTGGACATTCCAGGCATGCAATAGTAAAAGTATGGCCGATTTTTTTTTGATCGGCCGTTATTTCCCGGTGGAATTTGAAAGTTTTTTTCTTTCGCATTGTCTGTGGCGTTGAACCGCACGATGTCCACGAAATTCAATCGGTAGAAGTTCTCCGACGAATGTTTTTGGTGAGGAATTTGTTACTACCGATGAAGCCGTTACACGTGTACCGTGATTGTTTCGAATCGAAATAGAAATTCGCTTTCTATTTTGTCAAAAAGTAATTCGTATTGATCAAGAGTTTATCTTGACGCACTTGATTTTGGCCGCAATAGGGACGACCTCAGACCGTTTAAGAATCCTCCATTAAAATACGCGTTAATTAGAACCACAGGTATTTTGACTATTGACGCGTTTCAATAATGTCCACGCACGAATTTATGGTCGGCATTAAAATAAAATGTAAATTAGCTATTTTTCGGAAAGGTACAAAGCGAAACATGAATCAATACCATCAGCGGGGCACGGAGGTATTTATTCAAATCTACGCGTATAAAAAATACATTAAAACAATCTTGTAAAATATAATAATATTTATGATGTTGTTTGGACTTTGGCGGACCGAAACAAGTTCACGAAACATTATTCATAATATCGGGTAGTTCCGGTCAATAATCGCGATAACGATTAAGATCTTGAGATTGATTGAAAAACAGTGGCGTAACTCTCCGCTTGCCGAAAAATAATATAAATATTAATATTCGCCATATTGGATGGCAGTTTAACAACTGCCTAGGGATATCGGCAATTTTTGGGTTGCCGTTATTAGCGAAAGTGTTAGCAGATCTATCCTTAAGTCCTAAGAACAATTGAACAAGTAAGACACTACAAATACCTTCGACGTTCAATATAAACAGCAAATCTTGGCACGCATTGAACAGGCAAGAAAAGTCTTCATAAAAATGAAAAAACTACTGACGGCTCCGGACCTATCACTAACAGTAAGAATAAAAACGGTCCAATGCTAAGCCGTGTTGCTTTATGGCTTAGAAGGCTGGACGCTGAATAGAGAAACCACAAGGAGGTTGGAAGCTTTTGAAATGTGGACTTATGGACACATGATTAGAGTCTTGTGGATAAGTAGAACTACAAACGAGGAAGTGTTAGAAGAATGGGCAAAGAAATTCTCTTTACCATTAAAAAACGCAAACTAGAGTTCCTGGCACATATATCACGCGGTACAAGATATGAGCTGCTGAAACCCATTAGGGAGGGCAAAATTGTAGTTAGATGAAGTGTAGGGCGCCGAAGAATCTCTAAGTTGCGCAATCTTCGAGAATGGTTTCATATATCGTCAATTGAATTATTTAGATCAGCAGCATCAAAAGTGAAGGTAGCCATGTTGATCAGCAACCTCCAAAGGAGAAGCTGATACAAGAAAAAGTAGATTCAACACTTTATGTTCGATTTTTACTTTGCAACAAGTGGCTGCAGTTTGCGACTGGCTTTGCGATGGATTATCTTATAAAAAAAATAACTTAGCTTTACATGCCTAACACGCCACAAATGTAAATTTTTAGTTGGCAACGAAGAAGCTACTCCAAAAATTACCTAGTTGCTGCAACTTCTCGGCTCAAATTCAAGCAAATTTAATTTGATGTATTTCAGTCGCATGAAATTAATTAGTACATGAGAACGGCAAGGTTATGCCACTTTTGTAGTCTCTGCGATAAATTACAACTTGAAACGGGCGTTAGTCATTAGTTTGTTTAAGCGAAGTTAAGGGAGTGTTTAATAAACGAAGACGCTTAGAAACGTGTTGCATACTATACATTTTCTAGAGCATTAGTTTTTGGGTACTTTTTTGCAAAACAGCATGAGTTCAATCATTGAGTGACGTGTGAGGTGACCATCAGAACTGATAAGTGTCAAAATAGAATCCGTGGCTAAAAACTACCCAAACCATCAGATCGCTTCCAAAGCCACACACGCTTTGTGCACTCTTGACTGACGCATGATCATACCATATCAATCCTTATAAAGCTCTTACGGTCGATTTTTTTTGAGCAACCGCGTATAAATAAATTGGAAAAAATCTGCATGTATGTCGTCTGCACAAGGTCGGTATTCAGGTCGTTTGCTCTCGGCCAGGATCCTGCTAGACTGCTGGGCTCCCGGTGCGTGCAACGAAGAGGACCAACGGTCACCTTCAGTCGGCGCGAGAGAGACGTCGAACAATTAAAAAAAAATCTCCTCTCGTTATGTCGAAATAAATGGGGGGATACATACCAGTTTGATTTCGCCACACGATGAGGCTGATTTCGAGTGATTAGCCTTGTTGCCAGGTATCTTAAATAACTTTTTCGGGCATTCCGCCCAAATACTGATGTTTATAATTATCTCCATCATGATGTAATTTAATAAGTTTCCAATATTTCATATGGTGTTTTCTCAAGTATTTTCAGGGAATCATTTGTCAAAAACGTGGGTTTTAAAATGCATCGTTTTCGATTTTGTATCAGAGTTTTATTTTTGCTTTTTCTGTATATTTTCTTATTGTGATTTTATCTGGTTACTGTTTTAAAATAATTTAAGTTTATTAATAGAAGTTATTTTGGTACTACCTACTCTAAAATGCCCAACTCTGCAATAGTCAAGCAATGCAAATCGTTTTTTAGCAAAAGTGGCGCTCATACTGGTAAGAGCTAAACTAAGAACGTATTCAAATTTTTCGCGTCAAAAAAACTCCGGTACGAATTTTCGTAAGTAAGGTTCGTCCGAGAACTTGTTTGGTTGAAGCTATTTTGTAGCTTTCCCATAAACGACCGCGGTGAGTTAGTTACGGCAACGTGGCAAATACCTCTCCGATGTTGATGACCTTGGTATTTTAATATTTAATCAATTGTTCGTATATTTGAATATTGAAAATCCTGTTATGCTTTAGGCTCGAGTTCTTTGAAGAAAATTCCATTATCGTTAATCCCAACACTCCGCCATTACCTTGTGCAGTTTTTTTTTAAGAACGACTTCCTTAAGAAATGTCAGACGAAGTTTAAAGTGCAAAATTTACTTGATGCCGATGTCAATCATTTATTATGCAAAGTTCTTTTTTTTTATTCACTATTATCTCACTATAATGTCATCAAAAGGACTTCCGGCACACATGTAGAAGTCTGTTAGTTCTGCAATGTGCAATTTTATTGCTTAATTTAATTTTTAATTTATGGACAAATTGACACTTAATTCACAATTTAATGTATAATGTATAGAATGTTATGATTATAATATAACTTCTACCTGTGACAAGGTTTTGATTTCCTTTTTCAAAGCTAGATATGAATAACAACAAATCAATGCTACTGGCATTTCAATTATAAGAAGGGATTAAACGGTTTATAAAAGAATGTTTTGATACATTTGTCCTATAAAAACAATTGGCAAATAAGTTGGGAATTATAAAGTTCCTCTGGGCAGCGTTGGAATTTATGCGTGATAGCAAATTAGGTGAGTGCCAACGAAACATTTGGAATCTGCTTCGAAGTGCAGCTAGGCTACCGTGTAAAAACAACATACAACAAAATTTAATTGACTATAAATATATCAAATAGTATATTTATATTGTACATTATAAAGAATAATATAATAATCATGTGAATATAAGTTTACATTTCGCGTAAAAGAAATGTAGGCACATTTACCTAAATTTAAGTAAAGTTCATTACGTTTACAAAATCGCTAAAACTGGTCTAAATCCTTCTGCAGCTGCGAACAGTAGCCGACTGTAGTTATGGAAGAAAAAAATATATAGCGTCATCATATAACACTATGTTAGCAAACTGGAAACACTTTTTAACATCATTAAGGGAAATAATAAAATGCAGAAGTCTCAAGTGAGAAGCGTGAGGTACACCTGAGGTTACGTTGTAGGACGAGGAAGTTAACCATTTCAGAAGACACGCCGTTTTCGGTCAATTTCGTTTTAGTAAGCTGTCGTAATCAATTTTGCAAAAATCAGTGTACCACTTGAGTTCTACGATCCATGCATAACATTCGGAATACGATACCGAATTCGATATAATTTTATGTTTGTACAAAAATCCATGCCATTCCAACACTTCTCTCGATATGTTTAATTTAGGTGCTCCACCCGTAGTCTGTTTCTAGTTAACAATTTTATGCGAACTTTTTAGTTGTATGGTAAATCATTGAGTACAGTTTTTTGTTAATTTTTGTTAATAAACGATTTGAAATTTCGAAGGGTTAATATATGCTGAATATCCAATTTTTGACAATGTGTAGTCAATGGTTGGTTGCACTTGCGGTTTGAGCGGGACCGACAGTAATTTTTTAAATTTTAAATGGCACAACCTATATTTTTTGCATTTTTGGATTCAGGAGACCATTCTACGTAGTGTAGGATGGCTTTTCTCATTTTCTTTTTGTTTTTTTTTTAATTTTTATTTAATTTTTGAAAATTGTTTCTAGGAGGCTGTGACCCTCATAAATACTATTTACCAGGTCACCTGATTATGGGAAACATTTTAAATGAAACTTTTCTTTACTTGTCTAATGGCAAATAGTATTAAACTATTATTTTTTTACACCAAGATTTTTAAAATCCGTTAATAAATAAGCAAATAAAAGGAAAGAAAAAACCAGAAAACTTAATATATTTTTATAAAAACAAAGTAATATTTAGGTGGCTTTACTTCTATTCATGATCAAGTCGGCATGACTGTGCATTTTTATCTATTTATAGATTTTGTCGTGTTATCGATTTGGATTATCATGGAAAACAATAATCCATTTACAAATTGGGGAAAAGTTGATATATTTCTGATATACGGGAAATGCAGAAAAAACTCGACAGGCCCGTGCATTGTAAGCAGCCCGCTATCCGGGACGTCGCCTTCCTGTACATTCTTTCTTTAGAAAGCTGGAAATGAAACTGAGAAATCCACAAAATAATCGACATGATAATTTTATTATAAGTGAAGAAATAGCAATCAATATTGTGGGATACGTCAACATAAATCCAGCTGCGTCGCTAAGAGAAGTGACATTATAAAATACACATCTCAAGAGAATGAGGAGAACTTTAAATAAATAAATAAATCATTCTTTTAAGTATAACCTTTATCATCATCTTTATGAAGCTGACTTTGTAAGAAGACTTCGATGTTGTAATTGGCTGTTAGATAAACATGACGAGAATAATAATTTCGTTAACTTAATTTTGTTCATTGATGAGTCACGATTCTTAAATAATACTATGTTTAACCAACAGAACAACAGATACTGGTCTTTAAATAATAAAAGACTTTTTCGTTCCGGACTGGTTCAAGAACGGTTCGGAAACAATGTTTTTGCAGGAGTGATAGGAAGTCGACTTATTCGACCTGTTCTTTTTTAATGGTGCCTTAACTGGTGCACGATATTTACAATTCCTAAGAAATAAAATTTAAGACTCGTTAGATGATTTAACTCTTGCCGTGATATTAAATATGTATTTTCAGCAGCCATAATTTTAGAGATGTCACTGAACACCTACATGGTGTTTATGGGTATAGACTAATCTCAACACACGGTCCAGTCAATTGGCCCCCGTAGTCACCGGACTTGACACTGTTAGATTTTTGTTTGTTTTGGGGTACGTGAAAGACCGTGTTTATGTAACTCCAGTGTTCGACCTACAATAATTACAGCGGAAAATATAGGCTGCATTTGATAGTATAACTATAAATATATATAAATAAATAAATATATATAAAAAAAAAATAATATAAAATATATAAATTATAAATGTTAAGAAGGGTTCCAGCGAATATTATTTCTAGAACTAGGGAGTGTCGTAACAAGAACGAGTTTCATCTTAAAATAAATTGGTTATTAAGTAAATATCTATCGCACCTTTTTAATTTAAATAAATACTAAACTCCAGTTATAAAATAAATTAATGTGATGTTTTGTGCCAATGTAAAACTTGTCTTACAGCGACACACGTTGATATACCACTTTCAAATCGATTCCACCGGCATTGTTGAGGTTTTATTTTCTAAAAGATTTTCAAAATATTGTGTTGAATTATCCCAAAACGTGACAGATTTGAAAAGAAAACAAAATATTTCTATTCTCTTGCTCTTCTGAGTTTCCGGTAAGAAGTGCTTGTAGTTTATGACTTACGTATAACATACAATAATTACGTTAGTTTTTGACTGTATCTTCGTATTCCGAAAGCATATCAACTTTTTACCATAATAAAACATTTTCAACAATAGTATATTATGCAACAGTGCGGTAAACGGCATTTGACTCACGAGTTTTTAATAAACGAGCGAGTTAAAAAGTTTACCGAACGTGTTGCATACTATACTTTTTCTACGACCGTTAGTTTTTGAGTACATTTTCGCAAAACAACACTACTACATTCACTGACATGACCGTCAGAATTGACAAACGTCAAAATTCAAAACGTGGGAAATATCTCCGAAAACATCCGATCGCTCCCAAATCCCTGCGGAAATGTCCGAAATGGCTCGGATTCGTGGGAAACGAAACTGACGTGGTAAAGTGACGCTTGCCGCACGCTAGATCGGTGGGTAATTAGGTATTTTACAGACGAGAGTGCAAAAAATATTTTAATCCTTGAATCTAAGAAAAAACTCCCTTGTATTTTATTATTTTTTAAATACTAATCTATTTTTTTCTTTCCGGTGCATGAGCTTGTCGAGAGTTTCTGCTGCATTTTTAATCTTACCGACTTGATAATTAATAATGAATAGAACCAAAGCTACCTAAGTAATATTTTGTTTTTATAAAAATGTATTTACTTATCTGGTTTTCTCCTTCCTGTGAGGTTATTTTTTAACGGATTTTGAAAATATTGGCGTCGAAATGTTGCAAGAAAAGTACCCGATTTAAAAAGTTTTTGTTTACACTAGGGTGCTATTTGAAAAAAAATTGGTTTTCCTAAAAAAATTTCCTAATAATAATAAAATTAAAAAAAAAAAGAAAAGCCATCCTATTCTACGTAGAATAATCTCCTGAATTCAAAAATCAAAAAAAAAAGTGTTGTGCCATTTAAAATTTAAAAAATTACAGTCGCTTCCGCTCAAACCGGAAGTCCAACCATTGACTGCATATTGTCAAAAAAAAAAACCTTCCAAATTTCACACCACTATCTCAAGTGGTTTAGAAGTTATAGAGTGTTCCCATTTTCTTGTGTTACCCGGTATAAGCGATTAGAGTAATCCTTTTAAAATACCGAATGAAAAATTTGTTAATTTATTTGGACCTAACAAAGAGGCCAGCAGACATCTTATTTCTGAAAAGGAGCCATATTTGCAAGCTACACGACAAGACAAAAACTTCTTCATTTAAAGGTGGTTTCCAAAAAATCAGATATTTTGGGCATGGTGGGGGTCAGATCAAACCAGGTGAACACTTCAAATATCGACATCTGATATCTCAACTTTGTAAAAAGCAGTAAGCAATTATTTCTTCTGTGATTTTACTTTTTTTTAATTTGATTTGATTTTTTTTTGTTTGGGCTCTATATTATAGCTAAATTAGAGCAATTTAAAAAATATTTAAACAGTCACATACAAAATATCAGGATTTTCATATTGCACAATGGCGTCTTCCGTATACTATTTAAGTATTGAACTGAGGTGGCTTTTACTTGATGAAAATCCATTTATCATTTATCATTTGATAAAGACACGGTGTTGTCGAAACAATTGTCATGTCATAATATATAATTTCATGAAAATCTGAACTTTTAGTTCTTATTTATTTTTACTATTTAATTTTTAGATTCTACGCATACAATAACTTTGAGATCCCAGTGATGGGGGTGGAATTTAAATTAGTTACCCAGCAGCAGACGTCAATAGCTCAAATATAAAATCGTATAGTTATAAATATGGTGTTGGCTCTCCTTTCATCTATTTGTTACGGCACTGAAGTCCATTAATCACGCTAAATTGTTCTATTTCGGGGCGTTTACGGATTAATGTTACGACCATTAAATTATTTTTATGTCTTTCTTCTGTTTAATTATTGCGGGCTTTAATTGGTGCTATATTTAGATGTTGCGTTTATGGCATTTTTCACATATTTTCGTCCAACGTTTGATGATGGGTCTCTATTTAGCGTTTCCTACTGTTTTTTTTTGCGTCTCTCCGTAGAAATTGTTATTAAAATTTGATGTAGCATCGTTTATATGACTGTGCTTGTTCTGACACCTTTTTATTTTCTAATTGCACCTCTATCGGTCCGTTTAAAGTGGTTTGCGTTGTAAAACACTCGTATACGTTCGATTTGAAACTGTGTACTATAATTGTGACTGCATTATTGTCGATCTACTTTATGGTATCTACGTAGTGGCAATTTCAATTAAGCGCGGATATTTGCCAGTTCGGGAGGTAAGCCGATAAAAGTGACATCCTTTGTCTATTAGACACCTCTCCATACGAAAGATTAAAAAGATACCCGGTAACATAAATAGCGTTTACGTTTTCAATCGGAAATTTCGTTTTTCGAGAAAAAGAGGCAAACGCTTTCAATTCAATTCAACGCGTATTATTTGGAAGCAGATATGTGGAAACTGTAACCTTCGTAATAATTGCACCGGTACTTGAGTTACGGGTTTGGAATTCATCGGACAATTCTACTGATTTCCGAAAAAGTCGTCTGTATTGGTTTACAAACGTTAATACTTTTTGAAAACCATGTTCATAACATCAAAGAAAAATATGATCACCCAGTTTCTAATAATATTAGATTGAAATTTACACCTTGCACGTAGATTTTGTAACTAAATAATGCAGACCAACAAATAAAAATTAGTTTCCTCTAAACGAGGTGTTTTTGTTCTGGGTTCAGAAGTTAATGAAAATTTGGAGGGCAATGGAGTGCAAAACATCCACTTTTTCTGCTGGGTATGGCGTTTCTGTTTAAAAAAATAAGTTTTAACGAAATATGCGAAAAGCTGCGAGATTTATACATAATCAAGTTATTTTTTAAAAGAGAGAGTAGCATATAATAAATGTCTCAATAGTTTTACACACTAGCTGGTGAATAAATGGTTGAATGGGGTGATTTCGTTTATTGAACTGCGAAAAGAGTATAGAAATTTTTCTTTAAGGCAAATAAATCTACAGGTAAAGAATATCAAAATTTGATTTGCACACAAACAGACAACGTTTTTCCTGACATTAAATGCTTAATGTATGTAAGTATTCTTGATTCAGAAGATTGTCCCCGTTACCCCGTTAAAAACAGTAAAACAGTCAATATATTTCACAAACGATTGGAATGATTTCATATTGCACCCAAATAAAAAATTACGATTTGGACTAAAACATAGAAAGCAGTCCTATTGTAAATTTAAATGTTACTTCCATTTTAACTGCGGAAATATAACGAAATATTTGGCACCTCGATTGGTAAGGTTGACGACCCTCAGGATATTGGAGAAAATTTGCTGAGCAGAGCACATTCTGATAGATCGCAAAATATGTTGCGGAATATTCAAAAATTAATAAAAAAAAAATTGAAAGACTTTTCACGTTACGTATTCTATTCGATTCGACTGGATTTACTCGAGACATGCTTAGTTTTTAATAATAATATCATTCATTGTGTAAATGATTGCGGATTTAAGGCAAGAACGAGAGAAATACATACGTATTTAGTCAAAATAAATCTGATCAACAATTCGAGACGACCTCGTATGAAGTTGTTTTATTTATGAAACGATTACCTTAGTTAATTGGATAGTAATAGTAATGCGTAATGGTAGCTATAAGTGATTTAGTGTGGAAAGACGTGTTCGCCACCAGGGAAATAGGTGGTATAATTTCAAGCTGCATTACGATGAAAATTATGGCACGGTTACACTTTAATGCTATTTTCTATGTCGTTTATGTTACTTGTTGAGATTCAAACTTAGGGTTGATACTCCTGCGGATGTTGTCTCTCAAACTAGGTGGCGTTCTTTTTTTTTACTCCCTTCTGCAAAATACCCAATTATACACCGATTTAGCCCGTTGAAAGTGGCATTTTACCACTTCAGAATCGTTTCCTACGGCTGCGAATATTACCCACGTTTGTCAATTCTGACAGTCCTGTCAGTAAATTTATCTGTGTTGATTGGCAAAAAAGTACCCAAAAACTAATGGTAAAGTCTGTTCATAGATATAAGAAAGTGACTAACTGATACGAATTAAGGAAATACGGAGGCAAGCTGTAAGAATGAAATATGACCGAACAGGTCCGTACTTTGCTTAGCATTTAATTATTTGAGAAAAAATGTGAGCATCGCTTCTTTTTTCCTCGCTGAAATGGGATTATTCACAATTTTCCATACAATTGATGTTGGAATTTTCGTCAATGTGGCCTTTTCTTCTAAAGATGCTTGCTTGAGCATCTCTTGAGATACACTAGACTCGCACACGATTCAACACGCGCTGTATTACGCACGAAATATGAATGATTACTAATAAACTTAAACTAGGCAGTATACCAAACCAAAGAATATTAAACACAGGTAGGTATAAAATTATTTTCTATTACGGACCACAATTTTACCTGAATTTAAATTCCGAAACTTTAGGTAATAATCTTGTTGCATTGTATGTTAATGACCACTCTTGGATTATCCCATTCAAAAGCAATTGGTCACTTTCTTATATCTATGAACAGACCTTACCGAGAAAACGTTAAGTACGCAACACGTTTGGTAAACTTTTTAAGTCAGTCGCTCCGCTTCTGCCAAATAACCTGGTACACTTCCGATCAGTCTTTATTGTATTTTATTGCACCACATAATGAAAGGATCAATAATTTAATTAAATATCCAACAAAGCAGTGGATTGCCAAAATGCTTAATCGCTCCAGTTCGTACACCATAGGTATATTCTTGATAATTTGGCGAAGGAACTCACCTCCCATTAATTTTAACTAATTTTTTTTTTTCAATTAAAAAAAACATTAAAATACTAAAATGTTATATTAAGTAAAGTTTTTCAGTAAATTTCGTAAAACCTATTTTTGTTTATGGCAAAATTTTACTTTTTTATTGGTTTTTGCTGCCTTTGGCTTTTGAAATATTGATATTTGAAATTTAATAATAATTTGCAACGAGAATTAACAAAAGACCATGAAAAAACTAACAGAAACAGCAGCATTAAAATATGTCGTTAGAATACAATCGGATGTTTCATGAAATATTTGTTTGGAAGTCTTGTCAAGACAAAATTACAAAACGTTCCTATTGGTGGTGACAAAAAAAAGATAATATAGTGGCTCTACTACGGTAAAACTTGAAATTGATATTTCCCACCCGCATAGTTAGGCAATTGGCTAAAAATAAATAAATCTTGCGCATGCGCATATTGAGTAAACAGTCATTACCTCACACTTACCTTGCTTTCCCAAAACATTTAAGGAGATGTAAGCATATTTTGAGAAAATACTGTGGTACAAATGCGGCATCCAAAGTGACATTTAAAATCTCGCTCATGCGCATGTTGAATCTCTCTCTCACTTCTCTTTTTTTTTGTTTTATCGGTATTAGGCCGGATGGATCTCTAGTACCTATATAGTGGTAACATTATAATTATGTAAATTGAGACAAAATGTTAAAAAATGGAATTTAATTAAAGTGTTCTGTTATTGAATAATAAAAATTGAACATACGGTCAACGACGATATTGGGTTTAATTTTTAAACCGTCTGTTATTCAGAAGAAAAGAATAAACCTCGAGATTTATATCGTCCAAAATAATACAAAATTCAACTACTTGGTAATTAATTACTATTTGATAGTACAATTTATATGTACCATGCGGTCAAGTACGATATTGGTTGATCAGTTTGGTTAGTTTTGTTTAATTGCCCTGTCAGTGCCGTTAGTTGCGTATTTAACAGTGCGTTAGTATCAAAAAGCTTGGGATATTCTAAAACCATGATCGAAAATTATGATGCAGAATGGAACGAGCGAAAGCAGTAACTCACGCAGAAACGTATAGTATACGAAAAGAAATAGCAACGACAGAAACACATTCCTCAATTTTCGCTAAAATACAGTAACCACCAGCCAAATCACTTTGGGAACGCATATCGAAATTGTTGAGGAATTCTCCAGCACCTTCGCCAGATTTTAGTTTCGGTTATCGAAATTGAAATGAAATATGAGCAGGGCCGTATCCAGGTTATAGCGATATATTTGTTTCTATCATGAATGAGTGTAAACATCATTATTTTACAACAATTTTCAATGTACTTCTTAGCGAGCGAATGGTTTCTAAATTACCGAACGAATACCGGTCACCAATTTTCTCAGTTCAACCTTGGCAAATATTTCGTTTAGACGCGGTCTGAGTAATAAACATATCAAAATCTACGTACGTCCACCTACTGTTATTTAATGTTAATTCTCTAGAACTTACTAACGCCTCGAGGTGTGTTCAATTATTTTTTACACTCTTAAATTACGACTTAAGCGTAAATTACTTATCGCGATTATAATATATACGTAAAACGTTTCGGGTTCCGCCCACTAGATTTCGCGAAGGAAAAACATGCATTTCTACATGAACCGGAAAATGTTACCAGCTATCATCGTTTAATTATAGTCCGGGTATGTTAATCGCGTACGCCGCTTATAGAATTTTAAGCGGCATTGTACATATATAGCGATAAAAGTAACCAGTTCCAAATCGCTTTGCTTCGTATGTTGCTGAGTACAGAGGGATTTGAGCAATTGATTGGTGTACACTAATATTGTTATTTGTCTATCAGTTAGCTTTAATTACTTCATGAATTACGGTTTAATACCTCATAAATTGTGAGCAATTGGCACTGTCATTACCATTGCAACGGTTGCCACGCTTTTTTGTGAAGTATAGAATAGATAAATAAAAAAAAAGAAGGCGAAAAAAGTTGAAATAACGATTTACATGAGAAACAGGTGCTATAGGCAAGATGGCCAAGATGGCAGATGGTAAGCCATAACTGATGTCTAGGTGCGTGCAAATTTTTGCGTTAGCTCAGTGACAACGAAAGTAAGTTACGTCAGTGGGAGAATCAGCGAATTTATTCTCCGTTGGTGGCGCTGCTAATTGTATACTTTTGGAAGTATTTGATAATTTTTACATGTTACCTTTGAACCTTTGACCAGCTCATTCTACCTGCATAAGCAACAGTAACATTGTTTGTGGTGTGTACTTTGTGGAAAATGACTTACGACGAAACAATTGTCTAGAGGGCGGAGCAATATTACTCACATTATTCATGTTATTATTACCTACGTTACGTTACTACATTATTTCAGGAACCGCAAACTAGCAAAATTAAATGGACTCCTCATGAAATTAAAAAATGATGGCGCCATTCTAATTTTTACCTCTGAAGTAGGTTATTATTTTTCTTGTCAGAGGTGTCATTGAATTTCAAAATCAACAATAATCGAACCCCTCTAAGTGAAAATTCATTTAGTGGTTCATAAAAAATGTACTCCTTATTGATTTTTGGCCAATTAATTACATCAGACTGCTGGAATCTTATGGTTTAACATATTTTTGTATTTCTATTGAACCTAAGTTCCGGTTGTATCTGCACATCTCTTCAGAATCAGACGTGTTTTTTTAATTAATTAATTGCATTAAAATGAACTATCAGAAGGAAATTTTTGCACAAACCGGTGCTCGTGTGCAGATAACTCCTAAAAAAGCTGCTTCCTTCATATATTGATTTTGAATACCCTTTTTGATAATGCGAGCTGATTTTTCAGTTTGACTTATATCAATTTGAGAGTCCTATCAATAAAATAGAGGTTGTGCGAGAAGGAATTTTTGAAAAAGCATGAGTATTTGATGCGGTAAACAATCAAATGAGTACATCAAATGAAAAAGAATGAAAGAATATTCTAATTCTTATAACGTTACAAAGACGAATTGAAAATCGAATTTTCCACGGATCCGAGCCACTTCGGATATTTCCGAGATATTACCGCACGGGTTTGGGAGCAATCGGATATTTTCGGATATATTACTGAGGAAGAGATTTTCAGCAAACCTGTTATAACCATGCAGCTGAAGAAAATTGCTTCTGCTGCGTGGCAACTAAGCCACCTGATCTATACAAAGGCGTATAGAACGGACTGCGGGTTTATTTTTTGAAGAATAGGAAGTGGAAGTCCGGAGCGCGTTTGCACATTTCGATGAGCTAGATGACTTTTTATCGTCGAATATGACATTTCCGGTGGTATACATTTAAAATATCGCGGTCCCATAAAGCAAATTTATTCACCTGAGAACTGCTTCTGAGATCGAGATTCGAGTTGGATATCGCGTATCCACAGAACTGAAACACATTGTGTGGGGTTATCTTACGTTCTTCTGTTTGTTCCGATGGTATGGGTCGATAATGAGCGGTTGAGAAAGTTTCACCGCGAGCGGTGGGACGGGGAGGTAATTTTTTTCAACCGTTCTTGATGCCGGATGCTTCCGATCTTAACTGTGAAAAATCAGCAAGTCAATGTTTATTCTGTAATTTCGGAAACATGTTTCGCAGATTTCTGGGGGTATCTGTAGAGAGTGGTTTTTGTACGATCGTACACGGATGGGAGACTCTCGATACACAATTGATGGAAAAGAAAATGATAAGAATATCATCGATCCAAACAAAACACAACTTTTCAAACGCGTGATGGTGATTATAGACAACAAAATACTAAGCAAAGGTCTGTCGTCCCTATTTTCCTTCTGATTCCAGTGACTACCTCATAAACTCTCGATATGTATCGATCCGTAGCCAAAGTCTGTTCATAGATATAAGAAAGTGACTAACTGATACAAATTAAGGAAAGGCCCGGGCAAGCTGTAAGAATGAAATATGGCCGAACAGGTCCGTACTTTACTTAGAATTTAATTATTTGACGTTTTGTTAGGAAAAATACTATTCAATATTTATTTATTTATGTATTTATGTTTAAATCTAAAATAAAATTACAAATTATTTTTATTACCTACTTAAATTACTTAAAATTATTCACATAATATGTCAGTATCACTATCGCTATCATCGCCTGTTCTAATTATTATTTGTTCTATATTATTTGCAATATGGGGATACTGCTTTTTCTATATGTTTCACAGAATTTTCCCAACTTGGACATTGGAGTTAACACGGGGAAAAATATTGTTACGACGAATGGCAGATTTCAGTTGGTGCCAAACATGTTCAATGGGATTAAATATACAGTGGTAAGGTGGAAGCCTTAAATCTGTGCCCTAGATTTTTTGCATAATTGTCACAGACGTATTCCTTTTGTAGGTTCAAGCTTTGTAGAACCTCAATTAATTGCTTTTTGGTATAATCTTCGTGAAAATAAATGTCGTTATTAGACATGTAGTTTTGGATTGTTGCTTTTGTGTCACATAAGGAAGGGAAGGAATGTTTGGAACTAGTTTGTTTTTAAACCAATTTTCAATTAAATCAGCGGTGATGTCTTCATGGTAATCTAGAGAAGAATTTTTAATACTTTTCGCAGACTGAGAAAGTCCATTTGGAATCCAATCATCTTTAGAGCCAACATGCAGAATTCTTTTACCTTTTTTTGATGGTGCGTTTGTTTTACACTTATCAGTTGAGTCAACCCAACCCTTTTCCGGGGTATCATAAGGGTCGAACCAGGTTTCATCCAAGTAAATAATTGGCCTTTGTTGTTCTCTGTAAATCCTTGTTTTTTCTAGATATTCGAGTCGCCATTTCCGAATTCTAAAATATTCCATTAAAACTTGCCTTTTGTCAATTTTTTAAAATCTAAAACCCATGTGTTGAATACACTTACATAAGGTAGTTCTGTCACATTTAACACCGGTTTCATCTTTTTCAAGCCTCCGAATTAAGATATCTAATGTCCGCACGCTTTGTTCCTCGTATAACTGGTAAATTTTACGCCGTATTATATCTTGATCACTTTCATATACACTCGAGAAAATGTCAGCATCGCTTCTTTTTTTCCTCGCTGAAATGGGATTATTCACAATTTTCCATACAGTTGATGTTGGAAATTTCAACAATGTATCCGTTTCTTCTAAAGATGCTTGCTTGCTGGCAGGACGTTCAATGAGGGCCAAATAAATATTGTTTATAAATTCCTTAGTCTCAATAGAATAGTGTTTTCTACATTTGTTCGGGAGCATCTCCTGAGATACACTAGACTCGCACATATTTTGCATAATTCGCACACGATTCAACACACACTGTATTACACACGAAATAAGAATAATAATCTTGTTGCATTGTATGTTAATGACCACCTTTGGATAATCCCATTCAAAAGCAATTGGTCACTTTCTTATATCTAAGAACAGACCAAACCTTCCACTCCTGTCCGATTGCGTCGGATGTGCAGAAACGGTTTCCAAGAGCAGGAAGACTGCGCAGGTATTAAGAACCTGTCTCGCCATCTCTGGTTCTTTTTACATCGATCTTAACATCCGTGACGATGTACAGATCAACCCACGCAACATAGCACTATTGTTGTACATTCCAACCAGCCTCTTCTCCAAATTTCCAAAAGTACATCCCAGCTTCTCGTCGCAGGGCTACTATTCCACCTCATTCAAATTCACTTAATTTTCAATATTCAAAGGCACTAAAACTGAATACCTCCGAGCAATTTCTTTAAAAAGTGCCAAATTAAAGAAAAGTCGTTTGAAGTGGTAATTAGTTGTCATTTCTGGAATTATAGTGGTAATATTAAGTAATTTAAGGAAATTTGGTCGGTAATTAGGGTCATTTTTGTGGTAATAAGTCCTTCAAAATACGCCTAATTCTAAAGATGCTTCGAGAAATGTCCAGAACTTAGGTTGTGCAGAAAAAGAAACATGCTCTACTGTGATGATGACGAATGGAAAAGTTCATGAGAAAATTAATAATGAAATATCTCTTTTCTTGAGTCAGCAGTCTGATATGTTAAAAAGCATAAAAAAATGACATTGCTATAGTAAATTAGGAGTATGTTTCCTGTGGACCTCTTAGTTGGGTACAAGACGAGTTTGTACTTGTTACCATGTACAAATATTTTAAAGTTCTGAACGAATCTGAAAAAGAACCCAATAATGAATTGCCTACTTTGAATTGAATTGAATTGAAAGTAGTTTACTATTAGCAGAATATGCTACTAAACAGCAACAAATTTTAAACAAATGTACATAAAAATATAAGTATTAATAGTAAATTTAACAAATAATAATAATAATAATGATAATAATAATAATAATAATGATAATAATAATAATAATAATACTTAACTACTTAACTATACATTCACAGAACGACGAAGAATGCAAAATTTGTAGTATACATCTAGCTCAAGTTCAGTTTTTCAATTTTTTTAGAAAAATCTGCACATTTGGTGAGTTTTTAATATCGGAAGACAGCGCATGGAATAGTTTCAGGCCATCATCGAAAAGACTTTTTTGCATATGTGTCGTTCTGGTTAACTGAATATCGAAGTTGTTTTTGGATTTGATATTTTAAGCATGTTTCATGCACCTTGGAATTAAATATTCCTGTAAGTATGGGGATAGCTGTTGAATCTTGAAAATCCATACAATGTTAGATATTTCAATGATGTGGGACATAGAGAGCCAACTAAGCGATTCAAGCATAAGACGCACAGGAGTGTATCGGGAACAAGATGAAATAGTTCGCATTGCTTTGTTTTGCAAGATTTGAAGTCTTTGTACGTCTGACTTGTTACAAGATATTAGAAGTAATTTGCAATAAGCAAAATGTTGGTATACTATAGTATTGAATATAAGAAGTCGAGTCCAATGGCTAAGATTTTGAGAGACTCTTCTGAGAAAACCTATCTTCTTGCCAATATTTGCACACATGAAATCAACATGCTTGGAGAAATTAAGTTGGGAATCAAGCATTACTAACCTAGATATTTCATTTGATTAGTATGCTCCACTGGCTGATTATCAATATAGGCGATTTACTTATGTAAAAATAAAGAACAATTTAATTAATAATTTATTTTTATTTTTTTATCAAATTTATTTTATTATACGTTTTGGCGTATCCTGAATATGTTTCAAAATTTTTATTTTTGAAAAATTTTCTAAGAAGTATTTGTGTGATGTGTAGTGTGTGTGTAGATGGGATAATTAAAATGTTTCAAATGATGATTGTAATTTAAGTAGTGTTGCGTGGTACTAAGTGCCACTTGTCGAAGAAATTAGCGGTAATTTCTGGTAGAAGTGGTAACTACAAATCCACTACTGAAGTTCCCCTCAACAAATAAGACAATTAAGTTATCGTTTACCGCACTTCATTGAGGCAATCAACTTACAAAATATAAATATAACTAAGCCTATACAATGGCGGTTTATATGGCAAGTATATGGAGCTCCTCGCTACTTTCGAATTTCCGTTCCATGTATTTGTTTTAGTCATCCCCTTGCGATGTAATCCAACTGGTTTAAGGTTATGGGATGGGGTAAGCGCTCGGCAACATGAAATTTAAAAACGTTGGAAAAAAATCTACTGTTCGCGAGCGAGCGATGGATGTAAATCCCATTCGCGTTTAGCTGCCCACGCAGCAGCAGCAACGGCAGCGGCGGCGGCGGCAGCAGCAACGACGTTTGGGCTCCGTCGCGTCGTGCCGCCCATAAATGTGAGAATTTCGGGAAAGAATGCGGTCGGACAGCGACGGCTCCCGGCCGGTCATTTCTCGGAAGGCGTCAAAAGCGCCGCCGCAGCTGCCTCCGCGGGCCCCCCGGTGCCCCACAACAACCATTGCGACCAAGACGGTGCTATTATTACGGCAGGGGCACTAAAGCACTCGGCACCGTTGTCGTGTCGACGAATATTTCCATACGATCGGCGTATGGCCGATAAGACGCAATATGTTTAATTTTTGAACATTTTTTACGTTATTGAAACGATAAACCCTTAATCCTGCGGGACTCTTGTACGAGGAAGTAACCACTTTAAAAGATACCGGGAGCTTATTTATATAAACAATAAATTATCCATTATCCAAATTGATACATTTTTGTGTATTACAAGAACTTTTGTTTTTTACGCTTTCTCATTTAAATTAAAAAAAATTACCTGCTCTTCTTTATAGTTAATAAGTTTCATGTCTTCCTTATATAAGTCTATTAATATGCTCGAAAAGTTTTCACATAACAAAAAAGATTCGATGATTAAATTGATATAAAAAGTTTACTAATTTCGCATAAAAAAGACATTACCATCGCTAAAGAGATATTCAGTTTTTGCCGTTAGCCATTTCTATTTCCTAAATTATTAAAATTCAGACAAGTCAGATAAAAAATCGTGGCTCACCGGTCATTATATGATTCTTCTCATTCTTCTTCTTTCCTGACATTACCACTAAGGCTGGGTCTTAGCCACATGCACTATTTCTCTCTGCTATCTCCACTCCACTATTCTACTCCTTACTCATATTAAGACATCAGTTTCGGCGCCTTGGGCGTTTCTGGTACTAAGATTTATGAACGTTATTTTGACGTTTGTCATTTCATGCTGTTTTGTCAGAATGTACCCAAAAACTAATGGTCGTAGGAAAAGTATTTTATTTAACGCGTTAACAAACTTCTGCGGTGATTATTCCTCTTTGCTTATTAGCATTACTTTTCGTTAAAGCTGTCTCAAATTTATATACTACATACCGCATGATTGTCGACTCATTTGCTCTTCCAAGGGAATTTAACCAAAGATCGATATTCCCATTCTGATCGATTGATTGATTTGACTGATACTGGAAAGGGATTTTTCGAAATCGCGATCTTTAAATTGGGTCGTCGATTATGTGCAATGCTTTATAAATTATTTTCTCAAATTTAAACGATTTTTTACAATTTCGTCCACCAAGGGATAGCCTAGCATTTTCTCGACTACATAGGGCTAAGAACATTCTTGGTGGAGACGTGGCAATAGTGCAGGCGCCTCCGAACATGTTTAAATCAGCTCACGAATGGAATTTAGCCCGTTTAGGTTGATCTGATAACGCATCGGTTTTCGGCGATAGAATTTTAGCTCTTCACATACTAAATCTGGCACATACCTCTTATCGTGTTTTTGTCGATCGCCCTTTCTGGGCGGAACTGCTAAGTAAATCTATATTGGGCAACGGGTATCTTCTTCCATCGAATCGTTCCCGCCGAAAATCGTCAATATAAGAAGTTTTTGTTATAGTTGGTTAGTTTTTAACCAGATTGAATGCAGCGCAAAATGTAATCCAGTACAGGACTCTCCATTTTTTTGCGTTTAGTTGTGCTTAAAAAGAATATTCCTCAGCTTAGGAAAAAAGAGAGTTTGCGCTTTCTGAAAACATTTTTCAAAGCGTGCCGTGCTTGATGACGATTGCCGATATAATTTGAACTAGTTTGTGTTGCGTTTGTTTTTGTTATGAAAGAACAATTTCAAAATGGAGCTGGCTTATGTATTGCCTATATTTAGTTGTTTGCTACTGGTACCCACAGGGTAGCGTTTTAGGTCTTTTGTTATTCACAATTTATAGAAATCAATTTCTTAAATCACTGAAACACGCCGATTATCAGATGTGTGAAGATGACGCCGCAATTTATTATTCGTTTGGCCCATCTGAAATAGTCCTGGCCAATAATTACATTAATACCGACCCAAATAATTTGACAAAAAAGCATGTAAAGATTAATCCGAGTAAATTGGTGGCCATTTCGTTTAGTCCATAAAACCAAACCAAGACGACATTTCTCATAAATTAAGTGAGGATGATATGTTATATCAAAAGACTCTGAAAAACTTGGGTTTATTATTGGATCATAAATTGTGATTTGGGGAACCCATTGCATCAAAATTAAAGATGGCGTATTAGCCGCAGTAAATGCTGTTCTCGCATAGACAGTATCTAAATCAGGGCTCAAAAAATACTATTTGAGTTTCTTGTATATAGATTATATATTTTGATATATCTGATAATAATAGACGTATACATAAGCTCCAAAACTACGTCTGAGGTTGATCATCGGCATTCTTCGAAGAGAGCATGCACCTCATAAATACGCATAATCGTGTAGGTTTTGTGACAATATTGTTAAATGTGACACCCCGTCATATAGAATGCACAAAATTATTTATCGGTCTCAGGTACATACACCTAATACATATTAGATTAAAAAATATACTTACTCTCGTACATTGCCTCCTATTCAAAAAATTTAGTGTTATCAACTTTACATTCTGCGACACATTTTGAACATCAACTGAAGGCAAGTTTGTTAGCTACTATCAATGATATCATAAGTTTATTAACATTTTAATGTTCATGTTTTTTTACTGCACTTTTCACTTATTCACATATTTTTTCTTTCGTTTTCGTCTCTCTCGTCTGCGTATTTATACGCATACTACGGTTAGCATATAACAGTTAAATATATATTGTTTTATTATGTACAATGTAACAATTTTATATATTATATTTTTATCGTAGTATGGTTTGTTGAATTTTTTTTTTGAGACTGCAACAACGCCTCCATAGATGCGTTCTTGTATTAAGCTTCAATCACTGCCATTTAACTTATGTTTGTTTTCATTTATTTATTGAAAAGTTTTTGTTTCGCTATTGGGTTAAAGTAAATTTTAATTGTTATTAGTAGTATTATTAATATTAATATCTATATAAATATATATTACTATTTCTAAATTCTAAACTTGAACTAATTTACTCACATTTATTTACCATCTGGTAAATGGTTTGCAGTATTCAAGTGAATCGAATTACTTCAAAGAAGTAAACATTTAATATTTATCAATCTTTGATTCAGTTAAAAAAAAACAATCTATATAAACATCTAAATTTACCCACCCTCTACATATTGGGTATGAATAAAAACGAAGTACCTGCTACTACTACAAGCATTAGTATCTTCCACATAGTATTTACTCTAAAAATAAGTATTTACTGACTTCCGGGTAGTATATGCTTACTTGGCAAATAACATCCTTCACCACGCCGTATTGTGAAGTTTCTGCTTTAACAATTGTACCATGTTGTTTGAAATATGTGTAGCATTTTCCTTCCACAACACTTACGCCGCACATTCGCTGACAGGTTGTAACAGGTTTAAAAGGTTTTACACATACGGCATTGTGTGTTTGATAAGTATCATTTAATATAACATCAACAGTCTTTTAAGATGTCTTCGGATGAAGAAACTTGGATTGAAGAGTATAAAAATGAAGACCATTGGGCATATGTAACGATACTCGAAGATTTTAAAATTATAGTACATAAAAGAATGACATATCAGCAAAAGAAAAAAATTGATGTATCTCGTGAAAAAAAATATCCTGCCCACCATTGCCCTAGGAATTTTGGAGTCTCGTGTGATTATGCTAAAATCGCACTCGTATTAAAAAGCGCACGTTTGCCCCATGTAGTAAGTACATAGTATAACTTTTGGGGCTTGTTAATTTTCAATATTGTTTATTCATACTTGGCTTAAATTCTTAGAACTTCTTGAATTCCTGAATGTTGTTGACTAGGAAACTTACATTTTTCCCTACTAAACACACAGGCAAGTAAAATATAAAATATACGTGAACAAGTTTATACGGATGGTACCTAATTGTTCACCTAAATATTTAACGATGTAGGGTATCATTATCATCTCGTCTTTTTGCATTATAAGTCTTTTAACTCCTCGTTTCTGAACCATTTTTTACTTCGGGACGGTGAAGCTGCTATGATTTTAGCATTGTTTATGTTCGAGTACATATTGAACTGGCTTTTACTTGATGAAAATCCATTTATCAAAATAAATAATAACTAAAAGTTCAGATTTTCACGAAATTATATATTTTTACATGACAATTGTTTCGACAACACCGTGTTCGTGAATTTCGTGAAAATCTGAACTTTTAGTTATTATTTATTTCGAGTAAATAACTACAATTGCAAAAAATCGAAAAAAAATCGAAATAAATAAATATATGTGTATTTATTACTTTACAAAAAATAGATACAACAAGTTTATAAATTATAATTTTGAAATAATCAAAAAATAATCGCAAAAACACAACATATTCTGCTTGTACGCTATAAAAGTTCTATTCGTTAATATGATGGTCACTAGTTGGGTTTTGTCATAATCGAGAGCAAGGTCCAATTGGTATAAATTAAATAATATATTATGCAACAAGTGTGGTAAATGGCATTTGACACGAGCGAAGCGCAGCGGAGCGAGTTTTTAATAAACGAGTTAGTTAAAAAGTTTACCGAACGTGTTGCATACTATACTTTTTCTACGACCGTTAGTTTTTGAGTGCATTTTCGCAAAACAACACGAATACATTCGCTGACATGACCGTCAGAATTGACAAACGTCAAAATTCAAAGCGTGGGAAATGTCTCCGAAAACACCCGATTGCTCCCAAATCCGTGCGGTAAAATCCCGGAAATGTCCGAAGTGGCTCGGAATCATGGGAAACGAAACTGACGTGGTAAAGTGACGCTTCCCGCACGCTAGATCGATGGGTAATTAGGTATTTTACAGACGGGAGTAGAAAAACATTTTTTTTATCGAATACATTTAAAAAAAAATGATGTGTGTTTAAATAGTTTTAAATAGGTTATTTATAAAAGGTCTTTCAATTTGCTGAATCCGTCTCTTTATTTCTGATTTAAAATTTGTTGTTTTATTTTTTTGTTATAAGCTGTTTGGCAGGTTGTTGTAACGCTTTGAGGCATAGGTGATTTAAGAGATGCATCTGTCGTCAAAGTAAAACATATTTGTTTCTTTATAAAGTGTGGCATTAGAGTACAGAATATTCTTTGCATACATTATTCCCCCAAATCACCTAGTGTATAACTAAGCTGTGATTCAATCAGCGAAAAATAAAGTATTCGTTTGCTCCTACTCTTTTAAGAATGCTATTCGTGTCAAGCATTGCTGGAAAAAAATAGGAGTAATGGAGTATGTATGTATGCTGAGAGTAGCATGTACTTCGTTTTTATTGATACTATCAATTCCATGCCGCATTATTTGACCTATTTTTACAATGGAAAAATGAGGGAAAATTAATTTGTCGCGGGCGCAACTCCGATTCGATTATTTTCTTTCGATTAATGACAGGCAGACGCGCGGGATCCATCGGGCCACCGTGTCAAACTGAGTTTATAAAACGATCAACCCGATTATCATAAACGGAGTCGCTCGTTGGATACGCAGCGAGTACCGACAGATTTATTGTGGTGCGCGTCGGTGAGACGGCACACGGAGGGCTGCGTAATTTATCCTCTCAAAATTAAAACTGGTGGTTTATGAAAGATCGTATCGGCCCGATCACCAATTTAAAAGCGGCAACAAAGAGTTGCCGGGTTTATAAGGTGATAGGGAATCTGATAAGTTTAATTGACAGGCCCGGCACTGATGGCGCCAACGCTGCGCGCAGCCAAAAAACCAAAACGAAGCGATGGATGAAGAAGAAGAAGTAGAGGAGGAGGAGGAGGAGGTAGTTCGGAGAAGAGAGACGGGTTTTCGGCCGAAGGGTCCGATAAGGTGGTTTCGCGTTTATAAACACAACGCCGGGGCAACAATGTTGCCGCAATCGGATTTCGGCCGAAGAGAGATCGATAATAATTATATTTAATAATACGCCCGTGTTCGCCTGGAAACTAATTATCTTCTTATCGGCGCCGTATATTTCGGGCATTTATCGATGATTGGTCCTCTCTCGTTTTGTCATTATTCCGCGGGGCGATTCAAAAGAAAAAGGGACATCCAGAAACTGGAATTATATGACGATTAATCCAAATATGCCTTATTCAAACGCTGCTAGTTTACATGTTGTGAAAGTTTTGGTTCCTACTTGTAGGCGGCGCCAAGTGTATTTACAGGACAACATACAGTAAAATTATAAACACCATACCGGGTGAAAACAAAAATGATCAAGTAAATCGGCCTAAAGAAAATGCTGTAAAATGCATTAAACAAAATCTTTTTTGTTTAATGCAGTGTGTCCTATATCTGCGAGGTAAGCAGTGGCGCTGTTCCTTAAATTAATTTCCATGTCCCCTAAAAGGCTTAACGCATTTTAATAAACTTGGAGTTGTTAGAAGCGGTTGTTCCTACGTTATGACTGACGCGATTGTGGTTGCTTACTTTGACACCTGACTAATATAATCGAAAAAAAAATCTGAAACAAATTCAACGATATGAGTTTTTTTATGTTATTAGATAATAAATAAGGGTCCCTGGAATATAAATAAAGGAATCAAATACTCAAAAAAAAAAGTTGGATTTTGGGGAAGAAAATGTTATTATTTGTGTTTATTACCTTTTTTTAAAATTCCTTCCAACAGCTGACCTTTTCAAATATTTTGTATTACTTATTTTTCCACTAAAAGTTACGCTAACTAACCAAAAACTAACTTACTCAAAAAAAAAGTTGGATTTTGGAGAAGAAAGTCCATTGTACGGGTTGTTAGTAATGTTGTCTTACCTCGGATTTACCAAAGAAAACTCTTAATTTATAATTTATGAAGCCAAATGATCTTTAAAATCAAAATAAAATGTTATTATTTGTGTTTATTACCTTTTTTTACAATTGCTTCCAACAGCTGACATTTTCAAATATTTTGTATTACTTATCTTTCCATTGACAATTACGCTAACTAACCAAAAACTAACTGGGTTACGAATCAATTTTTGGGGACTAACTAATTTTATTAGCTTATGATGTATAGTAAACTATTGAAAACATTAAAAAGATTAAGTGATAAAAATATTTGGAAATTGCTAATTTAGTCAAAACGTAGGAATATCAGCTACGAGGTCCCCTCAAATGTATTGCAAAAAGTAATAAACAGTTATAGTTAAGCTTTGCAGAAGCTGAAAGAATGATTGGCGAAACGTCAGCAACATAGATTTATCAAAAACCGACGCATGAAGAATCCAGGAGATTTGTAAATAGTATAAATAATTATCAAAATAAATAAGAACTAAAAGTTCAGATTTTCACGAAATTATATATTTTGACATGACAATTGTTTCGACAACACCGTGTCTTTATCAAATGTAATATTTACAAATTACCTGCTACTATATATACCGAAAAATAACCATAAAACTTTAATTAATGTTGTGAGAATTTAAGTTCAATAAAGGAGATGTATTTAAATCTAATTGGTCGTTAAGCAATACATTTGAATGTCTCATTTTGTTAATCTGCATAGCTTCCAATAAATTTTATTTTCTGCTGTTGTCGTCAAAAATGTGTTTTTCTGTGTTTAAGTGTGTAGCATAATTAGAATCTAGACTATTGTTTTTAAACGCTCTTATATGTTCGTTAATGCGCTTCTTGAAGGATCTACCTGTTTGTCCAATATAAATTTTAGGACAAGATCCACATTTCAACCTGTATACACCTGATTTTTGGGATTTTGGACATTTCGATTTATTATTTTTTAAATATTTTCCTATTGTGTTGTTCTAAAAGCTATTTTTAAACCACATTTTGACAAATGTTTTGAAACTTTTTCGCTAGGTTCTCCTATGTATGTAATTGTTTTAAATTGTTCGTGTTCTCTATTAGGTTTCGGATAGAGTTTACTGTTGTCTGTATTTGTTTTTTATTTATAATTTTTTCTATAATGGATGGATTGTAGCCGTTGTTCAGTGCAATTTGTTTAATGATATTAAGTTCTTTGTTGTAATTTTCTGTTGAGAGTGGCGTATTAAGAAGTCTGTGTATAAAAGAGTTAAATGCAGCCATTTTGTGCGTATATGATTTGAGCTGTTATGTATGACTGTGTCCGTAGTGTGGAGGTTTATGATATATTGAAAAATCTAATTTGTTTTGCACTTTCGTAATAGTTAAGTCTAAAAAATTAATAGAGTTATCCTGTTCAATCTCGATAGTGAATTTTATACGATTATGTATTGAGTTAATGTAATTTAAAAAAGAATTCAATTATCTCTCCGTTCCAACAAAGCAAGCAAAGACATCATCCACATATCTATACCACCATAAAATTCTTTTACTTAAAGGATGTTCTAGTATGATATTTTCCAAATTATCCATAAAAATCTCGGCTAACAAAGGACTCAGTGGGTTTCCCATAATCAAACCTTCTTTAGAGATATAAATCTGTCCATTAAATTCAAAATAATTTTGTTCTAAAGATACTATTAAGCAATCTAATAAATCTTCCGAGTTAGAGTGAAATCTACTAAATCTACCACATCCATAGGTGGAATACTGGGAAATAAGTTTTGTACATCAAAAGACATTAGTGTTGCGTTAGAAGGGATTTTGATGTCTTTAATTTTGTTGATTAATTCAAAAGAATTTTTTATTGCAAATTTTGGTTTAAAATCTATGTGGAACTTTAAAATATTTACTAATTTTTAGAGAGTTTAACTACTGGAGCTGTTACATAAGACACGACTGGTCTAATGGGCAAATCTTGTTTATGTAATTTAACTAAAGGATATAATTTCGGCGGTTGTGGATTTATAATTGTGAAAAATAATTGTCTTTTTCACTAAATAGTGTGGAGTTAGTAATTACTTCCTTGACTTGTCTTTGATATAACTCGGTAGGATCGTGTTTGATACATTGGAAAAGTTCTGGTTTAAGAAAATTGTTGGTTTTTGAAATATTTTTTCAACAACACAATAGGAAAATATTTAAAAAACATTAAATCGAAATGTCCAAAATCCCAAAAATCAGGTGTCTACAGGTTGAAATGTGGATCTTGTCCTAAAATTTATATTGGACAAACAGGTAGATCCTTCAAGAAGCGCATTAACGAACATATAAGAGCATTTAAAAACAATGGTCTAGATTCTAATTATGCTACACACTTAAACACAGAAAAACACATTTTTGACGACAATTTTGATATATTACATACAGCCACAAAAAGTAGAAAATAAAATTTATTGGAAGCTATGGAGATTAACAAAATGTATTGGTTAACGATCAATTTGATTTAAATACCTCTCCTTTATTGAACTTAAATTCTCGCAACAAAATTAATTAATTAAATTAAAACTTCTTTTATTCATATTTTAAGTTAGGATTCGATTTTCACTGGGTCGTTCTGCCCTTATTTGACTAATCACACAAAAACATTGCAGAAAACTCCATTTGGTAGCAAGGTAATCAATCACAATCGTGTCACTTATAGCACGTTTTAGTAGCTGAAGAAACTTAAATTGCCTCCAGATCCTTTATCTAACATTTCATTAATGCAATAATAGGATTTGTTTTCCTCGTAAAAGTCAACATTTTTCATCTGGCCACATTTAATAAAAGTTTGTTGTTTCTGCATCATTTTCCTTATATGTTTAGTTGATTTTGCGATACATAACAATCTTCAATTCCGAATTATAATTTCTTGTATATCAGCCGTGTAACATACTCTGTTTGAAATTGTTGCTTAATTTTAAATAGATACAATAGATTATTGGTTTAGATTTTTGGTAACATTTTTACGCTACAAAAGTTGTAACAGTGGCAAATGTCTCAAGCTAATTCTTGGTAATGGGGGTTATTATGGATCTTGATTTTGGAATGATTTCTCTAATTTGCAATTTAAACAAAAGTTTTTGTTCAACTATGCAACGCACAGACGGAGTTGGATAAACGAAGTGAATTTTTCCCAACGGAAGCGAATGGAAAGTAGCATTTCAAATGTGTTCAAAACTGCGATTGCCTGCAAATAATCCATTTTTTAACACCCAAGTTTCCGGAAAATCGATACCTGCCGCGTTTCCCGACTCCTTAGTCCATTCTATTCGCCTGATGGAGTTTCCGCCAAACCGGAAGTTTCCACGGAACATTGGGAAAACCACAAAGTGGCCGCTAATTAATAACATCCCTTTTTAACGAATCGTCCATTTTACGTTTGTTTTACGACAAAATTGATGACGTTCCAAACGCGCTTAGAAAGTCGCAACTTCCGGATACTCGATTCGAGTGGTAGGGGGAGCTGCTACCTGCAATTTCCATGGAAATGGCGGATTCCATTAAATAGCTCCCCGTCAGTTATGCTCCCCCGATATTCGTTTCCCGAAAACTGGATATTTTCTTCCATTTTCCGGAGTTTCCGTCGGCCTTTTCCCGGAAAACGTGAAGCGGTCAACTTTTCCCGTGGATAAAATTCCTTTTCAACAGTTTTCTTATAGTTTAAGGCATTTTTGTCGCTGGGAATTCCGTTACATTTCCTCGAAATCGGTTTTACCTAGACTGATTCAGGAAGTGACGTGGCAGGAGAACAGAAAACGAGCCGGGCAGTGTGTTTCCGGTCAGGGCAGGTGTGTGGAGCGACAGGAACCAATCGATATCCCGAAGGCGTGACACGTAAGGACGAAGCGGCGCGAGCAGGAACGGTACTGTAGCAGGAAAGCAGTCCAACGTGTAGGGTATCGAAAAAATGTATTTCCTGACACAATCAAAAATTACAAATATTAAAGGACCGTTAGAAAAAAAATTAAATTTAAACAAAAAACAACAAAACAATAGCATGTTTGACTTCATAGCAAAACTCAATATATAGAGACAAATAAACAATTTTGTAAGTAGGGTAAGAATTAAAACAAATTCATTATCTGCCCTATGGATTTCCAAATTCAAAATATTTGGTTGAGTTTTCTGAATCAGGTATCGGCGTAGGCATTTTTGATTTTCTTAATAGGTTCCGGATGAAGGAACTAAACTAAAACTTTTTCAATTTGTGAACTGTTAGACTGCAATTTTACATTTCATGTTTTATGTCATTTTGTTCTTATCAATCATCTTATCATCTTCTTATTTAAGATACTCGACACGCCCCTAATATTTCCGGGCCGATACTCCGATCATATTCTAAACACCTATGATGCGATTATGGTTGTTGATTTTGGGATTTTTGCGATTTGTGAAGTTTTTTGTTTCTAAATATTATAATTGTAAAAATGTTGATTTTTCTTAATTTTTTTAAAACTTTGTTTAAATTCCACCCTTATCGCATAATTTCATGTTATATTGCGATACTCGGGTAGCTGCTCCCATCACTATTTGTGATAGATGCTAACATTTGTATATTAATATTATTTGATCAATATCTACATGAATAGTGTGACCAGGACTATAATGGAAAAAAAACGAAGTTGCTTCAATCTCTTTATTTGAACGTTCAGGCGAAGCTGAATTGGTTGAATTAGTATTGGATGCAGTAAAAAACTATTGTTATCTATTACTTCGATGTCGATCTGTTTCAAACTCAAAAAATTTAGAATTTACTAAGACACTAGCTACGAAAAAAAGGTAGACAGTTATAAATGAGTGACAACAGACTAACGTGTCACGCATTTCTTCCAACTCTGAAAACCAACCAGCAAGTTTTAGAGTAAATATTGCGATTGTTCCGTGGTGTGATTATGTCGGTAAAACGTTTCAAATCCGTTTGTCACATGAGATTGGGCGCTTTGCCCTGTGGCACATGTCAGTACACTCGCCCTCGTATTCAGACATTGAAGAATTTATTCAATCATTCCGGAAGGGTTTCCTGTTTGCTGGTGCGCTTTTTAAGGGCATATCGATTGCTAGATAATGAATTATATAACGTGTAAACTTATATTTTATATATTTTTCCTTATTCACAGTGCCACAATAACTGTTTTTCTAACAAAACTTGGACAAACTCCCGAGCAGAAGAATTTGTGCTTGAAAATTTTCGCTTTTCGCTTGTTATCGAAGATGGAAATTTAATCGTTTTATTAGAACCTTGTTAACGATAAATCTCTTAAATAATTATGCTCATCGAAAGAAAACTTCAATAAAAATCCAATGTAATGCTGTGATATACAAAAACACAATCTTAATTTTGCTCACTATCTATAAGTTTTAGTAAGCTAGAGGGATGTGTTACTTCAGCACGTTTAAATGTGTGTGCACTATTCTTAGAAGTCAACTTTACTAATATCAGTCTGTGGTAGTTTTATTGGTAATATAAATCATTTCTTTTCTCTGATCTCCTGCTCGACGAATTCTCAAAAGAGATTCCGTTTCAGCTTCTCGGGTTCCGTTGCTTCCTGCGGACCGGACTTATTACCTCTTTCCCTTAGCTGCGTTCCGGGTCCCAATCTGGAACATATTCCTCAAACTACACTTTTTGCCGGGACCGAATTCCGGTTAGAAAGTTTAGTTTGCGTCTTACTAAATTTGCCGTTTTATCCGAACTCGAAAAACTGGAAAAGTTATTTCCGATATTAAGTCGTAACAGTTTTCTATTAAAAAGTTTCCTTTGAGCTATTTGTGACGTCATATATTTATCTGGAACGACGTATCGGGGTTGGCGTAATGCGGAGAACGTCTATTCGAGGGCATAAATTGTCTGGCCACTTCTTGGCACAGGGATCGAACATTCGGCGGAGATTTAAGTGGCCAGAGGCGTGTTCAGAGGGTTGTTGTTCATCATACGAGTACCAATTTTCAGTCTTCGCTGTATCGTTTTTTCATAACCTCGGAAGTCTACCTTCTTTATATCTGTGGGTGACTTGTTTGCAGCTCCAGCAAATGTATATACGGTGGGGATCTTATTGATGTGTCACTAGTTCTCTTCTTTTGGTTAGCTCCAAATGTCTCAGAGTAGAGATTGCGACCACCAGCAAATGTAGAGCGGATGTACCGAAAACAATCAATCAAGGAGGACAAAAGCAATTAAACTAACTTATTACTCTTGGTGGTGAAAACTTCTATCAGAAACCGATCTTAGTTGATGAAATGAGCTTTAAATAAGCTAGTAGAGTAGACCCTTCCATTGTTGATTTTTAACGTGTAGAGAAAAAAATGTGCCTCTTGGAGTCTTCAAGTGAAGTTCGGTGTTTCACAGGGTCTTGGTCATTTGCTGTTTTTAGCTTTCCATAACGACATTGCAAGGGATCTTGATGTGCGATATCTTTTTTCTGCTGATGACGTGAAAATATTCTGCACCATCACGTCACTAACTGATTGTTACAAAATAATTTGAAGTCGTCTTGATTCCTAGTATAAATGCAACAGCCTTTCTTTATAAGAAGGGCCCATCCCATTCTCTGCAGTTACCAAATGAATAGTATTACACTAAATTGATTTGAATTTCTTACAACCAGCATGCAAATCTTCATACAGGCGGGTAGGTTTTGTGACTCGCAATTCCTCTGCCTCATGTATGCATTTGTTCAAAGTTGGTTCTCTAATTTGGTAGCCGCAGGTGTATGCAGGTAGATTAGAGGAAATTCAAAGACATTTCTTGAAGTTCCTAATTTTTCTTCTCGATTCATTTTCCCCAATTTTCCCCTTTGCATTTGGTGTGCTCAAATTGTAACAAATTGCAGGATAGACTGAATATTTTCCAATCGAGTTTTAGTGCCTGCTGATTTTGAAATTAAATTTTGTGAATAAAATTATACAGTGTGTCCCACTTAAGAACTGTCCACCCTTGTAAATTCTTTGTTTGTGGTTCGATTTTAAGAATGAGAAATGAAACGGATTTTTTGACACATTTTTTTGTAGCGAAAACTCGAAAAGTACTTTTAGAGATTTTTTCAAATAGAAAATAACAGATTCGTGTTCAGGACTACCTCAAAATAACTAGACCAAAAACCAAAGGTTTTAATTAAAAAAAAAAAATGTATACCTTGTAAATACTGATTATTTTGCATGTGATCTTAGTATTCGAAAACAAAATGAAAATATAAATTAGCCAGTGAATTTGACTATCGAATATTCGCTTCTCCATGGCAAAGTTGATTTTACAAATGAAACAGTATACCTCTGTCAATCAATTTCGATATTTCTGGTATTTTCATTATTAGATGAGAATTAAAAATCCTTTTTAATAATAAATAAAGTGTTGTAAAGTCTGTTTAGTTCATATCTAATCATTTCTACTCATATGTAATTTTGAGAAAAAAGTCTTTCAGTGAAATTTGTCCAACAAAAAAAGAATTTCCAAAATTGAGCCATAAACAAGCATTTCACAGGAGTAATGATTAAGCGAACTTTATGGAAATTAGTATAGTTAGGTTTTATCTAGTCGTGAATAAGAATTCGGTGATACTTTATCCTTAAAGAAATCCTTTATAGCCCTTCTCGATATTTGACATCAAAAATTAGCCCCTCTCAGTTCGCCATTACTTTAAGTTAATGTAAATAAAAATATAAGGTTTTAGTGCCTTTATGAGAGATCAATCCAACAAAAAAAAGTTATCAAAATCAAAATATAATCAAAAATTTTACAACGATGTACAGCCTTGAGCGGGGCGCAAACAATATTTCAGATTCGTTCAAATTCGTTGCCAATTTTTTTTTTATCCCCAATAGTACTTCTCTCTTCTCTCTTTTGCTATATAGTCCCAGTTTGCCATGACTTTAAGTTGAAGCAATAAGCAAAACAATGTTTTACCGCATTTTTCAGAGACCTATCCACAACAAAAATTTATCAAAATCGAACCATAAACAAAGATTTTACAAGGGTGTATAAGGGTGTACACACTGTATGTTAAGTTTTAATTTTTTTTGTTTTAATCAGTGTAATTGCCATTTCGTCGAAAAACGCCCTAATTTTCTTGCAATGTCTAGAAAACGACACCTTTGAAACTTCATTGTATGACTTCTAAGCGTTCTAACCTGTTATAGTCCATAAAAAGGACACCTTCAATAGATTCCGTCGATTTAAACAAAATACGTAATTGCTACATTTTCTATAATTATCAATATAGCCTCTGCTACCGTTGTCGAGTGGCAATAAATGTCACCGACACGTTTTCCTTGCGCGCGGTCATTTAGCACCACGCCCCCGATTTTTCATTTTTTCCCCCCGCGCACCCTCGTCGCCGCAGCGGGCCGGATCGATGTTCCCCGCCTTTTCGCCGGAGTTTCCGCTCGCTCCGGGCGTTTCTGGTGCCCTGTTGCAAAAATTTCCCAAGAGTTTTCCGCGGCCGGTTTCCCAACTCCCCCTCCGTCTGGAGTAGGTCCATTACGAAAACTTCCCCAATATGTGTTCGTAAATCTGAGTTTCTAGCTCAGTTCACTCGACCAGGGGCGTAGCGATTCCATGTTGAATTAATGTAGGGGTGGACATTGGAGTTTTTTGTTGTTTGTTTATCGGAATTAGGAGTTTTAAGAAGTAAATAACTGAAGATTATTTGCTGACTTTAGTGTTAAATTTCAAGTCAAGTAATCGCACACTTTCTTTGCGGTTACCTTTTTCTGAGCTTTTCTTTGTTTCTTTTCAAAATATCGCAGAATTTTCTATACCTAAATCTTGTTTGCCACTGCCTTAATAGCACTTAAACTGAAGTTAATTTTACACCATCCAATTAAGTAAAAAGTGTTTTAAATAGTAAATACCACTTATATTTATTATATTACTTATATATAACATAAGATATATTTAAGTCAGTTCTAGTTTGAAAAAAAAAAGTGAATTGACTTAATTATTAGTTAGCAATTACATTATCACATTTTTAGAATCACCACTTTGATCTTAGATATTATATAAAAAATATTTTCCGGTTTTTCTTAGGGCCACCAAAATTTCAGCTAGGGAAGGTTGGGCAAGGAGGACAACCTCAAAAAGTTACCAATAATTATAAATCCTATTTATTTGTACATTTTTAGCCCATTGCATAATACCCGATGTAAATTGGATCCCTTAAGTTACTGTAAATAGAAATATATAAGGTTTTAGTGCCTTTATGAGAGATCAATCCAACAAAAAAAAGTTATCAAAATCAAAATATAATCAAAAATTTTACTTTATTGAAAGTGCTTTTTGGATAATTCTATGGATTTATCCTAAAGCCAGAGCTTTCGAATATCTTATAAATACCAATGTTTTAATCTATGTTTGTTATTAATAATTACTTATTAGTAACACGACGGCCACCCTGGGGCACAAAATTTGGGTAAATTACTTAAAAATAAATCGATTTGATGGTTAAAAGCCACAAAAAATAATAAAAAGCTTAAGCCTTGCCGCCTTGCCCCACCCTTACCTATGATTTTTGTAGATTTGACGGAAATGAAAGGAAGAAAAGTGTGTGGCTTATAAAACTTTAGTCGTCTTTGATATTTACAATCACGTATTTGAAGGGAACGTTTGATATTGTTACCAGGAATTGTTGCCTTTTTCGAAAAACGCCGCCACTGTGCTCCGAAGTTTCCTTTTACCACATGAAGGTTCTAGTATCCTGATAACGTGTTTTCCAAGGGTTTCCGAAGTTACGCTTCGCAATTCTTCGGCGAATTTGTATATAAATGATGACGTTTTCGAGAATGGGGAAGGCTCACGATCGCAATGGTTTTTTTAGTTTTTTTTTAAATTATATAATGTTCGTTATGGTGGTGAGCCAGAGCGCATGATTTTTTTCGTCTAGCTTCGTAATTTTGTTTCCTGTTTTATGATTACATTGAATCTGTGTATTAAGAAAAAATAATTAAATTAGGCCTATTTTTCGATATATTTACTAGTTTTTTGATATATATGTTTTTTGAATGAAAACGTTTCAAAAATATTTGGCAACGATTGAGGATAAAATAAGCGATCATAATACAATTCCTGTCAAAATATCTTTTAAGTTTGTTTTGAACTTACTTTGCTTAAATAAGATTTTGTTTTATTGTTTCAGGTTAGTCAACTGTAGCATATTTACCCCCAAAGTTTAAAGGGTGAGTCGTAATAATTTGCGGTAAAATAGTCTGAACTCTTATTAGAGCTAGTTGTATATACCAACAATGATACTTATCATAATAATAATAATTTGGATTGAAAGGGTTTGCAATTCCACAATAGTTATTCATGTAATCAGTTGCATTTTAACCTAAACAAATCCGGATGCGCCTGAAAAAGTAAAACTTAACATTTGTTTAAAGTTTTCCTCAAGGGAAACAGGTAAATTAGCTGAAATAATCACTAGTAGTAACATTTTCATAGTAGTGAGTAGCTACTCATAAAATAATGGTGAATTTGGCATTATTACAGATTATGTGACGATAATCATTATTTAGCGTTGTTTTCAAATTCAAACTGCTTTAAAAAAATTGTCATTACTTTAACTGGAAATAGGGATTTGCAAAAAAAACGATTTTGTTTCACATTATTTAATATATAAAACTTAACATCGGGTGCGCATTTCAATATTCTGTGGGATTTAGGCTTTTTCGTGTGCGTTCACGCTCTCCTTGTCGATGTCGTTCGCGTTGGCGATCGATGTGGCTCGCGAACCTTCCGCGGCGAATCCCTGCAACTCTTTTTGACTTCGGTAATGGACCACTCCGGAACCAAACGCGTCACCCATGACGTTTATCGATGTACGGAACCGGTCCCTGTAACGAAATCACCACCGATTATAGGCAGCACCTCTAAAAATCGAGTGAATGTCCTTCCAAGAGTCACGAGCGTAAGAGGTTAGAACCATTGAAAGGGAAATGCGGAGACCAAAACTGATTTAAATAAAAAAAAAAGTAAGAAAGCCGCATTTAAGAGACGAGCAGAAGACCTCGACTTATAGCAATCATGGAAAGTGTTCACCTAAGCATCATATTAAACGCAAAATTGTTTAATTAAGTATAGGTACTTACAGTAACCAATCGACGGCCAATATGAGAGTTACATCTTCGGCGGGCAGGCCAAGGGTATCCAATACCATCACCATGGTAACGAGGCCGGCTTGTGGTATACCGGCGGCGCCGATACTGGCCGCCGTAGCAGTAATACTGATGGCGACTAATCTGCCTATGTGCAGATCAACGCCTCTCACCTGAGCTATAAAAATGGCCGCCACCGCTTCATACAGCGCCGTTCCGTCCATGTTGATAGCTGAACCTATGGGCAAGGTGAACCTGGCGATCCTGGGGTCGATTCCGAGCTTCTCTTCCAGACACTTAATGGTTAGAGGAAGCGTTGCCGTGCTAAATTGTAAAATTATACAATTATATGCGTGTGTGTACTTCGGGAGGGAGAATTTGCTTGCCTGGACGCCGTTGCAAATGCGGTGGTGATGGCCGGTCCCAGGCATTTGATGAAGTTGAAGGGATTCCGCCTTGTTAAACAGAAATACAACAGTGGCAATACGACGAATCCTTGTATGGCCAATCCCACACACACCGTAGCAAAGTATAGTCCCAACGACCCCATAACGGATTCTAAAAGTCGGATGTTCTGATAGAAGTTGTTACTGCCAAAACAATAAAATCTTACTCATGTCGTCCATCTGCAATATCTCTCCCGCTACCAGGAACGTCACCCCTACCGGCGATATGGAGATGATCCAACTTGTGATCTTCATCATCAGTGTGAGCAGATTATGAAAGAACTCCGACATGATTCTGGTTTCATCTCCCAATTGAGCCAGCGCGATACCGATGGCGGCCGCAGCCACCACTAATCCTAGGATGTTCGTGTTTTGCGTCGTCTCACTGCCGATGCTGAACATGCTTACATCTGCAAGCAATAGCAAGTTCGGCTATGGTGAGTGAGGCTGTGGTGTATTTATTTATTTATTTATTTTTTGGGTAAGGTAAATGTTAAAAAGTATTTTTCGAAGTAGGTATAAGTCTAAATGTTCTTTTATGCAGACTACTTTTTTTTTGGTTTCTTTGACTGACCTGGTTTTAGTTAGTTGTGAAATAAATAAGCCTTACCTGTATCGTTGTCACTCCTAGGTGTAAGTAAAGTCCGGTGCTAAAATGAAGAAATGCGTGATTAATTCTCAAGAATCAGGCTTGAAACACTGTTACGATTTTACCAAATAAGGCCATACAAGATCACTTTGATTGAAATGTGATCTATTTTTTAGATTAAACTTTACCATTATATACGTACCTGGAATATACAAGCTTCTATCAAGTTCGGCGGAAACATGTTCCTAAAGAGAAAACCAAACATCAAGGGTCGTGTTATGGAATAATTATTGAATGGTTGTCACGAGATGCGTAAAAGTAAATACCTAACGAGATCCAGAAGTGTATCGGCAGTGGTGGTATTCCTTTCGGTGACCGAACTGGTGTGGGTGGAGGTGACGGTCCTACCCACTCCCGGCTGAATAATTACTACGACTACCATGCCTAATACTACCGAGGCGAACGTCGTAGTCAGATAGTAACCTATCGCCCTGGCCGCCACTTTTCCCGACAGGGACAGGTCAAGGCTCGCGATAGCCGACACCAGGCACGAAACAATCAACGGAATTATGAGGGATTTGAGCATCTGAAGGAAAATTTTTCCGATAAAACCTGCGGAACGATATACAGTTCAACCGGGGTTCTGCACGGGGGTCAGGATTTGCAAAGCATGGCTTACCTATGTACATGACTTGACGTTCCGTCCATTCGTCCTTTGTGTTTCTTAAGATGAACCCTATGATACCCCCTAAGAGGACGCCCGCTACCGTCGCCAGTGTCAACGCGTTCGTACGCAGACATTTTAAATACTTGTTGCCTGTTGGATTTGGCGATTCTTCGATGTCAAAGTTATGGTGATGAGGGTTCGGCATGTTGGTTTTCACAGAGGTATATCGATGCCTGGATGGGTGGTGACCGCTTCTGGAAAGGAAAAACGATGTAAAAACTTAATGAAACACTTTAAAGTTATTGGACTGTTTTTTTTTCGCGAACGACTTAACGGGTCCAGATATTTGAACATTTTGCAGAATGATTTGCCACAACTTCTTTAAGAAATTGATAACATTGAAATCCAACAAATGTGGTTTCAGCAAGATGAGCTGCTTCGCATTACCATCGAGAGGTTCGAGAAATTTTAAGGATTCATTACCCACAGAAATGGATCGTTAGGGGTGGATTGGGGGAAAATAGGATTCGGGACGCGTGCAAGAGAATAACACCGTTTATGCTAAATGACGTCCAAGAAAATGTACGATTTCAGTGTACTAATAATTCATTAAAAAGTTAGAGACTAGAGTAATATCACTTGCGCACCATCAGGCACCTCTTCATTATCCCTTAGTCTATAAGGTCCAAAGAATCACCCACAAGAAAATATGTATTAAAGTAGAAGCTCATTTCAACATTTTTGTCGTTCTTTTCACCAAAATTGCTAATTAATGTCTTTTACTTTATCTACGGCACCAAGATATTTCTTTTCCTGTTCATTTTTAAATTTTAATATAATAGTTTTGTAATGGCAACAACCAAAACTAAGATTGTAGCAATAGTCTTAGACAGGAAGGAGGGTAAATATTGGAAAAGTTAAAATAAATCGGAAAGTATTAAAAATAAGTATATGATATAATTAATAAAAGTTGTAAGCTCCTGTAAGATCTTCAGAAAAAATAATAATTTGTGTTTTGTGCTATTTTAGAAAGTCGAGATATTTCAATTTATAATTGTCAATTCCGTTGCATATATCTTTTACGTCATCCTCAAATAATATGAGTGATCTATTTTCAAAAATAATGGCGCTATCGTAATTTCTTTTCTTTCTTTCTTAAATATGAAAACTAGTATTTTTTTTAGAATAATTCAAACATATAATTAAACAAAAAGTTGAAGAATTTCAAAACGAAAAGAAAATTCAAATATAGGGTTATCCATTTACAAAAATGTGTGTTTTATTCTTCACGCTTATTTTGAGTCACCCTGTATACTTTAAAATAATTTCCAATTGTACATCTCAAAAATCTTACCATTTTTTCATAACTTTTGAAACCAATGAGATAATCTACTTCACTCTATCGTTGACTCACCCTGTACATATATACAGGTTGGAACATCACTTGCATTATAGGGTGTTTTTAAAACTTATGTTCAGATTGGATGTATTGAATTTTTTTTGTCTCTAAAAAAAAATTTCATCATCAATAATGTGAACTAGAAAAAAAATGAGGTACCCACTTTCCTTACACTTACAGACGAATGAGGATTTCAAAAATTATTTATCGTCAATTACCGTCAAATTCCATTAGAATACCTAGAGTTGTGATTACAGATAGTATTAGTGATAATAAATTTTATTTTTGAACGGACTTTTATATAAAATATTCTTCCTAAAATTTACCCAAAAATCATCTACCCATGTGGATGCTCAACTAGAATGAATATCTATTTTCATAGTAACCGTGAATTGTATATCAACCTTGATCAATCACAAGGAGAACAATGACATTGATACGGAATTAATTTTATCTGGAAAATTCCCAACGATCGTATCACGATTAAATTTTGTAATTACTTTTTTTTTGGACGTTTGAAAAATACGTTTGAAAATGATGCCACGACGATAGGCCGAATATCACCTACATGCCCACCAGTTGCGGTTTGTTTATTTTAAAATGCTAACGATCGAGATGTCGCCTTAATAGCCATGATAATTGGGGGCAAGGCTGCGGCATTGCATTTTGAAAACGTTTTCCCATTATTCCATTCATTAATTCGAATGTTATTTTTCCTATCGCGTTAAACGCGCGCACGTTCAATTGTTAAATTTTTTTGCATTGCATTTTTTCACGATTAGAATATAACGTCATTATTAAAAATATCCGAAGAATTGCGTGGGAAGGCTAACAATTTCAATCGCTATCGCTTTAGACTGGACACAATTCGTTGCCTTTAACGTAGCAGGAATCTACTGATTTATTTATTATTCGCTGTGTTCTTATTAATTATTAGTAATATTTTTTTTGTATGAAATTTAGTTTATCAGAATGGCTATTTTATGGTAATTCCTCGGGAATTTACTTTTCACAAAAGTAATAATAGTATATTATGTAACAAGTGCGGTAAACGGCATTTGACGCGGAGCGAGTGTTTAATAAACGAGTAACTTAAAATGTATACCGAACGTGTTGCATACTATACTTTTCTACGACCATTAGTTTTTGGATGCATTTTCGCAAAACAACACGAATACATTCACTGATATAACTGTCAGAATTGACAAACGTCAAAATTCAAGGCGTGGGAAATATCTCCGAAGACATCCGATCGCTCCCAAAACCGTGCGGTAAAATCCCGGAAATGTCCGAAGTGGCTCAGATCCGTGGGAAACGAAACTGAAGTGGTAAAGTGACGCTTCCCGTGTCTGTAATTATGCATTTTACAGACGGGAGTAGAAAAATATGGTCTTAGTGCTTTTAACTTTTAACACCCCGCATCATAAAAGCTTTGCATTTTCAGATCCATGTCTATAAAAACTTTTTTTCCTGTTACTCAACGAGGCACCACCTCTTGAAATTTCGCCGCGCATTCTCCGAACACCTTGTATAGTATATTTAGTAAAACGCCATTAGAAGCGCACGATTCCGTTATTGGTCCAAACAGAATTTAATGTTACATTTGTATTCATATCGTCTTATTTTATTACCGTTAGATGTTTTGATTTACCGCTTCCGATTTTACGAATGCATCAGGTGGTTTTTCATTCTGTCTTTATTTCTTTGCAGCAGAAACGTAACACGTGGTAATACTATAGAATAATTACGATTTTCTGTAAAAACGGCCCAGGGCACGAAGTTTAAATGTTTGAGGCTGATCCGCAACCATTTTTAAATTTGAAATGACTTTTATGAAATTTTTTGGTGAATAGTACGGTCATCTGTGGGTTCAATTTTCGAAAACATCACCACTATTATATTTTGAACAATGCCAATACAAAGAAGAGTGTCTGTAGCAATAAGTAGATTGGATATCTGATTGCATTTTTATAAACAATCGCAAAGGTGAAGGTATTTTATTCTTGACCGTGCCCTGATGAAGACTGACCAATGAATGTCCCATATGTTCCCATAATATAAGTGACAATGTTTGAAATCAAATTTGAGTTAATTTTGGCAACATAATTTTTTACTAATCGTTAATTGTTTTTTTTTAATTTCAAGTACTTAACCGATATTTATCAATTTACAAGCGCTAATTTAAGCACGAGGCCGCGTTTTATCTCTTCGAGTTATTATCAAATTTTGTTTTAATTAGACCTTTTAGTAGGAGTGTTTTTTGCTCTTGCTATTTTACAGATGTGTATGATATTATCACTACCAAGATATCATTACAAAGTATAGTTACAGCTTTTTTTATGAACTCCTAAAAATTTAGTTATTATAAATGTTTTCGGCATTGAATTTGGTGTGACTGATTTATTTCTTCTTACAAATACAGTGGTGAAAGAGTAAATATGTTTTTCTCACTATCTTGAAAAATCTTTCAATAGTTGTTGCATAAAATCAAATATATGATTGATATAAGCTTTATTTTTGCGTGTTACGAATCGTGCAAGATATGACACCGTTATTGTTTTTAAATTTTACCGCTACGTTGAAAACAAAAAAAGAGCAGATTTCTTCCGAACTACAAAAGATAGAAACATAATTCCAACATTAATGGTTAAAAAAAAAGTAAAACTTCCAAAGTTACAGGACGTTGGATAGGAAGAGGAGGAGCAGAAGACGAACTTTATCGACGGTGGATTCTCAGTTCTCCAGATCTCACTCCTTGCGATTTTTCTCTCTGGGGATACGTAAGAGGGCGTGTTTTTATCCCCTGACACGCTTGGAGATCTACGACGTTGAATCAATAAAGCAGTGAATTAATTCCATAACCAAAGACAAACTGATTGGCAAGAAATGTGCCACCGTTTTGATATTTGCCGTGTCGTGTCCTCATATTGAATGCATACGATAATTGTATACTTTTCTCTATCCATTACATTAGAATCATGTTTCTATCTTTTGTAGTTTGGAAGAAATAAATGTTTGCGGTCTGCTCTTTCTTTTTGGATAACCCTTTATTAACAAAAGACCATGGTACAGTTCCCAAGAATTAAGTACAGTTTAGTATAGTACAAGTGTTTCCAACTTGACGATTTTGGAAGTAATTTTTGTAAAAATGAAAACCCTATATCTAACTGCTTTATTTGCCATTACCATTGTTGAGTTTTCGTTTTAGCTATCTATTATACCTTTTAATTATCAAAATTCGAAAATAATTACCGGCTACTATGTAATTGTACTATACAAAAATGTATGGGTTATTCCATTTAAAAAGATATATTTTCCTATTGTCACACTTATATAAAACACCAGAATATTATCGATGTTATGGAACAATCATTAAAAGGTTTTTTTGAAATTTTGATTAATAGCAGGCATATTTTCAATTCGATTTTATTAATAATGTTTTAATTATAGATAAATTAAGCAATGACAGTGCAATTTCCAATATCGAAAAATAATGTCAGCCTAGTATGTCCCTCTTTCTAGGTCGCACGTGATGAACGCGGTGAATCACTTTTAAAATAATTTATTCTGGAGCTCTTGCAATTTCTTGACGAATATCATCTTTCGGTTCCTGTATGGTACGCTGTTTGTTAGCGTACAATTTACAATTAAGGTAGCCATATATTATATTGCATTGGTACTCTCGCAATGAGAACCACACTGAAGAAGTTTCTGTATGTTGAAGTTATCTCATGTGTAAAGGGTACGATAATATATTCCACAGAAACTGAAAGTTGCTATTTGTCAAGAGAAGAAGTTAGTTGACATTGCGTTTCCTGTGCGTCACACTATACATAGGGTGTGATTAAAATTGCCTGACTCAAAAACAATAGTCGCTTTCGATCTCCATCGAAATGAATATTATCACAGGTGCCTAATGCCAATTAAATGATTTAAGGTTATTTGTCGAATTGCCGAGCATCGTGTCACCACCTACTGGTTAGACATGGTGTCGCTGATTTGTTGTCCCAAAACGTCCGAAATAAAAAAAAAACACTTCGCGCACACACGCGCACACGCGAACGGAACTACACGAACTCGTGTTGATTTAAAGTCGAATTGGGAAAAAAGTGCGCGCTATTACATAATCATATTTTAAATAAACAAACGCGAACCGGCTTAAAACGCGACTGGATTGTATAATATGAGACAGCCGCCCGCTTATAAACAAAGTATATAACCTTAACATCGTAGCTCTGAGTAACATTCTTATAAGCCGCCTTCTCGTTGCTTGCCCGGTTCGTTGTTTTCCTTTTTTATTGCATTTTCGTTCGAAACTTCCTCCACGAGTAAAACCCATGTATATGCAAATCGACGGCCAATCAGTTTCGTAATAAATGCGGCGCGGCGCTTTAGTCTGGCTTATGTATACTGTATACTGTGTGTAAATGTTTTTGTTGCTCCTTTACTTAAATCTTAACATTCTGTAGCTGGGTCACTGTAGTAAGCTCTCCCAGGATAAACTTCCCCCTTGAAGTAGTGCGTCCAGTAGAGGATCATCCATGTTCAACAGGCGATAAGTGTAGTGAACCGTGGGCCACGGTTATATTGGTTTGTCCATGGAAATTTCTAATTAGTGTAGAGGTATACATAACCCTACATGCGCGACAGATTGTAAAATGTTATTACTACAGGTGATCTGCTTCCAACTGTTTCGTACCCATAACCATAATCCATAATGCCCCTAGTAAGCACAGTCTCACGTTTCATATAGAATTCTTCGACGAGCTTTTCTATGACCATCACTAGCCCACAAACCAAACGTGACTTCTTAAGGTACCATATCCAGGTAATAAATATCGGCACAATTTTGGTAAATACATTTTGATCCTGTGTGTGTATAATGTATAGGTCGAATCTCGAATGTTTTGGAGACCGGAGTATTTTTATCTTCCTTTGCTCCATAATCAACGTCAGCAATCGGTACTCCTTCTTTTCACTGCTAGGAACAATTCTCTTTCTTTCATTCATCACTAACAATCCAATTCCACTGAGCCCGTTCTTGTTATCATATAAATCTATCTCATCGACATCTTTCGACCCGTAACTCCCTCCACTTATGTCCCATTGTTGTCGTTCTACTGGAAATGCGTTTAAGGAACTGTTCATCGCGTCCACTAGTTCCACAAGCCCCAGGGTTTATAACAAATACCTCTACGACGTACCCTGACAACATGGCATCACTGTTATTACATTCCGATTATAATTTCCCAAAACTTAACTATATCTAACCAATTTCGATGGCACACAGTATATTTTCCGCCAAGCAACGAATCGCTCGGACGACCTTGTTTGTTGTTCGAAGTCATTTTAGTCTAAACGTTCGATTAATGTAAATGTATTAGCAAAACGCGACGCCTTTTGGGAAAATTACGTCGTTAAATTAACATCAGATAGAACTGTCGCTTTAGCACGTTTTAGTCGGCATTTTAAACACTCCGTGTCACTTTATCACCGTTACATGTAAACTTCGTGCAATTATAATTATTATTTTATCGTTTATTATTAGGTTAGCCTATCAATACTATAGTGCTCGTTCTGATGTATAAGGCTCGCGAAAAATTTCATATAGCTGCGCTACGATGGGGTAGTGACCATTATTGCGTTACCCGCAATCATTTTAGCCAAATCACAAACAAGGCAGCCTACCAGTGGAAAGTTATTAGTCATTATTTTATTCTTAAGATCTTGACACCGAATCCATCACATATTGAGATTAGTTTACGAGTGCTTAACATGAACTAAAGCAACTGTTACAAAACTAATTGTTGACAACGGCTGGCTAGTCAGCTAGTTTCGATGCAAGAAAACCAAACAAAAGTGTTGGTGTGATTGTCTTTGATTAGCAGGACATCAACTCGTAATATAGTGAAGTATCTTAATTTGTGAGGATAATCGTTACAAGATGAAGTTTTTTTTTCATTTCTGGAGTACATAATCCTACTACTTAAATTGCGGTCCATAAAAAAAATCAACTGCTCAAATAGTAACTATATACAAGTTAGGCAGGTCTTCGAAATACGGTCATTGATTTTTTTAAACTTGATAATTTCATATACGTCATCGTCAGCGACAAGTGTTCGGTACGTTTTGGTCGAAACTAAGATCTCTATCAATTTGAATATAATTAAAATTTTTGCATTAATTTATATTTACTTTCACTTTTCGCTCTTAGTTTAGTAGATATCCATTTTTTTAGGTAACACATTTCCAATTTTAAACCGAAATTTTACCTACAAGCATAGCTGTTCGATGTGATTTTATCTGACGTATATTATTAATAAGCGCCAAATAAAAACGTTTAGATATTCATTGCGAGACACACCGCACAGATGTGGTTCCATAGAATTAATAATTTTATTATCAAGGACCGTGCGGACAAAACACGTGTAATTTTTTTTGCGGGTTTGTTGTACATAAATCCTTAAATTTACAAGCGTTGAAAAAATCTTTTTTAAACTTAAGATAGATTTTTCAAATCAGAGCTTTTGCAAAAAACTCACTTGTCCTAAAAACATGAATCGTGGTGGCACATGCGGCACTCGAAGGTTTGTGGTAACGACATTATTGCTGATGTGCTTTTGGAATACCCAACAGCGCAAAATCTGTGCGACGAGAGAGAGATTTTGTTTTATAGTATCGTAAAAATTTATTATTTTATAGTTTTTTCGTGCGGAAATAATTGTTCGAGATATACTTATATTCAATTAAAAAATATGTCGTCTTGTCGGCACTGTATCTTGTAAAGATTAGGGTACTCCAGTCTAAATTAAATCTGTTACTTTGGCCTGTTAGTTTTATATACTTGTATTTGAAATTTTTATTTTTCAATTTTTCCTATTTGGCACTCTTGCTTCCTCTTCTGTCCTATTACCCTCTTGAGGGTTTGGTGGTATTGCTAGGTTTCACTCTGATTTCTCCACGTACCTCTATCCGGGAGTATGTGAGGATTGCTTAACTCTTATCAGGTATAAGTCGCCTCAATATTATTTTTTTCTTTTTTTGTTCTTCTTGCTCGTTGCCGAGAAAATTGAAATAAGTGTTGAAAATTTACTTTAAGAGAGTCGCCTATTATTTTTAGCTTTTGAACTGTGAAGGTGTCCGTTCTATATTCTATATTTATTGATCTCGAGTACCTACACAGCACTATGAAATTTGTAACTCATAATGTTATTGCTAGCATTGTTGAAGCAACCTATAAACCAAGACCCTAGTTTTCGATTGGTTTAATCAATACTCTCTGCTGCATGAATTGGTTTTTTCCGAATACGACTGTTGAGGATTCTTCCTCCAATAGAAATTTTACCTTTCTAGTTGTCAAGGAGCGATCCGTCTGTCCGAAACGTATAATTAAGTTAAAATAAAGGAAGGTCTATTTCTTTAGTTCATTGTGTTCGTGTGATATGATATGATGTTTTAGCATTATTACTTTCATATAATTTTCTATGTGCTTAGTAGTGGCGATTTTATGAACTATTCTCCACAACAGTGTCCAGTGTCAAAGTGTAATCTATAAAAATGTAGCTAATGTTAAGGATTTGTTTTCTTGCTCCGTTGCCCGTTACTCTCTGTGTGTTCTCTCTCGCTATGGAACACCAAATTTTTGGGTCATTTAAAGAAATCGTCCCGATAAGGTCAACGAGTTCGGCGATTGTGGTGCTTAATTTATTCGGTTTCGTCTATACAATCGCGACCTTCGCAATAACGAACCGTTTAACAAGTGCTAATGGTATCGTATTTCTTGTGAAATAATTCATACAAAAACGTTAACGTCGTTGATGATCAGCCGCGACATTTTTAGTTTAATTGCTGGCAAGAATATTCCATGGAAATTCGAGCCAAAGTTCACTAGGGCCTTTGGCTTTTGAATTTGTGTTCTGTTAGATTTAGAAGGAAAAAGACAATCTGGTCATCATTGCGGTTTATGACATTTTTGATTTGTATTTTTCCGATTTATCATATATCCTCAAATATCAAACGACCGCGTTAAAATCTTATTTATTCCGTTTAAAATTCCCTTTATCTCTTATCTGCTATCGCGAAAAAGTTGGGCCCAACTGTCTAAGTGCTTTTTATCTCAGCTGATTATTGGAAAGACATATACCTTTTTCTAGCAAAACTGATCGAAACCTCCTAGCCTTACAGCCAAACTCTTTTATATATATATATATATATATATATATATATATATATATATATATATATATATATATATATATATATATATATATATATATATATATATATAGAAACTTAAATATCCAATAACGTGAATTGCTACAGAATAGGAAACAAGATCCACTGCAAAATGCAAAATATAAATGAATCATTGGCCTTCTAACAGATTTCTTTAGATTCTTTTTAAATTGAAATAAATAATAGTTCATTAATAGCTGGCAAATATTATATATGAAAACAACTTTTTTAAAATGGTTGTTATAATTATTTTTGATGCGCATTATTAATGCGCTTTTCATCAAATTTACATGATGCACATCATTTAGAAAAGTTAATTTTGTTTTTTAAATAAGGAGGTGAATGAAATTTTCTTTTAGTGATTAATTTCTTTAAGATTGTGGGATATCCGACTTTGCCTTTTCATATCAAAAAGAAATATAATGGCCGAATTCTGCATCTTCTAAATTCTGCACGAGTCACGACCGTAGAGTCCGTACACAATGTGACTAAATAATAGAGTGGCAAAGCTCTTTTTTCCATATTTCGATCTAGATAATAAGATCTTTTAAGAATATATATCATATGGCTAGCAAACTTAATTTGCGAATCAATTATTCGGCCTAAACTTTTAGTCACTGGATACGACTGATTGGCTTTTTTTTAACAAAAAATACTGATTCATCTGCATTGTTTTTGCTTGGTTGGTACTATTTAAAGGGTCTGATTGTAAGTTGGTGGACCAATGCCGAGAACATTTTGCCCTCATGTTTTTTTTTAAATCAATCAATCAAATTAAATCAAATCAAAAACCACGTGAATTTTTATGAGAAACTGAGGTACTCGAAACTTTATCTAATTCCTGTGTTCCACCTGTTATTCCTTATTATTTAGCACGTGAAACACTAACCAAAGTGTGTTTTTTAACGGTTTTGATGGTTTTGCGGGTTTCGAAAAAAAAAAAGTGCGGTAGGTGCACGGTGCACGGTGAATTACCTGCGTTTAAGTCCTGGGGAAAAACTTCCACAAACTGAGGGTCGATCGTACGATTACACGAAGGAGCAATCCTCGCACGTCATGCTACCGTTGACACCGCAACACCGCGTGGCAATGCAATAATAGGACTTTTAAACCACGAGTTTTTTTTCCTTTTTTGATAAATTCACTCTTATTTGGCGTACTGGTGCGCGTACTGAGATTTGCGACGTGCGAGAAGAGATTCCGACTCGTTCGGCTTCGTTTTATCGTCGCGTACTAAACGTTCTCTTAAAATCACTAAATGAAGTCCGATTATAATAAGTTTCATATCTCTCGCGCCATACCAGTTTAATCGAGATTTACAAATATTGCAAAACCGCGACAACGACTCGTTTTTAATTGATCTCTCCGCGGCCGATTTTCGTCTTGGGATCCACATTGGGCGCGGCAAAAGGGTATATACCGGGTGTTTGACATTTCCGTCTCTTGCCGTTCGGACATCGAGCTTTCGAATTAACGGTAAAGTTGCGTAGTATTCTAAGTACGGTCCTGGAACGTGGAATTGCGAATCTATTTATTGATGATTGCAAAGAGGTAGGCCTGGTGTTAAGCGTTAATAAAAAATTAACTAAAGTTAAATACCGCATGATTTCGTAAAAAGGGTATATCGTTTGAAGAACTCTACACATGGCGAAAGTTCTTAGCCACTATGATCGGTGGTGCCCTGTGCTGCGTTTACTATCTTCTATCTCTATCTAACTTTCCCTGGATGATGATTTTCGGTAATCTATATTTATCGTTCCGCATAGCATGTCCAAAGTATTCCAATTTACGGAGCTTAATGTAGTCTGTAGACAACGTTTTTGATCCTGTCTGTCCAAGAAATCTTCAGTATTCTACCATGCACCCACATTTCAGAGGCTCCTATTTTATTGCATATCGCCCCTGTAAGCGACCACTCGGTAAAGGGTCCTAAAAATATAACAAGGCAACAAACGAACCCTGAAGGAAATCCGCAAAAGTCTAGTAGTCAGAACTTTCTGCAAGTTCATAAAATTACTGAACTACTCCGCTTTTAGTGATGGCAAGCCGTTTTGTTTTCTAACATTTAATTCGAGTCCCATTAACTCCATATGTTTTGCAACTGCAGTCAAAAGGTCTTGTTGATGACCATGTCGTCATATATCTTTTCAGGATATGTTTTTCTTTGTACGTCCTAATGGCTACTTTTTGACAGAACCAAAAGTGCCAAATATCAACAATTTGCAAAAAGAAATCTCACATATTGCTAGGATAGATATGTGGTTTGCTGTATATAATTTTTTCTACTCTTCTGTAAAATACCTGGTTACACACGGATCAAGCGTGCGAAAAGTATCACTTCACGTCACGTCAGTTTCGTGTCCCACGGATCGGAACCACGTGGCATATTTGCGGGATATTGCCCCACTGGTTTGAGAGCAATCGGATGTTTTCGGAGATATTACCGCTTCAATTTTGACGTTTGTCAATTCGGACAGTCTTGTCAATGAAAGTATTCGTATTGTTTTGCAAAAATGTACCCAAAAACTAACGGTCGTAGGAAGAGTATAGTGTGCAACACGTTTCCTCGTTTATTAACTCGTGACTCAAATGCCGTTTACCACAGTTATTGCATAATATACTATTGCAATACGCTTAGATTTACCAAATGTAAATCACCTACACTACACCAATCGAGCAGGCCGTAAGACTTTACTAGCGAGCAATTTTAAGTGACCTTACCGATAAATATTTTCAGATATCTAAATCCAGAAAGATGAATGAAATTTATTTGTTCATTTGGGACGCAGTATCAGGTACAGCAGGATCGCTTTTTGTTAATTAAAAATTGAACAAACCTTTCGTTTTATGTAGAAATGTGGACAAATTGTTTGCTTCGTTACTGGATCGGTCTAAGTTGAAATTTCCGTCTTCTCGGTTGATAATTTCTACTTGTTCGTGTTCCCGTTTTTCTTTGTCAAAAACTAAGTTAACTGAAGTGCTACCTTCATTAAAAGTACATGATATTATTTTTGCACTGTCGCTTGACTTACAAACATTCTTATCGGCTTTGCTTACAATTTTCAGGAAATTGTGAACATAATAAAGCACTAATACCTTAACGCTAAGTCCCAAAGGGAAGAGAATGTTTACTTATTAGTTGATTTCCCGCATCTGCATCTTTTAGACATTTTGCTATTTAAGTGTTAAGTGTGACCGAAGGAGATGGATGAAGAAGTCATCGCAAGCTGCGGTTATTCTTATTAGCTCAGTAGAAAAAAAAAGTTGCACCCAAATTTACTCAACTGTTATTCGCCGCTAGAAATTTGGGAAAAAATTAAAGTATTATATAATTGGATACATCCGTCAATGCCAAGGAAAAAGCGTTGGAGCAACTCTACTCATTTAAAATGACAGGTGGAGAATCGGTCGCATTTCGAATTGAGAAATATGCTAAGGGCTTGAGGACTGTGGTGTCAAAAATACTTAGCAGCTTGTCAACCAAATTCTCAGTTTTTAGAATAGCCTGGGATTGCAGGCCGAAAGCCGAACGGAAGAACGTTAGCCTAATAGCTAGGTTCATTAAAGAAGATAAGCGGTCATGCGAGGGCGAGGACAGTGTAAATGCGCTTGCTTTTCATGTCGAAAAGACCGTTATTAACAAAGGGGCCATCAAGAAAGAGCAAAAGAACCAAGAGATTCGTGAACTTAAGAAGAGAACAAAATGCGCTTTTTGTAAAGAAAAAGGACATTGGGTTCGCGAGTGTCCAAAGAAACGACGTCACTGCATCATATTCCTTAACCTCTGATGATGACAGCGAAGTTTAGATTGCAGATTCAGGTTCAAGCGTATACATGACTTGTAATGAGAAATACTTCACAACACTGGAACCATTACCAGAAGAGCATTTTGTTAAAGAGTTCGGTACTAAAACCTATATCGTATGCTGTTCGAAGTAACAGTTTCAGAAGAAAGCAAGTTGCTCAAATTAAAGGCGACGAACACATGGACAAGTTAAAGCTTCGGCATGAGCGAATGGTGCACGTAAATCCATTCCTCGGCCTTTTTGGCTATGTAAGTGCTGTTGTTATTTTTATTCCTTTTTTGATTTATTGGTACTTCTTCGTAATACCTGCCGCATGAGCCTATGATGCACTTTTTGGGACCGTTTTTAGATAGTTTTTTAAGAACTCTCAACGAAGCAACTGCGTTGTTCCGTTGATCTGCATTTATTTTACCGTATTATATTTTTCACTAATTTTATTTTAATAAACTGTACTAGAATTTTTTAACTGTGCTGAATCCTTTTATTCTAAACAATAAAAAGTTGAACAGTCTCCTTAACAACAAAATTGATTTAGTTTCATTTTCAGGAGTAATGGGCACATAGCGACAATCGAATTTAATTTAATTTTTATCATTTATCTTTTATATGTGTTTTTAAATCCTAGTGCACGTCGTACCACTGGTTAGGAATTAAAAAAAAAAATCACATTCAAAAATGACCCTGGTTCTCAATCTTCAGCGTCGTCGAAATACCCTATATATGGAGCCGGTTCCGGAAATTTTGAAAAGTGCATCGTTAAAACGACGGCACAAGTCGACTTTTTTTCCTCATTGGTTATAGGACAAAACTGCATCGCATTTATATGCGCTTTGAGTTTAATTTTATTTTAACAATAATTATAGTTATCGCTGGAAGCCATGCAAATACGATAATATGCAAAATGACAGCCATTTTACATATTAAAATAGCGCAGTTAATATTTAACATATAAACAAGATATACCTTGCTATCTAGTATGCAGAAGTAATGTTGTAACCGAAAACAGTTGTGTTTAGATGTTTTTATGCTAGTTACTAGGCATACATTTATTATTGGTATAATGAAAGTAGCAAAATTAGATTTATAAACTTGACATTGTCGTGGCCATTGCTGTCGATTGCTCAATTCCGTTGTCATTCATTCGTGGCACGAGATACTAAGTTTTAATATTGTTATTTAGATATCACTCTTAAGTTGCATATTTGAAATAAAACTGAAATAGACTTAAAGTTTTATCAATAATATACCGGGTGTTCGGAAATTGAGTTCGTAAACTTGGAGGAAAGTTCCAAAGTGCTCAATTGCTCATCACCCTCATACAGTGCGTGAACCCTTTGAACATGAAAGATCATTTTCATGCAAAACTTCCCAAACTGTAGAGCAATTCTCTTGAATAATCACATCACATTTTGAAGTATTCTTTCTTATCTTATACCTTGGTCTCCATTTAGTCATATTATCAGCCTTCCGTGTTGATAAATGTCTTAGCAGATCGAACATTTCTATTGGAATAAGCCTCGATATAAAGCTGTCGTGCTTGATCTGCAAAGCAAAAGTGCTTATCGCGATATTCAGTATTTAAATATTCCTGATGGGCCATCACAGTAGCAGCTGGATAATAATAAGCTCTTTTAATAGAAACTAATTTTTAACGGATTGTGACAGTGACTTTTTCAAATTTCATTAAGTCCTGTTAGGTAAAATTACATTTACAAGTAAAATTCGAGCCGAGAAAAAAAAATTGATTTGTGGCTAAACTTTACCACTTATCAACTAAAACAAGAATAACAATTGTTGAAGATTTGTGATTCTGCTTAAATCAATCTGTGCTAAATATATAAAATACAGTTAAAATAAAAAAATGTTCTAGCTAAATGCCCTCTAGTGACAGATTTCTGAAACACTTTTGGTTTGTAACGATGATTTTTACTAAATCAGGACTATGTGTAAATTTCCAGCTTAGTTCGCATAACTCGAAAATCTTTAAACAGCCTAGTGACTACCAAATTGATCTTTTTATAATCAAAATATAACCTTAAGTATTTAAGTGTTTAAAAACAGATTAATTTGAGACCCTTGTATATAATGACATGAATTAATCGACAACTATCGCACCGATGAATAAAACAAATTATTGCTTGTTTTTTTATATTTGCTCGGCATTTTTTAAAACCAGTACTCACTAATCAGGGGTATTTACAGTTTCTACATCAAATGTATCTACAAAACACTCCATTTGTACCCACATTAATCAATAAGCGAAAAATAAAAGCCTCCCTGTATGATTTCTACTTCTTAACTGCAGCGGTAAAGGTGCGGGAAAGGAAGTAGGTAGCCGCTCACGTGTCATCGAGTAAAGCAATTTGGATGTTACTCTATAAATTTTGCTTTTATATCAGTTTGAAAAAGCAGACACATTTTGTTTACTCGTAAAACCTGCATCTAAATAAATAATGTACATGGAATTTTTATTCATATGGGTTATATTTCTTACAGAGAAAAACTACTCGAGAATTAGGATTTTCTATCTAAAGAAAAACTAAAATGTGTGTGACGTAATTTGGATGCGATGACCCCAAATAGGTTAATCGGCAATTTCGAACAGCAAAAGGTTATCGCTCTATTTGCGTTTCGACCCAATTTCACATAGCTTCGAAGACGAAGATATGATTTATTGTGATGTTTTGTCGAAAATTGTCCACTTTGCGAAGACAACCGCCTATCCCATTCGATTTTAACTTTTTTTCTTCGGCGGAAATATATGGAAAAGCATTCCAAGTATTTCGGGAATTCACCTACTGACCCACAAAACCATACGCCAGTTCCCTCTTAGAGCCCGCAACGGCATAGTTACTAACTCCAGTGTTGCAATCGATAATAACCTCATCTCGCCGCAGTGATTCTATTATTCGTAATAAGTGTGTGAAATTCTGCTAGACATACTTCTCAGTCTCGCGGCCTCCGCAAACTATGTGCCCCGTTGCCGCTACTTACCGACCAAAAATCAGTTAACATTGGACGAGTCTGAGGCCTGAAAACATTAATCGGTCTTCGAATGCCAGCGAATTCGATCTAAACTGTGATAGAAAACCGAGGCGAATTTTACAATAGAAAGAAACCGTTGGCAATGGGGATATACATCTATTTTGATTAATATTTAATTTGTTCATTTTTATAAATTTAATAATGAAACGGTAGTGTCTTTAAATAGTATTTATTTGTATTTGTATTTACTTAGGAATTCCAAATATTTAAGTGTTTACTTTTTTTTTAAATAATGATCCAAAAATAACAATATGTACTCTTTGAAGTGTGTCATTCCAAAAAATACTTGTTTGTACTTATATAATCACATTAATATAAAAACTCGAGTTATTATTTATTAAAATCTGAAAATATATCAGAACCACTTAGATACATAGATGATTAAAATGATGCCACCCTCTGTCAAACGATGTACCCTCAGAAAATCCAAATAAGTAGACTTTTTTTTATATTACAATTACCATTAGAATTAATGCGTATGGCAAAGTTGGGAATACCCATTATTACCCGCCTTCTTTTGAATAAAATTTTCGGTACCTGCATTCCAGTTTAGATCGAGGTTACTGTTGAATGAACAGCAAGATATTTCCATTAATTTGCCTTTTTTGTGGTTATCCCTTATACACTTTGATTTTAAAAATCCGCAAAAAGGCAAAACCATTGGAGTAATATTTGGAGATCTTGTATTCGGGTAATATCTCCAACTAAACATATTTTAATAAAATGTATGTTAAAAGTAACTATTCTAGCATAGCGAACAGTGGCAAACCCCCAGTTGGTTTTGTACTTCTAAATTACTCTGGAATTCTTCGCAATTCTTCTGGAATTAGTTGGAATTCCTCTGTAATTCAGTCATAATGAATGAATGAATGAACGCTTATGAATGCAATATATGTAATGGAAATAACGGAACGAAAGAAAGGAGTGTGCAAAGATAGGTTTCAGTATTAAAGTAATATTTTTATCGAAAATTCACAATTTAATATACTGGCGCAGTCGGGAGCATCGTATCAACATGTTCTCTTGTAAGTTAAGGTCCGGAACCTACCATTTTTTCGTGACCGTTTTCAGATCTGTCAGGTCAGTAATGAATAAATGATTTTTTTATCCAATAATTTGTTTCATTGCCTCATCATTCTTGAAAATGACTAAATAGCAGAATATATGCGATTATGAGTAATGCTTGGCAACGCCGTCGGAACGTTATCCTCCCGGCATATTTTTTACCGAGGCCGCATGGAAACATTGCAGATAGTATTAGTGTCACTTTAATTACATTTTCGTGCGCTATGTAAATATACGGCGCATTTTAGAAATGGCCGGAATCAAACCCGCGGCATTTGCTGGTTTGCAATAGAGGTCTTGTTTTCGGAAAATTATTATTAGGAACATTAACATTTACACCTTTTGTAATTTTAGCCATTGAAGGTTCCGTAAGATTTAATTAATTAACGTAGAACTATCGCATTTAAATGTGCATCTTTGAAATGCCGTAAGTAATAAACATTACTTAACAGATTCTTCCATTTTTATTTTGTTCTAATTTTCGCTCGCCCCCGTAAAACGAAAACGCGTAGATTACTTTTTAGGTTTCAAGTTGACGGATTAAACGCCATTGCGTTGTGGTCGGCTGCAGCTGGTTATTTTTTAATTTGGCTCACCCCATAGCGTTCCAGACGGAATAAGATTTCATTGAGAATGCGCGCAAACATGTTGCGCTGCAACATTCCATTTAGTAAGAGAATACGTACACACGCATTCCACCGGCGTGAACCTTCGACGTGGAAGTAGTAAAAATCCGCCTGAGCTTTATTATACAATTTTGTATTAAGTTTTTCAAAAAAGGTCCGTCAAAATTGGTAGTTCAACGAACTTGATTAATGCACATAAAACTTTTTAACAGAGGTTGTCGGGAAATTTTTTATTGAGAAATATCTGGGCTACAATGTGTTCTGCTTTTTTCTACTTGAAAATTGTGTAATCAAATTGTGAATAGCACCGCACGAGAGAAAATTAAAAAATTGTCTTAATCTGAAAGGTTATTTTTGTAAGCACCTTTTCATTGCAATTTTTTCATAGAAATAAAATGTTTGACAGTTTAATTTTTCAACATCGTCATCAGAGTCCGATTCTTAAATACGGACCTGATATATTTGTGTGTAATTTATAACCGTTTCAGTTGCTTCAATTTAAATTTTACTTTCTTTTTTAGCTTCTAAACCTATTATCTTTTAGATTTTTTTAATACGGCTGTGTGTTTTTTTATTAATTTTTACCTTCTGATATTCTTTTAATAAAATTATTATTTAAAATTGTCCCAAAATATAATTTTCTAGTTTGGGTAGTTTCTGCTACCTGCAGAAAACTGTAAAACTTTTTTTAAATTAATCTATTTTTCTAACTTTAAATCCCGCTTTAGAATCCCAAATCAGGTATTCAAACTGATCGCTTAAAATATAAATAATTTCTTTAATTAAATGCTAGGATTGGTGCAAAGCTCTTTAGACTCAGGACATAATGAATGTGTAATAATCTATAAATACAGAACTGGAAGAAATGTTAAAATGGATTGTCGTACTGATTTTACAGACGGGGAGTTTCGTTCCTTTAATTTTTCTGTAGAACAGGCTGGCGGACGGTTCAATAAAAACATTACTATCATGAATAAACACTGTTCCAAAGCACCAAAAACAGTCAGACATAACCTCTAATTATTATGAGTTGGATGAATTGTTAAATGAAAAACCGTGCTGGGTTTCTTCTTTTTCTTTAAGAACTTCATGAAGAAATTCATCAATTGCTTCACGATTCTATTTTCAAATTAATACTAACATAAGGATTGTGCATCTCTTCAATAATAACAAATTAAGGACTGATTGAAAATAGGACATCCAGTACAATCGATTAGCACGTCAGGGCTCTAATTCTCTTTAATCACAATCACCTGCGAATGTGCAACATCTTCGTCGGAAATTTGACGCATTATTTTTAAGTAATATCATATAGAAATTTTCAAATATTTAATGATTTTGACAATTTCACCACGAAAGCTATAATTGTTAGTAAGGGGACGTTGCCAATTGGTTTGCTTAATTTCGTCAAAAAATAATGACTCCAGGTTAGCGATCACTTATTAGTGCCGGATGATAATTTTCACATCATTTGTTGATTACCTGTTAGGAGGCCTCAGTGCAAGAGTTCCACGCGGAAACGCTGGAAAATGTTGTGACATTAATAACGCGGACAATTCGCAACCTAGCACGGCTCATTACGTTCTTCTGGGACAGAATCAGCAAGCCGAGTTTAACGACATTTTCCTCTTTTGTGTGCAACTTTGTTGCGTATTCTTCTGCCATAAGGCACGCGTTCTTTGCACAGTATCGCCGTAACAGGGCGATTCAGCCGCACTAGTATATTTAGTATGTTGCGCTTTGAAAGATGCTTTCACAAAGATTATTTTCTACTCCCTTCTATAAAATACCTAATCATACCCCGATTTAGCGTGCGGAAAGGGTCATTTTACCATGCCAGTTTCGTTCTCCACGGATCGGAGCCACTTAGGACATTTTCTGGAGATTACCTCGCATATTTGCGAGCAATCGAATGTTTTCGGAGATATCACCGCACGGTTTGAATTTTGACGTTTCTCAATTCTGACGGTCATGTAAGTGAATGTATATGTAAATGCACTTTTTTGTTTTGCAAAAAAGTGCCCAAAAACTAACGGTCGTAGAAAAAGTACAGTGTGCAACACGTTTGGTAAACTTTTTAAGGCACTCGTTTATTAAGCAGTCTCTCCGCTGCGCTCCGCTCGTGCCAAATGGACCCGTGACTCAAGTGTCGTTTACCACACTTTTTGCGTAACTCACTATTATCAAAAAAATTATATCGCTTTTTCCTGCCTTCTACCCCTCCGGAAAATTAATTAGAAGGTGGGAAGGTGGTTGAAAGGCAATAATAACCATTGTTGTATTTTCAATATAATTTTGTTTAAATTGCATTTAAATTAAGCAATAATAGTGCACTTCTCAGCCTCTAATGTGAATATCAACCAAGTGTCGCCATTCTTCGTAGCCGCATGTTACTAATCTGTCTTGAAAGTTGTTCTTCACTTTTGGCAATATTTCTCCAGGGAATTTTAACGCAGGGTTTGTTGCCGTGCCCTTTACAAATATGGTAGCTATGTTGTAGAGCTCTTTGGTGTAGCTCTCGTTGCGAAACTAACAATGGAATTTTTTTTTTTTTGGTTCCCACACCTCGAAAACATGCGAGTTTTGTGGTGGGGTTATTTTACATGCTAAACAACGTCTCTTATCATATCATTGTTTTTTGACGCCTTCTTTATTTAAATTTTTCTCCAAATTTAGTTTATCTTTCTTGCGAATTAACATGCTTTTAGTTAATCTTGTTCAGTGAATAAGCTGGACTACTTACTTAAGTATTCCGAATTCGGGATAGCGTTTTTAAAAAAATTTATTATATAAACACAGAAAGCGAAATAAAGTTTTATTTGGACAAGCCGATAAAGAGACTGGAATAATTAAGTTCGCTTTTACCAAACAGCAAGCGAATGTTTAAGATTTTTAACACGAAATCAGTGAGGTGTTATCTTTGCTTAGCTATGGGCTTCGTCTGCTATTCCGGGTGTATAACTACTCATCGAACATTTTTTAAATAAAAATTTGAATCTGATAAAATATATGCAATATTTGGCGACGGTCTTACTCAATATTTTTACATTCAATAATAACAATTTCGAATAATTTGGAAGTGATTATTTCTTAACAATTCCGAATAAATTTTCTACCTTCAGAAGGCAACCGCAATCTTCTATCGGTAAAGTCAAATGTGACATGGCATGATGGTTGCCGGTACGTCAAACAATTTTTTACGTGATTTGTTGGATCTTATATTGTATAATATTATTATTATAAGTGAAAAGAAGAAAAGTATATGCGTTTCTTGTGCGCCACCTTTTATAACTCTCTGGGCATTGGTAAATTTTTGGTTTCTATTGTATTTTGTTCCAGATGCTTGCCAAATTTTCATTTCATCAAATACTGAGCCTTTCATAGTCATTCCATTATTTTTTCTATTTAATCGTTTCCACTATTTCTTCTTTTTCCTGCAGTTCACTAACTAACGACTCACAGACTTCGGCGTACCAAAGCGTGGATCTCACGCGACGATAGAATACTGTTCCGTTTTTCGCCGACATTCCACTCTATATATAATACCATTTTGTGAAATATATTTTATGTGTATACTTTGTTGCAAGTTCTCGAGGCCGTTCACGCACTTTGCATACTCATATCTTAATGTGCAAAGTATATTGCGGTAAAAATGTTGTTTGCCTTACAATTTATAGTCTATACGGGGCATTCCATAAATCAATCCGAAGCCGGGATGCAAGATGCCGATTTTGCGTAATGGATTTGCTTTAATGTCTGAGAACAATTCGGAGAAAGTTTGTTTTTTTTTGGCTTAGTGCTGTTATATCTAACGGAAGAACTCTGTGTCTTCTCCGTTCTCTGAACGGGTTCTGCACCGAATGTTCTGTCTAAAATTTTGAAATTTTCTTCCTTTTTCACGGGTCGCGAAACTTATTCGAAAATGCGTCGGTCCGATCTTTTCTTTTTTTTTTTTTCGATTTTCAGCTATTTTTCAGACCTCGCTCTGGGGCCGAAAAGTATTTTTTAAAATTCATAGACCAGCGTTGTAGCGTGTGTCAGTTATGGGTAAAAATCTAAAAATATAGTACTCCTTGAATAAACATACTACGATTCAGTTGGCTTTTTATTTCGCATATCGTACTATGCTAAAATGTACAAAAAGTCTCAAAAATTTGCAAGTAACTACTTGAGTTCTAGCGTTGAGGTAAAAATCCATCACTGCATGTAGCGTGTAAAAATTGGGCTTAACAGAACATCCTGATTTATTTTTTAACTTTGGTTTCTGGCATTTTTTCTAATACAGGTATATAGGGTGTTTCGGTTATAGGCAAAAAACCCAAAGCTAAAATTTCCTGAAATTGTCCTGGTAAAAATGGGACAATTTGTTTACGCAGTCTCGTAGGCCGCGTCGAGTGCTACAATTTTCGTAAATATGGTTTTCGTCCATCATACAGGGTGCCCGAAATATTTGCTTTAATTCGTTGTGTTCCTGTAATTTTTTTCATATTTTTAATGCAGTTTGACATGACTTTAAAGTAAGGTCAAGTGCTAATTTGAACGGCATAGAGGAGGCATGCGCGAAAGAATTCTATTACTTTGCGAAAGTTATACATAGTGGTTCGTAGCAGCACAATAGACAGTCACGAAGGCAAGAGGAACCCTTTTTTATGTCAAACTCGTATTGCATTTTACCGCCGAGTATAAAAAAAAGTAACTTAAATATCACTTATCGGTCGTTTGCTCAACCAATGATCCGTGATAAACGATGATTTTTTTGAGAAAACGGCGGCTTCGAGAAGAGAAAAAGAGATGCGACGCGACCAAGCCAAAGCAGATCTTTTAAAGAAACCGTCCAACAATCCAATTACGATTCAGAAATCATAACGGAAGTGATCGTATTTAAAATGCGACGCGTAAGAATGCCACAGGACGCGCGGTCAGCGGCGTGGCATCCGAATGTTTTACAGGGGCCAGATCGGCACTGGTTCATGATAATTGGGGTGAGATTCATCTGGGTATGACTTGAAGAGAAAAAGTGGCTGAAGAAATTATTAAATTTGTTAGTATTTTGCCATGAAGTACTCTAAAATTATAAAAACCAGAAACGTCAATATAATAATTACAGCTAAAACTGTCAGTTTATTTTGTAAAATGTAACTTTCGATATTCATATTCAAAATTTGTTAATGATGTTTCAATTTGTTCAAAAAAGTATCTGAGGAAAGTATAATCATCTTTTGTTTAATTGCAAATTATTATTTCCGGTTCTTTAGTAACTGGTTAGGGAGTGATGGAGTGATTGGATATTTTCACTGGATTGTAACCTGTGATGATATTTTGACGATTGTCACTTCCTATGGTCACGTCATTCGTCACGTTGTGGTGTCTTCCAAAAATGTACTAGAAAACTGAAAAAAGTTATGGTATGCAACACGTTTACAAACTTCTTCAAACACTCGTTTGTCAAACACTTGCTCCGCTCTTTTGTTTGTTGCATAATCTACTATTTTGTAACTTGAAAAGTAAGGATATTCACCTTAATCCACATCTTAAAAAAATGAACTTTGTAATTTAGCTTAGAAAGAAAACACGACAACGCGTTCTTGTGTCATCGTTGAGTTAGTTCCTCTCAAAAAAAGCAAGAGAATAACCTTTATTTCACCGTAACTCTTATAGTTTCCGGGAACGCCTATAGAACCTTCCAAATTTCCCCACCTTCCATACAGTATTTCAGTTTATAAAGTTTAATTTATTGTAGCTTCCAGGCTATGATAACCATTATGTACTGGCTGTGTGCTAGGCATTTGTGTATGTGCTTATGGTGTTTTGCAATAAGTTTGTTTGTTCTCTCTGTCAGATTTCACAACTTTAATTGAGTAATGTCAATTTGGAAGTAGGGAGGAAAGCGTAAAAAAATGACATTATTTATCGATGAAATTGTACAGACTGAAAAAGTTTGACGTTTTCTTTGGCCGCTTTTTTTTTTGGACTTAGACCACTTTTGTATGTATTCGTAGAATTCTCGGCTTTAACCATTAAAGGAAATTAAATCTATATCGGAAGGCTTGGTGTCTACGCGTCTAGGTTTGCCCAGTACCGTTAGTCGTATGTGTTTGCGTCACACACTCTTCACTGTTTACATGAGGAAGATTTTTTTTACTCTGTACAGGTGTAATGGCATCAAATCCATAAATTTTACTGCTAACAAGCTGTCACTGGGCTCTTTCATAATAACCGCATCACGACCACCGGCTGGCTCCGGAGCCGAGCATGGGTTGGGTTCTGGTTGCGAGGTCCTTTGAACGCGCCGTAACAGCAACATTTTTTTATGTTCTTTTTTTGTTTATTATAGGTTTAATGACAGTTATTCACCAATTGCATCAGAATCGTTTCTAATAAAATCGAGCGGATTTTTTTCACTCGATTTACAGGAAAAAACAACAAATTGTCTAACGTCGGGTTCGTATTATAGCGTAAGGTGTTTTATTTATTATTATTCATAGGTCAAACTCACTCTATACATTTAAACAATACCTAAAAAAATCTGTGATAGAAATCCAATTATTTATTTTTTCATTTGTTTCAAGTAGTGCTTTCTGCTTTTCTTTAGCAATTCGCGTTGTTGTTTTTTGAATATCTATTATTTTCTCCTTATTGATTATATACAATAGCTTTTTGATTTATTGAAGTAAACTTCCATTTATTTTTTTTTTGTATATTTTATCAACATTATTCAATCTTTCTCCAAACGACACCCACCTGCATTCCGTGCATCAAGTCCTGCTTAATGATGTTTAATTATTTTTTATGTTCCATTTTACTTTTTTGTTTCAATTTGATTGGTTAAGCTCGTGTTTATTTATTTCCATTTATGGTAAGTTTGCCTTCATTTGACTCCTTCTCTTCCTGGCGCATTAGATATGTGGTTGGGTACGTTCTTAATAGGCAAATATATTGTCATTGTCTAGATCAAGGATTTTATATGAGTAATGTAAAAATTAAAATGCCCAACTACAGCATGATAGAATTTTGTCAACCTTGCTTGATGTTGTTGTGTCTACTGGTTTCGTCTACTATATTAATACTTATACGAGCCCTAACAACTAATTGTTCGGACGCTGTACGAAATAATAAGAATACTTATTTTAAATTGATTTTTTGTCTTCTCGATTGAAAAATGAAATCGCGCACTTATTTTTATTCCAAAAAGTGTTATCGTAATGAATTATTTTTTATTTCACATAAATTACATAACAAAATATCAAAAACATACCGAATTTGCTGACAAATAAATATTCGGACGCATTTAGATCTTTTACTTTAAATCGAACATTAATAAGAAGTAACATCACCTTGCGCGGGCATAACAGCTTTTACGCGTTTTGTCATGGAATCTACCAAAGTCTTGCAATATTCGGGGGTGAAAGTGTTCCAAATTTCGGTGATTTTTACCTTTAATGCTGGAACTGTACGCTAAGGATTGTTACGCAAAGTCTTTTTCATCCGATGTCATAAAGTTTCAATAATATTCAAGTCGGGGCTACTTGATGGCCACGATAAAACTTTCATATTAAAACCACTTTTTTGTTGTTTTCGCAGTATGGCAGGACGCACCGTCTTGTTGAAATATAAAATTTTCATTTCCAAAAGTTCGTTCTATTGATGGAATGCATTTACAGTACAATCAATGAACTCGTAGTTGCCAACCCCTTTACCACTCATACACCCCCATATCATAACACCTTGGGGAAATTTTACCGTGCGCTTTAGACAATCTTTGTGAAAGGCTTCTGATTTTGTACGAATCACATTTTTTCGAAAATCGCCTACACACATATCAAATTTTGATTCGTCGCTGAAGATAACGTTACTCCACGTTTCCGTTGTCCAGGATATTTTAGATTTTGCCCAATCCAAACGTTTTTTTTCTGAATAGACGTTAATAATGGTTTTTCCTTTGCCTTTAACAAAAATAGCTCATAGAATGTTAATAATTTTTATATTGAAACAGTAAAAATTCTAAACTTACCTTATAAAAACTCAAACCAGACTTATTCATCCATTGTCTACAACATTCCCTGGAGACATTTAAGTTTGCCTCGTGGTTCCATTGGGCTTGAGTTTGTCGTAAGACGCTTCGTCTGCTAGTTTTACAAATCTTGACCAGAATACCACGATCTCTTTCAGTGATTTTACGGGGTCGGCCTGAACTTCTACCACGAACGCTAACACTAGCTGTCTCTCCATACTTTTTTTTATAATATCCCGGACTGTTGATTTTGTAATACTCAAGTCATTTGAAATTTTTTGCATTGATTTACCTCTGCAGTACTGAGATATGATAATTTCTCGGATTTTTTTGTTTGTTGCAACACCACGCGTCATTTTCTTATCAACTATTATACAAGCTTGAAAGATACAACCTGAACTGACATCTCATTTATCCAAGCACACTACATTTTACCATCAATGCATTGATTTCTTCGAATATTTATTTGTCAGCAAATTTGATATGTTTCCGCTATTTTGCTATGTAATTCATGCGAAATAAACAATAATTCATTACGATAGCACTTTCTGTGCAAAAAAAAATTAAATAGATATAAAAATGTCTTTTTTATCATTTTTTACATCGTCCGAACATTTAGTTGTTAGGGCTCGTATTTTTGTCGTTGGTTAATGGATTGTCAAATTCGTCAAAATTTTCATCGCCTGCAAAAAAAAAACAATTTAGCTGATTGCCGTATTCTAAGGGAGCAACAAGCTCTAAGGTTGTGGAATGAACAAAGCTTATAAACGATGAATTTCTGACGGCCAATGTTTTTGCCGCATATCGCGCCTAGTCTGCTTAACAATGCGTCCGTGTCGTCCTTTAAAGTTTAAAGAGCCCCCAAGTCATCGACTTAGCTGGTCTAGGGTGCTAATTATCAGATCTCACAACGTTGCCGCTACTTTCACGTTATTATTGTTATATAATCCCCCATATATGGTAGTTTACGCGCGAACTCGAATTCCGCTGTGAAACCGTGAATTCGGGTTATTAATTAAATGATTCTTGTTCGTTTATATCAACAATCTCGTTTACAACATCGAATCGCGGATTTGTTGTCTTGCGCATCCACCATTTTTTTCCGTGTGCGATTTCGCTCTATCTCTCGTACAACGAGCTGTAATCACACGATGTGCAATAGACGTCATCGGAATTTTTGATTAGATATCGATACATATATACTAATACTTTATACAAGTTTACATTTTTATATTTGATGGACAATAAATACGCAGGATGATCAACTTTTTAAATATGGTGATTTGTTGTGCGAAATGAGCTGAGAAATTATTTAGTTTTTTTGCCACTGTCAATCTTGCCTATCAACATGTGATGTTTAGGAATGCGGTCTCTAAAAAGTTCGCGAATATGCTACCCTTAAATTTCGGAGTTGAAAAGTCTTCTGAAATACCTCGGGGCATACAGAGAGTCAAAAGTTCAAGGTGTTGGTTTGTCGTAAATCATTTTAGTAATAATGGTTGTATATTGGGCTCGGCAGGATTTTTTATACTTTTTTCTGTAAAAGGCGTTTCTAGAAATTGAATTTGTATCTGTAGAGTTATTATATTATTATGTTTTAAATAACATCTCGCAATTGTAGAGTGTTATCTACCATTATTTAATAATAATATCTATTTTGTACGCGTTTGTGATGTCCAATTTACCTACAACCTTCTTCAAGAAATATCCGAATAAGATTAAGATAATTAGCGATTCGGGGAATCCCAGTAATAACATCAACTCCATTTGGTTTCCAGAACTACGCGAGGGCGACGTGACGCACAATATAAATAAATATAAATTTTACGGTATTTTTAAAATTATTTTGGTCAATTAACACAAAAAAATTTGACCGGTCAATTCCATAACCCTAACTACAACAAATATTTAACAGAAATCTGAAACCAAATTAAACTTTTCAAACACTGAATCTCAGAAATCGTTGACTTTTGCATTGATGTAACTTGGGTTGGATCACGTGTTACCGTAGGGAATTTGGGGTAGATTTTTTGTCTAGCTTTTAGAGTCACTCGGTGTACATATTATAGAAAATTTCAAACTACTGCTTCTAAGCAAAACTAACCAAAATATACTAACCATAAATTGTTTAAGTATATATGTATTGGCATTTTCATATTAATTAAATCGAATCGTAAATATATTAAAAAAATGTTTTTTCTTGGATCATATTGCGACCTTTCACACCCTTTGCGGTGCCAAAAGTTTTACTTTTTGCACTAGCGCAAAATATGTTTTCACATTTTGTTTAATTATTTCGGATGGTCAGTTTACAATAAGTTAAATTTTATATTACAAGAAAATGTATAAATATAACTTTCCGTACTAGTTACACGAGTAACTATTTTATACCATCGTGAGTAATGCACTCGTGCAAAAAATGGGTAGATGGTGTTCTACATTTTGTTTTGTTTGTAATGAAATGCGAGTGACATTTCATTAACTTCGGATTTCACCTAAATAGCATTTTTGCTTTTGTAGTTTGAGTATACGCATGAACATAATTGTTACTGGCACTTATCATTAAATCTGAGAGTAAGAATAGTAGTAATTATTGAACACGTGCAAAAAGTATTTTTGTTGCAATGGTGGCCCTCGACACTTCATGCTCCGTGCACCAAATGTGCACTTTTTGCACCAGTGGCACAAATAACTAATTTCACACGGTGCATACGCGTGTCGTATATTTCATTACACGAATTTCTGTAATTCTATCATTCAGAAGTTATCTAAATGGCCGCGTAACGAAACCGACAAATATAGAAACGGGTCAATACAAAAATGTAACGTTTATCAACTCGTAAATTTTGTATATGTCTGGTGTTATTTCTAATCGGTATTTAAAAATACGACCCACAACAAATATGTTTTTTACATACGTTTATTTTTCTTTACCCGGAAAATAAATTGTTCATCTTTTCGTACTGGTGCACAGGGTGTTTATTAATTTAATGCATTTATTTTATATTCAGGGTTCACCAGGTAGCGATATATTAAATAAACATATTTTTGTAAATCATTACTAAAAACGACCAGTACACTTGAATCTGTAGGTATAGGGATACTTTTGTGGTGGAGAAGTAATAACAGTAAGCGATAAAGATAAAGTAGTTGGATACAGGATATCATATTTAAAAAATCTGTAGGAAATGAAGTTCCTGAACTATCTTCTATTCTTTCCCCATAAGTTAGCGTGACATAAAAATGCATTAGCAATTACGATGTCATATACACATTTCTTATACATAACACGACGTTTTTACGGAACATCCTGTATAATTGAAAATATTTTCAAAATGTCGTACCTATGTCACTGGTAAAAGTGGGAAAATAAATTATTATCCCGTTTCCACACAAAATTTAAACAAAATATCAAAACAGTTTCAATGAACTTACGATTAAAATTAATTATATTAGTTCTTTTAGTTTAATGAATCAAATTTGCTCCAAAAATTAAGATTCCACAATTTTTTTTTTAGTTTACTATTTTTCTTTTAATTTTTAAATCTTGTATGTCGTAAAATGCTCTTTATTGATTAAAAGGTGGGTACTAAAGTTCCTAAAATGTCTATAGTGATGAAACAGTTATGATAAGAGTTTTTTTTTTTTAATTTTAAAGCCTTGCAGCTGAAAAATTGAAGGCGTATGATGATATTTTTCTTAAAATTCTTAAATATTTTTCTTAAATTCACACCATTAATTGTCGGCACTCAAATAATTAATAAACACCCTGTAAATTTATCCTATTTGAAACCATTGGTGCGTTTCGAACCAAAAAAAACTGGTACGTGTCGAGTTCCTCGCCTCGTGCAATGAGGAAGAACGCACTTCCAGAGGAAGTCACTTTTAACCACTACATCCTTCTTTTTTTAAACCGTCGCCGTACGGCCATTATATTTTTAAAACATTTCGTGCGTGTTAACGATAATTGTTGTAATTACGGCTATCGGTCGCAGATGTCGCTACCATTATCCGCCGAAATAATATAGACATTAATCGACGTTGCGGTTTTTATTTTTGTTTAGATTTCGCGGGGACATGCGACACCAACTTGAGCAGTTTTGTTTTTTTGTTTTAGCAGACGTCCAGCACTTTAATTTTTATACTAAAACTACCGGCCGTGAAGTCAACTGCCTAGCAAATACAATTCTCCGTCGATAGTTGAATACACGAAGTTTTCACTTTGAAATTCTAATCGCTATGAAGGACGTAGCTGATCCCAAAATCCACAGTTACATACCAAGCTCCATAAACAAACAATCCTTCGCAATAATTTTCTTTTGGTCGAACAAGATATTCTAAAAATTAGGAAGACTTTTTAAATACTGGCATATAATTTGTTGCGATTCCGAAAATTTTGTAATTTTATTATATTGTTTTTGTAGCCGACACTCTAGTCACGAATTTGATCCGGTTCGAGCGCTTAATAAATGAGTGACTAAAACAGTTTATCAACGTGTTGCGTAATTCTAAAGTGACACTGACAATTGAGCATTTTAGAGTAGCCAACAGAAAATTATTATTTTAATTCATTCACATGCCTATACCGATCGGTCTTTATATTTACTTTTTATATATTTTGGCTTAAATCTTCTTCCCTATCATTTTTATCTTCGCCATATAGTTTATTTTTCTGTTCGTATCTGGCAAGCAGTGCTAATGATCTCCAAATCCGATTGAATATGGATAATGATGCAAGTCGGGAACTGGACCTGAAAATTAACATAGGAAGGAGAATGGAGAAGAAATCCAAGAAGTAGCACAATTTCAATATCTGGCACACATAAAAAAATAGGCAAGGACAACTTTCTTAAAACTTAGTAGGTTCCGGAGTGAAATAAACTTGAACTTGGGTCTTAAATACATTGTTATGCCCGGTCCGTTCTGTTACATGGAGTGGAGGGTTGGACATTGAAGGTGACAGCTATTAATAAAACTTAAGCCTTCGAAATGTGGACGCTACGACGAATGCAGAGAGTGTCCTAACAGATCGAGAACTTTTCGAGACCATCAAAGAAGGAAAAGTTATCAATTGGAACACATAGTACGCGGAGAATGTTATCATTACCAACATCTTATTATAAGTGACAGTAGAATGTGATATGCCCGGATTAATGGTTTGAAAGAAATGCACAAGTTTGGGTTAAATAATGTTATCTCAGTTCGCCGTTCCCGCACGGAAAGAGAGGTAGGGTGATTTATAAAAATCATCTAAGTTTTCTTTTTTTTAAATATCTAGAAATAGATTGATTTTAGGCAACACCAAAAGTTTTATTAATTTTTGCACCCTTGAACATGGCATACCTGCATTTTTTTTTCATCTTTTTTTTTCTTTGGGTGTCTTAAGGTCAATAGACTTTTGTATTGTTTGTAATGAATATAAAAAAAAACGAGACCGTATTTAAGAAATAATTTGATGATGATAGCTTACATGCGATACGTCGCGTCGAATTTGAAAGTTAATACGGCAATCTTGTAAATTAGATTTAAGATCAGATCAGATTTGAAATTACAATTAACTTAGTAACGGTCGTTTTCCGCAACGGTTAAAATTACTTTTTATTTCTGTTTTGAGTTTATTTAGGGAGATGCCTTAAAGCCAATACGACATTGTCGCAGCAATACCTCTGCTAGATGGCGGTATTAAATTTGACGACGTCTCGTTTGTATGCTAATATCATGCTAGTATCATCAGTTGAAATTTTTTTAAATACGCTCTGCTTTATTACAATCATAAAAAAATGCAAAAGGTATTTATTTCATCGGGTAGAGCGCAAAAATAGTAACAATTTTAAAACCGACAGAAATTTGGGGGATATACCGACCGTTGCCGATAGACTTATTACTGTCCCTATGAATTAGTTGGGACCCTGTATATACAGGGCGCACGTGAATGCGTGGAATGCGGCCGGCAAGAGGCGGGTCTTGCGTCTTGTCGCGGCGGCGATTCCCGGAATCGACGGTCGGTCGGCGCGGCAGTCCGCGAATTTGCGGACAGTTAGAGTGACATATTCGCGGTCGATGACCCCCCGCGGCACTCCGTTGCACCACCCTTACGGGGTGGCGATGGAACGTTAACGATTCGGTTAGTTCTAAACAAACCTACGCTTCCACTCCGATATTTCTCGCTTCAGTTTTCGGACGCAATCGCACAGCAAGTTCAGATATGTCGCTGTCATTCATCTGTCTGTACAAGAACTATTCGAGTAGAAAATCCTATCCTGCAAGCCCGTGGAATTAAAGCTCTCATTTTCGCGGATCCGCAAGATTGAGGGATTGTAAACAAGATTGCTTTCGAAAATTCGCAAAATTGAAGTAATTATATTCTGTACAATCCCTGTACAAAGCGTCTTTTACTTGTCGCCAAATTTCGAAGTCACGACAAATTTTGATGAATAGAAAAAATTGTACAAGTAATAACGATTTCCAATTACATTATTCCAAGTACCTCGCGCACCCTGTATGATGGACAAAACCTGAAACTCTCTCTCTCTCTCTCTCTCTCTCTCTCTAACCATGTTTATATTATAATTTATCCACGAAAACGGCAATTTTTAGGGTCTTTTAGATTTTTTTTACCCATAATTGACACACGCTGCACCCTGCACATAATTGAATTCAATTCGCAATTGAATGTTATAGCCCTGGATCTTCCACCTTTCCTGGTCCAATTGTCAAGAATAAAAGTTTATGGAGCCGTATATTCTGCGTCTTTTGGTTGAAGAATTTTTTTGGTCTCGTAAACGGTTTTTGAAAAATGATCTTTTTTGTAGACCCTTGCAAACTTTTTTTAGAATGCTTCAGAATCCCTCAGTTCAAATGGACGCCGATGAGAACAGAGAACGGTCCAACAGACAAAAAAAAAATATTTTCGACGCTGATCAACGACGGTCCCCTAGGACCTACCGTTACCTTATCGATTTTCGGAAGTATCACTGTTAATGCTCTTTATACGCAACTTATTAAACACAATAATAAAAACGTTTTATGTAATTAGAAACATATTATAGTAGCAGAAGAGTATTTGTTTCATATCGGAACAATACAATATAGAAAAGTACTTCAGCAGTTCAAGCAGTTTAAAACCTAGTCATATCAAATTTGGATTTTGGATTTGGAAGTATTTTCAGAAGGAAGATAACATGTGTAATGTCTTATCTCATCTATCCGGTGGCTGATAGCGTACGCTCAGCGTCGACAGTTCTGATAAATTATCCTCTTCATCCTCATTTCTCTGCGTAGTGTGCTGTGACGCGCAAATGTATTTTCTTCACCATTTGTAGACACTCACCGCTGTTCCCGATATTTGCCTGATCATGAACCGCAATGTAATTTCAGTAGTAACTAATACCAGTCAAAGTATTCTTCCTTAGTAAATGAATACGAAATTGATACAAGACGTTTATGCTTTGATTTTCCAATACGGAATTTGACATTAATCAGCATCACGGGGTTTCCCGCATTTACCGCGTATTGAGTTTCATTTTTCAATCACCTAGAACTTGGATTAGTCACTAGCTATCCAAGTACTTAAAAACGAAGCGCTCTGTATATTTTTCAATATTTTGATTCCTCCTTGAACGTCTTTGTCAGTTGGATATATGCTTACCGACAACTTGAAAATCTGCGTTCGGGCGAAACTGTTGATAACTCTCAATGCTACCAAGCGTTATAATACCAACAATGTACTTACTTGTAATTTACATTTACAAAACATTTAATGCATTCCACAAGTTTTTTTTTATGTAATTAGAACATTGAACTCTAATTACGTAAGCAATGTGAATTATGCTTCGAATACTTACCCTCTGATACCCAGTTTTGTTATTGCTGTAAAGTTTTCCTTTTTAGCACTTACTTTACTAAAGACAACAAAATTTACAGTAAATAAAATACGGTGAAAGCTCCCGTAAACGGACACTTCAATCCATCAATTTTGCTTATGGAAGTGTCAATTTTAAGGAAATATAAAAATATATCCCACTATGTGTACAGTGTGTTCCAAATTGGACACTTTTAAAGGGTAAAGGGAAATTCCGACGAAAGGTAATGTCGATTGTCCTATAAAAAAAACTTTTGTTGCGGAAAATTTTGTTTCTATAAAAACATTTCTTCTTGATCTTTTCTTTTAAAATAAACATTCTTTTTTTTTTCTCAATGCCATTTTAACATACAAATAACTTAATTTTTGGTATTGTTATTTTTTCCTGTTTTTAGTTTATAATGGAATACGGAATATCGAAGCTTACAGTTCACAACAAAGGGTTAAAATTATCGATAGGTACCGATCGAAATATTGATTCACTGGAGCCGATTGACTATTTAAGATTTACCCATATATAATTCAAATTGTGCTACTGCGGGCACTGCTAGGGAAACTGTGGGTCTGTTATGTGATATTTTTGGCACCTGAAGCATAATATTTGAGACGAAATACTGAGTCTTCAACCAGAAACTTTACGTGGTGTAATCGAAAATGCGTTATAAGGAATATTAAATGATTACAAGAGTTATCCGAAAGTCTTATTTGACCCAGGGGAATAATTTTGTGTAGCAATTCGGTTTTAGGACATTTGTCCTGACCAGTACGTACCATTAGATTCGTTTCGCATTATAAAGGAGTCTTTTAAAAATCTGTTAATGACAAATCGAATGTACAAGGCAAGGTTCGTGATCATCCATAGGAATAAGCAAATAACAAATCAAAACTTTGCTTAATAAATCGTAATTAATTTTTTGATTTTGTACGGTTTTGCGGACATTCTCTTCAGTTTGGTTATAGTGAAGAACGACGGGCAATTGGGACATCGCAATACGCTGTGCATAAGGGAATTGCATTTTAATTTCTCAATAATATCGTCATACTGCAACGGATTTGTTCGTATCCGTAACAAAAGCGGTTTCAGAGGTGTAAAAAAACCGGGCATATTTTGTTTCAACTTATTCATCCAAATCGCAGGTGTCGACAAAGAATTACACAAACGTTTCCTATGGTTAAGGAATTTCTTAAGAGCGCGAACGAGGATAACAACCGCTTTTTAGTGTTTTTCTAGGAAAAGTGCAGCCAATTAGAAATTACATAAAAGCTTTCCAACCAGCGAATAGTGTGAGCTTAAATGTAAATACGAAAAGCGAAACATACTCTAGATAAATGTAGAAAAATATTGTTTAATCTATTGGACCGCTAATAGTAAGTTGTGCAACAAACGGTACTTTAGTTAGCCGGAGTTAATATCGAAACCTTTCACTAAGTCTACCCGTGACTAAAGTACCAAGAACACTTGAAGTGGGTGGCAATAGTATTTAACGAGCTGATGCTTAAAACTGACACTTGGCTCAATCCTGGTCGCTTCTTTTACTAAATTCGTTTTGTATTTTTTTCCCTGTGTGTTATTTTTTGATAATTTCCATGCACTATTATACTATATGTTACATAAGCAAGAAACTGTAAAATATTTTTAAAATGTTGTGTATGTGCGTATCGCAGCGAGGTACATTTGCACTCTCATTAGACAAACTGGCTTTTTTCAGACCATTATGTCACCACCGACAAGAACAATACTCTCATGCAAAGTGGCGTGACGTAGGCAGTTTCCTGTTTCTTATTTTCACACAACCCGCTGGAACTCACGTGGTGTGTGGAAGTTATTTTCTAAACTGCCACCGCAACCATATCGCATTTTGTCGTTGCGCTTGTGACAACGAAATTGCTTCGGAATTTCTATACCGAGTGTTTCAAATTGTTATCTTATCTTTGTCTTTATCTTTGTAATGTCTATTTTCGTTATATTATGTACGACAGTTTTTCTTATAGACGCCATATTGGGTTGTTTTACTTTTAAATAGCCTCTTTTACTGCATTTTTAATGATTTATTACAATTACAATTTCAAAAATAATAAATGTTAAAGAAAACACCTTTATACTATGGTAAGCTTTGATTTTTTTAATAGCTTGTCTATCCTTTTCTTGTTAAAAATGTAATAATGTAGGACTTTATCATTTGGGTCTTTTAAAGAACTTATTAGGTAGGCAGAATTGGCGAAAAAACAAAAGAACGCATTGAACAAATTAAAATAACAATGATCAGATATAACAATGAGTCACAAGAATTGTTTAAAACGTTTTTCGTGATAGTCTAAACAGTCTATTCTTTGTTTTTGGTGCTACACAAATTAATATTCAGCGTTAGTTTTCTGTTTTGTTAACATCCGAAACAAATGATGGCAGTTGAACGTCCTGTATTTTTAATATATCCCTTCAAAATTTGCTCTATTTTTTTTTAATTCTAAACCTTGTCATTTATTTGAAATATACGATAAAATGAACCTTCATACACCGAATTGGAACAATTTTTGTTCACCCTTGTACATATTTACATTTTATTAAAGGTGTTATACTTTTCCGTACTTGAATTTTGCCGGAATTTCTCTGGTATTAAGTGACCCTGTAATATGGTTTATTTTCTAAGGATACGTTCTATATTTCAGTACGTAATTTCGTTTATCGCTAATGGTTTTATGCTTTACAATGAAACGCTTCTTTCCTGGGTTTTAATCTTGTTTTTCGGATTTATCGCGTTAACTATTAAATTTAGTAAAGAAAAATGGTTGATTGAATTTTATTGGTTTAATTAGTGTTTTTCATTATTTGCACATAGCGGTTACTATTATTTCTTTTGTTATTGCTAAACTTTTATTTTAGACATGCTTTCGCATTCATCTAAACATTCCTAGACAGTTCTTTTTTAATTCAACAAGTAAAACTGTTTTTAAATTAGTTTCTCATAAATCTGAAAAGAATATAAATATATAAGTATATTGTATATCAATTTTGAATGGAAGATAAGGTGAGATTCAGATGCCGTAAAACTGTTTGAAAATTACAAGCTGTAGATGCGAAAGTATAAAAATATAATTGTTTTTTTTTTGTTCTTTCCAGAAATCTTGCTCTGGGTATCGGCATTCAAAATTTCCCCGAGGGCCTTGCCGTTAGCTTGCCTCTGCACGCCGCTGGATTTTCCGTTTGGAAAAGTTTATGGTAAGTTTTTATCTGGTTTCGATAAAATCAATTTCTCTAAATACTAGAATGCCATTACCTATTTCAATTCGCACCACTCGGTGGTTTTTGTGGAAAAAAAACTTTACACTGGAATGAAGCACGCACAACCAACACCGCATCGGCTGCCCGATTCACTATAAACAAACGAACTAATTCGTTAAAGTAACGACCACTGGGTATATAATATTGACATTAATGTAATATCCTGTTTTCAGCCTCTTTTAAAGCTAGCGCAAACTTTTAGTCCATTTCTGATGTTTTGGCCGTAGGCACATTTTTTTCTCCCATTATAACGACTCGGTACTGTCGCCCTAAGAAAAGTTAATTATCAGTTTCTCACACTTGTGAACGCAGAACATTATTTATTGCTCCATCTGACATCTTGTAGTATCTAGTTATCCAGAGTCGTATTGTTGTAGCCAAAGACACACCGAACGGATTCGTATAGAGTAGCCACATGGATTAATTAAAAAAACAATTAATCTAGACAAACGATCCAGCTCGCTATAATTAAAGGATCTCGCGAATGTCAAGAGTGATGAGTACATTTACAATTCGAGCCTGGAATTCCTCATTTCCCGTTTAAATGTTCCCACAGGACGGCCTTGCTTGCTGTTCCATATCATCTGGCGGTTGTTTTCGTCTACGTGCTTACCATAACCCAACCTAATAGTTCATTTCGTTGGAGAAATATATAGGGTGGATCAGGTTTTTTGTGACAAACTACGATTGGGCAGGATCGAGGATTTTTGTAAGAAAAAAATTCATTCGCATGCCTCCTTAGAGCTGCAGAGTCTTAAATTTATAAGAAAATTATATACTTTTTAATTTTCGAAGTAACTATTTTTAGTAATTGACTTTACTTTAAAATATAATAGGCATAAAATGCTACATATCAATAACGCAGCAATTTAAAAAATGTTTCCTATTAACTGCTAAGTTTGTCCCTAAAAGCTTGTGATCCGCCCTGTATCATGAGCTGAAAAGTCTTAAACATACAGGGTGCCCCGGATATCTTTCATTAAATTTGAGATTTCAAAACATCATATCTCAAGTATTTATCAAATGGAATCTAAGGTATTTTGTTTCTTGTTGACCTCAAATACTCGCTCCCAGTTAGACATTTTGGTTGGTTGTGAAAAATTTGCTTTGATTCTGATTAAAAACATCCGATATCGGCAACAGCGTGAGCGCGGCAGCCAGGCAACCAAACCGAACCATTTAAACTTAAAGGCATTGACCTAGGAATTTTCAGGTCACATACCATTGAGGCTGAAGCAGTTATCACCGTCCGATGGTGATAAGACACGTGCTTCAGAGCTCAACACGCCGGCGTTGTTTGTTTTTTAACAAAACGTTGATATTGTAGGTGTGCGACGTAGGTGCGCTTTTTAAAAAATCAACAACAACATTAATCAGTACTCAGTGGTTTTTCAATTTCGTTAGCTTATTCATTCAACATTGCACCATAATCTTGACGATAGGTTCTACAATCTCTTGAAATGAATGCATATAAGATTACTATTACCTACGAACAATCGACTTGGGATCAGTCGTCCAATAGCGAACTTGAACATTTTTTAATTTCTTTAATATATATGTTTATGTATAAAAATAACGCGTAGCAAATATCAAAACTCAAAACATAATATTTAAGTTGCAATAAAAAATTCATGTTGTAACACCCGGCTATTCCTTTTAAACGAAACTAAACGCGCGGGAAAGATGATGACGTCATACCGCTGCTTTTCGATCGATACGGCGACATGTTATAGTGTTTTGCTCAGGTTATAAGCCCAGAATTATATTATTTACGTTTATTTTTGGCTCGTGTTAAGGTGTGTTTGTAATTAATCTACGCTGGTTTGTATTCGTGCTTAGTGTGCTTTACATGATAATAATGGAGGCAACACAAAAGCTATATTGAGTACAATCCGTAAAACGCCAGATAAACTTTTTATTCGTCTTCCAGAAAAAGCCGTTGTTTTTTGTGAAGATTATATGCAGTTGTCACTTTATCCCTAACCGTGCAAACATTTTTAACTCTTCGACTTTGCACCGATCCTATTACAGTCTCCATGGCTCGTGATATATATAAAATAAAGAACACTTTAAATTATCAATGGCAATATACTTTAAAATCAGCATTTAACTTTCCACTAGTTTAAAAAAAATCCTTTTTATTTTTTTCGTTGAATAATTTACATTTTATTTGATATACCATTTGAATTTTAAAAACTTAAAAATTTTAGCATATCCACTAAAGGTAAATTAACAGATTGACCTTTTAAAAAATCGACCTCGGTCATTTTCAAAACTTTCTTTTGACACCAAACACAAGATAACAAAACGTAAACTAACCAAGACGAAAGCGTTGTTGTTCCCTAATGGGTTCTCTATGCTACCGTCCGGCTGGCGCATAAATTAAAAAATTAAATTTTACAATTTGTAATTGATTATTTTTGTTACATAGAACTACGACATTTTTTTTAACTGTGGTTTTTTAATAGTATAAACTTATTTTTATAAACAATATTTTTCATATTAAAATTTTGTCCAAGTTCCCTATTGTTGTATGTTGTATGTAAATATAATGGCCCGTTTGTCTTAGGACACTCTCAGAAAATATACCATAAACAATTAAATACAAAAATTGTAAGTAAGTTAAATTGCAAGCCCGGCCATATACATCACTTTTACTGCAAACATTTTACAAATCTGAATCAGACGTGCGTTTGTAGTACTAAAAAAGATTAATTAAGATATCTAATGCGCACGCTTTGTTCCTCGTATAACTGGTAAATTTTACGCCGTATTATATCTTGATCACTTTCATCTACACTCGAGAAAATTTCAGCAGCGCTTCTTTTTCTTCCTCGCTGAAATGGGATTATTCACCATTTTCCATACAGTTGATGTTGGAATTTTCGTCAATGTGGCCGTTTCTTCTAAAGATGCTTGCTTGCTGGTACCACGTTCAATGAGAGTCAAATAAACATTGTTTATAACATCCTTAGTCTCAATAGAATAGTGTTTTCTACATTTGGGCGGGAGCATCTCCTGAGATACACTAGACTCTCACATATTTTTGCATAATTCGCACACGATTCAACACACGCTGTATTACACACGAAATAAGAATGATTACTAATAAAACTTAAACTAAGTAGTATACCAAACCAAAGAATATTAAACACAGGTAGGTATAAAATTATTTTCAATTGCGGACCACAATTTCACCTGAATTTAAATTCCGAAACTTTTAGGTATTGCATTGTATGTCAATGACCACCCTTGGATAATCCCATTGAAAATCAATTGGTCACTTTCTTATATCTATGAACAGACTTTACCTATTATTATCTCCTACACGAAGTCTGGAATGTGTAGTAATACATATATGGTTTAAAAAGAATAAAATCATCTATGTTAGATTTTTTTGGTGAACGTTCCTGGATAATGGAAAATATTACAGATATATACCTTTCAGTATTCAATTTTTTATCACATATATTTTCTGAGAGAGACTTACATATTTTGTTTTTAATTCTTACCCAACTTTTACTCGAGATACTACGTGTGGCAAATACCATTACTTGCTTTTAACCTCTTTTTAAAACTGAAAAAAATGAGGAGTTTTTCGAATTTCCTTTAAAAAAAAAAAAAGTTCGGGATGGGTTTTTAAAATAACAGTATATGGGTTTGTATTTTTGAATACTTTACGTATATGGCTGTCAATGTAAATAAAAAATAATATGTAGGGTATTCGATAAAAAAATAGGGCCGATAACTTTTTGACCCCGCCTGAATTCTTTGCAATCTATTATACAGGGCTCAAAAAGTTCACAAATAGAAAAAATGCGGTGTGGTATCTGAAAATGCAACATAATTGGTTTTTTTCTACCTTTAAAGAGATAAATAAGATCTTGGTAATAATCAAAACTTTCATTCGCTTCGTATATCGATAATATGCAACAAAAACTTAAAAGCAAACGCTCAAAATATATTTTAAGTAAATGAAATCAAAAATCAGTATAATAAATATACTGCAATATAGCATGCAACAGAAATTTCTAAAAGGACTAGGAGTCTTTTTCAGCTATACATTTTGGGCAGTCCCTGTTGTGGAATTTCAATTACGTTCTTTAAAACGCAGATATCCGTGAGGTTTCATATAAATATTTGAAATCAAAGATTGACTATCCACATCTATTGAAAGCCTTTTTCTTCTTTATTTAAAATAATCAACAGTTATTACTTAACTTCTCCAGATGAATGATTGAGTTCTTGGTGTAATTCCTCGTCACGCAAAAATTTTAATAAATTTCTGAAGATTTTTTTTTTCGGAAGAAAACCGTTGTTATTAGTTTCACTGATGTGCTTGTATTACGTACCTGGATTTTTCCCTTTATTTCACTTTACCGATCTTTATTAGCCACAAAAACGCATACAACAGAGATGTTCAACTTCCGCACGACCGCCTTTAAATAAATATTAAAAAGCGAATTCGTAATGAAAATGAAACTAGCGTGCGAAAAACGCGATATCAGTTCAAAATTATCAATGTGGGTGGGACGGATGATGCTAAAATGATTAATAAAAAGTCTCCCCTGGGAGGATATATTTCGGAAAAGTTATTGACTGCTCAAAATGCGAACACTTTAATAAGTTAATGGATTCCTCGGGTTTTTATCTTTTTTGAATGAAATGCAACAGAGGTGTTCACAAACAAATTAAAACTCGTCGCATTATCATAAAATGTTCAAAAATATTATTAATAATATGCTCGCAATAATAAAACGACTCTATGCGAAAAAGACGCAAAAAATATCCCTATCGCTCCAAATTCGCTAAACTCGCTCATTGGTTTAGACGCCAGCTAGCAGCCGCACAAGTGGCCCAATGTTTTCATATCAGTAATATTTTAAAATCTTTACTGACATTTTCTTTCGATCGAGTTTAGCAATTGCAGTGTAAAGTCTTTTATTTATATAAAAATTTATCAGTGCTTGCTCAAAGAAGTCAGTCTTGGTTCGAAAAGACTAGCGTTGAATCGTTTGAAAATTGCTATTAAAATATTTTTTTTATAATTATCTATATTTCCACACTGTCGAACCTTATATATATCTTGACTTACATATGGCCTCATTCGACCTGCAACATTATTCAGTAATAAACGAAATCACATTACTACATTATCTTTTCTCCATGGTTTGTTAGTTTTTAATCACGAAATTACCTCTGTTCTTATTGGATATGTGTTGGTTCAAATCGTACGGCTCTGATGAAGCAAACAAATAACTGAACATGAACGTAAGATTGAGCAAATAAAATTTTAAGCCTCTTCGTATCAAACTGACTATCAACAAGGTTTTTTACAAATTCTTTTGGGATACTCCTTGCCATGTGCTGTCGCGTATTGTCTTGTGTTCATACTAATATGTCCACGACAAAATGACAGTAGAGAGCAACAGCGTTTTGGAAAATATCTTCGATATATCATGTATCATTTATATATGCACCGTTTCAACAAGTATTCTATTCCACAAGAATTTATAAACTTTGTTTTTGTTTTCTAAACTTATGGTTTGACGTTTATTTGTTGTCTTTTCAGAGTTTAATCGGATGCGTTCACTTTGAATCAGTGTATCTCCTATGAAAACATAGATAATGTGGACAACAGCTGCAACCGCTGCGCTTGTTCAAAAAAATACTTCGTCTCATTGTTGCAACTCGTGTATGCTCAAATTTACATCTGACACCATCGTTACTGAGGAATCACTCTATAATTTAATAAAAAATCATGAAAATCAAACGAGTACTTCAACCTTAAAATTGGGTCCAGTCTTTAGTGATGATTAGTTTACGATGAATGAGTATCTTTGCTGGAAACCGTCATTTAAAGGTTGGTAAAGTGATTAGCTGTATAACCCGACCAGTCAATAAATTAGCAGTTTTCTCATTCAGGAAATGATTAAAGCTATAATCAATTAACTAATACATCTGGTCTAGCGACAAGGATCCACCCTGTAGATCGCGGGAACCATAAACCATTTTTTAGTACGACCGTAAATTGATTTTTACGTCTGATTAGTCGGGTCTTCTCTAATTTAATTAATTAATTAAGGAAAGTTTAACCATTTATTGAGAGTTAACGTTTTCACCGCAGCTTGTTAATTTTTAATAATGTAATGGTCGGTAGCGATTAAGCGTCAATTTATTTTTAATACGTCGGGCAACTGATGGGAACTTTCTGCATTTTACTGCGCACGACCAAAGCCGAGATGTAAAATTTGTATGTATATTTGTGTTGCGACGTTTTAAAATTTGCATAAATCGCTTGTTAAACGTAATGGGATGGAATCTTGGACACTTTAATCTTTTCTTCGGGAAGGCAATGTTGAATTTATTAAGTCAATGTGCTATCTGCTGAATTACCTAATGTACAAGAATTTGGACAAAAAGTTCTGAATGTTTTCTTCTCGTAGGTGTCCTTTATACAGTGTGAAACTGGAATAAAGTCAGTAGCTCCATTGTTATACGATGAGACCACTAAAGTGCGCTGCATCTGGGAACATTTTTTCTTAAACAATTAATTAATATTTTTTTTATATTTTTTAAGTGAGTTACTATAAATTGTATTAAAATTAATTAAAGTTGATTTCAAATGTTATAACCGTATTAACTTTACATCAACATATAGGTGCTTTGGGAAGATTTTCTTTGATATCTTGAAGTATTTAGTCTAGTCCACCTAACTGGTTTGATTCCTATTTCTTTAAATTGGTTAGGTAAGGAAAATGTGAAAAAAAATGTTTCTACGATTTGAAAAATGTCACATTTGTAGAAAACCGAAAAATAAACTTTTTCCAATATTTTTTTTGGATATTTTAAATAACCAATTTTTTAATAAATTTCTTTTAAACAATGGCAATTTTGACTGGTCTAAAATATGTGTTTAAAACTTTCGTAACTTAAGTTATTTATTATTTTTCATGTAGACACTATGCCCATCATCAAAATTTTCCACAACTCATTGATAAATAATGTTTCCATCTTATGCAGGCGTTTGTGGTAATAGTGTATATGTATTTTTTAAAGAAAATTTCATTCCCAATGTCCAACTCCAATTCTAAATAGGCATCTTACGACGAAAGGTCATCTCGGATAATAGCCCCAGCCTCTGAATTTTCAAAGTGGAAAGCTTGTGGTGAAAAATGTTTTTCATTCTGCGGAGTTCAATTTTCACTGAAATAAGATTTTAAATTTAATTGCAGAAATTATATATGCCCATTTATAATGCTGATACTGAATACTGAATTGTACCTTTGGCTAAATAATGAACCGGATCGCTTTCTTACAGCTTCCAAAAACCATCGTTTTGCAATTAATACAAGAAAATTGTCGAAGGGTATTATTGTCTGGGCATTCCCAAAGAAGGGATGCTTAAACCTTTTTACGCATTAATCTTAATAAGGAAGTTCTTGAATATTCAACTATTTCCAAGAGTCTAGGATTGTTGCTTGACGTTGAGTTAGACTTTTCGGATCATATCAGCAACTACGTGAAAAAGAGTCATTTGCCAGTTTTAAACTTATTTTCAGCTAAAGATATCTTTTAAATCATAGTTTTAAAAAATCATTATGTAATAGTGTAGTCCTATCGCAGTCTAACGTTTGTGACGCTGTGTAGATAGACAGACCTTCTGGTGTATGATGCAAGACGTGTCAAGTTTATTTAGAATTGTTATGTACATTTGACTGGGAGATCAGACGGTATGACTGGTTGGATTGGTGCTAAAATTAGGGAAATTGGGTTGTTCAACATGGACAAAAAATAACCAATAAAATATATCCCGAATATCTGATAATATTGAATTTAGATATGAAGCTCACAATTTAGACTTGACGCATAAACGCATCGCTCCTCCCTCATAAAACATCACTCTTGATGAAATCATTTTCATATCAGGTTTATTTAAATTATAACAGCATTCCTCTTAGTCTTGACATTCAAAAAGGCTGTACTGTAAACGCTACATATTAATTGGTTTGAGTGCATGTCTGCATCTTCTTTTGTTCTATACTTTTTCTTATATCACATATAATTGATAATTGGTTATTTTTAGATGCGTTTCTATTCATTTCTTTTTTCTTCTTCTTTTCTATTGCTTGCGTTTTAGCTGTCCATTACGCCAGCTTAACTAACAATTAACAAATAATTAATATTCCACAATTGTAGGTTAAGCAGGAAAGTGTGACTTCAACTTTGCCTTTTGTGATATATTTTTTTCTAATGTATTACAATAGTCTTGGTATTGTTGTGATTATTATATCATTTTCCAGCGTAACAAACTGTTTGGGTTAAGCATTTTTTTTTATGATTAATTGTCAATTTTAGGTTCAGAAATCTAGAGAATAACAAAAAATAAATGTGTTAGGATATATTCTGATGGGATCAAGCTTTAAGCATTAAGACCACGCGCACAGTTTATGGTTATACTAACCAGTATAAATTTAATTGAATCGATCAAATACAAATTAATTTTGAATTTATTTTTACTAAATATCGCGTCGTGTTATTTTCTATCGACTATTTTGTTTAGAGAAATGTAAATTTTGTTAACTGACATTGGCGTAGTAATTTATATGTCCTTAAATTTGGGAAAAATGTAAAACAAATCTTTATTTTTAGAGCTTACACCATACCTCTTAACTCTTATTCTAGCTTTAAAAAACCGGTCGAAAAAAACGGAGAAAAACAATTTTTATGGGCCAATTTTGTCTATTATAGTATATAGTATATAGTATATAGTTTTTAGCATGCTAATAGACGTCATTTGCACTATTTTTAGCTAAAATGCCATGTCAATCTACCATGAGACTTGTGAAATAAAGACTTCTCGATTTACAAGATGTTCGAAGTTTTCTTTCACGAGTGGATATTTTTGTTTTGTATTTTTCTTAGATCGTAGTTTTTAGGATATTTTTGATAGATAATTTCCTCCAATTTATGTAATCTGATAAGACAAAACTGAAACAGTGCAGAAGGAAAGTTGTATTTGCCTTCAGTGTTAAATTAGTACGTCTATAGCAGTTATCTCAGAAAACACAAAAGCTAGAATGTCTCAAGAACTTTTCACTTTCGCGTAGATAAGGGATGTTTAGCTAAAACAACCTAAAAACCTGTCCACCAATATATACGTTTAAGAATCAGTCCCCCCGTACATTTTCTAACACACTTAGCGTAGCAGTAGAGGCGACGGTTCCCTTTCATATTTAAACGAGGATGCATCAGCGTCGGCATCATCACCGTCATCATAGTTGCAACACTAAAAATACCTGTCCGTCATGACCCCGCAAGGCCGTTCCCAGGCGGCGGCGTTGGCGGCGGTGGCCACGGGCGGTTTGCGCGTTATACATCGGTCACCTCCCATTTTGCCTTTTACTATCCAATCGGAAACCGCAAAAATGCACTTGCTCTATCGCATGCATGCATTTTTTCGAATCGGGTGATGTCATCACCGGGGACTTATAATATGGCAACTCTCCGGTCCCGCTATAGCCAACCATTCGTTAACTTCGAATTCTAACTTTGTGGACTTGCAAAGTTGGGCCATTTATCATTTACAAGATGTAAAAATTTACCAACCAATTGCATTATTTTCATAACTTAATTCTTTTTTATTAAATACGACCCGGATACATAATGGTGACTTTAATCGGATTGTATGGGCAACTAATATAGTCAAGCTGTGTATTTGGTTATGCATCCAAAATTATATTATCAGAGGTGACGCTAAGAAATATTTTAGAAAAACCAACACCATTGATTGGGGTTCATAACGAGTTACAAATTTCCTAGTTTTGTCGACAGGGTGTCCAAATATTGAACTACTACTATCATTGTTGAAATTTTTATATGTTTATAAAGAATTAAGCTTTTTGGTAGAAGTAGTTTTGGTTAGGGTTTGCAAAACAATTTGATAAACGCCACTTTAGTCACGAATTTCATTTCGCGTGAGTGGAAACGAGTCTTTTTGGGTACATTCGTACAAAACAGGAGGAATACACTGAGTGACGTGCGATATGACCATCGGAACTGTCAAAGTACCCTCGGTGGCTAAAATCTACCGAAAAGATCCGATCGCTCCCAAACCATGACCAAAACACAGGAAACGTCTAAAGAATCCTAGTTAAAAAAAAGTGAAAAAAAACTTACTCAGACTTTTTGGAGTGAAATCTTCGGCTTTTTGCCAGAAAGCTGTGTGACATATCCCATTTTAACATGCAGCAGTAGGCCGCCATCTGCCTTGGTATCGCCGTTTGATTTCGTTAATGTCCTATTGAAATCTCTCTCTCTCTGTTCTCCCTAACTATTATTTTTTATTATCAAAAAAAATTTTCATACGTTTCTTTTAACTATGCCGAATGTGCAACGGGAACCGAAACCAGTTCATTACTACTGTGCCATAAAACGCCTTTTAAATTACGGTTACTTGAGTCAATAAACAGGCGCCATGCTTCTTTTATATTATATACGGCACATTTCCTAATTTCTAAACTAAGTCAGGAATATTGTTGTAATACTAGAGGTCCTTCCTGAGTAAAATATTGACATTACTCTTTTTCGCGATCCCTTTAAAAGCTTGATGTAACTAAAGGTGTCAGTAAATGCTTGTCTCGAATTCTGGACGCTAACAATTCGGATGCATCCTTTGGAAGGTGCAAATCACTAATGAAATCATTTCATTCGCACTGGTTAAACGTTAAACACTTCGGGCTCTCTGAAATCTGGTGTGAAATCTGAGTCATCTGAGTCGGAATTAGATTCCTCTGATTCTGTAGGTAGGGGTAGGTATGGGTACATTTGGTCCATCTGGTCCACGAGGAACAGGTCGAAAGCAGAGACAATATTGGGATACACAATTTGATTACACGAACAAAAATAACAATCATCACTGTGATGCCTAGGAACACCACAGCTTAAACATTTTTTCCTATCTTTTTGCCTGACTTGTTTTAGGCACCAATTTTTACACCAAAATAAGCGTGGTATACATTTTTCACAAAAAAGTTATAGTTATACGTTCTAGAACACAAAAAAAAAAAACGAAAACAACAGCCCCGAACACGATCAGTACAACCAAACTGCGCATAAGCAGGTTACAACGCCGTATTGATGCTTCTGCGCCAACTGCGTTACTTTACAGAAAAGTCTAATTTTATAAAAATCATGCCTAACATGGGCCTAATATATTCATGTCATAGATATGTTTATTAATAAAATGACATTTTCAAGATATACAGCGCTATAAAAAAATGACGTGATAGAGTAAAAATATGGCATATTTTGGAGAAAGGGTCCCCAAAAATATACAAATAAGCAAACAGCTTTCAAATATCAAAATCACTGTAGACCTGTGTAGTTTACTTAGTTGGCCTCTTAAAATGTCGTGCATAATTGCATATTTTAGAGTAGGTAGTAGAAAATATCTGGCCAAATACTATTAAAGAGAACATTTTTAAAACCGTTACTACCCGGTACCTCGAAATATTCGCATGTGTTCTTTTTCAAATGAACAAAAAAAAATCGCTGCATATATATTGCCCCTCCGCTTTTTCCGCTTTTTGCCTAAACCAATTAACTGTTTGTTAAGCACAACGGAAGAGTGCTCATCAGTGCACTCATCAATCTCTATTGTAGCATTGCTTCTTTTAAAAGAAGATCACGAAGAAGAGAAAAAAAATAGGGAGTATGGTCTGTTTATAGATATGAGAAGGTGACCAATTGCTTTTGGGGTGGTCATTAACATACAATGCAACAAGATTATTACCTAAAGTTTCGGAATTTAACTTCAGTTAAAATTGTGGTCCGTAATAGAAAATAATTTTATACATACCTGTGTTTAATATTCTTTGGTTTCGTATACTGCTTAGTTTAAGTTTATTAATAAACATTTTTATTTCGTGTTTAATACAGCGTTTGTTGAATTGTGTGCGAATTATGCAAAATATGTGCGAGTCTAGTGTATCTCAGGAGATCCGCCCAAATGTAGAAAACACTATTCTATCGAGACTAAGGAAGTTTTATTTGTTGAAGTTGATATTTGACTCTCATTGAACGTGATGCCAGCAAGCAAGCATCTTTAGAAGAAACGGTCACATTGACGAAAATTCCAACATCAACTGTATGGAAAATTGTGAATAATCCCATTTCAGCGAGGAAAAAAAGAAACGATGCTGATATTTTCTCGAGTGTAGATGAAAGTGATCAAGATATAATACGGCGTAAAATCCAGTTATAGGAGGAACAAAGCGTGCCTGCATTAGATATCTTAATTAGGAGGCTTGAAAAAGATGAAGCCGGCGTTAAATGTGGCAGAACTACCTTATGTAAGTGTATTCAACACATGGATTTTAGATTTAAAAAAATTTGACATAAGGTAAGTTTTAATGGAATCTTTAAGGATTCGGAAATGACGACTGGAAGAACAAAAACTAATTATTTACTTGGATGAAGCCTGGTTCGACACTTATGATACCCCGGTTGGGTTGACTCAACTGATAAGTGTAAAACAAACGCGCTATCAAAAATAGGTAAAAGAATAATTATTTTGCATGTTGGCTCTAAAGATGGTTGGATTCCAAATGGACTTTCTCTGTCTGCGTAACATATTAAAGACTCTTCTCTGTATTACCATGAAGACACCACCGCTGATTTATTTGAAAGTTGGTTTAAAAACAAACTAGTTCCAAACATTCCTCCTAATAGCGTTATTATAGTGGACAATGCAACAATCCAAAACTACATGTATAATAACGACATTTGTTTTCACGAAGATTAAGAAGGCAATTAATTGAGGTTCTTAAAAGCTTGAACCTACAAAAGGAATACGTCTGTGATAATTATGCAAAAAATCTAGGGCATACAGTTTTAAGGCTTCCACCTTACCACTGTATATTTAATCCCATTGAACATGTTTGGCACCAACTGATATCTGCCATTCGTCGTAACAATGTTTTTCCCCGTGTTAACTCCAATGTCCTCAAACTTATAGAAACCGAAGTTTTTAACATCCCTCCACAAAGTTAGGCTAATTCTGTTAAACATATAGAAAAAGCAGAACAATCGTATGTCCATATTGCAAATAATATAGAACAAATAATAATTAGAACAGGCGATGATAGCGATAGTGATGCTGATATATTATGTGAATAATTTTAAGTAATTTAAGTAGGTAATAAAAATAATTTGTAATTTTATTTTAGATTTAAACATAAATCCATAAATAAATAAATAAATATTGTTTAGTATCTTTCCTAACAAAACCCCAAATAATTAAATACTAAGCAAAGGTGGGCCATATTTCATTCTTACAGCTTGTCCGGGTCTTTCCTTAATTCGTTTCAGTTAGTCACTTTGTTATATCTATGAACAGACTTTACATCCCGCATGGAAACGAGGATATATTGAAATATATCATCTGTTAGGCGATGAAACAAACAGTTATTATTCTTGTGCTGTGAATTTGCAAACAAGTTTGAGCCCGGGTCCAGAACAAACCAAAATTGTTTTGGATAAAATTGCTTTTTATCTTTCCCGTACATTTTTGGTAGACTGCTTGGTGATATTAGTCTACACGGTTACGAGAGTAAAACAATGGCGACTTGGCTTGAATTTTTGAACGATTTGCATATTGTATTTATTGCGGGCGGTATCCGAACAAATACACCGAAAGCTGCTGCGGCATGTTTACGACTTCGTATATTTATAAAGCGGTAGAACGTGCCGGAACTCATAACGCAAAAATTGCATGATGAAAATTCTGGACGGACGCCTTTTTGGGAACCAAATAGGCTTAAAAAAAATCAAAAGAAATGCTTAGAAGTTCGACCAAATGCTTCGCGCCACGCATCACAATCGCAATGCCTGCGCTGTTTTCTATTGATAAATTGCAAAATTTCCCGGACATATTTCCTGAAAATTGGAAAAGTTTTTTTAATCAAATCTCAAGCGAACTAAACATTAAAGTTCTTGATTATGATTATTGATAAATAAGATGAAAAATATATTCTTGCACACCCGGAAGTAAATTTGACCAAAAAAGTTACGTAAGAGAGCGTTGAAACAACAAGGAAAGAATGCCTCTCTTTCGGAGTCATTGAAAGTCAACTAGGCAGAAGAAATAGCGAAATAACTTTTCGTTAAAGCAAGCAAAGCGGCAAATATTCCGCATTGGAATTGCTTAATCCATTAAAATATTGAAGATGACAATGAGGAACTGGAAATTTGTGCTAATTTTTCATCGCAATTATAGAAATAGTAATGGGTGTTTTTTTTTCGATGTATAGAACTTTAAGTTGGCATTACTGTTCAAGATGGCGACCGATTTAACAGCTGTCAAGTGATTTATTCTCAGTTTGGTTTGACAATTCATCATGAATAGACTCACGCCTGAACAACGCTTGAAAATAGTGCAATTTTATTTCGAAAATAATGGTTCTGTGCCGAATACGTATCGCCCACTACGTCCATTTTATCGTCGACAAAATCGTCCATCAGAGCAGTTAATTCCATTAACCATGGAACGTTTTCGCACCACGTTTACTCTTATTGATAGCTCGCATCCCCAGAGACGCCATACGATGCGTACAGAAGAAGCTGTTACTGCTGTAGAGCGTAGCATTGAGGAAGACCCGAATGAGTCCATCCGCCATCGAGCACAGGTATTGGATCTGTGTCCATCCACTTTATGGAAGATTTTGCGGAAGGATCTTGGTTTACGTGCTTAGAAAATCCAACTCGTGCAAGAGTTGAAGTCAAACGATCATCAAGTAAGGCGTAGATTCATCGAGTGGGCCCAACACGAGATTGCCGTTCTTCCCGATTTTCATAACCGAATTTTGTTTAGCGATGAAGCGCACTTCTCGTTGAATGGCTACGTCAACAAACAAAACTACCGCATTTGGAGCGAAGCTAATCCTGAAATGTATGACGAAACACTGTTACATCCAGAAAAACTGACTGTTTGATGCGCTTTATGGGCTGGTGGAATCATTGGTCCGTACTTCTTCAAAAACGATGATGGCCAGAACGTTACAGTCAATGGTGATCTGTATAGATCTATGATTACTAACTCTTTCATTCCTGAATTGAATAACCATGATGTCCAGGAGATGTGGTTTCAACAAGACCCCGCAACATGTCACACAGCTCGTGCCACAATCGATTTATTGAAGTACACGTTTGGTGACCGCCTAATTTCACGTTTTGGACCTGTGAATTGGCCTCCAAGATCTTGTGATTTAACACCGCTAGACTACTTTCTGTGGGGCTATGTAAAGTCATTGGTCTATGCGGAAAAAGTCATCGAAAATTGGACGTCCAGATTGGACTACATCCGCGCCAGCCGTGGCGATCATATACCAGAAATCATATTTAAAATGTAATGCCACAAGATTATCTTTCGGATAAATAAAATTCATGTGAATCGAATAATCCATCGTTGTTTTATTGCAACTTAAAGTTCTATACTTCGAAAAAATACACCCCTTATTTTATGCAACAAGTGTGGTAAACGGCATTTGACTCACGAATGTATTTGACACGAGCGGCGCGCAGCGGAGCGAGTGTTTTATAAACGAGTGATTTAAAAAGTTTACCGAACTTGTTGCATAGTATACTTTTTCTACGACCGTTAGTTTTTACCCGAACGAATACACACGAATACATTCACTGACATGACCGTCAGAATCAAGGCGAGGGAAATATCTCCGAAATTAATTAAAGAAATTACAGACGAGAGTAGAAAAACTATTTTTGGGTAACATCGAGCAGTCCAATCTTTCTACGCACCAATATTGGGATGTATATTTAATAGATTCGCAGGTTCTTGCCATTTCAATCTTTATTGTAAAGCCAAAGTAACATTTACCGCCCACTAGTGTGGGCAACAATGTTGCTGAAGTAGAAAAAGTAAAGTCAACGACATTTCATGTCGTAGATTAAAGTCTCCGACTTTGTTTCAGGTTTCGACAATATTTATAAACATGTCAAAAAAGGTCTTTACCGAATCAATTTATTGGTACATTGAAGTATCTATATTTTGTGATTTGTACGTTTCAAGTCGTGCAGTTTACAAGGTGTGAGCTTATTCGTTTACCTAACGGTTATCAATAAATTTGGTATATAGTGGAGTTGAACTGAGGTGGCTTTTACTTGATGAAAGCCATTTATCAAAATAAATAAGAACTAAAAGTTCAGAATTTCACGAAATTGTATATTATGACATGACAATTGTTTCGACAACTCCGTGTCTTTATCAAATGTCAATCATTCATTCATTCATCAAATGTACATTTGATAAAGACACGGTGTTGTCGAAACAATTGTCATGTCATAATATATAATTTCGTGAAAATCTGAACTTTTAGTTCTTATTTATTTTGATATAGTGGAGTAACGAAAAAAACAAGAATATCCCTAACTTTGGGATATTAAGCATACATGGTGCAACAAAAAATAAAAAGTATAATGCCTGGAATGGCATTGCAATTTCTTTGGAAGTAGAGAGTGCGGAAATTAAGACGAGAATAAAAAATATTTCCGGATTTTTTTTTAAAGAATACAAGTGACCAAAATGGTTTACGAACAATATATTACTTACTGATCGTTTAATATTTTTCAGTTGAGTGCTATTTTCATGTTATGGCTTAAGTTTAGTTTTCTACATTTGAAAAGATAACTAAAAGTGGTAAATTAATCCTCGGAGGCCAAAACCTAAGCGTAAGTAAATACAAGCCGCTCCTGCACAAGAATTGCATCTCGATAATTCGTGTCCATTTTGCATCCTGGGACCGATCATTTGGAGTTTCGAAGTGAATTGAACTCATTCTTATAAAATTTTATTCTTAAACGCTAAATTAATTTTCGCCCTTTAGTCGCTAAATGAAGTTCAACAATATTTAACAATAGGTAACAAAAGTTACAGTATACGGAGGCAAAAATAACCAAGCGCATCCCTAAGTTTCTTAAATTATCTCTAAATAATGCTGCAAATTTGCTGGATTTTGATTGGGCACTTTTCTGAACAACTGAAAGTCACTGAATAACACTGCTACGTTTTTTCTCTCACCGCTTATGTGTCACGCCTAAGAAAAAGGGTTTGAGACAGATTATGATGGAGTAAAAATGACAAGAGATGTCGCCGGGGAGCAATATTTTCAACTAGAAACTGGGTTATCAAAACTTCTTCATATTATATTATTAGCTTTTACTAATTGCTCGATTCTATTGACTTTATTTTTTTATATGTGTAAGTATGCATCCTATTGATGGACTGGTAGTTTAAGAGAGTTAGCATTTAGCCATCCAAAGGATGTCGTGCGCCCTTCAGTTATAGAGCTTTAAGTCTCTTATTAGACTCCACTGCTTCCGTCGTTGCTTCTTGGTGCCTGTTAGACCGGCAATGGCTCGTATATATCTTTGTGAATGGTTTATCGACATTTATAAATAAAACGTCGCTTGGTTGCAGGTACGGTCAACTTAGTGGCATGGTGGAGCCCATCTTCGGGGTGTTGGGCGCCGTTGCCGTCAGTTTGGCCCAACCTGCGTTACCGTACGCCTTATCTTTCGCCGCCGGTGCCATGATCTACGTGGTCATGGATGACATCATTCCCGAGGCAAACACGAAGTAAGTTCAACTTTTAAAATAACACCGCTTCGAAAAGGACCACCGGGTATTTCTAACACGTGCCTTCTTCGGTCACACTTTGAAATCTACTTCTTGTGCACACACATATACCGTGGATAACATTCCTCGGTTTGTTTGGCACTTAATGCGATTCCTGGTAAAATGATGGCCCGCCAGCGCTAAGTAACAGGCAAACACAAATAAAAGAGGCACCGTATATATCTATAGGGGGAGAGAGAGACAGAGAGAGATAAAATTTTAAAGCTAACATTTTGTAATGTGAATAAGAATGATAACGGGCGTACTCTTGCTGATCAACATTGATAACGTTTATACTCTTCGTTCTTCTATGGATTCTAACCTCAAACATTGAGAGAAAGACAGTGATTGTGTTCTCTGTCATCACTTTAACACTAAAAAGAGATAACTCTAATAATTATGTCTTGAATTTCTAGAGGGTGAACTGTTTACTAGAGGATACTTCAAACTAACAAACTATATAGTTTTATCATTTTTGTAATTAAGAACTAAACAAATTGTTACTAATATTTACGAACAAATGTTACGTACGAAAATATATAGAAAATGTAAAACAATTGAAACTTTCAAATATTTTGATCCTCCAAATTTACTTTGATTTTTTAGCCAATTGAAACAAAAAAAAAGCTTGATAATCCAGAACTTAAAGGGCTACACAAACCAAATACGTAGTTGCACAACTCAGCATAAATCAAATAGAGTTGAGTCGTCGTCAGCATCATTAAGCACTACGTTCCTGATGGGTGGGTTTTGGCTGATTGACCAATTTTTTGCCAATTGACACGATCTTCCATTTATCCATGGTCAAAAGGGATGTTCATGTTTTTGGAAGTCTGATCTGATCTCTCTAACGCATTGTGGGACAGTCGAGTGGCCTTTTTCCCATTGTTCCCATTGGAGCCTCATCCTCATCCGTACATGTTCGTCCCTACTTAGTCGTTGGGATTTGATCTCTAGAATAATGTCACTATTGCTGTAGAGCTCTTGACGTGTTTTATTTTATATCGGTTTTTGGGTCATAGTGGGGCCCAAATACTTTTCTGACGATTTTTCGTTTCAAATAGAATTGATTGCATGCAACAAATATTCGGGGCCCATCGGTCAACTTGGTTGGTTACTAAACGGTAGCACAACTTAAATACATTATAGAATATTTGAACATTATAGAATATTTGAGCCCAAATCGAGCGCAATTTATTGCGATAACAAAAATATTAAAAATTCAAGGTGGGGTTTGGGGGTAGCAACTTGACCCGTTTTTTAATCTCTGGTGGAAACGTCATTCGAAATAAATCCGGCAACACCGCGCGTGTAACAATATGAATGATTCGGAATACACGCTTGTATACTGGGCGAGCGTAATTCGAGCCGCGTTTATCTTCCGACGACGTTTTATTTTCATTCTTTAAAAGACCGAGGCTGATAAGAAACATCGGACCCCGACGCCTTTTTCCTGGAATCGCTGTGACAGAGGCCGTTCAGCACGGAGAGGGAGAGCAAGACAAGACGTTCTCAACAGTCAGTTGATAAAGAATACGATCGATAAAGATACCGAAATGTGTTTACCGATCTGCCGAGAATTATGCTAACGAGTGAACGTTTGCGCCCACCAGGGTCACTACTATCGAATTTCAGATAATAGAAATGTTGTGGGCAACTAGTGTTTCCCTAAGATGGCCATATTATCAGCTACAGTTTTTTTTTCTTTTCTGCTCATTCACGATATTTTTACTACCAAATTAATATCTATTAATGAATTTTTTTTTGAGTTGAAAGTTTTTTATCAAAATTGTCAAAGGTTTAATTAAGTTACTCAATTTTAAGTTGACTCTGTGTTGTTCTGATCGTACTGGGATTTATGATAACGAATTATTGGATTTAAGATATAACGTAAGATGTAGTGATGGGCATATCGAGGATATTTGGCTAAAGTATACTTATTATTCTCAATATAGTTATGTATATGCGTTGTATATTCCGCCCAAAATGGCTTGTGAGGCTGACCAAAGTGTGTTTGAAAAAATCGAGTGTAGTGTAGTAGAATTAGGACTAGATGCCCGATTTGTCTTCGTGGGGGATTTTAATATAACGGGGTTGGTGAACATTGCAGATAATAGCCACGTAACACAAGTCGTAAATATACAGTTCATACATTTCTTAGGAATGGTCCAGTTTAATAATATGCTAAACAACCTAAATCGAATATTAGATTTAGTAATAACTAATTGTGACATAAACTTAAAAAATGCTACTGGAGCTTAGTGGAGGAGCACGCTGACCAGCCCCCGCTATTTTTTCAGATAAAAATATTCTCCGTATCATGAAAACCAACTAAAATATTCAATGCCAAAAAGCAGATTTTTTAAAAATTTTATAACTTATTAAATCATTGGGTCGAATTAACGACACATACGGCCGTTAACAGTATTACATAAAAATTCTATAACATATTGTATGGAGTTATTGATCTAAATCTAAGATATATTCACCCTGGTACACAAAATAGATTATAGTTGATATACAAAAAAAAAACAGAAACAGAAAAAACTACAAAAAATCCAATCGAGAGTATTATCTACAAAATTTTTGACCTAACAAATGCTCTTCAGAGTTATGAGTGTAAATTAGTTGAAGGCATTTTACAAAACTGTTTTTTACTCCAAGAGGATATGCATAGAGCACAAGAATGGGCCAGTGAAAACAAATTATCCTTTAGTGTACAAAAATGTTTTAAATTTAAGTTTACACGAAAAAAATGTCCATTAAATTATGATTATCGACTGAATAATGTAATATTTCTAGTTTAATAATATGCTAAACAACCTAAATCGAATATTAGATTTAGTAATAACTAATTGTGACATAAACTTAAAAAATGCTACTGGAGCTTAGTGGAGGAGCACGCTGACCAGCCCCCGCTATTTTTTCAGATAAAAATATTCTCCGTATCATGAAAACCAACTAAAATATTCAATGCCAAAAAGCAGATTTTTTAAAAATTTTATAACTTATTAAATCATTGGGTCGAATTAACGACACATACGGCCGTTAACAGTATTACATAAAAATTCTATAACATATTGTATGGAGTTATTGATCTAAATCTAAGATATATTCACCCTGGTACACAAAATAGATTATAGTTGATATACAAAAAAAAAACAGAAACAGAAAAAACTACAAAAAATCCAATCGAGAGTATTATCTACAAAATTTTTGACCTAACAAATGCTCTTCAGAGTTATGAGTGTAAATTAGTTGAAGGCATTTTACAAAACTGTTTTTTACTCCAAGAGGATATGCATAGAGCACAAGAATGGGCCAGTGAAAACAAATTATCCTTTAGTGTACAAAAATGTTTTAAATTTAAGTTTACACGAAAAAAATGTCCATTAAATTATGATTATCGACTGAATAATGTAATATTAAGCACAAAAAAGCAAATTAAAGATCTGGGCGTAACTGTAAACAGAAAAATAAGCTTCGAAACACATATACGTAACACAACGAAAGGGCGTGTGTAATGCTGGGTTTTATTCTCAGGAACGGATAAAATTTTCAACAAATAAAAACTTTCATATCAAACTTTACTTCAAGAATTTCGTTATGAAACGAGAGAAGAGAGAAGAATTCTACATTAACGTTATTTTATAAATTAGTTCATTATGAAATTGATTGTTCTTTTCTTCTGAGTAGCAAAAGTTTCAACTCTAGCCCCTATTTCACAAATAGAAGTAGCGTATGATCTCCCCACTATTCCGAATGTGTAGTTTAGCGAACAGGCGAAAAAAGGAAATGGACATTTTTACTTGTACTTTCAGCACTTGAAAAAATTATCATTTACCACCTAAGGTATTTTATTTAGTATTATCTGCAAATTTCACTTGGATATGTATGTATTTGCTTATGCACTTTTGTGTTTTTTGGTTTATAGAAGAAACATTTTTATTTCTCTTTTTGCGATAACGTGTTAATGTAAGTACGATTTGTGTTTGTGGAATCCGTTGGACACCCACCTGAAATTCATTTCTAGACACCTTTTTTTAATGAGAGAAAAATCTTACTTTACGCTTTGAGTTGATTCACGGCGGTATTCAGGAAATAGTTCTGAATGTTATATTTGAACTTAACCGACAGTATCTCTCAGAACAGCTTCTTAACATCTCTTTACTAGAGAAAAAAAACTAAGAAAACTAAATACTGTTTGCGAAAAAAGGGACATGACAACGAGCATTTTCAAAATATAACATTTCGTTGAAAATTGTCCATAAGTCTTAGTCTAGTTTAGAAGCTAACCAAAAGCAATTTCAATTGGAGTCAACTATCTTGATTCATCTTCCCTGCTTTTCCTCAGTTTACTCTTGCAGGTTAATGTATTGTTTTATCAGACTAACGTTGTCTGATTTATTACATTAAATTAAATAAAATCTTTTAAATTAGGAAATGAATGCCATAAGTCAAACTTAATTAAATGTTACAAATTCTTTCACACATATTATTTCGATAGAGCTCATAAAGTTTTATTTATTCCAAATTGAAACATGAAGGAAATACTGTAAAACTGAAATGTCCGATACTCGATTGAACATAGCGTTATATCAAGGTAAAAGTTGGCATCTTATGGGTAATAAACAATTTATTATTATGATAATTATATATTTACCGGTCAAGGCTATTTAAAAGTCGCAGTAAAGTACTTAAGAATGACAACAAGATCTGCATAAGTTACATAAAATCCATTTAGTTACAATATACTAATTATTATTTCAAGCGAAGGAAAAAAGAGACCAGCATCAACTGGTTTTAATTGCAATTAATGTACTGTCGAGACTGTGAGGTTTTTAAAGAAAAAATTGATTGGTGCAGGTATTGCGAGACCCGATATGATGATTTTGCGGATAAAGTATAAGGTCCTTCTGCTTCCTTCTTGAGAAGTTGAATGTCCTACAGAGGTGCACATAATGGATGCCTTCAGCGTGAACAAATCTCATAGATTATAAATCAGCAAAGTAGCAAACTGTAGATTTACCATGCTGAGACAGCATGTACGTCTAAGCGTTGCTAAATATGGATTCAATATTGTCCAGTGGAGTATTTTTAATTAGATAAATTGCAGTTATTGAAAACTCTGTGTCTTGTGGAATTTGATTACTTTGCATTTTGCCATGAGCTTGACAGAATCATAGAATCAACTTTTGTGAAAAACAATCATCAACAAATTTAGCAGAAAGGCCAAATTTGAGAATTGTTAAAATGAACAATCTGTCAATCTTATCGATAAGTATATTTTTTTAATAATAACGAACTGTGGTGTATCATAATAGTATTTCAAAACCGGATATTTTAAATCATTTCAAAAATTCAAAAAATAACGGGGTGTCGTGAGGGGTGTTTTTCGAAGGTATTTTTTTTCTTTTCGGAAAAAAAATCAAAAGTTAGGGCCTATGATTTTAATTATGGGACACCCGATAAATAAAGACATGCTGTAGCATGGCGGTGCGTCGTTCAACATTCGTCGTCTGTGGTGCATTTCCTGAATGGCGGGACCAAAGTTCAACGTTTGTTGCTGCGCGAGATAACGACGGAACGGCCGATGTTGCCAACTGCAAGAACGAAAGAAGCATGTAAACAATGTTCGGAATATACGTGCCCTAATGATGGGCTGTAATAACAATCGCACACCTAGTACATTAATTTTAAAACGATATTAAAGGATCCTGTCCTTTTTAAAAATTGCTATTTTCATGGCGTAAGGAGTGTCCGTTCCCTGTTTGGTTTACTTTTTCGTTTCTTTCAACAAGATAAAATTGATGGAAAAATTAGACGTACTTTGTGATGTTCTAGAACGGGGGCGTCGTGGTACAATCAGTAATGTCAATGTCAATTAAGCAATACATATCCGGCATTATTAAAAAAATATTTTGCCGATTTTATCTTATAGGAAAATTTAAAGGGCGCTACGTGCCAATTTAAAAGTAGAAATTGGATTTCGTTTTTGTAAAAATATTTGGCACGAGTGAAGCGAGTGCTTGATAAACTAGTGACTTAACAAGTTTACCAGGTGTATTTCGTACTCTCCCTTTTTTACGACCTTTAGTTTTTGGGTATATTTTTGCAAAAAAACACGAATGCATTCAGTGACATGACCGTCAGAATTGAAAAACTTCATAATTCAAATCGTGCGGTAAAATCTCCGAAAACATCCGATTGCTCCCAAACCCGTGAGGTAATATCCCGGAAATGTCTGAAGGGGCTCGAATCCGTGATACAAGTAACACACGTGGCGCAGTAACGCTTCCCGCACGCTAGATAAGTGTATAATTAGATATTTTAGAGAAGGGAGTTGAACAAAGTATTACATTTATTGCGTACTCCTACTTAACATACGAACAGTCACCGATCTTGACTAAAGCTTGCAATGAATTGAATAGTGGCCAGCACTTCATGGGCGAGTTTTATCTTAATTTTTAGGCTAGGCAAAGTTTCACGCCAAAACTGAGAGTTATCCTTTTGGTTGTAGTTTATTCTGTGACGTAAGGCTGTAAATTATTTGAATTTTAAAGGGTATTAAAATGTTTCGAATATTGTAGCAAGGAAAATAACACAGTAGTTCTTATCGGTGGTAATTTACATATATTTATTTTTTATTTTATTGCTGTCAGCAGAAAAATTATTTTATAGATAATTAGTTGGGTCTTGGTTTGAAATAATTAGATATATGCAGTTGATCGAGTTTACAATATATTTGTCACCTTTGTGCGTTAACTATACCTTTGAATTAGCAGAGCATGACCTTTCTTAATTAACCAGAAAGATGTATTTCAACTCCCGTCTGTAAAATGCCTAATTACCTACCGATCTAGCGTATGGGAAGCGTCACTTTACCACGTCAGTTTCGTTTCCCACCGATCCGAGCCCCTTCGGACATTTCCGGGATTTTACCGCACCGGATTGGGAGCCATCGGATGTTTTCGGAGATATTTCCTACGCCTTGAATTTTGACGATTACCAGTTCTGACGGTCATGTCAGTGAATGTATTCGTGTTGTTTTGAGCAATTGTACCCAAAAACTAACGGTCGTAGAAAAAGTATAGTATGGAACACGTTCGATACGCTTTTTAAATCACTCGTTTATTAAACTCGTGAGCCAAATGCCGTTCACCGCACCGCACCGCATAATATAACTATTAATCGATAACTATATTTGATCCTGCTTTTATGTAGAGTATTGCTGTTTTTTTTACTATGATTCTGTTTTAAAAAAAATGATTACACGAAAAAAATATCCATTAAAATATAATTCTCGACTCAATAATATAATATAAGCACAAAAAAGCAAATTAAAGATCTGGGCGTAATTTTAGACGAACAAATCAGCTTCGAAATACATATACGAACACAACGAAAAGTTCGTGTCTAATGTTGGGCTTTATTCACAGCTACGGATCAAATTTTCAACAAATAAACACTTTTGAAACCTTGTACAACTCATTAGTAAAAAGTATACTTGAGTATGCTTCGTTGGTCTGGTCTCCCCTTTACCAAGTTGCCAACATAAAAATTGATATAAGCTTATTTTATCATTTTAATATGTCCTACTCTAAACATAATGTCCTCCACCAAACTATTGCTGCATAATGTGTTAAATCTGGCTCAACAGGTGTAAAATCTTTATAAATTTTAACTTTTTTCTTTACTCTTTAAGATTTGTGATTAAAGATTTTAATACGTAATATCTTATTTTTGTTTTAGATGGAGACTAAATAATTTAATTTTATTTTAATATTAAGTTTAATATCATGCAGAGAGTCGGGATGGCAACCGAAGAGTATAAAAAAACTTGTCTTTTCAAAGTTGACGGCTGACTACTGAACCGCTTAAGTATTTGCGGTGAATCGCTAGACTAGGTAGTGTAAAGTATGGCACAGTGACCTACAAAACATATCAGTTCTCCTTTAAACCAGTCATCGACGTGAAATATCAACAACGTGGTCGAAAACAGTCCCCTAAGGAACACCATACCCTACAACTTCCACTACTGTATCTTTTCATCTTCATCATCAACCACATTTCTTAATGTAATATTTTGTGTTCTTATGTCTTATAGTGGATAATTACTTGAGGGCTTAAATTATCGTTATATACACCATGCGTAGTGAGTGCACCCCGTATACATGAAGCCCGCGTGCAGTGGACAATATTACCCGTGATTCATCACAGCCAGTTTTTGTGACCCATACAATGACAACATACGCCACTCACACGATGTTATTGTTTCTTTTAAATCGTTCCGTCTGTATCTCATTTCGTTAACAACAATTTTATTAGCATACAATTTTTACCGATGACTCACACGTCTCGTCAAGCAACTGCCCCGAGTTTTTGGAAACGCGAGGCAAATACAAAAAAAGATACCTGCCCAGTAATGGCGTAAAGTAACTTTTTTCCAACGCTATGAGATAAATGAATTTTTCTGCATAGGGACGGCTACCTTGCCGTCCCTTGTAAATTATTTTGTTCGACATTACAAATTTCCACAATAAGCGGGGATAATATTTAACTAACGAATCGGGAGGAGATTGCGTTCGCCTTCAATACAAAATGGGGGTGTCAGGAAATGAAATGGAACACCGGATACTGAGCGTGGATGACATTGGGAAAGAGCCTGTAAACTGAGGCACAAATTTAATTTATTGTAGAAAGCAACACGGTGGTTTATTAAACAATTTCCCCGTTCCTGTGAATTCAAACTCATGACTAAAATGGCGTTTAACAAACTTCCGTTACTATAAAGTCGCCAACAACGAAATATAAGGTTGTTCGGAAAGTCATTTCGTTTTTTCCCGTCAGGGGACTTAATTACGTTTTTTCGAAACCAACTTCACACTTAAGCCGCGTAACCATTATATGTCTTGAGAGCTGATATTGCAAGGCTTGTGTGTGAAAAAATTCTATTAATTCTACGCAGTAGTTTTTGGTTGATGCCCTTTTAAATATGGAGAGCAATAAGCAGCATTTTCGTCATATTTTACTTTTTTACTTCAGAAAAGGTAAAAATGCTGTCCAAGCGAGAAAAAAATTGGCGGATGTGTATGGAGAAGTACAGTACGCCAGTGCCAGAACTGGTTTGCAAAATTTCGATCCGGCAATTTTGATGTCGAAGATGCACCACGGTCTGGAAGGCCGGTCGAAGCTAACAAAGATGCGATAAAGGCATTAGTTGATGCAAATCGGCGAATAACCACACGAGAGATCGGTGAGAGATTAAATTTGTCGAATTCGACTGTTTATGGCCATTTGAAAGGCATGGGCTTAACCTCGAAGCTAGATGTGTGGGTGCCCCATGTCCTTACGGAGCGAAATTTGTGTCGTCGCGTTGACGTGTGTGATTCGCTCCTCAAACGTCAAGAAAATGATCCATTTTTGAAGCGGATTATTACTGGGGACGAAAAATGGGTTGTATACAACAATGTTAAACGCAAGAGGTCATGGAGCAGAAAAGATGAACCGGCTCAAAGCGTGTCAAAAGCCAACATTCACCAAAAAAAAGTGATGCTCTCCGTTTGGTGGGATGTCAAAGGAATCTTTTTTTTTTAGCTTTTGCCGGACAATACAACGATTAATTCAGAAGTCTATTGTCATCAACTGGACAAATTGAATGATTCACTTAAAGAGAAGAGGCCCGAATTAATCAACAGGAAGGGTGTAGTGTTCCACCAGGATAATGCGAGACCTCACACAAGTTTGGTCACTCGCCAAAAACTTTTACAGCTTGAATGGGACGTACTGCAACATCCACCATATTCTCCAGATCTGGCGCCTTCCGACTACTATTTGTTCCGATCCCTGCAAAATTTTTTGGATGGCAAAACCTTTACCTCAAATGAAGATGTCAAAAACCACCTGGACCAGTTTTTTGCCAGCAAGGACCAAAACTTTTATGAGAGGGGAATTATGTTACTGCCAGAAAGATGGCAAAAGATGTTGGACCAGAATGGCCAATAAATAATTTAATAAAATATTTATTTATTATACGAAAACTGTCTTTCATGTTCCCCAAAAAAAAAACGAAATGACTTTCCGAACAACCCAATATATTATTTCTTCTGTAATTAACAAAAATGTTAGTTGATCCTTGCCCACCCATTCGAGTGCCCTGTACTTACACTTTTTTTTTATTTCAGTGAAAATGGCAAGCTGGCCACCTGGGGTGCCATCATCGGTTTCCTGGTCATGATGAGCTTGGACGTAGGTTTAGGTTAATATATGAGCCCAAAAAAGAAAACATAGATTGTCGATTTAGACCCGATTGTTCTGTGTTTCGTTTTTTGTGAACGTCCCATACGTGTCCTGTCCTGATATTAGAAATGTTAAGTTTGAAAAACGGCCATGGGTGGATAATTGCGGATTAGATCGTTTGTTCTTTTTCTTTGTGGGCGAGGTTTCCGGAAAGTTGGATGATTTTTTTCCGCGAAGATTAACCTATTTTTTGAATAACTTTTTCTTCGAGTCTTTCTTATCGTATTGTTCTTCTTTAATTTATGTCTGAATACGTATAAGAAAAACTTGCTAGTGCAATTATACAGGGTTTTACAAAAAGGCCCGTCATTCCGTTAACTAAATATTCTCTTGGCTTAAATAGTGGCACTTTCTTTATGCCATTCCCCATAAATGTTTTGTTTTCAACAGATAAAACTGTGAAAGTTATCTATATTTATTGGCGTCTCCATTAATTATATTAAGTGTAACTTATGAATTTATTGAACGTAATATTTTTCAAAGCATATTTCCTAATTTCAACTTAAATTAAATAACTTGGATCGTTTTCGAGATACGGGGTGTCAAAATGTATTAAATACTCAAGAATTTTGTAGCTGATCTTGACAAAACTTGACACGCGTATTTACTCTCATGGTTGACTACATTGTGTTTAATTAAAATAAAATGATAATTGGAATTTATAGGTAAAATCATAGTACGCCACTAATGTTTAGAAGATTTAATTTTTTTTTTGAATCAAGCAATCAGAAATACAACAGTTTTGTTAAAATGATTTTAAAAGTGTGTTTGTGAGTTAATAATTAAAAAATCAGATCCTTCAGACCACGCAGGGCAGCGGTTTTTCATTTTTATTTTAAAAACCTAGGAGGAGGAACAAAAAAAATAGGGGTCGTCCTCTGGGACGCCACTGAAATGAATACTTTTATTTTAATTACGCAAAATAAAGACCCTTATGACGACAAATAGGTTTTGTCAAAATCAGCTAAAAGTTTATTAACAAAATCGTTTCTTTTTTCTACAATCTGAAACGAAACAAATTAGGACACGAAAAAAAGAAAAAAGGATATTTGTACTGAATTCTGAAACACCCTGTATAGTTAACGGATTACCTACCATTTTGTCTTTAATACTTCATTATTTGTGATCAGTGACGTTATATCCAGTGACCTCCTAAGTTGCTTCCAGAACGTCTAAAGCCCTGCAGCCAATTTTTAACATAAGATTACCTTTTAACAACTTACATTTTCCGCCATCTTTACCGATGGCGGATAAGTTATGGGACACGCTGCACAGTTTGGCAACGGGTATTTATGTGCCTTTAGAATGTGACAGATATGTTGGCTTCGCCAACTTTAAGGACTTGTCAGATCGTCTTTTGGATATAAAGTCACAGTTTTTATTGTGTTCAGAATTGTTAATTTATATATTTATACAGATTAGTATATTTTACGTTGTGTAATATTTACAATGCGTGGCATTTTACTTTGACGAAAAACCGATGTACTCCGCATATACATACAATGAAGATCTCCGCATTTTAAGAAAACAGTCTTATAAGAAACGTAAGCGCCCATAATATTATAATGTTTTATGTTTACGTTTTACGAACAGTTTAGTAGTTGTACTTAAACCGAGAACAAGTACTTGGGTAAATTATGATTTACGTTGAGTATTTTTATAATGAACATGTAGTTATAGCAATCAACTCATAATATAGTCTGCCAATTGTTAACAACTACAACTGTGATAATGAGCCCTATTCATGTTAATAAAGACTGTAACTATTTTTGACACCTTTGGTTTTATTTCATCTTCCTTTGTTCCGTTCTCGTAATAGTTTGGACCAGTGATATATTAAGGTTCGGTGAAGTAAGCAATTTCTTTGAAATGATAATGATAACAAACTTTAAAGTTCCCAATACAGAACACACCGTACTACTGGGTTTGGTGGTAGTGTGTCGCTAATGATTTGAGATCCTCTTTTCTTTGAAATAGAAAACCAGAACTAAAAATTGACTTGTTGAAACGACTGAAGCGAATATTAATGTGCGTTAAACGAAAATGATTTAGACAATTGTTTGGAAATACTAATATATTCGTTTGCACACTTTTCGGCAACACTGCTTAAAATTAAAATTGCGGAGTTCGTGTTATATCTTTAGAAATTTGACTACGTTAAAACCTATAATGATTTTCTTTTATATTTAGTGGAGGACCCTACATGATCCTGATACAGAAGGACAAAGAAAATTTTATTGATTATTCGTCGGAAGTGCCGAAAATTTAAAAATCATCTCGTATAATGTTTAATATTCTAGAATTGGCAAATAAAAATGCTACTTAAGGTGAGGCGGATTAACGATTTTAGTCTATCGATGTCCACTAAAATCAATTTGCAAACATATATCAATTGTGTTCGATTTGATGATATATACCTTATTAATTAATTCGAATATCAATGTTTTTATTAGTTATTACAGATTATTGTAGGATTTAGATTTTTTCTTTAGTTTTCGTTTACAAAATTATTGCTTGAGGAATTTTCTAAAGATAATTTGTTAGACGAAATGTTTTTATTTTAATTGCAACTTTCCTTAAAAATACTCAAATATTATCAGCAATTATGTGATATCGAAAATACCCTGTTTTAAGCTTTTTTATTTAATAAGTGACATAGGAACGGCGCTTATTGTGCATTAGCTATACCTTGCACACATTAGAGAAACTTAACTGTTAAAACCCGACCACTGGGAGCAATGCTATAAGATACAATATGACGTTTTGTTGTTGGAATTATGCCATTGTTGACAAGGTGCGCATTAACTCGTTTTTTCGCGCTTTAACCAAAGTCCTGACAATGGTAGGAAATGGCATAAAAAAGCATTTTTAAAGTAATGTTGTCCTCGCCTGCTGAGGAATGCCTTAGTTTTCGCGCTGAGCCCCAAATCCGTTGACAGTTAAATCAAAAATAGAGACCTATAACTCAAAGGACATATTTGCATTTTGCCTTCAAGCTATCAAAACTAAAAGCATTCCCTATGAAATAAAGCGATAATTAAATATCGTAACAGGCGAATTATCCAAGTTGGCAAGTATATTGCTATAGTTCTTCTAAAGTGTGATACAGTCTATTTCAGAAAGGTGTAGAGTAATCAAACTTCGTTAGGTATGCTTAAGTCACTTTCATTGTTTGGTACTAAATTCACCGAATTTTTTTCTTTGTACCAAGTGCAGGTAAACCATCCGGGTTTGGGTCAATTTAGGGGTTTTTTCGTATAGTTATCCATTCATACTGGAAGTGGTGTGCCAAAAGCGTCCCAAAAATTATTTTAATAAAATAAAAACATTGTGCAGAAATTAAAGTATTTAAAAAAAAACAATATTCTTCGTCATCTCAAGAACTGTCATCTTGACTTTATAATCAACGGGTCGTCGCAACGGTCCTGTCAAGTAGTCAAGATCGATAACACGACAAGATGAACTAATTGTTTTGCAGTTCTCTGGGGTCGCTTGGTCAATGGCGGGATAAAACACTAATTTCATTTTGATTATCGTATTGTCTTGCTATAATCCCTTTCACTTGCGCCTATACAAGTTCTATAGGATTTAGTATAGCACAGTTCTACTATGTTTTTTTTTATTCGACGGCATATTTCATGAAACTATCTGTAAATTTGCTATATGTAATAGTTTCTTCTTTATCAAACTTTCTTGGCGTTTAACCAGTCGTTAATTTCTTGTTTCCTTCAAGAGGAATTTGAAGTCTTCTCTATGCGCATTGAATGATTAAAAGTTTAGCAAACCTTTTTTCCAAAACTCTGTCTTCGCTTCCAATGGGGACTATTGTTAGTGTCTTTTCCTGAATACGCCGTAATATCTGTTGGCCTTTCATGAAAGTTTAACGAGCACACGAGATAAAACGTTTTCTTCTGCTCTCTTCGGTAATGCTTTATAGTTCTCTAGTATTTTCATAGTCAACGCACAATTTTATCGCTTTCCAGTAAAAGTGTTTTACTGTTATGCTATTCCGAGGCAACCTTCATATTTTTTAAAATGGTCTATAAAAGTTTTCTAATTATCAACAGAATAATGACATCCTGGCCGAGCTGGGTTCATATATCATAGGTCTTTTTTTAAATAAATATAGTGAACTTTTCTTCGATTTATACTTTTGAATACTGACATCCTGTCCAAGCTCCGTTAATTTATCATAGTTCTTTTTTTTTAAATAAATAGAGTGAACTTTGCTTCAATTTACACTTTTGAATACTGACATCCTGTCCAAGCTCCCTTAACCTTTCATAGTTCTTTTCTTTAAATAAATAGAGTGAACTTTTCTTCAATTTATACCTTTGAGTATTGACATCCTAACCAAGCTCCGTTAATCGTAGTACTTTTTTTTAAATAAATAAAGTGAACTAATGGAATTTACACTTTTGATGTCTGGGCTTTTTTGAACGTTTCAATTAACATAATGACACAATAGAATTTGATTGACAAATCATAAAATCTTCAATACATTCACTATTATGATTCTACATGAAACAAAAATCATATGGTATAATTATATTTGAAAGATCACATCAATTTTTTAAGTATTAGATCAGCAATTTCATGCCCAATTGTCAAATTGGCTAAACCGTAAAAGCTCTTAATTATGTTCAGCTTAGAGAAATTCCTTTTCCAACTTGCACAGTTATTTGTATAGTAAACAATATTCTTAAGGCAACACGTTTTTGTTGTTAGGTGTTGTTATTATTTTTTGTTTGCACTAACATAATTTACTTAATTCCTTCTTCGTAATTTTTCATAAATTCTATTAAAATTCTCTTTTGTTTCAATATAGCCCGTATATATTTGCATTAATAATCAAATTATTATGGATAATAACGATTTTTATTTTTGCTTAACAAAGGGGCTTGGTACTGACAACATAAACCTTTTTAAATTAGCCATATTGCCACACTGATTCTAGCCTGCGAACATTCATAGATTTGAAGGAGAATAATCTACTAGCAATAGGAAGTTTATACCACTTTATTGGTTATTAACGGGTTAAAACTTAATTTTTTTAACGTTATTTTGAATTTAACATTTTTAATTTATGCTTGTTCTCGTTTATTGGCGTTACGTTAGTCTGCGTTTCTTCATTTAAACGAAAAAATTGCGTTTGTCACATCACAATCACGTGATGATGAACCCCCCAGGCAGACCTCCTTTTAATTTAGAAAAAGGTTAGGGACTTAACATGTTCCTCGATTATATCTCACACAATAAGGCTTAAAAATGAATTTAGGCCTTTCATATCAACACTAGGTCGTCATTATCACCAACAAATATGTAACGACCATAGAAACGACTTGAAGACAAAAAGTATGGAAATATTTTAATATCATGGACATACCTGTTTCTGCAAGGTATGGCCCCGTTTACACAATTAGAATATTTTTTAAAACAGTATTTGGTTACTTCACAAAGAATTATTTTCGTTCGGATTGATATTTTCATATCTGAAAGAAATTTCAAATAAAAGTTGGAAAAAAGTAGGGAGAGTTTTATTATTCTATAGGAAAATATTTTATGAAAGCATTATTTATTAGTTTTAGCATTTTTTATGACAGCCTCAGGCATCTAAGTCGGCCTGGCATCTTTTAGGCATAGAATCAGCCAATTTTTGTAGGGTTTCTGCAGGGATTTGCGACCACCCTGATTCAATGATACTAAAAGTTCCTGTTGATTATTAATATCAAAATTCGGTTCATTTTACTCAGTACTTCAATGATTGGCCCTGTCCCAGATAGAGAAAAACATCCCAGACCACATTGTCTATCTTATAATTTGTCTGGATTATTTTCGGGGGTCAAGTTTCAATATCCTTAAAATGATTTTATCAAGCCTGGAGACAGTTTTACGAGGTCTTCGCATCACCACGAATCTGCAATTACCGACTTTTTTCCCCCATCTAAATGAATCTTTAAATTTTTCTCTAAAATCAGATGAAAGGTAACAGCGACTGCCATGATAAATAAAACTATCTTTACACGATATTTGCACCTTAGAACCAAAACAGAATAATTGAGAACACAAATTATAAAAAAATGTCATACGTATTTTCAGCCACAAATCTCTTATCGCAAAAAAACAAACCGATCCCTAAGAGCCTATTCAAGCAGGATTTCAATTAATTATGTGAAAATCATACATATATACACATTATATTGTAATACACTATTTTACTATCTAGATATGAATTAAGGTAACTTTCTAAACAATGCATTAAGCATTGGCACTGAAAGAATTTTAACTGAATAATAGGTTCGAGTCTTAAATAAATATTTTTTAACTTTTTAACAAAAGGATTAAAGATTATATTTTTGAGACCGCACTTATTGAATTTTGCAATTCTATATTTGTTCCGGCATTCCGTAACTGTATGTCAGTGTGATTTCTTAAGCAGTGTATTTTATTGATATATGTTATTTTAGTGTTGCTTTTAGTTTTGTTCTGTATTATTTTAATGATAAATTTTAATATGCAATAAGATATCTTATAATCGACAAGAAATACGCATTATAAATTTTATATGTCGCAATTTCACTTAAAAAATAGTTATATCTGTATAACGCTGCAACTAAGGGAACTAACTATTTTGTTCTTTATATGACCAACGTGAGCATTCCAATTTAGCTGCTCGTCAAGCATAAGCCCCAAATATTTTATTTTATCGACTAATTTCAAAGTAGAATCATTTATCTTAATGTTAAAGGCATAATTTTTTATTTTTTTTAAATAAAATGTGTTTAGTTTTTTCAATGTTTATTTTTAATTTTGTTATTGAATAGCCTGTTTAGTTTTTTCAATATTTATTTTCAATTTTGTTATTTAATAGCCTGTTGTAAGGGGTGTTTTTTTTCGATGTATAGAACTTTAAGATGCAATAAAACAACGATGGATTATTCGATTGACATGAATTTTATTTATCCGAAAGATAATCTTGTGGCATTACATTTTAAATATGATTTCTGGCATATGACCACCACGGCTGGCGCGGATGTCTGTCAATCTGGAAGTCCAATTTTCGATGACTTTTTCTAACATTTATATCGGCAAAAACACGGCAATAACACGGCGAATGTTGTTTTCCAAATGGTCTAGCGTTTGTGGGTTATCCGCATAGACCAATGACTTTACATAGCCCCACAGAATGTAGTCTAGCGGTGTTAAATTACAAGATCTTGGAGGCCGATTCACAGGTCCAAAACGTGAAATTAGGCGATCACCAAACGTGTCTTTCAATAAATCGATTGTGGCACGAGCTGTGTGACATGTTGCGCCGTCTTCGTCATGGTTATTCAGTTCAGGAATGAAAGTGTTAGTAATCATAGCTCTATACAGATCACCATTGACTGTAACGTTCTGGCCATCATCGTTTTTGAAGAAGTACGGACCAAACAGTCAGTTTTTCTGGATGTAACGGTGTTTCGACATACACTTGAGGATTAGCTTCGCTCCAAATGCGGCAGTTTTGTTTGTTGACGTAGACATTCAACCAGAAATGCGCTTCATCGCTAAACAAAATTCGCTTATGAAAATCGGGAACAACGGCAATCTCGTTTTGGGTCCATTCGACGAATCTACGCAGTTTTCTTTGCTGACGTAGCTATTCAACCAGAAGTGCGCTTCATCGCTAAACAAAATTCGCTTATGAAAATCGGGAACAACGGCAATCTTGTTTTGGGCCCATTCGACGAATCTACGCCTTACTTGATGATCGTTTTTCTTCAATTCTTGCACGAGTTGGATTTTGTAAGCACGTAAACCAAGATCCTTCCGCAAAATTTTCCATAAAGTGGATGGACACAGATCCAATTCCTGTGCTCCATGGCGGATGGATTCATTCGGGTCTTCCTCAATGCTACGCTCTACAGCAGCAATAGTTTCTTCTGTACGCACCGTACGGCGTCTCTGGGGATGCGAGTTATCAATAAGAGTAAACGTGGTGCGAAAGCGTTCCATGGTTAATCGAATTAACTGCTCTGATGGACGATTTTGTCGACGATAAAATGGACGTAGTGCGCGATACGTATTCCGCACAGAACCATTATTTTCGAAATAAAATTGGTTTATTTGCAAGAGTTGTTCAGGCGTGATTCTGTCTATTCATGATGAATTGCCAAACCAAACTGAGAATAAATCACTTGACAGCTGTTAAATCGGTCGCCATCTTGAACAGTAATTCCAACTTTAAGTTCTATACATCGGAAAAAAACACCCAGTAGTATCCTTTTAAGTCATTGTTCGCTATGTTGTGTATAATATTGTGTTTTCAATCCAGCTAAGCGCAGACTCAAGACATATAACTTATTCAAGAGGGGCCCAATGACGGCACCCTGAGGGGCCCCATAGTTATTAACCACAACTTTGCTACTGCAGTCGTCCAGAGTTACGCATTGTCTGTCACTATTTGCTTTTTCGATGGTTACTTTGGTCTTAATCGTGAAATAAATTTTAGGCAACGAGAGCCGGCACATTTTATATCGTTCTATATTTTATTGAATATTCCATCCAGGAAGTCATCATCAGATTTATCTGGTCTGATTTCATTCCACTTCCCTTTTAGACTTGCTCGATAATTTATTTTGTCAGTTTCCATGTTCGTGGCAAGATAGTACGCTCGCATTAAGCCAACGTTGTCCTGCTTGCTAGCTCCTTTTTCTTTTCGTTTTTCCGGTCGGTAGTAAACTTTGGAAAGTTTTGAACACATAAATTATAATTTTCTAGTACTTAATGGTTTGATTTAATTTAAAATTGATATAACAAAATATCTTCGTCATAAATTTTGTATTTATTTTCTTTTAATTTATTTATCTGTTTTTTTTGTCCCTTTTCTTTAGTTAGCATTAATAACATAAACATAATGAAAAGGTTCCATACTTTTTTCCAGCGTTGAGTACGAACATTAGCGCACTGTTTCAAGAATAGCTCTTCCGGCATTTTTCCGTTTCCTGCGCGGCCAGGAAAATCGAAGTAAAAGTTCGAATTAGGCCGCCACGGTCGACACCTGTTCCGAGTACATGTTATTTGCACTGACTAATAGCCTCAGATATTTTAATACGTCTTATGCAACCTGTCATTTTTTTCAACTGGATCTACTATATACACGAGGCAACGATTACGAAAGGCCCTTTTACAATCGCGCGCCTTCATTTTCATTCATGCTTTTTCAAACAACAAACCCGACGGCATTGATTGTCGCAATTAATGAATGAACGCGGCGAATTCCGTGCAGAGCTCTGTTTACGCAACAAGTTGTAATTTTATTTTTAGAATAAAAATCGAATTAAAAGTGCACGCGAGGCGGCGGCGGTGGCGGCGGCAGGGGTGCGCGACGAGGGGTACGGACCGGCACACAATCTCTTTGAGATTTATCTGCATATTTTTAATGAGCTACCGCGCGCACCTTGCGATTGACTCATTCCTTTCAGGGTCGCCATTATTCAAATCCGTTTTTTTTTCGACTTCGTTGGAGAGAAAATGCCTCGGTAATATTTTATATCCGGTATTCCGGCGTTGGAAGCAAATCGCCGTTCCTATAATTCGTGACGCACGCGAATAATTTGCGGAAGCGACGACGTGGTGAACACGGAGACGCGTCATACGCGACGCGACAACTTCGTTGCTTTTTACGATATGCGAACGTTAAACGAATAAACCAAACTGTAGGCAAATGTAATTTTTATCGGTAAAGAACGAAAACTCCAACTGAACGCGGCAAGGGACGAGTGAGGTGAAGAGTATTGCCTAAATTGAAATTGAATGTAGTTTATTATTAGCAAAATATGCTATTAAACATCAACAAATTTTAAACAAATGTACATAAAAATATAAGCATTAATAGTAAATTTAACAAATAATAATAATAATAATGATTATAATAATAATAATACTTAACTACTTAACTATACATTCACAGAACGACAAAGAATGCAAAATTTGTAGTATACATCATCAAGCTCAAGTCCAGATACATGTTTCTCAATTTTTTTAGAAAAATCTGCACATTGGGTGAGTTTTTAATATCGGAAGACAGCGCATTGAATAGTCTCAGGTCATCATTGAAAAAACTTTTTTGCATATGTGTTGTTCTCGTTAACTGAATATCGAAGTTGTTTTTAGATCTGATATTATAAGTATGTTTCATGCACCTTGAAATTAAATACTCCTGTAAGTATGGGGGTAGCAATTGCTGTTGAATCTTGAAACTCAATACAACGTTAGATATTTCAATTAATTTCAATTTCAACTAAGCGATTGAAGCATAAGACGCACAGGAGTGTATGGGGAACAAGATAAAATAGTTCGCATTGCTTTGTTTTGCAAGATTTGAAGTCTTTGTACGTCTGACTGGTTACAAGATATTAAAAGTGAATTGCAATAAGCAAAATGTGTATACTATGGTGTAGGATTTATCGTTAGTCTAAGGTTCTGAGGAAATAAACACAGTCCGACGTTCTATATTTTCACTTATTTACACAGCGCACAACAACTTCTTTTACGTTTCGCACGGACAACAACAATTCGTCTAACCGTCTTTCGTCTTGCAATTCGTCTACTTGTCTTTCGTTTTATTAAAGAAAAAGAGTAAGCAGCACGGCTTTCCACACGTCCCACGTCTTTTACGTTTTTTTAGTTCAATCGTCTAATACATACAGGGATATTCCGATACTAGTAAATACGAATAGGTACTCGATACTTTTGATTCGATACCAAGTATTTATAGCATCGAATCAATCTTGCGATACTTACTCGGTATCGAAACAAAAGTACTTGGTATCAAATTGAATCAGTCTCACCATTATAAAAAAACCGAACGCATCAGACAAACATAATCTCTACCTGATCTGTGGTGACGCGTTTTCTCGCGCCAGTCAAGCCGAACTCGTCCGACTTTACTCGACGGAGCACGAGCCAAATGCGAGAAAGACGTCCACCCGTCATTTTTTTTTTCATTGTTGACCAACATAAATTGTCAAACATACAAGAGATTGCTTACGAATAATTTTATTTATTGTAATAATCGGCTTATTATTCCAATGTTAATTTTGTTTTAATTATTGTCTTTCAAAGTTCGTTGTTAGTTTCCTTAAAATAAATAAAAAAATAATAAAGTGCTAAAAGTATCGATATGAGTAAGTATCGATACTTTAAGAGTATTTATTTCAGTAGTATCGAAAAAAGGTTTGAGTACTATCGAAATGAATAGATATCGATACTTTAATGGTATCAGAACATCCCTAAATACATAATGCCCGTGGTCAAGTGTCGTGACCTGCTTTTAAACCTTTCGTCGGTACGCATCAACAGTAGACCCGAACTCTCAGGAAACGCCGAAAAGCGGCTTCCTTTTGTGATCGGCTCACGTCCGTTAAAAGAAATAATGTAAACATAACCCTTTATAATTGCATTCAGAAATAATAAACAAAGAAATACCGCGTTGGCGAAAACTAAACGAAAGGCTATATTTTATCTACAATAGTATTGAATATAAGAAGTCGAGTCCAATGGCTAAGATTTTGAGAGACTCTTCTGAGAAAACCTATCTTCTTGTCAATCTTTGCAAACATGAAATCAACATGCTTGAAGAAATTAAGTTGCGAATCAAGCATTACGCCTAGATATTTCATTTGATTAGTATGCTCCACTGGCTGATTATCAATGTAGATTGGATAATTACTTTCCAGGAGTAATTTGCAGTTGTATTTAGTACCAAATATCATGTATTTAGTCTTAGTTACGTTTATTGATGCAAAGCCAGTTGTGCAAAAGGCTGAGTTCGAAATTTATTGTTTCAGCAAGTTGATTGAAATTCTTTCCGGACACTGATAGAAGGGTGTCATCCGCGAAAAGACTCACAAAACAATTTTTTACAATTTGGTCAAAGTCATTAATGTACAACACGAATAGTAGGGGCCCTAGAACATTACCTTGAGGTACGCCTATCTTGATGCTAGTCTCCCATGAGACGAAGCCATTCACCTTAGTCACGTGAACCCGATCTCAAAGATAGTCCCTAAACCTTAATAGAACAATTTCCATCACACCATACTTCTGAAGTTTCTCAATAAGCCGTTTTCTATCAATGGTCTCGAAAGCCCTCTGTAAATCAATAAATACACTAAGTATGACATTTCCTTCGTGAATGTCAGACCTCCACTTGGAGCACACATATTGCAAAGCTGTTTCACATGAGTGCTTCGCCCAAAAGCCCGATTGACTCTTGAAGATCATGTTGTGCTGTTCGAGATACCTTTGAAGCTGATTGCAGACGACAGTCTCTAGTATTTTGTCTATAACCGAAAGAAAATTGATGGGTCGGAATTCCTCTGGCTTAGTTGGTATCGACACCTTAGATATCGGAACTATAACACTAGTTTTTAAAACCCTGGGGAGTTTCCCTGTTGTCAGGGAAGTATTCACAAGGTGCAACAGCGGGTATCCAATCGCACAAAAAGTCGATTTCAAAAATTTCGCATCGCAAATATCATCCGAGGTTGATTTATTCTTAAGGTTCATGACTATCTTCTTTAGCTCGCAAATATTTAATTTATCGAATCCAACTAACGTTTCGGAGCAATCTATGTGGGCGTTTAATTTGGATGTTGCAGGTGGTATACTATCGGCAATATCATTGACGCTCTTGGAATAAAAATTATTGAACTTCTCCTCTACTTTTTGGTGGCCATTTTCAAAATCAATGTTATTCATATTAACTTATTTGCTTTTTTTGTGCCCAACCAGTTCTTTTAATATTTTCCACATTTTCTTGCTGTCGCCTATGCACTGCTCAATTTTTCTGTGATAAAATTTTGTTACCTCTCTCCTTGACACCTGTACACATTTATTCCTTTTAAGTTTGTAAGTATCCCAGTCTGAGATTAGAGGCTAGTCAACCTAAATTTCTTATAAGCTTCATTACGCTCCCTGCGTGCGTGCGATAATTTTGGAGACCACCACAGAGATCTACGAAAATTCACCTTTTTGACTGGTGCGATTTTATCAACGGCTTCAGTAATATTCTTTATTAAATTCTCATAGATCATGTCAACATTAGTAGAACTATAATTCCAAGTCTTGCCATACAATTCTACGATTATTTTATCCATATTATCTGCATCGAGACTGCGCTTATGCACAACTTCATGCATACTGTCAGAGGAAACTGTCTCTATAAAGCATCCAATTAACATGTGATCAGATATTTGGGGAAAATCCCTTGGCACTTCTGTCAACTGATAATCATTTGTAAAAATCAAGTCGATTAAGGAAGATGATAAATTATTTATTCGTGTACAGTTGTGAACAATCTGCGTAAAACCAGCATCAGCAGCAATCCTATTTAGTCTTGTTTTCCTTGGGTTATCATTTTCGAAATGAACATTAAAATCTCCTATTATTATGGTACGATTGAAATAGATAAGTTCGTCCTCCAGAATCTCTTCAAAAAATTTAAAAAACACATCTATATCGCCGTTAGGTGATCTATACACCGAACCAATGATTACAATTTCCGACATCCACCCAAGCTTTACGAAAATTAATGAATTATTTTCCGCAAATGTCGCGTAATGTTAAACAAAATCAAAGCAAATGTACATGACCTAGATAGAAATAATTAAATGCTCTTTACACTCCATAGATTATATGATGTCATTTCAATTCAAATTTGTTACAAACAAAAGCAAAGCCTTGCAAACTCCCTTAAGAATAACTGACATCACATGCTTTCTTATTATCTCAAACTAGACAACACACAATACGCAGTGACGCACACCCATGGCTGAAACTAACATATAGCTCGGGGACTACATTCCCGCGCCCTTAGGACTGGAGAATTTGCTCGACACTAGTTTTTCGTTGTGAGTCGTGAGTGAAAGAACACAGATATACAAATGAACCGAAATGCGGCAATGGCTACTCCTTAATCCACACATTGTTGTCACTTCATCGCCTGTGAAACTATGACTTGGATGGGGAAAATTAGATATCCTTGTATATTACACTATCTGATCGTTTTCCATCGACTTCATGAACTAAAACGATTCTGACTGACATAAAGGTAAAATTCTTGATAACCTATTTTCATGGCCAGTATGGGAAGGGATGAAAATTCTTTGGCTACTGTATCCGCAATCTCATTTTTGCACGAATCAATCTTTAATCCCAGTAAGGTAAAGTAGTTTAGGCTTAGCATCCAATCCGGACCGACATCTCACTAGTAGTAGGATATGGTCAAGTATCAGATCCAAGGCATAACTAATAGCCACATTTCCGCTCTGCAAATACAGAAAAAACTGCTTATGTGAAAACCAGATTTTGTCCAGTCTTGTCGTTTGAGGCGTTAGTATACATAAATGTGTAATTGTAATGTTTTCTGTCGCCAAATGGCGCGAAATGAGCCTTATTACAGAGTACCTTATGGGGGCTCGAGTTAACGTAGAGATTAGGTTTAAGTACCTCATGGAAATTAATGTCAAAAATGTGCCACACATCCGAACTAAATATTTGAGTCTTGAATGCAGACATTTTATTGATTTCTGACGGAAATACTCAAAATTCTTTTGGAGGGTTATGCACGTTATCATATGCTGGAGAATCCTTAATGGCTTTCGCTCATGCATAGATAAGAAAATGAAACATAATCGACCAGACATAATAAAAAGGACTAAAGCTGAAGCGTAATTCCCAGTCTTGTCGTCTCAATTCTACGCCCCAACTGAAACGAATCAAATGAGAATGGCCGAAGAGCGTTTCTTCGCAGGGGAGCGGCGCATAGCGTCTCGATGCGGCGCCCGTCTTTTGGCGTGCCAAAAATAGATCGTCGCCGCGACGCATTTATACTAGGCGCGACGTTAACTACGTATTTCCGCCTAGTAATGGTTTTTTAAGTTTTCCTGAAAATCGACTTCCAATATAGAACGGTTTGTCCACCAATCCTACGTCCAGATGCGGTGGTGTTAGTTGGAGGTGGGGATTTTGTCTTCTAAAGCCGGGTTCTACTCGGTAAAATCAAAAGGTTTCAACTTGTATTGACACTAGAGTTTGGTTAGTGGAAACGGTATTTTTTTCTTTGTATTTGAGTTTTTTAATTTGGTTAAGAATTTTTGCCATATCGGTAGATAAGGTTTTTACAACTTTTTATGGTTTTGACTTCAGAATGAGTTTAAGATCGGCCTGTTGTAAAGCAGAAGGGACCATTCTATTCAGCACGTACACCACAAGCCAGAGCCGTATTTAAGATGTTAGCCAATCTCGTGCGGACTGTTGTATTTTAAGAGTACATATTTTAGTGTACTCTTTATAAATCTTCCTAAAATAGTCCCTACTTGAGGTAGCTCGGTTTCAAGTTAAATTTGCTCTTTGGATAGGTTGATCTATATCAAAAAACGCATTCGAAAACTTAAACTGATTTCCAATTTAAGAGTAATAATAATAATAATAATAATGACTCTAAAATATTTTTCTTATATGGATAATGGATGTTTTCCCAGTTTGCTATTGGCGAAATCGGAGTATGCTGTCAGTTTTATGAAAGAGTATTTTGTTAGCCGTCAAAGCTTTGGAGTTATTTCTATTCCGACTTTTGTTTGTAATTAATAATTACCATGATTACCATACTCAAGACTTTCCATTTTTATTGAGGTACATGGTACATGGTACATGCATATACCAAATACTAACATTATTCAATTTTGTTTATCACTTGCTATAAGCAGCGACGAAGAAGTTGAGATTGTGGTCGATGAAGTAATAATCGTTGATGAACATCCGTCAAATTCAAATGGATCAAAGACTTGGACACATTTACCGGTGGCTGCCAAAATTGTAATTTTAAATATGTTTCTGTTTCTGAAATCAACATCTGCGGAAAGTGAAGCCATAAAATTAACGTCCGAGATGACTAAAACATGGTATGCCACAGTACGGGACATAGTTGTCAATGGTGTCCAAGAAAGAAAAACGCGCATCGCGGGGTCCTAAAAAGTCTGTTGACATGCACATGCGGTATAGTGAGACGGTTGAAATAGGATGCGGATCAGAACAATATTGTTTTAACAATTAAAACTTTACTTGAAGAGTTGCATAGTGTTTTGAAGATTGACTGTTGCCAAGAGATTTTGCTCGCGTTCGTACGAAGTATTTTATTTTTTATTACACAACCATCAGTAAGAGGCAAGTTTTGATATAATCGGGAAGAACTTCGGAGTGGAGGACAAGATGTTTGTCGGAAATCCAAAAAATTCGTGCTAAAAATGTCCCCACCATATATTTAGATGAGACCTGGTTTGATAGCCACGGTAACGTCAAGAAAGGATAGACTGATGATAACACCAGAAAATGTTCTTTGAATATGCCGGTTTCGCGGGGCAAACGAATTATCATACTACAAACGGGCTTTGAAGCTATTGCTTTGTTGCTTTGTGCAAAAGATGTCAAAGAAGCAAATGTTGACTACCATGAAAATATGAGACGGCACACATCTTTGAAAAATGGTTTTCTGAAAAATTGCTTCGATTCTGCACAACCGGAAAAAATACCAAATTCATCATCGCCTAAAGAAGTCATTGGAAAATGCATCAGTATAATCCAGCCACAACTAAGAATAAGATTTTTTTTCTCTAAACCTGTCGGTAGATGTCTGAAAAAAAGGCGTTGTTACTTCATCGCAACAATCAATAAAGAAGGATCGAAAACAAAAACAAAATTGACTGGAAACGGTAGTTTAAAAGAACGAAACTTAACTTCGTTACCGCCTAAATTAAAAGGGAGACCAAATCAGTTAGAATTAATCGCCCATTTTTCAGTTTTCTCATGTCTGCTTGGCCCACTCGCTGTGGTAAATTTTGCTAAATTAAGCGGAAAAAAATATTAGTAAACATTATTTAGTTCTAATAATATACATATAATAGGAGCAGATCCTAATAGCCTGGTGCTATAACCATTAAAGTCTGCCAGCTTCGAGCATTTAACATTTTCATTACCTCCTAAAAACAACCTACAATTTTCGAGGTGAAGAAAAGAAAATGTATATTTCAATGATTTTAAAAAAATGTAACCATATCAAAATTCTTTTTTTTCATATTTACCCTTTGACAGAAGGATATTTTTGTCGAAAAACTTACCAAAACAATAATTGTTTTTTTCCAAATTATAAAGTCATGTGCGAATAACGGCATAACTTAATCTAATTTGTCAATAAAAAAACACTAACTTCGCAACTACCTTCGATATATATATAATATATAAACCATTCTTAGCAACTATTCCAAAGTCTGTGGGGTTTTTGGCGTCGGTTAAGCTCATCGCATTTTAAACATTGACCACAGTAAAGCGCCGCAATCAGAGGATTTTACCAACCATTTTGCAGAAAACATTTTCCTGGAAAGCATGTATGTCAATATTTGTTACTAGCGGAGCTCAGTGGAGAAAGTGTGGCATATACTATATATTATATATGCATACAAACCCGCCCGAGTTACTCGCTCAGTGTATAATGAAGTTAACCTCTTGAAAGTGACACTTTCCACGAGCTTGTTTGGAGCAGCAGGAAGTAAAAAAATATGTCTTTAGTCACGGATGGTATTTTGACGTTTGTCAAGTGGCTCTAAACTATTATTATTTTGCAAAAATGTACCCAAAAACTATTGGTCTTACGGCAAGTACAGTCTTCAACAAGTTCTTCAGTTACTTGTTTATTAAACAGTCGCTATTCTGCGCACCGCTCATGACTAAAAAATATTAAAATAAAATTATGTAAAATTACGCATATTTTTTTACAGAACATTTTTCCCTATTCGACAAGTTATCTTTTTATTCTGTATAGTTTTGTAGCAAATGATATATCCTCTGTACGAGGAGCGCCACAATAACATCCTCAGGTGTGTGTATGTGTGTGCGTGTGTGCGTGTAGAATGTGGGGGAGGAGGCACGCATTATGCGTATCTCAAAAGGGAAAAAAAGCAAGCGTGTGAAAATGTACATACATGTCGCATGAAGGTGTACAACGGTTCAAAACGGGGGGATGTAACCCTTCAAAGGATCGTCATTTTTTCCGCATTCGGGGGCTTCCGTACACGGATAATTTACAAACGGGGCTCGTAATCCAAAGTCCAAAGGAGTCAGAGACCCATGTAATCGAGCGACAGTTGCCTACTTAATACTCAAATGACATACTCGTATTGTCGTCAAAAGGGGATTTCCACGATTTTACGTGCTTCCTTTATACGAGATTAAAATGTTTACGCGCCGATCATTTTATCGAATTTCAATAATATCGTGGTCCCGGTTTCGCTCAAAATTCCATCATCGGGAACGTGCGTTCATTCCATAATTGGTTGTCAAATTGTTTATCCATTTCTTTACACTAAAATATTACGGAATCGAATACTCCTAGCTACTTGAAATAACACAATCTTTTTCACGTAAGGATGATTGAAGTTATTTTTTACCAAATATATAATACAAAAAGTGCCTATGCAAGTGACAAAAGCTATGTGAATTCAAATTTCTCATGTCAAAAACCCACAGGTATAATCTGTCTCAATATTCATTTCGCTTGCTTTTGCCCACAATTATGGAAGTTATCTGTGGACGGTAATAAAACTCGGGTCCGGTAGGTATTACAGGACAGATTATTAGGGACGGACTCTTAAAGGTTTTGGTAACAATAACATGTTTTTTTGTTTATTTAGGTGACTATAATGTTATTAAATTACAGTAAGAAAAAACAACATATACAATAAATTCCTAGCTAAGAATATACTTATTCTAAATGTCAAAATCTGTTTCACTATCAGAAGCGTCACTGAGATTCATTATAATAGGATTTATGTTGTTTTGTATAGAAATGTAAAAGTCCTCAATTTTTATAATGTGCTTTATTGAATTTTTCCAGCTCTCAATCAACATCATCATCATTTTCCGCTCTGACCTTTGATTTTACTTGGTTCTACAAATGCTCTACGCCCAGTCTGTTCAGTCAAATTATCGCATACATACCCTTTTTTAATTGCATATGAATTTAGCACTTCCAATAGTTGAGCTTTTTTGTAACTAAATTTCTAACAAATATTCCTGGAGTTCTGTTTTTCAACTTGATGAGGCTGGTGCTTTGCGTAGCAGCTGGTGCCGAAACCCGGGAATGCCTTCGTTAAATGACAAACTAATAACGGGTGAAAATTTAGTTCCAGACTTACTAAAAATGTTGATAAACTTTCGAATTGGTATTATTGCGTTGGTAGCCGATATCGAGAAGACCTTCTTGCAGATCTCTTTATGTAACGACGATCGAGATTATCACCGCTTTTTGTGGTTCAAGGATCCTATCCAAGGCGAAATATTTTCTGTCGATCAGTTGCCAAAGTTTGACAACTTTTATGTGTCACTTTTGAAGTTTTTTTTGTGAATTACGTGTTATTTTCCGTTTTCCACCATTACATTTTATATTTAAACATTAGAGAACACTTAACAACGAATCCGGTGTTTATTTGAACGACATATCCCACATTTTAGCTTGCGTGATCCATGACAGCAGCACTATCATTGGGAGTTCTTTTTAAAGATTGTTGAAACCAACTTTCAAAAAGTTCAGCATTTGTATCCTCATGATAATCCGAGTTGGAATCTTTAATATTCTTTGCAGATCGCAGCAAGCAGTTTGGGACAAATCCATCTTCTGTATTATGGTGATGCGTTTTTCTTTATTTGAAGGTGCTTTCGTCTGACAGTTTTGATAGGAATCAATCCTTCCTTTGGATACAGTGTCCGCTGTATCGAACCATGTTTCATCAAGGTAAATTATGGACTTGTCCAATCTATATCTTTTTTGTGGGAATTAAATCCCACTTCACAAAAAACTCTATGGTGGGCAGCACAGCTTATACTTATATTGGTTTCATCTTCTTCTAATTTCTGATCACTATTGTCTATACAGAGAGTTTGAAAATCGCTACTTTTATACCTTTTTTTCAATTCTCCACTATTAATAATAGCCCTTATCGACGATATTATCGTTTTTGTAAGTAGATTGGTTTCTTTTAAAGCTGCTTGTTTAATAAGTCCTCTATTGATTAAAGATTCATATACATACATTTAAAACTTCTGGATTCCTCCTGCGTCGGTTTTCGCTGAGTCGGCAACGTCGCAGGAGGAATCCAGAAGTTTTGAAAATAGTACGCAGTAGCCTGTGGAAGTTTCTTTGAAAAATTCATAAACATTTTCCACAACCTGTTCAGCATCAACCGACAAATGATTTTCAACACGATTATTCAACACAAGAAGTATAGATAGATGATAGATTTATTGATTTATTGTTAACTATTTTTGTGCAAAGTACATTATAGCAGATCAGAGTAATAATATTGCATAATATTAAAAATACAGTTTAAGTATAAGAAGTAAAACAATTAAATATAAACACGTTACAATATAACAACAAATATAAGTAGCAATACATTTTAAATACAAAAAAAAAAGGCAAAGATAAAAACACTAAAAAGGTAATATATATTTCATAAAGTACGTTTAATTCCTCTTTTGTCGAAAACAAAAATTGCTATCAGGTATTTTTGAACGGAATAAAAACAATGACCAAACAGGTATTCTTTCATTGTTGTTTTAAATTTTTTGTTGGAGAGCATTTTGATAGATAGGCAGTTTATTATACAGAGCGTAATTCAAGGAATTAGAAACAGATTTCGTTAACTTATGTAGCGGGATAGTGACCAAATCAAATCTTAAATTATAAGAGTGGTTTTTACTGGTGGATGACAAATTTGATTTTTTATGATGAATTTCTATTACAGTAAAATAAACGTGCACAGCAAGGGCATAATTCTGTGTCTCCGAAAGAGGGGCCCGCAGTGGGCACGATAATACACACCACACATAACCCTAACTGCTCTCTTTTGCAATCTAAAAATGGTCTGTGCTGCCGTACTGTGTCCCCATAATGCAATTGCATAAGAAATTTTTGAATGAAGGAGTTCAAAATAACAAATGTTAAGGGTGTCAAAGTTTATGTAGGATCGAAGTCTTCGTATCAAAAATATTAAACTAGATATAGTTCTAGAGATTTCATCAGTTGTGACCACGATAATTTGTCATCCAAACTGAGACGCAAAAGATTTACACTGCTTCCCTCTGCATATATTAGAAAGAAAGAAATATACGTGGCACACCCCTGTCACTCAAGTAAGAATAATTTTTTTATTAATAAGAATAGGCGTAATGACATATTCAAAATTTTGTTGGGGAGGGTCCATCAAAAGTCAACACGATGAAGATTGAGGCAAACTACACCATTTTCGATACAATTTATTTTTTATTAAACAATACACAAAATATATTGGACACTTATTAAATAACACCCTGTATAATAAACAATGCAAGTCGGGTCTGATACATCATACCTAAATTTAAAGGTAAATTAATAGTAAAACACTGAAAATAGTATAGTAGGTATCAATTTTGGAAAATACCACTTTAGTCACTATTAACCTAGATATCTAAGAAGCATTTTAGTTAAACATTTAGAAGGGTGAACTTTTTTAAAAATTCATATTTTTTGACCATATAAGTCAGTATAATACGGATAAGTATATCGTAGTAAATTATTATCTATACAGTATAATTTTTATTGTACTTTCAATTCAATTTCGAATATTTATGAAAAGTTATATGCCCAGTCCCTCTCTGCCGCGTTCAGGAAATATACACCACGAATGAACTACCAATTTCACTATTGACAATTCTATTCTTTCCCGAATGGCGATTAATCAGATGTGTCAACTGCCTGCTTGAGATCATTAGTAACGGCAGGACGGCGCCTTGTCGCCGATGTAAATTCCATTGTGCTTTACCAAATTAACCGATTAATAGTCCAGGTGATTACTCCCATGCGATGAGAGTTTTTCGTTTATAAGGAATAATAAATAATAAGTTTAAGGCTAATTAAAATCAAGGCTGCAAAGTGTTGCGATTTGGCGCGAGTGTTTGACTATGGTTTTCGTTTATTAATTGTGCTCTTAAGGGTGTGAATCATTGGATGAATTTAAGAAGAGAAGTAAAATCGATATATGCCACAAACCTCTTAATTTTTGAGCTACAGCTTTTAAGAACAAAATAACCATTCTTATCACTCTAGCACTATATATAAGATTTTGTACACACCTTCCAATCATTAAGGAGCCTTATTAACGTAAGTTCACTTTACCAGTGAAGTCCGTACCGGCATTGATCTGAATATTTTTCGAGAAAAATTGTGGTCCAGTACTAATACCAAAAAAAAAATAATTTTTGAATAGCCATCTTTTATTACTTTTATAAAGACGCAGCTCGTACCAAATAAGCTTTTAGTCACGTCATCGATTACGTGATTTTTAAAAACCAGTATTGTGGACGACTAGAAATATTCGGTGCTGGACTGACTGAATTCGAGTTTAAATTTCCCGCTCGCAATTCGGTTGGTAGTACTACTCCAAAAAATGTTTTTATACTTGCCGACTTTGTAGTAAAAAATAACCAAGTTTCAAAATCGTATTCGCATAGCGTTATGTTGACGTCTATAAAGTGTCAAGAAAATATAACACGATGGAACACTCAGTATGATGTGACAATTGTTCGGTTACATTTGAAATGGATTAAAGCAAAAAGAAACTTATAGGTCATAACTGTAAAGAAATTAAACACCAATAATAGCATATTTCAAAAGAGACCGACGAAAGGACTCCAGCAAGGCTGATGCACTGCTGAACTTAACACTTAACACTATCAAAAGATTCGAGATACAGATTTGCGGAATAAATGCGCCTGTACGGGCTTGGATATAGATGGCGGTTTTCGGCACACGCTTCTTATTCGCTGATGACGGAATCCTCATCGCGAGTCTATCGCGAATATATGATTGTCTATATTATCCGGAAAACATCCGAAACATATAGTTTAGTTTAAAAATAAATTTTAGCAAAAAAATTATATCTGAGTGGAGTCTCCCCAGTACAATTTAAATGTTGATGGACACGGAATTTAATTGTGACAAAAGACGTATCGTACCAAATTAAACAAGCTAAATAAGTCATCAGTAAATTGAACTTTTTATTGTATTGTACAAAGTGGGTGGGTCGAAGACATGGGAACTAACAAAACGAAAAAGAAGAAATTCTAGAATATCACGGATTAATAAAACGAGTTCAGAAGGAAATAGAAAAAAGATGATGGATGAATAGAGAGGCCTGGAAAAAACCAGTATTGTGGACGAATGGAAATATTCGGTGCTGGACTGACTGAATTGGAGTTTAAATTTCCCGCTTGTGATTATTGTTGTATTGTATGTCCAAATAAAATGCTGGCAAAAAAAATGGATTCTTTGAAGATCGCTTATATTTTCATCAAAATCCCAACGCATTGACTATCATGTACAAGGAAAACTAGGAAGACTTTCTCGATGGTTGCCAAAAGTCTAATTATTAAATTTCGAGGCACTGAACGTAATTGTTATGTTTTTTTATTACGATTGACAAATGAACAAATAAAATCGAGAATCGAATTTGAAACACCCGCTACGTATTTATGACGATTTATAACGCCTTAGCGGATTCAAAAGTGTTGACTTTATCGACGGAATTTAAAGTTTCTGTTGTATACCGTTTCCTTCAGACTCTTATCGCACACACGCTAACAGAAAAAAAGAGCAAGTACCGACATTCCGCAAAAGAGAATATTCCCATGAATGTAGGTGTATCAAATGACATTCGCAATCTAGTTACGCTTGAATAGTCTTACGGCAATTTTAGATTGTAAAGCGATAGCGTTATGTTGACGTCTATAGAGCGTCAAGAAAATATAACACGATGGAACACTCAATATGATGTGACAAATGTTCGGTTACATTTGAAATGGATTAAAGCAAAAATAAACCTATAGGTGATCTTTGATACATACATCTAAGAATTTAATATAATTTTATAGCTTGCCAGATGTCATAACTGTAAATAAATAAAACACCAATAAGGGACAAGATTTAATATATTTCAAAAGAGACCGACGAAAGGGCTCCAGCAAGGCTGTCGATGACGGAATCCTTATCGCGAGTGAATCGCGAATATATGATTGTCTATAAAATCCGGAAAACATCCGTGAGGCCGTTTTAAAAATAAATTTTAGCAAAAAAAAATATATCTGTGAGTGGAGTCTCCCCAGTACAATTTAAATGTTGGTGGACAAGGCATTGAATTGTGACAAAAGAAATATCGGACCAAATTAAACAAGCCATCAGTAAATTGAACTTCTTATTCTATTGTACAAAGTATATTGTTGGGTGGGTCGAAGACATGGCAACTAACAAAACGAAGAAGAAGAAATTCTAGGTTATCACGTATTAAAACAACGAGTTCGGAAGGAAGTAGAGAGAAGGGGATGGATGGATAGGGAGGCCTGGAAAAAAGGGTGCTAGAGACGGCTAATTTCCTTTCTGACTGTCTCTGAAATACCATGACAATGTTAGAATAAATAATGAAATGCGCTCCTTCAATACCGATATAAAGCCAGTAGTTCCCGCACTTATTGAATATTATGCGACATCAGATTTGTAGATTTTCCTGCATTTTCCAATTGAAATTGAAGTCTTAAAAACTAAGTAACTGATATAAGGCTAAGCTGCAAAATCAATATTTAAAGATATTTCATTAGTCGAAATCCAAATCCACTCTCCAATTTTGTGGGGACAAACCCTTGTTTCTTTAAATTCTTTGATCTTGCCGACCTACTCAATTTTGGGAGTTGACATATCCTGAAAAATAAATAAAAGTATGGATAATAACGAACATCGTTTCGTAAGGTCGTGCCATAAGATCTATTAAACTAATTAACCAGTCGTTGTAACCGAGAAACTGAAGTTTTTGAGGTTTCCTCATTTTGTCCATTTCTATTTACATCTCACACCCGTTGCACTACCTTGGGAGTTCGTTGTCCCTCTACCTTCCCTACCTTAAAACTTCGGAAATAACTGAACCGGATTATTGCATAGTAAAATTGTTGGAAACTTATCTCCAGTAATCATCTGAACGTCTTTGAAATACGCATCTTCTACATAATATGGCTTTTTGTCAACACCGGTTAATAAACTACAATGTCAAAACTTTATTAGAACACCAATATTTATGTTATTATTCTTCTTTCTTCTATGAGCTAGTGTGCTTTCTGACGCCCGCCCAATTTCTGATATTTATATGCGTTAATTCAATCAAAACACTTATTTTATTGGTTATATGTGTGCTGCCAGTCCGTCCCGTATAGTAACGAAGAAAATTTTTAGTTTCGCGAGAGATAAAGGAGGAAGCAATGACCCAAAGAGTGAAGACAGTCTACGGTGCATGAATTCCGTCACGTGGCTACTGTCGTCAAGCATCGCCGTAGCAATTTCGGCTTTTATCTATCTTTGCCGAAACGATACCATCTTTTATTATTGTTTACGGAGAAGTAGTGGTATATTGTGGAAATGTGGGTCGCGCAGGTCTGTTTGTACAGATTACGCACATATACATATGAAATAAAATTGTGTATTACTTAGTATTCGAAAGCGAATCCTTCTTGGAGCACATTTTTTCACTGGTTTAAGCGTATTGATTTATTTATTACAATTTATTACAATTGGCAATTACTATTGCGTGCAACTTTTATCGTTATTTCATCATACAGGGTTGGAATAGTTGATGCTATCCATAGGGTCGATATCCTTCGAGTCACTTGAATATTTCTTACAATTACTCAGTTTCTGATTAAGATAATAGAAAGAAACTTGAAAACGATAGAGAGACCTTGAATTTGTCTTGACATGTATCACGTAATGATTGCAAATTTGTGTTTGTCGGACAGACCCAGTACATTTTCTTTTAATTTAAAAACGATTCCTTTGTAAATTGGTATCATTACTATGTAGGTAAATATTGAAAACGTATATAAAATCGATGGAAGATTTCCTTATGGAGGCCCCACACCCGGATTTAACATTATAGCTTAGAATTTGTGTTAAATTTCAATGAAGTTAGTTTTATAATTAAGAAAAAAATTACCGCTTAATTAACCGCCATTTCTTTTGGTGATTTTTGGTTTTTCCATATATTTTTTAAAATTATATTTGTTACTTTTTTGTCAGTTAAGTAATCTCTTATGTAGCTATTTATTGCTATATTTACAAATTTAATTTTGCCATGTTAACAGGGTAATAAAGTATTATTATTATTTTACCTGGAAAATTATACCTTCCAGATGATGAATCTGTTGCAATCGTTGCCTGCTAAACTCCAAACAAATAAAATAACTCTTGGTGCAAAATGCTTACTGTAATTAAATGTTATATTAAATATTTAACCAAAATTTGACACTTCTATTGTTGAAACAGCTCGATAGTTTTCCACACTTTCATTGTGGTTTCAAGGAGTTCCACTATTTTTTCATCCGTTTTCAAAAATTCAAAAAACGCATTAAATGATACCAGGCAAGATTAAAAAAAAATCGGAATATACTTCGTTTTCTGAATATTTTCTAGTTTCCATCGCAGTAGAAGCATGAACATGTAAAAATTAAATTCACCAAAACTTGATGTAAAAAAATGATGCTATTGCAAAAAACTATCGTTTTCATGGATTTTGAAAATTTAAAATTTGAATCCAAACATTTTTTATTCTTTTCTTGTTAAGTTGAAAATCTTATAAAGCATAAAAATATAAAATAAAAACTCTGTTTTGAGAAGTGCTCTCCTGTGTAAAGAATGGGAATTTGTCCTATAAGATTTCACTTCGTCAGATATGGGAACCAGTTATAAAACAGAATTTTGCGAAAAAATTGCACATATTAAGCAAATTCGCAGCTTTTAGTTAATAAGAGACTGGTTCAAATTTCTTTTAAATAAATCTTAGGAAACTTTTCTATGATTTCTTTTTCCAGTTTTTATCAATTTTATCTAGACAACGGCGATTGGTATTGGTATTAAAGGCCGCTCTAGAGGGCGTCCAGAGTGCCGCCCCTCCTATAGAAGGTCAACAACTCCTTTAGCCCAATATCGTGCACTGAGTCCGGATCGATCAGGGCCGTTCCGAAGACTCCCAATCTTGCCCATGTCAAGGCAGGACAATCGATGAGCAGATGATACGGAGACTCCTCGACTTCCATGCACCACCTGCACTCCGGGTCGTCTCCAATGCCTAGCAAGCAAAGATGCCTCCTAAGCCTGCAATGTCCTGTGTAGGCCCCTGTTAGTGCTCTTCACTCGCTTCTGGTCGGTCTCCCTGGTCCGAGGGAGGGCAGGCCCATCTATCATAAGCCTCGCCTGCGTCATTGCCGGAGCAACTCTACACCCCCCCCCCCCCCCCCCCGCGGCACGGTCTATCGCCCAGGGTTCTAGAGCTCCACGCCTCACACACGGGGCGATCCCCAAGCGGGGTTCTGGCCCTATATGCCTATGCGAGGATCCCTCTCTAGCTAAGGCGTCCGCTGCCTCATTGCCCCGGATACCGGCGTGACCCGGGACCCAGACCAACGTGACCTTCCTCTCCTCAGCCACTCTCCTCAGTGACAACGGCGATACACATGTAACAATAATTGAAATGGCTTAATATGAGAGAGACGACTGCTAATTTGATTTCAAAGTTTCCACATAGTAAATGTCGGTGCGAATACAATGTTTTTAATTACAGATAAGCTTTCTATAGGCAGCTTGCAATATGTTGAATCATAAATTAGTGTCAAGTTAAAGATCCAAAGTCATAAATACAATGAGAAAATTATATTTTCGTGGTATTCAAATTTATATTTATATTCATCTTTGTACTTAGCCATAACCACAACTGACGGTTCATCGGGATTCGCCCGTGAAATCCATGACATGCGTTCATTTGAAGTCTTTTCTTAAAACGAGCTCCGCTCAGTATTAAGATATCATTAAGGAACACCCCGTATGCGCTGGCGAGCGAAATGTTCTCGGGTTTAACGGAATAAAACGCCCTGTACAGGTTTCACACCTCTGCGCTATAAGTCGAAAAATATTGTTGCTGGTGTAATTAGCATGTTTAAGGAGGTTAAATTAGACCGAATATATTAAACAGCCCTTGTTTAATTCATGCACTGCGGCGTTATTATTAATTTTCGTAGGGGCCCAGACCGTAAAGATTATTATTAAAGCTCCATCCTGAATTAAGTCGAAAAAAAAACAATACCGGGCAGGATGTCTCGGGAGGCTACAATGTCGCTGTCAGATTTTCGCCATCGCCAATTTTTAATGGCTATTTTTTCCGTTCGTTAGCGTTATTTTTCTAATTAGCGCTCTTGGGGGAGATTTTGTTTTGCTTAGTTGCTTAGTTGGCAACAGTAATAACGACATTAGTCAAATTAAATTTCTTCGCATTATCACAAAATTATAAAAAATAGTATTAATAGTATGCTCACAATAATAAAACAACGTTAGTGTTTCAGTTTTATGAAAAAAAAAACGGTCATGGCCATGACGTCAGCACTCGTACCAAGAGACGTTCATTCTTCTATTTAAATATAATTCTGGAATATCACCTTTGTCCATTATGTCTCTCTACCTCTAGGTTGTAAAGTAGCTAAAAAAAATATGGTATTAATTACTAATTAAGATTATGACATTCCAAACAAGTCAGCCATTTTTCCGAAAGGCTCGTTGATTAAAACTGAATTAAAATTGAAATATATTTCTAATTTACATTTTTTCCTAAACTACATATTTTAGTTTCCCTATCTTCCACTAGTGCACTGCTATCACTATTACACTTACTCATTTTTATCTCTCTCTCTCTCTGCTTTTTGAGGGCTGGTCGCGATTAAAGCACCATCGGCTAAAGCAAGAATGAAGGACTTTGAAATTCAAAATTAGACTATCTCAACAACTCCTTACCTCAAAAAAGTAGTTGAATTTAAGAATGCCAAAACTACCTTGGCCTAAAACTGAATGCATTTAATAAAAAACTTTTGTCCTGCTGAATGCTTAGAATCAGGTCTTATTACTCCGTTCCACTTAGAAATAGAATATAGTAATCTATACATTCTCTATTTCAAATGAGTATTCGGTAACATACCCATTTTATTTATAATGATATATTAATACTGATTGACCCTGTAAAAATGGATCTTTTTATTTCTTCTGCTTTTTTATGGAAGTTTGTTCATAAAAAAGCTTCAAGATTTCAGCATATTCAATATTGCTTAGGTTTTTTTTTCTTGCTAGAACCAAACAGAATTAACTTTTTAGACCTGGTCAGTATTAACTCTAAATAAATTAAAAAATATGATTTTACTTCGATTGTTATCAAGAACAATTACTTTGTGTTCATTAGTGCTCATTTGAACTTTAACAACTTCAGAATCAGATCAGAATGATACTTCGAAAACATTTGAGATATTGTTTTAATATTTTTTCTTATTCGTATTTAACATTTCTACGCTTATAATACGGCGAAAAACCTCTCGTCGGGAGCAAAGTCAATTCCGGTATGAATGAGAAATGTCCCGGACTCTACTTCTTTTGCCTTGCTTCCCCCTACCCGAGCTAGTATGGCGGCAGGCCTGCATAACATTCTTCAATGGGCAACTTGGCCGTAACAGTCGCATACAGTGCAGCGGCATGTGCATTTACAGAGTGCCATGTTTTCAGCAGGCTCTGGCGACACAGTCGTTTGTTCTTCACCGCGCTGTCAATGCATTTGTTGTTGTTGGAGAAGTAGTTGCTACGCAGCGCATTGTTGTCATTTACATCGGGAAAGTGTCTGTGTTATTATTATTATTATATGCGTCTCGATGTATTGTTGTGACTTTCGATGACTGTGCGAACACGTGGGGAGAAAATTTCGATTTTTTTGTTATTGTGAGACTTGGTACGTGCTCACTGAATATTCTAGTTGGTAGTGACAACAGTTCTCGTGGTAAGTATTCCAACCTAAATGCTGAAATATGCTTTGCTATAACGGCCAAATTGCATAAAAGGAAATCAGTTGGCTGACACAATGAAAAAATAATTCTAATTCATATCCCAAAGAACGATCCCAAAAAGATTCCGAACAAATCTAGCCCTGAAGATACTCTTTTTCTGGGAAACATTAAAAAAAAAGCATTCTGGTTTTTGTTGTTCAAAAATTTTCTTAAGGGGTTAAGATAATAACATGCAAATGATAGGTGAATGGAGTGGTAACATTACCAAAGTTTTTGATTGATAGAACCGACACAATGTGATTCTTCATATTTTGTATACATGTATATTATATGATAAATAACATCGAGAAGAGTAAAAATCACAGAATCAGCAACAATACCATGATATTTTGACCTTCGTGATCGCAAAACGAGTGATTGAAATCATATTTTTGATATACTTAGGGTTTTACAAAGAAAAATGGATAGCAACGTTGGCAATTTTCCGTTGCTTCGACACACAATAATTTTAAAAATGGAGTTTATTAACGAATAACTAAAACTCTCATTCCGAATTCCGATTAAATACAGCGTTAACTGCAGTTTTGTACAAAATTTAAAAGTTTTTGCCTAAAAAATGAAAGAATTGCGAAAGGAAAATGACTGTGATTGGATTTGATGAACCTTTTCTACGAAGAGAGTTTTGGTTACATTTAGTGCTGTTTTGTTTTAACAAATTAAAAGTACAAAAGACTTTAGAAACCAACGGACCGGGAATGACCCTTTCTAGATATGTCAGTTCAACCTTAACATAAAAGCAATATAAATACTTGCGTGTTGCTGAAAGTACGTTCTAATAAGCACAAATAATAAATTTAAAGCGTGATCATCGATTTTGATCAAATTTCAGTCAAAGGAAGCATTTGGACCACTTTTGTAGAGAAAAGTGCCTCAAACCTGCATTCATCATCAAAGAACTCGCTTTCTGGGTGGAACTCCACATTTTCCAATCGATATCGGTCAAATTGCGTAAAAAGTGTTGTGATGGCTTGTAGTTTTGGATCGGCCCTCGTATGTACGTCGCCGTCTCTCGGTCTGAGGGCGACCCTCGTTCGGAATCTTCGCATGGTCGCTCATCTATGCCGGCCCGTCTGCCTTTTCCGTGCCTTTAGTTGTAAATGCAAGTTCGCCCCCACCCCTCCCAACCATTTAACGGTATACCGTAAGCGAACGGAAAAATCTTGTCTAATTACTATTACTGGCAGACGCACCTGCGTTATCGGCCGTAATTGGGCGCTATAGAACTTAGGTACAAACAATTACTACAGATCGTAACTTTTTTCCTTCTACCATGACATTTCTACCCAAGTGTCTAAAAAACTACAACTATAAACTAATTTTTTAATGTTTTAAATTCAAATTTGAAATAAACATGAAAATAAGAAACTAAAATTCCAAAATTTATAAGAACAAGAACTGGTTTAAGCATTTGACTTTTGCTTCACATTTGACTCCCGGTTAAGAACATTATTTAATTTGACTGCAACTGGTCCTATATATGGGTATCCCATAAATGGCAGTATGCGGATATTTCAAACATAACTGGGGACGACCTAAACTCTTTGATTGACATTATGAATGACTTGCGTCTCTACTATATATAGGGCGTTTGGCACAGCTTCAGATAAACTTGGTGGGCAGACTAAAATATATTTGGTAATTGTTGGCACTGTCAGCTACCAACTCGTTATATCCGTAGTATTTGATTACGTTTTCATTAGAACAACGATACCTTACCGACCACAAATCTAACAGGAGGACACAGGTCTATTAACCCACCACGACTAATAATCCGCCAAACACCCTGTATAATTTAATTATTAATTAATGTTTTGTTTCGACACATACGCGATTCGTATGGAAATGTATATTGACTTTTAACTTAACACTATACCTCGCTCTGTCACCCCAGTCCTGATTCATCGGCCATTTCAAGCGATAAACATATTGCTTTTCGTAGTTTAATAAATTTCAGTTGTTTTCTGTCGTCGGAAACGGTCTGATTCATTTGTTCAAGTAAATTCGACTGTCTAGAGGAAATAAGTAATGTCGACGGGGCAAAGTTCAATTTCGTTAACAGCCAAACGATTTCCGGTTCTTTGGAGATTATTCAAGCGGGACACAGAATTTTAATAACAGCAATAAGCTAGCCGATTCTACTAAACCCTAATTTATATCCAAGAACACCTCTCAATGGATGAGCTACGTACAAGTATCCTGGAAGCTGATGAGGTGTTCTAACGCATTAGTTTCGATACCCCTGAATGTATATTACGTAATTTTGAATTATTCGGAATAAAAATGATTTTTGTTCTTTTGTTCGATAATATGTTGAAGTCATCGTTTCCGGAAACATTAATTCTCTAAACTTTAATTTTCTATCACCCGAGGATTCACACCGTTAAGTAGCGGCACTCAACAAAAAAAATCGCAAAATTCGAATTTAACAAAAATATTCGAAATGTTTCATTTGAAATATTCACAATTACTGCTACTAAGAAATTAGTTCAGTATATTTCGAATATTATATCGTTATTATCAGAGAGTATAGTATTATTTTGACAAAACAAAACATGTTAATAACTACTATTTAGTTGGGTATCTATTGGACGTTTGGACCTTTGGCATGGAATCTACTACAAATTTGTAGCGGAATCATATAACATATAGCAAATAGCTTCTCATATAGCATCGATGTCGAGATTTTGTAACATATGCTTCAATCATCTAAAGATTTTCTATTTCTGGACTACAAGATGGCCATTTTGACATAAAACAAAATATGTGAATAACTACTGTTTACTTGGGTATCTATTAGACTGAAACACCTTTGGCGTGGAATCTACACTAAACTACAAGTTTGTAGCGGAATAGTGCTTCACATATAGCATATAGCATATAGCTTCTCATATAGCATCGACTTCGAGATTTTGGAACCTATGCTTCAATCATCTAAACATTTTCTATTTCTGGGCTACAAGATGGCCATTGTAAAACAACTAGATGGTTATCCTCTACCCAGGTAGTAGCTCTCCTAAAAGAATGCTTAGGATCATTATCATGTTGGAAATTCTATAGAAATGATTTTTCCTCATTTGGGTTTATGACGTTTTCCAATACGTTAATGATGTATAACCAAACCAGCGTTCGTTCCTGTCGATCCTTAAAAATTTTTTAGAAATTTTCAAAAAAATCTGCTTTATTTGTGATACTTAAAGTACGATAGTCGTTTAAACAAAATATTAGCTCGCCTTGATAATTGATTCTAAATCGTCCTACCAAGTCTCTGCCAGATAACAAAACGTATTTGGTTTGATGCTATAGACAATTAGAGAACCCAATAATGCTTATTTCCTGTATACCTACTACATCAGCCATATTTCGATAAATTCCATTGAACGCGGTATTGACTTCGGACAGCGAAGTTGCCAGCGCACTTTCTACATTCTTGAAGATCGCAGCTTTACATTAAGCGCATTCTCGTAACATAAATACCATAAATATATCCCTACAGATAGTCGAGAAACAGGATACTCTATCTCCACGGAATTAAAACATTATTGTATAAAATTAATCAAACATAATCAACGCATAACTCTTGAGGCGGCACCGTCATTTAGCATCGAGAGGACTGGCACGTACGCCGTTGCCAAGTCGGCAATCATTCAGTTGATATAAGGGAATTTAATGAATTGGAGTTTTAGAATCGAAAGAAATTAAGTGACTGAATTAATTGTCTGAATCAGCTAAAACCAGCTAAACGAACCGAATTTCTGATATAATTTCAAAATTTTCTAATAACATACTGTTAATATTTTTGTATAATTAGGAGATTTCCTATATCTAACAAAAAAATCTCTGTTTGGCCTCACTTCACTTGCTTTTTCTCAAATTTCTTACCTTGACTTAAACTGAAGTAGCTGCTATGCTCTGTTTCTTAATGCGAGAGAGTTATAAACCGTAAATTTGCAATGACAGTGATCATTAAACAGGATCACAACTTAAAGGTTATATCACAAAAATTTAGTTAAATTGCAATTATAGTTTCTGATAATTTCAGTATTTCAGTTTTTTTTAAACGTGATTACAATTATAGAGATAGGCAGATAATTAAGATATTAATTATTCTAGGATCAAGTGAATAAAAACGTATATTAGTAGTTGGGATAATATGAAAATTATCACTTACTATTACTATTTAGCGTCATGTACCGAGTTTTCTGATGAACTATTGTCGTTGAGTCCAGAGAAATATTAACTTGCTTTAGAGTGTTTTGTAACGTCATTCTTTCTTCTATTTCATGCACATCACCTCTTGCAAGAGGGTTTCAACGTCCCTCGTTTTACCAAACTCTTTTAATTATCAGCAACAAATTTAGACATATTAGCCATTTTCACGAACAAAGGTTGCCAACAACTGCCAGAAAGTAATTATTAATAATTTATAATATTTGAAGTTTCACAAATCCGAATTTTTCTATTTTCCGTTCTAGTTTATAATTTAGTTCAATGTTTGAATATTTCTAATAAATTTATGTAATAAAAATTTTGCACGAAAACTGAAAAAATATTGTTTTTAATCGGTGACTGATATTTTAAAGTTGTATTTTTAAGAACATATTTTTTTAAAACATCGATCCGCCTCGTTTCTGAGATGTGTGCTTAATTCGAAGAAAAGGAGATACAAAAAAGGGAGAAATGACAAAATATTTGATAATTCTTACTAATAGTTTTCTTGTAATCAATGTTAACTGTCTGAAGGGTTTACAACAATTTCAAAATATTTTGGATGAAAACAGTTTTTATCTTCAAAAACGGAGCGTTATAAAAAAATAGCATAGCAAATTTTCTCGGGATGATATGGAAACTTCTAAAGTAATTTTTAATTTTGGTTGAGGTTTTTATTTTATGGATGCCATTAAAAGATGCATATCAAATTTAAAAGCAGATATCAAACATTATATTAAAATTATAATATTTTTTTGTAAGGAATACTTAATGAAAAATCTTTTTTTAAAAGTAAAATTCAATAAAAGTAAGTATTTTGTTCTAATTTACTGTAATATATTTATTGAAATACATCTGATTAATTCTTGAGACATTTTCATCATATACAATGTTCCGCCACTTCGGTTAAGCTTGTAGTAAAATGACAATGTATGCTTTTTCAATTCCCCAAACAAAAAAAATGTTTCTTAATTTAGTAAGCTTTTTTAAAGAATGGAAAACGGTATATAACCCATTAAAATGACACTTAACCTTGTTACTTTGGAAAAATTCGATTTTTCGAAAGTATCGACGCTCGTATACAAATTTTATATGCCGCTAACGGTCCTATGGGATCGTCATTGGTACAGAAATGATCAGCGTCCAAAAAAAAATATATTTATATATTTGTGTCTGTCCGTTCTCCGTTCTGCGTTCTCCGTTATCGTATCTGAATAACTTTCGAACCGTTGGAGCTGCAAAATTGAAATTGCCTCCTTTTTGACCCTCCTCGAGACACATAACCTTTTAAGAAATGGCCTCGATCCGACGCCGGCATCCTTTTTTTTGCGATATTTTCGACTGTTTTTTGGACATGCCGCTTCCCCGTGACAAAACCTATTGAAAAAGGCAGTTGGGGGGGGGGGGGGGCGTTAAGTATTTAAAAAAAAACAAAAATCGCGTGTGCAAGGGTCCACAAAAAAGATCATTTTTCGAATATCGTTTACGAGACCGAAAATTCAGAAAAACTGAAAAATGGGTCCCCTTATTATAGAAAATTGGCTGCAACTGAAAGATTGTGATTCAGATGTAACTTTCCTTTACGTTGCGATATAGCACGTATAGACAGCTAAAACCTTTGTATTTAAAGTTTCCACTTATTGTACAGGGTGTTCCCGATAGTCCGCGCTATATAAGAAATGTGTTAAGTGTCCTAAGTTTGCAGATATCAAGTTCAGGTTTACCAGCGAAGTAAGGATCCGTGTTGGCATTTAAACTGTAGAAATGGGGTTCAATCAAATTTCACCAACTATCTTTTTTTAGAATTTTTTTTTTAGTCATTTTGTCGTCCAGAAAAAAAATATTTCCTCGAAAACCCGATCGACAAAATTCTTGAACCAAAAGAAGCGGAATATCCAGTACTATAACTTTTTTAAGATTTATTAATTATAGCCAAAAATATAAAAGACCCTGAAAATTGTTCTTTTCCAGAATAAATTATCTACCGTAAATCAAAATTTGTAGAATATATGCATAATTTTTGTATTTACCGTTTTTGTCTATCACATGCGCTGTTCGAGATATTTGAAAAAATTCAAATGAAAATCACCATTTCTCGCCATCTAGACGTGATGGCGTCATTATTTGTAAAATATTTTACTATTCGTCAAAGTTTGTTGTAACTTTGGAGTCCAGCGAGACGTGGAAGATATTATACAGGGTGGGGAACAATAAAATTACATCGATTTTGCGAAAGTTCTATAGTAGTCCGCAGGAGCACGGTAGAAGAACAATGTGTCTCTCTACGACAAGAAACTGCGAAGCGAAGTTTACTTGGTATCTACAAAAGCAATCTACTCCTGAAATTTGGATAGTATTCTCCAAAAAATGAATACCGTTCTAAGACGTTCAGATTCGCCATATGCGACAAATTAACATTGCTAAGGTTGTCTGCTTGGTTGCTCGTCGCACGGCAACCGAAATTATTAATTCGCCTATCCGATGAATCAAAGATAAGGCTGCCCAAATAATGCATACGCCGGCCTTGGAGGATCGTCAACGGGACACCGTCAGCGGCACCGTCACAGTCTGGGGGTCTAGAAAGGCTCTTCGTAGCACCTATTTTCGTTTTGTGTTACGAACATTCCCGTCTAGTTAATGTAACACTGCTTTTTATTATCACCGCCGTGGAATGAGGAAACCAAAAGCGCAGCGCTTTATTTATAGATGACATGTCCGATGGCTGCCGCGGAGTTGCCAACCGTGTGGAGTTATAAACGGTTGGGTTTCGACGGGAAATTTAGATCGGGACGAGGCGACCATCTCTCAATGTATCAGGGATATTTACCCTATTACTTGGCTGTCGTCACCGTTCTTCAGTTAGACATCTGTGATCCGTCCTAATTGAAAACTACAAGTTACCCTTTTTCTTTTGTTCTGATATCGAAACTGTATCCAATTGAGGGAGTAAAAATTACTTTTCTAAGATACCCATTTATGCACCAATCGTGTTAGTTTCATTACACACTATAGTATTATGAATTTGTGCCTTTTGATGATTCTGCTTTTGTTGATACAGTAGAAAATATATAGTATGCAACACTTTTAAAACACTGGCCTCGCTTTTATCAAACTCTATCCTATTTGTCGTTAAAGTTGTTACGTTACTTTACAGAGATATCGTCATCCATTCGGTTACTAAGTATAACTCTGGATTGCCATTTAAAATTGGATCTTTACGCTAATTTGGTAACTGAAATTCTTAGAAAATATCCAATTTTAAACTTTAAAATTGAACCAGCTAGTCACCCCTACACCACAAAATCAGTAGCTCTGTCCGAGTGCTCCTAACGTTCTGCTTAACAGCTAAAAAAAAACTAAAATAAAAATTTCAAATCAGAAATCTTATATATAAAAATAATTAATTAACCAATTTTCCATTGACATCTAAATAAAACAATATGTCTTTGTTAATTTTTTTAAAAAATTCCAGAAATTTGTGTAGAAAATGATAAAGGACTTTTAGTAAACTTTAAACTAAGTTCTAAATATTTTTTGCCTCTGCGATAATTTTTTGTTTATCTATAATAATTTTAAAATTACTTTTCGTAAACTTTTATTTTTTATAAAGTAGTAAATAAACACAAATTTATTTATTTACAAGAGTAAAAAGTAAAGTGAAAATAAAATTTGAGTGTTTGCATTTTGAAGGGGTTTGCGCGCACCCTCTTTAGTTTGGTTATAGTTAAGAGTGGGAGGGCAATGGACATTCGGAATACGCTGTGTATAAAAAAATTAATATTAATTTCACAATAATATCGTCATACTGCAATGAATTTGTTCGTATCCGTCACAAAAGCCTATAAAGAGGTGTAAAAAGGAACTGGTATATTTTTTTGGCGTTTGCTAGTTCAGATGGTCATGTCTCACGTCCCTCTGTCAATGTATTCATGTTGTTTTGCAAAAAAAAATATAGTAACATGTTTATAAACCTTTCCAGTCACTCTTTTATTAAACACTCGGTCTATTTGTGCCAAAACAAATTTTCGACTATAATGTGTTCGATAATATACTATTTCCTCAATGCAGTACAGTGTTTTTATTGTTATATTTACATTTTAGCAGAGGCTTAGGTTAGCTTTATATACCCAGCCCGTATTTAAAAATACATTTATAGATCAACAATTAAGCGAAAACCTAGGTTATTCAAAAAAAAAACAAATCACAGATCAGATCAGAGACAGTTTTAATCCAATATACAACAATTGAGTGAGGACATTAAAAGAATGATTGATGTCATATAGAAACTACATCCTTAAGGCCGAAAATGCGGTCACAGAGGATCCGACTTCTATCTTGCCAGAGATTTTCACTTACAGGGCCTGAAGCACTGAAGAGATTGTTCATGGTTTTGTAAAGTTTTTTTTTTGCTCCTCAACAACAGATCGCTCAGTTGAATGGATTTTCTAACGCATTTATTACTTAACTGATGACACTATATTAAGAGCATTAGCACGAGTTAACAATATCTTGTGGCTCTAATAAAGTTCCTTTTTTCGCTGTGCGAGATTGTGCACATGCTTTGGTTAAACCCATTTCTCTTATTTTTAACTTAGCCCTAGCAACAATATCTGAGAGGAGGCCAAAATTATTCCCGCCCTAACAAAAGGAAAAGCATCTGAAATATCCAACTACAGGCCTGTATCGATAATATCGCCTTTTGCGAAGGCCTTCGATATGTCGCTGCATGATAGTATTTGTAACCAAATGAAACACACAAACCCACAAACAACATGGTTTCCTTAAAGGTCGAAGCACCATCAGTAATTTGGCTTGCTTTGAAGAATTCACAGCTAAGGTTTTCGACGACGACGAGACGGGTGGATGTTGCTATACACGGACTTTTCAAAAGCCCTTGACCGGGTGGACCACACTGTACTGCTCTTTAAACTGAGAATGCTTGGATTTTGTGATGATCTTGTGGCATGCATAACAGAATACAGTATGTGGAGCTCCGCGGTCACTCATCGCTTAGGTTCATGGCTAGTAACGGCGTTCCCCGGGGTACCAATTTAGCGCCACTGATATTCTTGCTTTTCATTAATGATATAGTAGCTAATGTTGATAGTCAAATTTTGCTCTATGCTGATGACGTGAAATTGTTTAGAATAATGGATAGTGTGGGCGACGATGTTTCTCTGCAGAATGATTTGGAGATTATTGGTTCTCGGTGTGCTTCTAATAACCTACCCCTAAAATAAATGTTTCGCAACGACATTTTGAAACAAAACTAATACTATAACTTTTAATTACCATCTGGATCATTATTATTATTATTAAGAAAACATTGCACTCAAAATGCTGGGATTCATAGTGAGAAACTCTAGAGGTTTTGCAAGGGAAAATACTTTAAAACTATAGTTATGCGCTCTCGAAACTAGAGTACGGTACATCACTCAAATTGAAAACGTACAGAGAAGTTTTCTGAAATTTCTTCACTTTCATGTAAATAGTTCTACCCGGCTAGGGGACTACCACAGAGTGATTTATTACTCATATTTAAGATTTCCTCAATGTTGAATCGTAGGAGCCATCTTTCATTTCAGTTTTTATATAAACTTTGCAATTCATTAGTGGATTGCCCTGAGTTGCATCACCTAGTATTTCACCTAGTAACTCCAAGGACCAATTTTTTATTGACGTTTTTTGTCTTAGTCGCCCACCGTTTACCACATTAATTAAAAGTAAATTTGGAATATTACAATGGATTGTATGATTCACTATTACTTTGCTGGAGTGAATATAGTTGACTACTTATTATAGTTAGAGTTATAGTTCTCAAGATGAAATTTTCTTCTAAATGAATGTTAATCTGTTAGACAATAAAGATTATTATTATTATATTATTATTAAAGCGTTTAAGAGAGCATTATAAGTGCAATATTAAATAAAAATGCGAGGGCATTCTTATGAAAATTATTTCCTATTAAATAATTAAAATTAAATTAAAACGAGTATAGAATTTTTCTATTCTTTTTTCTATTTTTTCACATTTTTTTTGTGAAAAACGCATATATAAAAATATCAATGACTTTTTTTGATATTTTATAATTCAAATTAAACTAAAAAACAAGATTCTTATTTTCGATATATACAAAGTTTAAAAAGTGTTACTTCAAAATTCTGACTGTTGACACAACTTGAATATCAAGATTAATTACTAATGATATTAAAATCTATATTATTGTATATTATAATGTCAAATAAACTGATATGCAAAAGAAAGAAAAGAAACTGTAATTTATACAATTATTATAAAATGAAAAAACAAAAATGGAAATGATTTTTAGTATTAAAAAAATGTCTACACTGTTATCGGATATACATACACTGTATTCGGATATAATAATAATTAGTCATATATTTGTCATATTTGCCTCAAATCAAACCAATCTTTGACATCAATCCGGTATAATTTTTTAAAATCATTTCTAATAAAAAATATTTAAAAGAAATAATTAAAAAAAAAAATTCGAAAAATTGTCTTTGTTAGCACTTAAAAACATAGGTTGTTGATTTAAAACTATAAACTATAATAATTTCCTTTTGTAAAATTAAAGCCATTGTTTTACCCTGTGGAAAACACTGTCCGACTTTTCTAGGCACCCAATTTTGTCCTTGTTGCTCTCGGGCATTTGCCTTTTTCTCAGTATACGCTGAGCAACAAAGTATACATAAAACGGAGCATTAAATTAAGCAATTACAGTAATGTTTCATTAGACACCACAGAACCTGCAATTGCTAACATAAGGTACATTGATTGCATTAACATAAGTCGTAGTTAAATGCAGACGTCTGCAGATATAGCTGCGCGTACAGCGCGTTTATTAGCCAATTTGACACCACTGTCATTACCAATAATTGTGCAATTCGACGACACCAAATTGATTATTAATATATAGTTGTCTCCGTAAAAACATCGCCCGAAATTTATTTCTGTTGGTATAAATGGAGGCCGCGATTCGACATCGTGTCGCCCATAGTCCAATTGCAGTCTGATAGGTGCCTTATAATCATAAGCAATGCCTTCCCCGTTGGTTCGTAACTTAGACGCACATGTGATATTTCTTTTCTTATCTTGTCATATTCAAGAAAATAGGGGAAAATGTGCCCTATTGATAAAATTAATAACACATTAATTTTATGAATTATCTCCTTGCGATATTAATTAAACTAAAAAACAAGAGGCTTATTTTGGATAGTTACAAAGTTTGAAAAGTGTTACTTATATATCTCACAAAACAGTTTACAAAAGCAGCAAAATCAACATAGTTTCTCATATAATTGGGTGTTATTCATGCAATTACGCAATATGGTACATTGCGTAATTGTATGAATAATAATTATATGAGAAACTATGTTGATTTTGCAGCTTTTGTAAACTGTTTTGTGAATTATATGAGAAACTACGCAATATGGTACATATCCCCTTCCGTATTCATGAATTATTAGGTATCATTTTTAGAAGCAGTTCAGCGCATTGAAACTCTTTATAACAATAATGTTATAGTCTTGGGTGACAATGATGAAAAAACTTTGACTATCAATTGCATGCTAGATTTTTTTATCATGAAACTATACAATTCTGTACTAAATCGTACGGGAAAGCTTCTTGAATTAATGGTATCCGCGGAAGCCCGCGATATTGTATGGTCTGTTATAGATATAAGAAAATGACCAATTGCTTTTAAGGGTGGCCATTAACATACAATGCAACAAGATTGTTACCTAAAGTTTCCGAATTTAAATTCAGGTAAAATTGCGGTCTGTAATAGAAAATAATTTTATACCTACCTGTGTTTAACATTCTTTGGTTTGGTATACTACTAAGTTTAAGTTTATTAGTAACCATTCTTATTTCGTGTGTAATACAGCGTGCGTTCAATCGTGTTCGAATTATGCAAAATATGTGCGAGTCTAGTGTATGTCAGGAGATGCTCCCGCCCAAATGTAGAAAACACTATTCTATCGAGACTAAGGAAGTTATAAGCAATGTATATTTGACTCTCATTGAACGTGGTGCCAGCAAGCAAGCATCTTTAGAATAAACGGTCACAATGATGAAAATTCCAACATCAGCTGTATGGAAAATTGTGAATAATCCCATTTCAGCGAGGAAAAAAAAAAGCGATGTGATCAAGATATAATACGGCGTAAAATTTACCAGTTATACGAGGAACAAAGCGTGCCTACATTAGATATCTTAATTAGGAGGCTTGAAAAAGATGAAACCGGTGTTAAATGAGGCGGAACTACCTTATGGGTTTTAGATTTTAAAAATTTTACAAAAGGCAAGTTTTAAAGGAATCTTTTAGAATTCGGAAATGGCGACTGGAATATCTAGAAAAAAATATTATTTACAGAGAACAACAAAGGCCAATTATTTACTTGGATGAAACCTGGTTCGACACTTATGATATCCCGGAAAAGGGTTGGGTTGACTCAACTGATAAGTGTAAAACAAACGCGCCATCAAAAAGAGGTAAAAGAATAACAATTTTGCATGATGGCTCTAAAGATGGTTGGATTCCAAATGGACTTTCTCTGTCTGCGAAAAATATTAAAGATTCTTCTTTAGATTACCATCAAGACACCACCTCTGATTTATTTGAAAGTTGGTTGAAAAACAAACTATTTCCAAACATTCCTCCTAATAGCGTCGTGGTAATGGACAATGCAAGTTATCACAGTACACCGTTGACCAAAACCCCTTCCTTACGACAACGACATTTATTTCCACGAAGATTATACCAAAATACCAAAAAAAAAAAAAGCAATTAATTGAGGTTCTACAAAGCTTGAACCTACAAAAGGAATATGTCTGTGATAATTATGCAAAAAATCTAGGGCATACGGTTTTAAGGCTTCCACCTTACCACTGTATATTTAATCCCATTGGCACCAACTGAAATCTGCCATTCGTCGTAACAATATTTTTATCCGTGTTAACTCCAATGTCCTCAAACTTATAGAAACCGAAGTTTTTAACATCCCTTCACAAAGTTGGGCAAATTCTGTTAAACATATAGAAAAAGCAGAACAATCGTATATCCATATTGCAAATAATATAGAACAGATAATAATTAGAACAGGCGATGATAGCGATAGTGATACTGATATGTTATGTGAATAATTTTAAGTAATTTATGGAGGTAATAAAAACAATTTGTAATTTTATTTTAGATTTAAACATAAATACGTACATAAATAAATAAATATTGTTTAGTATCTTTCCTAACAAAACCCCAAATAATTAAATTCTAAGCAAAGTACGGACCTGTTCCATATTTCATTCCTACAGCTTGCCCGGGTTTTTCCTTAATTTCTTTCCTTATATCTATGAACATACTTTACCTCTTGTTAACGAAAGTCGAGATCATCCTGAATTGAATATTCGCGTCCCTCAATGAGCAACTAATAGATTTCAAAAATGTTACAATTTCAGAAAGGCACATTACGTAAAATATAACCGATTTGAAAAAAAAAAACAAAGCAAAAATTCACAAAAAATACAAAAATCCGGTGAAACGACGAAAAAATGACTTTAGGGCCTGAATTCCATCTTTGTCTTATTTTTAAAAAAGTCACGTAAGTAATTATATACCAATCAAAATCCTATGCAATTTTTCAAAAATACTAGTATAGTAACTCTGTCAAGAATATTATCTCACTATCAGCACAGCTAACTAATCTAGTACAGTTTACTCTATACGAAAAAATACTAGATAATCAACGAAAGGTAGATGCCATATATACAGATTTTAGTAAGGCTTTTGACAAAATTAGTCACGCAGCTTTACTTCAAAAACTTAAGAGGTTTGCTACCTGAGTGGTAGGTAGTGTACTACAATGGGTACAAATATAACCAATACGTCACATCAGGGCTACCACAGGGTTATAATTTAGGCCCACTCTTGTTTCTAATATTTATTGATGACGTTATTTCAGTTCTCAGCAATACTCAAACTCTATTATTTGCGTATACCTCAAACAACTTACACTTTAACATGGGGAACTGTAACGGTCTGAGTTTCAGTCGAAAAGATAAAATTACTGGTTTTCCATAACGAATTGCAAATGTAATTCTCGATTGTCTTACAGAGACTAAAGATCTCAGTACGCATTATTTGTGTTGATCCCTATCTTTTCCTGTCATAGCTGGGTGGTGTACAGAAAACATTTTTGAAATACCTTGTATTCAAAGCTGATGTTGCCTATCCAACGAAAGGTTTAGATTGTGAATTTCATTTAAATAGATGTAATATAAATAGCCTTGAACCGAAACGCAAGAGCGTATCAGTTATCTTCATTTATAAATCTTCTTGTGCTAAGGGCAGAAGACTTATTATAACTAATATAAACTAATCATAATAATTTGTAAAATGTATGTGATATATTTAACTGCAGACTGAATGGATTGAGAAAGGTTGTGGTCTGGTCCACGTAAGCTTTGTACAACCTCAGCGTCGATTGCAAACTGTCTTAATTGTGTACCATAGAATAGAACATATGCATGCATCCACTGTATCTTGTTCGACTGTTGGATTTTACTCTTTGCTTTTCACCTGGTGAAATGAAGGAGTAAAATTAGAATTATACGCTAAACGTTTAATCAAAAGATTCATACTTTTTATTTTGCTTTATTCAATCAAATTTATTTTATAATTTATATAATTTATAATTTTATTTTATAAGTACAGTCATTAGTGGCTAAACTGTATTAAAAATTAAACACCCTGAGGAGTGTCTACTGGATACACTGGGTTACTTTAGGAATAGGGCAAAGTACAAACTCGTTACATAGCGACGAGACGAGTACAGAAATTTGTTTCTGTTTTTGAAGGGCTGACCAAAACCTTCTTGTATTGATAGGATTGTCAGTTACCTACTTGAGAATATACCGACTTCAAAGCTTTTGCGCAGGGATCTTTGGCTGATTTTCTATTTGCGATTACCTACGTTTTTGAGTTTTTCTATGGCACGTTTTTGGGATTGAAAAAAGTAACTCAAAAAATATTTGTTCGTGAATTTTGAATTTTTAAAATTTCGGGCAAGATCAATAGTTAATTGTGAAAGTAGTCGTCAGGGTTTCCACACATTTAAATGGTTTAATTATAAATTGATTTTTCTTTAATAAACTGTTATGGATCTGATGGCGCGACTATCAAATTCCGTTAGATAAAACGAATCCTTATCACCTCTGGCGTTTCGTAAAAACCTAAAAACAGTGTTTTTGTTTTCTTTAATATTGGGCACCATTTCTTGAAAAAGTGTGTCACGTTTCGTCTTATCTAAATGTACATCGTCGAGACCTAATTGTGATAAGGCCGAATTTAGATACTGGTTCGGTGCATTTAGTTTGGGACATTTAAATTCCAACCCAAAGGTAAATCCGCTGTTTCACCCAAGAAAGATCAGGCAAACAGTAATAGTTTTTACTGATTAATTTACTGTGTTATGTTTCATTGCTTTATTAATATAGTTTAATTACCTGTCTAAAATTTCTACATTAAAAGAAAAGCAATAAATATAATTTTTAAAAAATGGCAACTGTTTTGCGTAATTAATGTTACTTCGATGACCGAAATTATTAATATAATATACCACTGCGATCAACTAATATTAATGTTGTAAATACATTGGATTAAATTTTTTGTGGTTATAAACCAGATTGAATTAATAATTTAAGCATTAATACAGTGACCAGATACAAAACTGTTATAAAAATTTTAATGTCTCTTGGATATTAACTAATCAAATAAATACCTGATGAACAAATTCCGTAGTGAATAAATTGACTTATTTTCCAAACCAAATCAAACCAGGATTTGCTTTAAAATCTCAATATAAACCCCTTAGAAAATCTTCATTATTACTTTTCAAATGTTATAAAAAATGCTTTTCATAATTTTATTAGATTGAAGCAGCCTTAAGTTTGTTTTGTTAGTGTTAGTATTACAAAAATTTTGGGTATATATCTAGATAGTAAATGACAACGGACGTATACTGCATGAAGATATTAGACAATATGCAAATTAAGAAAACACTTAATGCGTGCCTTGTCAAATTTTAATTATTGTGGCCTTGTGTATGGGTTCTGCTTGGGCAATGACGATTCGGGAGCGACTAATGTTAGGTATGAAAAAGATAGAGAATTGGACTAGCATATTCCAATATTACAAATCAATGCATAACCAATTGTTGAACATTTTTAAAACTAAATTGAATGTTCAAAATTTATTATAAGGACTTAAGCAATTATTACTTTCTTCAATTTGTTTTGAACTATTGTGCCACGTATTGATTCAGTGGGGTAACCGATTCGTTTCGATATTGGTGTTTCTAAAACCTATTATTGAAAATAAAAGTAATTGGTTAATTTTTTTATTATATATTAGGAAGTCAATTATAATAATATATATAATATAAGTAATACTCTCTAGTCATTGACATAATCTAATGGCTCCATTTTTATATCAATATAATGATAATGAGTAATTGGGGAGATGCATATTAGTATTAAACACCGACATATTTATCAGCTTAGGGTTGTAGAACAGCGTCTTGGCCTTTCTCAGACATTGCTATAATAAAAAAAAACATTGTGCTTACTCCATGTAATCATTAATATGAGGTCAGTTATTTTTTTTGAATTAATTGTCATTATACTAGTATATCTACATCATAACTACGAAGGGTTTTAAGTACACTTTTATTGCGTCGGAACATGCGTTTAACCTAGTTTCGGATGCCACCGGTCCTTGCCCTCTAATGCTTTCCTCGTTCTACGGCCTCGAAAGTTCAATGCCACCAACCCTTATTGGGGGCACCCCTTATCCCTGAAGGCAGGTCTATTTTTAACCCTGTGGATTTTAGATTGGTTAAAGCGACACTTCCCAAAGAAGGCTTTGAGGAATTGAGGGTTAATAATGCCAGAAAGTATTATTTAATATTTATTCATTTTTCCTTTATATGGTGCTAATTTTATCTAATATTTTCTCATTTATTATTCAGTTCTTATATAGCCGGCGCCGTTTTTGAAGTATCTAAACAATTTGAAGTAAATGCAAAATATAAATCACCACTTTGCGAATATATAATATATACGGGGTGTTTTTTGATTTACTAAAATATCGTTTCTTGGATTTTTTTTTAAATGCCAGTACCTAAGTTTGGGAGATTTTAGAGAGCAAGAATTTTTTTAAAAATGTTGTGCTTTTCTGTGGTCGAAATAACGCAAATAAGATCTGTCCCCGCCAGTGCCGACTTAACTAAACAAACCTTAAGTTTTCAACGGCTTGCGCCCCAATCATGTGAATTTTTATGATTTCAAAAATTAAATGGTACATTTTTCATTAGTTTTAGCGAGGAATTCGATGCCTTTTTATTAAATTTAGAAAGTTATTAACCAAATAACGCTCCCTGTCGTTTAGTTTCCTTATATATACCGAGTATACCTATATATATTCCAACTCTAACGTATTGTTGGGTTTAAGTAATAAAAATTATTTATCGTTCTTTGAGTAAAGAAAAATTAACAATAAGTTTAAGGATAAAATCCCTTTATACAAGGGAATGCTTGGCATCTGCCAGCTGTTGATTTAAATTATTTAAAACAACTCCTAATACCGGCATCGTAGGTATAATGTATGAATTGAGTATATTATAATCAAAAATAAATTTAACATTAATTTTTTGAAGTCCTCGTTGAGTTTATAACTAAAATAAATCTGATTTTTCCTTAAGCATCGCGCACATAGGTATGTGTGTGTATTTGGTATAAATGCCGCTCTACAGTACAACCATTTTACATTTTACTTCATAAGAAGCCTGGACAGCTTTCTTGCGTCCCTATATTAGGAACTGTGTGGGGGAGAAGGATTTAAATTACTAAAAATAGACTTTTGGCCCAAATTTCTTACCATTTCCACACAAAATTTTTCACAAAATAACTCTTTTTTTCGGTTTCACTTCCCATTTTTTTTGCAGGAATGTTTTATTTGAAAGTCTTAATTAATTTTGTCATTAATTAATAAAAATCAACGCACTGTTGGGGTTTTCGGGGGCGGAAACGCCTGTATAATTCAAATAAATCACTTATCTAGGGTTTTATGTGTGGTTTTATTTAAAAAAAATATACTCCGGCTGGTGGGAGACACGCATGTTTCACTTCCGCTGAAAACCCCATTTTCACGGATAAAAAAAAATATTTTCGGATTTAAAATTATAACTTTTTCACGCAAAACGGTCCCCCTGGATCGACCCGATTGATTTAAAATCATTTATTGTGATGTTAATCTTCTCGCAATGGTAATTTGGGGGTGAAATCGGGACAATTTCGTTGTTTGGGCGACAAGAAGTTACCCGACGCGAATATATTGACATTCAGCGGGCGGAAAGTGTCGCTAGGCTTTATTTTCATATGTCGGCACATAAAATGCCACAAAAAGAGGGTAGTTCTGGATCCCGCGGGTAAGGAAACCTCCTCGTCGCGTTGATAAGTTCGGGTTTTGATTAAAACCCACTTAAAATGTGTCAAACGACGCACAAAATGATTTACCAGACAGTCGCTATCAAAATAATTAGTGCCGGCTCGCAGGGGTTGAAATACGGGCCGTTTTAAGGGATCGCTCAATTAAACATTCGCTTCGTGAACGTATCGCCGCGGGATTTGCTCTCGGAAGTGTTCCCGCAGACTCAAAACGCATTTTTTCGATAAAATCAACGCGAAAAAGTTCTGAAAAATTTGCAATAGCTCCAAATTTTGGGTCATAACGCGCAATTAATATCAACCGGGCGAGGAGCGGCCATTTTGCGACGTCTCCTCTCACGTCGCGCGACCGCCGACTCGGCGACTTTCATCGCGAAATTTCGGCCACTTCGCAACCCCAAAAGTGGCCGTTTTCGCACTCGAAATTTGCCTACGCGGGACCGACGCTACCCTGCCACGTTCGGGGATGGTTTCCGTGCGTGTCGAGGGCGAAATCACCCTTAAACGCGATTCCCCTTCCGCGAATCGGCGCGAGCGTTCTGCGCGTGTGCGATGACGTGCGCGCCGATATCGCCGTCTCTCTCGCACCCGTCCCAAAGCCCGGTTAAGAATTTCAGACGATCCTCGGTTGGTTACCAAGCGATAATATGAGAAGGAAGAAAACATTAGTCCGGACACAGTCGTCACGTATGTTTCGCGAATATTTTTGCCGTCGCCGTTCTCTGTGCGGATACGTTGTGGTGCGAACGTTTTTTCGAAAGAGGATTTGGACGTGACGTCGTGTCCGACCGGCGACGTAGATTTAAGTAAGTTTTTCGGCATGTCGGGTCGGGTTTGTCGTCCAAGGGTTTATTTTTTTTTTCAATTCGACACGCAGCGAATCGCTGACCGATACTGCGTGGTACCCGACGACGATTCGATTTCGTTGCGGATTTTTCGCGACAGGAGGCACGGCCCAAATTCATACTTGGCCCGGCTGGAATCTAATTGTATTAGAATGTGGGGGACTCGTGTGTATGTGTCTGTGTCTGGCCCGATATAGGGGGCTCCGTTTAGGAGAAGTCAAACAGCCAAAATATACACAGTCATTCGTGATTTTTTTTTCGGTTGTCTCTAATGGCGGACCGCTATTTGTTTTACGCGAGCGGTCTCGTCGCGTTATACGAGGGGGCGGATTTTTTCGGACCGTTTTCGCGCTAGACCCGAAGAAAAAAAAGTTGGTCCTAACAGTTTCGTCTGGAAGGTCGTCGACCTCGTGAGAACTATCGGCCTCCGCGAAACTATTTGGCAAATAATTTTACGCAGACGAATGTATATTTAGAAAGTTGTCGGCGAAAAAGTCGCTAAAAATATTTTTCGACCGTCACCGCTCAAGTATTTTTAGGCGATGACGTAAATTTTGCGACCCTTTCGAAAGTTTTCCGTTTAGTTCAAAAGGGCGCCTTCTGGATAAACTTTAACCTATCAAAAAAAAATTGCAATGACGAAATGGATGGAGACTTCTATACAGCTTTCGCTACGTATGTGCGCTTCGGTATTACAAATTAAAAAAAAATGTCGTTCTGAGAGTTAGAAGGATACGTTTTAACTCCATTTATGGGTTCCTTTCTTGGAATTCTTTCATCTTTCCTCTGCGATTTATTGCTTGGGTAAAGTATCTAATTTGACCTCAAATCAACTAGAGTTCAAAGATTGTCGCAAGTGCTTGAAATTTTCTTCTTAAACTGGACAAATTTTGCTGGAACCCATTTTCGATAAGCGGGTGCTCTTATGAATAGATGCCTATAATAAATTAGCCCTCGATGTGATTAAAAATCTCCCAGAAGCGAACATAAGGCAAAGGTACGGAAAAAAAAATAGGTACTTAAATTGAATGAAAAGGATTGAAGAGATGTTAATTTGTTAGATAAAGAAAAAAAATTAGTTCGTGATCTGGCAGAGGTTTTTAATATAAATAATAATAATATAATAATAAATAATTAAAACACAAATGTAGATGCATATATTTCTTAGAAGTACTCCCTAAATTTGTGGGACCGCGAGTGTCCGTTTATGGGAACTTTCACGCAAATATTAATTAGAAAACACCCCGTATTGGTGGGCGTGGGGATCTCGGAGGCCTTACGGTCGACGAAAGCGATACGGGACGCGCGTCTGCGCGCGAGATCAAAGTGTGAAATGAGCTTAATCGATGGAATGCCGCCCGGCCGTAGACGTCAGACCGAATTAGGTAGCCGCGGAGGAACATTCCCAGACATCTCACCTTAAACACGGTCAGATGTGAGAGCCTGCGAAATTATTCATAACGAAAGTATGAACCGCCTCTCTCTATATATATACAATTTCAGCTATCGCAAGTTTGGTCTATTAGATCTAGACGTTCATTGGCGGGCCGCCAGTTCGTTGAACCCTCCCCGGTAATACGTAAAGTATGTGCATACGTATTAACATAATCGCATTAATAGCGTGCGTACATAGAGGGCAGTAATAAAACTAGGCACTCGCATATACAGGGCGGCGCAATCGGAATACTATAGACGTTAAAAATTACTATAAAAAGGTCGACGCCCACCGACTTGTTTGTTTCAAATTTTTCAGATAATTTGAGATATGTTTCGTGTGCAACGTCCTAATATACAGGGCGTTTCAAAATAAATGCGTCCACTGTCGGTTGGAGAATCCCGGTCAATTCCTAAAAACGTAGGTCATGAAATACTTAGTTTCTACGATATGGATGGGGTGTTATTTTTACGTTCGTAAACGAGACAAGATGTGAAAAACCTGAACAGTAAAAAAGTTGTACTTTTACTAGTTTATTTAAAGTAAATAACAAAAATTGCAAAAAAAACAGCGTCATATATCTCTATTCGTTAGGGTACGACCCGAGACGCCACGTTGAAGCAAAAACATCCCGTAGTCATTGTTATAAAGGACAAAATTGCAAGAAAATTGTAATAAAATAGTTTTTTAAATATTGGGGCATGTTATCTTAAACACCCTGTAGAGTTAGAGTACACCCTTTTTGAAATACTTTATCATAAGTGACGTTTGACACGAAATCTTTTACAATTTTATTATTTTAAAAATTAAAGCAAATGCAACCTTTTATATTATTATTTTTTTAGTGACACACATTTTTTGTCAAAATTCAATAAAAATTAAAAAAAACTTATAGCCCTACGTGTTTAATTTGATTTTTTTTTAATTTGCCTTTAATTGTTAAGTATTTTTTCATTAAGTTGTGTTTAGTAATTGGCGAAATTACCAACTCAAACCGTTAAACAGCTATTTATTAAAATTTTACTGTGATCCCCACATTTCAAATGGTTTTTCCATAACAGATCGACGAAGTTTCCGATGGCATGTCGTGTATATATTGGTTTCCTACACCTACGTAATCGTATTAAAAATGGCACCCGACTTGCGAAACAATGGTCGTTCTTATCGGCGACGCAGGTTCGTGACGTGCGAGCGCGTATTTTAAAATGTTAAAAGTCCAACGCTGTTTATGAGTAAAAGTGCGCGTATAATATATAGTGTGTGAACGTTATATCTGGGGACATAAAACTTTAACTACCGTCGATAGGGGAATTATTGCTGACGCCAGCAATAAACGTCAAACAAAGGGTACAATTATCCTCAACGTTTTCCTTATCATCTCCGGAAATAAGTTTGCCAATAATCCACACTGGTGCGCGAGGTGCTAAACAACTGCCTTTTTATATACAAATATAATCTGATTGAATATTGCAAAGCCAATATAGATATATCTACTAAAATGTCTACTAAAATCAGCGTAAAACTTAAAGTAATTGAAAACTTATTTCGTCTAAAATAACAATTTAAGTCACTAATTGCGCACTACTATTAATTTATTTCACGATTTATTGTTTCTTCCGGTGCGTTGATCAAAGGTTTCAATGCCTTCAGCGAAGTTTCGATTCGTTAAAGATAAAATCATCGTCAAGAGTTAAAATAACATTCTTCACTGTCTATCCGTTTTGCCAGTACCAAATTTCAACAATTACATCTTTTCAACAGGGTCGTGAGCGAATTTAGGAAAGGACAGGATATTCCGGAAAAAGTCAACTTTATTTAATAGTCGTATCATAAGTCAAGTGTCTCAATGTATTTTACGTAACAAAAATATTTGGTATGATATTTTCTGAAGAAATTAGGAAGTGCTCAGTATATTAAGTATTCGATTCCTTAGACTTCGGCTCTTAAAGACACTATATACGTCCCATTCGCATATGAACAAAATTAACGTGAATCTCAGTTGACAGACAAATAACTAATGTAGTCCCGCTTGTCGGTAAGCAAACTTCGAACACAGTTCTAATGCGTCTGCCCGTGACAAATTGTTTCCGACTACAAATGGAACTTATATTTTATTTAGAAAAACACCTAATAAAAATGCCTTTATCTGTTATTAATTCTTTTAAAAAATCCTGCAATACGAAAAAAATCTCATTCTCATCATATAATCAATTTATTTGTATAGAATAACATCGTTTCACTATTTACAAATCTTCTGGATTCTTCCAGCGTTGTTTATAAATAAAACTCGCTGACATTTCGCCAATCGTCCTGTTGGCTTCTCCAGAACTTCACCGAAACCGTTTAGGTTAAACTCTGAAGAAGCCATTCAAGCTCTAAAGATGTCAACAGGATGATCGAAACGTTAGTGAGTTTGATACCCAGGAGAAATCTACAAGATTTGTAAATAGTTATACAGTAGCCCAATCTGCTTAGAAAGCATTCTGTAAAGTACAGTTCCTGTCTGTGATCCAAACGATCTACTGCGATTCCTCCTAGCTGTATCTGGATTCATTTCTCTGAGTGATGTAGCTCGTTGCCGCTAGTTTAGTTACGCCCAGCAGGTGAAACGCATAAGTCCTCAGACCGTTCCGAGCTCTTATGAGTCTGTTTTTATTCTTTTTTTTTTTCATTTACATTAAGCTTGGTGACCGATCGTTAGTAGAGTTAGCATTATTTTTGCGATCTTTATTATGCAGATTACGTTGACCTGTCTTCATCCTCGCCACCGTTACCGGGAGCCTGTTTCCATCATTTTTTTGAAGACTCGTTTTGCTGTGGTACTCAAGCTGGCGTCACTTTATTCTGACTTATTGTCTCGTTGATTGCTTAATGACGATGCCAAACTAACTTGGATGATATGATTTATTACGAATCTCTTTCGTGTTTATGTCTCTTCCACTGTGTTCTAACGAGTTAATATCTATTTGGAATACTGTTGCTGGAAAAATGAAAATTTTGCGCTTATATTCTGTATTTTACTTATCGAACCTATCTGCAAAATGCCACCACCAACCCAGGAAAATCCAACTCTTGTTTTCTACCCTGATAACTATAACTTGGCTTTTCTGTCACTGTTCGAACAAAAAAAATGTTTTATTAATATCCCATGCATAATTTTACTCGCTTCTTAAATATACGTTTTGTTTTTAACAGTGATTGAGGCTTCGATTTTGATTGAAAAAATGTGAAAAGTGCTGGGTAAGAAATAAGGTTAAAACAAAGCGCTGTCACACAAAATTTTCAAATAAAAGCAAAAGTTATTTGTCCAATATTTTTAAGCTTCTGTATTTCAATGTCCTCCCTCGCGCACTGCAATTTTTATTTCTCGAAAACATGACTGATTGCGTCTCCTGTTATGTGATTCTAGAATAATTCGCAATGACCTTCCAATGGTATAAAATAGATTTTGTTTCAGGAAAATCCATTACGTACGATGATTGTGATTTCTAAAAAGCAATTTTCTATTAAGCATTCCATCGTTCTACAAGTAAATGTCAGTCGCGAATGATAGGAAATATATATAGTGGGTGTGCGCAAAGTAACCGCTATAGGAATGCAATTTGAATAATAATTTTGAGTGACTCAATCTCATTGCTTTGTACAAATTTACAAAATTTTTTGAAATTCGGAAAAGTTTTGTTTTACATGGCTGCACTTTATAGCAAATATAGCGGATTCAACCGAAATAAGGACAAGCAATTATTTCAAAACGTAATTAATAATTATCATCATCATTGCGTTCGACAGGTAATACCGTCATTTGCCTTCTTTAATGGCATCTAATGTTACGAACTTTTATTGCATTTTCATGTAAGTGGAGGTACAAAGTCCAATCGAAACTCACCGCGTACCGATGTTGTTCGAATTATGCCACAATTTTAGTTTAAGGAAATTTTCAATCCAAAACGTCGTAATTTTTCTTTGAACATTATAGGTAATTCCCCTAATTGCTATTTTTAGCAGAAAACGCGTAGGCTTCAATTTACATGAAATAATATGTTTTTAAAATTGAAATGAGTTTTTTTGCACAGTTTTTTACTTACATTGAGTATATATACTGTGAAGAGACTAAAATTGATTTCACCTGCCATACTGCTTAACTTTTTTAAGGTCTGTTAAAATACACCCCCCTATCAATTCAATTCACAGGTTTGTATATATGACTTGTGAAAATAGAGGCAACGCAACTGAAACTGGCTCGTTAAAACCGCAGTCGGAAACAGTTTGTTCCCGCCAGGATTATGCTCTATACCTCGAAACTCGATCGAACATGAGTTTGTATTTTCTTTCATCCCAAATTGCAACACGTCTGTGATTTGACGCATGATTACACTGTACAGGTGAAGCTACAGTTTTGGTTAGTTAATAAGAGTTATCATTATCTGCTGCTATCCGAAATTGGCCTTCATTTTCTTCATGCATGTTTTTAGTTTGTTTTAACATTTTGAAGAGAGCAATTTTAGGTTATGTGGCATATTTAAAGCTGCTCTCGCTAATTCAAACGTTATTTTTTAATTTGCTTATACAATAATATCATGTGTGATAATAGTATATTATGCAACAAGTGCGGTAAACGTCATTTGACTCACGAGTTTTTAATAAAGTTTACGGAACGTGTTGCATACTATACTTTTTCTACGACCGATAGTTTTTGGGTACATATTCACAAAACAGCACGAATACATTGACTGACATAACCGTCAGAATTGACAAACGTCAAAATTCAAAGCGAGGGAGATATTTCCGAAAACATTCGATTGCTCCCAAATCCGTGGGGTAAAATCCCGGAAATGTCCGAAGTGGCTCGGATCATGGAAAACTAAACTGACGTGGTAAAGTGACGCTTCCCGCACGCTAGATCGGTGGGTAATTAGGTATTTTACAGACGGGATAAGGTAAAATCAGATCCAGCAATTTGCAGTAGACATAACTATGCAAACTTACCATTAATTAATTAATTCATTCATTAATTATTAGTTGATATTCTACATACATCTTCAAAAGTAGTGCAATCATATGAATACCACTTAATTCCGAAAAAGATAAACGATTAAAATTACTTGAAGAAAGTATCCTCTACCAAATAAATAAAACCGAACCGAGAAATATTATAAAAATTTTCCATTAGTACCGATTAACCTCTAAATAAAATTTGCCGTAAAAAATATTTTGCATGTTAATGATTCATCTTGGCATCTCACTGATTTTTAACGCACGAACGTAAGTACAATCTGGCAACGTCCGCGTTACCTATAGGACCCGGGGCGGTGACGCGGCGCTTACCACCAAAATAACGATGGATATAAACCACAAAAGCTGCACCAGCTTATAAACGGTGCCGATTTGTTTTCTTGGAAGCCGGGGCTGTTAAACCACGGCGCCTTCGACCATCGCCTGTAATTCCTCCTTTTCCGATTGTTTCGTGCCAACCCGGCCGGCCGAATTTTAATGGTACCATTAACATTTTGCTGAATATAGATTAGGCCGCGTCTGCAGAAACGGCAAATTCTAAGACGAAAAAGAAGCGTTTTACTGCACCGCGGGTTTTTTTTTGCATTTTAAATGCTTCATTTATCAGCATCAGACTATTATAGTTGCTAAAACCTCAAATAACTCCAAAACCTCTAACTTTTTGCAAGAGAAACTTTTTCAAGTTAAGTTGTTTAAAAAATATCGTGTTTCCACAAAAAGGGTCGCTTCTGTAAGAAAATGTTAATATTTTGTTAGAAATAGTTTTTAGGTATCTTAAACTAATTCAGAAATAATTAAAAAAAAACAATTTTTGGTGGTCCTGCTTTACTGTTTATGAAGTAGGCATTTTCAGCCACATATTTATCAACCAAACTAAAGTTATTACATTCACTTCAAACTAGCGGAAGGGCTTTTAGATCACCCACTATATAGTGCGACATTATTGTTATAGCGTTTTTACAATAGGTTTGAAGTGTCACTTATAGTAATTTCTATTTCTTACGTAATAATAATATATATTAATTTTGAGTTATTAGACTAGAACCATGTTTGTAAATGTTAATAGTAAAAATAAATCAACAAGCTAGAGTCTAAATTTGATTATTGGTAGAACAAAAGTTTGTTTACTTCAATGAAGTAATTGCGACAAATGGACCTCAATTTTTTTTTACCGGAAATCGAAGTAGGATAATTTTACAGTAAATAAATTAGTTTTTCTACTCCCGTCTGTAAATTGCCTAATTACACATCTAGTGTGCGGGAAGCGTCACTTGCACGTCAGTTTCGTTTCCCACTGATCCGAGCCACTTCGGACATTTCCGGGATTTTACTGCGCAGGTTTGGGAACAATCGGATATTTTCGGAGATATTTCCCACGCCTGCTATTATGTCGTGGTTTAAAAAAGGAGTTGGTTAAACTTAATCGTATACTTAAAAACGCTATAATCTTTCTATAGGGTGTTTTTTTTTCGACGTATAGAACTTTAAGTTGCAATAAAACAACGATGGATTATTCGATTGACATGAATTTTATTTATCCGAAAGATAATCTTGCGGCATTACATCTTAAATATGATTTCTGGTATATGACCCCCACGGCTGGCGCGGATGTAGTCCAATCTGGACGTCCAATTTTCGATGACTTTTTCTAACATTTGTGGCCGTATATCGGCAATAACACGGCGAATGTTGTCTTCCAAATGGTCAAGCGTTTGTGGCTTATCCGCATAGACTAATGACTTTACATAGCCCCACAGAAAGTAGTCTAGCGGTGTTAAATCACAAGATCTTGGAGGCCAATTCACAGGTCCAAAACGTGAAATTAGGCGGTCACCAAACGTGTCTTTCAATAAATCGATTGTGGCACGAGCTGCGTGACATGTTGCGCGGTCTTGTTGAAACCACATCTCCTGGACATCATGGTTATTCAATTCAGGAATGAAAAAGTTAGTAATCATAGCTCTATACCGATCACCATTAACTGTAACGTTCTGGCCATCATCGTTTTTGAAGAAGTACGGACCAATGATTCCACCAGCCCATAAAGCGCATCAAACAGTCAGTTTTTCTGGATGTAACAGTGTTTCGACATACATTTGAGGATTAGGTTCGCTCCAAATGCGGTAGTTTTGTTTGTTGACGTAGCCATTCAACCAGAAGTGTGCTTCATCGCTAAACAAAATTCGCTTATGAAAATCGGGAACAACGGCAATCTCGTTTTAGGCCCATTCGACGAATCTACGCAGTTTTGTTTGTTGACGTAGCTATTCAACCAGAAGTGCGCTTCATCGCTAAACAAAATTCGCTTATGAACATCGGGAACAACGGCAATTTCGTTTTGGGCCCATTCGACGAATCTACGCCTTACTTGATGATCGTTTGGCTTCAATTCTTGCACGAGTTGGATTTTGTAAGCACGTAAACCAAGATCCTTCCGCAAAATCTTCCATAAAGTGGATGGACACAGATCCAATTCCTGTGCTCGATGGCGGATAGACTCATTCGGGTCTTTCTCAATGCTACGCTCTACAGCAGCAATAGCTTCTTCTGTACGCACCGTACGGTGTCTCTGGGGATGCGAGGAGTAAACGTGGTGCGAAAACGTTCCATGGTTAATCGAATTAACTGCTCTGATGGACGATTTTGTCGACGATAAAATGGGCGTAGTGCGCGATACGTATTCCCCACAGAACTATTATTTTCGAAATAAAATTGCACTATTTGCAAGCGTTGTTCAGGCGTGAGTCTATTCATGATGAATTGCCAAACCAAACTGAGAATAAATCACTTGATAGCTGTTAAATCGGTCGCCATCTTGTACAGTAATGCCAACTTAAAGTTCTGTACATCGAAAAAAAACACCCCTTACTAATGAAGCTTCGAGATGTGTTAAATTGACACCTTTGGACCATTTTGCGTAATTCATATATTTCAGTTTGTTCGTTTTACACATTAAGCCGTAAAAAAAGATAGTTTCAAGCAAAGCACAATTTAATATATCAAGTTTACGTCCAAGTACAAGTCCGATTATACTTTTGTAACTTTAATGTAAATAACATGTAGGGTGGGCTTTACATTTTCTTAGAATGGCAAGTAGTCGTTTTCAAAGAAAAGGGCTGTGTTTTGAATTCGGTTTCATGTTATTTCATCAAAAATTGCTTTGATTAGTCTAGTAAGCATCCGAGCGGCTGACCTTACACTACGTAGTAGGAATTGGTAAGAGGGCCAAGGAATATACCAATACAAAGTTGCATATCAAATCTAAACCAAGCAAACTAAAAGTGCTCATCTGGCTCATTACGTTATTCTGCGTATATTTCTTCAGTACATCTGGCCGGGATCTGCTTCGTCGTAAGGAAATCGCAAATCTACCCAAAAGTGGTGCTACCGGTTTTTTTTTTCACAAAATTGCGTCGATTTTATATTGGACGTTTCGAAATCATCAATCTTTTGCCAGTTGATCGAAACGGAACTCAGCTAAAATTCAGAAGCTTAATATGTCGTGAAAATTAATACATCTTATCGTGACGCCCATCGTGCCAATGTTGGCGCTGTTACATAGTTGACGCAAATTAATGTACGCCTGACAAGTTAAAGGCGCCTGCAAGATTATTACTGATTTAAAAATGCTCAGAGTTGATACCGATCATTTTCTTAGTTACGCCTGTTAGAAATGCAATTAAATCCAGCTAACCAATTAGGTAACTCGTATGGGTTTTTGGTCATGCTTCTCGTACGATGTCGTGACTGAATGTGTATTTTATTTACGGGTCTTCGGACTCGCGGTTATATGCGGTTCTACAATAGTGCAGAATAAGGTTTTTTCTGCTCGCTTCTGTAAAATAGCTAATTATTGGCCGATCTAGCGGGCGGAAAGCGTCACTTTACCACGTGAGTTTCTTGTCCCCTGGATCCGAGCCCCTTCGGCCATTACCGGGATATTACCGCTCGGCTTTGTGAGCAATTGGATGGAGATTTTACCGCACGGCTCGAATTTTGACGTTTGTCAATTCTGAGGGTCATGTCAGTGACTGCGTTCGTGTGATTTTGCAAAAATGTACCCAAAAACTAACTGTCGTAGAAAAAGTACAGTATACAACACGATTGGTAAATTTTTTAATGCGGTTTACCGGACTTGTATATTATACTATTTTCTGCTCCCTATAACTTAAATAAACACAATTTTGCCCTGGTTAACCATGCTTAAAGTGCTACTTTAGATGTTAGCTTCATTAAACATTGTTGCGAGCTACTTCGGGCGTTGCCATTACTTTAGCTTTTGATGGTATTATGACGTTTGGCAGTTTGTCACATTACACCTTACTCAGTGAAGAGTTCTAGAAAACGTATAGCAAGCGACACGTTACACGTATTTTTTCAGTCACTTATTGGTTATAAACACTTGCTCCGCTCGTTCCAAATCAAACCCCTGACTAAAGTGGCACTTATCAAAATAAGGTACTATTAAGCTACCCCTGCTTCAAGATTTTGCAAATTGTCTTCTAAAATTATGTCCCGAAAGCTTCGTCTGAAGTTGTGTCCCAAACCCTAGTCTAAAGTTGACTTAAAGATGATTTAAAATTTTTCAAGTTGACCTCTAAAATTGTATCTCAGAAGCTACCTCTAAAACTGTTTCTCAAACCTTGGTCTAAAGTTGTATCCTTAGACCAGGTTCAAAATTTTGCAACTTGTCTTCCAAAATTGTATTCCTGAGGCTTCGTCTAAAGTTGTGTCCTAAATCTTCATCTGACGTTGATCTAACTAACTGGAAGTTGTACTCAAGTTGTCCACTAAAGTTGTATCCCCGAAGCTGTCTCTAAACTTGTATCCCAAACCTTGGTCTAAAGTTGTATTCTTAGACCTGGTTCAAAGTTTTTCAAATTGTCTTCTGAAATTATATCCTTGAAAGCTTCGTCTATAGTTGTGTCCCAAACCCTAGTCCCAAATGAACCAAACTTTTTTAAAGCTTTGCAAGTTATCCTCTAAATTTGTATCTCAAATCTTAGTCTAAAATTGTACTAGGCATAGAATACTTATTACATTATTGCTTCCCATTTTCTGCGATATCTAAATTGAGGTTTTACTTAAATCTATATATATTGCGTAAATATAAGTGCGACAACGTCGCAATCGGCGGCGCTACACCTTAAAAGGTGCACCATACCGTGTGATCGAAAATGAAAGGTCCGCGGGGGTCATACACAGGCTCGCACCCACAAGTTCGCCGCCATATCCCAGCATACTCTCGGCAAGGCTGCAGCTACAGACCTGCCCTCGACCTAGCCGATGACATATTGCGTAGCAGCGTGAGCACCTGATGTGAAGCCGGTTGATTTGTGGCTCTTTCGCGCCCAGAGATTTATCGCGGACTTTGTTAAACTAATGGGATTAATCCCGATGGTATTGCCAAATGTAGACCGACCACTGAAAGTATACCGTTCGTATGAACGCTCGCCAAATTTTCCAGATATTACCGCAAAGAAGTTTATTGTGATAATTTAGCTCACACGTCGTAGTGGTTATTGAAAGTCTAATTAGTGAAAAATTCGAATGTAATTAGAGAAAATTTTCTGGGAGAAATATCCAGACCTTGGGTTCTGTAGAAATAGAAAACTATGCTGTACTGTAAGATGTGAGATGATGTATTGAAAAAGTTAATAAGAAAATTAATAATGAAAGTCTGCAGTCTACATACGTTTAAATGGCCAAAACAAAAAACTTATGAACTTATGAAATAAGGAGTGTGTTTTTGTATTTTCTATTGACTTCTTAATTAATTATTTTCACTGAATAAGATGAAACTTATTAAATATAAACAATAACTACAAAGTTCTGAAAAAAAAAACTAAAAATATGTTATCTATTACATACGTAAAAATGAACATTTTTTAAAACAATTTTGTTTAATGGATCAAGTGGTAGAGATTTTGGCTGATCTTGTGAATGTTTTCCAAATATCCCGTTACAGGTCTCACTTATATACCTATAAGAGTTGTTTATTTTTATGGTTAGTTTTGAACTGAGTTATGACGTGAGTTTTATTTTGGTTGCACTGCTGAAATCAAACTGTAGTTCATCAGTTTAGCGATCGACAGTAAACTGTTAAAAAAATGAGAAAATTTGTGTTTAAGAACAATTCTGTATTTGTTCCGTTAGGGAATATCCTATTTATTCCTCATTAGCAAATTATATAAATAATAATAATAGTAATAATGTAATATAGTATGCTATAAGTATGTGATTTGTGCGCTAGAAGCTTTCCTCATTCCTTTTCCTTCCTCTTTTCTTTATCTCTCAAAATTTTGAGAAAGTCCTTATTATTATTATTTTCATTATTAAATAACAACAAAAATGCAAATAATATGTCCATAACTTCCGGTTTCCTTAATAATATAATAGGTAAAATTAGTTTTCAATCTATACTAACTAACCGAATTCTGGACCGAATTATATTTTATTGTGACGCCAGTGGATACAAGGAAAAAGACATCACTCGTAACGTCAATTTGAATCTTTTTTCGTTGCAATTTGCATCCGCACGTCTCCCGCTTGTCTTATTTTAATATTGTCCATTTCCTACCGATTATCTAAGTTTATTCTCTTAATGGGCTTGCGAGATGCCGTCGTCATCCGCATGTGCATATAAGTACAACTATTAGTTTTCCATTTACGGCGGCCCATATTTGCCGGCACTAAATACAACGTTATAGCCAAATGTTTATGCTAATCGACCATATTTTAATTAGATTATGACTATTAGCTGAAATATCGTGCTTTGATCTGTATTTTATTGCGCCGTCTACGAGATTTTTCATTAACAATGGAAATGGGACTGAGGATGGCTCGGTTGGTAAGGCGTTAGACCTGCCAACTCGACTTGCCGGAGGTTGTGGATTCGATTCCCACCGGGAGCCTTGGGTGTAATTGTGTTTGTCCGATTTTAACGAAAATACGAACGTGCTTGGGCGGCCGTCTAAAAAACAGACCCGAGCTCATAATCAAGAAAAAAAAACAATGGCAAAGACTCTTCAACTAAGTTTATTACGCAACAGGTTTGGTAAATGTAACTTTAGTTATGCATTTGATTTGCCACTAGCGGAGCAAGTGTTTAATAAAGGAAAAGAAGTAAAGAAGTTTATAAAAAAATAACATCAGTGGCTAAAATATATCGTAAACGCACAGCACCGGAAAGGTTCGAAATGGCTCGCGACCGTGGTTAACCAAGTGACACTTTGGTCACATTTGATTGGATGGGTATTTTTCTAGAATGGGAAGTATAGATAAAATGTTATTTTGACTTTTGTCAGTTCTGACGGATACGTCATACGAAAAACTAATAATCGTAAAAAGTATAGTATGCAGCACGTTGATAAACTTCTTCAGTCATACGTTTGTTAAGTGTAAGATAATATTAAACTTGTGAATGTAAAATAAGCTATGAGTGTAAATATATATATATATATATATATATATATATATATATATATATATATATATATATATATATATATATATATATATATATATATATATATATATATATATATATATATATATATATATATATATATATATATATATATATAATTGAGATTAATGATTTGAGAAGTGTATAAAAATGTTATGAAGAAACTGATCAATGTTATGAACAGGACATACAGTCACAAGTTAGTTTAACATTTACATTAAGCTTTCGCGCCGCAATGACATTTAACAAACGGTTAGTTTCTTTTACTGTAGCATTTTTCAGCGTTTCTTTCGGTATTCTTCTTCACCAGATACTGAAGAAAGCTAATAATAAAGACTACATGAGTCATCATCATCATGTCATCTATTAAAATGCTCTTTTTCTTTGCTTTCAGATGCGATTCGTATTTGAGCTGCTCAGATCTATCGTGAGTATTTAATATTAGGCCTGTTGTGACGATTGCTTTATTTTGCGGATTGATTCTTTTGGAGGCGTGAACGAGGCATCAAAACTCTAATCGAATCGGAATCATTGTTTAAGTTGTAAATCGGTAGGTCAATAAATTAGCGTTTACCAGAAATTTAAACGGTTTTGCTTACTGGCTGTACTTTAATTTTACCAGTTCATTTAATTTATAATTTTTCGACCTGGTCTCGTTATTTATTGCCCGATTTTAGAATTGCCTCTCGAACGTTAGTCGTTGACAACTGCTCAGCCTCGTCAATAACTTTATTTATTACGTTTCTGGAAAGTTTACGGGTATTTGTTAACTTTTAGTGGCAAAATTTGCGGCTAAGAAAAGTTATACGCGCTCAAACGTACCCGGTTTATTTGCTCAGCAGAAGAGGAATGTAATTTTCAAACAGGAAATCGTTAGAAAAGTTAACAAATACGCGCATTATTATGTAAACAACGCTAAATAACGAAATCCCCACAATATTTTTCAATGGTGCCGTCGCTGATATGAGTTGGCCCCTTGTTTAGTGAATGATAACGTAATTTTTCTGTTTATTTAGATAAAAAATAAAAACGGGAGAGAGTGTTAGTTATTTCGATGTTGTCGTACTTCTGAGTGAGTAAGGCAGGATCTAATATACAGGGTGTCCCCGAAATGTGGCGTATATATATCGTAACTACGTGACCACCATAATAGGGATAAAAGTTCAGTTCTTCATTTTTAATATAAGTGTGCTTAAAGGACGACCTGACGACCTTGTAAATATGTGTTTCTGCGAAATGTTAAGATCGTTGGTTAAAATTATTACGTTCAGTCACTAAACTTTGTTTACTGTGGCTACCGGAACTTGCTTGGTGATATTTTAATTTTGCTAATCTTCTGATCTCTTTTTTTGCGTTTACAAATAAAATTAACGAGAGAGGTTACAAATTTATGGAGATAGTTTTAATATTTGAGATACAAATGTAATATTACAATCAGTAGTAGTAATTGCAATTTAATGTTTTAATAGTTTTTTTTTTATTAATTGTACTTTTTCAAGAAATTTCGAAATTTCATCTTAGAATTTAGTGTTTTATCTCTAAATGAATTCCTGTTTGACTAAAAATTTCAATTTGTTACTCGAAAGTTAAGGGTAAAATTTCGATTTTCTATTTTTAGAAATTCCTGGACAAAACACTAACTTTTACTCTACGATTTATTGTTTTAATTTTGGAATAAAATCCAGACTTGTAATATGAAATAAAAAAAATACTTGTTTGAACTCGAAATATTAAGATTTCTATTTGTAGGGTAAAATTTTGCCCTTATTTTTGTTTTTGCGGTACCATTGACCAAATTCTATTCGCTGTTCGAAAATTGGGCGAATATTTTTTTTATAACTTTCCTATAGGGTAAATTTCGCGTTTTAATTTTTACTTAGAAATCACCTCGGATAATTTGCGTTAATTAATAAAAATCTTGCGACGCCTCTCACGCAGACTACGTTTAAACCGAAGCTCGGCCCGTTTTTGTCAACACCATCGCTTAGAGATGTTTGTCATCGTCCTCAAAAATACGCCGCTCCTATTGGATTAAGTTTAAAAGGGCCCGGAGTGCCGAAAAATTCCGCGAAACGGTCCCTTTCGAATCTATTCTCGGAACGAGGTTGTTTTTTATTCAAGGGCTGGATGGTGTCGCCCACCCAATAGGCGGTGGGAATGTTTTCGTACATTTACATTGGATAACTATGATAATTTATTGAAGAATGCGAGTGTATGTGTGTCTGTTGTCATCGTGTGAAAATCTGTTTTAATATACCCAAATAGGGAATAACTTACTTGCACGGCGATATACAGGGCGTTAATTGATCGAGATAGTATGTTGAGTAATTTCAGATACCCACTCTCTGTTTGAGGTGTATTTCTCTACGAGCTTTTATAACTATACCTTATGAACGAACCCATACAACAACTCCGAGCTTGCAGCTAGGTATATGGCAGATTTGCCAAATATTACTGCCCAAAAATTTCATTTTTATTCAGATACATAATTATGAAACAATAGTTTTTAATAACATTTACCTAGATCTATCTTATCTATTCTAGATCAAAAATAGGGCTGAATAATCCCATGACTCATTGTGATGTAATTGATTGTAATTTTATGTTATTATGATATTAATTGTTGGTTGTTAAGTTTTGTTACATACTTTCGTGAAGCTAGCTGTTGGTATTGATAACTTTCGTGGTCAAAGCAACTAACGACTTGTACTGAGAGTTTTTTAATATTTTTATATTTAAGAAATTTTTTTGTGGATCCACTAGAAAAAGAAACTTTCATACCATGTGTACGTAATTTGTTTTTGTATCATTTGGGAAAGATACCTTCACTCCATGTAAACGTCTTGAGATACGGGGCGGCAAAGCTTTTTTAAACCAAACCCTTTATAATACCACCTCTGTCATTAAAAAACAGCGTAACGTAAGTTAGTTTTAGTTTTATTTTTTTTACAAAAGAGATCAAGAAGCATAATCGTGATAAAAATGAGCACATATCACTAATCAATCACTAATTCAAAATTTTGGGATATCTCCTAATTTTTAAGTTCCAAATTATGAAAACAAATTAGTGTAATCTTAACATGTGTGTTAGTAATCAAAATGTCCTTAATTGTGTATATTCAACTTAGTGTTGTGAACGACGAAAAGCGTACCATGAATTTTTTATTTCGTTAAATGGACTTCCCACAACAGCCAATGCAGAATATTCATTCCGTAAGTTAGTTTTTCTACTCTCGTCTGTAAAATACCTAATTACACACCGATCTCTAATCTATCGTGCGGGAAGCGTCACTTTACCACGTCAGTTTCGTTTCCCATGGATCCGAGGACATTTCGGGGATTTTACCGAACGGATTTGGAAGCAATCGGATGTTTTCGGAGATATTTCCCACGCCTTGAATTTTGACGTTTGTCAGTTCTGACGGTCATGTCAGTGAATATATTCGCTTTGTTTTGCGAAAATGTACCCAAGAACTAAAGGTCTTAGAAAAAGTATAGTATGCAACACGTTCGGTAAACTTTTTAAGTCACTCGTTCATTAATAAACTCGTGAGTCAAATGCGGTTTGCCGCACTTGTTGCATAATATACTATTCTAACACTTTTGGTGTTTTTTGATAGTATGTAGTTGGATTGAAATTGCCTATTAATTAATCTGTTAGTTTTGGTTAGGAAATACAAATTTTAGTGTTGGAACATATACATACATATCTGCATGTTGTCCCATAAATTTGGTAATAGGTTTCTGAATCGTTTTAATGCTGAACGTATACGCTCTTCAGTGGAGTGTTCCTGGAGCACTTTATATGAGCGTGGTTACGCTAACTTTGTAAAGATTTCCAAAAAAAAACACCCCAAGCACATGTCACCGGCCGGACCTGCAAAACTTGCCAATTACCATCGAGCCACACATTCCGCAAATTGTTGTGACTTTACAGTAAACATTGACTTCAGAGACACTTCTCGAAGAATTCTAATTAACTACGGTAATTTGTCCAGGTATAATTATACGAGCTGTGTAAGTAATTGATGTGGCGTTGTTGTGTTAATAACTGGGTTTGGGGTACGCGCCAGTATCAACGTGCAGGGCCGGATTTCGTCAAGTTTATATCGCTAATTAATTGGTAATCAGAGTAACGAGCGCGGTATAATAAATTTGCAAAATATGTGAACGATAAATGGAGCGTGGTAATACATTAGAATCAATGAAAAAGAAACCAAAACTGCGGGAAACGGGGGTCAACAAAAATCGTGAACTGCGAAGTTGGCCTACCTTTTTTTTTTTAGCATAAAATGCAAGCCCAAAGCGCACTATATGATTTATAACATCAGAACAAGCTTTAGCTAATAGATCATATTTCGACAAAATGTAAAACATTCAATTTTGTAATATATTTTATTGTAAAATGAATTACCCAAACCGTTTTGTTTGCGATGTCTTTGTCATTTGTCATTTTATCAGTTATATTTTGAATTATTTTCAGTGTCTCTAGTATTTTATCATCACGTCATCAAGAGCATCTGAAATGTCATCTTCTCTTGATGACTTCTTTTTTCGTTTTTTTTATATTTTTTTCTTCACTTAAGCCATCAAATAATGATTATCAGTAATTGAGACGAAAATTTTCAATTGTGAATCAAAAACTCAATTATTATTTCGAAAATAACTTGCACAAAAAATACGGAAAATTAAAAACGAAAACAAAGGCCTGAAGTGATAACGTGAGATATTTAACAAAGGCGATCTCACCATCCTGAACCATCCTATCTTTGGATTTCGGTATACGAATTTTTTTTCCGTCGTTTATATTTAGTTTCTATTAATTTCACACTTTTTAAACTTTGTAAAAATTGGCTTTCATTTGTTAAAAGCAAAATTCAATCTAATCAGTAAAATTTGCATTTTTTTAAGTGTATCTGCAATGTCGATCTATTTATTTTAAACATAGATATTTTTCTTTTTGGTTTTAATATGTTTACTGAATAAAACTAACCAAACCAACAAAATTGAACAGATCAAAAATCGCTTAAATGTATTATTTACGTTTAATTACTATTCTTATGCCATTATATGTCACAAACAAAAAAAAATTAAGAAATATTTCAAAATAAGTACATAAAGTCGTAAAATATCAAATCATTATCTTCGATATTCGCATCAAGTAATTATCGCATTATATAGTTTTTGGAAGTTATACCTAATTTGTCTAGCTTTTATTGAATTATTATTGAAAACGAGAAGTTTATTTAGATCAATACTGTACTGAAGCAAACTTGATCAGAAGTGGAGCAAAAAAGCATTTTAGAAATTCCCAATTCTTTGATTTTAGTATTTCCTTCCAACATTTGCACACAATTTTTCAAAAAAACCGTTATACAAAAGTTTTATTTACAGGGTGTCCTAATTTGGCACTTTACTGACGATATTTTAAATAAACAAATTTTTGGATTGTTTGACGCATTCTAATAGTCCATAAAAAATAAGATAGAAAAGTACAAACTGTATTTCTCCAATCTCAAACCATTTCGATTGGTTTTTACTCAAAATTGAGAAAATTCCACTTTCCACACTTTGACTTTCCTTTCGACCAACTACTCACTTGCTTTTTTTAGAGAACGGCTGACAATAGACATGAAGTACTAAGAGTGACATCAGCTTAGTTTTATAGTAGTTCAAAATTTGAACACCCTACAGTACCCCACACTTTTGTGCTAAAAAACAAACACCTCTCATAATTTAATTCAGGTAGTTTCAAACGTTTATTTCATTTAAACGACCCTGATTATTCAAAAGTTTAAAAATTACCCCAACAATCCCATCGAAAAAGTGATCACCCTGTAAACCATTTTGTAATGTATGTGCCTATATTACTTATTAATCCCGTCAATTAGGCAAATCGGTCGTTTCGCAAAATTCTTCGTGCAGCAACAACTTTTCCCAAGCGAGTGGTTTGTTTTAAAAAATATTTCCGCCGCGTGTGTAGCGATATTCTATATCGAACGACCTTTATCTAATAATTGTCAATTTCTTATAATTTAAGTGGCAGCAAAAAATTTGCACGTGTGCTGATTACAGGACGTAACTTTGTATAGTGGGTTGGAATTTAAGGTCGCAAGTCAACCTAGATACAAGATAGCTGAAATACAAAAAAATATATATTAACACCGATATATGTACACAATTTATTCACGTAAAATATGCAACTTTGTTTTATCTAAAGACAGTTAAAACAATTTCATGATCCGGGGTTTTTTACCTTGTTGTCGTGAGAAGAGCCTCTGCAAATAAAACCTAAAATAAACTCTGTTTAATATAAATCGCTCTATTCGAGAGGCCCACCTCAGAGGAATTGTGGTGTACAGTATAAAAGAATTGAAGAAGAATTTCAACTACTCACATGCAACTTTGTTTTATCTAAAGACAGTTAAAACAATTTCATGATCCGGGGTTTTTTACCTTGTTGTCGTGAGAAGAGCCTCTGCAAATAAAACCTAAAATAAACTCTGTTTAATATAAATCGCTCTATTCGAGAGGCCCACCTCAGAGGGATTGTGGTGTACAGTATAAAAGAATTGCAGAAGAATTTCAACTACTCACAGAGCAATTCTAAGGAATTGTGCATATAAAAAGCATTACGGGTTACACTCTTCCTTCTGCGATTTATTTTCAGATTGTTAGCAAGTAAGTAAGTAAAGATATCGTAAGTCAACATCAATTTGCATTGTAATTTTTAGTGTTTATAGCAGTACCTCCCCTTATTAAATTTTGGTAATATAGGTAGATAGTTTGTTTATCATACGATTGCAAAATTAATTCATTATTTAGGGTTTTTTAAATTTGTGTTTAGATTTGACCTATCAAAAAAAAAATCCTTAGCCAAGCACCCCTAATGACTTTCGACCAATTACTTTATTGCCAGTAGTAGACAATATCCTGGGAAAAATAATATGTGAACTGATGATATTTTTGTCACAATAAACTTCTGCAATTGTGAATTCAGTTATATGTTTTCCCAGTTTGAAGAAAAAATAACCTAAACACGAATAACATGAATATTCATATAAAAAAATATCATTATAATGATTAGAGAATCGGGTACTAGAGTGGGGGACAAATTCTTCGATGAACAGTAACCATAAAAGTAGCGGTGTGTTTCCTGATTGCAGATGTAGTGAATGAAGTGTGCCTGAGGGCAGTGTCATGGGCTCCTTATTATTTATTGTTTGTGTTAACGATCTTCTTAAGGTACCAACTCCATTCAATGAAGATCGGCAACTATCCTGGCACTCCTCAGCAATGTATTGGAGTCTAGCCCCGTCCAATCCCTCACGTTCTTTAACCATGAGCCTTGTCTCCGCCCCGGCCCTCGTCTGCCCTCAATTTTGCCTTCTATTATAAGTTTTAGAAATGCATGCATGATGTGTCCGAGGTAGGCCGTTTTCCTTTTCTTAATGATGTTTATGAGGTCCCGTTCTTTGTTCATTCTTAGTAATACCTCTTCGTTATTTACATGGCCAGTCCAGGGTATTCTCAGCATACGTCGATAAACCCACATTTCTAACGCCTCTAATTTGTTTAGTCTTTAGCGTCCACGACTCGACCCCATACAATAGCACAGAAAACACATAGCATTTAACGAAATTATACCGGATTTGGGTGTTAAGGCTTTTGTCACTTAGCAAGTTTCGCATTTTCAAAAATGTTGCTCTGGCCATTTCTATTCTTGTTCTTATCTCCACATCAGGATTTAGATCTCCAATCCAGCAACCCAAATATCTAAATTTCTGCACTTTTGATATAACTGTCCCGCGTATTCTTATGTCCAGAGGCTGGTTCGGGGTTCGGCTTATTACCATCGTTTTTGTCTTTCTTGTATTTATTTCTAGCCCCATGCGGTCACTTACGGTTGTTACTTTATTTATTAGATTTTGAAGACCTTCGGGACTGTCAGCAATTATAACGGTGTCGTCCGCATACCTTAAGTTATTTATTAGTCTTCCGTTAACTCTAATGCCGTCTTCCATTTCTCTCAATGCTTGCTGAAATATTGCTTCGGAGTACATATTAAACAACATTGGGCTAAGCATGCATCCCTGTCTTACTCCACGTTTAATAGGCACTGATTCCGTTTCGTGGTTGTCGAGTTTTATTGAGGCTACTTGGTGTTCGTACAAGTTCTGTATGATCTTCATATCTTGTGAGTCAATGTCTTTACTTTGTGCTTGATACAGGCTTTTGTGTAATCTATAAAGCACAAATATATATCCTTCCGTTGGTCCCTACATTTTTGCAGTAAGATCGGCAGACAACGCTTCACGGGTTCCAAGCCCTTCCCGAAAAGCTCTCTTATATCTTGATCGCATTTTCTTTTTATACGATTGTGCAGGACTTTTAGGAATAATTTTTACATCTGGCTCATCAGACCGATCATGTGGAACTTGTCGCACTTTTTTGCTCCAGGTGTTAACGATAAACATTCCAAAAAACATGTGTATTTATATATCAATACAAATTTTGAAGGAACGACTTTTTTATCAAATAAAAATGTGTGAACTTATATACTTATATAAAATACTAATTTTCCTCTTTTTTCTATCACCATCCTCTTTCGTATATCTGAGTGTATATCGTGTGCCAAAGAAAACTACCCGCTAGAAACCCATAGGAGATACGAAAAAAAGTTTCGTACAAAAGTTTCTTGGACTCTCCTGAAGATTTAAAATATTATAATTTTATTGATACGGGGTGTCCCAACTAACCAAAAGTGTCACCCCCCTTTGTTATTTTAAATGGAACACGCTACATATTTCAACATTTTTGGAATCCTTGATAAAATAAAGGTCACTTTGTTAAGAAATTCCTATTCAAATTTTGCATAGTTTAGGCAGAAATTGAGGTTATGCCTCTTTTTTTAATTTTTTGATAGCCCCATATAAAACTGTGTTGTGAGGCTACTGATCCAGGCGTTGCAACGAAAATTTAACCACAAATTAAGGAGATGGTGCACAACCCAATCAATCCAATTCAATTAACAAAATCTCAAGATATTCGAATGGAACACACTATATTTTTATTCAGATATCAATTCTAGGACATAAAGTAAGGCAAGTTTTAAATTTATCTTATATTTAAATTATACCTACGTTTTGTGATATCCGCTGCGCTCCGCTCGTGTTAAATAAACTCACGATTCAAATGCCGTTTTCCGCACTTGTTGCATAATATACTATTGATAAAGGTAATTTTAAATATTTCCACTGCTCTAAAGCATCTGAAATAGTAACATTTTTTCTCTGCAAAATATCAATAGCAACTGATATTGGTTTTAAAATGAATATTCTTGGGCTGCGTGTTTAAGGCCAATATTTCTCGTCCATCCTCGATTCGTATTGTTGCTCATTGTGTACCTTTGACCACCCGTCAAGATAAACATTTTGCCTTTTCCTCCTCAGAGATGTCCTCTAAAAGGCTTGTTGATAACGCTTTGCTTAATGGCAGCGTATAATCAGTTCCTTTAATTCAGAGTTTTTTTTCTTCTTTTCTTTTTCAGCTGTTAATGTTCACATTACGAAACTACTGAAATTAGGCTCATTTTCAGTTTTTTTCATTTTCTTTTTTGTAGCTCTTCTTTGTTTGGACTTTGCGGAGATTTCCAAAGGGTTGACAAATCTGTCGGTGAGTGTCGTGGAATTAGAGGCGGATGTAGTAGCAATATCTACAGAACTGTCAAGCGCCATTCGAGTTCCTAAAAGAAAATATAAACATGAAAAACATGATTTATAAATTTATACCATTGTTAATAAATGATAAACCAATACACCTACAAATTTTCCTTTGAAAAATTACTTTTCTTTAGTACGTTGAAAATCGTGTACATTATTCCCTAAGATAAAGAAATTATACGATATGAATACGAAATACTTTTTTTATGTATCGTAAAAAATGAAAAAAAGGTAAGTATCTAAAAATTATAAACATTAACATGAATAAACTATTTAAAATAATAAATGACTTGATTCTTTTGAAAACGTTTTTTTGAATACCATACTTCTACCTTTTCAGAGATGGAACTTAAAAAAAATGAAATAAGTAAATAAACTCGTGACAAATGCCATTTACCGCACTTGTTGCATAATATACTATTATCTACCTGTATCGGTTTCTTGCTGCTTATTATCACAAACATCATGGTGTGCTTTAAGTCTTTGAACTGTCCCTTGAATTTAGGCCCAGATTTATTTGGATCTGTTGTTTTAATGTAAAACCTGCCACATGCTATTTTCTTTTCTTCCAGCCATTGAAATGCTAATGCTCCATTTTCCACTAGTTCCGCACTGGTCACGACAGAAATTTTCTTGCAAAAAGCGCGTTGTGACGAATACTTAGTGTGTATATTGTACTATATTGTTCATAGTGGCTTTAAAATATTTTATAAATAAAAGAAAAAACAATTAAAATCAGAAAAATCGAAAAATTCATGACTTGTAAATAAAACAATTATTTTTTATGCATAAATAAGGCTTAATACACATAAAATATCGTTTAGTTTTCGCCAACACGGAATTTGTTTTTATTTCTACATGCAATTATAGAAGGCAATATTTCTTTTAAAGGACGCGGGACGAAATGAAAAGAGTTCGCGACTAGTTTTTTGTTGCGTACCTGCGAAGGGTTAAAGGTAGGTCACACGCTTGACCACGGGCATTAGGTGTTAGACCATTAGACGAAAAAGATTTACAAGGCATGGGTAACGCGGAAAGCCGTGCCGCTTACTTTCTTCAAAAATACGAAAGACAGATCATAAATTAATAGTTATTGTCCATATACATAGTGTCGAAAGATTTGTACGAGGTGCTGTGTAAATATAAGAAAATATAGTTTTGTTTAATTTGCCACAACGGACTGTTTTTATTTCCTGATTCTTGATTTCCTAATGATAAACGAACCTACATGAATAAGTTCAATTGGATTTGTTGTTATTCAAAATATTACTTTCAAAGTATAAATTCATTAATAAACGGAGTCGCAATTTCTGATACCCTACTGTCCGTGTTCTGAGAGTTTATCTGTCCTAATAAATCATCACGATCCGGTAAAAACAATAATTGTACCATCGATGTCAGTTTTTACAAATTATTTAATTTTCGAGTCTTTTGCTATACTAAAGGTATGGTAAAGACTATATTCTAAATGTTATATGTTCACTCTAGATTAACTTATTATCAACAATAAGACCTACTTTAGTAATCTGTTCTAGTGGCAGTGGTTCTAGTGTACACTATTTCCGTGCATGTTGATGTTTTTTTATAATTTTAGATTCTTGTTTACTAACTATAAAGTTATATGACCGCTTCATAAATTTCTGGAGGTGACTATTGACACATTGACTAAAGACACAAATGTTAAATTAAACAACACAGATGATTAAAACAAAGAATATTACCCTCATTATTGTCTGACAAATTAGGTCAAGGACAGATCGGATGCGCGTATAATCCGAAAGTATTTACGCCCCAACCCGGAGTTTAGGCTACAGACGAACGAATGCAAGAAGATTTGATCGTGTGCGTCACAAAAAAGCGCTTTGAAATTGCCGACCTAGCTTCTGGGAACGGTATTGCGTTCCCTCAGGAACCGACGTCGCCTGTGGGAAAGTTCCGTGGGACCGAAACCGTGCGAACTGATCTCTCTCGTGCTCGATAGTCGCGACCGACGTCGCCTAATCATCCAACCATGGGCGTTACGCGATGCTTTTGTTATGCTTTGCAGTTTCTACGACAATGCGACAGATATTTTAAACCGGACTTGCCGCGCGTGTTTTTGTTGCAAGTATCCTTGTATATTGCGTTTTATTTATCAATAACGACAAGATCTTGCATTTGAGCGACCAGCAACGACCGATTCGAGTCGAGTAAAACGATCTGGTCAAAATAAATAATGGATAAGTAATTCAAAAGAAATCCAAGACACCAAGGCGATTTAGACAACAGAAGGTCGGACTATATCACTATGATACAACACTAAATACACAAAGCAACTGGAGAGCAGATTATTTTACCAGATGACCAATAATCTCATGGAGTCCAAAGTCTCCCTTTTCTGAATAAGTGATTGTTTTGATTTGATTTGATGTTATCTCATTGCCCTAGAATATTTTTTCTTCTTTTGTAACAATTTTGCTGTTTTTCATTCCTATATTATGTTATTTTTTTGTTATTTAATAAACAAGATAAAAATGGTGAAAAATGTGTACCATACTACAAGGGTTGTGGAATTGACTGTCAAATTTTTTTTGTGTTAATTGACTGAAATAATTTCTGGGAACCAAATGGAGTCGATATCATTATTGTGATTCCTCTAATCGCTAAGTATCGCATTCGGATATCCCTTGAAGAGATAGATAAATTGGACATCACAAGCGCGAAATAATTTATTATAAAATACATGTTATTATTAAATAATGGTAGATAACACTCTACAATTGGAAGATGTTATTTAAAACATTTTTTGACTAGTCAGTTAAGAAGTGGTCAATTGACCAGTCCCAACAATATTACCACAACGAAAAACATGACATATAGTATCAACTAAGTTCTAAATTTTAAATAGTATATAAAACAGTTATTAATTTTAAATGGTATGTAACACCATGAATTCATTTAAGTCAAATATTTTTTACTTCAACTGACTATTTAAAAATTTTAAATCAAAAGCATTTATTTTTTTGTATCACGTCTTTGAGGTAACTATCGAGAAGTTGTTTGCATTTGAATCGCAGATTTCACGAATCATATCTCTAAAGCATTAGAAAATGAAATTATACCTGTTGTGGTGTACCTTATTTTATAAAAAAAGTAAAAAGGCGTTGCAAGCTTTGATGTCTTACTAAATAAGTTGCAAATTATGGGAGTTTCTGTATATTGTAGATGCAAATTTGTTCAGTCGAATGGTATGAAAATTAAGAACCACTGTTACAATCCGTTATGAGTCTTTTGCAAATGGCAACGCTTTTGTTTACACAGGCGCGAAATGATGTCTGTGATGGAGAAACTAACAGTCACCTAAAAAAGTATTATTGTGGTATAACAACAAAATAAAAATAAACGTAGAAAACACAAAATTTATTGTTAGTAAATAAAAAAAATTAATTATCAATAACCACAGAAGTAATGTGCCGCTGGAAGAGGTTGATTATATAAAACACTTAGATCTGATGGTTGATGATAAGTTAACCTAGAGTGATCATACGAACCATATGAAGTGACCAAATAGTTCCGATAATATCTATTGGAAAAACCAAAATTCAGGAACACCCTGTATATTTTTTAGAAGCAACTAACATACATTGTAGAAACTGGCATCGCATCTACAATTTCGTAGATAAATTTTAAGGATTTCAAGACGACCTCTAAAATAATACGTACATCTCCCAGAATTTGCGCAGTTGGGCAGTAGAAGTTCTATCCCTTTTTGTTAATGAATTACCTGTAAATAAACTAACCGATGGATATTTCTCAGATGATGCTTATGACACAACTCCTGTAAAAATTGTTCATGTCTGGTTTTCCAGTTTGGACTTATTTCCGTGTCTAAAAAAATGTGAGGTATTGTATTAAAATATACGTTCTTTTACTTTAGGCTTTTTAAAAAATATTGTTTAAGGATTATTCTAAACGACTATTGAGAGACTAGATTTTGTTGTCTAGAAAAAGTTTATTGGGTTGATTAAAAAAAAGTCTATTATATCGAGAGTTATCTGTAAAAACTTTGGCCAAGATGAAGTAAAATTGTTCACAAGTCAACTTCCGGAATGCCTCTGGTGCTTTTTAAAAGTTAAATTGCCAATAACGAGGTCGTCTGCTCTGCGTCGGGTTAGCAACAAAAGCAAGTGACACCGCATCGTATGTGTGTGTGTGTATGTAGGCTTCATTCATTGCTCCCGCAGTATATATGTTACATTCATTCATTTCGTATTTCGAATTGTGTACGCGTAGACAATAGCATAATGACGTTTTGTTGTATTGTTGTCATAGCGAGTAGATATTTCTGGTGCTTTAATGTCATTTTGAAATGTTTACTTGAAACCGACCGATGCACCGCTTCACTAATAATAATTACATCGGGGGATAAAACTTTTGTAACCCACTATTTTTCATTTGCCTAATTTAAGCCTTTTGCATTGACAGGTAGTCAGCTTTATGAGGAGAGCGTTATAATGGATGCTGAGTTGTTTTATGTGAATAAATGAAAAATTGTCCTTATTGTAAAATACAGAGAAAGCATATTTTTCAGTTTTAACGTATTAGTGTTGCAGCGAATGAAGGGGAAGAAAAAAAGCTTTAGTAATTACAATCCCTGTGATGGTTATTCCAAAAAGAATACAATACTCAAAATAGTTCCTATACCAATTTCAACCAGAATTTCAAAATGTTAAGGTTATACTTCTTGAGCTCCGACCTCTTCACATTAAACTTGGACTGATAAAAGCCTTTGTGATTGTCGGTGATGAGTTTAAATACCGAAGACAAGTTTTTCCCCAAAATTCCTCTACGATATTAATTTTAAACAAAAGCTAACTCGTTTGGACATCAGTATGCTTACAAACTACAATTACTTAATGATATTGTAGATGCTTTCTGTCTTAATGCCATTAAAAATTCACTTCCTCCATTTCCATCTCATTTTTTCCTAAGAATTTGTGTGAAATCAGTGACTAACAAAGTGAAAGATCGGTCCCAAGAGGATATCAAGAACTATGGAATCCATCCATGATAAGTTGTTATTGTTGGTTTAAAGATATTACCAATCAATAAAAGAAATAAATACAATTTATTTTTTTTTAAGAAATTTTTTTTAGTGTTTGTTGAATTGTAGCATTTGATGTGGTTCTATAAAGTTAACAAGAGATCATTACGTGTTACAATTTTCTTTTTGTCATTTCCATATTTAGATAAGTACATTCTACCATAAAAAAATGTTTTTGTCTGCCAGTATTAGAATCACTCAAATTCTAACAGAACAATGAATGGCTCGCGCCCGGGTACAAGAGAACTTGAGTGTGAATCACCAGTCCAAGTTCAAGGTCGTTGTTGTGATACAGCATCCAGTTCATTTATTTCGCAATTTTTGAACTTTTAATCAGAAACACGTTAACCACTCGTTACAGGCACGCACACATTCACACAATCCGTTTCGTCGAGTAGCATCTGTTGAATGTATCTTCAGTATTAAATAAGTGGGGAAATTTATCTTTAACAGAACCGGAAACTAATTTCAATTTACTTAAGCTAACAACATGTGTAGTGGCGAAACCGTGGGTCGTTCGATAATATTAGTTGCGTGGCAAATCTTTTTCCCACCCTGCGACGCGACCTACTCAGTTCCGTTTACTCTCGTTATGGTTTCATTCATAAAGTTCGCCTCACCGAATGGTCGTACCGCGGAGACAAAGAAGTCGTCGGGACGCCGTTGGTCGATAAAAGAGCATTAGCGCAATGCTTGTCTTCCTTTGTCGGAATTTTTTTTTAGTATCTGTTCTCTGTCGATGCTCCGTAAAAACGCGAATAACTTCTCAACGGTTTTGAGCAACAGAGCTAAAATATAGCTCCTTTTAAACAGCCCACGGGATAAGATATGCGCTGTTTTTCGAATGCGGCTATGAAACACGATAAGCGTCCGAAACTTCAAATTTTTGGTTTTGGTTCCGTGACGGAAACGATTGACATTGGGGGGCTGGGGGATCGGGAAGTATTTTTAAAAAAATAAAATTTGATTTTGCAAGGGTCTAATAAAAAAAATATATCTCGAAAATTGCATTCGGAATCGTAAAAACTTTGAGACAATTTTTGAAAAACGCAAAGGGTGCGCCGCGTTTTCAAAAAAACCGAAAAACATGTTCTTCTTTTATGAAAAATTCACTTTAACTAAAATAATTCATATCAGCTGTCAGACACTTTAAAAAATATCATTGGAAATCGCTATTATTTGTACAAATTTTTGTGTTTGCCAAAGTTTGACTTTGAAGTTCGGTGAAACGTGAAAGACACTTTATACGGGGTGCATGCAGAATAAAATTAACATCGATTTTGCGAAAGTTCCATAGTGGTCCGTAAGAGCATTACTACATACAATGCCAACAGTACGTGTGCAGCCCCAAGAAGCAACAACATCTAGAATATTTAGAAATAAAAATCATCCTACGATTTTATCGACGCGATAGTACCACGGTCCAAACAGAAATGAAGGATAGAAGAATCAATGTTTATCGTGGCATCATAAACAGCTGTCTGTCTTCCATCCGGTCGTTTGTTTTTATTTGCACGTTGCCTTAAGCCTCATTCACACGTCGGAAGAACTTTGGGATAACTGTTGCATAAATAGGAAAGCGCCGGGCACTCGTAATGAGTATGCAAAAATTTGCCATCAAGGTACATTTTTGCAGAAGATTTTAATGTTATATTATTTTTATTAGATCTCCTGTAATTTTTAACAAGGTTACACTTAAACAAATGGCAAATCCTTGGATATTCTACATATGTTAGAAATAATGAGATACTAATTTCGTCAATTATGTATACCTATATTTTTAACATTTTTTGACATTAAACCTCGTCCCGAAGGCTGTCTTCAATTTCACTTTTGCCATTGCCGAACTCTTACCTACTATTTCGAAAGATTTATCAATTACAAAATTCATATTTTTCTGAAAAAGCAAAGTGAATTGACAAACGTATTTACAAAATTTTGTAGTAGACTGTGTGAATCTTGTAAAAAGTTTATGATTTCACTTCACCCTTTTTAGCACAAAAGTTTGTATGGGTAAAAGTTTTGTAAAATAATTATTAATTAATACTCTTTTTATACCAAAGCCAATATTAATTTATTTATTATTAATTTTACGGGCGGTCCATTTATATATAAAGTTTAGGAAAAATGCACAGTTAAATTAAAGGTTTACAAAAGTAAAAAACTAAGAGTAAAAGGATAGTCTAGACTCTCACAAATTAAGGAGAGAAAAATAAATAACTATTGTCAGCTATGTTATATGTTATGTTATGTTATGCTTGCTTGAATCTGATTCCTAAATCTATCCTCAGTAGTGAAAAAGTCCAAATGCTCGTTCTCATTGGCCAGCCGGGCCGCCCTTGCGATGAATGTATTACGTCCACGGTGTGGTACGGTACAAAAAATATGCTATTTAGACGACTTATTCGTATTGGTGCCAAATCTTTGACAGAATGGAGGGACAAAAACAACTGGAATTAATAAGTTTGAAAAGCCACATCAGGTCGGCTTTGTCCCGACGAGCTTTAAGCGTTTTCAACCTAATGACTTTTCGAGGGCCACAAAAATATAATATACGCCCGTACATGAAGCCTTTGAGATTGAGAAAAAGACACGTAGCAGTCAACATGTAAAAGCTAAATTGAAGCAAATTTTATGAAAGCCGCAAGTACCAACTTTCGTTAAGAAATCGGCAAATTACGCAGAAGAAACAAAAATATATAAATTGTGGCTCCCTGTATCTCGAAATCTTACACCAAGCGTTTGTAGCTTTTTGTTTGTAATTTTTCAGCAAAGCGAATAGGCAATGAAGTGTTTAATTAACAGGTTTTTTTTCTCATATTTTTCAATACAAAAAATAATATTTAAATAAAAAAAACATTTTTTTTTTCATTTTTTACAACAGAAAAAGACATTTTTCAATAATATATAAAGGATGGTGGCTACATTTTGGCAGATAGAACAACTGAATAGCATCTCTGGTTTTACTGGAATTACTCTACGTTTTTCTATTTTTGTATTCTACGGGAAGTGACATCAACTTTCTTGCCTTAAATTTTTATATATATTTTTACGGTTTTGTATTCTACTGAAAAATTTAATTAGCACATGTCTATCGTTTTCCATAGCTGTAATAATTTTTGGAGAAAACTTCGTAAAAACACCGAAAAAAACAATTCAACTTTTGAAATTAGGAACGATGGCTTGTTTAAAAAATTGAAAAAAAATAGAACACAAAAATAGGAAATCATACAGAATAACTCCAATAAAACCGGAAATGCTATTCAATTGTTTTATATGTCCAAATGTTGCCATTAATTATTTATAGAACATCTATATAACATATAATTCGACAGATATATTATTAAAGCATGATTTTTTGTTATTTCAAATTTAAATGTCATTTGTTATATTGAAAAATATTAAAAACAAAAGAATTTGCGATTATTTAAAAATTTATTTGCTTTTCAAATACCATCGCACTTCAATTATATTGTACGAAAATTGTAACTACAGAAATAAATATTAGTATAGCGATGATTTAAGTACTTAAGTAACTATTTTTAAGATGAAAAGTTACAAACACTTGGTCTAAAATTTTATTTTTGGTTGTTCTGCTTTTGTACTTGCGGTTGTTTTTAAATTTGTCTTTTTCTCAATTCCGAATTTTAATACGTGCTTGTGTTATATTTTTGTCTAAAAAAATCCTCACTCATGTTTACCTGGAAAGAGTCCTATTTTTTTCGTGTTCGAAATATTTTGTTTTGAAGTGTTTTTAAAAAAAGTGAAAATAGAGTTATCGTTTGATTAGTAATTTCATAGACACCAGGAATAATATACCGGGTGATGCATCACCGAACGGAATATAGGAGATCTCGTGTACATTTTTATTTAGGTGCCCAAATATTGGCTCCCCTGTGTATTTTATAGCAAAGTGGTAATATAACTTTTTGAAGGGGACGGTATGATTAACTCATGTATCGAGTTTGAAGAAATGTTAATAAGTCAATCTTCAGTTATTGAATTAAATATGACCAGCAAATAATGAGTTTAATTTAAAGGACTGTTTAAGCAACAAGAAATCTTTAATTTAAAAAATATTTATTATATTTAAAAAAAACATTATTTTTTAGTAAATGTTCAACCCTGCAATAACAATTAAACAATATCCTAAGCGAACACAAAATTCAATTATAATGTTGCTTAGTTGATATTGTGAAATCCTGTCATAATCTAAGCGTTTGTTAGCATCTGCTAGAATTTTTATAAATAACACTATTCAAGTGACCCCACAGAAAGAAGTCATTCGGCCCGAAGTCAGGTGACCTAGGTGGTCAAAGGATGCGTTACGTTGGGCCAATAATATTCCCAATTTCCCAAATTCTCCCTAACCACAAGGGAATTGTGGGCTGGACATCCATCCAACTAGTACCAGATCTCCTGATCTTCGCAAGGAACTACTTCTAGTGCGGGTTCAATTTGATTTTGTAATAAGTCAAATAGGTTTCTAGGTGAGGTTATAGCCTGTAAAAAGTGGTCCAATAGTTTGAAGTCCACAAATTCCCACCCACATTTATTTTTTGAGGATATTGGGTTCGAGTCTTTGCTCCAATAAAGACAGTTTTGAACATGTTGTTGAGTTGAGTGTAAACATTCATCAATGAAACAAATGTTTTCAAAAAATCCTTATCAGTATTTGGTTTTTCCATCATTTCAAAACAAAATGATCTTCTTTATTTATCGCCTTCCCGGAGCTCTCGGTGCTTTTCGTTTTTGTAGGAAAAATATTTGTGGTTTTTTAATATGCGCAACACTGTGATTTGATGTTTATTTCCAACTTGTCCAAGAATCTCTATTGTCCCTTTCTTCTGCTCTAACATTTGCAGTGATTTATCACGGTGCATTTGTTCTCGAGTTGAGTAATAACACGTTTGTTGAAATCGAAGATATAGCAGGAAAATAAACTGAAAACATTTCAGACCATGTTTCATGCATAATCCCACTTTATTATGGTTACTTTTTCTTCAATTGAATAACACATGTTGGCTTTAATTAAATCGCGTTTAATAAAGTATAACAATTACGAATATAAATATTTATTTATAACCTAAACTATAAAAATTGTCTAATTTTGCCATCATATTTAATTCAATAACTGAAGATTTGCTTTTAACACTTCTTAGAAACTCGACACATGAGTTAATCATACCGGCCCCTTCAAAAAGCTATATTGCAACTTTGCTATAAAATATACACCCAAATATTTATATTATATATATTTATAATATTTCGGCAATGCATCACTCGGTATAGTACTTCCTGGAGTGTATTCTTTTTTGATTGTTGAAAATTCGGTATTAAAATTTATAGTTAATTTTTAAAATTTTTAAATTAATTGCCTTCAGTTTGTCGTTCTCAAAAACCTCTATATAAAAAAAAATGATTGAAAAATTAAATTAAAAATATAATTGATTAATTAATAAGTAATCTCCACAGCTTTCTATGGTTAAAGATGTACAAAAAAAATTATTAGACACTTTTAAATAGGTAAGATTTCTGAGTTTGTTAGGGCCAAAAATAATTTCAGACACAAATTCACAAAAATGTGTAATAGTATATTATGCAGCAAGTGTGATAAACGGCATTTGACTCACGAGTTTATTTGACACGAGCGAAGCGCAGCGGAGTGAGTGTTTAATGAACGAGTGACTTAAAAAAATTACCGAACGTTTTGCGTACTATACTTTATCTACAACCGCTAGTTTTTGAGTACATTTTCGCAAAACAATACCAATACATTCACTGACATGACCGTCAGAATTAACAAACGTTAAAATTCAAGACATGGGAAATATCTCCGAAAACATCCGACTGCTTCCAAACTTGTGTGGTAAAATCCCGGAAATGTCCGCTAGGGTTACTACGGTATCAGTTTCGCTTGGAAACAAATGAATGCTGCGTGTATAATGACTTTCGGAGAAAAACTAGCGTTCTCTAGAATTTCGTTTCTACTCGGTAGCAACGAGCTGATAAATTAAGCGGAAGAATAAAAAGGTGTTCGCCGCGTTATTCCCTCTCGGATCCTTGGGATGTCGGCCGCTCGTTGGCGTCATTTATAGGTTACACTCACCGAAAATAGACCGTCGCGCCGTTACGTCACGCGCCGTCGAATACGTAACAGCTATTTTATTGCTTCCCCGACACAGGAATGCTGCAAAAAGAACGACGACCATAGCGTCGAGACGTCGCGAGTCGGATGACGCTTTTCCGGTATACCGAATTTTATCACGCTAAATCGAAGAAAGACAGTCCTCGTCATTATCATCTGCCTCCTTAAACAGGCTCACTTTAATTATCATTTATAATTTTGAATAATATAGAGGGTCTCCCATTTGAAAGAAGTAAAGTTTCGACCATTTTTGTATTACGTCAAAATATTTAATTTTAAACGGGCGTGTATACTGCGAAATAAACTTTACGCATTATATATTATTATTACATATTTTCTACGGCTGAGGTTTCTCGCTTCTTGATTTCCATTCACGATGTTTTCACTAATCTCCTTTGGTTAAGTTTCTTAAATCGTGATGATCTGTTTTCTTTTTTTTTTAAGATTTCAGATTTTCTTTGGTTATATTCTCCTTTCCATTTTCTGTAAATTTTAATACTAAATGAGCATTTGAGTTTGAATGGTATCCAGAATACTGCTAGTTAAACCCATTTAATAATAATAATATGCTTATTCTGTAGCAATTTAAATTACAAATAATGCATCACATTTTGTATATAACACAAAATAAACAAATGAACATTCTGCCTAAAACCATTAAGTTGTGCGGGATCACTATCATAAATTTACCCTGCCGCATATTGTAGAAAGTGATGTTAACAAATGTTTAAAGGAATTGCTACATAATTTATAAAAACAAAGTCTAACCTGCATAATATAAAAATATCCTCTTCTGTTCTATTATTTCTAGTTCTATTACTTGTTTTCCAGTAACCCGTTTATAGAACCAATAAATCAACAAATATAAGTGCATATCGACCCAAAGATTGGCACGTATATCATATATCATATCATATATCAAAGCAGCGAGTTGAGCTTAATTGTTGCTACTGTTTTCCACTCTGATCGTTGTCACCTGTAGCTATATACTCAGTTTTCTTTGTTGTTTGTTCAAAAAGCTAAATTAAAGTTTTAGTGATAACACATTTTGAAAAGAAAATATTAAAATAATTAATATTTCGAAAACTCCCGCGCTTGTTAGGTAGGTAGGAAAGAATCAGGCAAAAATAATCTGAAAAAAACAGAAGTCGCATTTCGAAAAGCTGAACATCCAAATTCAAACGAAATCTATTCACGGTTTTCCGTAAACATCTGACCTACCATCGACGATCGGTCAATGTCATGTATTATTGATTTTTCCTGTTAAAATTTTGCCATTTTTGATATATTTAATTATTCGATATGAAAATGTTAATTTTGGTTATTGTCATTAAAGTTTATTATTTGCGAGAGAAAATGTTTAAATAGCAATGTTTTAAAAACCATAAATACTCATACATACCATTCGAAAACAGATTTTTTCATCAAAATATTATATTCGTCTCAGTAGTAGGTACTTGTTGGTTGCGAATAGTAACTATTCTCGGCAATCTATTGATATATTTAATGCTAAGGCTTGTCTCACCTTTGTGAATTCCCTCACTTGGTTCCATCACAGTTGTTTCATAGTCTTCAAGCTGTTTAGGTGTTCTATCGAAATTTTGTGTAATATTTTCATACAAGTCAACTCTTTGATTTGCCTGATTTTCATTATTTCAATTTCTTTCTGCAAGTGAGTATCGATCTTAATTTGTTCCTCATACTTCCTCAGCAGTGAACTGTACTGAGCCTCCATTGCTGTCAACTTATCCATGATCTTCCTCGATGTGATGCTATCCTTCGCGTCATCCTTGCATTGGGCGATATAATCAGTCAGAGACACGTCACTGTTGTCACCATAATAAATCATAAAACTGGGAATAAAGGTAAAGTTTAATAAATATTGAAGGTTGTATTTTTTCTTTGTTGAAAAGCGAGAGGTTCCGCCTAAATTGGGACTATTGGTAACCCTAATTGGTTCGAGGCAAAACTGTAGTCGTTGGCAACAAGTACAGCAACCAAGAAAAACATAAAACTTGGGTGTCCCAGTAAGTGTAGCAAGTTACGGTATCAGAGAAACTTATTTAGAAATGTTGGAAATGATTTTCGAGTTTCTGAAATGGCGAACCTAACCAATTTAGTTTCTGAAAAGCGTTTATTGTAATACTTTCTTATACAAAAAGAAACGCATGTTTCTCTTGAAAGTTGTGCATCACTCTAAGAATGATTCGATACCTTTGACGAATGGCAATTTTTGGTTTCTTTAGAGCGCGGAGAAGCTTAGAGTACAGTTTACACTTACTGCAAATTCACCATTATTTAGTGTTAGTGTAGCTCTGGTCAAACAAATTGAAATTGAAAGTGAGGGGATTGCGTTTGTTTACCTTAACACGAGATGACGTTTTCTTTTGTGTTTAATATTGTAAAAAAAAAGAAGGGACTTTTTCTTACAAACAAGGGTCCAACAGCTCAGTGCAAACCGCTTCTCATTATAAACAAAGGAACTTACAACTCAAGAAAAAGTTTAATTTTGGGAAACATTTATACGTTACTATTTGTTTTTAATTTTTCAAATTTTCAAATATTTCGTATTATCACTTATTTTTTCATTATTGGAGACTAATTTAAAATTTAAAAGGTCCTATTCGCACGTCTCTAGTAAAAAGTTAAACGACTCTTTAGTGATTCCACATGGATATACAACTTCACTAAACTATTAATATTAATATTAAAAAGTTAACCAATCTTAATAGCATATTATGCAACAAGTGCGGTAAACGGCATTTGACTCACGAGTTTATTTGACACGAGCGGAGCGCAGCGGAGCGAGTGTTTAATAAACGAGTGAGTTAAAAAGTTAACCGAACGTGTTGCATACTATACCTTTTCTACGACCGTTAGTTTCTGGGTACATTTTCGCAAAACAACACGAATACATTCACTGACATGACTATCAGAATTGAAAAACGTCAAAATTGCTCCCAAATCCGTGCGGTAAAATCTCGGAAATGTCCGAAGTGACTCGAATTCATGGGAAACGAAACTGACGTGGTAAAGTGACGCTTCCCGCACGCTAGATCGCTGGGTAATAAAAAGCAAACTTGCGCTGTTTCTTGGTCACTTTTCTATTGCGAGTGGAAAAAGATGATACCTGCCCTGCTCAGTTATCCGGCTTTTTACCCTTGAGGGTTCTAACATCAATTATCCATTTACTTGGTGAGTAAATAGCTCATAATATGTTCGATCCTTACCACTCCTATTTACTTTCAACGGATTACTCCAGAAACAATATTTATAATCAGGTGCCTTTCGCAGGTCCATTCGCTCAAACTTGTGAAGTGGTACGGCCTCGGCGCGACACGCGGAAAATAATGTCTGGATTTAATGAAACACTATTTTCAGTTACACCTAACCTATTTTCGCGGTTTAAAACCAGACAATGAGAATAATGAGCGCCGTTAAATGCGGTGAATCACCCGTTGGCTATTATTTCTCGTCCAAATTGTATTTATATCGGGTCGAGGGGGCGTTAACATGATAAAGTAGTTACGCCGACAATTCTAGGCGATTTTCCAGTCGAAAAACAAGATTAGTCATAGACGGACACAGAGGTGCCATCTAGGACTATGATCACCTCAGGTGCAATAACTGCGTCTCTGTATTCCCACTTTTAAATACCATGAATATGCTTTATCTACAGCGCGTCCTACTTAAGATCCTCTGCGAATCTATCTCGAAAGAACAAAAAAACAAAATATTGAATATATTTGACCAGGCAGCTAAAAACCAAAAACAAATTAAAACTGCACCCGCACTTAATTTTTATCTTTGTGGTTTTTCAAGAAAGCAAAATAATATGAATTATTCATTAGTGACATCAGAACAAAACGAACTATTTTTAGGAGGGACCTATAACAATTTAATATGGCGGCAATAAGAAATCATATAGGCCGCAGCCTTATTTGCATTTATTGCAGAAACGCTGCAAAACAAAAAGTATTAGTTCGTAAATTATATTACCAGGTATATTTACCAATGATTAACGGTATATTAGTCACGAATTTGATTTGGCACAAGCAGAACAAGTGACGTGTGACGCGAGCATCACTTTCTAAAATCCACCGCTCCCAAAACCCCTAAAATAAAGATTTAACTTTGTTACTGACATTACTATTCTATATTATAAATTATTATAAAGTAAAATAAATGAAATCAACTTTTTGGAAATCACTGATGTTATAAACTTAGTCGAATTCGAAATTATTTAAACGCCAATTTTTAATAATGAACGGACCGGAACGGAAATTTGTATGCTAAAAACGTGTCTCATAAAGATGGTGGAGGGTTATATGAACTGTCATGATTTCCCTTATATCGTAGACGTTAAACATTCTGCAAATGACCGCATACAATTTATGTAGAACCTAAACTTCCTTCCAAACGCATTTACAGTTGAACTGTATGTAATCATCTCGACATGCACTAGAGGCGAATTCATTAAAACGGCAATTAGTCATAAAGTTGACATTCCGTAACAGTTCTTAAGTGTTCATTAACATCTTCCTTTGGAACAACGTATACGGCGCAATCTTTCTGTGTCTTTGTTAACTCGAACACAAATTTTAACGATTTTTAACTCAGATTCCAATCTACTCCGTTGCAAATTAGTATTTACATGATAGATGAGGCGGTTTTCTTGTCCGCGTTTATTTGCATTTGTTGCCCGACCTAATTGCACACACGAAATTGTAATAAGGCGGCCGTAGATATACGGCAAAATCGAAACGAACAACGTATTTGCAAAGTAATCTTGAGCATTTTCTGACAACAAACAAACCTTTTGCGTCGCCTATATCAAACTGCGTTCCAAACAAATCTGAATGAAAGCGTAAGATGTGCAACTGCAACGCAAGGAGGCAAGGTTATTTTTATCACGAATTTCTGTTTGATTAAAGATTGTGGACATTCTATTTATGCAGGTGTTAAAAAAGAGCAACAATATATTTTAAATTGGTTTGTTTACATCAAACCATGTGAAAAAACGTTTTTTTATTTGACGAAATTTGTTCTTATGGTAAAAAAGTTTTCAAAAGTATACCAGATTTAATCCAACAATGCTACATATCACTGCGAGCTATCGATATATTAATATATCGACAATCGACGCAGTTTAAGAGAGAGAGGGAGAGAGAGAGAGAAGTACAATTTTCGATTTTTCTTTCAAATTTATGAAGCTAGTCGCAATTTTAAGTTTAAAACATCAGATATATTGTTAGACCCCGACATCGGTAACTTCATCATATGATTTGCGTATTTGCGTAATTAACGATAATTCAAAGAACAATTTTCTTTGAAGATTAAAAGTGATTCTATGATGAAAATATAATTTTACGTAAGAACGCAGATTCAACTCGTAAAATTGAAATAAAAATAAAATCATTAAAGGATTTGCTTAAAGTCAAACCCCCCCAAAACACCTGTCGAGACGTCTGCTAGTTTCCGTCAGTGCCACGCGGCTGCTGGTAAAGCTGGCAAATATAATAACCTAAAAATACTGTACGATTGTTAGTTTTATAGTCCTAGCTCTAAAATATCCAATTATGCATTTCTGGAGCCTACGCAAAGTTTATTAAAAAGTCTAACACAGTAAAAGTTCTTGTCACTGTAATAAGTACCATAGCTGTGGACTGACTTTTATAGTATTTTTCACGATCTAAGAAAGTGAGTTGACTACCTAAACCCATATGGAATTTGATAAGACCCGAAACTGGTAAATTTATGTCAACCGAATGGAAGGGCATTGTGCCGCACTATTACGATATCTGATGTTTTGGAATTTTAATTTAATTTTAAATTTACCATACGTATTAATATACATTCTGATTATTATTAAACATTATCTAGTTCAATTTCGTTATCGTTACTCTCTTCCAAATTAATAACCAGATTTTTAGAGGTTCTAAAGTATTTTTATATATTTATACATCTATATAAATCCTCAATTTTTTTCATGTGCTGAATACAATTTTTCCAGCTTCCGCTGCTGTTTGAAGCAGGTGTACATTGTGAGCACATGGTACACCATTGCCTTTTCGTATTTGTTAAGGTTTTATCCGATTATTCCCGATCTCGTTCTACGAAATTTAGGTAAAACTTTTGGGTGAGTATTTTAAAAGACACCTTCGAAAATTTTATTAGGCACTACTTTTTACATTCCTCCGGCGTCGGTTTTTGCTGAGTCGAACTTGCTGACATTTCGTCAATCATCCTGTTGGCTTCTTCAGACCTTTACAAACTGGAAGTTTTGTAAAAAGTGTTACAGCATCCTGTGGAAGTTTCTTTGAAAAATTTATTGCGCATTGTTTTAAGGATGGAGATAAACTGACGTAGCCCGTGTAATAGGCAAGTACCAGGGTAAAATCCAAGTCACTTTCTTAGATCGTGAATAAATATTATATCTCCGTTGTTAATAACTCTTGCTGTATCAGCGGTCGCGCCACTGCGTCTAGCACGTGTCTTCCTCGCCTGCCACCTTGACTAACTTAATAACTGCACCAGAATATAACAACGGAAGATTCACCCGTCGTTCCACCTGTTCCCCGGAATAAGGCCATTATTTCGTCATTTCGACAACGATGGCGAATTAAAATCTCCACGTGTCCGCTTTTTATTTTCACCCAACGAAATTACGATTAAGTCGAACCTATCCACCTGGGGAGCAAAAACTGTACCGTTTGGCGGTAAATTTCCTTTTAAAACAATCGACTGTAATAAAATTTCCCGACATTGAATATTTCTGTATTGAAAGAGCCATAAACATAGATGCTTGATAACGTCTGTTTAGATTACATTTTGTCAAGAAATCCAGTAGTATTGCGCACAAGACAATTCCAAACAGTTTTGAGAATCCCGAGAGTAAACTTATCAACCTATAATTATCGAAATAGTTATTTTCGTATACATTTTTTTCTTCTCCTTCTTCGTCCTGTGCCTTGTTCGTTATGAATCATTATCACGACAATTCTAATTTTATTTGCTACACTGCTGTATAATTGGATTGATGCCATTCCAAACCACTGGCATAAGTTGTGGAACCACGAATGTCTTCCTCTTGGTCCTTATCTGCTGTCTGGCTTTCTTTGGACTATTAGCTGCAATAAATAGAATTTGTCATGTTTTATTAGGTAGCCGAGGTTTTTAAAAACTCTTTTCTTACGGATGAATGGTATTCCACGTGTTCGGTATATAATATCCACTCGCATTTCGAAGCCTCATTTTTATATACTGGCTTAATATCTGACATAATCTGACGAATTACCATGGTTGATGCCTTATTTCATCACCACCAGAACTAGGTTTGTCTTCACAGGAACATTGTTCGATCTTTCTAAGGAAAACTAATTTGATCGCAAAATAGGAAATGTGTTCAAAATGTTTTTTACTGAATTAACCAAATAAATATTCACTTAATTAATATCAGCCAATGATTTCTAACTGTTTCTTAGCTGTTCGATCTTTTGGACCTTAGGATAATGTTCATCGAGATTTTTACGCTTTTACGCACAGTGTGGTACGTGTGGCTCATGTGGGAAGAGAACAAAATCAATTAATCAGAAAATCAAACAGTGCTACTTTTTTAGTTTGCAAACTTAGAAAAACAATAAAACATTTAGTTTCATACCTGCTAGTATTGAGAATGTATAGTTGTGCAATCGTAGTGTTTATAGTAAAGCCTTTATAATCAACATTTCTTAATTTAAATGTTGGTCCACTTATCGAACTTTTTATTAATAAATGTACAACCTAATGATTATTAATACTATATTGCTTTTTAAATGTTTTGTTTCATTCTTCTTATATAGTTTTTTTATAAATTAACTTTCCTATTTAAGAACCTTATTAAGGGTAATGTTAGTAAGTAGCTAGTAAGGTAATGTTAATTAAGGATCGTGTCAGTATAAAAAAATATCGCTTAATGAATCTTATACCTTTTATTATTATTATTGCTAAAAACAGAAAAAATAAAATAAATATATATATGCATTTTTTCAATGAATGATACTCAGTCTTCAAAAATTATACTACATAAATGTCCAAAAGGTTCAGAATCAAAAACCTGTACGCAGATTCAGAACGTTCAGGAGTTCTTGATGATGGTGGATGCACTCCTGGCTTTCGTTATACATCATTCACATTCTGCAATGAAGTCTCTGTGAACCCTTTCTTCGTTATACAGATGTAATGCACTGCTTCCTTTCGTTTGTGACTGAACATACGTCTGGAGCACAGAAATTTTAATACAAAAAAAATTACCTATTTCGTATTCAACAAATCCCGCAAGTACCGAGATTAAACAGTGGCACGGGACAAAAATTAATGTAATTATCCACGCCAGCTGATGCACCGGTAGTTTGTTGACCAGTGGAACGGCAATGTCGGATATTAAAGAAATTTTTATTTCTACGTCGAAAATTACTACGATTTTCCATCACGTTGCCATTTGTTAAAATAACATTTTGTATCCAATATTTAATAGACGGTGTTTCGGTTTTTTTTTTCAAGTTTTTTCAAGTGATGTAAGTAAAAGCTTTGTTACCAAGATACAGATTATCAAAGATATTTTTTTGTTTTTTTCTACAATTTATTTGCCAACATTTCGGAGAAAAACAGTTGATAGATATGTGGTAAACTTGTTATTTGTCTACGTGTACACAACGGTATATTTTTGAAGATCTTTTAGGCCATTTAGTCGCTCCAATTTTTTTTTGTGGAACGCACCTGGAAATTGCCTGAAATAAATGATTTTTGTTTTATCTGAGAAAAAGTGTGGATTGGTAAAATGCTAAAATTTGAACAAATTAAATGGAGGAAAAACTTTCAAATATTTTTTTTGGAAGAACTCATTGTAGGAGTTACATTGCCCCAGTTACAGTCCACACAGCGTTTACACCCTGTATATAGGTATGGTTAGTGAAAAATTAGCGCCGTCGTAATTGAATGTGCCGTTGTAAACTCGTTTTTCCCGCCCCTTGCCAAAACGGTCATCTATTTTATCGCATTTAAAAAACAGTATTTTCAGAGAAGAATTTGCGCCATTATTTCAATTGTCCGCCGTTTTTTTTTTTCGATTCTTTACGCCGATGACAATAAGAAATCCGATTTTAACAAGGCCGACGTTATAACGAAGAGTTTTTTTTTAATAAGAAATCAAGGACCCCGTCTTAAAGGCCCGTTTTCAATTGCAGCTGCCCAGAATTGTCCTCACCTGCCACCTGAACCTCGACTACCGAAGGGGGCCAACATCGCGCCCCACAGTGTCTGGAGCTGCTTCCGAAATTCGGTAACGAAGCATCATCGCGTACACGGCTAGCGGGTAGCTCTGGTGCAAAGTGCTCGAAGAATAGTCTAAAACAGTGCCGATTCACTGGTAAGTTTTTATTTTATTTTTTTTTTTGAGTCTAGCTCTGTCCTCGATGCTTGGTAACGTTTGCCTAGTTTCAATTAGTAATCAGCGAAACAGTCAATTATCTGTCAATAATTTTTACAGCAAAATGTAACTTAATAAACTAAATTCTTTAAATATAAAGTTTATGTGTACAAAATACGTCACATATTTTTGGGTTATTATAAAGTTTGTTTGAGAATGAACATTGCTTACTAATTACCACACATTTCCCCTGAAATTTTCACTATGATATCCCCCAAGTTATAATATAAAATTTCGGGTTCAGTTCAGTTCACTTCAGTTCCAGTTAAAGTCGAAACCATTCCTCAAATTTCGAGTTAGAATCCGAAAATTTAACATTTAGAGATAAGATACGAACGTTTGAGGTAAAATGTTAAGATTAGGTATTGCGTTTTTTGGCGTATCCCTTGTACTCCCTTCAAAGATTATGAATGATTCGGTAGATAAGAGTTTTATTGTGTTCGGAAAGGATTTTAAAATGGACTTAATTCCATTTAATTATTAACTGAATCACGAAATTGATTAAATTTTACATTCAAACGTGCTATTTACATCGTCGTAAGAAAAACACAGTCCATGGCGGTGTGGGTTTTAAGAAAATCCGTTACGAAACAAGAATTAAAATACGTCACACAGGAAGTAAATGCCGAAGCATGTGCCTTTAAAGGTATGTCGGGCTTTTAATTGACTCTTATTAATACGATTAAACACAGGTTAGTAGTAGACCCAGCTCGACGCGCCGCCCCGCTCGTAGGCTGATGATTTTGAATTGTCTAGTTCGCGAGTTTGTGTGTGTGCCGATGGCGTTCGCTACTTTCGTTAAGGACGCGCTTACTAGTAAGTTTTTCACTTCCGACCGAAATAATTTATGTATAGGAGGGTAGCATTACCACTTGCAAATTTTTGATGTCCCAAAATCCAGCTAAAGTTAGCTTTACTGCCGTTAAAACTTACACGTTCTGAATATTTTGTTTAGGGGTTAGGTGTAACTTTTTTGTCGTAAAAGAAAAACATTGCCGCGTTCGTATTTTATAACACAAAATTCCGTTCACAATGATATTAACTTCATAGGAAATTTCAGAACTTCTTTCGTACTTTTAATTCTGATGCTGACTTTGGAGGCAGCTTTTATTCAACATTTTCGCTTTTAAAATAATTGACATAATTTGCTTTGAGTTATTTTCTAAATTGTCATAAATTAACCATTTCATTCGTATTCATGAGTATCGAAAGTAAATTAAGCAAACCTTAGTTATAAAATCTTTTAAGTTGCAATGTTTCGGGGATTTGTCGTATGAAAAAGAATATAACAGAAGTAATAAATTTATCATGAATTAATTAATAAGTTTTTAAGGGGGTTGTGAAATATCCTATTAAGTTAATTACGACCATTTTTTTAAAAATCATTCGTAAATAAAGTATTTAGGAAGTGCTAATGCTAATTTCAGCATGAAATGAGCACTACTACTAGAATTAATATTAGCAAAACATTTTTTTCACTTGAATTGGTATCGGACGCAAGTTGTAATAGTACGCAACTTACTATATATTATTGTTTGGTAGTACGATAAATTCTTTATTAGCAATCGACGTAGGCCTGGCACACGCAGAAACCAAACCGATGGAAAATAGGTCAAAATGGCCGTTAACTTTTTTAGTTTCCATTGTAATTGGGACCCGGCTCATAAAATCCAAGGATACCTTTGTGTTGTTTTGCGCGCTATGCGTTTCTTTTTTTCAAAGGCAGCTTAAATAATAAAATATTGAAATACTACGCTGAATATTCATGTTGTTTCGTTTGTTGTTGGACGACCGCGTCGGAAGTTGATAGTCGAAGCCTTACGTTTATTTCGCGTAGCATAAAAAGGATTTAAGTGTGAAAGGTCTTCGATTCGTTTCGTGTTCATATTTATAAGTGAAGATTTTTCGTATTCGATTTTTATGTTATTTGAACTTATAGTAGCGTTTTACCTTTTGTGAATTAGCGCCGTAAAAAAGATCAAAAACACTTCAAGCAACCCAAGCTCAAGTCAGCGAGATTCCTTTAAAGCCCAGCAAAGCACTTTATAGCAAGTCAAACTTATGTTTTTATCAATTGAGTTATAAACCAGGTTTATGAGTATTGAACTTGAACATTCCATATAAGAACACTCTTCCTTAGTATGCACAATAGCAGAAATACGCTAATATATTACAATATTCTAAAATAAAATGCACAATTTAATAATATGCGATAAATAACAACAATAAAGAATTGACAGTTACATATTACTCAGTAATAATTGCCTTTGTTAACATCACGAGTAGCAAGGTACATTAACATACAGTATCAATCTAACAAACATTAAAAAATAGAATTACTCAAAACTAAATGAGTGATGCATTGATGCATTTTTTGAATTCTTTCAATTGTATTAAGAACTATTAGCCTCCTTCTCAGATTTCGAAAGGCTAAATATATTAATGACCTTTGTAAAATCTCCTATGGAGTCTTATAGTACTTGGGATGCAACAAATAATTTGATTTTATATCGTCTAAAAAAATTATATTTTTAAAAAACGTAAAAGTTTAATTATTTCGCATTGAATTTTCGCCATTAATTTTTTGTTTTTCTCAATATCTAAACTTGATCTCATTAAAAAAGAACAAGTTTGGTTTATAATTCAATAACGGTAAATATGTTACACCACTGCATTTGACGGAAAAAATCTATAAGAAGAGGAAGGTATTTCACAACATAGCGGGTGTAGTAGCACACTGTCGCCGAAACCGTTGTTTGTATCTTGAAAAATACTCAAACTGGAACACACCATAGTTATACCAGGTTCTTTAGGGTTAACTATTCAAACGTTTGGGTAAAAAAAACGTGTAATATATATGTCACCTAACTTGCTCGCTTTTAAAACTAGTTTTCAGGAAGGTTAAAAAATTAATTAGCCTCTTTTGTTTGCAAATAATTTATCCGAGGGTTATAGTGATGCTTTTCCAAGCTTTTCAAGTCCATAAGATGCCGCTTAAGAGACAGGCGACCCTTAAAAATGCCGGCAGGGCCTTTGTTCCGATTCGCAAGAAGCGGCCTATATAAATCAAACCCGACTGCAACGTCGATCTAATCGCCTTGAAAATGTTACATAGATCTGTATTTTTTCGTGTGCAAGTTCTTTTCGAGAAACCACAGTTCTGGGAAACGCGCCGAGTTATAACAGTTGAACTAGTCAGACGTCAATACACTGACATTCCCGGCTATAAGTTTTCTGCTTGTACAAGCTTAAAATTTCTCGGATTCTAAGAACTAACCATGGCCGACGTATACACTCGGTGCTTTGTACCCGCATTTATTATTTGTTAAGGTATTTCATGTACAGGGTGCGGCCGAACTGCAACTCACTCGTTTGTCGTTTCGAATCGAAAGCACGTGCCTGTTAGGATTTCGTCGATCTAAAACACAGTATACGAAAACCTTTATTTGAATCTCCATAGCAGTTTTTGTTAAACCACAGTGTGGTTCCTTCGAATTGGAAGCTAGTAAATGTAATATCTCAAAATCTCGATTTTGTTATGTTATTTAAAAAAGTCAGTGTAATAATTTTTTTTATACTGCCTGTTTTAAAATATCCGAGCTTGCGTGATTAGTTACTAAAGTGGCGTTCATCAGACATGTTGCATTATATGACTATATCCTAGTGTTTCTAATGTTACGTTCTTCAAGGACTGGAAGCCAATGCAATAATTCCCATCTAGTATAAGTTAGTTATCAAAAGCCTGAATTTTGTTGTTGTTTTTTAGGTAAAATAAATAATTATTTACAAAAGACGCAAAAATAGGGGCCAAAAAAGTGATTTTACTGGTAATAATATTTGAATCCTTGTGATGGAAAATTGCACTTTTCTGAAGTTCCTTCGTAATATACTATTGAGGGGTGGGCGACACCTTGGTTGGTACATTTTCTACAATAACTGTCGTCAATACCAAAACAAGCTAAGTGACAGATATCGCAAGTTGTTTTCTTTAATCTGACTGGTCTACTAGCTTTTAAAACCTTAGCGGGACCCTGGAACTATAAATGAGTAATCGAATCTCAGTTCTTGGATGCCTATTGCACATCCGCTATTGAATTTTCCTAGATTTCAATAATACAGAGTGTTATGAACATCTTAACGTTAATAATAAAAGAAGCTTCAAGCCAAAATTTTACAGGAAGCAAAAAGTTAGACTTTCCATAAACCTTGCTACAAAAATTAACTTGAAATCTGTAGACGTCCGTCTGGAAAAAAGTAGTCAAAGGGTTTTGCGTGCGCCTTTTGCTAAAAATCATACAGAAAATGCATTTAAAACGCGTAAAAAGCGTTCTAAGCTTCAACGAATTGACACCCACTTTTTATAGCACCCTGTATATAATTACTGAACGTTTATTAATATCCGCATCGGTCGTCGCAATACAGCGTAACAATATAACGTATTCAACTTAATTCGCACGTTAAGAAACGGTGCCGCTTCAAGCAATTTGTCAAATTAAATTTCCAGCTGGGAACGAAGCCAAGTAGGTATATTTGTTTATCTGCAAATTGACGGAAGTAACAAAACTGTTCTTCCGCAGGATGCGGTGTTGCCAAATTTCGCCGGGTCGCCGATTCACACGAATAAAATTCTCGAACGTGCGACGTTATCGCGGGCATAGCGTTTAGTAAACCCTGGCAGTTTCTTTTCGGAATTTATTATCAGTTAATCTCGATATTAATGAACTCGCTCTAAACTGGAAGTTTACAATAGAAAATAACGGCTAGTAATTATTGTCCTTGTTTTGCTATTTTATATGAACTGGAGAATGTGTCTTCTCTGTTTAATTATTTTATTTGCCTCTAAATTTATTATTTTTGTTTTATTTATTAATTTATTATTAACTCATTTTGTCCCAGTGGCGTGTTAATGCATGATTTTTTTGTCACATCCAGTAAATATTTTTGCACATCCATTTAGAAATTTTATTATTATCACTACTAACGAACATGAAACCGTAGAAATCGCTAATTTATGTGTAAAGGAAAGATCTTATATATGACTTCAAAAGTTAAAAAAAGCGGTACATAAATTTGTATCACATTTTCAACTAAATCCAAAATAGTTGAAAAAAATATTTTGGATCTGTATTGCCATTTTTATTAAGTCTATAGCATGTAGATTACATCGCAGAAAATATACATTGGAAATACTATATTGATTATGCTTTATTTTTTGAAAATATTTACTGGTGCGTGAATGCACCACTGGTTTTATCTGTGAAATAAAACTTTGTTGTTGCGAGTCTAGACATGTCAGCGCATGTAGAATGAACATCCAACAATTAGTGTGTTCTTTAGTATTAGTTTTTGCCTTGTGCAGTGAACGTTACAGGATGTAAAATATGGCATTTCCGAGGTATTTGACTCAAAGGAATTAGAGGCGGCTATGGGGGAGATCGTATATATCGTATGGAGGATATACGTATTCTTATGTAATGTAGCATTCCATTCCTTGTAAATTTATGCTCAAAATAAAGTAAAAAAATATTTACAGAACATATTGACCCGATCTATATTCCACCCGACGTGGATACCTTGACTGACGAAGAAGATATGAACGATAACATAAATCTACAAGAGTTTGGAGAACCAACTGATATAGTTGGAACTTTCGAGTTACATAGACCGAATGATACAGTTGTCTTTCAAGAGTAGTGTAATTCATTAACTACTGAACCTGAATAGTACCCATCAGATGACGAAACCCTGGAATTCAAAAGAAGACGTATGCTTTCTGCAAACGACAGGCTTGCTTGTACTGTCAAATGGAAGAAAGGTCAGATTGAGTACACTCCCACACATATATCCGATGAATTTAGGATCATGTGAGGGACTAAAAAATAAACTTTCTGGAAAAACTCCGCATGAAATGTTTTTTTGTTTTTTGATGACGAAGTGATTGATTTGATTTTAAATCTTAGGTTGCTTTGCGACTTTTACTCAAAGAAACCTCGCACCTGCCATGGATGAAGTGCGTTATGATAATCAAGGTCACCTCATGATTGTTCGTGCTAATAAAGCCCGAAGGAGAGGTAGAATCTGCCACAGCCACAGAATTTACTTTTTTAATAAGTGTAATGTGCATTTACATACTTCATGCTTTGTAAAATATCACCAAAAATGAAACCGGCTCACGCACCATAAAATATTATGCGTTTTTTTGTATCAAATCAGGTTCTATTTGGAAAACAATCTACTTTTAGTTGTTTTCTTTCGAATTTGAACTTTCTTTTATATATTGATGTATAAATTATATGTTACATCTTATGTGCCCCAAAACATTATTTAATGTTTTTTCCTAGTTTACCAGTTTACGCGCCAGTATTTTTTTGTATGTTTCGAGTTTTTTTTTTGTTGACACATGCAATGTTTAAGTGCAACAAAATAAATAATTTCAGAGCAAAAAAGTATTTTCAATTTTTTTTATGCTTGGGATAATATGGGTTAAACAATATTTTAAACATCATATAAAAATATTTGTAAAAAATAAAATTTATTATCATCTGATTTATTAAAAAACATCTAAAAAAAGGCACATACAATTTCATGCGTTCAGAAATTCAAATTGTTTATGTTTTTTCTATGTTATTTTAGGCAATTGCTGATGATGAGCAATTCAATCCTCGAAACGAGTACTGAGTAAGACAAGATTGTTTCTTTGGTCTGTGAAAATGCTTTTGGAATTTCTTTCCTGAGCGTTTTAAAAAACATCGGTCAAAGAAGCGGTATCCACCTAAATAGGCTGATTTGACCAATATTTTTGATTACATTTTAATTGTTAATTGTTAATTGTGAAGACCACATCGATAGGTAAAAAATAGCAAATTATCGATTATTTTTTATTTTTGAGTAAGTTCCGTTATTACATGGAAATAATTAATTAATGCATATAATCAAATGGATATATTTTATTTATTTAATGGCTCGTTGTTTTATTATTTATTTCTAAAAGAAAACCGTACCAAAGCAGTCATACTTATTGCTTATTATATGCTTTTCTTAACCAAAAAATGAGCTTTCCTTTGCCGGATACATTGCTGGAGCTATATAGAACGCGATAATTTTCCAGTTTATAAAATGTTTATTAATAAAATCCAGGATGGAATTATTATAGGTATTCTACATACACAAGACTGTCACCATCAAACATAACCAAAGGATATCACAGCCACTTAAAGTTTACAACACAGTTTAAAAGATAATAAGCGATCAAAGCGATTTTACAAAATACTTTTTAGCCAACAATTTACCTTCAAAAAAATCAAAACAGAAAAATTTAGAAATAATATAAAACAGTCTCTTATTACACTTTACTACCTCTGATATTAATGTGCATGACAATGACAACATTCTCCATTACTACTCGTTTCACTGGTTGATATTAAGTTGAACTTAGATAGTAAATAACCAAAACAATTTAATTTGCCGAAATATCCTGAAATGCTGGAATTTCCGTTGGTGGGTGCCCTTTCGAATCGCTGCAGTTGTATCGAGCGGAGGCGGCAACACCGCCTAGATAAATTTCGTTACACGTAGCCGTTTTAGTCGACGAAGGAAGTGCAGGTTTAAAGCCTGGTGCGGCGGAGGCCAAATTTGGGCACGTTGTTCCGCTAGATATAGTAAAATCACCCAAACGAAACCACTAACTAGGCAAATGTTATATTACAGTAATACGCGCTATCGCGGTCCAGAGGCGGATTGACTGGAATATTCGAATGGAAGATTTAAAATACGGAATCCCATTTGATCCTTAGAAAAAGACGACACACTTCCATGAAGTTTTCTTTTTTTAAAAAAATTGTATGCCAAACGAAACTGGTAATAGATAATATTTTATAAATCACGCATCAGCGAAACATCTATAAGTGGCTTGCGGGTGGTTGTTTGCAGAAATAGGTAGGTAGCATACCATAACTGAAAATAAATAATAATGGTAACAGATTATAAAAACAAAGTTTTCCTTCTTTTCTGTTACAATTTCAACGAATACTACTATATATACTTTACATTTTTTTCAATTTTATTCAACGTTGGTGATATTTTGAATAAATTAAGAAGTTCAAATATGAAATAATCATATATATGATATCTACTCTTCCCACGTAATGGGAACAAAAAGTGATTTGAATTAAGAGAAACGAAATCCTAATTACATGAAAAGAAATCCGAGAAGAATAAAAAACTTTTTAGTTAATTTAATTTATAATTTTAATAATATACTCACTCCCAATTTCACTATTTTGAAATTTTGGGTATAAACTAAACGCGATAATAAATAACTATCCAGCTGATGTAGAGAGGCGCAAACGCATACAAAAGAAGTAATTCAATTTGTTCAAATTTGCATTATTTTTTTTTATCACGTTCTTTAATTAGGTTTATCTATGGTGTAGGTACAGTTTTCCATTTGGTACTGTATTATAAGCACAAATCACGAATAGAATCAGTATTAGGTACTTTCTTGATCAGTTAATAGCAAAAGACTTGTTAAAGTGACAGATGCATTTCAAGCAGAAGAATTAATTGAAAATTTAAGAGCATTTAGGATTTTCCTTCCTTATTAGTCATCAAACATGTTCATGTTCACGATGACAACAACAAAGGTCACGGTAGTAATGCCATTTCGAACACAATTAGGGTATTGCGCAACATTTTAAATATCGCAACAGCTTGGTTAATTTTTTTTTCCAAAACGTAACATGTTGATTGTTTATTGAAAATTTGTTGTTAATATTCGCAATTTGCCAACGCCGCACGTGTGATGTCAGCTTAATACGAATGATGGCGCGACTCCAATTAGTAAGAATCAATCGTGTTCGTTGAAAATCGCTCCGGGTTCGCCGGAAGATTTCGCCAGTGCAGGAACGTGGCCGCACGTCGTATAACTATATGGCACCGACTGCAACGACAACAACAACAATGCGGTAGAATGCCGTAATTGGATGTCATAGAATTTTAGCCGGTCGTATTACCACCACGGTCACTCCTTTTAGTTTGTTTTAATAAAGGTTCGGTAAATTAGATTAAATAATTAAAACCGATCTTATTAACTGCTCGAGAACGGTACCGATACGGTTTCTGCAGCTGCCATTTTTAGGTAATCAGCGAAAGAAAGCTGAGGTTTCTACTTTGGTTCATCTCATATTGATAGTAAACTAAATGATCGTCAGCTGTTATGGTGGATGTAGCAGCGGCGGCCACCCACACACGCACAATAATTATTTAAAAAAAAAACAATATCAAGAGAGCGAAAACATGTTAATCATATTGCATATAGTTGTAACCGTTGTAACCCGTCAGCTTCCCGCGTATAAACATGCAGTAGGTACATAAGACAATTATATCAAGAGAGCTTAAATTTGGTTAACTTTATTAAATGGTCCGCTGAGTTTTTGCTGGAATTTGCTGTTGGTTGCTTGCATAGGCGCGTGATTGTGGCAGGATTCAGCCCGCCATATTGTTCAAATAATTAGGTTTATAAATAATTGTTACTTGGAAATAATACTCGCTAACTCAGACTCCGTGAAAAAGTCGGTCACCAATGATGTCACCTTTAGCGACTATTGTCAGCACTGTTAGGTCTCCAACATATTCTCCAGCAAAATATCTAATATTAAAGCTGTTTTCAGGGTAAACTGAGTTTCGTACTTAATTCATTTCATTTCATTGAACAACTAAAAAGCATTAGTTTAGATCCACAAGATATTCTGGTTAGTTCCTTCTCACCTTAATTGAAAAATGCTTGTCTGAAACATATTTTGTTTATAACGGTCAAATTTTTGACAACCACCAGTTCCCGCAAATATATTTATGGAAGCCTCTGAGAAGAAAGCTCTCAACACTTTTTATCTAAAACCAAAATTGTGGAAACGCTAATAAGGCCGCCATGCATAGTCATTCGCCAGCGAGTCGCCGGAGAACGCGCCTGGCGTGGCGACGAGAGAATCGCCAGCAGCGAGTCGCCATTGACGCTTTTGCGTTGCATAGTTGTACTCTCCTACACATACTCGCCGGCAACGCGCCCGGAGTTCTCTAAACGTTTTTTTAAAGTAGCCCATACGTAAAATTCGGCATTTTCGAGCGCTAAGAAGATCGGAACGGTTTTGGTTCACTGTAATCTTTCTATCCGTTTGGTCATTCACTTTCTATATCGGCTCTAGGTAATTCATTTCTTTGGATAGTGTTGAGTTTATCAGTCATAAATGCAATAAATATTCCAAAGTAAAGCCTTTTTTGTTGACGACACGTGCACTAAAATCATTGACTATTTAATGACGTCTCGACACTTCTCACTCTAAGAACGCATTATGTATCAGGCAAAATAAAGAAAAATATTAGGTTCCATGAAGGAACGACCGATACAAGTTTTAAGATTTTTATTAGATAGTTGGGTCTCGGATTTGTTGCAGTTGCTGCAGGAAGAATTTAAATTAAAACAGTTACAAAATGAAAATAACAAAATGTGTTAATCGTCATTATTATTAATTAATTTTTCGTATTATTAAATATTCTAATATAATTATTTGTTCATTTTTCTATCACTCAGTAAATATGATTTCGTTTTGTTTATGTAAAGAGCCTATAAATAAAAAGGGTCTCTATTAATCACCGTTTTTGTTTATATGTTTATAAGAACTTAAAATTTTATTTATGCTAAATATATATCTAGCAGACGCTGGCATGTGACGTATTTTTCAATGGATTGTAAGAAGAATAAAAAAATCTAAAACTAAAACCCATTTATTAAAAAAGTTCAAGAACAGCTTAAACTAGATTTGAACAAATTAATTATAACTTTAATTAATGTAATTATTATAAAAAATAATACAGAAAATAACTTTATTTTTGTAGCAATAATAATTAAATATCTAGGGAAATGTAAAAATGTAAATAAAAATCATTAAATTCTTTAATACTGCTCAAAATGATTGCGTACTACGGTGGCCCTCATTAATTGACCTAAACGATTATCGCTTCCAGCTTGAAATGGTATTACTACAGGTACATCGTTAAGAATTTCTTCTTCTGTTTCCATTATTTCACGATGTGCAAGTGCTACGTTATGAAGAACGGAACAGGCAACAATGATATAGCAACTTGTAGAAATTTTATTTGCGAGCCCTCTTTGCAAACAAGGAAACATTCGCTTTAAAACTCCGAACAAGCGTTCTACAACATTTCTAGTTTTTATGTGAGATTCGTTGTACCTTCGCTCTCCTCGGGTTTTAAGGGAGTTAAAAGATATATCAAACGCCCGGATATCCGGCATCACCTAGCAAATATTCAGGTAGCTGATTTCTTTCAAATCTGCTTTTAACGAAGCTTCTGTTAAAAATGTAACTATCATAGCTGGATATCTCTCAACGATATCGTAAATTTCTAAGCCAGGCCCAGCAACTACCTGTACATTAATCGAAAACTTCCTTTTTCTATTCCTAAATAGTTCTGCATTTGGCCCTCCTGGATTAACGATAGGAATATGAGTACAATCAATGCAACCCGTGATATTTGGAAAGTTTGCAGTTCTTTGGAAACGCGTTTGAGCTGGTTGCAAATTGTCTGGGAATTTTATATATTGCCGACTGTGAGCTGAGATTCTTCTAGTAAATTTCGTTATTACACAGCTTACTGTTGCCTGGTGGACTCCTCTTAGATCTCCACAAACAATCTAAAAATAATTCGTACATGTGTTTATTTTATATTTATTTTGGTAAATGACTATTCATACTAATGTAAAAATATCTACTTACCTGGAAACTTCCAGTAGCATAAAATCGCATAGTTACCAGTAAACCTATTACTGTTGGAACAGGTAGCCCCCTATTGGTCGTATGTTCTCGATTTTCAATCATAGGTAATAAAACGTGTTGAATGATGGCTTTAGAGAAGCGAAATCGCTTTTTGAATTCACCGTCACTATATTTTTCCATCGAATTTTCCATGTCTAATATAACTAAAAGTATCAATTCCTTTATAATTCATTTCTACTAGCTACTAACACAAGACTTTTGAAAATTTTATATTACTCACCGACGTGGTATGTTTATTAATTCCAAATCCAAAATATCTCTGTTATCAATATAAATAATATCAAGATCGCGATCCATCATTCAAAACCGGCGGACCGATGGAGATGATCTCTAACTCTAACTAACCAAAACCAGATTTACCACTTGTCCAAAAATCTCTTAACATCTTCGATCCGTCAAAGACAAAATTCCATTTGAGATGAAAGAATACATTAGAGTGACCAGACGAAAAATATCAACTGGGCTCAAAGAACATGAAAGTGCCTTAATACTAAGACAAATAAACTCATAAGTAGTTGCCGAACACAATCACGAAACCGCACATACAATTTTATTCGATAAAACTAAAATTCTCAACCTTAATTCTTGTACCAACGACAAATCCGAGAATTATAGAAATCTGTAAGCAACCATACAATCTTAACTGCAACTCGGACCTTCCACCAATATGGGAATCAGTCATCAGTCATTCGAGACCATGTTTATGCCCCTCATTTAGCTCCGTCCCCCCAAACAATATATAAGCAGGTACCGAGTAAAATGCGAGTCAGTTTTAGTTAAGCTCTAAAGAAGCCAACAGGATGATTTCCGAAACGTCAGCAAGTTTTGTAATTAGTACTCGCTAACCTTTTTTGGATTTTGTTATTTTTAAATACATCAACTGGGGGTGAACTTGGGGGTGATTCAAGGTTTTTTTTTAAATAAACAGCTGTAACTCCAAAACAACGGATTTTAACAAACTTCTTTGATATTATAACAGAAAATTGCAAAATTCTCTTGATATCTTATTTCTAGTCGTAACTGTCCAAGAAAGAAAATTTAAATATAAAATTCGTCATTTCCGAATTACAGTTATTTAACAAATACATTGAGTCACCCCCTCTTCCCCTAGTTTAGTTTGTTAGGTACGTCAAAAAATATTATAACGAATTTTACTGGAATAAAGTTTAGCTTTTACACATTTACATTTACTAGAAGGGTGGCCATGACGCCCCCTGGCGACCATCTTGGAAATCTAGAGCACTCTGCATTCTTGTTGTCTGGCCACCCGGTACATATGCAGCACACGCGACGGATGCAGGAATCGCGTAGACGAACAGCGGCAACAGCGCCGCCGCGCTGCTGAAAATAAAGCAAGGAGAGGACCGATGGAATGCGGCATGCAGCTGATCGGATCGGCACGCAAAGAAAGATGAAAAGTAGAAGAGAAAAGGAGTACACAGCGGAGTGACGGTGGAGACGTCATTGCCGGATATGGAATGGAATTTCGCGCCAGTTCGGCGGTCGCGGGGGAGAGGGACCCAGTATCTGGGAATCCGAAAAAAGGAGTAGACACGCAAGAAGAGAGGCTCTCATCTGCAATGATCACGTATCGTCCAGATCGACCGCCACAAAATGCGCTTTGAGACTGTGTTACCGATTGGCTATTGATGATCGGAAGCTTAAAACCCTCAGTTGGGGCAGCTCACCGACAGATAAGTTTGAGTCCGACAGCCGCTGTCTTGAGTGACTAGGACCGACATGACCTTAAACCACTTTTAAGTGGAAGTTTACTTTAAGTACTTGCGATCTCCAAGAGAACTTGCTGGATATGGTTTCCTAGGCACTGTGGGTTGTGTAAGCGATACTTCGGCAGATTAGGAAATTGGTTAATTTATCGCAATGGTGAAAGCGTAGAGTAGCTATGGAATTTGAACTAATTTCAAAAGAATTCCAAGAAATTGTGAGTGTAAAAGCAGTTTCGGTGCTCACTTTTCCATCTGCGGTTTACCTCTCTGTTTATCTCTAAATTTTATTTCTCTTGCTTTAGCGAGCCGTCTTCAGCTCCATCAGTCAAATCCCTTAACGATCGTAGCGTTTCTCGCGGCGCCGGAAAAACTTCCTAATGCTTTTCGAGCCTCCACGCCACCTTCTTTATTCCCCGGTGATGGAATCATTAATTACTTCTTTAACACGTGGCAACGCGGTCTCTTGGCGCTTGTGTGGCCCGGCGGACCTCCGCGGATATTTGGAAAAGCGTCGGACTGCGCGTGCGCGCGAACCGTGCGACTTTTTCACGGGCGCCTGTCCCACGGTCAGCTGCCGGGCGTTGCGCCGTTGCCAAATCGATGCGTTTTTACTCGAAATATAATATAATGTTCGGTTCTTGTCCGCACTTGTATAAATTAAAAGAACTGGAGAAATTGCTATGCGAACATTAGTTGCAGCTTTTTTTCTACCGAGAGCAAAAATTCTTCAGCAGCGCACCACTGCTGATGCTAGATTTAAACTCTTCTGAGAGTACTTACCAACCAAGAACTCTACTGCCTACAATGGAACTACTTTTTGCATTAGTTCACTGTCCAAGCTTTTGAATGTGTTTAGTCATAACAGTCGAGACACACAGTCTTTAATATCTTCCTCCAGAATTTATATGCGAAATGCCCTTTTTTCTGGTCTCCACAGGGTTCCATGTTAACAGGATTCAATTGAGTCCAGTTTTTCTGTGTAATTTTACCCATCTGTTGCAGTCAAAAAGAGTACGCGCAGAGTCGCCCTTCACCAAGTAGTATGTCCAGTGTTTCGCCCACCCCCGCATATTTCATGAAGCAGGCATGTTCCTGGAACTGAGCCTGAGTCTGGTATAAGACTCTACCGGCTCCCTGTTTACCCGTATTTGAAATATTCTAGATTATTGGTTGGTTTATCGTTAAAGTATCGCATCGCTTGCCCATAACGCTCAAATGAAGTACTACATTTTTAAGATTCTCTCTCAAGTAACAGTATCTAACAGGTGTATAATTTGCTGAGTCCAGCGATTGTTTTCTTCTAAGAAGTCCCTTATTCCTTTCGTTTTCTTACTTCCAAAAGACGATTCATTCCAATTAGTGTTTTCAAATAGTTGGAAAAATTCGTTACGCCTATTCTAACGTTTTTAATCACTATTAAGATCCGTGTTTTCTTCTACAGCTGGTGCACCAGTGTAGAGCAATTTTATTACTATTATTTTAGCCAGTTCTTTTTTAAACATTTTCCAGTAGGCTAATTTCTCATGTCCGTTATGTATCCCTTCCCACTGAAAGATTGAGCAACACCCAACAAATAGACACTAAAACACAGCCATATCGAATTCCACCTGGACAAAAATCGAACTCGATATGTGAGGTGGTGTCTCGTTAGGTCGAATGCGGAATACCTACGGGTCGAGGTATGCGGAGAGATGGGTCATTCGTTATTCATGACGTGTTGCCAATTACAACTATTAGTCAGGTCATTAGATCTCGGAGTCGACGAGACGTTCAAATTTGTCGCCGCGATGGGTCATTCGTTATTGTATAGTAAGTTGTTAATTGCACAGGTTCTTTCCTTATTCGCAGCGCTTGCGAGTTAAAACAACCTGAAGCTGATCTAATACGTGTACACGATCCTTCTTCCAAACTAGAGGGGAATTAAGTTCTTCGCATCCAGGGTCGGCTTCAATCTAGTATTAGTTGATTTACATATTGCCTTATGTATTGCTACTTCTTCCTTGGTGTAGATTATACATATTTTTTTTTAATATTGCAGACGTTTGGATCAGTCTACTTTGTTATATAGTATTATATTATTATATGCCTTATTATTTTTTATATTTTTCTGTTTTCGTTTTTGAATGGTGTTCTTTTCTCGATCTTAGGAAACGCCTCACAATGTGACAATCCTTCTGCGTGAGTCATAGTGGATCTTATGGTGGTATTGTTATTGATACTGTTAGTGTTACTGTTATATACTTAAATTATTGTGTGATGATAAAACTACAGAATGGTTACGATCCTATAAAACAAATGGTTTCGGTTCCGCGTCTTTTAAGAAACCCGATCGAACAATGAGGGAATATTTTAAATGCAAATAAACAGTGCGACACGGCCTGTAGATTCTATTGACCGGAGCGTTAAATGCAAATCATTGCTCCCTTTTTATTCGAACAAAAGACAAGGTAATATGTAATAAAAGCGGGTCGATATTTCAAACTATTTTCAAATAAGCCGCGCCATTCTATTGTAACTGAAATATTTTCCAGAAACGGACACGCATATAAAAAGTCTACAAGAATTATACATTAGCGCGTTGCAACATTGACAATTATCTAGGGGAATCACATTTAGAGGATGTGTTTTAAAAAACGCATTAGGTAAATAGTTTATTGATGTTTTGGTTTTTGCAAGAATTGCGGTGGTTAAGTCTTAAAGTGTTACGCGTTCATCCACGAAGCTAGTTTTTGATAATTTAAAATAGTGTTGTTATTTAAATGCAAACTTGCAACGATATTACCACGCGTTGTGGCTACAACACACAGAAAAAAGAACTGGCTTTACATTGTGAACTATCATTAACTGCAATCATTGTCAAAATATATTTTTTACTATGGCAATACCTTAAAATGATCAGAACACATATAATGATTTTTCACACTAGTTTCATGGCTCTGATGAAAAAGTGTTATAATGTGAAGACACAAATTTCTGACGGTCATGTCAGTATTCGTGTTGTTTTACGAAAATTGACCCAAAAATTAATCCTCGTAGAAAAAGTATAGTATGCAACACGTTCGGTAAACTTTTTAACTCACTCGTTTATTAAAAACTCGCTTCGCTCGTGTCAAATAAACTCGTGAGTCAAATGCCGTTTACCGCACTTGTAGCATTATATATTATTTTTATAGATTACATTTACGTGTGTTTCCTTTTTGTGCATGATCAGGGATTATCACTTAAACGGCTATAGAGAAAAGAAAATATATCAAACGTTTTAAACTTTTCGTGGAATAAGTCCATATATTTTAAGTTTTGTCGGACATCCACCATTTTGTCAACACATTTTTTTCCTTTGCTGTTGATTTTGCATAAAATTATATTAATTGAATAATTAATTATTAATAACAAATTCTGTAGATACCGGTATATTTTCTTATAATTAAAATAATGTTAAAATTTCGAATTTATTGCAACTATAATAAAATAGGCAAATAATTCCATGCAACCAAGTGATACCAAACTTCGTTGTCCATATTTTTTTCTATGGCATGTTGAATTAATTATTTAATACCGTAAGAAGTACATGAAACCCAATTTTTGACAAATTTAGTTTCCTAGAACCACTTTGGGTTTAATGGGAAGTGATGTCAACCTTATATTTTCAAATAGAAATCCCCAGTTTTGTTACGAAGTGATCTATGACATGTTAACATTTCTTTCAAAGATGGCCCCTAAATGCTAAACGGTAGTTGGTCATGATTATGCTACTAAATTAATTTTAGTGGCTAATTAGGTCTCACTAAATTCAGTCTCTTTTTATATTATTTACTTTACTGCGGGGTTATTTTACTTTTTTATTGCCTCCCTCGAATGAAAACCTCTATCTTTTATTAAATATTTCGTTTTGAACGTGGTAATTCAATTGTAGTCAATCAATTCAATTTAAGGTGTAGATTATAAAAAAAATCATTTGATTGAGATATCTTATTGAATAATTATGTTATACTTTTTTTTCAGCTTTTTTGGTAACCTAGCACTAATGCAATAATTGTACAATTTAATCGAATGCATTTTTTGGCACTGCCCGCTGTATTAAGCATTGCGAATTTTGTTTTGAAGTTCTTCCAAGGTGTTGATTGTGTTGGATAAACAGGGTTTTTAATATATGTCCCAAGGGAAATGTGAGTTAGGTCCTCGGAACCAGCCTTCCATTTTACTGCTATCCATATTACTGTGGATTAATACCATGGTCTTCAAATCTTTCGTTTATATAGGTTTGCACCGTCCGAGGTATGAAAGAGGAAACCACCCGCCAAAATTTTCCTACCGATTTTCGATTTTCTTGCTTCTGTTCCTAATAAACTTTATTTTAATTTTTCTAAAATATTGCCTGCTGGGATGGCACTCTTGGCATTCTAGATACATTACAATATATATAAAATCGTTCAGCAGCATATCGACTTTTTTATTTTGCAATTAATAGTTTGCTTTAAGAAGAAATATTTAATAAGAAGGAGGAGGGTTAACATTTGTCATCTTAGAAAGAAACTTTAATATGCCATAGATCAATTTAACGTAGATTTCGAAAATAGTAACAGAATTGGGGATTCTTATTATAAGTTTTCTGTGGAAAAAAATGGGTGGGGATATCAACCTTCTGTCACTCGATACGCGTGACTATGCGAGTCGACTTTGAAAGAATGTCAGCGAAGTTAATCAAACGGAGATATGCTTGCCGCGCGTACCGTGCATGTTCAGTCCGAAGAATGTTGCGGTAGTTTTTTTTCCCGGTACCCATATTGGTTCTTGCGAATATCGCTTTCGGACAGTTTTCAGAGAACCCGTGCGGTTATTATTGACTGGGATCGGTTTCTTCCGGTTCGGGAACGGCGATTACGTCACTTATGGGGTACTTTCCAATTGTTTTTTTATATCGATAATAAATAAAGCAGGCGGTAGGCGGTATTTTTAAGGTTAGTCGATTATACGGTAAAAAAGACTGAAGAACTGAAGTTGAGTGACCTCACGGCGTATGATTTCGCCTATCGCTAAATGCTTTGACTTGTAACCATCTTCCTTTAAAATATATGTCATTTATTAAGTACCTTTAGTCATAAGCCATGTACATAGTTTGGAGTGTAGTGTGTATTTTCCTAAATGCCATTTTGCTATCAGACAAACAAAAAAATTATACTTTCTTCAAGGTGTCCAGTTGTTAAACATTCACCCGGCATAGTTTACCTTAGAGGAACCCGAAATATGGCAACACCGGTCTGTCATCGGCATCGCCAGGAATGCATTCGGTATGCGGCTGAGGCCGATTTCAGGGGTCTCGACCTTATTATTGCTCCCGATGCAGTCCTGCCGGCGACGATAACGTTAACCGACTTCTTTTATAGAGAGGCGGTCCGAATGGCGGTCTCGCGTTTCGCAAAAACCGCCGCCGCTAACGACGTCACGTCGCCTGAAAATATGATGGAATAAGTTTTTAGCATCGCGGAGAGACGACCGATGATGATGGCCTCCGGTCGATTATTCCCATTGTAGCGGTGCCGCCGATGCTATACGGGGTGGTTCATAAAACACACTAAAGATTAAAAAAAAGTATATTATGCAACAAGCTCAATATTTATACTTTGTCTGCGACCATTAGTTTTTAGATATAAGTACTCAACAGAAACGTCTTAAATAATTGGGTGTTTTAGAGTAGAGAGAAGAAATCAAAATTATTATTGAAATATACATGTAATTTTTTTTGCTTATGCTTGTAAGTCAGACTAGTTTCTGTTACGTACGAGTAACTGTTACGAAATCAAATTTTCGATTATGAATGTTACCGGTTCTATGAGAGAGAAACGGTTTTGCCTGAATCACAATCTAAGTTATGTTTTATTGGATTTTAAAATATTCCCAATAAGTTTACCTTCCTCTCTTGAGGATTTGGGATAGATGCTAAGCTGGATACAAAATAAAGTACTTTCAAATAAATGATATGTTTTTTAATGTTTTATTACGCGCATATCTAAGAGGTATTATTTGAAAAAAAATTAACTACGTAATGTCGACCATTATCGCCCAGTTCTAACAGATCTGACAGATGGTTTAATCTCATTTGGTATGCCAGAATTTGAAGTTTTCATTTCCAAGTTGCTATACGAATCTTTCAACCGTATTTCGGTGATCACATGTAGCAAAATATTTCTTATTTCTAGAACGTTTCCACGGAAAGTTTCATATTTTTCACTTTAATTTTAGGTTAGGTATGGTGGTGCGGCTTTATAGACAAAATTAAAATGTAGGAATTACCGAAGCATAGGTTTTATATACCAAAAGAAAGGCGTTCCTAATTTAAGTTTATATGTTTGTCCATAAATCTATTAGTTCCATAGAGAGAGGTCAGAATTAGACTGGAGCAACTTTAACAGGGAAATCAGCAGATAAAAAATATATAAAAAAGTTCATAAATATTCGTTCATTTCTATGTTTTATCTCTTCTAGTTTTTCTTTCAAACGTGGTAGGTATTATTGCCAACAAATTTAGAGCGTAGGTAAACTTGTTTTTGTTTAATTCGGGAACTTTTTTACTTATTTTTACCTGCCGAATACGCTATCAAACTTTCTCCATTATAATTCGGACCACCCTGTATAAAAGAAGTCAATGGCTCCGTACCGCGCGAAGTCCTGAAACTTTGGACGATCTGAGCGTATCGGCAACGCTGCACGTCTGCCCCACAAAGTGAATCGAAGTTCGTCACGTTCCCCGCGCCCCGCGCTTAGGTTAAGACCGGTCGTAAACCTAAATTCATTCATGAAATCGATAAAAACTTTTTCCGCCGAGCCGGATGTGCCGCATTGTTGTTATGTAATTATCTATTTTTGTTTGGAAAAGTTCAAACAACCAATTCAGGAATTTTAATTATCTAGGTTAAATAGTATACGGGCGGTTACGAAAAAACCGCCTCATCGCCGAACGAAAGAAAATCAATCACGCTTTTTTTGGCCTTCTTCCACGACCCAAAATGTGGTTTAACGATCGCGGCATAGAACGGAAGGTCTTTTGTTCCACGATCGACCGCGCGTATTCGATAAAATTGGTAAATTTATTCGAAAGCCATTCTGTTTTATCTTTCTTTCCGACAAAAATCAAACTTTTTTTCTAATATTCTACCGCCTTTTAGTTGAACTGCATTAAAATTTATTGCATTTTCCAATTAATTGGAAGGGGTTTTGTGAAGAGTCCAGTTTAACCGACATCGAGTATACATATTGTAATTTTCAGTTTCAGTTTATATTGAATTACCACTTCTATAAGATTCTAATTTCATTATCAATTTCTCAACTTATAGTCAGGTTGTTTAGCAAGAAGACTTGTCTATAAATTTATGAAATTTATGAACAAAAAATTGTTGATCTATAAAGCATTGGTTGAATCTATTTTGCAATACGCTATAGTTCGCGCGCTCGAACTACTACATTGAAAATTGTATATATTAAGAGTTGTATATATAATATAAAGAGAGTATACCAAAAATTAGAATGTTTATAGTTCCATAAGAAAACACAAAAGTATAAATTTGCAACACATATCAAACTAAGTAAATAACAAACTATAATTTGTTTGGTCCTTTCTATGACAAGTACGATAACTATAAATTTGCTACACGCTTGGCATGCAAGTTCTCTAACCTAAAAATATTTGCCCAAAGAGTAAGCTAGTAGTGTGCTTTAGGTATACGATCATTTTATGCTAGTTTCATCTTTTCCTCTTTTTTCTATACATATAGTTTGCCCTTGTCATCTCGGTAGATTAATAATTTAAGTAGCATACCATTTATTTTTCATCTTTAGATAAGTTTTGTATAGTTTGGATTAGTTTTGGTGTTTTGGTACAACATATTTTTCTATTTCAACAAAACCTAAGTTGCGACCTGTTTTAAGCCAAAATTCTTGAAATTACCTACTAATAATAGTAATAATAGTAAGGACTTTATTTCATTTTAATATGATAAAATGCTAAATCAAAACTTAGCTTCATATCTTAACCTACCTTCCCAATCTAATTTAACCTTATAGCCTTATAACCTTGTATGGTAGATTAGGGTTGTGGCCGGTCAATTTTTTTTGTGCCAACTGACCGAAATAATTTTAAAAATACCATTAAATTAATATTTATTTATTTATATTTATTTATCGCCGTCGCGTTTTTCAGGGAGTCGATATTACTGTTGAGATTCTCCGAGGGTTATAGTTAAATTGGACATCACAAACGCATAATAGATTAATATGAAATACATATTATTAAATATTGATAGATAGCATCCTAAAATTGCACGATGCTTTGTAAAACATTTTTTGACTAGTCAGTTAAAAAAAAATGATCACGTAGATAAAAAAATAGTTATTTGAAGACCATCACCACTATAAATAAGTCTACTAATGAACTGATTTCCACTAGTTACCACGGCTAGGTTTAAAAATTGACTGACAACGCCACTGGATAAAACAAAATTATTTTTCGATCGTAATTTAATTGGCTCTAGATTTTTTTAGAGCTCTTCTTATTAGTACATTTATTCCAAATTTGGTGCGGATGACTGGATACTGAAAGTAGTAGAGGTATTCGTGCTATTAAAAATTCTCGTGCCTGTAATTATGAAAATTTTTCGGTTTAGTGTTTAACTCGTAATGCCACCGCGCTGCATCGAAAGATAACTGTTTCGCTGTAATTATAATAGTCTCCCCTAGGAAAAAAAAAACGAACGCCACCCGTAGTAAAATTAAGAGCCAATTAAAATTTAACAGTGCTGCTAATAATAAGCCCGTTTATAATTTATAACCAAAACGTATTATGTTCTATTATTAATCTAAACCGGCAGGAAGTACTTAAAACCATGGATTTAAAGTTGCCGCGTTATAGTAATTTATTTAGAAGAAAATCGACTGGTGTTCCTTTTTGGCTCACGTTGTGTAGTCCTATGGGCTATTTGGCAAATTTCTGGAACTTAAATTAATGCGCGTATTTTTGAGTGAATTATTTTCTTATTATTTACTAATTTATTACTACTAATTAAAAAAAACATGACATCATGAGAGAGTAAATAAATTTCAAACCATCAATCAAGATGTCAGAATTATGTAAAGTTCGCTATTTCACTTCTGTATATTTTTCTAACAAATTTACAAATTATTCCAGCTCTAAACCCGATTTTGCAATTTACATACGTTTTTTTATAAAGATAAGGAAAGCAATTGAAACTAACTTGATGGTGCCACCTGGTAGAAAAACAGCATTAGATAGTTGAAATTTGTACGTATTTCAAAAACGGAAAAAATTCGAGTAAAGAATGGCAAACTCATAATATTAAAAGTCACTCTCTCTCAAATTTACTGTTATCACGAAATAATTCGTCTTATTCCATGATGGGGAGAAACAATTAAATTAAACCCACCAAGACCCCGCCTATGAGAGGCGTTCTTGCTCAATTTCCGGTTTGGTGCAGTCTCTATTTGATTTCTGCCCTGGGGTAAATATTTGTGTAAAATTGTATGGGAAGCATTCGAAGAATTCGTCGGTTTATCGCCAAAAACAGAATCCGGTGCGTTTTGGTATAAACTGTCGCGATTCACCGGTTAACCCCCAGTCGGGTTGTAATATTCTATACCACAGTATAAATATTTTTGTGGATTCTTTTGTAAATTGTATTTCAGTTGCCTTCGGCGACCGCTTTTATTCGATTTCTGCGTTAAGTTAAAATTGGATTGAATTCTTTCGGTTCGGTCCTGTGCAGCATCGGTATGTAGAAAGTTCATTCATCTAAACGAGTCAGCGGCAAAGAGCCTGGGCAAAAGTGCGGTAGAGCCCGCCATGTTGCCAAATGGATCTAAAATTTGACGATTTTTAGAGACCTCGCCTTGGCGTGTTTACTAAACCTTAAACTATGATGGTTTGGTTAGGGTTAATTAGTTTGGAAAAATAGCTCTAAACGAGCAGTTACTTTTTCTATTTGTGCAAAACCATATAACTTGCGCCTTGTAAGAAAAACCAGCATCGATTGCCAAAATTGTCCAAAAAAAAAGTATTTGGTAAAACAATCCTACAATCCTAAGCAGGCTAAGTATAGGTTTTTTATCCTTTTTTTTTTTGTAAAATCATTTTATATTATACATCCTGTATTCGTGATGAGATTCAATTTATTTGGTTTTTCATAGAAGTTATTGAAAAAACTATCGTCTTATCAATTTCTTTTTCACAATATTGAAAGAACAACGAAACAAATTGTTTGGTTTGTGAGCAAATTGATTACCAAAAAATTGTATAAACCTGTTAAAATTGGTGGTCGAAATCCCAACTACTTCAACCAATTTTTTTCCAGTTAAGAAAAGTAAATCTGTAGCACAATATTAGCAAATTAAAACTAATTATATATAACATTGGCGCTCATATAAATTCGTTACTTAGTGTCTTCTTGTTGCAGATCCTGTAACCCGCCTTGAATACGTCATTAGGAGAAATAAGCATTCAATGAACGTAAGTATAATTCCCTTATCAACAACTTTTATACAGCGCGTTCCATAATTAAGGGTGCACTTAACACATTCGATTCCCCGAATTACAGCGTGTATCTTTTTTTTATATTTACGTAACTTCGTTTTCCTGAAATTTTGATTAGTTTCATAACGCATTTATGGCATTTGTTTGAATCATCAGAACCATATTTTACTAATCTAATTGCAAAAGTAAAAATGTTCTATTTCTATATTTGGGAATATGTCCGACAAGCTGGTACATTAAATTGAAAGTTAAATTAAAAAAAAATAAGTAACTGAGCTGTAAGAAGAAGAATGATTTTCAAAAATTTCTATTAATAGAGTGTAATTTATTGATTTCCTTGTTGGTAAGTCAATTTCCACAATTATTTTACTTATTATTGAAAAATAAATTTATTGCATTTCATATTACCCATGTATATATATATTATTATTTTTTAAATTTATGTTTATTGTTAATACATGCTTATTGGGAAAAACAACATTGTTTTTATGTTAAATTGTCCATTTTACAGTTATTCCAACAAACGTGGCTTCTTTCCTTATGTTATATAATTTTTTGAAAATAAATCTTTGCTTTACTTAGCCAATTTAGCCAAATGTTCATATTTCCACCCAAGGAATCTGTAGTTGTACCGCGTACCATTAGGACGCCCTGTATAGCCGGATCATTGAGAGTGACTGTCGTATGGGTAGTGTCACGTTACATCACTTATAAAATTAAACAACTATTATACCTCCCATTCAACGCCCCTTAACAAATTGTTTAAAGATGACACATGTTATATATTTTGCTCACCGACCTAAAATTGATGTCATCGTAATTTTGTGGACTTTAAATTTGATTTGAACGTGGCGAAGATTTTGCGACCGAAATCGTGAAAATTTTATTTAAAAAAAAATGTATTCATATACGTTTACGGGATTACCGAGCCATATAATTTGAACCCGATGATCGCAATATTATATTAATTATTTTTAGAGTATTACTCACTGACCGAACACGTCGCCTTATTAATTGTGATTTGCATTAATCCTTCCCATTTTTTTTATTAGCCGTACCGATAGTGAAGCTCATGATTAAGGGCATAGGAATTTTGTTTCATCGCGGAAAATAATCTATTAAAGGTTTTGTGGTATTCACACGCGTTTAAAGACTCACAGAATTACTTCGAGATTTTAAAGAAATAATTCTCTTTATATCTCAGTAAATTTTTGATTATAGATTTTAAAAGTCGCGCAGAGATTTTTTTATCAAGAATTGTTTTTGTGAAATGTCAGACCGAGAGTTTTATAGTTAGTTTATGCTTTAAAAAAATCCTTCCTTTTAACATTGCACCTTTACTTATATATGGCAACACTGTGTCATTCCTACGTGCCTCTTTTTGATTATAATTGTTTGTTACACTGGAGGTTTGAATTATGGAGCAATAAAATTTTACGTTATCAACATAGTACGCCTACCTCAGAATTACTACTCCTATCAAAGTCTGACGCTTTCTGTGTACCGTGTGGTCGTAATTGAAGTGCTTTACCACGAAAGACCTATTTTTTAACTAAATTAAATGACAGATGAAGTGGGACACCCATGAAGTTTGCCTACTGTTGACTAACGATAATTTCGAAATTTCTTCAGCATCAACATCAGCAAAGAAATGTCGGAAGTTACAGCTAGTCAAAATTAGGCAACTTCCTAGATATCATATTACATCTGCGGTTCATTTTACATAGAGAAAAATCGATTTACATTACCTAACAGCCAAGGGTTTTTGAATTTTCGGCAATTTTGGAAATTGCCTTTAACTTGTTTATTTACAAAAATTTAAAATTAATTTGTAACTAATATTTCGTTTGTCGATCCTAGTTGGCTGTTCTTTGGTGAGCCCTTTTCATTCATCTTCTTGGCATCATGAAAAATGGCGGAGATAAAAAACATTGTCTTTATGTAAAAGTATGGGCCGTGCGTTCATAACATGCAATAAAGCATAAAGGTAGTATTTTCTGGACAGCCCCAAAATTTAAATTTACGTTTTCTGTCGTCTTGCGAGAAACTGTATTTCAATTTTTAGTTTCCATTTTGAAGATTGTGATAATTGCCGTAAGTGTTCTCGGCCGTCATAAACGAGCTAGTCCCTTATTTAATCCCGAACGATCTCTTTACCCATAAACAAAAAAAAGCCATGATTGAAAAGGGCTCAACGCGGACTTTCTTTTTAATGATCATAAGCCGTATAAAATAATAAAGTTATATTCATTTGTGAAAAAAGAAAAAAGCTGAGTAAACCACCATATTTGACTGAAAGAAATGCTTTTATCTGAAAAATTTGAACATTCTCAAACATCGAACCCGTCTAAATTAGAAATAATTTTTTATTGGTAAAACACTACATTGATGACAATCACGTATAATCATGACAAAATGGTGGATGCGCGAAATATTTAACATCTGTTTTATTTAAGTTGTGTTCCAACAAACACACGAATTATCGGTTTTAAAACTTGGAACGGACGAGAACGCAACCATACAAAAATAACCGTATATTTCGCATTGTTTCGAAAAAGCTTTCCCAGTCGACATTCAATTAAGGCCGTAACAATGAGTGGGCGTATTAAAACCTTATATTAGCGTCCTTCTGGCGGTACCGGGAGATTCTATTTTTACATTTCTTCTAATTCTGTTATCGGGCTTTATTAAAGCTTTCACCGTTTCCTGCGACGAACAAACAACAAATACTTACTCCGAAAAAGGAACGCAATACGTTTGAGCCACCGCGCTATTTATTTGCGTATTTAAGTGAATCGACTTTGACTATCGACAATGGCGTAATAAATGCATATTTTGATTAGGTTTCGTGACGTCATCGGTATTTCAGTGAATGGGCTGCCATTCGAACGATTAGGCCGGCCGGTGTTGGTTTATAACGGCGACGATTTTCCGCACGTTTTCAATTTAACGGCGTTGTTACTTTGGTGGGCGACGTGTGTGGATCCACTTTTGCGGAAGAAGATTTCCAACGCGACTCGATATGTAAGTGTACCGCCAATATTAAGAAGTTAATATACGCATGACTTTTTTATCGTCCTGAGAAAGAATAATTCGTTTTATTTTAGTAAACAAAACTGAAAGAGTAAATTTTACAGTGTTTTGGGCAGCTCAACAAACCTTGCATCGTATTTAGGCCACCGTTTTGCTATTTCAATATTTTAGTGTTAAATGTGGTAGATTCAAGATTTATATTTGTTGCAAATGAAAAAGGTAATAAATAATAATGAAAAAAACATGAAAATAAACGAATTTGACTTATAAATTGAAAATGATGTATTTTTTTAAAACTGATAATAACTCAGTAATAAGAGTTTTTCGAAAATTTCAAATATTGTGCATTTGTTTCTGTAATGACAGGTAATATTTTAAGCATACCAAATATTCAAAAGCAAATTATTCTGGTTAATATTTCTCCAAGTGATGGCAATTTTCGTGATAAATTTTCATTAAATATTCTTACATTTTTCTGTTATCAAAAAGAAATGGAAAATAGTGTCAAATGTTATTTTGTATTTAAACATCTAAATGTGTTTTTTTTATATTAAATTGCATTTTTGGACGCACCAAACTTCTGGCCTTGTGTGTTAAAAGCGCTCGAACGGATTCCTAACCTCAAAACTTGTTCCTATTTTGCCTTGATTAGAGCGTTTAACGAATTCTTTTCGATACTATTTTTTCCATTTTCAATATTGATTTAAAATTTAATTTCACGTGGACTGCACTTTGGTCCTCTAAAGTGGCGTATTGACAAGACGTTTCGCTGAAACTGGAGGTGGTAGAATTATTTTTAACCAACCAAATTTGTGGATTTAAAAGATTTAAATTTTATTTTAGATATAATGTTAGTCTACAAGGTGTCAAATTTTCGAACATTTTGGCCGGTATCTCACATATCTTTAATGAAAGTTTGCATAACTGTCAAAGCAGCAAAAATGTTCCAACCAATATGCTTGGATTTTTTCAAAAATATAAATTTTATTTTATTTTTACAACTGCAATATGCAATCATAAAGACTACTAATCTACATTCCCATTACTTAATAACAAAGTTGGGTCCGATAACATTGTAATATTAATAAAAAAAAAATCTGTAACGGCCTAATCCGCGCAATTGAAGGCGTTCTGTGTTTCCAACAACTGTTTGCTGGTCAAGGCACGGAAATTATTTCGAGGTATTTCAAGCAATTTAATGAATGTAACGATGTTAATAAACGGATAGAATTCCACAAGCATTTTTCCCAATTACTTTAATGTCCAATATCCCATACAGAATGTAAAATGTGTTACGTACGGGTAATTAGTGTCCGGATTGCTCTTTATGTAACGAACGCATTGCGTTCGCGCATATTTCCCTAACAACTTTAAAACCGGCAACGGTCATGCGTTACTGCGTATTTTTTTTCTAGATATATTATTGCCCAAAATTTCCGGTCGATGTAAATACATAAATAAATAACCTAACGACGGTTTCTATGTCACTGTATAATCAAATACGAACAAAACGAACAAGTCCTGGACGTTGCCATTTTTATAAGCGTAATAGCTTATGGTGCAGGTTTAAATGTTACTTTTCAGTCATTACTTCACGCAGTTAAAGAACAATACAGTCTGTCGGCGCATAACCCTATTTATTAAACTAGATTTTCCCCAACATCTGCCACTAAATAAATCTATCTCCATTCGTTATCCCTTAAATAAAAGCCCTTTTTTTTACAATCGTTAGAAAAAATTATAATTCGCCTCAAAGCAGTAAGTACATCAAAACGAAAATGCAGAAAAGAAAAATCATGTCATGCGAGGGTACAATTGGTTGAATACTCCTTGCGATGTTTGATCCGGATTATAGGATCCAAATCAAAGTCATATGATCAACGGAGACGGCACTGTTTCTATTTTAACGTGATCAGTATACAATGATTGATTGGCTTTGCATCACAACTGTAATTTTAATTGGACGTCTGTGATCCAAATAATGTGTGCTTCTTAAAAAGAATATGATTTAAGATCGTCTTAGTTCCCAATAGCCGGAAGCCTATAGTTCCTTAAAATGTTTATCTTTTTTTTCCATTTTATCAAAATACTTTATTGTAATGACCAATTGACGGTGGTGGTGTGTCTTTGACTACTACTTGAGCGCAACAAATTTCAGCATAGTAACTGCGATAATAATTGCACTCCATATCAAACTGTTTACGTCGATCATGTACCTTGGTAAATACGTGGGTATTTTTAATTGGCCGTATATGTATATCGCCCGCGTCGGTTTCGCTAAAATTGTAACTTTCTGCATCACCGTGACGCGTCGATACTGAGCAATGTTGCCGTCGGTGCTCCGGGAAATTAAAAAATAGGTCAGATTGCCCAGCCTTTCGCAACATATTTGCAATGATTCACTCATCTCGATAGCCAATTCCAAGAACTTTTTTGGTGATTCATTTGTATTGCATTCTGATACATTATTAATCGTTGTGATAATAGATATAGTTATAAGTACCTACATGGTGTCCCTAAATAACGGAGAAATTCCTTGACCTATGACATGACGCAAAATTTTCGATAGCGATCGAAGTACAGGATGTTTCGAGATTTGTTGGTTTTTACTTTATAACCCTCGCAATTTGTAGGATATTAGCTCTAAATTTGGAATGTGGCTTTGATATGCCAAATAGTTCGAAATTCAATTAAAAAAGGCAATTATAAACTAACCCAAACTCCTATTATCGAGAAAAAAAAATAAATGAAATGAAATTAGCAAGGGATTTGTCCATTCACATTTGTACACCCTGCATACGTATAATACTGGAATTTGATAATTCGATAGAAGTATTAAGAGATCGTCGAACATTCATTGCCTTTATTTCATTTTAATTCGCACGTTTCGGGTAATTGTATCACTAACGGTTATCAGGTGTCTTGGTGCGTTAGACAATGGAAGCAAGCAAACTACGGGTGATCGAAACTTCTCCGGAGAAACTATAATACGCGACTTATTTTAGAAACCCTATGAATTATTAATAGTGGAGTTCAAAGTATCAATGACTTAGGTTAGTTTTACGAAAACTCTCATTTCCATCATTATAAAATCGTACTGCGAGAAGATTTGTTTTCTTACAACCAGTTATAAGTTGGACATTTACGTTGTTAAGTTGTTTCCAATTTATTCTAAGGTATTGCAAGCTTTTTTAGTAAACAACGCATTAAGTGATTTTAATAGCGAGAAAGGAAAATTGAAATGGCGCGAATTAGTAAAGTTGTTGAGGTCCAAATCGGACACTCAGTTTGAACTTATTGACATTAAACCGGTCTCTGCTTTTTACTGAAGGTGTAAATCCTGTCTATAATCTTCCTGGGGTTTTTTGCATTATATTTGCAACCAAACCTATTTAAAACTATATTTTACAAAGTGTAAAAAAAGGCAAAAAATCGTAATATGCAAATTAAGAGAAAAATGTTGAAGTTTATTAAAATAAAAATTCTAAACTAAAATATAAAATAATGTTCTTAAATATATTAAATCGAAAAGTGAATAGAAAGAAGAAAATCTATGGTAAAATTTGAATGCGCTAACAATAATCAAACGATAATAGGGAAAACATTTCTGGTATTCCCAACTGACCGGTTTCATTAGCGACCTTAAGGAGCTGATCCGGCAACACCGTGCCATTTTTTTATTCGCCAAATTCGCGGTGGCCGGTTGCGGCGCGATCGCGAAATATTTTTCCTTAAATAGAACAATGGCGCATTTGCGCTCGTTACGTCACCGTTGCGCTGCGGATGCGTTTTCCTTTTTTCTTCCTATTCGTCGCGAAAAACACACGTTAAGGTCAAGTGCGGGAATGCGCTCACGCGCAACGTTGCCACGTCGCCTACGCTTTCCCGGAAACCCGGGTCATACTCGGCCCGGCGCCGGTTGGTGACATTGCGAAACGATTATTTATTGTTCGTCGGTTAGTTAAACAGTTCGTAATACGATGTCGACCGGTATTAGTTAATTGTTAATTTGACCGCTTTTTTTTAATAACGTGACGACGTAGTATTTGGTTAAAGTCCGGGCGCAATGCGGTACGCAGCGTTGATTGGAAACAAGGGCGGATAATTAAATATTTCGCAGTAAGTTTGGGTAAAAAGTAAGTTATAAATAAAACTGATCCCTTTTAAAAGCGATTCCTGTTGAAGAATGAAGGTGCTTTAGAATATAGGGCTTTTTAATAAATAAAGAAATTTACAGAGTGATTGGCATGGACTTTACATGACACCTCTTAATATTTGGTTAATCAAACTTTTAGTGTCTCGACCTCCGGATCATCTAAATTTTAGGGAATGGCGCTACTCGGCTAATAAAAAAAATTGTGAATCATCCCGTAGAAGGTTAGTTTTTCAACTTAAAAAACATTCTAGTTGGAACGAAAGATCCCGACGATACAATGATATACAATTTATTACGAATTAATGAGGGCTTAATTTTCCTCACCTGCGTAGTTCAATCAGCCACCTTAGCAAGCATTTCGTATTTTCGCATTTCTCTGGAGTCACTTCCATAATAGATTGGTCGATCAGCAACTTTCCATCTTTCATTTTAATTAAATGTTCTTCTGGTGTTTTTTAGTGGGTGTGAATGAGGGCCGGCATTATTTTTAATACGCCATTAGGAGTATTAATCCACATTCGTTACCTACCTTACATGTTGTTTTATGTTATATGGTTCTACGTACGCGTACCTACGACTCGCAAGTTTGGTCGTACTGAACGGCACCCGCCATTTTATTACTCGCCACTCTTTAGAATAACACTTTAATTTAGTTACTACTATAGAGTGCGATCACTTGAGTGTGCAAAATACGGTGATTTTTTTATTACAAGCTTTACCAAAATACAATTAGTGTCGAAAGTTAGACGACTATTTTATGTGCACTTTAAATGTTTGCAAATAAGAACTCTTATTTCAAAAAATTCATCAAAATGCTATTACTAAAAATTGTTCTAAAAGTTATGCTCAAATACCAAAGCGAGCCTTGATGTGGTTGTAAGAATCGGTTACAAAATGTTGAAAATGCTTGTTGTAGGTTTATTTTCAGACTTGGAAAATATGACCCCAAAATAAGCATTGCTTGGCTTCGAATTCAAAACATTTATCACTATCATCTGGTGCTGTGTGTCCATAAATTACTTTTTACTTTAACGCTTCAACTAATACATCGCTTGTGGATAACAGGTCATAGGAATCACCGCGCTGTACGGAACTTAAAAAATTTTTCATTCCTCGTTATCGATTAACCTTGTTTCGCCGTTATTTAAACATCAAACCCTTAACAGCTTTCGTGGGGATCTTAAACGCTCTTTGCTCGCTGCTCGGTTATCCGTAGTGCGCTAGTAGGCTTCTCCTTTTATTTAATAAGTGTTAAATTAATAAAAATCTGGGTTGTTGTTAAAATTGCAGTTTTAATTTTTTATTTGTAATATCTGTTTATCCTAAGATATCATATATGGTTAAGTGTGAGTAGTCGTAAGGCTAGACTTCGCCTTTTGTAAGCTTACACTAAAGATTTAAAATAAATAAGCCCAAGATTTTCAAAATATTTTTTTCATTTATTTTATCCGAAGTTATCGTCACGGCATCGAAGTTCGTATCAGAACGAAAACACGAACGGGAAGAGAAATAATACCACCACCTTTCCGTTGGCCGTCAAAAACAATTGGGTCCTTTGTGTTCAATACTAAAAACACGTCGCATATTCATTGTTCCGCGTATACGCATTCAATTATCTGCGACCCTATACCTGACGTTAAAAGTTGTAACAAAATGCGCGTACCTTACAATATACTTGAGCATTCATCACACAATTTCCCTTTAAAGGCGCGCACGGCTGATAATATTTACAACACTGAGCGCTGCCCAGCGCCGCCCGTAAACAAAAAGCAATAAAATTATTCTTTAAATGCAGTTTTTCCGTTTTACTGCCCATAATACGACGCCGAAACGGTTTTTCGGAGAACGCTTGGTGTAAACCGTGGTGGACTTTGGCGGAGGGTGTGGGGGGGAGACACACCGTGCCGTGAGAAAGTCCATTCGCCATCCGCGCATTGGAATGCGTAAAATGTAAACAACCGCATCAACAATCCGCTTACACAACAACAATACCAACAACAACAACGAGGCCAGCAATATTATGGACCGCCTCGCATTGACACGATACTTGGTTGCCAAATTGGCCTGAACATCCCTAAAAGTTGGAAATTTATAATTTTTGTTTTTTTCCCCTTACCCCGCAAAGTGGTTTGTTACTTAGTTTTGGTTAGTGTCTGTATTGGTTAGCATTAGTGCGAAAAAGTAACAACATCTAAAATTGGAAATTGTGGCAATAAATTTTAAGTAGATGAATATAATTGTCCAAAACAGTTATATACAAGGTGTTTCAATTCCTCATAAAAAAACAAAAAAGTTCATGCACGGGCAGGTCCGCAAATGCTTAGTTTCGAAGACATCCTGTATAGTTCTTATATATTATACCAATAAAACAAAAACGAAACTTACCTTAAATCTGTCAAACAAAATATTAGTTTCTTTGGCAGACCGGCTATGCTTATCGTCGAAATCGTATATTATGCGCGAAGTTTTAAAAAAATAAGTAGGTCCGCGTTTACACTAATTAGAAGCTAAGAAGTTTTTGAAAATGCCAAACCAAATAGCACTCATCCAAAAAGCATTTCCGTCTACTTCAGGCATGAAATTCGCCATGTCCTGTTTCAAAAATCGAAATATATTTCATATTTATATGCAACACCCACCGCTACTGCAAAAAATTATTTCCAACAATATTAATAATTAGTGTTATTTCTGTATTTGATACACGTAATATTTAATACACTGGGAAGCCCACAAATGTTGTAAAATTTGACAGCTGTGATATTAAAACAAGTTCGCACTTTTACTTGGCCTAGGTGTAAATTATAGACTTACACATGGTATTTTTTAATCATTTTAAAATACACCATAGAACGATATTTTTTTACATAAAACGCGTCATTTATAAATCTGTTCCCGAAGGTTTCTTTTTTTTGTGGTATGGAGTGTTCGCCACTCAATTCTTACCAATAATTTTTTGTATTCAGTGTAATTTTCTGAAGCGCAGACAAGCATGTTTACCAAAGTCCTAATGTTGAGGTCTGCTTTCAACTACGCTGATCTAATTTTATGATACTAATTCCTACAGTTGTAAAAAGAAACTAAGTGTATTTGCTTCCGTTAAAGTTACTACGAAATTACATCACAAAATGCAGATATTTCCGAAACGTCTGTAACGTGAAACATAAATTGGTGCGGGTCGTACTCGACAGACGACTTTGTGGCCATCTAGTGTGGAGCGCTGAAATTTCCGGCGTTCTGTGCATTTCTCCATAAATGAATTCTCGGTCGGGACGTCATTCGATGCGGTATCTGTGTGTAGGTGGCGCCACGTTGTCGCCGGTATATTGACTGTTTCGTTAATTATTATTATTAATAAAGTCAAGTATTTGCACTTCCGTTCCTTGAGAACATATATTACAGATTTACTGTCGAGTTCCTATAATTTAATTGTTTACATTATTATAACATACAGGGCGTTACGGAAATTTGAGAAAGTGAGTGAATCTCGGGGTCGGCAAAAGTGCCTATCAGCCTACCTAAAATTATGACAGCAAAATAGTAATTTCACTATCACCCTGTATAGACGAAAACGATTGTTTCAAATAGAAAGGGTCATCGTTCAGTAACCTCAAAATTCCAAGAAAATTGTACAGCGTTCTTCAAAATATAAAACAGGAAACGGGTGAGATAAATAATTGATGACCCCGGTCATCTTAATCGGATTCCCTCTCTCTCTGTCTCTCTCAACATAAAATTCGAATATGTTCAAAATTTTCGTTTTCGAGGAAGAGCATTTTAACGTTTTTAATCACTATTTCTAAAATTCACTCAGCACCCACCCAGAATGGAAAATGTTATTCGAAAATAATTGATGTTATTACTGTCTTTTGGTTACAATTTAAATGTTTTGCAATTGCCACATTGTCGGTCGACTATAAAAATCTATCGATTCGACATTTCGTATAATTAACAACGTTCAAAAAAAATTTTTATCTACATATTAATTGCTTGTTATAGTCGATTCTAACAAGACTCCCGAAGAAACCCAATCGCAAGTTCAGAAAGTCAGCGCCGCGATTCGTGATATATTTTTCGAGGCCAAAAATGAAATCGTGATTTTAGTTTGGCCAATATATGTTTTGTAATTGCCCGTTTATAATTAGTGGTCATTATACTTAAGAATAATAAGTGCGTCCGATAATGATTGGCGTTATAATAACAATTTCATTCATTTTTTTCGCGTCAGATTCATTCATAGTATTCAGTGCTTCTGTGATCGGTGATGCGCGCGACAGTGCTTCTTACAGTTAATTATTACAATTAATGTGTGGAAAAAAAATTTCGTGTAATGTTCGTGTAATCCGTAAATTGGAACTTGCCACATGCGAAATATATCATTTCATATGTATTTTGTATGACATACATTATTTTAATGTGTAATAGGATTTCTGGCATACCGGTCGAGATAAAAAATTATGTAGAGTACAATATATAGTGTGAGTCTCTATCTCGAAATAAATTCAATAAATCAAAGTTTTTTCGGAAATATACTCCGACGCAGCACGTCCCAAATTTGAGATATGACGTCATCGACTATTTTTGGCAACCGTATTTCTTATAACTATTTTGTTTTAATTTTTCGACAAACGTTGAAAAATGGTCACCAAATGAGAGCAGTGACTAATATAAACTAATATTCAATCAACGCGCTGCGTGCGTCTATTCATTTAAATCATATGAAATGAACATTTGAAATTTGGCGTGCACTTGTAACTTGATTTATTCTCTAAAAATTTTCAGAAAATAAAACTTTTTTTGATTAAGTGTATTCTGTCAAATGTGTCAAATGTTTCTTCCCAACACTATAAAATGTTATATTAATAAAACGTTCTCGTCTGTGCAATCACATTCATAATAAGAAAAAAATCATCTCAGTACCTTTTTATAGTTGGTAAAATGGTTAAGGTACGCATCACATGAAAATTTCATACTTGTTGTAAGAAAGAGTTAATGTAACGGCTATTTACTTTTCTACAATTGCGGCTTTCTTTTAACAAAACCCAAATTTGTGCGCACTTTGCGCAATTTTGAGGACCAAGATTGAATAATAGTAAAATTTAAAAAAAATAAAGCTAAATGAAAATTAATTAAATAAATTAATATTTTTTCTACGAATGACTGCATAAAAATTCAACGGTAACTGAATCGATTAATATTTGTCTTACGTCAATATAAAAATGTACCGACACATGCCGGTTTAAACTATTGACGCGGCGTTTTCGAACAGCCTCGTGAAAGGTGAAAGATTAAAGATAATCAAAATAACTTTTTAATCTTTATTTATAAAAATTGGGCAGTCTAACGAGCCATTTATGCAATTCATATGGAAGAAGGTGATTAATTTTTTCTACTCTGTTGCAGGTGAAGTATTCCTACAGCACGCCATTTTGCTGCGTGCGATGCCCCACGTGTCTTGGGATGCACATAAAAATTAAGTATACTAATATAAAATATATTGATATAAAATTGATATAAAGTGGTCGTAAATTAAAAATTGTGAACTGGCGTCACTAGAAAATACATATAATATAAAAAATCCGAGTGTCGCCTAAAAATTGTGTTGAAAAAAGTATTCAAATACCTCGAAAACTAATCCAAACGTTGTTGTACCCCGAAATTTAGCGTAAGAGGCAGATTACAAATGCAACCTGAGTATTGTTACTTCTTGAATGACGACCTACGTAGTTTCACATCTACCAACCATACAAGAGAATAAATTTTCAATGCAATTCAAAAGAAAATTGGGTTAGGTTCGATAGTTTGCAAATAGAGATACAGAATGGTAGAAGTTATAAAACAAAAATTAAATAAAACGCGACAGTACAGATGAAATAGTCAAGCTTTGGACGTAGTCAAGGCTCTTGCCTAGTATTATTTATTTGCTTCGAAAAAGTTGTCACATGTGAGTAAACATTTTCTAGTCGAAAAATAATGATTAATATCTAGTAAAGGTTATAACTCATATTACACGAATGAAAATGTCTGGCTGCCAGTGCGGCTGTCAAATAAGCAATGACGTCATGGACAATGAGAGCGCGTTTAGCGAATTGGAACCGATAAGCACATTTCTTACAGTTTTTTTTGTAAATGTTGTTTTATTATTCGAAACATAATTATTAATACTATTTTTGGTAATTTTATGATAATGTGACGAAATTATTTTTTTTTGAGATCACCTCTATTCGGTAAAATGGATTTTTACGAATAAAGATAGGCGGTGATCCTGCATTCCTTATCAGCTCCTTTAAGTTTCAGCAAAAGTGTTATTGCTCCTGTATCACGTTCGTTTTATCAAACTTGCGAATTTTATCATCATTACGTTTTGTGTGTCAGAATTGTGCGGCTGGCGCCTGTACCCAGCTCTCGAAACGATGTTTTTTCGTTTTCGCAATTCTTCGGATTTTGTTCGGGTCGATTTCGAAAATAGTGTCGGGTGTTTTTCACGGGTAAGATTTTTTTTTCAGAAGCGTTGAACTACATTTTTTTGTTTTTTCCACAAATAGTTAGAAAGTCGTCCACCCACTGGAAAAATAATTCAAAATACCATGAAAAATAACATTTTTTTCTTTGTTTTCGAAAAATTTAAAAATCGATCTACTTTTGGTGGATTAATAAACCGAGTCCTTTTAAATTGTTATCTTACATTCTGTCTGAATCTAGGGTTACGAGATCAGATAAAATAATATTGTCCGTGAATGGGATTTTTAAACTCAACTGGATTTAGAGCTTGTTTTCGACGTTTATATCGTCGATGACGTAGTTCTAAGCGAACTCATGTTACACTATCGGATTCTCGATTCATTCGGTGGCGCTTTTAAAAAAAACGGTAAAAACGTCGATAATTACCGAGTTTGCGAAAGTTGGTAATCTTTTTTATATTTTTTGAAAATAAAAATTTTGAGACACGTTATAGAGTCGTCCCGATTACATTTGTTTGATCTCCAGTGTAGTGAGTTCTTTTTACGGAATTCCGGCGTTTTTCGCGGAAATCTGGTAAAAATAGCAAAACGAACTCGACAAAAAAACCGTTAGGCACTTTTTTCTGTTCCCTATCTTATCGATGCCATGGTATTTCGGGATTGTTGATAAAATTAACGTCCGTTCAGGTAGTCCCAGTTTGTACCTCGATGTAAATAGATACGAGGTTCGTGCAGCGTCTTTTTTATATTTGCACCATCTATTAATAATAAATCCTACGCATACCACATGATCAAAGTTTTTGTTTTATTTTTTGGTGAGTAAAAAATGCTAATAATGGTAATTTATATTTTTTAGCTCGGGAGAAGAATTGACATTGACGTGCATCTGCTATGGCTTTATTGGATTCAGATTAAAGTGGGACGAAACTGGTTTTCACAGTGATTTGACAGATGCGTTTGACTCTGAGATCATTGTGAAAGCTGATTTTGTCAGCTTCTCATCGAGGGACACTGCATGCCACTTTATATTGTATACCACCACGGAGTATCGGAATGAATTAACCATTGGGATAGAAGAACTGGCCACCTTTTCGATGTATTAGATTTACTTATGCAGTTTGTAAAGCTTTGTGTAAATAAAAAACATACTTTTCTATTGGTCATACCCGGTATGCGGGGTATATTGTGTTGCCCGTTTCAGATTGGACCTATAATTACAAAAAAATGACCCACATTTGTGTAGCTTTACCTACGTGGCAGTAATTTACTAATGTCACCGTAGAATTTTGGGGAAATTTTAATTCAGCAAAATATCATAAAAACCGAAAGAATTTAAATGTAAGACAATAAATCGTCAAAATAAATGCTAGCAAATGAAATAAAGCAGTGTTGCTCAGAAATAGACTTAAATTGCAGAAGTTCCACTGTCCAAATTTTTTAAATGTAAAAAAAAATGAAGGACGTCTAAAGCACCCAACTATCTACAGCGGGCATTAAATTTTCCTCAACTAGTTAACAGTTGAGTTGAGTTGAGTTTTTTTTGTTTTGTCCGTCTAAATATATTCATCCTCTAATTTATTTTGTTACTAGGGCCTTAAGTTCAAAGAAGAAAATTCGATTCCTGTACCCTTGTTTTATCCAATTCATGAAAATAATATCCAATCAAAAACGAATTATACACACAAAACCAGAAATCAGCAAAAATATGTTGCGTGAATTATTATTTTATCGAAATAAAAAAAAATGTTACGTCTTAAAAAAAAAAAGAATTCTTCGAAGAATTACTCACGTGTCTTGTTTTCTCCAAACATTGGTTAGTAAAAATTAAAAAAAAAACAAACATTTGGAACCATTATTCCTTAAAATTTTAAAAAATATTGCGAACCATTTGCTTAAAAGATGTGTACCAAATTTTGCTAACATATCCAGGGTACTTACTCTGTTAAAGAACCATTTCTTTTGGAATTTAATTCAATAATTAAAAATAACAGTAGCCATATAGTTTAACTTAACCCAGGAGAAACAGTCTTTTCTAGTACCTAACCAAATAGCGATCTTTCCGATATGCGATAATATCGGCAACACAAAAATGCTTCACTGAAGAACCAAGACTTTTTCGACCAGTAATTAGGTATCTATTGTAACGTAACAAAATTATATACCGGAATTTCCGTTATTTGATTTTGTCCAACGCCAATAGACACACTAGTAATAATGTATTCAAAAAGATTTTAAAAAGTTACACCTTCAAGTATTTAAAAAAAATATATATTTATGTCTTACTAAAATGAATTATTGAATCTGTACAACGCAAGGAATTTTAACAGCATAAAATATTTAAAAAAGAATATCTATTACATATTAAGTAAGAAATGTCTAACTTTTATTTGTATCATTTATATATTCCAAATGTTTACAAGTACAAGGCGCTCGCCAACAAACATATAACTATAACTATAACTTGTGCTAGTTGAAATTTTAGTATAATTGATTATAGAAAAGTGGGTGGATTCGCTGGAATGGCAAGTGTGATTCCGAGATATTGACTAGTTTTCAAAAATTGTTTTTCTATTTTAAGTATTGTGTGTGTATCCATCAATAAATATGTCAAAAAGTAAGGAAAAGGGGATAATAAACAAAACAAAAAGTTGAAAATCAGAAACAGTAATAGATCAACACTATGTAATAAAATTAATTATCTCTGACGAGTTGCTTTTGTTGTTGATTTGTTATGGAATGGGGAAAGATCAAATTTTAAAAATTTTGGAGATTGTAATAAAAAAAATTCCGAACTTTAATAAATATGAAGTTTGGGAACGGCAAAAGCTATAACTTATAGGTAATTTGTGGGTGAAAAAATAATCTGTATCTCCAACAGATATATTATATAATAAAACAACGAAAACAATGCATTTTTTAATTAATTAATTAAAAGATTAATTTTATTAAATTGACTATGCGAATACCCGATACAGGTGAAATCCAGAAGTGTGAAGAAAACATTTCTTTTACATTTGTAATGGTTTTCACGAAGCTGCATCAAAGCCTATTTTGGTTAGTTAGTGCGAAACCTTGTTTTAATGAACTTAATTTCTTCACGTATTAAAGAGAAAAGTAGTTTTTCATCAGATTAACCAGTGCCAGGATATTGAAAAAACTATTATTAAATTTAAGAAATTTTTAATATAATATTTTTGAGTGTTTTTGAATGTTATGATAAAATGTAAACAATAATTGTAAAAACTATTGATCGCATCGGCAGCGTTTTAATCGTCCTTTGGCTTATTGTATACTTGATGGCGCCCAATATTAATTAAATTATCATTAATATAAAAACTAATTTCCTAGGTTTTTAAATGCCTCGCATACCTGAGGCAGTAGCCCTAAAAACAATTACAGAATACTGCAACGAACAAAAATATTTCGTTAAATTTTATATCCGTCGCCTCACAAAGCAATGCGTCGGCTCGATCGTGTCTCGCAAGTCATCGGGTGAAACTCGATACAATAATATTTAAGTGCATACATTATGTCATATTTCATTAAACTTAATCAATACGATTCGATTCGGCATTCGATTATTCTTTCGCGACTACGGCGCACCGTAGTCCCGATTCGACTTTCATTAATTGTCAATATCGAAGGACTTGTTTTAAATATTTTTGCCAGGTCATAATATTTAATTGTAATTTCGTCTTGTCCACGTTATTTTGTCTAATGTCCACCACATAGTTTCGATGTAACTGCCAGATACTCGAAATGCGCAGAAAAATTGAAAAAATAATTTCCGAAATGTAGTTATGTGTACCGGGTGTTACTTGAAGTGAAACTAAGGGCGTGTTAGGTATAGACTAATTCATATAAACTTGTGCTAGTAGACTTTCAATATATGGAGAGTTATTTTTTAATCGAGCTTCTATTTAGTAAAGTATCGTAAAAACGAAAATGGGTTATTTGCAGCTTCTTTTTTTGGCAATAGTATAATTAAGTAGACATGTTCGCGTCTGAGATTCATTAAATCTTCCACTTTTGATGTCTTATTTACGGTTTTTTTTTAGAATTTGAAATTTTCTAGTTATTTATACTTAAACCTCATGTTGGCAGAATTTGTGTGTTTCACTTATCACCTACGTGTGTAGTGTCTTGTATTTTTGTTCAAAAGTTTACCTACTTATTTATTATTTTTAATTAGGTCAGTGTGTAGTTCTAACGATTTTTGCCTGTTACACCTTCGATGATATCAAGTATATATAAGAAGTTTATATTAATACGCTTTTGTATTTTACTTAAATATACTAGATGTCCCAATAAGCAAACACCCATTAATATTAATTTAACACTGATTTAACATTAACAATACAATTAAGAAAATAACGGTTCACTGTGACATTCCGTTAATTAATTGTAAATTAATAGCGCATAGTTATGTATTCTTCTTTATGGCAAATAATTGGGGCTTGAACCTCCTTTACGGAAAATAGCAAATAATCCAAAAAATCTTTTTCAGTTGTTCTTTATCGACTTAGGTTTATAAATTCAAAAGGTTTGAGTTAGTTAAGTACATGCACACATTAGATTTCACTTACGAAATTAATGTGAAAAGTAGTTTTTATACTCCCGTCTGTAAAATACCTAATTACCTACCGATCTAGCGTGCGGGAAGCGTCATTTTACCACGTCAGTTTCGTTTCCCATGAATCCGAGCCACTTTGGACATTTCCGACATTTTACCGCACGGATTTGGGAGCAATCGGATGTTTTCGGAGATATTTCCCACGCTTTCAATTTTGACGTTTGTCAATTCTGACAGTCATGTCGTGTTGTTTTGCGAAAATGTACCCAAAAATTTACGGTCATAGAACAAGTATAGTATGCAACACGTTCGATAAACTTTTTAACTCACTCGGTTATTAAACACTCGCTCCGCGATTGGTTAGCGATTGGTTAACTTTTTAATGTTAATGTTAATATTAATAGTTTAGTGAAGTTGTATATGCATGTGGAATCATTAAAGAGTCGTTTAACTTTTTACTAAAGACGTGCGAAAGGTCTGAATGTAGCACCCTGGTCATAAAGGACATGGATTCACCGCAGAGAGAATAGAATAGAATAGGACTTTTTACTATACATTTTAAATTGGTGTTAATGTCAACGGATGCTTGCCTGAATCAATCATTAGTCTCCAATAATGAAAAAACAAGTGATAATACCAAATATTTGAAAAATTAAAAACAAGTAGTAACTTATAAATGTTTCCCAAAATTAAACTTTTTCTTGAGTTGTAAGTTCTTTTGTTTGTAATGAGAAGCGGTTTGCACTGAGTTGTTGGATCCTTGTTTGTAAGAAAAAGTCCTTTTTTTTTTCACAATATTAAACAGAAAAGAAAACGTCATCTCGTGTTAAGGTAAACAAACGGAATCCCATCACTTTCAATTTGTTTCACCAAACCTACACTAACACTAAATAATGGTGAATTTGCAGTAAGAGTAAACTGTACTCTAAGCTTCTCCGCACTATAGAGAAACCAAAAATTGCCATTCGTCAAAGGTATCGAATCATTTTTAGAGTGATGCACAACTTTCAAGAGAAACATGCGTTTCTTTTTGTATAAGAAAATATTACAATAAACGGTTTTCAGATACTAAATTGGTTAGGTTCGCCATTTTAGAAACTCGAAAATCATTTCCAACATTTCTAAATAAGTTTCTCGGATACCGTAACTTGCTACCCTTACTGGGGCGCCCAAGTATTATGTTTTTCAGGGTAGCTGTACTTGTTGCCATCAACCACAGTTTTGCCTTGAACCAATTATTGTTACCAATCGTCCCAATTTAGGCGAAACTTGTCGCTTTTCAACAAAGAAAACGTACAAGATTCAATATTTATTATAATTTACCTTTATTCCCAGTTTTATGATTTATTATGGTGACAACAGTGACGTGTCTCTGACTGATAATATCGCCCAATGCAAGGATGACGCGAAGGATAGCATCACATCGAGGAAGATCATGGATAAGTTGACAGCAATGGAGGCACAGTACAGTTCACCGCTGAGGAAGTATGATTGAACAAATTAAGATCAATACTCACTTACAGAATGAAATTGAAATAATTAAAATCAGGCAATCCAAAGAGAACACCTAAACAGCTTGAAGAATATGAAACAACTGTGATGGAACCAAGTGAGGGAATTCGCAAAGGTGAGACAAGCCTGAGGATTAAATATATCAATAGATTGCCGAGAATAGTTACTATTCGCAATAATTTAAACTAGCAAACTTGTCTAATAGATCTCTTGGTCTTCGGGAGAGGGAAGCACAGTGTGTTTATCAAAATGAGCAGGCTCTCAATAGGAAAACAATGAACTGTGTAGTACGAATCTGGATATTAATTCGATCACAGAAAGTTGGTTGCGGGAGGGGACTCTGAACACTTATGTGTTTGAAAACAGATACACAGTTTTCAGATGTATGTGACAGAGACGTTCGAAGTGTTGGTTTTTCGCATGGTGGGGGCGTCATGTTAGCAGTTAGGACTAGTTTTAAGAGGGCTCCTGTAAATTTAAATATGATTAGGAATCATACTAGTACTTGGTTGGTTGTACATTTAGTCTGGATCATACAAGAATTTATGTTTTAGTTATTTACCTACCTCCTAGCAAACCTAAACCTGACTTGTTGAGTTTTTTTGAACAATTTGAAAATAACAGGTTCCGCGATTTAGTACAGATAGTGAAAGTGATTATAGGGTAGAATTAATTAATAATTTTATGAATTTCCTTAGCTTCTATCAACTTAACAGCGTTTTAAATAGCCAGCCATAACAGACTACTTGATTTAGTTGTGTCAAATATCGAGTGTATAGTCGCAAAAGAGTCTTTGCCATTAGTTACTGAAGAATATTACCACAAATTTTGCACCAACATACTTCATGCAGATTGGTCAAATTTCCTAAGTAATGAAAATGTTAATGAAGTTTGTGACATGTTTTACCTAACATTGCATATTATTTTTAACGACCGCGTCCCTTTATCAATTATCCATAAAAGATCATTTCCGGTATGGTTCAAATCCGAAATAATTAAAGCAATTATGCCAAAGCATATGTTACTCAAAAAACACAAATACGACAGATCAAAGTCAGTTTTAATCCAATATAATACGTGCGGACATTAAAAGAATATTTTTTTTTAGTCGCTCACAGTTTACCACATTAATTAAACATAAATTTTAAATACTATAATAGATTGTATGTTTCACTATTAGTTTGCTGGAGTGAATATGGTTGAATACTTATTATTATTAGTTTATAGGTAGTTCTTAAGATTAAATTGTTCTCTAAATAAATGTTAATCTGTTAGACAATAAAGATTATTATTATTGTTATTATTATTATTATTATTATTATAATTATAATTATTTTTAACATTATTATAAAATTTTAAATACTTTTAATGACAAAAAAATGTTGTGCCTCAAAATCACTTCGCACTTTTGAAATTTTAAAATCTAGTTTTTGCGACAAACAACCATGTTTGTGAAAATGGTGTCGGACCTTTGACAAGTGAAGTGCCGTTAATTTAATATATGCGGGCGATCGAGAGAAGGTGCAGCTTAAGTCTCTTGAAATGATATTCTCGAGGACCGCTGACATACCCGAGCCAAGTTCCATTGACAAAAAGCTGACATTTAAAAGCCACTCGCCAGACGCCCACAATAACCCTTCAGGGCTTTATTATCGGCCTTTTTCCATTCGATAAATACTACGATGACTAATTGAAATTTACTCGCGCCTGTGTCGTCACGCGTATGTAACGGCAAAAAAATAACTGGACGGGCCGCCGATTTTTTCGAAAAGTTAAACGTGGATATGGAACGACCAACGGATGTCGAATTAATTAGTTTTAAGCGTCATATGCTTTCTATCGAATCGGTTCGTCCGGGTTGTCTGCACAGTATAAAAGGATTCGGATTATATCCGGTTTCAAAAAGCGCCGCATGTAGGAGCAGCATAAGCGGTCAAGATATCCATCCACTTCATAAGAACCGCTTAAATGATATACGGGCACTGCTTTCGTGTTGATGTTTTTCACGGCACCCTTGTTAACAAAGATATACACTGTTTTTTTAGTAAAAAAAAGACATCTTAAATTTCTCCAATGTTATTTTTTAACATTTTCTTCATAATTTTCGTCGTTCTAATGTTTCCTTTTCCTCTGCGCGTTTTGCAGTGTACCTTTGTCTTATACAGGGTGTCCCGAAATTAGACGTCAATATTTTAACCACGTATTCTGTGGCCCAAAATAAGGATAAAAGTTCATATAAACTAGGACCCAAAACATCTTACTTTTTAACATACTGTTAAATTTAAAGAGGTGAAGGCGACTTTTTGTAAATATTTTTAAATAAATTTTGGTACAGTTACTAAACTTTTTAGGCTCTATTTAACGAACTAAAACTTAGTATTGGATTGTGTTTAGAGATGAGTAACACGTGGGAAAAATTTGCCCCAAATTTTTTGTTTGTCGAATTTTCGTAATTTGGACTGCAAAATTTGAAAATCTGAAGTATTCTACGTAAATAAGGTACCCTTGTCGCACTTCACTAGAACACACCGTTATCGAGAAAAATGCTTTTGAAAATTTAATTACATTTTTTTTTATTTTAATGTTTACAATGGAGGTGCAGATAATCATTAGTAAGCTTTGGAAGTTAATGACGCGTTTTATTTGTATGTGTTGCTGGGTAAATAATTAAATGGCAATTATTCGGCAGTTTTCAATTTAGTTCATTGTTGGTCAAAAATTGTTTTTACTTGGATTGTTCTTATAAATCGTTTTATTAATGGAAGACAAATGAAACTAACAACTGTAAAGCTAATTATGGTAATTAAAATTATAAACTTTACATTTTAAAGAAGGTGCTCACGAAGGCGAAGTCGGACTTTGCGGTTAATCGCATATGATGTTTTGTCGAATTTGATTTCCTGCCAAACATATCCTTTCGCACAATACCTCTTCGCTGTCGACTTCGGTTTCATATACTATATCTCTTATTCAAATCCGGCGAACGAGGAGGCCACGGAATAGGACCACCTCTTCCAATCCATCTATCCCGCATTCGCTCGTTCCGCCAGTTTCTAACATTAACACCGTAATTAGCTAGCGCTCCGTCTTGTAAATGAAGCTCATTTCGATGGAAAATCGTCTAAAATATTGTCAAAATGAGTAATTGTGTCAGAAAATATCATCCATTGACTTAAGTAATGATTAGGTTCAGTGCATGAAACATTAATTCCTGGATGCCCAGCAACTATAAGGTCGCTAATTCAATTAAAAATTACTTTGATTTTGGTTCCAATGAATAGAAACAGGGGGAGTCTGAATCTCATATATGAAATTCAAAAGTTTGAAAGAACATAATATAAAATCTAAGAGGTAAATATGGTCAATATGGAAAACGGCCAGTCATATCGTAGAATTTTTATTTATAAAATTATTATTAAAATTATTTTAAAAGAATCTATAAAATTTTATTTAATAACTAAACTTATTTACGGCATTTGAGTCACGAGTTGACATAACAAACGTCAGAAATGACAAACGTCAAAACTCAAGCAGTACGGTAATATCCCGGAAATGTCCGAAGTGACTCGCACCCGCGGGAAAGAAACTGACATCGTAAAATGATACTTTCTGCACGCTAGATCTGAGTATAATATAGAAGGGAGCAGAAACAAATATATTTTTTCACTCCCTTCTGTAAAATACTTCAGTATACACCGATGTAGCGTGCGGAAAGCGTCACTTTACCAGGTGAATTGCTTGTCCCACAAGTTTTGGAGCAATCTGATCTTTTCGGAGATTTTACCGTACGGCTTGAATTTTGACATTTGTCAATTCTTACGGTCATATCAATGAATGTATTCGTCTTGTTTTGCAAAAATGTACCCAAAAACTAACGGTCGTAGAAAAAGTATAGTATGCAACACGTTTCGCAAACTTTATAAGTCACTCATTTATTAAACGCTCGCTTCGATCGCGCCAAATAAATTCGTGCTTCAAGTGCCATTTAGCACACTTGTTGCAATGACGCCTTCAAAAGTTGGTTTAACTTTTTAAATTGTATATTAATTTAAGTTAACATTAACGGTATTAAACTAGCAGAGGATTGAGTTATGCAGGCCTTGTGGAACTAACATTTATGAGACCAATATTCTATTAGTTGTAATTCAAATTGCAATAAATTGTTGTGTCTACAATTGCTGACAGGTTGACAAAAAAACACTACTTAAATAAGGCATCCAACCTTGAAAAGATTTGTGAAATGGTAGATGGTCTTTAGCAACATAAGATAATTATACAATAAGTATTTTATAGAAGAGAATAGAAATAGTATATTATGCAACAAGTGCGGTAAACGTCATTTGACTCACGAGTTTATTTGACACCAGCGGAGCGAGTCTTTAAAAAACGAGTGAGTTAAAAAGTTTACCGAACGTGTTGCATACTAAACTTTTTCTACGACCCTTAGTTTTTGGTTACTTTTCGCAAAACAACACGAATATATTCACTGACATGACCGTCAGAATTGACAAACGTCAAAATTGAAAGCGTGGGAAATATCTCCGAAAACATCCGATTGCTCACAAATCCGTGCTAGAAAATCCCGGAAATGTCCGAAGTGGGAACGAAACTGACGTGGTAAAGTGATGTTTCCCGCACGCTAGATCGGTGGGAAATTAGGTATTTTACAAACGGGAGTAGAAAAAAGACGTTTACCAATAAATGTAGTAAGCAATACCTTTTGTGCGATCATCAGTTATTGGGTACATTTTGTACAAACTGACAAACGCTAAAATATCTTCCTTTCAATCCCACGTAAAAATTACCGGAATTAATTCGTGACACTAGTTAAAGTGTCACCTTTTGTAACAAGGACTTCAATTAAGCTTCTAATTTAACCGCTGAACGAACAAATTAATAACATTGTATCTACATGGGTGGTGGAATGTGTTTATCGCAAACGCAAACGTCGAACTCGAATACTTTTTAAAGCACTCGGTGCACTCGACTACCGACTACGGTAATCTTATCCGCCGCTATGAGTGTATTTTGGGTTGAGGTAATCGTAATAAAGTAATACAGGAATAAAGGCGAGGAGCAGTAAATCTTACAGGTTGTGGCATTAAAGATGCAATAAAGTCAAGTAGGTACGCCATAAAAGTTCACGAGGGTTCACGTATAGGTTAATCGGTTTCTATTTCTTGAACCTTTGGCAAAGAATTTGTCGACTCGCCAGGCTTTATTCAACTCATACCCTGACTGTAGCCGCCCAAATTCTAGATTTTCGAAGAGCGTGTAAAGCTTGCGTAACGGTTGAGCAGAACAAATATTGTCTTGTTTGCAAAAGAATTTAAGAATAGTCGCACAAGCATAAAAAGAAAAAAAAAGGCGATATTTTTAGACTAACCTAATTTTTATGCTATTTATGTTACCATTTTTAAAGAAATGGATTACATTTCTTAATTTCAAATCACAGAATGGTTTGAAACATTGTTGCAAATCGGAATTTTGGAATATGTAAATTTATTTGAGCAACAGAAAATCTGTGATTGTGATTGTAAGAGGTATACAGCACTACAGGAATCAGTACTATAGTAACACTTCATACTCCTTTTGAAGAACTTCGATTTCCGGTAGCTACATCCCTTTATCTCGTACCACCCTTTTAAACAGAAAATTAACACCATTCTAGCCTGAAAAAATATAGTGGCTAGAATCTGTCATCCAACCCTATTAAAAAAAAAATTAAACCAAACCAAAAACCAACCAACCAGAATACTTATTAAAAAAAAATCTCCAATTGTAATGACGTACAGGATGGGCTAAATTTGACAATTGTAAAGAAAAACTCCATTTCCTATACGAGGTAGAGGAAAACTAATGAAGGCATCTGAAGCACGATTTTGATAAAAAAAATATAATAGCATATAGATATCTCTCTCCGTTCCAGAGTACAAATTTTGTGTTTCGATGAAATTGAATTCGAGGAATTTAATGGCTTAAATCATTGAAAAGAACTTAAAATTATATCTCCAAAAGAACAGCATACTTTTAATTTAATTAACATTTAATGAATTTTTCTTGGAAAAAATAAAAGTTTTGAACTTTGAATATGGAACAATGCCACCATAATAGAGAAGACAAATAATTCAATCCCAAATTGTGATTTTGGTTGTATTCTTTATAAATTTCAAAGAAGCAAAGGGAAATGCCTGCTCAGTTACATTTTTCCAAAAACTATTCCATTACCCTGTTTTGTACTGTTTGGCGTGTATGTGTTTTTTCTTTAAGTTCATCTAACGTTAGTTCTTGCCGGTCTTGGAGGTATCTATAACTTTCATGTTGACGTTTTCAACGCCATGATTACTATTAATTAGTGTGTGTCGCAATATTCCGAAAAAGTTAAAGCCAGACAGACAGATAGAGGTTGTTCTGTTTTACAATATTGGTCGTAATGCAAATTGCTTGCTGTGGCTGCATTCTTCTAGGCTTTCATAAAGAAACTAGAATATCCCATTTATTTGTATAACCCTTCAGTCCAAAGCCTACTGGTTCAAAACTCTGGTGCAAAATATCAAGTATGCTACATTTTTGGGAAGGTATTTTTAAGTACGTTTGAATTATTTAAAAGTATACAGGATATCTCATATAAAAAATCAATTTCTGGTTTATACCATAACAAAAAAGTTACAGGGATTTTTTTTAAATGCACATTACACATGCAACTCTGACGCGGTACTAGATACCTACGTGCAGTTTGAACCAAAGCAAATGGAGGTCCTGACACCGGCATTAGTTTTTGTCTATTTCTGTAGAAACTCGTTAAAAAAAGAACTGGCAATCTCCAAGAATATAATGTGGTCAGTATGAACGGGTGTATATTTGTCAAAAGTCCCAAATCTTGAAAAATAGATTAGCATCTCATTAAAGTGGCTGCAGGAATATGGCTAATAATACCAGCCCCAGTTCCCATGCCTGGCTTTTGGCTTGAGAGCCCTTATAATTCCGTGACAATGAAGTAAAATAATAAAGAAATTATAAACCTTCACAAAATAACGTTTTCTTTCCAACTTTTACCTGTGTCATCCTCTGGGATAGTTTTGATTTAATAATATTTTTGTGTAATAGTTGACATTTTCACTGGTACTGGTACAAGCAAAATTAAATATACTGATCCTGTGTTCGATTCGATTAATATCCGATGATTCGAATAGTCTTTTGGATTTTTTGGTCTCACATATATACGAATATATGGCCACTAGAGATATAAAGGACCTGCCTATGCTTAAAATACAGGCAACGTATGAAGCAACTATGAAACAAATTTTTTCCATTCCCTTCTGTAAAATAGCATCTCTTTAGCACGTGAATTTCTTGTCCCACGGATCCGACTCCGTTCAGATATTTCCGGGATATTACCGCACACGGCTTGAGTTTTAAACTTTTTCAATTCTGACGTTCATGTCAGTCAATGTATTCGTGTCGTTTTGCAAAAATGTACCCATGTAAATGTAAACTTTTTAAGTCACTCGTTTATTAAACACTCGCCCTGCTCGTGGCAAGTAAAATCCTGACTCAAATGCCGTTTACCACACTTGTTGTATAACATACTATTGAGAAAGTCCATTCGACAACACCGCTGACAGATCGTCAATAATTTTGTATGCAGCATTTTTGCGGGAATATTTTGTCAAAATACACCAAGATCTCGTTAAATGTTCTGCGAAAACGACGCATCAATTTTTACCATAGTAGGGCCACTATATTACCTAATAACTCTATGTATAAGACACAAAATTGAATATTATGCGCTACAGGTGACATTAAGCAAAATTACAATTATTCTTGAATTTAAAAAAATGTTTTCGAAATAATATAAAATCAGGCGAAACTTTGAAGAATGAGCAAAATCAAATATGTTTTGGTATTCTTAAAACAAACCAAGATGTCTCAATGTGTTTATGTAATAAAAATATTTAGTTTAGTTAGAACAACTTTAACATACTTAAAACAGACTGAGATGTACTGAGTACCTGATATTTAATACAATTTAATACAATATTCGATTCCTTAAAATTTGATTCTTAAAAATACTCGATATTTCCTAATTGCATATGAGCAAAATGAACTCGAATTTCGTATGATTGATATTTTTTCAGATAGGTAAAATTAAAAGCAGTCTGCAATTAAATATCTTAGAAGTGTTCATTAATCTCATTGCTTGCAGTAAGTTGTAATGTAATATTGCCGCAGTTCTCATAAAGTCTACTAGGTAGCTTTAAAGATAAAATTTCTACATCAAAGGCTGTTAATCGGATAATAATTAATTAATATTCCTTGAGAGATATTCATTTACAAATCAAACGAACAATTTTTTTATGTAACATCATACATTAACCATTTCATAATTTGCTTACAACATTTTTTCCCGCCAGGGGCCTCATTGATTTATAAAACAGCCAAGAAATGGCGAAATCGTGAATGTGACGCCATTAAGAATGTCAGCCTCATATGAAGTTGCCCTCGCAATTCTTCGGAGTAATGGTCCAGCCTTCCAATAATAAAGCTTTAAGAATTTCCCTTTCAATCATCGTACGAAACCATAAAAGGCAGGCGACACTTGTCAAGTTAAATAGGTTTTATGACCAAAGGTTTACGCACTTGACTTCCTTCGACCTGAATGTAAACAATTTCCAGAACCCGAACTTATTATCCCGCATTGGCATTAAACTGCATTTTTATTGGGCCATAAAATATGATTTGTTTGTGCGTCCTATCGAATGCGTTCTTGGGGGTGGTATATTTTAGGGAAAACATCACGTTTGACGTCTGAAAATATCAGAGAAAAAGCACCGATTACCAAGACGTTGCGTGGGTGGTTTTGCGAGCATGTACGATCACAGGATTGATGAACATATGATCAAAATATAAAATACCGACTTATGCACTGATCAAGAATGCGCAGTGTCACGTCACACGTCATTCAGTGAAGGTAACGTCCTTAAGTCACTCGTTTCCAGAGTTTGTGATTTTTTTTCTGATGGGCAAACTGCAGAGGGAAGAGTGTACACCATAATTACTTGTAATTCTATGAAATTCCTCAGAATTCTACAATTGCTTTGAATTCCTCGCGGAATTGCTTCATACTGTACACCAAAATTCTTCTGCGGTTTACTCCTCGTTTTTCTGGCAACATTACAAAACTACTGGGTTTGTTAGGCTTTATTCCTGGGTTGTTAGTATTTGCTTCTTTAAAGTTGCGCTTCTTCTAGTGAGGTACTCTGTGGACAATACGGACATTTTATAGCGTGTTCCTTCTACCAAACATGTTTTGTTATCCCAAATCTGAATAATTGATCCTTCCGTGTTTATTTTTTAGAAGACGTTTGATCTCTCGATTTTTGAAATAACTTTTACATATGAAATCGTCGAGAGTGAGAGTGCGTCTTCGTCAGTCTGTCAATTGAATCTGTGGTTATAATTCTGGAGCAAATCTGTTTTAATATTATGCAAGTTATTATCGTTAACATAACGACAGAAGATGAATCACCAGTATTCAAAGTATACCTGTAAAGTGGAAATCAGGAGTCATATTTACAGAAGGTCATACTTTGGAAAGAGAATTGAGAAACAGAATTTCAACTAAATATCCTAATGGGCTCCGCGTTTCGATTGTGAATTTAATTAGTGTTAATTGAGCACTGTTTTACAAACAGCGAGTAAAAGCATTTTTAGAAATTAACCTAAATACCGTATTTCCTTGGTGTATTGAGCGTTGTCATTAATTATCACATTTACACTAAACGTAAAGATCACACAAAAGGGATGACGTAAACCAACTATGCTGAAAAAACAATGCTTAATTTTTCGTGAATTTGACTCATGACAAATCTAAAATCTGTTTACAAATAATAATATTTGCCTTATAATGTGTGTAGATTAGCATTTAATTTCATAGTCCAAACTTTGATAGGATAGTTACAAAAAACAAACATATATTAACCGAATATAAAAAAATGATGAAAATTGCAGCAGCCTCCTCACAGACCTACAAAGTAAGTTTTACAATAAATCCTTATACTGCTGTTGACGTCACAATATTACCTTAATGTCAATTTTTTTTTACTTTACAAATAAAATGAGTAGTACAAACTCCAATTTTCTCAAAAAAAAAAGTTCTCATCTCTACCTATCCGGTCAATAGTTAGATTGAATCATCAGCCGGTAATAAAAAGCGAGTTAAGATCGGAACCCAAACAAAATAAAAATGGTTCTCAAAAATGCATAAAACGGCCATAAAATTAGTGACTGAAGAACGTTCGACGTTCGAGCTGCATGTGTCAATCATACTAAAAACGTATCGGGTTTTAGGGGCGACCCTGGAACTGCTCAACGATTCCGGCCAGTAGGTAAAAAATCTGTCAATCATTGGCGTCAAAATGCCATAATTGAAATATAAAACTGCCATCTTAATAACACGAAACAAACACCGACACCGATATACGAGAAACCACCGGTATATCGTGATAATTTTGCGCATACCCAGAATGAACAGACACGTCCAAGGCGTTTCAGACTACGTGGAATTAGAATTTTAACCAAAAAAATTACATAAATCAAATAACCTAGTTTGGTGTTAAATCGTCTTCTTAATTCACCAAAAATCAAAACTTCCAGTAATAATACTGCCAATTTGACGCATGTGACAATGACAGTGACAGTGCATGACGTATACATAATCAGCAAAGTATACTCCATAATAATTTTTTATCGAAAAATTTTAAACACATAAATTGTTTGTTTTAATGTGCTTCGTGCGACGAAAATAGTTGCCGTTATACAGGGCATCTCATAAGTATCTCACGACAACCACCTTCCTTTTTTTAAATGGATCATACTTAGTTCCAATAGTTCCTTCGACATGTCGATTAATTTATTTTGAAAGAAGCGCCTTTGAATAATTTTTGGCTACTGGCAATCACCTGTATGGTAGGCGAACCACAATGATCGTTCTTTCGAAATTGATATTGAAACTTAATTTATTGCCTTACAGGGTGTCTAAAATTTACCGATCAATTCCATAATTTTCGAAGATGCAAAACCTGTTTCTTACAAAGTATTGCATTGCATTGTGTGATTCAAAATTTGATTCTACATCGATAGGCTATGCGATTTCCTACATACCTGTTGTTAGCACACAGCGTTTCCCACGAATGCGAGCCACTTCGGACATTTCCGGGATTTTACTACACGGAATTGGGAGCAATCGTATGTATTCGGAGATATTTCTCACGCTTTGAATTTTGACGTTTGAATGTTGTGTTGTTTTGCGAAAATGTACCCAAAAACTAACAGTCGTAGAAAAATTATAGTTTGCAACACGTTCGGCAAACTTTTTAACTCAGTCGTTTATTAAAAACTCGTTCCGCTCGTGTCAAATAAACTCGTGAGTTAAATGCCGTTTACCGCACTTGTTGCATAATATACTATTTCCTACGAGCTAGCGTGTGGTACTTCAGCTCTAAAAACAGCCGTGGAAAGAGCATCATTTCTATATTTTGATACAAGCCTTTATAAACTCATAATTTTGTGTCACTCTACTTTTGAACCGTTATAATTGTTAAATCGTGAAATGAACTACATAATAATGCACCAACATAGTCTAAATAATACATCAAGATTGATGAACGACACTTTAGTTATGAGATTGATTTGGGACGAGCGGAGCGAGTGATTAATTGTGTTTAACAATTACTTAAGCATTTATATGAGGGGATTTTTATTCAGTCCACTGCGAAGCGCCCCGATCCCCGAGATACCAAATAAATTTCAAAATAATTTCACTTCCGCGGGTGTTTGTTTTATCAAGTAAAGCTGAGCAAAGTTATAGAAACGATAAATTTGTTTATATATTTACATAATTCACACGTGCGCCGGCTTGTCTCGCAACCACCTGCCCGAACGGCCAAGAAAAATATACGAAAATCGAAACGCGTTACATTTTTTCTTCATTCAGTTTCTTCGCTTGTGATTTACGTTGGGAAGAATGAACGTAAATCATTTGCAAGCGAACGACTTTTGGATATTAACGTCGCAGTGGAACGTGTCGAGCTTTGATGAAAGCCCAAAAGGTCGTAAATAGGTCCACGGTTATTTGTATTAGGCAGGTCGCGTTTCACCATCGACTTTTCAGGAATGTGGCGTCGATGCTTCTTGGTTAAGTCTTAGGTTTTTCCAACTTGGCAGTTGTAAGGTTTTAACGTTTCATTCTTACCCAGTCTGAACGCCTGCAAACCAATAAAAAACATTTTAAAATTTCGCCATCTCACTTCGGTCTAATGTCATGTTTTAATGTTTTTTGCACTTTATTGTATAGTTTATAAGATATTCATAAAGTTTTCGCAGGTTTTTTATTGCACTTTGGTAGGGTTTCTATAACTGTTCATAACAGGTCAAATCGATCCTTAAGATATGCCCAAGATGTTTTTGTTGAGATTTATGTAGACTCATTTTGCTATTTAGTCTATGATGCATTTTAGGACCGTTTTTAGGTAGTTTGTAAGATCTCTCATCGAAGCAACTGCGTTGTTCCATTGATCTGCATTTATTTTACCCTATCATATTTTTCACTAATTTTGTTTTAATAAACTGCACTAAGATTTTGTTTAACTTTGTTGAATCTTTTTATTATAAACAACAAAAACTTGCACAGTTTTGAAAAGGTAAGATGTCGTTGATTGACAGTTGACCATTGTTGAGTTCAGCTTAACTTCATTTTTTGTTATGATTTTAAATTTAAAATACTGACTATAATAAGTTGTTTTAAATACACCCCACCGCACACCAAGATAGTTATTAATACAACTAGGGCAAAAAAAGAAATTTGTTTCATTATATACAATATTTTTTCTACAGCCGTATTGAAAAATATATTGAGTATGTGTTTCAGTTTATTAAACACACGTTGTTATCCATTAAAACGCCATGTTGCCAAATAATCTCTATATTTATATTTCTATGGAAATACCATTACCGTTTTCTGGCAACTTAACAAATTATTTGGAAAATAATGACAATGGAAACCGTTACCTTATAACTTATACCGTTAAGGAAGAACCTAACCTAATATAAACAATGCGGGTAATATTTCTCGCACGGTGCGCGAAATACTTCGGGCAATGCATGTAAAAATGACGTATTTGTTACTTTGACACCCATTAACAAGTGTCACCATTTTTTGACAGCTGTAGAAAAAAGATTCACATGTCTGTTAAAATTGCGATGGAGTGAAAAAGGTAAGGACCTCCCCGAGGAGAAATGTTTCATAGCGATTCATTGGGGTGCTTTCAAATACGAAGAAGTTTCGAATTTTACGACTTCCATTCACAAACAATCATTGCCCGCGTCGAAGCACCCGCTAACGACGCTAACAACAACACAAAAAACGATTAAAAGCGACGACACACTTTTACGATAAAGTACATTGATGCAGTCGAACGCGCAGACGTAAACAAAAACACTTAATTCGGCGCAGGAAACGCATGTTAAAAAAAATATCGATACTATTATCGATAAACTATCGATTTTATTGCAATAATGGCTGCTTCGTATAATTGTTATTGTTTATTGCGCATCTGACGTTATTAATATTTTGATATTGCTACAATTAAATTTAATTAACCCTTTACCTAAAATTAAATTGTCATAATGCAGGACAAATCGTTTCGTATTCGCCATATTCATAGTATACATACCCTCAAATATGATCATTGGATAATTGGGTATAGAAAAAAAAACATTTAACGTACCTAAATAATTGTAATCCGTATATTTACTTTATTTATATTATTTGATATGTTAAACCAATTCTGCTTTATTATTGCAGTATCTGTTTTTTTGTGTGTAAGTTAAAAAGTTCAATTTTAATAAAAACAAAAACAATGATAATAAGAGACACATTATTTTTGTATTATTGTATCGATAATTACGACCGTCGAATCGATTTTTTTTCACTGTCGTCGCCTAAGAGGATAAAAGGGTACGGTGCATTAATTTATCTCCGTCCTAACATCAATTTTCAACGCGCTGATAATTAAAAACTGGTAAATCATGCGGCGCAAAAATGCAAATGCAACATTGCAGTTGCGTCGCTTCGGTAATACTTCAGAGAATGCCTTATCTGACGCACTTCCGGTCAAAAACGCCATAGTAGAAATGTCTGCCTGCGGTCCGTATCAGTGCATCGCAATTTAATGTGCTGCGTGTTATGACTACTCGGTCAAATAAAACCCAGTTTTGATTTATTGCGTTTTACACAGGGTGTCTCGCGGAAAGTATCTCACTTATCTTTAAAGAGAGAATGATGCCGAAAGGTCCATTATACTAATTTTTAATTTCGAAAAATATTGAGGGAATAATTTTGAAAAGCTGTTGTCATTCCCACCATAGTGCTTTTATACCTTATTTTGTATAAAACTTGGCAAAAACTCGAAAACTTAGAGATTGAGAGAGCATCAGGGCCAAAAATTAAAAATAATGTTGGTCTCATAATTTATTTATTAAAACTGCACCATTTTCTAAATGCGAAAACGAAAAGAGCTGGGGAAATTAGTATCGCGAAAATTGCATCTTTCTTTATTTTTAAATAAGTGAAATATTCCGCAAATGTCTCGAAAATGAGTCATTCTGTATTGTATGGTGTTAAAATTTTTAAACGGAAAACTGTTCTCTCTCAATGATAAAATCACTAGATAAAATTTCATTAATGAAAATTTCAGTTTAAAGGATTGGCGAAAGAAATTTTTTACATTTCGCCGTTTCGAAATTTCTTTGTGCGTTATCAACATTTTTCAAATAAAATATTTGAAATTAGAGAACACTCTTGAATAAGTATTATTATCGATAAACTTTTTCTCCTCTACAAGATGCTGGTAATAAATTTGAATTCCTACGTCTCGTTTGCATGTTATCATGAGGAGCTGATTTTGTATATTCCCAAAAAAATGTAATAGACTGTTATAAATAGGATACCGAAAGAAAACACAAACGTGAAAAAATATAGGTGCACATTAATTTTTCAAAGAAACTTCCACAGGCTGCTGTAATGCTTTTTACGAAACTTCTGAAACTGTTTCAGTCAAGCTCTGAAGAAGCCAACAGGATGATTGGCGAATCCAGAGGAATCCAGAAGTTTTGTAAAAAGCATAGGTGCATATTGATGATGATTTCTTGAAAACGCAACTATTGTTCACTGATCTGATCTACTGCTATGACTATTACACCATCTGTCTATCTCTATGTTTCGACACTATTAAACCTAACACTTTTTTAAATTTCTGTTATGCAGGTTCAAATAGGTACTGTTTCTCGGTACTCTTGAGAATCAGGGAATATGGAATGTAGTTGACTGACTTTCCATCAAGCATAGTTTTCACTTTCAGTTATTATTACTTCAGTTTTAGATGAAATTCGGATCTTTTATTTGACGCATGCACGACGAGATGTTGCGCACGCCGACGTCATCAGTTAATCTGCCGCCTGGTGCTTCTTCTAGCCTCGTCAATTATTTAAATCAATCAAAATCTATTGATTTCCTTAATATCTGAAAAATAAAGTAAGTTTTAGCTTTAAATTAACTTGTCCACGAACCATAACAACAACCACTCAATTAACGAGATTTGAGGATAACCTCATTTGGACTACCTACCCGTCGTCTGTCTACGCGAAGGAAAATAGTGAACGAAATATGTCGCGGCGAAATTTGTTTCCAATTAAAACTGCCAATCGTCTCGTGGCTGATGGTCGGCGGCACGTGAATTCCGCGAAAATAACAAACCGTCGCTCACGAGGCAAAAATGACAAACGGCCCAAAAAATAAAGCTCGTCGCAGATGTTAATTTGTTTTTTGCCAATGACCCGTGCCGAAAACGCTTCTGTGACGATCCTACTAATGCCTAACGTTACTCCGCGTGTCCGCCGGTCTTCGCTCGAAGCTCCACTTTGCCAGCAGCGAGCATGTTTATTTAAATATAGGAGACCTAATTGTCAGAACTGGATTCAACAAAGATTATAATTATTATAACTTTGGTCGATTAAATTCTAATTAACATCAATCATATTTGATTTTTGTTGCATTCGTTATAGTATATTATGCAACAAATGTGATAAGAGCCGTTTTAGTCACGAGTTTAATAGGACATGACCATTGGAACTCAAAAAATTCAAAATACCATCAGAATACGCTCAAAGTGGCTAGAAGCAGTGTTTAATGAAGCTAACATGACTGAAAGCTCTTTGTACACAATATTAATGAATGTTGAATGTTAAAAAGATATTGATTCAATGAATTATTTCTTCATCTCAATAACCTTATTTGAATGAATTAAAATACAGTAAAAAGTATCCTAATATTAATGAATTCCGATTATGAATTATTTTGACTTTTATTGTAGTGTTTATTAAAGAAATAAGAAGGTTTTAATATTATTTCCTGTTTATTTTTCCCCTCTTTTGAGCTATTTTTTTTACATTTTTGTTATTTTAATTAGTCTACTACTGTAATAATAATTGGCTTTCTTTTTAATACTTCTTTAATGAAATATCGTTTCCGCCGACAAATAAAAATAAAGTTTTATTTTGCTTTCAATCAAACTGAAAGAAATAAATTAAGTTTTGACCCAATGTTGGTCAATGAAGTTCCCTAAAACTTTTCCCATTTAATAATGTTTCAATCTCCTACACTTTCCAGGTAGCGGCCACCAGGATACTTGTATATCAATATGTCTTAATTATTTAGGAAAAGTACTTTAAAATAATGTATTAATTTTATTTACTCAATGTAAAAATGCGGAATTTCTTAATTCAAAGAATACATTCTCTTGAATTGTAAAATATCATGTAATAATACTCTAAATTGATCAACCACAACATTTAATCAAATGAAAGTCATTAGATTAATGAATCACCTTTCCTTGTTTTAATCATTTCATGCTTAGAAGGTAAATCCATAACCGGTAGATAATATAGGAAGGTAAAAATTGATCCAGAATATTTAATAGGCTCTGGAAATACTGCTGTAAAAATGCAATATCGAAATTGAAAACTATCGAATTGACGAACTGTCAGCGGTCATGTTAGTTGTTAAACGCGTAGGTCTTATCGATTAAGAACCAGATTTACAATGGCTTCAAAAGTTCCTCTATTATCGACATAATCAGTGATTCTATATATCTAGAAGTTATATAATTCTAAGTTATCCATAATTAGTTAATAGGCGGTTCTATATTTGGAAAGTTCGTATATCCAGATTCGTAAAATGACGCTATCCTTTTACGGAATCCGAATATCCTGAATTAGTGTGTATGCATTTGCATTGATAAAAAGAGTTATTGCTCAAGTATCATTTTTTAAAGTTTAAAGTTTCGCGAGTTCTGAAAACATGTTTAATCAAACTCAAAAGGGCTGGCTATGGAGCAATGAAAAACAATGGGTAAAAATCAACTTGTCAACAAGAAACTTGACGTAATAATATTATGTCAAAATTATACTTAAATAAGTTAGTGAAAACGGTATCTCAATATATTATTCATAAGGAAGAAAACTTAGTTATAACAAAATTTTAAAAAGAAGATTCAATAATAAAGTACCGTTATTAAGTTTGATGGATGCCATGTGAATCTGAGCGAAGCTAGTGCTTAATAAGACTAATTAAAAAAGTTTATTGACGTGTTGCATACTACATTTTTCCTACAACCATTCATGTTTGGGTACATTTTTGAAAAATAGCACGAATACATCAACTGAGGACGTGTGACGTCACGGTAAGAATTGACAAGCGTCAAAATGACTCAATTTCCGAAAATCTCCGAAGCGGCTCGCAGCCATAGGAAACGAAACTGACGTCTTGAAGTGACACTTTCCGCACGCATTATCGGTAGATAATTGGGTATTTTAAGGGCAGGGAGTAGAAAATAGCATATTATGTAACAAGTGCGGTAAACGGCATTTGACTCATGAGTTTATTTGACACCAGCGGAGCGCAGCAGAGCGCAGCGGAGCTAGTTTTTAATAAACGAGTGAGTTAAAAATTTACCGAACGTATTGCATACAATACTTTTTCTACGACCTTTAGTTTTTGGGTACATTTTCGCAAAACAACACAAATACATTCACTGACATGACCGTTAGAATTGACAAACGTCAAAATTCAAAGCGTGGGAAATATCTCCAAAAACATCCGATCGCTCCCAAATCAGTGCGGTAAAATCCCGGAAATGTATGAAATGATATTTCCCACGCTTTGAAGTTTGACGTTTGTCAATCCTAACGGTCATGTCAGTGAATGTATTCTTGTTTTGCGAAAATGTACCCAAAAAGTAACGGTTGTAGAAAAAGTATAGTATGAATCACGTTCGGTAAACTTTTGAACTCACTGGTTTATTAAAAACTCGTGAGTCAAATGCCGTTTACCGCACTTGTTGCATTATATATTATTTTAACACCTGCAACATTTAAAAAAACTTAGACAATAGGAAACTTGAATGAAATTTTAATTTGAAAAATATCGTATATATATATATACTATTAAAAGAACCACAGATCACAAAAAAAGTCGCAGTTCTATGTAACAAATATAAGCAATTAAAAAGTGTAAAATTTAAATCCGCTTTGAAACCCGCTGTCATTGGCTGTTATCGGTTGTGACGTCAATTCGCTCGTTACACCACGCGCCAACCAGTAGCCGAACGGTAGCATAGGGAACGACAACTCGTTCGTTTTGGTTAGTTTATCTCTTGTGATCTTGTTTTTGGTGTCAAAAGAATGTTTTGAAAATAACCGAAGCCGATTTTTTAAAAGGTCAATCTGATAGTTGACCTTTAGTGAATATTATGTTGACATCTTACATACAAAACACCGAAAGTTTTTCATTTGCTGAGGTTTGCGGTGTTAAAACTAAAAGGTATGTTCATAGAAAATGTAGTCATTAATTTTAAACCAATATAATAATAGTGTGTCAACAGTTTTTTGGTTTTTAACAAACAAATGGTATATCAAATAAAATGTAAATTAGTCTTAAAAAAAGGATTTTTTTTAATTTAGTGGAAACCTGCACGGCTTAGGCTAAAGTGACACCTGAACATAATGTTACCAAAAAACGACGGCTTTATTTTATTGTAGACGACTAAATGTACTCAACACGATGCCTCGATTCGTTTTTTTGTGTTGCTTGCAAAGATAAATGTATAACCTGCTTATAACCTGAGAATAACAATATAACTTGCAGCCGTATCGATCGAAAAGCAGCGGTATGACGTCACGATCATTCCCGAGCGTTTAGCGTCGTTTAAAAGGAATAGCTGACTGTCACAACTTCAATTATTTAGTGCAACTTCAATATTGGGTTTTGAGTGTTGATATTTGTTATACGCTATTTCTAGACACAAACAAATGAATTAAAGAAACAACAAAAATTTTTAACTACCCCATTACCTAAAATCAACTCGTCAACAAGAAATTTGACCATTGACCATTGAACTGTATACACTGTTATGATCGCTGGCAATTTTTCTTGTTTAAATTTTTGTCGAGTTCCCTTAAGATAAAAAAAAATGAAGCAAACTTCAACGTCAAAAATGCAATTTTCGAATACCCAACAAGCGCTAATCAACCTATTGACCAACTATTCGCCTTTAAAAGAAGTAATGATACTTGACGAAGTGACAGAAAGCCGACCTGCCACAGACAGAGGGTCAAGTGTGTGGGCCCGACACGACCCGATCTCGGCAAGTCCCAGTGACGTCCCTTCGCGAGTGTCGCAGCCGAGCGGTATTCTATCAGTCGCGGGTGACATTTTTTATCGTCAAAACGCAAACGGGCTGCGCGAACATGCGTCGCAAATAAAACCTAAACGTTGGCGAATTATAAATAACTGCACGACCGGAACGGAAAGGCACCGCGACGACGCCACTGACCTCCTGTATTGGTTATTGGAAATGCTCATCGATGACTTTCACAAATTAAAATCTACGTTTCGTTCGAGGAGTAATTGACGTCGGGTTAAAAAACCATCGCCGCGATTCGATACGGACCTTTTCGATTTTTCCTGTTGTCATCGAGCGATGACGCGTTGTTGTCGCTCCGAAAGGCGAAAACATATTGAAACGTAACAATAGGCCGATTTGGATAATGTCACGCACGTTCCGTGCGCCATAGCGGCGTTATGAAAAATATTTGGAATATCGAAGCGAAACTGCTCGACACCCGAAAGGGATTAACAATAATTAGGGGTTGTTTTCAAAAATCCATACCTGTCATATCAAATGTTTTTTTAAACGGTTGTACACTTTATAATTAATATATTTATCAATTTATCAAACCGAAGAGCCTTTGTTATTATATTTGGAATTGATTTCTTTACAGAAAGGGATCTATTTTAATTTTCATTTTTTTAAAAATAGATAAACAAAGGGTGATTAAACACTAACTTTCAATTTGAATATTGTAGATTTTGAAATGTAAGCGCTGGGCGAAACCCTGAGCTAGAGTCCGGACCTGTAATAAGAAATGGGGGTTTCCTTTTAAGACTTCAACGTTGGTTCTTCCCCACCACCGCTGAGTGCATGGTGTAATTGAATAGTTTTTTATTCAATATTAAAATGCATTTTTTTTGTTTCTTGATCAACTGTGTAATTTTTAAGATATTTTACCGTTTCTGCACTTTTTGGACAGGTATTTTTTTTTAAATTTTGCAAGTAAATTATCTTTATAAGTTGTTTTATTTACAATTAGTTTTTGCTCCATTCTTTAGTTTTTTTAGAAAGATCTTTTTTTTGTATTAATTTAACAATAATAATTAAAATTACTCACAGCAAGCTAAAATAGTGGCGATCCTGTAGTGCTCGATTCAGATTTATATAATGGAAAAACCTTTTATTGCTAATATTTCCAAATCTACGACTTTTTAAAATACAAAGTCACCTTATCCTAAAATGGTAAATGCGATAAAACTTATATTTGAAAAAAAAGAGTGTTAAAGAATATTTCATTTAAATTTTTGACATTAATTTTTGATCAAATTTAAAATATATCAGAAACGATAGTACTTTAGTATATGAAGTATCTTAGATGAGATCAGTAATACTTTTCAACATCACAATCTAACGGTCTCATTATCTCCATCTATGAGCATAATATTGATATTCTCCGTAACAAAAATGTCAATAATAATAAAAGGTGAACTGAAAAATATAAGAAAATTTTGAAATTTATTTATTTATTTTTTCATTCTGGCGGTTACATCGCAAATATCCTATGGGATTATTTCTCGATTGTATCTCCCAAGCGATAATAATTATTAAATCAACAAATGGGGAGAAATATATACACACCGATAAGCGACATTATTTGCATCAACTTTGTAATTTAAATCGAAAAACCCAGTAAATTTAAAATGGAGAATACGTAGGCATACATACGTATATTATATTGCTCATTAACCCATGCATATTTCTTTGCGATGTTGAAGTGTGGCAAAAGCAGCACAGAAGAAGAACATAAAAATGGGGAAATCTCAATGCTAAAATATTAGTTTTATATACATACATATATATATATATATATATATATATATATATATATATATATATATATATATATATATATATATATATATATATATATATATATATATATATATATATATATATATATATATATATATATGTATATATATATTCTCACGTATTGATTCACGGATGGAAAAATGTGATGACACTACATTCCGGAATATCATCCGTTCGCTCGTTGAACTCCGACTGGAATCCTGCAGACGTTTCGCCAAAATCTTACTTGGCATCTTCAATGCTCGCGCTCCGAAAACACTTCGAACACTCGAAGTGTTTTCGGAGCGCGAGCATTGAAGATGCCAAGTGAGATTTTGGCGACGAGCGAACGGATGATATCCCGGAATGTAGTGTCATCATATATATATATATATATATATATATATATATATATATATATATATATATATATATATATATATATATATATATATATATATATATATATATATATATATATATATATATATATATATATATATATATATATATATATATATTCACGTATTGATTCACGGATGGAAAAATGTGATGACACTATATTCCGGGATATCATCCGTTCGCTCGTTGAACTCCGACTGGAATCCTGCAGACGTTTCGCCAAAATCTCACTTGGCATCTTCAATGCTCGCGCTCCGAAAATACTTCGAAGTGTTTTCGGAGCGCGAGCATTGAAGATGCCAAGTGAGATTTTGGCGAAACGTCTGCAGGATTCCAGTCGGAGTTCAACGAGCGAACGGATGATATCCCGGAATATAGTGTCATCATATATATATATATATATATATATATATATATATATATATATATATATATATATATATATATATATATATATATATATATATATATATATATATATATATATATATATATATATATATATATATATATATATATATATATATATATATATATATATATATATATATATATATATATATATATATATAAAGGTGTTGATGTACTTAGCAATTTGCTAAAAATTTGGTCAAATAGGTTTTTGACTCTTCATTGTTGCAGTTGCCCCTGGGATCAAAAAGTAGAGACGACATTGATTTTTGTTATTGTTTCATTTTGTTTGTAAAATATTTTCCTATACCTAACAGCATTTAGAAAGATGAAATTTGACTACTTAGTCATAGATAATAAAAACTGGTCTTCGAAAAAACCCGTATACACAAAAATTTGTGTATACGGGCTCGTGTCAAATAAACTCGCCAGTCAAATGCCGTTTACCGCACTTGTTGCATAATATACTATTACCTTATTCGCGCAAATTAACCAAACAATCAATCGATGAATTAAACTTGCCCACTGTTATAGCTTCACAAAACCAGGTGGAGTAACTAAGCTTTGACAGTTCCAAAAGCGTAGTTGATAACAATCTAGTAGCCTATGAAACTGATAGGACAGATAGCTAACCTTGGGAACGTCCTAGGTGTTCTCAGAGGTAGAGGGGAATATATCGCACAAAATTTCGCTCCAGAAACATATCCGAAATATCTTTGGTAACGTCTTTAACTTCACGCTAGAGAGACGCTAAGATATGACACACGCTGAAGTTATAACATCAATGATAAATATATTTCGACGTTGCAACACTGACCTGGGTTTAAAGCCAAATGATAACTCTCATGAGTCGTAGCTGACGGTTGGCGACAAATTTAATTAAAAGCAACTTTATTTGGAACTCTAGAATCTATGTATAAGGATATTGTAGACACAATTCGTCGTTACGGTGGGTTGTATTGTACGTGTACGATCAAAAATAAATAATTAATCACCTATGATATAAAAAAATATTTATTGATATAAAAAAGTTCCGTGTTACTACAAAAAAAAACTAAACGTATCAGATCTACAACTCAACAAGTGACGTCATTTAAAACGGTATCAAGTCTTCGTAACCGAAATGTCTGTAATACTAATTCGTACTTAAATATGGGGCTTAAAGCGATAGATCATGGGATGAAAAAAGGTAAAATTCTGCGAAATAAAAACAATGTTCTTGGCATTAACAACAAAAAAATCAATCCGTACGCGCATCTCTATGGCTTGGACGATATCACAAGATCGGGCGAAGGTAATACCTACAAGGTCTTAATGCAAAACCAAACATATTTACAAGATAAAGTGACCGCGCACGTTCACATCGCGTAAGGGCCCCACGTGTCAGCACTGCCTTCGACGGCGCTAAAGTTACCAGCAGAAGAAGCTCCATTGAACATCGATCTCTGCTGCATATACTGATACGAGGGCAAATACTGGCTGTTGTTCGAATAGTACGCGGAGTTTTGAATACTGGGTTGGTAGGTGTACAATCCGGAAGAGTTGGTATGCCCATATCTTTCTGATTTGACAGCGCTCGGTTGCAACTCGTGATACCTGCCGAAGGAGCCGTCTTCGAATGCATCCTGAGACGACGACACCATTTTGGACTTGTAATTGTTGTTGCTCTCTTGTTCTTGCTGGCCGTGCTTCGAATATGCAGGGTACGAGTGGTACCCTGAATCGGAAGGTAGGTACTGATCAAGGTCGCTACAATCGAGAGCGTCCTCAGGGCCGTAAAGCGCGTAGCTTCCATCTAGTTCGGGTATTCTATGGCAGTCCAGGTCTATAGGGTGCTGTTCGCCGCTCTTCAATAGTTGCGAGGAAAGCTGCGGACTATTCGGTTGCGAAGAACACGTCGACGGCGATGCCGAGCTGTGACTCCTGGGGCTGCAGGGTGAATCTTCTTGCTTCAGAGTCCTGGAAAATGTTACGTTTTGGCCGTGGGGCAGCTGGTGAATCGAGTCGGCGGCTTTGTTCTGTTTTCTTCGACGCGGTTGGTATTTGTAGTCCGGGTATTCTCGTTTGTGGTTGACGCGAAGTCGTTCCGCCTCCTCGATGAACGGCTTCTTGTCGTTGTCGCTGAGAACTCTGTAATAAATAAATATCAATTGCAGATAATAGCTACGAAGCAGTGAATGTTTTCTTTTTTTTGCTTTCTGTTTATAGTTTACTCGAGATTCATAATAGAAAAACCTCAAGACGACCTCAGGAAAAACAGTTTTTTCATAAATGCATCAAAATGTTTTAAAACTTTTTTTTTCTAAAAGAAGTTGCCCTGCAAAATTTGTCTATACCATGGCGTGCTAATGCGCGGCAGGGTGATGAAAAATAGACCTTTGGAGACCATGTAGAATTTAACAAATTAGCTGACTTAATAATTTGAATTTGCACACAGTTAACTTTTGTTTGCCACCGTTGTACTCTATCCATATTGGAAGGATTCAAAAGAATTTCTGAAATATGCTAACATACCTGTTGACTTGTTAAATCGAAATTGAAAATAATTGCCCTATAAAAAAAGAAACTTATTTGATTGTTGTTAAACACTGCTCACATTTTTCCTATTGAATTTGGAACAATGTTATATTTTTTGTGTCAGAAATTTTTCCTCTCTGAATAAAGAAACTACGGCAATTAGTGATGAGATTGTATTGAATATGTTTCAATACCAAAGAATTAAAGCAACTGGAAAATAGATCATTTTACAAGATGATTGTAGTAATAGTAAGTTTTTCCCTATGTCCTAAAAGTTTCTTTGTATGATTGTTTAATATTGATGTGATATGATGTATTTTTCCTATATCATACAAGCTCAGTATTTGTAGATGTATGGTTGCTTAGTTTTGAGTTGATCTTCTCTTAATAGCCAATAATTTTATTTAATGTATATCGAATTAGAAAAAATATTTCGTAGAACACTGGGTAAATATTTTTTTATCATTTTTAAATGCAATAATTATAGCCATTCCTCTTTTGCTGTTCCCCAGTTTCCAAATTCTTGAACGCGGTCTTTAATATTTATTTGAAACGCTACTTAAAACTGGACTTTTCTTGGTTAGTAAGAGTACCTTGTCACAGTTAATTTTCAGAAAAAATTATACGTTCATTAGGAAAAATGTCTAAAATTTATCGCGAAAATTATCCGGATGGCCCGAGTTACCCCGATATTGAAAGAACTCTACTTCGATACAAATTGTAATTCAGTTAAATAAAATATAACACAAAGAAAAGTAAATAAAACAAATTATTCGAGGTACGTTGCAAGTAACGGAATTCACGGTTATCTCCCCCTGGCACCGATAAAATTACAATTTTAATTTTATTGATAGTACTCGTACAACCCTTTATTTACATTTTAACTTCCTGGATTTAGGCAATACTGGCTATAAACCCATTTTTAGCGAGGGACGACAATTGGAAAAAATTTTTTTCTTCTCCCTCCTCTAAAATACCTTAGAAATGCGCAGTACTTCTCACATTTGCATAACGATTGGTGGAATTGAGAAAATCCAAATATATATTAACAACATTAAAGACTGCTCATTAGACTACCAACAGGACATGACACCTGAACTTATTGAAAAATGGGCACAGAATTCCACCAGGCAGATTATTACTTTATGATAATGCTAGTTATCACAGGATTTTAGCAAAAAAAGTACCAACGATCGGCACTAAAAAAGAGGCATTGCAAGCATGACCTTTATTTTGAATATACTTATACAAGTTGAAAAAGAATCAAATCGTATGATCAAACTTATTTCCTACACGAGGTCATAAAAAAATCCGGCAATATAACTCTTACATTACTACGATATCACTGCGTTTTTAGTTCTAAAGCAATGATATAGGCTGAATTAACACACGAAGTTAGATGCAATAATATAAACCCAACAATGTCCGCCGTGTAATTGATGAATTAAAATCATGTGCGAATTAATATCAAAGAGTAGTTGGAGATAATGTGTTACTTAAATACTTAAAGTGAAAAATAATTATAAAAAATATGGAACAACGTAAAAGCATGAATTATATCTTCGGATAATAGTAATAGCACAGATTCAAACTATTCTGGCGACTAATTTTATTTAATATGTACTTATTGCTAATATAATTACAATTATGTTTATTCGAACCCTGGACGGGTTTGATTTCAAACATTAATATCATTATTACGATCATGGCCATTTATCGTGTGTTGGACTATATTTTAGACACGGGTTTGCGAGCGATTGGATATTGTCGATAGATGTTGGTTATCATACGCAACAGTGATTATTTTATTAGAAATTTTGTGCTCACTTCCCTGATATTAAGCTTAGTTGAACAACACAACAAACGAAGTTGCCTTGCCTTTTTCAAGTGGATTTATTTTCGTATTTATTGGGCTAGACCGGTATATGCATATTTAGCTTAGAAATCATTTTGTCAAATAAAATTAAAATGTAGTTTTTCTATTTTCATTTGTTTTTGAGATTTGCTCATCCTTCGAAATTTAGTTTACTAATTTTTTAATACTAATATATGGATGGAAATCGTATTACCCAATAATGTAATATGTGACACACAAAGTATTATAGACAGAAACAAACATAAAAAAAGTCTCCATACACTAAATATTTTTTGATACACATAATATACTTTAATATTGTTGTGTGTATACATATTGTTAGTTAATTATTGAACAAAAATGTATAAAAAAATCTCCATACACTATATAATTATTTTAATAGTACTGCACCTAACCATTTATCAAGTAGTATATTTATCGGTCCGCCATTTTATCAAAAATTATAAAAATTGTTATAGGCGTACAGTACGGCAAATTAGGACTACCAGTTCATGCAAAATAAAGTCGTCCAACAAAGTTGACTGTTCATGGAGAAGCATCCAGTTAGGAAAATATCGAATAACCCGACGTTAAGTGCGTATCAGTTATCCACGACACTAAAACATGACGAACAGCAAGAAGAAAAGCTTTAATTTCGGAATAAATCCGCAAGAAACAACTGAATTTTGCAAAAGCATATGTTACAAAACATATAGAGTTTTGCAAAAATGTGATATTCACAACATAATATTTTGGATCTAATAGGCGAAGGAGAATGTGGAGAAAAACGAAAACAACATTTAAACTTGAGCATCTGTGTCCAACGATAAAGCATGGTGGTGGCAATGTCTTTCCTTATTTAGCATATCAGCATCTGGTGCAGGATATTTTGATCAATGTTTGATCAATATAATGCTCCAAAACATGCGGGGAAACTTTAAGATCCGGGTTACAGAAAAAAACAGAAGAAACAAAAAACTCGTTCGTACTTCGGCTAATAATCTTAGAGCTATAACGGTTATGCCAGAATATATTAAATTCGTTTTAATAATTAACATGTATAGAGACTTTTTTGATATAATTTTGTTCAATAAACAACTAATAAAATATTTGTTCGTTAATAAACTGTGGGTTCAAAATGTAAAATGTTTTTTTTATTTATATTAAAGCACGAGTTATTGGATATAAATATAGCATTTGTTTTTATTTAGTCCTCAGGATATTTCATATACTAGTAAAATGTAAATAATTTTCTTGTAAGATAAGATATACCGTAGTTGTCCAAATGTGATTTGAGCGAGTCGTATTTTTGACTTAAAACGCGAACCATATGCGAAGTATCGGCGTCAACCCCACAGTCATGGTCCGTAATGATTACCGGCATTGCAGCAGGACCAAATTAAAGTGCGAGCCGCATTACGCAGCACCGGCGGCGGTGCCTTTGACTGCGCCCCCTGGCGGGCTGATTGCGCTTGCACACGACACGCTCGACGCGGGGGGCTTACCGGACGTCAAAGACGCCTCGAATGAGACCTCTGCCGGGTTCTTCTGGGACCGGAAAACCAATAGAAAGCGCGACTATGACTATTTTTGAGCTTCGAAAAATGAAATTCGAGAAAATGTGTTATATAATCACCAAATATTTTTGTTCTGGAATACAAGTTTTTCTACTCCCGTCGGTAAAATACCTAATTACACACCGATCTAGCGTGCGGGAAGCGTCACGTCAGTTTCGTTTCCCACGGATCCGAGCCACTTCGGACATTTCCGGGATTTTGCCGCACGAGTTTGGGAGCAACCGGATGTTTTCGGAGATATTTTCCACGTCATGAATTTTGACGTTTGTTTATTCTGACGGCCATGTCAGTAAATGTATTCGTATTGTTTTTCAAAAATGTATCCAAAAATCAACGGTCGTAGAATAAGAACACTATATAACACGTTCGGTAAACTTTTTAAGTCACTCGCTTATTAAACACTCGCTCCTCTCGTGTCAAATAAACTCGTTGCATAATATACTATTACCGATTTCTCACCATTGCCAGAATCTACGGCAAAGTTAAGCGTGATATTCAAACCAATAAACTATCAATCTCGTTTGGTGTTTCAGAAGCTCATGAACATTGCATTAAAATTGCTAAAAGTACTATAAATAATTAAAACATCTTATTCTTTTGTACAATTTTTTTGAACAAATAACAAAAATAAGGACACATTCTGATTTAATATTTGTCGAAATACAAAAACGAAACTTTATTTTTAAAAAAAAATTAACATTCATTGCAGTTTTGAGTTGTACTATAGTCAACCCCGTGTTTTCCTTTTCTGAATTCTGATGTGAAGATTGAAAAATCAAAAAGAGGTTTTGCTACAGAAAATATTTTGAAACACTTAAAAAACGACGCTCAAATAGATATTGCATTTGCATAGGCCGTGATATGGATGTAAATCTGTAAGGTAGGTTGGAAAAATGTATATAGCACCCTAGAAAACTAAGAACTAAATGCTTTTTAGAAATTTATTACATTTATTTTACTCATTGATTGAAATTGTTTTTTCTAAAATCGTGCAAAAAATTTCTACTTGTATTTTTGGTAATATGTATTGAACTAAAAAATAAATTGTTTCAGTAAAATTTTACAAAAATAGCAAAATAAGGCTAAGCCCATTTTGTGATAGCGTTATAAATAAATACCAATAATTTCTAAATTGAAAATTTAAACATAATGTTATCGCTTACATACGTGCCTTTCTTTACTTTGATTCCTTGAAAAGCAGTGGTGAACAAGCAAAGTGAAATATGATGGAATACGTGCTGCGTAGGAGAGTTACTAGAATGCAAAAACTTAAGCGGAGGCGCAACTCCATTATTGCATTTTTGAGAATTCCTCAAAAGAATTCCTTAAAGAACCTTAAGCTAATTTCCAGGGTAGAATATTAAAAATAACATTTTCTAAAATTTTGGCAACATCAGCTCTAAGTAGAGATGATATCCCAGTAAATATATTACCCATTTCTTAACAATAACTAAACATAAAAACCACTATTACTCGATTTAGTTGATTTTTTATCTCTGTCAATTAGAAAATAAGATAATCTTTTTTTATGATCTTCTCTCATAATTTTCCTGTAATTCATATTGCATAGCTATTTAAATTATTGATCAAACTGCCATACATTGATAATTTTTAAGTTAGAGTTTATTTTGTTCAAATTAACTTTGTTAGTATTACGTTCGGTTTTTAAAAATGTAAAGTTTTACAGGGACTCTCAAGCAATATTAAATACCCTACAGAAATATTGCTCCTGCAATAAAATCTAGGGTGGTTTAGGAATTTACTTACAGTTTTATAAATTACTAAAAAGGTATTTATAAAACCTTTGTAAACCATTATAAAACCAAAAGCAAGAGGAAAACTAACCAAAACTGTTGCACAAATATTGAATGTCAAGTGTGCAATTATACGCTCACTTTTCAGTTGTTTTCTAGTTATTTGTTATTGAAAGAAGTGTGTTAGTTTTCTATAAATGTCTAAATAAGGTTTAGAATTCAACCAAACGTGTCTTTTATAATTGTGCAAACGGAATAATTTTGGAAAAAAGTCCTGCTTTCATAGTTGCTGTAGAATCGTTATTAGGTGCTTTAAATTTTGAGTTATAAAACAACAAGGGCAAAAGTTTTATAATATAGTTTTAAGAACGTTATAAAACCCTTTTAAATAATCTGAAGTACTCAACAAAAAAGGGGAAACATTTTGGATGCAATATTATAAATCTTAAGGTGTTTGTTGAACATGTTACAAATCTTGCAACACCAATGGTTTTCTTATAAAATTATAAAAAAAATATAAAAGCTTATTTAAGCCTTATTTAATAATAAAATCACAAGCGGCGAAAAATATTTTATTTATTCATTATTTATTATTATTGGAATGGCAAAGTTTTATATATTATTTATTAATAATTTTGAGAAATTGAAATTTTTAATTTAAATACTTTGGTCTATCCTCTATCCAATGATAACAAAGATATTTACACAAGTTATACCGTTTGCTGTCGGGAACGGTTTTTGTGTGAGGCTGTAAATTTATAAGAAGTAATTAATTATATTTAAATAGAAGGGGCTGGGGAGAACTTTATGGTATCTGCCGATAGACCTCCATCTTCGATAAAAATTTCTCGAAGAAACGTAAATATTTTAAAAAATTAAAAATCTAAAATTTTTGAGGAAAAACATGATAAACATGAAAATAATAAATAGAAAATATTAACCGAAAATATAGGGCTGGGGTGGACATTATAGTATTTACTTAGAGACCTCATTGATGTCCATCTATATTTTTTTAATATCTTCCCGACCCCCTATCTTCGTGCCAAATTTCAGCCGGATCGGTTAATATAGAACTCGATCCAAAATTGTCATGATTTTTCTCAATAATTTATATTTTTTATTTTTTAAAATATCTACGTTGCTCCGAGAAGGTTGAAATTTTTATGAAAGATGGAGGTTAATGATGTATTCCCGCCAATACCATAAAGTCCCCCAGCCCGCTCCATTTAATTGTAATTAAGCATTATTTAAAAATTTGCTGCGTCCCACAAAAACAGTTCTCGACAGCAAACGGTAAAACTTGGATAAGACTATTTGATATTGTCAGATAGAGAAAAGACCAAACGATATAACGATAAAAATTTAAAATTCTCAAAGTTATAAATGAGCGAGATATAAAACTTTCAATATTAATCATCGATTTTCGGGCCGATTTTTTACCCCAAAATTTGATTTCGAGGTGATTTCCGAAAAGTGAGTAAAATTCTGCATAACTTTTCGACAATTTATTGAAAAATTTGCATTTTTTGACCAATATTTTGTCTCCTGGAGGAGTTAAGAAACTTAGAATTAAATAACCTACTATTTCTTTTTTTAATATCTTCGCGACCCCCTATCTTCGTGCCAAATTTCAGCCGGATCGGTTAATATCCACCTCGATCCAAAATTTTCATAAGCACTTGGTCGTTTTTAAATTAATTTAAATCTTTAATTTTGCCATAAAATTTGCTGCAAAAGGGGTATTTTTGGCGATAGAATAAAGATTTTTTAAAAACTCTTTGTATCATATATGTATACGAGAAAAATGTCATTTCAAATGTTTATCCGCGCCACATGTTTACGTTGTCTGCTAGATGCGCGCTTCTCGGAATGGGTATTCGTAATCAAATTAAAAATTGAGATCTGGAGCGCATTAGGACATAATTATACGTTCCCTCTTATCGATGCGAAATGCACGTTAATTTTTTTCCTTCATTAATTATATTCAGCAGTCTGCAAGTCCGGTGATCCGAGATAAGAGGCCGAGATAAATACATGTAACCTACTTTGAAAATTTGCCAATGTTCCAAACTAATAAATTGTCCAGTCAACACGATGTTATACGGGGGAATTTAAAACAGTGTTCCGTCCCGAGTTGTTGGGGATTATCATTTTTGTGGTTAGCTGCAGAACTATGCAGTAAATACTTGCCTTTATATCGAGGTTGAAATTATAACATTTAAAATTAAAATTTGGCATTCAGAAAGATTTTCTAATCATCAGACATTGAATCACGATTAAAAAATGTACTTGACTTAAGGTCAAGTAAAACTTAATATAACGTTTAACCTATGTTGTTTGGGTGCTTCTACTTTTTTTTAGTACTAAAGAGGAATTGGTTAGTACATAAATAAAAATTGCTAGCTAAGTTGAGTGCGAACAATTTAAATAAGACATGCAACTTTCATCTTCTCTTATGTTATGTAAAATTCATTTTGGACATCAATTTCAAAACGGCACACGAGTAGAATTACTTATAGACATTTCAAGCACTTGCAGGCTTAGAAACGAAAAAGAAATATACCAGCAAAACCAGTTTACGAGAGATGATGCTTCGCATATCTAGAATACAGAATTCTAAGTAGAATACATTCTACATCCAGTAAATGTTGTCACCAGTTTCGCAGTACTCGTTATATCAAATCGATATGCAGTTAATATTGGCAGCGTTGTAGATTCTGTTCCATCGCGATCAATGACCTTGATAAGGGCGCATCTGTATAACCCCGTAGTGACCTTTTATCTGCATTATTATTTCTTAATAAATCTAAAATTAAATGGATTTTTTAAAGCCTTGAATCGCTGATATAACATACAAAACACTTTCGGATTAACGACGTCGAAACGAACGCCTTTAAAACTTACAAAGTGTAAGATACAATCTACGTTTCATGAAAATCGTCAAGGCACCATCGTATAAGTTTTCCGACAATATTTACATTTTCTTGCTCCGTACACTTGCTTTTTGCCGGTTATAAATAATATAGTTCTTGGCTTGGCAAAGACGTTTCCTAAAGGCCATTAAATATTGCAGCAGCCATAACGGTTTACAGCATTATTAATTACTTTTGGCAGTCCTAATTGCCCGCATACCTATAAATACGTTTTTTAGCCGATTTTTGTTTTATTAAACTTATTTTACAATCTAATTGCAGGTAACGTGGTTGAATATTCTCTTCACATAATGACGTCAAAATAAGTCTACTAAAAGTAACTTACCTTATTATGAAATTGCTTTGTTTCCCAGAGTACAAGTTCAAGAGAAAAATCTTTTTTTTCAGTTTCATGTACATACATTTTTTAACATATGACTTTAAAATTCGGTAACCGTGGGTTTTTTGGTAAGCGCAACGCGAATGTGAGAACTGGCTGCTGATGGTTTCAAATGGTCATAGCTTTTATCCCAGTGTTTTTTTTTGACGCCACAGTGAAAAGGTTCAGGTTTCTCAAAACAACAAAAAGTACATAAAATTTTAAAAATCCCATTTTTATTTCGGATTAAAGTGTTGTTTTAAATTGGAACTGAGTATAATTGTATATTATGCAACAAGCGGAGCGCTTCGGAGAGAGTGTTTAATATACGAGTGACTGAAAAAGTTTACCGAACGTGTTGCATACTATACTTTTGCTACGACCTTTAGTTTTTGGGTATATTTTGGTAAAACAATACGAATACATTCCCTGACATGACCGTCAGAATTGACAAACGTCAAAATTTAAACATCTGATTGCTCCCAATCCCGTGCGGTAAAATCCCGGAAATGTCCGAAGTGGCTCGGATTCGTGGGAAACGAAACTGACGTGGTGAAGTGACGCTTTCCGCACGCTAGATCGGTGTGTAATTAAGTATTTTACAGACGGGAGTAGAAAAAATTTATTTGAAGGAGCCAAGCTAATTACGATTTGATATTTCCTGGACAAAAAAGCAGCTTGAAAAAGATAAGCGAGAATTTTTTTCCCGGAGAATTTTCGATGATGGTTGCAGAATTTAGTGAAAACTGAACAATATATCGACGTAGTATTGCTTACTATTGCTTTTCTTTGTCATAGGAAAAGGTGTTTCCTACGGAAAAAGAAAAAATAACTTTTATCTTATCGGGATTTAGGAGCTTTGCTTGTACCCTTTATGGTGAATAATAAACGTACAATACGCCATAATCAAATCGCCATCTGCTTCGCATTGAAGATACAGGGACATTTCAACAATCCAGGACTCGGGAAGATTTTTTAAAGGAATGATATATATGATGTATGATGTATATTGTACAACAAATTTTTAGAAAGACTGTGTGCAAAAGCAAAGACAACAATATTTTTCTTAACCTGGGTTTCTTTTGAAATCACAATTTTTCAAGTTTTGAATGACACACCAGAGATTTTTTCTTTAATTTAAATTATAAAATTGTAATTTTCTGGAGTAAAAAGTATCAAAATGATCAAAAAAGGTTACATTTGTTTGGGTTCATTGATGACTTTAAAGTATTATATAGTTTTATGCATAGGATGTTTGTACTTTTCTGTACAAGTAACAACTTTCTTATTTTAAATGGAACACGCTGTATATTGAGGCATTCTTGAATTACTCGGAATTTTCTAGACATATTTCATTTCATTTATATATCCTACACCTACCGCTAGAACATGACAAAATATTAATAACGATAATTATTTTATTTTCTCTGTCAGTGGGTGCAAAATACCATCAAATAGTTTAAACTCTTTTAAATTTTATAAAAAGATTTTTAACCTCCTGTTCTAGCCAAAAATGTCTACCGATTTCAACTATAATATTTTCAGAGACACTGAGTTTGTTTTACTTTTTTGCAGCGAAATATAATTAAAAATACAAACAAAATGTAAATGTACAGCATGACGTCAAAGTCTCGTTTAAAGGAATAACTTTTGACCCAACATCAATATTACAATATTATATACAAAGTATAAGTGAATCCAAACAAGTTCCGACATTTTCAATTGTTTAGTAGATAACGAATTAATTTTTGAAAGTAACTTCCACAGGCCACCGTAATACTTTTTACAAAACTTCTGGATTCCTCCTGCGTCGGTTTTTGTTGAGTCGAATTTTCTGACGTTTCGCCAATAGCGACTCAACAAAAACCGACGCAGCTAATAACGAATACACTTCGACCCTAACTTTCTACATACTATTCAACCAAATGATGACACAAAATATGCGAGACGCCGGTATGTCAAATCCGAAACGAAATCCCTAAAAAGCGGAAATAAAACCGAAAGCTGCCGCTTCTGATAATATCCCAAATTTTTAGGAACTCGTTCGTCCCTCGTGTTTGGTGAACAACAGTTGGTTCCACGTGAGTAAATATTAAAAAGCCGATCAGCAACAAGCGTTAAACAAATAAGATTAAGTTTATTTCGTATTTATTATATTCCTTATCGGCACGGATAAAGAAAAGAGACTCAAATGACGGATATAAGACCAATAATTTTAAACAAACAGGAAATTGTTTAGTAATTTCTGTGATACGGGCAAGCAAAGAATGAAGGGGTTCTATTTTAAGATTGCAATTATATCGTCGCTCTGTTCTGTTTTCAACCCCTTGACGAATAAAAAATATGAGCTAAAGCTGTATTCTTAGGTTTCCCGTCCTGGCGAAGGATTTTTTATCTAGCTTCTACGCTGCTATTACCTCCACAATTTCCCGAGAGTTTTCGACAATTCCGCGTTGTGGAGCTGTGGGTATTGGTCGGCTAACTTTCGTCGAGCAGCCTGGGCCCACACCATGAAAGCGTTCATCGGTCTTTTGACGTGCTTCTTTTTATCTGAAGCAGCCCTAAAAGACAGAACAAAAGACTAATTAACATACGACCCGAGTAATAATAACAAATAATAAAAATAAAGTTGAAACAAATTTCAAAATCAGTCAATCGTCTGGACAGCTTAGCATAGCAGAGTAGTGACAAATTATATTTAGAGCGAGACTGGTGGATATGAGGATGATTTTCTTATCGATAAGAGTTAGTACTGATTAGTACTAATTATTTCTCAAATTTTCTACTAGTTCGCGTTATTTTAGGGGTACTTTGTAAAATCATTTTAGTGGTTTATCCCACTTTGAACTAAATGGTTGCGATACAGTTTTAATATTTTCGACAGATGGTCTTGTCTACGTAGAATACCTACTAAAAAGTTTCATGTTGGTGTTATTTAAGAGATATTTTCCAAAACTGTAAGTTCTTGTCTGTTATGCTTTATTTTAAGAAGAGTCTAGGAATTTACTTATTTAAATGTCAATGTCAACCTTCTAAAATTCGACGTAGAAACAACAGCTGCCAATGTTACAAAGCAAAATTACAGGGCAACTCTAGATGTCATCAAAGTGGTAGGTGGGAAATCTCTTTAACAACTACCTAGTTTTATTTAAAAAAAATAGTTTTGGCTTAAAAAATATATTTTCGTTCAAAATATGTTTTATTTTAGAATACAGAAATAAAAGAATTTACTTTTTCCATTACACACGAACTCCACAGATGGAAACAGCATAGGAAGGACTCCAACAATATTAAAACAATGAATTATTTGGTATTTACATGCCAAATATACGTAAATAATGCTATCTTCCTTAATAAAGATTGCTAATATACTAAATAACCATCGGAGATCGGCTTTTGCTGAAAAGCAGTTTCACGTGTATATAACAGGCAAAATAAAGTTTCTTTTATTGTTGTTTTTGATTTTATAAATAAATAATAATTTTATCGAATTATTCCACAAATAAAATCTGGTTACATAAATAAAAAAATTTAAATGTGATATAGAAAATTATTAATCTGTAACATGTTACCGAATACCGTATACTTGTGCTTATTATTTACAAATAATAGATAAATCATTACATGTTGGTATTCCTTTCCTGTTGATTTAGTTAGTCATAAAAATGTAAAAAGAAAATTCAAAATTTTTCTCTTTTTCAAGATATAATAAACATTGGTTAAATTTAAATAATTGTTAGACAAATTTAATACAATAGTATATTACGGAAGAAGTCTGGTGAAACGGTCTATTTGGCATGAACGGAGCGAGTGTTTAATAAACGAAAGTTTACCGAACGTGTCGCATACTATACTTTTTTCTACTCCCGTCTGTAAAATACCTAATTACGCACCGATCTAACATGCGGAAAGCGTCAGTTTATCACGTCAGATCCGTTTCCCACGAATCCGAGCCACTTCGGACATTTCCGGGATTTTACCGCACGGGTTTGGGAGCAATCGGATGTTTTCGGAGATATTTCCCACGCTTTGAATTTTGACGTTTTTCAATTGTGACAGTCATGTCAGTGAATGTATTCGTGTTTTGCGGAAAAGTACGCAAAATCTAACGGTCGTAGAAAAAGTATATTATGCAACAGGTTCGGTAAACTTTTTAACTCACTCGTTTAATAAACACTCGCTACGCTCGTGTCAAATAAACTCGTGAGTCAAATGCCGTTTACCGCACTTGTTGCATAATATACTATTTCTACTACCGTTAGTTTTTGGGTACATTTTCGCAAAACAACACAACAGAATTGACAAACATCCGATTGCTTCCAAACCCGTGTGGTAATATTACGGAAATGTTCGAAGCGGCTCGGATCCGTGAGGAATGGAACTGACGTGATAAAATGACACTTTACGCAAGGTAGATCAATGTATACTTAGGTATTTTACAGAAGGGAGTAAAAAAATAATATTCTTAAACTGTACATACTGCTTTTTTCTAATCAATATTTCCTTAAATCGTTGGATATATTGACTATTCAATAAGTATTTGTATTTTTTAAGAAGTTAGATTGTTATATATAGATATATATAAAATTTTCCTTACTTTTCTATCAGTTATTACAATTCCAGTTTAGGTCGTGTCCACTGAGTGATTACCAAGCTGTCAAATTACATGTGATAGTTTAAAAGATACTTTCTTTATTTTTTCGTATTTTTGGAATTACAAGGGTAACTTGTAATACTTTATTAAAAAGACAATAAAAGAGGCTGTTCAAAACTGCAAAATTGAAAAAAAATTGAAGTTTATGATGATTTAAGACTCTCGACTTTGATAAAAGATGAAGTTCAATAAATCCAAATGAAAATGACATGTAGATTCTGTATAAATATAAAAATAAACTGTTATACCATTTCCGAGATCCCTATGGTGCGAGTCGAGTTTGTAACACTCTGTATACAGTGTGTTATCTTTGCTTAACAGTCTAACTCTAAAACTACACATTTGTTGACAGATATCAATATAAACTTTTTTAAGTATTTTAAACTGACATGTCCCAAGAGCGTGCCGATTGGATACCGCAATTTTCGCCGAACTATTCTACAGAGATATCAATTTTCAGACGCTATTATATGTCTAGTTAATTATGGGACAGATTTGACGAAACCCATCCACAAAGGATTGACGTTACAGCCCGAACGACAATGTTCTTTAACTAAGAGTCGGTTGACCATCTACTTAAACAACTCCCCGATAATTTGTGAGGATTTAACACTCTACACAAACGTGCTAGCTCGGCCGCTTAATTTCAAATAGAACAAAGTTAAAATGTATTTATATACGCAATTTTCTCCATTTAAAAACGTTTGAGAGTGGCCGCCGCTAATACAAAAAGATTTTAAAATCTGTTAATTAAGGTGGAGCTGTTAATTAGTCTTAACGCCACTAACGGTACGCGTTTTATCTTTGAGTGGAAAAAGTAACCGATTTTAAGACCGCAAACGCTTACTTATATTGCGTTAGAATTTAGTAAATTCCGGAAGCAATGAACCAAACGTCTTTTTTCCGATTAAAATTTGTTTTCGCCTTGATTGCGGATTGCTCTTTCGTTTTGATGAATTTGAAATGCGATCACTGATTCGAAAATTATACCAAAATGTCCGCTACGCAAATTGTCGGGTGGGTCAACATGATGGAATGCCTATTTGTTGTATTTTGTTTTAGCTCAGAAAGAGGAGCAATTATGGAAAATTTGAAATCATCAAAAAAAATCTGTTTAGAACTGTTAAACTTCGTTTTGATAGGTTCCGAGTACTTGCTATACGCTGCTTAATATTGTGTTTCTAGTTAGTGTATGTTCAAGACCACCCAAAACTTTAATTACTGCATTTTACTATTTACTACATAACAATAATTTATAAAATTTGGTATAGATAAAGTTTATCTTCAGAAGCGTGATTTAAATGATTCGCAATGAAGTGACACACTCAACAGAAGTTAATAAGGCCGTAAGGCCAAATATGAGAAGCTGTACAATATTTAATTTTTAACATTCTCTAAAGTCAAAGCAAGGCTATGTCGTATATTTTGATTATGATATTATTGCGAACACAGACCCTATAATACTTTCCTTCAAAATAATCTATATATTTAGGGATGCACTAACAAAAACTTTTTTTTTTCACTTACTTTGTTGTACCGCAGACTGTTTAAAATAATTATTTTTTCCCAGAAAAAATATTAGTTTTGAATCTATTAAAAATTTCCATGCGCGGCCAGCAGTCCGAGCATATGATCGTAGCATCCTCGCCCGTAAGACTTTGAAACTAGAAATCTTGTAATATGGCATATACAAGTGAACTATTTAAACTATCAATAAATTTAATCTTGAAGAAAACATCCACAGGATGTAGAATAAAAAGTACACTTCTTCTGCATTTTCCTAACTCACAAACAGTTTCATACAGCGGCCTGAAGCAGCCACCAGCATGTTTGGCGAAACCTCAGCAGGTCAATACCCGATGCAAAATAAATCCAGGACAGTACCTACAATGTCAATACACTTTTGACATTGTACACATGTTAGACATTTCGTCCTAATAAGTGCCAGGGTGCCATTATCATTATCAAATCGTTATTTGCTAAAATTATCCTATAGTATTTACATTTATTATTATTATCCCCTATAGGTACTGTACAAAGTTTAAAAAAGCGGCATTTTACTTGAAGAGTTTGTGAGGATTGAAATACCGTAGGTGAAATCACTTTTTTGCAAATAATAATTTATTTTACCAAAAAACAAAAGTTTTGACAATTGTCACAAAGTATGGTTGAATAGGATTGTACGATTTTAACAAAGTAAATGTAGTTCGTTAATGTGCGAAATGAGAGAAAAATATTATTAACTGTGTTTACGTTTCTATGTGTTTACCCAATTCTTAACCGGAACCAAATGCGGTCGACTGATATGACACCTCCAATTAAGCTGTGAAATTCAAACACCAGGTTCCTTTCCAAATAGAAAATACTACCTGGCTCGTTTTAGATAAATGTCACCGAAATTAGAGGGGTTGCAATTTTACTTGTTTGCCCCGGATTGTTACCATTTGTTTGGTTTATCGCATCCAAGGTGTGGGAATCCTCACTTTTGGATTATTTCGTGGATATTAGACATTAAGCTTTGTTTTATTGTTGAATTTCCATGTCTCATATGACAATAATTCTTCCGACAAATACACTGAGAAAGGGTTTAAAGTTACCAACAATTGGGCTCTTCTTCCGGATAGGGCTTCAATTAATCTCGTGTCGGCCAAAAGATGATGTGGTTAGGGAAGCAAAGTGCGTGCTTTAAGAGGTTTCCTTTTCCTTTGAAAAACGCCAAAAACAACTTGTTTATTCATTTTGCTTGTTTTCAAAATAGCTGAAGGTCTGTCTCATTCAGTAATATTGAGATCATACACTGATTGACAATTTTTAGGATGTCCTTACGATAAAAGAAAACATTTCACAACGGTGAAGTATTTGTTATTTTCGTATTAATACATTTCCACTTCTGCTTGTTGAGTAATTTTGGCATGCAAAAGGAAAAAATTAAATTAAGGATTTTCAAAAATGCTTTTTCTTTAAATAATTCCATTCATCCAATCTTGAAATACAGTAAAGCTCAATAATTTTTTGACATCTTATTGAAATTCAATTGAAAAGCAATAAGTTATTTGTTACTTAATCTACTAAGTAGATGTTAGATGAAACTAGAATAAAAATTTAAATTTAAAATTAAGGTTAAAATATTGAATAATTATCAAGTTAAGTTTGTCAAATTATTCATCTTTACTATGTAGTTAATTGCGTGTAAATATTAAATTGATCATATTTTAAATATTTTGTTTATCCAGCTGTGTATTGTTACAATCAATTAGAAATGTTATTTTCATACAGGGCGTTCACTTGTAAATTTTTATAACCTAACCATTAGTTTTTATAAAATGTTGAGACCGTTTGATTCCGAAAAAAAATCATACGGCGCCTCGAGAAGTAAAATGAAATTATGAAAATTTGCCCCCAGAATGCAGTTTTGCATCTAATATAATTAACAAAACTACCATTTCGAAACCTGAGTTATTTGGGCATGAAACTTTTTCAGGGTGTCAAAATAATCATAAATAACCGTGTAAGTTAGTCTCACTCAGGTGAAAACGATTAAACTAACTAAACCAACCAAAACTAACTAGTAAAAAAAGATCTAAAAAGATCTAAAAGTCAAAAATGTTTTTTGTTTGTTTGTGTTTTAGGATTATAATCAACTAAAAATCGTCCCCTGAAGTTTGTTATGCAGAGACACGCTTTATGTCTAGCGCAACCATGAGAACCAAACAACAGGTACTCACTTGGAAGCAATAGGCACCAAGGTCCAGTCGTAGCCCTGCAAAACTTTAGTCACCGCGTTATTGATTTCACTTTTGTCCAACTGTTGGCACTGTTGAGCACCCGGCGTCGTCGCACCCTTGGTCGACGCGACGGCCACCGTCGGTTTCACCGGTTGCTCCTGCGAAACGACGTCCGAGACGCCGCTGGAAGACGCGACCTGAGCTACGGCCACGTTTACCGTACGCGACATCATTTTGTCGAATCTTCGCCTATATTGTGGCGTTTATGAATGAAAACAAAATCACCTGTTGTGCAAAGAACAATTGACAGATTGTTGCTTGGCAACGCGCACACCGACGCCGTCTACGATTCGGGTCGGAATGAAAGAACGCTTTGACAATCACTTCGGGGTACTCCACGTTCTTGGGTATGGTCGAACGAGAAAGAGCGAGACGAGACAAAAATAAGTTAAGTGCGTAAACGAGTGGAGGCGCCAATCGGATCCGTCGAAATAACGCTAAGTCCGCCTTTGGACGGCGATTGGTCAGCGAATTTTTGTCGTCGTTACTTAATTGTCAGTTTCGACAGGATCGTGGCGAGCAGCAAGGATATCTCGATACTTGCGCGAGGAGACGTTACTAAGACAGCTCCGATAGGTGCAAAAAATGTCAAGGGTGTTTGAAACCAGTTTTGATGGGCGATCGAAGGTACTAGGTAGCTCCGACATAGTTTTTCCAACATTCTTAAAGTTGCTCGGGCATAGAGAACGCTAGTCGCATCTATTTTCATGATATATTTTGCCTTTGTCTCTGAAACTAAAGCACAAGAAGTAATAAATACTGTTTCTCTTAATATTGGACAATTTATTAGTATTTGTAAACAAAATCACTTAACCATAAATTTAAAAAAAAGGTCTTGTGGTTTTATTTTACAGGCCAATAATGATTCCCCTTTAAGGGTTAGACAGCGTATGTAGTAAATTGGATAGAGTATTTTTTTGCAATGGTTTGGTTTGACCAATGACCAACTAGTAAGAAGGAATAATAATTAGAGCAGCCTAAAAATAGAACAAGAAAATGAATATATTCTTGGGACAAACCATCAAATAAAATAAAGAAAATCAGAATATAGGAATAAAGAGAAGGATAAGGTTTAATTAATAATTAAAAACTAAAGTATTCGACCAGTGTAAACTCCCTGTCCTCACTTATGGAGCTCAAACCTAGACATTTATAAAAGAAAATATGAAAAAAATTGCGAAGATACAAAGAGGCATGCTGGACATCAAAATAGCAGACAAAACAAAAGATGATATATGATAGAATCAGATAATTATGTATTGGATACCTTGTAATTACAAGCGGAAGAGAGAAACACTTAAAGAAACATGCTGGACGACCGGATGCTTACATCTTAAATATCACTGAATGTTTTTATTACACCTCGTCATTCCCTTCCATTTACCCACAATATTTTAAACTGAGCACGATTTATTGAAGCTAGTAGTATTTATACAGCAAAAAGGAAACAGTTACATAAGGTGATTTTTCAAATCATGCCGATAGATATAGATAAAAGATATAAAATGTTAACAGTGTCCTGCATATACGTATTTAATACCATTTTCGTCACGTATCAAAGTAAAGATTCACAAAAAACATACCGATATTCATCGTTATTATAGAGGCAATAGACAACATCTTGTAAAGCTTCAATCACACTTTTTAATTTTCTCCCTTCAAATGAAAAAAAGCTTTCAGGAAAAAATATATACAAACTTCCTCGAGAGACTTCTATATTCCAATGCTTTCTACATTTCAGATGAATGCGAAGCAATTATGAAATCATATTGACTTAAAAATTTAAATTTATTGTGTCCATGTTGTTTAAATTAATCTGTGTATAATTAGTGTTTGCAAAATAAATGTCGTTCAGTTGATTGTTATATATACTTATAATTATACCTATATTATATTAGTTATAAGGTTATTTTACCTAATCGTGTTAATTTATTATATTATGTCGAAACTTTCATTGTATTGGCCCCTATGAACAAAACGATTTATTCTATTCTATGTTCTATTCAATCTTCTATCTTATACCTCCGATGTGACGTACAGGTTTCACAATCTGAAAAATCATAATCATGAAATTTTTTCATATTTCAATTTGTTTTCAGTCAAAAGCGAAAAACTTTTGATTCTTTTGTTAAACAAATAGAGCACGTAATAAAAACTTATCTAAATAATTTTGATAAGTATTTGAAGTTTATTAAGCGTTTTTTTTTGTACCTGGCATAGCTTCAAGCCACAATGCCATATTTGTGTACCTCGGGTTTGACTTGAAACTGCAACACCCTTTTTTATACATTTTTTAATTAGAATTTTTCTTATTTTATATGTGACTTTAGTATCGGCGGCTCAAACATCAATATACAATGTACCCTGTTATGGAAAAATTTTAAAAATTTGAAATTATACTAAAACGATTTGAGGAGATTTTTTTTGATAAAAATTATTTTATATTTTACAAACATTTCCTTTAATCATATTCTAAAAGTAGATATAATAACACTACTAAAATTTGTAAAAAGTGTGTTTTAAAGGATACTAAATTCACCACACAAAATTTATTAAAACCGAATTTTTTTTTAAACCAAACCACCGCTCCAGGAATACATCTAAATATTTACACAGTCATTATTATAAAAACGTTTCGTTTTTTACCTGTTTATCATAATATTACCCCGATGGTATGGGTTACAATAGTAATTTTTAATTTAAATTTTTCGTAATGAACAATAACATTTTAAATCGTTTCTACATAAACAGCGACTTCAAGCGAAAATTACACACAAAGAAATACATATAGTTGAAATGAACAATAAATTTCTTTTCTTAATTTTTTTAATTGGTTTTTATAAAAATTGACATCTACTAGAAACTTGGAAAACAAATTCTCAAATTATCATTTAACCGTATAGTGTTGTCGAGAAAGACATTAACTTTGAGTGAATTGTCAAATAAGTGCGAAATTTATAATTATTATATTATAATAATAAAATTATAATAAATTGCACGCCTAATTCAGGTGAAATTAGTGTAATTTTACTAGTCATTTTAATTTGTATGTAAGATACTTTAACTGCAAATATTTTTTGCCACGTAGGTATTACTTTTTTTTATAATTTATGCTAATAATTAAAGAAGGCTGTCAAATAGTAACCCAACATATATATATATATATATATATATATATATATATATATATATATATATATATATATATATATATATATATATATATATATATATATATATATATATATATATATATATATATATATATATATATATATATATATATATATATATATATATATATATATATATATATATATATATATATATATATATATATATATATATATATATATATATATATATATATATATATATATATATATATATATATATATATATATATATATATATATATATATATATATATATATATATATATATATACATATATATATATATACATATATATATATATATACATATATATATATATATATATATATATATATATATATATATATATATATATATATATATATATATATATATATATATACATATATATATATATATATATATATATATATATATATATATATATATATATATATATATATATATATATATATATATATATATATATATATATATGCCAAGATGCCAAGTGAGATTTTGGCGAAACGTCTGCAGGATTCCAGTTCAACAAGCGAACGGATGATATCCCGGAATATAGTGTCATCTTTTATATATATATATATATATATATATACAGTGTGTCCAAGATAAGGATGCACAGCATGGGGATCTCGGAAACTATAAGAGATACAGTGTCGGTTAAATTAGACAAAAGTTGCGCATTTTAATACCGAACAAGATCCCGTTTTACAAATTTGAACATTCCAAGCCGTTCCGGAAATATCCGAGAAAAACCGAAATATTGCGATTTCGTTTTTATTATTTTTTAAAGCTATTTGAAAAGATATGAAAAAACGGAAAACACTTTTCCATTGGCACTTTTTAATCTCTCCAAATTGACGTTAACAAATTTTCATTACAGCGTTTCGATTCCATGGAACCACCATCAACTTTGATTTTTCTTATGGGACGGAAAAAAAGTACACACAGTATTAGGTTGTGCTTTTCATTGCGAATCCAACGATGTACGATACAATACGGTTACTTATGTTTTTATCCAGAAAAATGGCTTTTTAATACATTTCTAGTATTTTATTGTAGTAGGCCATGAGATCCGAACGATGAAAGGCAAAAGAAAATGGTTGACAAGTTCGAGTTAATGTGTTTATTTATTTACTAACTCTAACTGTTCATTTAACATAACAACTAAATCCAACAAGTTAATGAAAAACAAATTCTATAACAAATGTTCGAATAAATGACCTCCATTTTCTAGGCATAAGTACGCCCGTCTCACGGTAGACTCCAAAACACGACTTAACATTTCAGGAGTAATTTTATTAAACGCTGCTCGTACTGATTGACGTAATTGTTCCTCGTTGTCAAAACATTCTTTGAATACCTCATTTTTTATGTAGCCCCATAAGAAAAAGTCCAAGGGAGTTAAGTCCGGGGATCTTGGAGGCCAAGGTGTTTCACTGTAAGTCCCAATGTATTTTCCATCAAACCGTTCAGTTAAATATTGACGAACTTCTCTGGAGTTATGGGCTGGGGCACCATCTTGTTGGAACCAGCAGCCTTGCACAGCGCCTAGCGGTAAATCATCTAAGGCATCTTCTAAATCGTGCCTCAAGATGTCAAGGTACCGCTCGGAAGTTAAGGAATTATTATAGAAAATAGGGCCTATAATCTTGCTACCAAAAATCCCACACCAAATATTAAACCCAAAGCGAACTTGATGTCTGGCACGTGGATTTTGTTGCGACCAATAGTGTGTATTGCGCCTGTTATAAATACCGTTATTGGTCACCATACTTTCATCAGACCAAATCACTTTATATGGAAAATTAAAACTCTCATCACACATCCTGGTATACCACTCACAAAAATGTCTACGTCGTTCGTCGTCACCCGGTTTTAATCCTTGACATATTCTGAATTTGTAAGGCTTAAATTCATTTTTCCTTAAAATAAACTGAGCTGTAGATTTAGCTACCCCATTCTGGTCTTCAATTTCTCTGGTAGAAGTTTGTGGATTTTCGATAACAGATTGTAGAACCATGTATTGGTTTTCTTCATTGGAAGGTTTTTGTCGGGATAATGCAGGCTTCTTAAATGATCCATATTCTTTCAGATTAAATAACAAACGCCGAAAAATACTCTTGTCAGGTTGTCTCCGCTCTGGGTATTTGTTAGAATACATACGCTCGGCTTCCACACAATTTCTTTGGCATCAGATGTAGCAAGACAGCATATCACATTTTTCTTCGTTTGTAAAATTACCTCCCTCCATTGTAGAACAAAATAAATTAGAAAAAGACAACAACAATAAAAATACAAAAACAATAACTAAAGGAATAAACTTATGATCGACTGATAACAAAGACAAATAACATTAATGTGTCATTGAAATTGACTGGATGTCATTTTGTCATGGCCTACTCCATTTAAATGCTGAAATGTATTAAAAATCCATTTTTCTGGATAAAAACATAAGTAACCATATTGTATCGTACATCGTTGAATTCGCAATGAAAAGCACAACCTAATACTGTGTGTATTTTTTTTCCGTCCCATAAGAAAAATCAAAGTTGATGGTGGTTCCATGGAATCGAAACGCTGTAATGAAAATTTGTTAACGTCAATTTGGAGAGATTAAAAAGTGCCAATGGAAAAGTGTTTTCCGTTTTTTCATATCTTTTCAAATAGCTTTAAAAAATAATAAAAACGAAATCGCAATATTTCGGTTTTTCTCGGATATTTCCGGAACGGCTTGGAATTTTCAAATTTGTAAAACGGGATCTTGTTCGGTATCAAAATGCGCAACTTTTGTCTAATTTAACCGACACTGTATCTCTTATAGTTTCCGAGATCCCCATGCTGTGCATCCTTATCTTGGACACACTGTATATATATATATATATATATATATATATATATATATATATATATATAGGAGCAAATTGTAAAAGAAATTTATTGTGAGGCGACTGCCCTGTATGAGTCTATTTTTGACGCGATGTAGAGACAAACTTATTATTTATGAAATCATATCTTCCATCTTCCTAATTAATATTGCCGCGCTAATTTGGCAACCATTAAGATCGCAATGAGATCTTTATAAGATATGGTCGCAGGCAGACGGGCGTTGGCGCAATGGAGACGAATTGATGTGCAAGTATTTTAAAAGTTTATGGCTCTGCGAATTTAATAATGTGGTAAATTAATACGAATAATGTACCTACTTTAACAATAAGGTTGGTTAACACAAAATATTTATTTATTAAATTGCAACTGAGTTTCTAAAACTTACGTTTCATTAGGTAACTGGACCATATAATAAATAGATAACGTAATAATATAATAATGATAATTACAAAATAAAAGTTATATGCATGAAATTAGAAATGTTGACCATAAATAGGCGGTTTACGTGCGGTTTTTTAAACCGGAATTAAGTAGTTAGTTTTTAAAACAACAACAAAAAAATTCAACAAAAGGACTTTAAATTAATGTAAATTAATGTAAAATTAATGTAAAGGACTGTATTATTTAATTAATTACCACAGCTTGTCTAAAATTTTGAAGAAATATAAATTAGTAACAATAATGATAACAATAACTCAAAACATTTTTTTAAACCTATCAAAAAATGATTTTTTAATTCCTTTTAAGAAAACCTGAAATCAAATCAAGTTAAGTGGAGAACAGTATTTAACAAAAAGGAATTCACATTTATTTCCTATACAATTATTATAATTACGCTATCCATAGCTAGCCAAGCTCTAGTTTTAATCTGGACTACAAACTTGAAGTCAATGGATCAGGTCTATTAAATAGGTCATAGTTGCTGGCAGTATCTTAAGGTTTCTAACGGATAAGTACTTAAATAAACTGACTAATTTTAGAGAAGCTACTGTAATAACATCAAGAATGTAAGTAAAATTTAAAAATCTCTAAAAATGATTTCTGTATACTTTTAATACATAACAGTGTCTACAATTGAAGAATTTTTGCTTTACTACGCGCCCCTTTTTTTAAGTGGGAGGGGAATCAAGACATCGACAAAGTTTGTAGTAAATTGAATGTACATCATTATGTATGACGACATAACTCTGCAGTTGTTGACTGAAATCTTCTAAAATATATGATAAGCAAATCTTTTAGAATGCGTCCTATTGTAATCTCGTCCCCACAATTATACATTCTACAGTTTTTGTTGTTAGGTGACATTTAAAATATTATTTTGGTATTAATCAGTTATAAACAAATTTTCACAACAAGTTCAATTGTATTAAAATATCAATATTTTAAGAAACTTTTAACAATGTTTTATTTATATAAACATGTAAAGTGGTATGAACTATATTTGTTTTTGTTCAATTAAAAAAAATCTTCGTTCAAGCGATACTAAATACAAAATATCATTAAATATATCATCAAAAATTTGTCAATCGACACCAAAATCGTATTGTATAACAGCCTAGTTGCTCCCCATTTCGAATTTTGTTCCACACTTTTGTTCAATTTGCCGAATTACAAATTAGAGCAATTGCAGATTGTTCAAAATAGAGCCATGAGAAATATACTAGAGTGTAACAGATATACGCCGAGTGTTCTTAATTTCTTGTCTGTAAAACAAAAAGTAATGTTTAATGTTTATGTATTTATTTTTAAAATTAAACAACAGTGTGTTCCCAATTATGTTTGTGAAAAAGTTACCTATTTCAGAGATTCGTTCTTACAATACAAAAAATTGTGGTAATTTTATGTTAAGAGAATGTTATTCTAGTCATGTGCAAAACTCTATATTACATAAAGGCCTAAACCATTTTAACAATTTACCGCATGATATTAAAAACTGTGATACACTTAATGATTTTAAAAGACTTTTAAGACGCCATGTATTGTCAAAATTCTGATTTATGTATTTGGCTTTTGGTTTCCGATTATCTGGAATGTTATATTTTATATTTTGAATTTGTGTTTTTTATGTAGCATAATGCTAAATAAAGATTATATTATTATTGTTATTACCAAGCTGTCACGAAAAACACACCGAACTAGCATGCAGATAGTGTCATTTTAACACGACAGTTTCGGTTCACACGAATTCTACATTCTACATTCTAATGTTTTCGGATATCTTGCTGCACGGCTTGAATTTTGACGTTTGTCAATTCTGACGGTCATGTTAGTGAATGCATTCGTGTGTTTTGAGAAACTCTAGTGACTACTTCGGTAACTATTGAAAATCACATAATACTAAGCTTAAAAAGTGCAAACTCAATATAAAAACTGAGAAATATAAAAACAGCACCACCATACCGTGGCTTGGAAAACTATTTTTAGATGGGAGGTCAAATTGGGGTATAACGATTGTAGAAAAAGTATAGTATGCAACACGTTTGGTAAACTTTTTAAGTCCCTTCTTTATTACAGGCTATATATTGTTTGGGGCTCAAACCAAAGATAAATAAAGGGCTTGCCTATAGAGAAATTTATGAAGCAACTATGAAAAAAAATGGAGAAGGTCTATTCAACATGCGCATGATTTAAATCTCGTTTTTAAGAAATGACCTTGGAACATTTAACGAACAACATCGACAATAAGTTTGGATGTGATACTTTTGCAGAAGTATTTTATTTTTAATATCGCCATCATATGTTGGTGTATTCCAGCTCACCGCGCAATTGTAGGCCTGCCTCTTTTCCTTCTGTTTTGGGAATATATTACATTGCCCTATTTTGGTTATCTCTTCTCCGCCATTCTTTTTACGTGGTCCATCCATAACTACCATCTTGATTTAATGTTTTCGATGCTTTTATACGCCCGTCATGTTCTTCGTCTGATCTCCTCATGCTCCATCAGTGATCCTTGGCACGTTGTACTCTGAAAGTCCATCTACACTGCCTCGACCATGTTAGGATCGGTTCTACGATTGCTTTATAAATTCTAAGTTTTGTTTGGATCGATATTTCACTTCCCCACAGGACAGGGTTTCAAAATATGTATGAAAATATCATAGTCATCTGAGAGGCATCATTTTTTTCCGTATTAGGGCTGCTATATTAATTTATGATAATTATGCATGATTAAAACACATGACTTCCATTTCATTTTCAATGATTTATTTAAAAGATACAATTCAAATTTTGTTGAGTATTCAAGTAATTGTTAATACCTTTTGGAACAATTCAATAACTTGGCACATAGGTAATTTTTGTTAGCCAAACCGAGGACCTAAAAATTTTCAGTTTAATTAAAAAATAATAATTTATTTATATGAAAAAAAAAAGAAATGAATCACCAACGCAAGGAAAATAAAAATTTGTTTAAAAAAGATGGATTTTGCGTCCAGGGAAGTGTGCAGATTCATTTATTAAATTTAATGATCTCATTTCGACATCATAATGTATATAATAAGTTTTGAAACATTTTGATTGTTTCACCGTGTATCATCATTCCGACACCCGTTAGCGGCGTGCCAGCTGATCCAGGTAGATAAAGAGTAGCGACGACATGCGTCGCGGCGCAACGCTTCACGGACCATAGACGCCGCAGATGCGCCGCCGGCATCGGCACCGACATGCCAACGATGCCGATCATTTACCGCGTGAGAGTCACGTGCAATATTTATACACCGTGACAATTTTTTTTTAATTAACTTAGGCAATTTTCAATAGTCGAAAAATCGTTTTAGTAATATTTACCACAGCAGAAAATTTCCGATTTGAAATTTACATACTTTGAATCAAGTAAAACCAAGTAACCTCGAACTAAATTTTCCTGCCTGATAGCAGACTGTAATGACGACTGCGGTAACTAATGAGAATCACATAATACTAAGTTTAAGAAGTGCAAACTCAGTATAAAAACTGAGAAATATAAAAACAGCGCCACCATACCGTGGCTTGGAAAACTATTTTTAGATGGGTGGTGAAATTGGGGTAAATCGATAAAAGAAATTCCTGAAACATCCGCTCCGTTTAAATATTTATTTCCATATATTATACTTCAAACATTAATTTCAATTCAATTTAAACATAATTTCTATTTGGAAGTGTCCAAATTAGGAAATTATGTTTTTATCGCACCTTGATAAATAAGGTAAATAAATTTAGAAACATTTTTAAAGGAATTTGTTATCCAATAACTTGGTCTACATCAAATGATTTTAGACTTTCTCTTCTTCAAGTGTCATGTCTTTATTGAAAATTCACGATGTCTATATATTTCCCAATCATGTGTTACATGGAGTAAGTCATCTGCGTTAAGCCCTGTCCATTGTCTCAGATTTCTTAGCCATGAAAGTCTCAATCCACTTTTTTCCTTCTATTTTTCCGATAAGGATAAGTCGAAGAAAGTCATATCGAGGTCCTCTAATTATATGCCCTAGGCATTCAAGTTTTCGTCGCTTGATAATATTCGGAAGTAGTCTGTCGTGTCCCATTCTTCGAAGAACTTCTTCATTTTTGGTTCTTGTGCTCCAGGATATTTTAAGCATTCTACTGTATGGCCATATTTCAAATGTTTTTATCTTATTGGGCATTTCTTTATTAAACGTCCATGTTTCGCATTCAGAATCGACCATATGTAACATTTTTGATTTTGTGTTTTACCGTTTAGTGTATTATTTGAAAGCAACGACCTGAACTTCTGAAATGAATGAAAGAGGTTGAAGAGGGTGGGGGAGAGTATGCAACCCTGCCTCACGGCACGCTCAATAGTAACTGTCTTCGATTTACTGTCGTTCACGGTAATGGTCTGAAATGTCTATGTCATCTAGTTCAACGTTGTATAGGGTCTCAATGCGGTCGAAAGCTTTTTCAAAATCAATAAAGCACAAGTAAACAGGCTTTCCCACCTCCCAAGAGCTTTGCAGAAGCATTTCCATGATAAATAGTGCTTCCCTAGTTCCCATGCATCTTCTGAAACCAAATTGCTCCGAACTCATAGCTTCGTCGCATTTGTTGCTAATTCTTTTTTGCAGAATGTATCGAAGTAGCTTAAGCGCATGACTCATCAAACTGATACGCCTATGATCCGAACATTTTTATGCATTCGACTTTTTTGTTATTGGGATGAATACAGATTTTCGCCAGTCTGTGAGTAATTTCAGCAATTCACTATGTATTGGATCTGGTCCACTTGCCTTATTGTTTTTGGGTTGATTTATACCTTTTTTTCACTGTCTCTGCCTTCAAATTTGCCATGGTTGGTCTGTTATCTTCAAATAGGTTTTTGATGTACTTTTCCCATTCTTCCACTACTTCTAAATCTGATAGCGCATGCCCTTCGTTATTCACAAGAGTGCAGTTTTTATTTCGCATGCGTAATCCAGTGACTTCTTTAACTTTTCTGTGTAGATTGAACTCACCATGTTTTTTTTTGAAGCTCTTCCATCTCGTTGCATTTTGTTCCCATCCATATTTCTTTAGCTCGTTTTATTTGTTGTTCTATTCTTTTATATTCAGTTTTACTCTTGTTTTTGTGTTTTCTTCTTTGTTCCATTACTTCAATTATTTCATCCGTCATCCATTGTTGTTTTTTGTTGTTACTGTGGGTAAGAATTTGCCCTAGTGATTCAAAATGTTGTTCCACCTTTCTTCCATGATTAACACATTAGATGTTTGTGTGAGGTTGTCTCGTATTTTGTGATTCATCGTTTGGGTGAGTTTGTTTCTAGTTCCAGCAGATTTTAATTTAAGTTGTATTTTAGAAGCAAGCAGATTATGGTCGGTGCCTGCACCAGCACTCACGTCACGTGGTGATGTCCATGTATAGAGGCATCTTTTTGGCTGTTTATATAGAGTATTGACGATAACCAAGTTTTCCTCTTGACAGAATTTCACCAGTCTGTTACCTCTCTCATCCCTCTTTCCGAGCCTAAATCTTCCAGTTTAGAGTTTATTAGGCAATAAATATTATGCTAAGGATGCAAATGGCAAGATGCAAAATAAATAAGGCACAACAAATGAAATAACTCAAAAATAATAATAATGTATTTATTATGTATTTTATCAGTTTCAGTCAAGCTCTGAAGAAGCCAACAGGATGGCGAAACGTCAGCCATTTCGCAAAGCAAGCAAAAACCGACGCAGGAGGAATCCAGAAGTTTTGTAAAAAGCATTACAGTAGCCTGTGGAAGTTTCTTTGAAAAATTAATGTATTTATTAATGCCTAAGTTCGTCTCAGAAAAATATGTTACAATGCAACAAATATGCAACGTAGAATAACAATGAAATAAAATATTAATTCTATACAAGCTAAATATACAAAAAATAAATCTAAAAGAAGGAGGGTAACATTTCCTAAATTATTAACTAATTAAACTAACCGAAACTAGCAAGATATAATTAGGGATGGAAGATACACCAAAATTTTATTATAAGTAAAAACTTTTTCTGACAGGCCTTCCAAATGCTTTTATTATTTTGGTTAAAACCCAAACCCAAAAAGACCAAAATTTTTGTTGAAAACAAACATGTTTTTAAAATGTTTACTTCAGCAAGTATTGCAACTATTTGGAAAAATACAATTATGAAATTTGAAGCCACTGTGGATAACTGCTACTGCCAACAATTAAAAAGCATAATCCATATTTATAGAAGCTATGCTGTTTACCATCCGTAATCAATTAAATCAGGAAACTAACCCCTTTAAGCTTAATATTAACTTTTTCCAGCACAATGAAATATAGAACATTAATGTTAGCGGATTCCAACCTAGTCGTTTTGTAGAACTCATTTTCAATTCCACAGAGCAAAAAGGTTTTGTATTCCCCACCATCGGAGTTGAATTTATTTTATTTTTTTATGGCTGTCGCTTGAGATATTCGTTTATATTTTTTTTCTGTCGGACTTTGGATTTTATCCGGAACTTTTGGTATTTTTTTTTAATATCTTTTTTTAAACTAATTGGAAAAACAAAAAAACATATAGTGCTGATTGTTTCTCATTTTCTCCACCAGTCTTACCAGCACTTAATCTATGAACGAACTCAGAATGTGCAGAAAGATTACTTCTTCCTTTACGAATATTTCTCTTTTTCTCGGGTCGTGTTCTATTTAATATAGTTTTACGCCAACGATATAAGGTAATTCAGATTGTCCTCGATGATGTATCCATGGTTATTGGAGTTTTTTTATTAGGATTATTAGAAGTAAAAGTAATAAGAATACACTGTGCATATACATTATGCACCAAAACTTGGCCTCACCCTTACTGGGGTCTAGGAGTCACGAACTACCAATTGGAGTTGCTTCTTCTTGAGCGACAGGGTGGTGGGGGAGTGTCCGTGGCGACACTCCCCCACCACTTTGTATTATCCGTATTATGTCCGATTCTCTTTTTAAGCAGTGACGATTGAGATCTTAAGAGATTTCTGCAAATATTATTCAATATTTTAAATTCTGAGTCCTCACCTTGACAAACCGAACCTTTGTATGACAAGGCAAAAATCGTGATAGAAAAGTGAGGCAAATTTTAGGGTAGAAAAAGGCGGATAATAATTATATTGTCTTCCTCTCGCCTGTTTATATAAATGGGAGAATGGGATGTTCTCGTTATTTTGTTAATTTGTTATTATTAAATATACAACAACTATTATTTACACATTATCATTTTATTATTATGCCCTTCTAAAAATCGTCGACAAAAAAAAACGGATACAAATTGTATACTTAAAAATTTATAATAGTTAAAACTTTCTAAGATTTTAAAATTGCAATATGTATTTTTTCAGTAGTATTAAAAAAACGTTTTGAGATATATACGTATTTACCCAAATATGTACATTTAACCAACATTTTTCATTTCTTAAAAAAAGGAATGAAATTAAAAAAAAATTGATGAACTAATTCAATTGATAAAGAAATACTGATAGCATGTCAGATCCTTTACTATAAAATAAACATATTTTGCCGATATACACATTACTTCAGCTATATGCAATACAAGAATTTACCATTTTCAAAAATGTTTAAGAATTAACACAAACATACATACGCAAGATTGTACCGTCAAAATTAGTCAAAATATATCTCAACCATTTAGTACGAAAACGAAAATGTTTGATCAAAAATACCAGTCTAGAGCGCTATAGAAAGAGAGAAGCCTATATAGATAAATTTAAAGAAACTGTTTTTTAACCTTTCATTTTCTCCAATCCTGTATGATGATCTTTTTTTTTCAAGCCTATATTTTCATAGAAATTTTATATTATGAATTTTATAACAAACTTTTCACCGTGTAATGAATTACCAACTTTTTTTTGCACCGAAACTTTCGTCAATTGAAAATACGAAAAACTAAAAAATTGGAACTTTATAACAAATTTGTTCCTATGAAAAACTTTTTCACTTTGTGTGTCTTCTGTTATTTTCAGTACGTCGCTATAAATCTAGAAATTTTAACTAGACAAATTAAAAAGAAGCTATCAACTACAACTTTCGAATTTCAAAGCATAAATACACAATTTTTGGAATTTTTCAATTTGGTCGGAGTTACGCCAAGTACAACAGAGAAAGCCGAAAATCACTGAGGGTTTATTAAAATAATTCGACTAACGAACTTGTGTCATTCATGTCGGTGTGTCAAATTAGCACATCCTGATCGTCTCGACATGGCCCGTGCCAACAGCAGTTTACACCTGGGTAACGGACGCCGACAAAGAAAGGCAGGAGTCCCGAAAATGTGTTGAATATGCCGTCTTGGGGGTCCTAATGATTTAGTAGTTTGACCCCACAGGAACATGACATATTTTGCGTAGTTCCTAGAGAATGCGAACTTCGGCCAAAAACCGCCGCTAAAACTGTTTGACGCTACCAAAAACTAATAGACGACCTATGTTGGCTCAGCTTATAAATGCATTATTCCTATATGGGTAATGTACGATACAGATATGAGCTCTCTGTTGCAGTGTCTAGCAGGCTAAATTTGCATATATATTTACAGGATCTAAATTCAGGAAATTAATTTACTAATACTATCTACGAACCGGTCAAGCTGGTTCACATAATGCATGTAAACTACTATGGTTAGTAAAACTAGGTCTTGTTTTTTTGTGTACATTTTATAGCAAAGTTGTAATATGACTTTTGAAGTAGGATTAACTCATATGCCGAGTTTGAATAAATTTTAATAAGCCAACCATGCCGTGGCTAGTAACAACACTCGAGCTAACAGCAGTTACCAGAAATAACACGCGGGCTAGAAAATGTTACTAAAATGTTGGCTATAGTAATAGCACTCATGCACGAGCGATAATCAAAACAGCACTTTTTCTATGGATAAGTATAGATCAACAAAACTAAAACACATACCAGTACACATAGAAGCAGTGTTATATTTCAAAAAAAACAGAACGGTAGAAAGAATACATTCTTATCAAGGTAGCATAAAAATACTTACAAAAATGTAACTGAACTGAATTTTTTAAGGGAGAAGAATTACATTTTTGTTACTTAATGTAAAAAAAGAAGTATATTTTAAACATTATTGCGACCTATGTCTATCATATAAAAAAAAAGGTGTTAATTAGTTTTTAAATTTATTTCATCCAAGACCCTTATTTTCTCTAACACATTTGGCAAGCGAATGCGGATTTTTTGTTGTGCTATTTGAAATCCTTTTAGTACTTCTCCATGCTGTTTGAGCTCTTCTTCCACACGACAATGACTTTCTTCTTGAAATGTTAGTTGGCTGCGCGGGTATTTTTTTGCCATGACGCAAATTAGTTTGTCTCCTTACGCTACGAACACCACTATATTTAAAACAGTGGTATAAACCGCTACTCAAATTATTGTCACTATTATTACACTTGTTTTTATTAACCAGACATTGCTTTACAGCTGGATAAAAAGTAAAATGTCAGTGCAAAAACTTTGCCATTCATTTTTAGGGACTGTAATTTCCTGTGGGGAGGGCATATTTTTAATAGATTCTGAATTTATATCGATGTTGTTGGAACCTTCATTGCTTTCCATTTTGCTTTTGTTATACGAATTCTCTACAGTAACTGGATCCATCTCCATCTCCTGCTCACTGACAGTACGCTGTAATGGTAATAACAACTGAAGTTTTGTACTTAAGGTTAAAGTATTAATGCTAAAATTTAAATAAAATAAAGCCTATTTTATATTTTAAATAGGATAACACGAGGGATTACGTGTAGTGTATGCACCAAAAGAGAAGGTATTTATTTTACTTTCCTATTCTTTCTTATTCTTTTGCTAATTAATGATGGTACCAATTTGTTTTCCTCTCTCTTTAACCGTTTTATTACAATAAATTGAATAAACTTCAGAAAATGTCGATTTTCAATTGTTTGTAATTCGAAAACAGTTGAAGATATGTTAGGTATAGGATATTATACATAATATGTTAGAGAAATTTAGTAAAGAATAAAGAGGAATTTATAACACGCCCTGTATATTTCAAAATTTAAGGATCGCTTCCCGTTTCTAAATACTGCATATGTACTTACCAAATTTTAAATTGAAATGCAATGATACGGGGTATGTCCCAATAAAAAAATAGAACTTTAGGTAATGGCACTTTTTTGAGACATCCTGTATAATCAAAAATTCAAGGGTCGCTGCCCCTTCCTAAATACTACCTCTGTACCAAATTTCAAATCAAAATGCAATGTTATATAGGATCTCATTAAAAAAAAATAGTTTTGGTTATAATACTTTCTTGAGACACCCAGTATCATCGAAAATTTAAGGGTCGATTCCCCTTGGGGCATTGGCAACCCTGAATATACCAGACAACCAAGAACCAAAAGACTTTATCCAGCAACTGATCCGTTATTTTAAGGTTAGGAAACAAATTTATCAACATCGGCTTTGTCTTTTAATTGAAGCCTTAGAATCTTATCACTAATTATTTTAGTCTTAAACGTCTTAAGAAGTTTTTCCCCATCCATATTTATATTTTTACGCAACAGTATGTATATAAAACTCAAAAACAAACACCACAAAACACACTTAATCAAAGAAAGAAGGGAGTTTCTAGAAGGCGTGCTGTTGTGCATTTTTCTTTCTAGCACAAGTGCTGTTACTGATAACAATTTCGCGGATCCGAACTTAAACGGAAGTTCCTAGCCCGCGTGCTGTTACTGTAAATGCGTGCGAGAAGCGTCACTTTACCACGTCAGTTTAATTTCCCACGGATCCGAGCCACTTCGAACATTTCCGGGGTTTTACCGCACAAGTTTGGGAGCAATCAGATGATTTCGGAGATATTTCCCACGCCTTCAATTTGACGTTTGTCAATTCTGACGCCCATGTCAGTGAATATATTCGTGTTGTTTGGCGAAAATGAACCCAAAAACTAAGGGTCGTAGAAAAAGTATAGTATGCAACACGTTCGGTATTTTTTTAAAGTTACAGTTTGTTTGTTTCGACGAAAACAGAAACAATAACATTACACTAATGGATTGTGTTGACGACGTAACTACCGCATGGAATATCGACGTTAAGCCTGAAACAATTTCCAATTGTTTTAAAAAAGCCGGTTTTGGTCAGTATTCTGAATGGAAAGAAGAAGATGAGATTCCCTTGATTTTCCTAGGTGTACGCCTGAAAGAAAAGAGTGAAGACGAAATCCAAATAGAAAACGAGTTTAAAGCTTGGACAAACATTAGAGGCATAGCAAAAGGTAGCACCATCAACGATTTTATACATGTGGATGAGGATATTGTTACTTCAGAGTTTCCTACTGATGAAGATATTATCGAATCCTGCAGATCTGAACCGGTACAGTTAAACATCGAAGATGTCTGCGAAAGTGACACGATAGAGGAGGAATTGGAAGATGATTCTCAGCAACAACCTTCAAATGAATTGGTTGAAAATTCGTTGATTGTCTTGCGTTCCTATTTAAAAACCAGTGAATACACAACCGATTCCCTCTATGATTGTTTAAATAAAATTGAAGCTTTTGTTGAAAACCAAAATAAGAAAGAGTGAAAGAGTAAACTTTAATATGTACATACATATGTATGTATATGTGCATACATACTCTGTTTATATATACTGGGTACATATACAATACATTTGTATGTACATATATTATGTAAATAGATACATACATATGTCCTACTAACACATAATTTTCGTTTTTTGTTCAAAAATTATAGATATTAGGGTATTTATGTAACTTATAACCCATTTTTAAAAATGAATGAATAAATGTTCATTAACAAAAAAGTACATGCATTTGTAGTTTTTATTGGTAACTCGAAATCTTGATAACTCGAAATTTTCATGTGTCAAATCGCAGTTCGACTTATCGAAGTTCGACCGTATTTATGAGAAAAATATTTGTGTTTTTTTTTAATGTGCGCAAGAATCTTCGTACTAATCATTTTGTTTTCCTCCACGTGCAGTAAAATGTTCAAATCTCTATTGTCCCTTTCTCCTGTTCTATTATCGACATTTTCATCTGAACGTTTGCAGTTATTTTTTACGGTGCCTTTGAACTTGAATTGGGAAATAATACGTTTAATTGTTAAAATAGAAGATATTGTTTAGCAGGAAAATAAACTGAAATAATTTCAGGCACTGCACAATAATACTTAATTATAGTTACTTTTTCTTCAATTGAATAAGACATATTTAATTTTAATTAAAGCGCCTTTAACGACGTATAACAATCACAAATAAAGATATTGTTATTGTCACGAATTTTTCTGTTTGTCATTATCAAAATGTATTTTACTCGTGTTTGAATTATTACCTAAACTATAAAAACTGTATTTCATATTTAATTCAATAACTGAAGATTGGCCCCTTCAAAAAGTTATATTACAAACAAAATGTACAGGGGAGTCAATATTGGGCCGCTCAAAAATTTACATGGGATTTCCTATGTTCCGTTCGGCAATGCATCACTTACTACTATATACTTACTACTATAATTATTATAGTTACTGCATTATATTTAAAATGTCAATAATTATTAATACTCATTCCCATATGATTGAATATTGCAATACAATATATTAGAATAATGAAAAACAATAACACAGATAAAACACTAAAACTCTTGTGTTGTAATGCAGGATGTTCATAGGTTCTACAGATACAGTTGCGTTTTCAATGTTTTGAAAATAAACAGGAAATACATCAAAGCACTTCTGCAGGTGGAAAAAGCATTACAATTAAGGCCACCCGAAATTCAATATAAATAGCTGCAATATTAATATGATTGACACTTAAACATCACCTTTATAATTTTTGCAATTTTGTTTTTCAAACTACAATTAAATTAATAAATTTCGAATGTCGTGTTGACAGATGAGTAAATGTTAATATAGTTTTTATAATTTAACAGTAAATTACATAGGAAAAAGATATCAAAATGCGGGTTTCACTAGCCTGTTAGACTCTTATTTCACTATCTTTTGTCGAAATAAAAATGACATCGCTGCATTTAATTTTTTTGAGAAAATAAATTTTATTTATATTTACTCCCTCTTGCGGCGATACAAGCAATCAAAGACTATCTGTTCAGGGCAACGTGGATAGTCTAAAACGAGCCCTTTTCAACAACTTCAAGTTTGACAAAATGCCTTCAGTGATTTTCAAGTTCGTGACATTTATTTCCGAAAATATTCAAACACTCTTCACCACTTTTCCTTAAAAGAGAATAAAAACCATTTAGCGAAAAATAATCGAATTTATCCCAAAATTCAAGAATAAGATTGTGCTCCCTAACAACCGTTCTGGAAATGTAAAAACAATTTCCAGGATTTTCTTATGACCGTTTTGGTTTAAGTTTATTCACCCCAAGTCGTTGCAACAATTATTTTTCGAAATAGTGTCCTTACTTAGCCACCCGGTACATCCTCGTCGGCTCAGATTTCACTCTGTATACTACAAAAATCAAGCGTAAACCGGAAACCTATTTATTGCTGATTGGGTCTTGTAATTGAATATGAATATTAATATTCAAGAAAAGGGCGTTCAATTACTATTTTAACTTACAAATGAAAAATTACGCTCTGTACTTCAAGTACCAGGTTCAAAAAAACGCTGCTAACCCTGATTGCTTAGAAGCTTATTGTCGACAAATGCTCTGGCTCCTCTTTCAAAATTACATGGTAAGAGTTATGCTACCACAGCTCATTAATTTTATATAATTACTTAAATATCTGGTTCATAAAACACGTTTTTATATAAAGGAAAAAATACAAAGTAATCAAAATAAATGGTTTTTATTTGCATAAGTATAAAATGATCTAATGCTATTTTTAAAGGTCCTTGCAGACTTTGATCAGGTTGTCCCGCAGAATTTCCAATTGCCGTTTCACGTCGACGTCGACCTCTGGAAGTTGGGACGTCCGCAGACCACGCTGAGGCATCAACGACAACATGTTGCCGTCCGACAATGGAATATTTACATTGGCCGCGTTTTCTTGAACGACGGGCCCCGTTAGCAAAGGACTGCCCTGATAAGACAGTGCCATCTCGCCTTGCTTAGGGCGGCGCAGAATCACCTGAGGGGTATTCTGTTTGACCTTAGGGGTGATGGTGCCCAGGCAATTGAATGGCGCTTGAGTATGAACAGGAGTTTTGTAGCTGTTGGCCTTGGCGGTCCGTGATAATGAACGCGATATTCTGAGCGTTTTGGTGGCTTTTTTGTTGCCCCGCGTGTGTTCACCTGAAGTGCCACCACTACTTTCAGCAGTCAAATAACCTGTGATGATTCCAAAGAACCCAGATGATGTGTTGCGAGATTAGACCGCGGCATGCATAATGAAGACTTGTTAAGATGCGAGAAATAACGTTACTTAAAAGGACAGTCGATTATTGAACCTACCTTCATCTTCGTTAACTTTGTAAGTTTGTCTTTTCCTAGCCTCGGATTGACTTCTGCTTTGTCTCTGCGAGCGGGTAGAGTTCATGGTGGAAAACATGATTGATGAAACGCTGTCACCTACAGCACCGCTTTTCTAAAAACAAAACTCGTAAACAGAGACAATTATTAAAAGCAAAAGGGGCAGTTACTATTTCACGGATTGTCCTTTTTAAAACAGAGGAAGGGAACTTGGCCCGGTACATCAACTGCAACATGCGCCAGTCCTCTAATTCTTGTTGTTTCATTGATTCAAGTTCCGCCACCACCGCTTTTTCTGTAAAGGGTTGAAATTTTGTTTATCGAGCAAAAAGCTTGAAATGATGCTGCTCATTTTACCCTCTCGATTGGTTTGTTCATTCAGCTGTTTCACCAGTTGCATTTGTTCACTAATTACGTTTTTAGGTTTGGGAGCTTTCACTCTTCTCGTCCGGGCCATTTTAAAATAATTAAAAACGATGACACCAAAGCAAATCCGCTCAAAAATTTAACGGAAACCGACAAACCACAGATCATAATCCAATTATAATCTTCTAATATCTGAACCTATTGAACAACAACTAGGAGCACTCGGCCATTACCTGGCGACTTTCCGCAGCATCGAAATTGAACGTTATTTCGTATTCGATTACTTTGTTTCGTCAGTTTTGTGATTTTTTTTTGTTCATAATACTTGGAATATTCGGAACTGTCATCCGGCCGGTTCGGTTTAAAAAATAAAGAAATAAAAAAAATCAATTAAAAAGGAAGTGCGCCTCTCAATTCAATTCAATGATGCGTTTCACAGGTAGCTGTTGGTAGTGCGCCTCTGTAATATACACAGAAACCCGAGCGGTGCAACGCAAGCAAAACCCTCTCATACACTAAACAAAAACCTGAGATTGACATTTACAAACAACCCGACGTGTCTGTAAACTGCAAAATTATAATGGGAAATCTTCCTCGTCAATACAACAAGACCAACGTAACATAGACAACTGCTGTAAAAATGTAGCATTCTTAACAAGGATCTGTTACCGACATTGTCATCGGTTAAAAAAAGATTATAAATTGCTAGTGAACCTTCATAAGTGAAATGGGATCAGAACGATTTTGTCTGCAAACTCGTAACAAACGGAGCAGACTTCAGAAATACTTCCTGATGTAACCCAGTCATCATTTCCCATCTGACCAATCAGAAGGATCAGATATTTTGATTTCTACGTTAAGGTCTACACAACGATACAGGATCGAGCAAGATGTAAGTAGTGCGTGTCGCCATCTATGAGCAACAAAAAACTTTCACATTCTAATAAAAAATGTTTACTTAAAATTTTCAATGTTCCGGTTGTAATTTGTAGGCATTTGATAAAAGGATTACTTACTATGGGTTAGGTGCTACGTATTGGGTTGTACCAGTAATACATCAATTTGTTTAAATGAAATATCTATATGGAAATAGACATTTCAATTCAACACATAAGCAAATCTACCATCGATGTCGCAACTCAGTACTATCGAATAATTATGAATCAAAGTGACCGAATCAATCGCGATTGACACAACTTTACTATGGGTAACCAAGGAGCGATTTCTTGAATCTCGCAGAGGACATGCCCTGTTCGAGATTCCAGAAATGTCTCCCTGGTAACCCATAGATAATAACTTTTGATCTTACCGATTGACACCTCTAACTAGACATTTTTTGCTTTTTGAGTGCTTGAGTTTTGGACACTTTGGAATTCTCCGTTTTTCTACAAATTATCAAATAACCAAATCTGATTTTAGACCGTGACCACACAATAGATAGTCTCTTATTTGGTGTCGTGTATTTTATGTGCTATTTTATGGTGTCGTCGGATAACTATCACCTGACTGTGGAAAACATCCCCTAAATTTTGTGACTGACTGTCACTGTCAGACGTTTTGCGTCATCCGATTTTTGAATTGGGTAACAAATTTGATCAACATCTTAATTTGAATTTATCACAACTTTTTGGTAAATGTGATTAGTTTGTTTTTTGCATTCTATTAGTTGAAGTAATTTTGATACATATTTCTGCAATTTTAGGTGAGCGCAAATTAACGAATGGAAATGAACTCCAGATCAAAGTCTAATCCATGGATTAAAAATAACTCCTCACAAAGCAACAGAAAAATTCCAAAAAATGTGTTTGATCCAGGTCCCAAACCATTATTAAAAGCTTCAGAAAGAAAATTTAAGGAAGCACATCAGAAATTTCAAGATTCTGTGCAAAAGCATTTAAAGGACTATGACTCTTCTTCAGAAGAGGAATATGTAGACCCCACAGATGTTATTGGTAATCTTGTGTGATATAAGTATATAATTTCCATAGCTACTTAAATGTTTTAGATGTGATTTTAAAAAATTATAGGCAAGGAAGAGGAAGCAATGATCAAGTAACCAAAACTGAAACATTTATTGAAGAGGCATTTTTATCAGGAACACACACTTGTTTGATTTGCATCTCTAGAATTAAACGAGATGATGAAGTAATATTTACCAAAATCCTTAGATATGTTAATCTAATATATTCATCTGCAATTTAAGATATGGAGTTGTTCCAATTGTTATGGCTCATTTCACTTGTTATGCATCCAGAGATGGTCAAAAGATACCATAACTCAACAAAAGCAATCATTAGAAGAGCAATCGTTTTCCCACAGAAAGCCTCTGTCTTGGTGTTGTCCGAAATGTCGATTTGAATATGAACCAGAGAATATTCCATCACAATATTTATGCTTTTGCGGAAAAATCCAGAAACCAAAGTATGATCCATTTTTAATTCCTCATTCATGCGGGGCAATTTGCAAGAAAGGTTTGGTCCCCACTTGTGGACATAAATGTCTGTTGCTTTGTCATCCAGGTAAGACAAACATTTTTAAAATAAAAATTAAAACAATTTTTATTGCATTACAAATAAAACTATTACAACAAAATGTTACAGACAAGGGTGGAGAGTACCACTAAGCATATTTTAATACTACCCTCAGTAACACAACTTTAAAAAAGTGGTACAAAAAAATATCATAAATTTCACATATCACTAAATGTGTCAATGCTATACCCCACACAAAAAAATTTAGGCGATTTTAAAATAAATATATACCTTAGTAGTTATAGGAATGAGGGACTTAGTTATAAATTAGGGGAGAAGTATATAGAAAACAATGTTTAAAAACTCTTCGGTGCGGTGCGGTGGTATCCATATGGTATAATTAAAATGATGCATGCAGTACTTTTTTGACATATTAGTTCTGCTAAGTACTTGAGTTCTTTTGATTTTTAAGTTAATGCACCTGACATTGCATCTGAACATAACTTCTCTGAGCTATGTTAGGTCCCAAAATTTCTGATGACTTACTTGACTTACTTGTTCTCTCCTTGATATATCCTTTATATATCGAACACAAGTACTCTATAGGCATGAAAATTTGGAAGAAAAGGAGCATATACAATATTAATATAAGCAGGTGTATACGGTAATAAACTTTCCAAAAGACTTCTATCGACGTACAACATCAGATTCCTGGCTTCATCATATATTAAATGAGGATAGGTCGATATTATTTTTTGAAAACAGAATATCCTACATTTTGGCAGGATTATTACATTTATTTGAACCCCTTTAAGAGTTTTATTTTAGGGCCCTGTCCCCCATGCCCAGTAACTGTCAGTGTCTCTTGCTTTTGTGGCTCCCAACCACCAGTGACCCAACGTTGTAGTCACAAAGGTTGGTCCTGTGGTAATCGATGCGATAAAACGTTGTCATGCGGCAAACACAACTGCCCTGAGCTATGTCACCCAGGCGAGTGTAAACCTTGTTCGAAAAAAAGCATTCAGAAATGCATGTGTCAGTCACAGCAGAAGCTAAGAGATTGCGCATCACCTGTCTGGCAATGTGACAAGGTTAGTGAATTTATTTTTAAGTTGCCGTTTTGAATTACATATACATATTACATATATTGTTTTCTATCGTTAAGCTGCATTTACATTCAATTGCCAATGAGTATTAACCAATTTGTATTACTTTTTGGTTGTTCCAGCATCAAAAACATTCAACACACTAAGTGCCCAGACTAAGTCGCTAGTTGAAAAAAATTACTTTAACATAATTACAATTAAAAAATATAATTCTCAAACAAATGACCCCTTTAAGGGAACTGTAGAATATTATTTATCCATTAGATTACTATGTATTGACTAATTTATTTACAAAAATCTGCAAGAACATAGGTAACCTAAAATGATCTTTTAGATAAAGTAAAACTATGTAGGTAGATTATATTGTAAATATAAATTCTTCTAATATTTATATGCATAAGTCCACAGGGCTGTACAGACATGGGAGGGAGTAGAGGAATTTACGTTTACAATATAATATACCTATATAGTTTTACTTTATCTAAAAATCATTTTAGGTTACCTAGGTTCTTGTAGACTTTTGTAAATTAACTAGTAAATATTTGTACTGAATAATTAATTACATACAAAAATCTTGAAACCCTAAAATGTCGCAGCCGCTTGAGATGTGAGTCTCTGTATTCAATTAATCCAGTAGTAATATGAGAAAGTAAATAATTTTAAATTAAAATGAGTAACAATACAAATGATGTTCCAGATCTGTGGTAAACTATTGGACTGTGGTAATCACAGGTGCCAAGAAGTTTGCCATGGGGGGGTGTGCGAATCTTGTGCTCTGAGCAAACCTAGAACCTGCCCCTGTGGAAAAGAAAAATATATATTGCCGTGCACTGACGAAACACCCACTTGCAAAGACACGTGTGGTAAATTGTTGGAATGCGGCATTCATTTTTGTAACCAAAGGTGTCACAAAGAAAAATGTGGATTGGTTAGTTGTAGCACAGCGCGGAACAAGTAAAATTCTAACCTTGCGAATTTTAGTGTTTGGAGACGGTTATAAAAGCTTGCAGATGCGGTCAGTACTCCAAAGAGATACAGTGCAGCAAGCAGTACTTGTGTGATACAAAGTGCAAGAGGATAAGGGATTGTAATAAACATCCGTGCAATAGAAAAGTAAGGCCATGTAAATGGACCCTAATTGTTTGCTATTATTTTGCTTTTAGTGCTGTGACGGTAATTGCCCGCCATGCGAAAAAGTTTGCGGGCACACTTTGCAGTGTGGGAATCACAAGTGCGCCTCGGTTTGTCACCGGGGCCTATGCTATCCGTGTCAGCAAACCAACATAGTGACTTGCAGATGTGGTGCTACGAAAATCACGGTGCCTTGTGGCAAAAAACACAAAACCAAACCTCCAAGATGTTCGAAATTGTGCCTGTAAGTACAGAAATTAGGGTACAGAAGCATGTTGACAATTGTGGATTACAGAATTCCACCGGATTGTCACCACGAAACTCGGGAAAGCCACAGGTGTCATTTCGGCGATTGTCCCGCTTGTAAGCAAGTATGTAATAAACGAAGGAGTACCTGCGAGCATCTCTGTTTAGCACAGTGTCATTCTGCAGTGCTAGTCAAGTTGGAAACTGAGAGAGCTTCGATGCCTTGGGAACAAAGTAAACCACAATTGGAAAAGCGAGAACTGCAGTGTCCGGACTGTATTGTTCCGGTTATGGTGACATGTTTAGGTGAGACTATGAGGGACTGAAAAATGGGTCTCGGATTATAGACAAATTTAGTGAAATCTCTCTGGTTTGTGTATGATTTGCAAATGTCGAAACGACCAAACTCCACCGGCGCTCCACTTAGATCCAGATCTGGAACTAGCAATTAGGAACTAGGAACTAGATCTGGAAAGTAGGGACAGAAATTTTTACATACGACGTTGTAGACATATCCTCTTATAACTTCTCCCTAGGTGAGACAAAAGCCATTAAAATTAATCTATTTACAATGAAAATAATAATAACGCTTTATTCCCAGATTCTGCTTAATTAGAAAACAGTGCAAACATTTAAATATGTTAAAACAGTAAAAAAAATATAATAAAAAAACTACATAATATAAACATGACTGTAAGTTAGGATAAAGCAACATATAACACTGATCTTTCAAGTATTCAGAAAGTCTTTAAACAAAGCCAAGCTGGTGTTAACTAAATCCACGCTAGTCTGGCGCCCTAGTTGGGACATTGGTGGAGCTTGTTAGCTGGCGAAAGCGCATATTCTTCTGTGTGTTAAAAGAGGGTACATGAACATTAAGTTGCTGAAGACAAAATTAAATTGCCTGAGCAGTTCAACCTATGGTACAAAATAACCCTTGGACTTAAATGAACAGTGTTTTTTGAATTTTCGTCTATTCTCTCCCGTGTGTATTGACATCTGATGATCGATCATATATAGATTGTGAGCACTAATGAGTATGAGCAGTAATGAAATTAATAATATACTAAGGGTTAATAGACTTTTACGCCAACATACCAAATATTTTTTGGTTTTTAGTCAGTTCTGGATTAGGATCTCTGATCATTTTTCTCTTTACCAAAGTTTAGTTATAGGAGGGTGAGGAGGTAAACATAGAGAGGTTTAAAACGAGAGATAGGCTTACTCCTATACAAGAAACGAGGCACCACAGTGTAGTCACTTAAGAGTGCAATACATGAAAAAATTGCTCTTTGTATTAAACATTACAAATAAACTTTTTGCTCTTGCTCTTTGAGTTACATTTTATATTATTATTACTGACGTGTTAACTTGCTAAGAGGCGTTTTTTTTATTTTAAAGTTTGCCACAAACATGAAGCTTGCAAATGCCTAATATATTAAAATCTGAATTATTTTTTCAAATATAGTTGTTGGTTATAAACATGTTTAGATTAAATAAAAAAAAATACCAACGTTTTTATTTTAAAAGGAAAAAAATACTTAGGTATTTGTTAACTTTTCATGCTAAACAATAAGGGTTTTTTTACTATTGTGCAATATTTTTATTTGGTGACCTATCCTGTGGACGTTTGACTCGGAACTAGTCTAACTGCAACTAAAATGGCTAATGAATGTGCAACAACTTTTGACAATACTAGTATTTTGCTGGACCACACGTTATACTTTACGTGTTATTATAGGAGAACATGAAACATCCAGCTGGCCATGCCATTTGGCGAAACCCTCTTGTTGCGGTCGTCCCTGTGGCAGAATGTTAGCGTGCAGTAACCACTTCTGCTCGGTACCTTGTCACGTTGTCGACAGTGTTGAAGACAACAAAGTTAAGGTATCTCTTTTGTATTTTAATAACTTTTTAGAGATATTTGAGGTGATAACCATTTAGGCAGGAACCAATTGTGAAAAGTGCGAAAATCCTTGTATGAAAGCTAGACCTGACGGATGTCAGCATAGCTGCCTTAACCCGTGTCATCCGGGCGAGTGCCCTCCTTGCAAGCAAATGCTCAGGATCAAATGCCACTGCGGCCTAAACCAGCCTTATATCAAGTGCAGCGATTGGCTGGATTTGGTTAAAAGGGAGGAGTTGCAGAGTTGCGGCAATCAGTGTCCTAAAAATGTAACCACGCTTAGTTTATGTCAGTGTTGAACGGGGTAATTCTTGCGCTAATATAATATAAACGCATTTCCTATATGCCGTCGACAGGTAGGTGGTATTTTGTAAAAATATTTTAACCTACCACGCACAGTTTCATTCTTTGGATAGGCTAGTCATTTCTTCCCATCACAGTGCGCTGTAAGAGACAAGATCTTTTAACCGTCTGTAATAATATTCTACACGGCAAAGTTTCAATTCTAGAAAATGTTAATAAAACCTGAGCAACCGCCACTTTGACTTTTTTGCTCCTGCGTCAGGTTCTCCATAGGTTCAAGCAGACTTATTTAGACATTAGCGGTCATTATTTTTTGTTTATTAGTACCTATTTGCTGAGTATCCCTTTTTTTTATTCTCTTTACTCTCTTTATTTTGTGATTTAACTTAATTTAGTTTATATTTGACCTAGTTTTATTGTTAACCTACTCTGAATGATGGGCACAGATTATTAGTAAGGTATATTTTTTACCAGGACACCATATTAGTGAAGGTGGCCATTTCGAAAAAAAAATTGTAATGAGTGAATATTATTAGTAGGACTTGAAAAAATGTCAGTGCAGTACCAATTTTTTTCTGCTACTGCTAAAAATGTCTCTTGATGCAGATAATCAACCTACCGAATTTCACAAAGAAATCTAGAATCTCTTCTACGGTAATAAAACGTTTACTACCGTGTATCTCAAAATTTAAGGCATTTAGGACATACGTTCATGAGTTTTTTTTTTTATTAAAATGAACTCAAGAATAACCTCCATTGTCGACACGCCATTAAGGAACAATGTTACAACTTTAAACGTTTTAGTACGCTTGCGGTCACCGGTGCAAAGCAAACTGTCATTCCGGCAAATGTCCCAATTCCGACTCGTGTAAGAAGAAGCTGAAAGTAACTTGTAAGTGCAAGAGGATAAAGAAGGAATTTTCATGCGAGAGCGTGCGCAGAGGTGTCGCCACAATCGACTGCGACGACGGATGCGCGCAAAAACAAAAAGAAGAACAGCAAAAGCAGGACGAGTTAGATAAAGTGCGGAAACTGCAAGAAGAGATTAAGAACCAAAGGGAATTAGAGAAGTACGAGAAGATCTTTGCTGGCAAGAGGAAAACGAAGGAGAGGAAGAAACACGAGGAAAATGAAGAGAAGACGCTTTTTCGAAAATACTGGATGCTGGTTTTGTCGAGTTTTTTGGTTGTTGCGTCAGTGGCTGTTTATCAGGTTGTTGGCTAGAAGTTTGTATATCTATGTAGGGTCCATTTGAGGTATTCTTTTTGGGTATAGGGGAGTTAAGATAGTGTTGAGATCTTGCAACAATAAAGTTTGATTAGAAAAAAAATGTTGTTCTGTTGTGTTATTATGATTATAATATGAATGGTATTTTATAAAAGGAAGCATATGAGGTAAGTACGTAAGTATCAGTATTCTGAAAATTGTAGAGAAACTCTTGTTGCTTATATTGATTACAAAGTTTTGCTGAAGTTTAAATTTATGATAGGTAGGTAAATGATAAAAATAACAAAACCTCAGACACCACATACTTTGAGAAAAGTTTAGGTTACTGATTCTTTCCATTTTTTAACTGAAACACTCTTCAGAGAAAGAATTAAATTCCGGATTGGTTTTGAAATAGCTGCCAATTCGCGCATGCGCAACTGTTGTTGCAAAAACCCTAGTTATTAATTATCTAGTACCAAGGGATGGTGGATTTCCAGCTTTCTTAATGAATATTACTGATTACATATTAATGTGTTGATTTTTTTCATTTGCAAAATACAATATTATGATGTATAAGCATCAACTATTCAAATTCAACACAACATTGACACAGAGCCTAATAATAAACCGGCAAAAGGTTATCTTCTTTTTTTTAATAAAATAAGCTGATGATTAATCTATAAAATTTGCTTGATTGTTTGCTGTTGGAAGTAGTATATTATTTATAACGTTATCGGAAATAAAATGAAAACGCGAGAAATAAAAAACAGTAGTTTTTCCAAGTCAAATTTCGCAAAAAAAGTACATATTAACAAATACAGTATAACGCTTTAGGTTTGCTATATACGTCATAAACATCATACTAAAACAGCTTGTATTGATAATTATTTTTTAGTGTACACTTTTCAATTTGCAATTAAATAAATTTTACACCCAAAAAACGATATAGACCTTTAAATATACGTTATGCAGCATTAGCAGAAGACAAGTTGTTTGTACATCTCGGAGTACATATTAAGTACTTTTTAAAAATGATAAGATAATGGGAATTTCGACAAATAGCGAGCGGACAAATCGACTTTCACAACGATCTTTAACTCATTTTTCGGTAAACAATCTCCTAGCTGACAACCGAACAATATGGCCTACGAGGAATTGCTCGTACCCGGTACGGAACTGAAAGAAATGAAATTTAATGACGTAAGTCCTTAATTTATCATAGCAACAAAACTTTTGCAAGTTGTCTAGTGGACGTCAAGTATAGTTATTTGATTGGTTAGTTCAAAGCTCAACTACACAAATTTCTTATGCCCTATATCTCTTAACTTTTGAACTTACAAGGTGTTTAAGCTTTAACACAAATAAATATTTTTTATTATAATTATAATTAATAGTCTAAAGTACCTAATTATTCACCGATCAACGCGTGCCGAAAGTATCATCTTAAGTCGCCAGATTCATTATTCACAGTTTCGAGTCACTTATAACATTTCCGCTCCTTTAGTCACGGTGTTGTTTTGTATGTTAAAAAATCTTCTAAATCAGTAAATGGTCGGTGATAATTAGAGCTATCAAAAATTTTTTAAAATCTCTACCGAGTTATTTAAGTTATGACATAAAACTTTAAGGCCCCTACAGCTTGAAAGTTAAGAATTTTAGAACAACCTGAACTATTATATCACAAATTAGGATGGCTAAAATGTAATTGTAACATTACCGCAATCTGTATTTCTGACATGTAAGCGCGAAATTCAAAATTAAAATCACCTATGAATTTACACGTACATCTATATTACCTTTTTGCAGTTTTGGGATTGGTTGATAAACGTTTCGGATTTGAAAGTGCATTGGAACTACCAACCCTCGTACCTTTTGTCTCAAGCCGTCTTCCTCTTCGGGGGTTTAGCGACGTTGATCCATGGCAAGCGATATTACCCACAGGGTGTCCCCATAAATTATCCGCCATAAAGCAACAGTTTATTCCATAACACGAAAAGATATTTAATAAGCTAATACTAAAATCTTATATTTATTTATAAAAAATATGAAGTAACGACGTCATCATACAAGACGCCATTAAGACACTTTTGAAAATCAAGTAAAACGCCAAGTCGCAAACATACAGCTCTAGTCTTTTCTAGTATCAAGTCAATTTGATTTGCGGATAACTTATAAAACACCCTGTATAGATAATTACCTCATTTTAGTACGTCTGTTTGCAGCGTTGGTCCGAGGTAGCCGATTTCTCCACCTTTATTTGGCCATATTCATTCACGGGTTTGCCGTTGAGAGCATCTCCTATGTCAGCCCCGACGTGGATAATTTTTGGCATTCCCAAACACCCATCATATTTCTGGGGAGACGACTTCCTCTACACATAACGCTGCTTTGTGAGCAGACGCGTTTTGCAATTTTCTTAGTACTAATCCTTTAAATTTCTAGACGCTTGCTTTTTGTATAACGCGATCATCGCGGTATCAAAAATGCGTTTGCCCAAATGGGCCGAACCATTCGCAGTAGGTTTAGTGGTAGTCCTGATAGACATACCCTACGATATCGTAAGCGTAAGGTTCATGCATTGGTTCTGGCACGATACCGATCCAAATATATATGACAAACACTACTGGGTGCCTTGGAACTCGTACTATTTCCACGCAGCATTTGCAGCTAGTTTTACATTTTGGTTTGATTTTTTGAAGCGGACGTTTTGTCCCAGCGAAGGGAAATGGGTCAAAAGCAACAGGTATTATCTATCCTCATTTTTGGTTAGATTACATCGGGAGTGATGAAAGTGATAAAAAAAATACTCGAAAAAAGAGAACAATTCTAAAATTAGCTCTATTATGCCCAGTAATAGCATGTATTTATTCAATAAAATTAGAACTTATCCAGGAACTTGGACAACGCAATAAAAATTGCATCAGGTGATTGAAACACTGTCTATGCACATGCCCGAAATATAAATTGCAACAAGTTTATGAACAAATGCCAAGTGAGCAACGAATTTAAGGGTGTGAAATTTCCCTTTTGTGATTTTAAGTATTTATTTACTTATTATAAATTTCAGGGTGTCCATTTTTGTATAAAGAGTTAGGAAAATGTATGTACACTTGAACTATTAGTTTGGTAACAATAGCAAACGTTGGAATGCATTAGGACGAAAATCAAAATTTACAATTTGCGCAGAAAAACAGGTAAATAACAGTAATAATAAAATAAATAAAAATACATCCTGTGTATGTGACAAATCTCTCATTTTTCCACTAAATGGAGCCAAAACTAAAAAAAAGTTTTGTATCACGATTTAGGCGTCACCTGTGAAAGTCGACAATTAATTTTTGCCACAAAAAAAATACGAATAGGTGTCTACCTATTTTACAACGCATGGAGTCGAATTTATGAAAAGAAAAATGCATTATAAGTTTTTTTCTAAATTACGCCTGTTTGATAGTATTTTTGAAATGTCAAATATTGCGTTTTTCAAGTCCCATATCTGCTCCTTTTATATCCAAATAAAGTAATTAAAATACATAACCCTTTTTCAAAGCTCATTGAAGTTATGTTCGCGAAATAATAATCATGGACATGAATATAGGACTAAACCTAGGGCTATCAGTTTTAACAAATCCATTCGATATTCACAAACTATATTTGAAATTAAATAATTAGTTTCGTGGTAAACTAATCAGAACTATGATTCTACTGGGTCATCTGTTTTTGTGACCCTATCCCGCTAAGAAATGTTTTTATGCCCTATTGTTGCAGGTGCTTTTTGGAACTAGTGACCACAGTAATAACGGGATTTGTCGGACCAATTGGTGGCATATTACTTTTCATCCCGATTTATCATCCACTGCACGACAACTATAAAATTCACAGCGAAGTCACGTTCTTCATCTTGTTCACGATATTTCTCTTAATAATATGGTCAGCAGACAGAAAACCAAGGAATGACGATAATTTAAATAAGAAGTCTCACGTGGTTCATTGGACCACTGTCCTATTGGTCGTCCATTTGGTACTTCACTACGCGGTCTTTTTGTCCATGACTTTGTTCTTCAATCCGGAGGACGAGGTCTCAACTGGGATTAAAGAGCAGATTGGGCCTTGCGACGAATATGTGTTCATACGGACTGCTACCGGAACAGTGAGTGTACTAAATAAAAATATACAGGGTGCGGCAAGTTCGATGATTTTTGGAAGTTTTCTATATTTTTAAGAGAAAGCAGAAAACGAGTTCAAATATGACCAACTCTTACCACACGGGGTAGTTTTACGGGAGATGAAGGAATTTTAAAATATTCGCATGAGGAAGGGGTTACCAACTCTTGCAATTCTTGCTTCTTTTTGTGTAGTGTCCAAGTTATTTAAAGCCATTGTATGTATGTGGAACGGATTTTTTACAACACATACTGATTCAAAAAAAATATACACTGCGTGTGTTTAGGATAAATACAATGTTAAAAATAACCCTTAGTTTGGTTAATAAACATGTGTCCGAAAATGTCTCCAGAAGATACCCGCTCTGTAAAAGGGGTCCACAAAAAAAAAACAGGTTCAAAATTATATACAATATTTTAACTTCTTAGTTGATTCTAAAACAATCACTATTTGCTGAAATAGTTCGATCCCCCGCATGAAAATTACTAAACAAAATGTATTACTTAGGTCAGCATTAAATCAAATAACTCCAAAATGACTATTTTTTCTTTTACTTTAAACAAATATTTCTGTCCAAAAAAGAACCCTAAAGATAATTTGTGGCACCACCAATTTCCATTTAGGTACCTTAAAACAATGAAAAATTTAAAAAACCGATGGAGGCCATTTGGAGACACGTTTCTTAACCAAACATTATTTTTTAAATATTATGTTCATCCTAGGAAATAGCGCTTTTTTTTTAAACTCTTTATATAACACAGGTAATTGGCAGAAGATAGGTTTAATAAAATTACAAAAAAAAAAAAAATAATTGGAAAAAATCCTGGCTGTATAATTTTGGACAAACACTTGAGTTCCAGGTTGTTACTTTTCAGCTTCCTTATATTAACTTATCGCAATTTTATCAACAATATATATTAAGAAATTTTTCAAATTCAGCAGTAAAAAAACCACGCGCCCATTATAAATTTTTATTTAGTAAGTAAACTTTACTTTCAGTCTTTGCCCAAAAGAAAATATCTGTGTGCAACAGATTACGATGAACAGTATTTCAACTGGAGTTGTTTGAAGAACAAAAATCCGCCACGGAACGGATCTGTTTGGTATACAACATGCGGAGTACCGTTTAAAAACCGAGCAGAATACATTACCATCATTTCATTAATAAGCTTTATAGCGGCCGTTGTATTTTATAATTTACATTTTAGCTCATTCGGTGACGCAGTGTTTTCTCCTAACATTCAGAAATCACTTATAACAAAACAAAAGAAAAAACAAAAATAAAATCACTGGACGATTGTTGTTTCATTTGAGTACAAGTTCTTGTAGTATGTCATTGATAATTTTCAAAAAATTTGTTGTCAATGAATTGGACAATAAAAATGACTACATCTGAAAAACTGGTATTTATTCTAGAGCATTTTCTTTAATTACAAAAATCAGACCTACTGTTAGCAAACAGAATAGTTTCAATTTTGGAAATGAACTATGCAACAGGACAAATTAATAAAAAAAAAAGTTGACTTAAGGTCTAATTGAACATTATTCTACTTCCAATTTGCCCTTTTGCTTTTTAGAGTAGTTGTGAATGTGGTTAAGGTAGGAATACATTAAATGAATAAAAATTAATGTGAACTTAACAATACCCTCCCGTCTGTTGCTGGTATACTTCAATAGTGTCACCCTCTTCCATGTCTAAGGTTGTTGGGGTATCTGCTTCGCTTATTGGATTGCCGTCAAAACGAAACCGGACAACATTTGTACTTAAACCCTGAAATACAATGACCCGTAAAATCAAAACTGCCTTTCAACCACAAAACTAAAATGACAATAAATCTGATAAGATAAAAGACTCTCAGCCAATTTACATTTGTTTCACATGTCCAGCTAAATGTTTAAATTTGAATTTTGTGATTTTATTAGGTCACTTATGCAATTTCACCACTCTAGAAGATTTTCAGAACACCATGATAGTGGAATATAAATTTGAATTGTTAATGTCTTGTATCTCAGGGTGACTGAAAGAAATATAGGTTGTTACTAGTGTTACGGAAAGTGTAAAAGAATCAAAGAGAAGAAATGTAATGTAATGCAAGACATGCCGAAATGCTAAGAGATTGGGGCTTAAATGCACAGCAAAATTAATATATATGTTCTGTCCTAGGTGATTAATTTTTCAATTTATAATTGTAATTAAAATAATGATCAAGGGTTTTTATAAACCAAACACAACTTACAGCACGTTCACAGTAGGCAGTCATCAATTTTCTTAAAGGCGTTTGCCTTTTGATTTTAAATTGTACCACTGCATTATCTTGACCCAACACTTTCAAGTTAATGTGCTCGGTTTCGTTACCCTAAAATCCAAAAAAACATAAGCGTTAGCACTCCTCAAACGTCCCAGAAAATGTCAATGCGGTACTTCAACAAAGGTTTGCAAAATGCCTACCTTTTTTTCGTCTCCCATTGTTTGAAAATAAATAAAACTTATTCGCGCAACTAATTGAGGCTGTTTAACACAAATACGTCGAACTAAAGTTATAAAAGCTAAATTTTCCGCCAAACACTAACAATGACGACTTCTTTACAAAATAATGGCCGGCTTGTTAAAGTAGCGGCAAAGTGGGCATGGGAAGCTACCACACTAGTCAAAATGGCTACTTCCGGTGTTAATTTGAAAACTTGACCATTCTAGCAAATAAATACACTCCAGAAATCCATATAAAACCGTTTACATTAAAAAAAAAGCAAATATGTTTTTGTAGAATTAAAATTGTGTACCAGCGATGTATATGAAGTTAGTGTAATTAAATAAAAAAGATTAAACTCAGACATTTATATTGGCGGGAATTTTAAAATATGAATTCTGTGCGAAGATTAACAGTATAAATAAATTAGTCCAAAAATATTTTAAGAACATATTTCTTCAAATAGAGTTATATTCATTCATATATCACTGAAATTTCTCAGTGGATTCCAAAATGAGAATTTCAAAATAACATGATAAAACTGTAATGTTTGTTATCCTAAAGATTCTACTTTTTTTAATTATTCAAAATTGAAATTTCATGGATGTATTTCATTTGCATAAGCTTAAAAATTATCAGAATATAATAAACTAGGTTTAAGGGATTGCTGTCCTAAGTACTAATTTTTAATAGGAAACATGTTGCTCTTCTGCGATATAAATTACCGACATTTGATCTTTGCAGTTAACCTCTCAATCTGTGGAATGATTTCTGGTCAAAAATAGTACAAATAAATCTTAAACAACTAATTAATTGAAAAAATACGTTTTATCAATCTGTAATAAAGGACGAACAGTAAGTTTGATGCCTATTCAGGGCTGCAATCAATCATTTCTATATTTTTTAGATGATTATCCCAGTACGTTGCTTTACATGTGGGAAAGTAATCGGAAACAAATGGGAAGCCTACTTGGGTCTTTTGCAAGCAGAATATACAGAAGGAGATGCTCTAGACGCTTTGGGGCTCAAAAGATATTGCTGCCGCAGAATGCTTTTGGGCCATGTAGACCTGATTGAAAAATTGCTCAATTATGCACCATTAGAAAAATGAGTTGAATGTTTTCCATATCTGTTGTTCATTTTCTAGGTATTTTTGATTTTTTTCAATTATTTATGTCGACTTCAACAATTTTTAAACCTGTTTGCTGTACATGTCAGTTAATTTTACCAATGCTGGTAAAGTGAATATTCTTAAAAGTATTGCATATTTAATTCTTGAAAAAAAAAACTACCATTTATGACTGTAAGTAAAAATATTTTAATTTGTTATAATACCATTCTTTTGATATATTAATGTAGTATAGTTAATTTAAAAAGCGAGTCACGGTTGATTTTGAATTCTTAATTTAGCAATTTCTGTTCCAATCTGCCGAGACTCGCCAAGCATAAGAGAAAGATAATATAGCAGCCTATCAAAGCATGTCAAAAAATTTTTTTTCTATCACATCTTCCCAATACCCAATCACTGCTAATATAATTTTTTTGACCTGCCTAACACTTAAATTGAAAAAAGTAAACATATCACATTTCAATCAATACAAGCAAAAGTTAAGGAATCAAATCCACATTTTTTTTCTATGAAAATAAGGAACAAAACACGTTTGGTTAACATCAAATCAATTGCAAAATGTTGAACACTCTGAAAAACTGAGATCGGACTTCAGTGCTCAACCATCTAAAAAAACTGAGCAAATAAGTAACAACTTTGTACGCGCGAAACAAGAGTGCAGCAACGCACAACCTCATATTGCTCCTTAGCATATTCAGTTTTTCAAATGAAAACAAAAAACTACGCTCAACATCCTGTAATAAAAATATTTCTGCCATTCTTAGTGGCTCGAGACTAGAACAGAGTTCTCAGCCAGCGATCAGTTGGAAAAGCTGAAAACTCTGTCAACAACAGTTAGTAAGGCATCTACAAAGAGAAAAATTTAAGGAAAGCGGAAGGTGGCACTGGGCTTGGAGGCGTAATTCCTCCCGCCTCTTGCAATCGAGCCATATAATCTGGACACTGATCGGCGATGCACGGATGACCCAACGATTTCCAGAATAGACAGCGGCAATATTTGCACAACGACAACATTTCCGCGTACTGTCTGTCTTCGTTTAGCCCGAACGTTCTGCAAAAAAATATATTTCTATTAAACTATTCCAAATAGCTACTAGAGACAAAGAGGTACTGCCTATGAAAATAATAAAGGAATTTATAAAGCAAGTATAAAAGAAAATTTTAAGAAGGTTCATTCAACATGCGCATGCGCGAAATTTACAACTTTGTTTTTAATCAATTACCTTGCGCCATCAAAGTACAATTAACATGACCGCTGACAGATAGATTATCGATGACTCTGGATGTGGCATGTTTGCGGCAGTATTTTGTCAAAATATGCCTAGATCTCGCGAAATGTTCTGGGAAAACGAGTTGAGTGTATAGAGAGAAAATGGTGCAAAGTGCAGGTTAGTGGGGCATGCGAAAATTCCTGCCGCCTGCGGCGCATCAGTTTTTAAGGTAATAAACCCACTATTACCTAATGTTGAACTGAGGTGGCTTTTACTTGATGAAAATCCATTTATCAAAATAAATAAGAACTAAAAGTTCAGATTTTCACGAAATTATATATCATGACATGACAATGGGTTTCGACAACACCGTGTCTTTATCAAATGTGATAAAATTTGATAAAGACACGGTGTTGTCGAAACAATTGTCATGTCATAATATATAATTTCGTGAAAATCTGATCTTTTATTATTTATTTTTATTACCTAATGGCTATATGAATTATTGTATAGAATATTAGACGCCCAAATAATTTTTTTATTACAAAGGTTATGTTTGTAAACGAGAAGATGCAGGCGACACATGAAAGGTCACAAAGTTTAATAGACATATACTAGTATACAATTCAAATAGGAAATTTTTTAGATATATTCCGAAAACCATAATTGATCACAGGTTCGGAAAAGAACGGATGTTTAGTAGGGGTTAAAGCCACATTTACTTTCAATTTTAAAAGTGCTTCATTTCCTTTTAAATTGGCTTTTTCCAACTGACCAGTTATATTGCCAGTTTCAAACATCAATTTGCAAAATTTGAAAGCATAAAATTCATATATGGTGCTTACTTCAGACCAATAAAGTCTTAAAAAATTAGCATCATCATCATCATGTTAACACAATAGTAGTTAGCAGTTTGATAAACAATACTTAAGTCATGAGGCAGAAAAATGGGTCTAGAAATATAAAGACCTGACCTATGTTGATACTGCCTTTAAGACAAACATATGATTGGGGTTTGGGTTTTCCAAATCATTGTAGACTTTGATAATAAAATCTAAGCTTTATTTAGGAGCCAAAAATCACTTTTTTACTCACTTTTTGCATGAATGGAACGCAGCTTTCCAATCGACGTCCGCGTCGTCTTTTGGTAAAATCAGATCAATCTGCTGCTGGTTGAAGTGAAATTTCGTAAGTTCTCTCCACACCCTTTGTTCGTTAACGATCGACGAAATTTGATCACAGGCTTGTTCTCCGGCGGTCAAGTCCTTGGGATCTGACAGTCTTAATATAATCTCTCTGATGCACTCCTCGGGGAGCTGTAGAAGCGTCGGATGTGTGTCGGGATGAGGTTCCCTGACTTGAAACTGAGATGCCATGTTGAGTATCCTGTCTATTTTAGCCGTGTGTTGGTGCCAGAGAAGTTGCGAACCTAAAGGACCTACAGAGGATATGTTATAATGAAAATTACGGAAGGACTGAAGCCGCGTATACATACCTCCCCAGCAGGCAGATCTTTCAGCAGTGCTCAGCGCTTTCAGTTTGTTTAACAGTCGTCGGAATCCTCTGGGATTGTGCTGACTGGCTGTAGCGTAATTAGCAACTTCTTCCAGCATGGCGAGTAACGCTTTTTGGGTACAGCCGGAGAGTCCAGTCGTATGTTGACCGATCAGTAGATCCAGCAATGCGCATATGTAGTTGAATCTACGTACGTCGTGGACGGCACTGTGAAAGTCTAGTCGTTTCACAACTTCGTCCAGCTTATTAAAACCGGCAATCTGTTCGATCGTGACAACGTAATTAGTTCTTTTTCTAAAGACTCGGGTTATCATATCAAGCTCTTACTTCTTTCGTACATTTCACGGTAATTTGACAGTGTGGCTGACTAGAAGTCTGTGAGTCTATATACTCCTTTTGTTCGTCGCACGGATCGTTTTTTTGACCATATCTGCCAACAACAAAGATATCAAATTAATTTTCCTTGAGTTGAGTTACCAAGGGAGATATTAGTCAGTCAAAACAAGTTAGATGTACTAAAAGTCAATCCACAGATGTGTCTTATCTCAAAATTTGCAGCATTCGTATACTTGTACATGACGTTTCATAAGAATTGGCCGTCCCTGGCGATCCTATTTTGCTTCAAAGATCCTTGCAAGATTTTTAATTTTTAATAAAGATTTTTGCAAGGATGTCCTAAGGTTTTTGTACGTTAACGCAATTACCAAATGTAGATCTGCTTTAATTAAAAAGTTTAGTTTTTTATATACACGTATAATATATTTGATGTTTATTGCTATTTTCATAATCGATACAAGAATTAAATTTACAAATATTAAATTGCTTCAAGAAATTTTTATTTTACGAAAGAATGGATAAAATAATTGGAAGCTAAGTTAAACTGTCTGGTCCATATTAGTAGTTACGATGAAACTAAAGACTTTTTAATATTTCTATAACTTACTTTCAAGTTTTGTTATTTCAAAAAGTGTCTCGGCGAAGTTAATGATAAATTGAAAGCACGCCTTTGATGTCCTTACTTCGACATAATAAATCAAATTACCTACGCTAATTATTTGACAACAGACACACTATCAGTCTAATCACAACAAAAGGAAAATTATAAAACCTGAACGCAAAGGGTGTTAAGAACCATTTCAACTATGAAAACCGTTTTTAGTCTGTACCCGTTAGTTTTCGTGATGCATTGCATTACCGGAGGCGAATGTAAACTTGACAATGTATCCGAAGATGGGCAGTATCCCGAAGATTTACTTAACATATATGCGAATCTTATCAGATCTTCAAATCATATACATTATATGGTACTGCGATATATCTCCACCGATCGTTACAACAATTGTGACATGCTCCTGTTTACTTTGGTAAACTACTTTAACAGGAAAACCTATTCAGTGGAAAATAATTTTTTTAGAGCAAGCGCAAACTACGCCGAGTTGCGGCAGAATAAAAAGAAAATGAAATCCCCGGGCAATAGAATATTTGCGAATCAGGCCAATGTAATGATTGTACCGGATAAAAATATTTTCGAACAATTCCTGCACCATGATCAAAACATTGGGACGAAAGCGGGGCATTTGTTCTTAGTAATATTCTGCTCCAACAATTCAAGTGCTGCAATTGAAGAAATTCTCGAGAAGTTTTGGGAGCGATTTGGAGTTTTAAATGTCATCATCTTTATTGACTCGAAGATAGTGGTCTATAAACCCTTTCGTAACACACGTGGCCATTTTGGAAAGGCGGAAACGTATCAAACGGCAGGGATCCAAACAAATACGAATACAATTATTAACGACGTAAAACGTTTAAATGGATATCCGATAAGGGTCAGTATGCTAGAAAGACAACCCACAGCTTTAAGACATTTACCGTTAGGGCTTCAGGGCATTAGCATTTACAAAAACAAGAGGTTCTTCGGTGAAGATGGGATGATACTGTCGGGATTGTCGGAAATAATGAATTTCACGATCACATTTATCGATGATCCCAACGCACAGATCTATGGTAAAGTTCTAGACAACGGCACAGCTACCGGAACGTTAGGGCAAATCTTAAGAAGGGAAATCGACTTGCAAGCTAACGGAAGATATGTCGAAGATACTGGAAATGAGGATTTTGAGTTTGGCCTACAGTACGACCGAGACCAAATGTGCGTTGTGGTGCCGAAAGCCTTGCCGTTTCCGAGGTGGAAACTAGCGTTGCGGGTTTTTAAAGGCAAATTTTTCTTATATTTTTTCATTGCGCTGGCCTTGTGTGCATATCTTAATTACAAGCTAACGAAAAGGTACGATTCCATCATGGAAATAATTGCGGTAATGTTGTCGCAGTCATCTCAAAGTGTCCTTTACCAATCGACATCGAGAAAAATATTTTTACTCGGTCTAATGTTATTCATCTTAAACTTATCTGTAATATATTTCGCGCACGTGCTGTATTCCTTCAGCAACCACACGTTTTATCCAGACATAAACACCATCGACGAATTGGACAAGTCAAATCTCACGATTAAGTCGGCCTTCAACATCTTCAGTTCCATTCCCAGTGCGGTGTATCAAAGGATATCAAACGAAAAGGTCGTCGAAGACGCTAAAGTTGATGATATATATAACAGGTTAAAACTCGTCGCTACTGCCAGAAACTGCGCGACGACCGGTCGATTTAAAGAAATTAAACAGTTGATACAAACCATCCAACGTCATCACGAACAAAATCTGCTACACGTGGTTCCAGAATGTCCCAAATCGTTTTATTTGGCGTTCATTGTCCCGAAGGGGTCCCCTTATTTGTCGACATTTAACCATTACCTATCGAAATTTATCGAAGCCGGATTGGTATTAAAATGGCGCAGGGACTTTAGGATTGTTATCTCGTCGCCACTAAACGTCAAAGACGACGATTTGTTTGTGTTTCGTTTTGAAGATCTCACGTTCGCTTTTTTTGTTATACTGTACGGCCACCTAATTTCTTTAGCTGTTTTTGTCGGTGAAATTTTGTGGGCGCGATGACGTCCATTTTGGGGAAACCGTAACTCATAAAACTGGAATAATAGGTCATACAAAAAAAGCTGTTGACACTTTAATAAGACTTTGTTTGGGATTACCAACTAGAATGTACAGTTGTGTTCGTATTATTTAAGCAGTTTAAAACAAGCTTTTGTGATTATTTCTTTAAGGCTATCACAGACATATGTTTTGGTTAGCGAGACATATGTTTAAAGTTATATTTAATAAATGCAAATCATTGGCGTTTACTATATACTAAGTAATATTTTTTATTTATATGAATTTTGTAACAATGCCAACAAATTGAATGTTATATTAAACAAGAACAATAATAAAGTGGTAGGTACAAAAACAAAAATTTGGTTATTAAGCTCTTCCAAGCATTCATGAATTGTTTCCGACACTTTCACAAAATGTTACAAAATTACAGTTATAATTTTTCTTACCATTATAGTCCACCCATTTTCCAACAGATTAAAGTCCAGACTTAATGAAGATCACGGTTACACTTCTACATTATTATTTTGAAAACAGTCCTTAATTGAATTTGCAATAGGCACGGGACAATTGTATTGATAAATAAAAAAAAATTTGGGATATATGGACCTAATAGATATGGATGGAAGTATAATGTGCTCCGGAACATTAAGATAGTTTTTAGAATAAAATCTTTTCTCCAATTGCCAGCATACATCAAGCTCATGGGCACTTATCCAGCTCTACATATTGACAGAAAAACCCCCAGATATAAATGCGAGGTTGTTAGTATAACGCCCTTCAAATTTTGTTCCGTCCGGTGGATACATCCGAATTTGCCCGTTATAACTAGATTGAAAAGTTTTTTATCCAGTTCCAATATTCAGGTTCGCGTTAAATGTAACGCTTTTTCATTTAATAACCCTCCTTCTTCTATTTTTCAACTATTTGTGTCTTTTCGACTAGTGTTGACAATTGACACAAAATTAAATGCCAAAAATAAAAAACAAATACACCATGAAAAATTAGGCGTAGGGGTTTTTAATGAACAGGACCCTATTTATTGTAAGAAATACAACCAAACGTATAGTATCATAAATATTGGGACAAATATGCAGGGGAAGAGATTTTTTACTGTTCCTTTTTTCATAAATAGTGAATTAGTGATTTTGATAAGGACAGGAAGGAGCCTTTGAAGTCATTAGTTCAAAAGTAAGTAATTACGAATGAGTTTATTTTCATGTTTATAATAATTAAGTAATTAAATAAGCAGCGGTAAAAAGGTTTGGCTCGTTTATTATATCACACGGAAAGATTCAGTAGCACGACAATCATGCTAAGCTGCAAACATTGTACGAGTATTCTTCCTTGTGCCCCACAACCCTGAGATACTTTCATTCACTTTTTTAACGTCATTTCAATAACACCCTGTATTTCTGAAGTTATATATTGCATTTCGTAGGAAAGTCGTGATAATTATTTAAGCAATATATTTTGTATGGCTGGAATGTTGCCAAACACAATATATATTCTTTTTAAAATAGATTGACATACTTTATACCTTTGTTCGTTGTAACCGGCCGTGCCCATTAAATCTCACAGTTTAGGGAAGTTGCGTTAAAAAAAAAGTTGCAATATCTAACATTGCTTCCTTTAAAACAATATTAACTAACAACCCAAATACAATAAAATTAAAACCATTTTGGGTTAACCGATAACAGTTTTTTTTTAAGGTGACTGGGTGGCAGCATTAAATTCTTAGATTGTATCTATAAAGCTGATAAGAAAGTTCTCGGAATATGTTGTTTATCCGCATTCTTTTTTAAGAACCATTAAGAACCTATTTTTCATCAAAATATGAAGGAAATATTAACGAAAAAAAAAGTGTTACCGCCCCCCGTTACGAATGCAATCACTTCCATTTCATTTGCTAGTGGGAAAAAAATTGAAACAAGCAGTACCTAAATACCTATATCTCAATTATCATATTATTAAAACGCATAATTGCAATGACACGCATAAATAACTGCAGCAATTTATACGCAACGTGGCATTATTATTTTATGCCACTCCAGAATGTCCTATTTCAAAAACGTATCTAAAAATAAAAGACCTTAAGGTCCGCTAAATGTCAGTCCATATTGAAACAAACATTCGCTCGAAAATAGATCGAGAACGCAGTAATTAACTTATAAACACACCCGTTATTGCCAACGGCTCGATCACAATTCCAAAACCAAAAAATCACGGTGAAAACTCAAGAGCGCGCGAGAAAATCTACTGCACAAGACAAGCGGAACGCCAAAAGAACAAAGAAATCGGCAATCGAGTTCCGAAAAAATCGATCGGGAAGCGACGAAAATTACAGAAAAAGCGGAAAATACTCACTTCAGGGACTTGCAGTGTTCCAGCACTTTTTTCTTTTCCCATCCCTCGTCGGTTTTGACCCATGCTTCTCCCGGCGATCGCCAATCTTTGGAAATAAACGGCATGCTGCTTTAAATTGCGTTCCTGCAAAACATAAAACAGCTGATGCGCGATATAAACATTCACTCGGCGGATGGAACGAAAGCTCTTGCGCTTGCGCTTTCGACGCGGCAGGCGGCGCTGCCGCCTTTCTCTTTCGTCGCCGTTTCTTGGAGAGACGACGTTATGACCTTTCGTCTACATTAATTTTAAGCACATCGACTGAATTCCGTAGGTGGTGTAGTCAGCCGCAGAGTTCACGTGGTAGGATTTTTTTTTGCGCCCTTAGTCAATATAAGGTTTGTGATTGTGTTGAGCTTTTAGTGTGGGGGCATTAATTCGACTTGGCAACGCCGCTGTTTCCACATGTGCTTGAAGGCTATCCTGCCTAAACCCATGCTCGTTTGGGAATCAACAATCTGCACGAAAGGATGCAGGGTGCAGGATGAAATTTCTATCCCATGAACTTTGTACAAGCATCGTGGAGAATACATACACGGTGTGACAAGTGTCTTACAATTAGAGAAAACTAGTGTTTTCAAGTTCAAGTTTTGAAGCTAATAAGATCATAAAAGCAGTTAAAATAATAATATATTATTCAACAAGTACGGTAAACGGCATTCGAGTTTATGTGGCACGAGAGAGGAGAGAATGTTTAATAAACGAGTGACTAAAATAGTTTATCCAACTTGTTACATACTATACTTTTTCTACGACTGTTAGTTTTTAGGTACATTTTTGCAAAACAACACAAATACACTAAATGACATAGCTGTCAGAATTGACAAACGTCAAAATCTAATCCGTGCGGTAAAATTTCCGAAAACATACGATTGCTTGCAAAGCCGTGCGGTAAATTCCGAAAATGTCCGAAGGGGCTCGGATCCGTGGGAAACGAAACTGACGTGCTAAAATGACACGAGCTCGGTGTATAATTAGATATTTTACAGAAAGGAGTAGAAAAAATGCTTTTTCTAGTTTCAGACTTTTAAGCGACATAAATTTACTGTGTAGTTTGTTCTCAGTAGGTAATTGCAGATTAGTCACAATATTTAGCAACACGCTCGAGTTCGTTTACCTTTTTCTAAATTTTATGCACTGTTTCCACGGAGATTTGTTTGATCGCATTACAGAAAAAAGGTTAAAAATAAATTAGCAGACCGTAATATAAAATACGCAACTTTCATTTCGTTGCTCCATTGATTAAAAAGCGTAAAGTTTTCACAAATTAAAATAATGATGAAATCGGATTCGACAACTGACTTCATTTGCGACTGAAATTTCTTGCAAGAAAAAAATTTAAGTTTAAGTTTGGATTTAGTAATAAGTGAGTGCACCGGGTAGCCCGGGGATGACACCTTATAGCCTGTAAAAAATATTAAGTTAAGATATTTTGTTGTTATATAAACATGATGTTTGTATTTTGGTGGACAAGTAACAACTTTCTTATTTTGAATAAAAACAAATTAAAATAAGAACATCTTTTTGACTTCCTCCTAACTTTCTAGACATATTTCATAGAGTTTCCGATATATTTTGAATTTTATGTTAAAACTTTGTACAACTTAATGGATCTATCGATTATGGGAATTTTTGCAATTTTGCAAGCCTTTGTAATGTATTTTTGGTGTTCATTTCTTTATAGTGTGGTGGTCTGTAAAATGATATTTTAATAATAAATAAATACAGAAGGCTGTAAAATTAACTTTAGAAATTTTAATGAAAAAATCGTTAAAAGCAATTTTGTTCAAATGGAAAAACCCTATTTTTATAATTTTACTGTATTAAATATATGAACAAGGCTGGCTTTGTATAAGGTCGCCAATAAAGGTTTTTTGCATCCTAAATATGCTATACAGATATTAACTATCGACCCTACAGAAATGGCACAAATAAAGAAAAAATCCTGACATTTGCAGAAAAATATTCAGATGAACAAAAACCTGCAAGAAAGATGTGAAAGATTTAAAAATTGTAGGACCGTTAGGGTTATGCAATTAGTAGAGCCGTGTTATAAAAAATCTCCTTTTAATTGATTTTTTCTAAATGCTACAGATAATAAACCATTGTTTTTGAATTAAACTACCAATAGTAATAGAAATAACTAAAATGTGGCGAAAAACTGTCAAATATTTTATTTCCAAAAGGAGTAAGCCAAAATAGCGACGTCATTTAAATATATAATAAAGGCTTCGGAAACATAATATCCAAATTTCAAAATGTATCAGAAACGGTAAGACCTAGGTATAGGATATTAAACTGGCTCGCATTTTGCTCTGTACCTGCTTATATATTGTTTGAGGAGGGCGGCACTGAAGGAGCGGACATGAGCATTGTTTCAGATGACTGATCCATATGTTGGTGAAAGGAAAGACCTGAGTCGCGCGTAAGATTGTTTGCTTGCTCTAGATTCTATAGATTTCTATAGCTTCGTTGGTAGAAGAATTGAATATACGCATGAATTTTAGTAGTATCGAAAAAAATGTTATCTCCGGTTTCGTGATTGTGTTCGACAACTGCGGATGAGTTTATTTGTCGTAGTCATAAGGCTCTTGCATGTTTTTTAAGCATAGTTGATATTTTTCGTCCGCTCTTTCGAATGTATTCTTTGCCGCATATGCAGGCGGAATTTTGCCCTTGACAGATGTTGAAAATCTTTTTACAAGTGGTTTTCACCATAGATGACGTAGGATCGTTTCTAAGTGGACGATAGGGAACCGTTTTTAAGAATATCCTGCATCTTTTCCTGATATTCATTTGTGTTAATTTCCTTTATCTGCTTTTAGAACTACGATGTCGTGATTATATTTTAGAGATTTAGACATAACTTAGTGCATTATCACATCACCATCCGACCCAAAAATCATCGGTTATTAACTCTCTTGTTTACAGAGTCATAAAATTAACTCAACCCGAGTCATTGAAGCCAGAATTAAAACACCTTACATCTGTTCGCCACAACCTTCCAAACACGAGTCCGAAAGCAACCCTACACTTGTCTTTCCTTTCATTCAAAACATCGGTGATCACATAAGGAAAGTTCTTAAGAAAAATAAAGTCAAAACTACTTGTCTTAAAATCTCTCAACATTTTTTACAGGATTCCATGCATATGCGGCAAAGAATACATTGGAGAGGAGCGAACAAAAAATTTGAAGTAGACTCAAAAAACATGAAAGAGCCTCAAGATTACGAAAAATCAACTCATCAGCGGTTGCCGAACCAAAAGTAACAAAAAATAAAGTTCTTGCATGTAATCAATTCTTCTAAAACAGAGCTTAACTTAGAAGTAAAACTAATTACATTTAAAGAAAGACAAAATCAAAATGTGGTTGCGAAAGTGTCACTAGTCGTGACAAAAATATGGGCTGTTAAAAATGAAGTTTTGAAGTGAAGCTTTAAACTTTGAATCTAAAGGGCGCTTTCACAGTTAATAATGATTTTTTTCATCTTTCTCATCACAAAGATTGACTTCAATAGCAGAAAAATATCTAATGTCCTCTATGCAAACAACGTTCTTTTGATACCTTAACCCTTTGGACTTTCAATATTCATTCAACTGGTATTATGCACTCGCGAATGAATTTAATTAATATAAAAATGTTTTAGTTGTGTTTAGTTAGTTTCATTGTCCCTTATGGGGGGTAAGTTATGGAACACCTTGTAGAAAAAGACGAAACTAAGCCCCAGATGTAGAAGGTACAGAAAAAATACATAAATTTTATTCACATATCGTTATATTTGAACATCTATAAATAATTTAATAGAAATACACTATACTTCAGTACGCTATTTGACACATTTACACCGAATCTCCCATTAACGATCTGTGGATATTTACATTCAGTTCGTCGAACATTCATAATACACTAATACGGAGCTAGGAAATTTCTGGATGATCGGTTCTAATTATTATCATATTTAGCGACAATTATTGTGGGATAGGCAGAATGTCAGCATCCAGAAAGTTCCTAATAAAAAGTCTAATCGAAATGTGAAAGTCGCACAATATACAAAAAGTATATAAAATATAAACTAAATTTCACTAATTAACTAGACATTAAATATTCATTTGCCGTGCTGATGAAAAGTTTTGCATTTTCTAGCGAGATGTTTTGGGCGAAATAATCAGCGAGAACTCATTTTAAAATTTAATTTTAGCGCAGCAATTAAACGCATTATCAAGATTTCGTGATCGTTGAGTAAATATTATGCCCAAGGGCAAGTAAATAAATAAAGAAAAAAGTGGCAGTTTTTAAAATTAATTCACATCGTACCAAGTGGCACAAACAACTTTGAGAGCAACTAAATGGAAACTCCCTATTTTGCTTTAGTGTTTGAAATCTACGTGAAATACTTAATGTTAACATTTCTAGCCAAGATGGTCGCCAAATTTTCCAAAACCAAAGTATGAACGAATTCGTTACTAAATCATTTTATTATTATATTACTTAAATGGAAACATCCACTTCTAATTAAACATTTATCAAAAAAATACCTTATTACCTGGCAGTAACCGGTTAAACCGTAAGTAAATACGTCAAAATTGCACTTTTTGCAGTCGATCAACATTAAATAATCAACAAGTTTAAAGCGAAAAAAAAGTAACCACATCTTGTTGTGAATAAGTTTTAAAGCACTAAAAATGGTGGTTTCATGGTGGTTCCATCTCCTTTTTCACGCTCTTTTTACAATACAATACAATATCTATAGCAATTTAAATAAGAACCGAAAAATGCAACCCTCATCATCGACGACTAGAGAGATATGTTAATCAGATATGCAATGATCTATACAAAAATGAAACTAAAAATTAGATGGCAAATTCTGACTGCGGTCGGTCATTTAAGTCTATTAAAACCCTTCTTAAATCTATTGGCAGAATGGTAGTTTTATTTGTTACCGTTTTTTAATAATAAATACTAAGCTACGACGACTCGTGCTTTTTCAAGAATGAAAACCTTTTCGAATTTATATGTTGTTTGCCAATCATTATCGTTAATGTCAAGGGCCGCCAAAATTTGTCACTGCGTTCCGCCTAAAACGATAACACTTTCATTAAATGTATGTACAGGTATTTGGTTATGCGTAAAACATTGAAAAATCGTATTTGTTTGTATTATAACTTGACACCGATTCCTTATACGAATAGACGCTGATTTAATTGGCTGCGGATTTTTCTGGGGTCGAACATTCGGCTTGACTATCGCACGACTTCAGCGTATCGTAATCAATAGCTCCTGGTATTGATCTTCGCTTAAGTACGGAACGTCATCCACGCTGAAACAAATATTTTTAGTGAAATCGCGTAATATTAGTAATGTGCTTTGGGCGAAGTTTGTAAAATTAGATTCCTAAAGTAAATCTGACTAAAACTGGTTGCTTTTCATTAAAACTTTTTAAATTTACTTTTCGGGTACAAAAATACGAAACTCGTATCTTCTCCCTTTCAATTTACTTAGGGAGGTGTACACACAAATTTTACGAGAGCAAAATTTTTATTTCTTTAATTAAATGTAAGATCTCCACTAAACTAAAAAGAAGAGTTTTTTATGTCTACTGCTATCGAAAAGAATTATGATCTTTTTAATAGTTAATATTTTAGATTAGGATAAAGATATTGAGATGCGGTTTTCACTGGGTTTGTTGAACCTTTGTATTATTATCAAATGACATACAAAGTCATAACTTTTTGCATTTATTCTTTTAACTACTCTATTCTTATTAAAATGCGTTAAACCTTTTAGGAGATATGAACATTTATTTAAGAAAGAGTTCGAATACACCCCACCACTTTCCTTGCAAAAATAGAGCAAACTGGATTAAACAAAAAAGATTTGAATTGGTCTCAGCTTTAAGAACTTACCCAAAAATATTCACTTTAACTATGGTTAACATTAGAAATTTTTATAAAAACTCAGTTTTAAAATTTTCGAGATGACAATCTCACTCCCTGGTGACCATTTCACTCGAAAATAATGTCCAGCATTTTCACTTGGCCGTTTTACTATATGCTTTTAAAACATTCACCTGAGTTTTCTCATATTAAAGTTTGTCTTTTAAAGGTAATGTTTAAAAAAATCATTTAAACAATACATGAAAATACTAACAAGGCAACAGAATATTTAAACGTTGGAAATATAAATAGCAAATATAAAACTATGACCATGGGACATATAACATTGTTTTTTTTTCGACTTATTACAAGTATACAGGGTGTTATTTAATAAATTTTCAATATTTCACAGTTAAATTATTACAAATTTGTAAATACTTCTTTTTTGAAATATTTTTTCCTTAATTTAGGTCTTACTTATAGGGGTGCTACCTACATGTCCTTTCTCACTTTCAAAGTACAAGTCACTCGTTTTCGATGCACGTGTTTTTCAAAAAAAGGGACAATTTTGTAAAATAACTTTTTGAATCAACATAAATTATGGGTGAAAAACCAGATCATAATCACAATAAATGTGTATGTATGTAAGAAAAGTATTCAAGTCCACACGTTTATAATATATATTTTTATTGTAGTATATATTATTATTGCAGTATATATTATTATATCAAAAGGTCCTATCCAACCATTTCCGTACTTAATAATCTGACTTCTGTACAGGGTGGCTAATATAAAACTAACCAAAGCCCATTTTGATTTTGTTTAATAATTATTATTATGGTCCTTGAGATAAAATCAATACAAACCGTATAGCGGTACCAGTTCGACTTTATATTCGAAAGCGTTAATTTTGTCCATTTTCGTCGCGGAAACTTCAATTCAATTGTTAACTTAGGTTTGGCTCTTACTGTGGGATAACACTAATGACCGCTCGCCGAGTCCTGGAAATTTAGTTGGAGAATTACCCCCTCCCCAAACCAGTCTACCTTTCCACAACCGCAACGACGATATACAGGGTGACTCATGGTCGGTGGCTCGCTGAATCCAAGACGCGTCTACCTAAGCGGTACTACTCTATCCCAAAATAGTGCTAATGGCTTTTTTTTATTTCTTATTAGTTCAGATTTCGATATATTGTTATTAATTATAAAATTCAAAAAGTTTGCATTTTGTGAATCTTTTTTTGTTGGTCTTCTAACATAATATATTTTTTATTTGTTTGTTTTATATAATATTTTGCTGTTTATAATTTTTAAAAATATTTAGGCATGTTGCTAGTTTCTTTTACGAAACTTTCCTTTGTGTGGTCCAGCACTCCATAAATGGCCATGACTTACCTTTACTATCAAAAACGGAAGGACTTAGATTTAAAAATATGGAACAAGCGTAGTGCATTAAAGAGACCCAACAAGTTTTGGAAAACAGACCAAAACATTTAACTTAAATTCATCAGTTTCGCCTAGAAAAGAAAATAAAAGAAATATATATTATTGAGACATCGAACTGCATTTTGAATGTACCTGCATCTAGAGGAAAAATAATATCCATTTTACACTTTGGCTTGAGGGAAGTTTGGTTGGCAAAGGATTTGGTAATTTTAACAAACGCATTAAAGGCTGCTCATTAGACTACCACGAAGACATGACTAATTTTTTTAAAAATTTGGTAAGAAATTCTCTTCTTTCAATATCCCACTAGGCAGCGTAACAATTTATGATAATGCTGATTATCACAGCACTGTAGCTAAAAAAGTACCAACGGTCAGCAACATGCATTGCATGAGCTCCTTAGTTAGCATGACCTTTATTTTAAACAAACTTAACTACTGTCCTGAACCGGTTTGATTTATTGACTCAAAGATGCTTACGAGCAGATAAACACATTAATAGCAATAGACTACAATATTGGTGTTAATGAACAATTGTCTACTATACTCTACTACTCTACTGAAAACATTTTATTGTCTCAAACCCGTGACTCATGTACCGGAAACGCCCGAAGTTGTTCATGAAAGTGAATAATGAAACTGACATTTTAAAATGAACCTTTTCCCATGCTTAATGAGTGCATAATTGGGTACTTTAGAGTAGGTAGTAGAAAAAAAATTAACTTCCACAAAATGAAGTGACGTTTTTTGCCTTTGATCTGTTTTCACGCGCTGTTCTATTTCTATGTCTATTACAAAAGCCTTTAGTTTGTTGTTGCTCTATTTGGGATTGGTTAAGGTTTGACATTTAAAATGAGACTCTTTGTATATAATTGCTTTCATGTAAGTAAGCATTTTAATCGTCTTGTCGGTATAAAAAACTTGCCTGTATAAAGAAATGAGCGTATCAAAAGTTCTTGCGAAAAATATCTATTAAACGTCCAGTGGCTGGCTTTTAACTCAATTACAAACTTGTTTCTGGAAAACTTTTAAGAAGGAGGGAGATAGAGTAAGAGAGAGAAAGAGAGGGATTTTCAGATTTACAGAGAAGCAGCTTATTAGTAATTCCGTTCCATTTGTTCAACCGAACTGTTTATGAACGACGTCTAGAATAAAGCTTTCTTTGAGGGAGAGCTTGCGAATAATGCAAGCAAGGGCCGAGTGATTAACCTTCTTCGCTTGAATTTTGTTTACCGCAACACGTATCCCTCGGGAAAGCTGTATCGTTGTGTAGAAAGGACATTAAGCAGAACAAAAATGAGGGCTTTTTAATCGTCAAAATTAATCGGTGTCGTTTGATGTGGATGACAGATGAAAGCTCCAGACAAAAGAAGTGTTTTGAACAATTCGTACTTAAACATTTTTATTTTTAAAATTGACCCGATTGATCAATCAGTATTGTTGGGCTGTAACTCACCCATCTATTGCATCCCTTTTCCGCCTCTGTACGAATATTTCGCTCGTAGCTTCGATGCACAACAGGACTAGTCTGTTTTCGCAGGAATGTGAAGCTTGTTCCAGCAGCCTTGGCCCCTTGAGACTGCCAGCGAGGCCAAACTTATCCTTCGACGCAGTGTGCCATCCGTCACAGGATGTGTCCAGGGCGCGAGTGCCATCCGGTAACGCTCCATGCCATGCCGCTTTAACGGGCCACGACATGTCTGTTAAGACGTTTTTTCCTAGAATCAAACATAGTGCGTCATCATCATTATTTTGAATTTTTTTTAGTAGGTTTAAAGACTTCTAAAAAATAATTTACAGACAATTATAGAGTAGAATTTTAACAATATTATTAGTAGTATATTTTTAATCTACGCCTTCTATTCTCGGGGTGAGATCTTAAGATATCAAAATTACAGATTCCTATATAATAGATGATAATTCTGTGGTCTGTGCTGTTGGCTGTAGGTCATGTGGGAAGTTAAATCATAATTCTTTGGCTAACTTATGATTTTGACATCTTAAGATTTCCTTCGGAGGCCGGAGGGCGTGGAAACAAAATATTTACACTAATCTCATTCTATAATGCGAACCTGTGAAGGGTAAAATAATCATGAAATTTGAACCGCTATATTTCTAGCGTGTGTTTTTAATTTTCGTTCCCAAGATTATGTTTTTTTCTGAAAAAGCTTTACCGCTGCTTTCCTGTTAAGGCCTAAACCAACAAGTATTTAAAAATTTTAGTCTGGGCATTTTAATCGAGTTATCTACATAAATGTTTCGTTTTGTTTATCGCAACAGCGCCGGCAGTTGGATCCGTATCTATATTCAGGCCCCCAATAAAAAATACCTGTATGGCAATTGTAACTACATGGCACAAAATAAAATTGTACTTTGGTCGCGTTAACATTCCTACTGCAAAATCCCACGACAAATTCCTTGCATTTTTGCATAAAACGTGGCGTATAATATATTCTAATAAAATTGGAGTGAAGGTGCGATATGAATTTTTCAGCTGAAGTTTTGCTTCTTAATTCGTCAAGGCGGCAATTTGGAAAACTCCCTTTTTTGACTCGTGGCGTACATAAGATTTCACAAACCGCCGGTCTGCTATATTTGGATCGCATAGGTTTAAAACTATTTAAACTAAACTAAACCTATTCAAAATATGTCAAATTATTATTAACATAATTTTAAAATGAAAAAATATTTCAGCAGAAACATAGCGGCTTACATAAAGAAATTCCTTAAATATGTATTTACATGTATGTTTGAAAACAGTTCAGAAACTTTTTGCTCGTTTGCAAATATGAAACGGTTTATATCAGATGGAAGTTTTCTTTGACAAAAAATTCAACTCAAACAAATATCAGGTAAAGCTACCTTAATTCCACGAAACATTTTTTGCTTTTTATGTTACTCATTTTAGAGCAATTGATTTACCGCAGCCAAGTCTTTCACGAACACGATGTACAAATGGTTTACTTATTTTTCCTATATCTGGCGAGTAAAGATGATTCAATATCTCGAAATGAACTAATATTTCTAACAAAAATTTTGACATTTGTTTTTTATATTTTTCCCTAAAACTGTAAATTTACTTAAATGTTCCGACTTTGGGAGAGCGTTTTTAAAAACATTTATTAACACAGAAGGCAAAATAAAGTTTTATTTGGATTAGCCGATGCAGAGGCAAGGGCACTTTTACAATATAACAAGCGGCTTTTAATGCGAAGTCATCGAGGTACTATCTTTACTTAACTATTTCAATGTTATTTGTAAATCCGTAAAGTGTGTACGAATTTTTGTTCTAAAAATGAACATTTAGAACTAAAAATGTGTTAGCTCTTTGAGAACGACTACGTACTTCCAACGTTGCACATTTTGACACTTAACCTAAAAACACTTTACTTTCATTTTGGTTAGTTTTTCGATGTATCCTCATAGAACAATCCGTTATTATTGTACAGACAAGGATGTCGTTTACACATTACTCCCTAGTTTTTTGAGATTCGAAAAATGAAAAAATCTGATTTACCGGCTGTAGTTTCCGAGCTACGAGAGAAAATTGAAGGATGTGGAAGATGTTTTGATATTTTCATGCATACTTAATTTTTCATTTTACATGCTTCCGATATAATGTTAATTTAAAAAATATATATATTTCAGATTTTTGGTAAGATGGTCTTCTTATGTTTTTTTTTTAAATTAATTTATGTTTTCGGATATCCTTATAATAAAATTATAATAATCGCTTCTACAGTCGACCTACAAATGTAGACTAATTATACCCTTGTAGTAAATAACATTTTCGAGTGAGACTTACCGTTAAAGGAGTATATTCTCGGAGGATGAGGGAACGGCGCTCCGTCCCCGTTGAACATTTCTGACCATGAATTGAACAGCACCTCGCCCCTCAGGTTTGAAACCGGCAACCTGCGGTCTGCCTGCCTTACGATGGAGTCAACGTTCTGTACCCTCGAAGACAGGAAAGCTCTGCAAGGGGCCTAATTAATCGGGGGGATTCGACGTAAATGGGGGCAAATGTTAGCTCTCGGTGTTCAATTTGCTACGGGTGTAATGAAATTATTTAAAACTAGATGAACGTCACAGTCGTGTAGCGTTTCAGATTCATTTTGGCCAGTCGTCGACGAACTTTCTTAAAACCACTACAGAAATTTGATTTCAATTTTAACCCAGCGTTTCGCCTTTACATTGAAAGATCAGTTTCTGAGTTCAAAACTCATGTCTCCGATTGCGGAATGCGGGAGCTTGATTATATTTTTCATCTTTAAACGGACATGCTTGTGATTGTTGTCATTAATGAAATTATCTTACTGCAGGACGTTAAATTTTTCGTCACAACAATCACAATGTCAGATAAAATGCATTATTTAAGCCTTACTGATAGAACCTTTACATAAAAAGAAATTAAGTATTTTCCCATTTCGCAACTAACAGGAGTCTAAAAGCAATTAAAGTAGGTAATTATTTGGTACATACTGGTCCTAATTAATATATTTTATTATGTACTTATTTCGCCTGCGAACACACCACATTCTGACCCCAAGATAACAATAAAATTTGTTCTAATATTTTTGGGAAATTATAAGTAATAAATAATTTGTGGATTCCTCCTGCGTCGGTTTTTGCTGAGTCGAACTTGCTGACGTTTCGCCAATCATCCTGTTGGCTTTTTCAGAGCTTCACTGAAACTGGCTCGCATTTTACTCTGTACCTGCTTATATATTGTTTAAGGGGGACGGAGCTATATGACTGACTGATTCCCATATTGGTGCCAGGTAAAGAGCTGAGTCGCAGTTAAGATTGTTAGGTGGTTTATAGATTTCTACAGACTCTCGGATTTTTCGTTTGGTAGAAGAATTGATTAATTGCAAGAGTTTTAGTTTTATCAAATAAAATTTGTCCGGTTTCATGATTGTGTTCGGCAAGTGCTGATGAGTTTATTTGTCTTTGTCTTATGGCTATTTCATGTTTTTTGAGTCTAGTTGATATTTATCGTCCGGTCACTCCAATGTATTATTTGTCGCATATGCATGGAATGCGGTAAACTCTTGGCATCTCAAGATGATGATATATTTTTGGACAAGTGGTAAACCTGGTTTTGACCTTATATTTCTTTAGGACTTTTGATATGTCGTCAGTGATGTTTTGAATGTAAGGAGGTGTAGGATTGCTTTCGGCCTCATTGCTATTGGAAGGTTGTGGTGAAGTGTATTTTGTGATAGAAGGCTTATTATCTTTAATGCGGAAATGATTAGAGAGAAGAGCACAGGTTAGATGTTTTAATTCTGGGTTCAGTGACTAGGGCTGTGATAGTTCTATGGCTCTGTAAACAAGAGAGTTGATAACCGACGATTTTTGGACCGGATGGCCTCGGTCTGTGTGCGTAGGTTTTCTGTAAACACAGTGACCCAATGTTAGGTCTGATTTCCTATTGATAAGAATATATAAGAAGACGCACGAGGAATCCAGAAGTTTTGTAAAAATTATCACAGTAGCCTGTGGAAGTTTCTAAAAATTAATAATTGGATATTTTTTGCAATGCCGTCCAAGAAAGCTTCCGTTTTTGGATTATTTGACACGATGTCAATCTAGATCCCATCACGAAATATTTTTGGATTCGATCCAGATCGATTCGAGATTGAAAAACTATTTTTACATGAAAACGGGTATCAAGGGAATACATGCCCGCTAGTGTGCTTAGTCAAAAAATAAGATAAACCCTTACTAAAAATTGCATAAAATTGCAGAAGCAGGTTCTTTTTCCAAGAAATAATTCAAAATTGTTTTAAAATAGATGGAAAAGAACCATAATAGAAATATTTGGACAGAAAGTAATACCTAAATATAAGAAAAAGACTGGTAATAGTCAGTAAAACAATTGGGAAAAAAATATTTCGAGCAGTAAAAAAGCGAAACTGACAATTAACGTTTCTAACTAAAGATCTATTTCAAATCGATTTGCTAGCAAACGTAGTTTGATGTTTAAGGAAATGAAAAACTAATTAAAGTATGTCATTTAATTGCCAAAGGTTAATTTTCTTGCATTTATACAACAAAATTTTGAACTTGCCTGATGGAAACAAAAAAAGCTTTTTTTTTACAAAATTTATTTCTTTCTTAGTGGGACGGGCATAACGCAATCCTTTACTCTATTTTTCGGCACATTTAAATACGCTTCCATTACGGCACTACCATTTAAAATTCAGCCAGTAATTAGAGCATTTTAAAACACTTCCCGTTCAGTAGTTACGTGCTAAATCGAAACTCGCAGGAGGCAGCTTTGAAATTAAAAATGCGATTTCGACGCGTTTATATAGAGGAGGAATTCGCTCTTTATTTCAAATTTCCTAGAGTCGGAACGTGGACGACAAATGAAGCCTGCAAGGTAACGACTTCCTGCAGCGGGGTCACGTGTCAATACGTCGCAATATCCTTTTTTCGCAGAAACTGGAGAAAATTAATGGAATCGCTTCTGTCGTTCAACGGTGTTATTTTTAAACTTGACGTATCTGTTTCATCCGAAGCATTCATTTGTTTATTTCAACAAGAAAGGTTTAAGAAAATGTAAATATAAACAAACTAATTATTTAATAACCAATAATATCTAACGCTGGTTTTAAATAAATAATTTAATGCACAACGTTGAAAAAACTAAATATCATGTTCCATATATAAAAATTACCTGCATAGTTTGAGCAACCTAAAACTCAACATCTTCGATCCGTCAAAAACAAAATTCCATTTGAGATGGCAGGAGTTTAAAAATTGAACTGAGGTGGCTTTTACTTGATGAAAATCCATTTACCAAAATAAATAAGAACTAAAAGTTCAGATTTTCGAACAGCAGCGTGTGGAAGTTTCTTTGAAAAAAAAAGAAACAAGTTATTTTAATGTTGGGATGTTTCCCGGCAGCGGTTTGAAGTTGGAAAAACTTCTCAATTTTTGAATAAACGCTTGTTGAAGATTCTCTTTATTTTAAAGAAAGTTTAAACATTGTACCACTTCCTTATTTTAAATGGCAAATCAATACGTAATTTCAATACTTTCTTAAATATCTTGAATGATTTAAACCTTTTCCCAGACGAATCCTTATTTTAAAGACTGCGCTTTGTAACAATTTTTTGAACGGTTTGGCAAGCTTTAGTTTGGGAAATAGGAATATGAGAATGATACTTTTGAAATTGATATTGAAACTTGATTTATGGCTTGCAGCTTGTCCAAAAACTAACCCACAATAACGTGTTTTACCACAAACCGAAACTCAATTTTATGTACTCGACGCGCGTTTCGCCAACCAAGTTGGCATCTTCAGGAGAAGATTAAAACTGCCAGTTTTGGTTAGTTAAAACTAACAGTTTCAATCTTCTCCTGAAGATGCCAACCTGGTTGCTGAAACGCGCGTCGAGTATGTAAAATTGAGTTTAGATTTGTGGTAAAACGCGTTATTGTGTGTTAGTACAGTGCCGAAGGTTCCAGTCAAGAGTTTGACAAAAACTAACCAACAAATTACAACATTTTCAGAGCTGCATGTCAAATGCTGACTAGACAGGATCTTGGGTATTGAATTACTTTTCATTAAAGAAAAATCCGATTTTTCAATAATATACAAGGTGTAGACCTCGATAAAACAATGTATATTATTAAAAAATCGGATTTTTCTTTAATGAAAAGTAATTCTGTCTAGTCAGCATTTGACATCAAACTAATTTAAGATATTTTAGAGAGATTTTATTTGTAATAATATGTCAAAGGACTTAAGGGACTAGATTACCCGATTTGACATCCCTGAATTTTCAACTCATTTTTAAGGAGTTTGGACTACCCTGGAGTTCGAAAATTCAATTAATGATTTAGATAAAATAAAATAAGATTGCTTCAACATTATTTTTATTTATTAGCTAAATATTTATATTTTTCAATTCTTTATATCTTTAAGTTCACTAACCAAACATATAGCTTGCACTACTAGAATTGGTAAGTTTTGTCTGCTTTTTTAGTGTTTTCATTATTTTCTACCTATTTTACCAACAATATTTTTCGTTAGTTTTGGAAATAAAAAATAAAAGTGTCCATTACCAGCAAGATCCACTGATCAGCCAAAAAATAAAGTTTTTATGCCGTTGAACTTCTTCCTGGTGCCGCATTATTTATAAATCTGCAAAATAAGCTTCCATTTGTTCTTTTAAATTCCAAAGTCGATACCGTTCATGCGGCATGAATGCGCAGTTTGGTATTTTAACTCTTTACGTTTATGATCTCGATAGTAAATTCTAAACGATTTTAAAGCAGCTATATTACCGGAATTCCGGTAGCCTTAATGTATGTTTCTGTTACATACTTTCCGCGGCGTATCGCATCCATAACCATTCGAGTGCCGTAAAACACTAACTAATACACATTTACGACAAGATAAAAATTTAATGGCTCTTTCAGAATCACTTTCTATAGGGATGGCTCTCTATATATTTAGTTCTGTTGCATTTATGGCTAGGCTAAAACGGTCAGAGTACAAAATGTGTACTATAGATTTAAACCGCAATGATTTGGGTACGTACTATATTTGCTGTTAATTATAGAAAGCATGGAGAAATCATCGCTTTTATTATTTGTCGTAGTAATGTGGACAAACTAAGTGCCGCAGCAAATAGCTAAGCAGTTAAATATTAACTACTTGCCTCGGAATGTTGCTTATCCCTGCAACCATCATTTAACAAATGCCCAGATCAGATTGAGACAGTTGTTATTTGCCTCAACATTTACCATTTACCATTTGACAAATGCTACAGAAATTGAATTAACTTAAGACGTAAACAGTGCGAGAAGCCGCGAATCAAATAACTTCGTTTAACGGACAAGACATTAGGAAATACCAATGTAAACCAGGTAAGAATCGGTGCGATACTAAGAGGGATGTTTTTGTTTTAAAAATGGCAGCAGTTGTACCTGTCTAAGAAAATAATACCTTTAATAGCTTTTGTCTAATTTTCTTTTGTTTGTTACTTAAATAGTTCATTATTTCAAAATTTTTCTTAATGTGTTGTATTCGTTTGTATAAGTATTAATAACGTTCTCACTTTTGACTTCTCTTTAGCAGCATTTTTTTGGCATTTGACCAATGCGTATGTACGTATAGCTTGAATCATGTTTGACATTAAATTTTTAAAAAGGGCTGTCCGTAGAGTTTGAATCAAAATGAACTCTATCATGGTGTCAAGAGCGGAGTCACGTTTGTGATTGTGAGCAAGCGATGGTTGCAGAAGAGTACGCCGGAGACTTGGATAAAAGTGCCATCTTCAATTTTGCAAGGTGTTCGAGACTGTGCTTATGGTGTGGAGCCTTAGTTATGTAATGTAATGTAATGTAATGTAAGGTGTGTAATGTTCAAATAGGGTTCTACTTAGAGCTTGAAGCTTAACTACATTTTCCTAGATGCTAATTCCTATTTGAACGATTATAATAAATAATCCATATGTACGTTTACTTTCCTGTAGTCCACAAGCAAAATTAAAGCCTTGAAATATCTAATAAAAAAACTATGAATCTAATAAATTGGTAAGTTTGTAAGTTTTTAAACGCTACTCTACCATAAGGTCCAAAGGTTTCTAATACAAATTGTACTGATCAATAATTTTCCAGGAATATGTTAAACCCTATTAAAAATGATTACCAAATTATTTTTTTTATGTCCAAACTACTCGACCGCAGACAATTGAAAAATATCGATTATCAAAACCCCCGGATGGGAATATTATCAATTTTAATTAACGGATTTGCTTTAACCTCTGCAGAGCGAAATTGCGTTAATACTGAAAGAGATGTTTATGCACCCGGTTTATTTATTTTAAATTCAGTCACAGTTCAAACCGGCCAATTAGCGGGAGTGTTTGTTTAAACTCAAACCGATCGCATTAGGGTTGGCAAATAATTCGTTCCAGCTTCTTTGAGAGGTCTTGCTTTGTTCCAAAACTCGTTTAGTTTCGAATAAGATTAGCAAGCGGATGCCGTCTCCTAGTTTTTGGAAGTCGGCGCTTGTTTAGGTAAAAATCCACTGTCGGGAGCGATTTTATTCGATGCAGATTAAATTCATCGACAATTTGACGTTGTAATTTAAGGACTCAAGGAATGCAAAACAGGTTTGGGCTTCGTAAAATTTCTAGTTGAGCGTGAAGATGTTTTAAAAATGGAGGATGTTAGATATTTCTCCAGGTTTCGGCTACATTTAGAAAATATTGATTTGTAAAAATTTTATTTAATTTTGAATAGATCCTAGTAATATTTAATACCATAATATAGGATTTGCTTCGTCTTAACCATACTATACATTCATTCATTCATTCCCTTCAAGTCGAATATTATAATAAAACTGACTATTCGTCTGTTGGCGTTTTTGTATCCACCTGAGATTAGCGTTCATTTTGTTCTTGTGAATAGTAGGTCTCCAGTATTTTAAAGAATTTATATACAAAGCTATATCTACAACTAAGGAATTAAGTATTATATTTTATACCAAGTATTGAGCTTAGTTTATTTTCACAATATGAAGAAAGTAACAGTTTTAAGTATAAGATTTCTTTAAAGCCTCTTTACCAAACCAACTTTTTAATTTGTTTACAAACACATCAGATTTGATAAATATTTTTATTGCATAAATACATTGAGACATGCAAATCTATTTGATCTTGTGTTTTACAAATTTTCGCTATTTTAGGTATTTTATGGGTTAGAAAACTCCTATATTTTTTAAATTGTGTGGATAATGACTTAAACCTGCCAAAATTAATTATCAGACGTGGGCTAAGAAATATTTTAGAAAAACCAAATTGCTAGCACATTTATTAACGATTTTACAAAAAAAGGTTATACTAAACTGGTAGGAGTTCTTCAGAATTGAGTTGTTTTGTCTACTACGGCCATTGAAACTTTTTCAATAGATGCTATATTTTTATAGAAATTAAAAAATCTAAAGGTGTGCAAAAATACTTCTTCGGGTAACTTTTCTTTTGTCAAATTTTAAATAAATGCGCTAGGGGGAAAAGTTTACATTATATTTCTTTTTATGTTTGGTTTAGTTCTTTGGAATTCTTTAGCTATTCCGTAATAAAGTCTGTATGGTTTATCCCCTGAAAGTTACCTATACAATACCATTTCCATTTCCCGCTTAATTATTTGTTTATTCAGTAAGTCTATTTTATCAATATCTACATAAATATGAGCAGCATTACAATGAAAATAATAGAAGTTAATATCTTCATTGAAAACTTACGGTGAGGATGACTTAACACCATAACTAAATGAGCCAAGATTAAAACCAGTGTTATCAAGACCAAAATCACTTTTATCCATTTTGTTATTTCGATGTCGATGTATTTAAACCCAAGAAATTTCCATAAAAAAGAAGCGACGCCATGAGGGAATCTGGATAAAGATCATAGAGGATCGATAACCAATTAACGTATGAAACATTTCTTCCAACTGTTACAAACCATCTAGCAATTTTTACACTATTACGCGTAAATATGCAAAATTATGGGTCATTTGTGTCAATTATTTCCACAAATGTTTTCGTACACAAACAATCTCACAGATGTGCGCATTGAACGTCGTTGGTTAAATGCTCCAGTCCGGTGACTTGAGGATTGATGGAATCTCATAGGAATTGACAGGTTGACTTACCTGAAAGTGCCTTTGAGTCCAGCTCTTCGCGACTCTCTGTAACACGCGTAATCTGCTCCTCGGACACCATGGACGTCACCAGTGTAGGGTTCGTTGAGTGCTGCCATGCGAAGCTATAACATTTTATTGACACAACCATAGACATCTTAAAAATCAATAGTTTCAAAAATATTGGATTCCAATAAGTGTAACATGTTGAGATATTTGGTATTATACAAAATAATTTCGCAACAGTATTAATGCAATTTAAAGCCCCAGTCATAAGTCGAAGTTCTCGTGTCGGATATTCCCGTTTTGAATAATTTGGTGTCGTGAAGTTAATATTTTCAGGTTTCCATTTATGGATTTGACGGTATTTTCCTCGAGGACCACTCGCTACACGTTATTGTGGATCGTAAAATGGTCGGAACAGTTACGTCTCCATGCCGCAAACTTCCAAATGAGTTTGCCAGCTGAGCAGTGGAGAAATCTGTCGTCGATATGTTTGTGGTTGATGCGAAACTATTTGGCAGCGTGTTTCCAAACTTTACGATACGGTGCCAGATTTTCAATTTCGAAAGGTTTAGTCGGCGTTCGTTATTCCCGATCGAAGAAACGGGTGTCTTTTATAAATGGTCGGGCTATTATTAAATCGGGTCAAATTTTCCGCCCTCTAAGTAATACATGAGTCGCTTCAGGCTGAAGTAAATAAAGTCCAAAGATTTTACTATTTACAAATCTTCTGGATTCCTCCTGCATCGGTTGTTGTTTAGTCGAACTTAATAACGTTTCGCCAATAATCCTGTTGGCTTCTCCAGAGCTTAACAGAGAAACTGGCTCGCGTTTTACTCTGCACCTGCTTATATATTGTTTGCGGGGGCGGAGCTAAAGGAGGAGCATAAAAATTGTCTCAGGCGGCTGATTCTATGACTCTCGGATATTTCGTTGGTAGAAGAATTGATTACATGAAAGAATTTTAGTTTTACCGAATAAATTTTTTGAATAAACGTCGGGAACAGCTATTTGGCCACATGGGCAAGAATCACTAGTAGATTTTCTTAGACATTTAAACTCTATAATCCCTAACATACGTTTTACCATTGAATTAAAAACTAATAATAACCTCCCAGTCTAGATATTCTTATCAATAGAAAATGTATTTATAGAAAACCTACACACACAGAGCGATGCCTTAATAATAGTAATAATGATAATAACATTTATTCAATTTAATGTTTTGTTTCACTGAAGCATTGCGAAATGCTTATGCGTGACACACCAATATTAAACCAAAGCAATAATAATTACAATAATAACAACGAGGCAAAGAATCTGCTTGTTATGTTTATAGTAATATAATATCTACTCATACATGTAAGCAAAAATAAAAATAAAAATAAAACGAGGAGAAAGACAGTAACTCACTAGGCATGTGAATATACATAATTTAGGATTTAGGTAAAAATAAACTATGCTTGATTAAATATAATTCAAATCTTATTTACCTATATTTTAAGTTAACGAGGTCATAAAAAAGTCGTCTGCCTGTCTGAAACGTCCATATTTTGACATCTTTTTTAAATTTCGTAAAGATGGTTTGTTCTCTTATATATGCTGGTAGCATATTATGTAACCTAGGTGAGAAATACGTATATAATCGTTGTCCGTGTGTTTTTGTTCTAACTGTGGGATAGACGTCTTTGTTTTGTCTGTTCCGGGTATGATAAGTGTGATTAGCCTTAAGAACAAGAATTTTTCCTCTTTGGATGTCTTTTATATATTAAAGCAGTATAACTGACGTATATCGAGAATTCCATTCTCCACAAAACAGTAGGTCCATGGGTAAGTTTTTTGTTTGCTATAAATTATTTTTAGACACCACTCTCACATCTCCATCCCGCCCAAAAATCATCGGTTATAAACCCAGAATTAAAACACCTTACCTCTGCTCTTGTCTCTAATAATTTCCACATTAAGGATATTAAGCATCCATTGCAAAATATACTTCACCCCAAACCTTCCAACAGCCTAGAAGCAATCACACACTTGCCACTGTTGTGATTCCTTACATTCCAAACATCACTGACCACATATCAAAAATTCTAAAGAAATATAAAGTCAAAACCAGATTTACCACTTGGTCAAAAATCTCTCAACATCTTCGAGTTGACAGCATGCTATGCATATGCGTTAAAGAATATATTGGAGACACCAGACGAAAAATATCAACTACGCTAAAAGAAGACTTGAGACTAAGACAAATAAACTCATCAGCAGATGCAATCACAAAATCACGACACGGAACATAAAATTTTATTCGATAAAACTAAAAATCCGAGAGTCTGTAAAAATCTATAAGCAACCTAATAATCTTTACATCGAATTAGGTCTTTACCCATCACCAATTTGGGAATCAGTCATCTGATAATCCTCATTTAACTCCGCCTCGTTCAAATAATATATAAGCAGGTACAGAGTAAAAAGCGAGCAGTTTCAGTTAAGTTCTGAAGAAGCCAACAAGATGATTGGCGCAGGAGCAATCCAGGAGTTTTGTAAATAGTATTACAGTAGCCTGAGGAAGTTTCTTTGAAAAATGAAAAAAAATTATTGATTGCATGATTTTGAAACAGCTTCATAATCATTGCTTTAACATGATACATGACTTTAAACAAAGAAACTCCAATTTAGGTTAGGTCATTAAATATGATTCACATTTTTGAAGAAAGAACTTTTAAAAAAATTTAGCTTTGAGCCTCGCATATACCTACTACGTGAAAAGTTTTTGAATTAAGTCGAATCATCGATAAGTAACCAATTATCACATTTGTGTAATTTGAGGTAAAAATTTGAGGAAAAAGACAGTTCCTCACAGTCTAATTTCTTACAAGAGCTTTAGCAATCTCAGTAGTTTTACTTGGTACTATCCAACACTTACCATTTTGGGAAGCCACTGTAACAAAAACAAATAGATTAATTACAATTCGTTTAAAAACGGCAAGTCGACATGTTGAAATCTATTGATCCACCGAATCGAATAAATGTGCGTGAAAAGTTCGATTTTCGAATTTATTATTAAATTTCAAAGCACCCGGCTTAGGAATTCGTTATAGACGGAAGTCGAGAATAAGAAAACTTATTCAACTTAAACTTGAATAAAACTTATTCTCATAATCCGATACGTCAGGCAAGTTTAAATTTATTGTTTAGCGTGGATTTGCCTGTAACTTTGGCTTATAGATTCCATTGGAGCAGGCAAAAAGTTTCTCTCTAAAGATTTTATTGGTGAAAAACTAAAAATTCAGACCTGTAGCGCATTGGTCTGAATTTTTAGTTTCAACGTCTCACGACTGTAACATAAAATTTTGATTAACTAACTGATTATTAATATTATTAATTGATGTTTTTTTGAAAGTCAGTTCAGCGTTTAGATCAGTTGTATCAGAGGAAACCAACCAATACGTGAAAGCATCTTAATTTTCAACCAAACCAAACATCGTATTCCACCGCTTACCTTAAGACTATGTTTTGTTTTTTCAGGCGATCTAAGTAGTTAAGTTCTAGTGGTATGTAACTGAATATATTTTAATATATATTTTTATCTCGATGATTGCAAAGAGTTTAGTCCCAGCTGACTCGACCAGTCTCTAATGCTTATGTCACAACGCACATTTTATATATTCGCGATTCGCATTCAACAAATATATTTCTCCATATTATATCTTAGCCGCTGCTGATAGGAATTTTACTACTGTTTAGGGTTCCTACGCAATATTGTTTTTACGCGTTTCAAATAAATCGCCAATTTACAGGTACTGGATTCTTTAGATATTGCCAGGAATTTTGTTTATTGTTACATATGTCGTATTTTTAGACTGCTTTAAATATGTGTAGATTGTCTTCATCGTCCGATGTTACAACTTCTTCAAATCTTTACAACTCTAATGACTGCGTCTACGTACGTAAAGGGTAGAGTTTAATCTCTTTTGACACAGGATATTCGTGAAGAATTTATTGTTTACTATTATATAAATATTTATTTGGTATATATCGATCCTTTAGTAGATTGAAGACATCGTGTCATTATATCTTGGAATGCATATATTTTGTCTAAATCCTTATGGTTCTTCAAGGATATTCTATGCAATGATTTTTGTTTCTTTGTTTCTGCTTTAGTTCCATTCCTTTCCTAAATGTATCATATGATATATTTCATTTACTAATTCGTTGCCACCATATTTAAGTAGCTGTTCAGCTTTCTGTTTTTCAGTTCTAGTACCGGTAATTCAAGCTTTGCTTTGTACACAATTGGAATGGAAGTTCGAAATCTAGTTAGAATGAGTACTAATTATACTCAAATTTTGTGTCCTCAAGTCTAACCGACCCTTGCCATATTCAAAGGACGTTACAATTCAATATGTAGTAAATCTTGAACGTGTGTTGTGATCGCGAACCCTATATATTCGCAATGCTCTTGTATATCTCGCATGTGTCACAGACGGAATAAAGATAAAGTGCCTGTAAAAATGAAAATATTGCGCCCTATTTATTCCAAGAAGATTTCCGGAATTTCTTTCGCCATGAATGTGCATACTCGAGCGTCTGGCGTATAAGCAAAGAAAATAGCGGATGAGTAATTGCGTAGATAAATAATTTGATTCCGGAACACCCACCAATCGAATCGATCATGTAGATCTTTTTGTCAGTTTCGCTTTTATGCATAATTAGTACTTACAAAATGACTGACGTTTGAGAGTGAATAAGACAACAACCTCATATTAAAAACGTCCACCAATGTAAAGCTGTTTGCTCGACCCTATTTATTAAATGTTTCGCGAATGTATCCAGGGTATGGCTCGAAATTATGTATTTTATAGTTTATTATGCAACAATTGTGGCAATTATTTGGCACGAGCAGAGCACAGTGAAGCGAGTGTTTTCTTAACGAGTGACTTAAAACGTTTACTAAACCTGTTGCATACTACACTTTTTTACGAACGTTAGTTTTTGAGTACATTTTTACAAAACATCACAATTACATTCACTGATATGACCGTCAGAATTGACAAACGTGAAAATGCAAGCCGTGTGATAATATCCTTGAAATGTCCGAAGTGGCTTAAATCCGTGGGAGATGAAATAGATAAAATGACACTTTCCACACGCTAATGAGCTATTTGCAGAAGGAAGTAGAGAATGATATAGTAAGCAACAAGTCTGGTAAACGGCATTTGAGTTACGAGTTTATTTGGCACGACCGGAGCGAGTGTTTAATAAAGAAGTGATTTAATAAGTTTACCCAACGTGTTGCATACTATACTTTTTCGAGGACCATTAGTTTTTCACGTTCTGCATGAACTAACGTCTATTCTATTCACTTTTTTGTCCGCAATAGCACATTCACAAAATTTATTAGGAAATTCAGCAGTATCAAATGCTTACAAAAGCATGGTATTTTGGGTTAGTTTGTACATATGCAACAAAAAATATTTTTTAATTTAAACAGAAGAAAAATGCATTAACTCACGTACTACCTAACTCATAAATATGTTATTTATAAGATATAAATCGGTTAATAACAAATAACAACGACAACGAAAAGTGTATATTCAGAGCACGTCGAAATAAAAAAATGTATACTATTAGATGTAATAGGAATAAAAACTGAACCAAAAATGGAAAACATGGAAGATGTTGAACACAATAAAATAGTGCTATCAAGAATCAGCTAATATCTAATGAATAAAAACAATGCTCTAAACAAAAATGATTTTATTTTTTTAAATATCAAATTTATGACATGATTTGGAATATAAGCTTAGATCAAGAGTAGCTTTTAGAGCAAGTGGGATATCTATGATTATTTTAGGTGAGTGGTAACAGATTTTTGGAGTTACGAATTTTTATAACTGTGTGATACATGTAATAACGGTTGTCAATGGAATCCGTTGGGTTTCTCTACAGTATGTCAGCATAGGCCAAAATTGAACCTGGGATTAAGCAATCTTTTAAATAAATTTTTTAGTGGTCGTAGCAAAAATGTGGCACTAGAGAAGTGCTTTACTAAGAAAACAACCTTCCAAGCGAGCCTCTCATCCAGAAGTGCACCCCACTCGCAGATTTATGCTCCGAAAACGATATTTGTTTAAAACATTAACGAAGATAAAACTTATCCTCATTTAATTTTAGATGATTGGTTGTAAACCACTCATTGGAATGTTATTGTACTTAAGAGTATCTATATTTGGGTTTGATGTTTTAAATGTAGAGCCGTTTGCAAAAACATTATTGATGCATACAAAAAATCATAATGGAACCGTAATGGATGACCGACACATTCGAAGTCCTCAGAGATGTCACAGTGTTGAAGTGCTGTCCTCTCTTAAAGCCCCCAGCTTTGTCAGGCTCTATTCGCAATAGTGGTGGAACTTAAGATACTTTAAAAATCTTGAGACATACTCCAGTAAGAAAACACTTAGTCAATGGTAAAACAATTGCATTGCAGCACTCTTTAAGGATCTTGTTATTAAAAAAATAAAAGTGTAGAGATTTTAAATTATTCAAGGACAAACCATGAAAAATTTTAATGAGCATTTAGGTTAAATGAACTCTGATGGCCTAGCAGGAGTTTCATCTAAGGTATGTAATATTTCGTGAGCCATTGTAATAAAAAATATGTTGAGATCGTCTGTTTGCTCTTCATTTTGGATGAACGTCGATAGTTTATATACTCCCCTTTTTTGTATTTTTTATTTAATTTTGATACTCTTTCATTAAGCCAGTGAACTAGAAATGTAAGCTTATTTTTTTTAACTAAAGGGAAACGCAGCCAATGCTTGTTCCAAGATTTTTTTCAAGCAATTTAAATGCCAAATCATTGGTACTCCTGCTTCGGTATTGGCTTAGTCGAAATTGCTGACGTTTCGCCAATCATCTTGTTGGCTTCTTCAGAGCTTGACTGAAACTGTATTAGTAGTAGTATTGTAATTGATGATGGAAGATACCTATTAAACTGTTCATTATACTGTCGACACTTTATTATTGTAGTGATTTAATTTATTTTATAGATAAAGTCAAGGGCTAATTCAAATTTATTGAGATTTCGCCCAGTGCCGTCTTGTGTGGGACGGGCTTTTGGGCCACTGTTAAACGAAGTTAGCGTTAAATGGCTAAAGCTTCGTCAACCACTTCAATTTAATCCCCTTAACCTATTCGATTTCCTAAAACGAACAAGCCGATGAATTGAGCGCGACATTTTCAAACCTTTTAGAGTCGCCGCACAAATCCGGAAACAATAGAGCAAACGGCCCCCAGGTTAAATCAAAGTTCGATCGTATTTCAATAAATTAAACTTTCGAGGTACATGGTTTAACGAAAAGCAGATTCAGTAGTCGGGTAAAGTTATAAGCTCTATCGTATCCGCCGGGGGAAAAATAAAATTGAATCGGTAAGGAAATTTATTATTCGAATACAAAATCGGGGGGGCAATAATAAAATAAAATACTCTGAAGGTTGTACGTGGACGGATTTTTAAGGACAAATATTTCGAGTTCTAGCGCGACTTTCGAGACAAAGAGTAGTTTAAGGTTCTTTTTAAGCGGGATATATGGGATAGCTTAGGCTTTTGAGAAAGGAATTTACTCGGTTTCGTATTTGTTCTGCCGTTTCTCGAAATGGAAAAAATCATATCTCTAAGTTAAAATAAAATATCTTTCACGATTGTCTTGTCGCTACGTAAATCAACTTATTTGTGCAGAAGGTTGTACACAAGATGTTTCAGACTTCATTACACAGATTTTAATGAAATATTTATCAGCTAAGAATTCATCATATAGCATATATCCTAACTTGATTCATTTTCGAGATACACGGAGTCAAGTTTAGATAAAAAATCACATCTTTCAATAGTCAACAATAGTCTGAAAACACTTTGTCACTGAGATGCAGGGTGTCAAAATTTCAATTTTTTGGTCGTTTTTCAGTTTCCTAATACAATTTTCAAATAATAAATTGCAATTTGCTACGACTGTAAAAAAAAGTCAATATGCAAAAATATTACTTGTTACTTTCGAAAAATCGATTAAATCGAATTTTTCGAAGGTCTCCACGTTCGTTTATGAATATCTACGGGTACTTTAACATTGGCAACTTTTTGAAAACTGCTTTGGTTAACTGTGAACAGGAATCGAATGATTAATAAAATGTAAGTTTGATATCGTTTAATTACAATTATAAAGCTACTTTACTGTGACTTTGTGCAACCGACCCCAAGCTCTGTAAATCTGTAACCGGCTCATGGTCGCAATATTTTCAAATTAATTCCTATACAAACACCTTGAAAATTATAAAATTTTCCAGCACACGCGTGCAATGAAGTGGACCGGCAGCCAAGTAGCAAATCTTTTGCCTTCCGGTCGAAAGTGTGCGCAAAATCATTTCCACAGGCTTCGTGCGCTCCGAATCCGCAGTAACGCGTATTTCATTTTAAATTTAATGTAGCTTAAATTTGCATTTCCTACATTTTCCATATTTAAGGAACGAAATGGGACGTAACAACGTAAATCGTACTGGCATTGGCGAACAAAAGCACAACTCTGGCGAATGTATTAAAAATTGGACGGGATTTCAAAAGCTGCCGTAAAATTATGAGATTACGGCGAAGGCCAAAGGACTGATGTCTACTCGAATGTACTCACTGTTTCATCACGCGTGGCCATCGGCCATATTCTGAAAATTAGTGGACCAAAAGCTTCAGGAAAAGAAATTTATTTCTAAAATGAACATAAAAACACACCAAGTTCCGAATTTCTCAACATTTGTCCCAGATTTGTAAAACAACTTTATTAGACTGGATCGAAACTTGTCGAATTTCTTTCCTGGCATCAGCAGAACCATGTTTTCTTTAAAAAATGCTAATGGGTGTTTTTCATTCTAAAGCACCCATAAAGTTATATGAAACTGGGTGAAGTATTATTTTGTTGCCAATTTAACTTACTTTCCGATTCGTGACAAAATTGAAAAGAATGTTTTTATTTCGGAATGCGTCCGCCAGCAATTATATTTGAAATGGATAAACAATGGAAATGAATCAATAATTAGGACGTCCAGGAGCTTCCTTAACTCTCACTAAGATCGCTAGGCTATCAATGCGGTGGAATGTGGAAATTAAAAATAACTTACAGAATTTTCTCATGCCCATTATATATCACTAAGAATACCTGCACGCAAAACCTAGTTTTCTCGACGGGAATCAGAATAAAGCAATTTAAATACTTTAAATAAAAATAATAAAATAGAAATAAAAACCCCGAGTGGCGGGTTCTGATGGCGAGCGAGGCGACATAGGCTTAGACTTCTCGGACATATTAAAAGAATGCACAACACAATGCTTAAACAAATGAATAATTTAATCACTTAAATGATTATTAAATTACTAAATCCGACCTTACCAGTGCTTCTATAAAGTCACACTATTTTCGCTGGTTCGTGTCCACTTCGGAAAAAATACCAAAATGGCTTTCTCATGGGTCCACAATATTACAAATAACAGAATTATAACGGTATAATCTAGACCGATAAATAATTCGACTCAAAAATAAATAATTCACAACATATAACACCCAACCCGAAATATGGAGTATCGACCACTGAGAGGGCCGACATACTTGTCTAGCAACATTTGTTTGAACGAAGCCTCTATGATAAAAATTTTTAAAATATCAAAATCTAAATGGGTTCTGTCAACTGTAAGAAACGGGTTTCTTAAAAGTGTTGTTTTTGTAGAATTAGGTTTTGTTGATTCTGTAAGCTTTGGCAATATTTGTTTATTGGCTAAAAAATATAAATAATTCCTTCAAACTACTGTTAGACGGGGTTTTCTAATAGTAGAAGCAGGACTTCTTTAATTACGATAATTTTCCTTCCTGTTATATTCATTGTTACCCGTTGACCTTGATAAGTCTATGCAGTTCTAGATAAAATTTCTAATTCTGGAATTCTAGATATTTATTCCCTAAATTTTTGTTTCATACGCTGCTAATCGCAAGGTGGTTAGAGGCGCCCTACATAACTCGGTTTGCAGTAACCTCGGCTTCAATGTGGCTCACAGGATTGATCGGTTAGTTGCTACACAATGTGTCAAATATTTTGATTAGTATTCGGTATTTGAAAAGGGATTTTATGGCGGGCGAAGCGATTTACAATTTCGAATTGGCCAAGCGTAATCTAAACCCAATCACCTACGGTAAAGTAAATTGTTATAGATAATGACTGTTATCTCGGATTACCGGTAATAATTCTCTCGCTTCTATTAAGTATAACGTTTTGGCTTTAAATCTATGTCCGCTTGGGTGGCTCGAAATTGTATTCATTCACGATATCTGTATTGTTTGCTATTGAAGGTTCTTGTGAATACGAATAGCTAAAAGGATGACGTTTTGCATCAAAATTTCTGTTTATATTTTTGCAATAGTTCAAGTTCGAAAACACGGATATACAAGACTTTGTCCAGGTAGTTGTTAATTGCTATCAAGAAGTAGCACAAGAAAGTAAAAAAATGTATCTACGAGTATATAAATTTTAACATTTAAATCTGAATTGATGCAGTATAGAGTTGTGAACCGTGTTGCAATTAAACAGATACGATGCTGACCACTTCTGTTAAGTATTAATAACTAAATTTAATTCAATATAAATAAATAAATAATATAAATATAACAATATAAATAAATAAATATTTATTAAATAATTAAATTTAATAATAATTAAACTTACAGTATTATGAAATTTTATATTTTGCAAATAAATTTTATAAATAAAACAGAATAAATAGCAGAGTCTTTTTCAAATCGCGTGTTATTTAAATTGCGTTTCTTTAATCTTTCAAGCTACAAATAAGTTATTGGGGTGAGGGCTTCACTAGCCTGCATCAGTAAGAATTAGTCATATCACAGATAAGATAGCATTGATTGGGCAATATTTTTTTCAAGGAAAGCAAGTTTGTTAAAATCCATTCAATTGTTTAGGAGTTTCAGCTGTTTATTGACTCCCCACCAATTTGTTTAAATAGATACATAAGAAAGTGCTAAATAAGAATTACATTAGCAGGTGGATTTCAGACAAAAATCACATTAAAAGTTAACATTTCATTTAATGATATTTGGAAATTTAAATAAGATTAAGCTTCTAAAACAAAATATTAATATAATGTTAGATAATACTAAACTTTCCGTTATTGAATCAGCAAGGAAAAAAAGTATATAATAACAGGTATATTTTAAAATAAGAAAACAATTATTTGAGTCACGTGTTCTCTCAAATTTCAACTACTGTGATGTGATTTACGTTTTTTTTATCGATGGTGAGTCTAGACGTCGTATTCAGAGGTTGCAGAATGCTTGTGTACATTTTATTATAGGTCTCAAAAAATGTTACAAATCATAACATCAACATATGCCTTATGATTTATTCCTAGAAGTACCATCCATCCTGTAAACGTAAGGTACAGAAACAAACTAATGATGACACATCATCAGAGTGCAATGTTTCAGATATCCTTTAAATTCAACGCGATTCGTTTCTACAATTCTGTCAAAGGAATTCACTAACTTAAATTTAAATGCATTTAAAAAAATGTTTTCCTAAAATGTGGTTCTGCCTGAGTGGATATTGTTATGATGTCATATCGCCTTTTCAAATTCTTTATCTTTCTTACTTTTTCTAGTGAATGTTTTTTTTTCTTTTTCTTTTCTCTTCCGATTTTTCAGGTATTTTCCATAGTATCAGTAATAAATCTATATAACTTTGTATGTATATTATACATTAAGAGTTCTATATAGTGGTTTAGTAGAGCAGCTATAGAAAGCTAGGCTGCGCCACTATTGAGCTCTCTGGTTAGTTTCGCTTGTTGTAAAATGCTGTTGATAGCTGTGCTGTTTCTTGTTTTTTAAATAAATACTATTTATTATTATTATTATTATTATTATTATTATTCTTAAGATTGCGGTACTCCTCCCTGGGAGACCTTAGTAATACATTTTATTAATGTTTCGAGTTACAGCATTCCACATCCTTCCCGGGACAGCCTGTACAAAAGTAACCAGAACGCGGTAAAATATATACGGGTTGTCCCATGTGATATGATTTGTCACTTTATTTTCATCCCTCAATATTTGTGAATAGATTCTGCATTCTGAGATACGTTAAACTATATCTATGATGTGAATTGCGTTACAGAACTTCGGAATTATTTCGAATAACGGATGATTCGACAGTTCGTATAGTTAGGGTTGTGGAATTGACCGGTCAAGTTTTTTGTGACAGTTGACCAGTCAATTGGCCGGTCAATTGACCGAAATAATTTTAAAAATACCATGAAATTTATATTTATTTATTAATATAGTGCTTTGTATTGCCGTTGTGTCGTTCTGGGAACTAAATGGATATTTTTATTGGGATTTTCCGAATCGCTAAATAGAGTATTGAAGTATTTCTTGAATAGGCAAATTGGACATCACAGACACATAATAATTTATTATAAAATGCATATTATTAAATAATGATAGATAACACTCTACAATTGCAGGATGTTATTTAAAACATTTTTTGACTAGAAAATTAAGAAGAGGTCAACTGACCGGTCAAATAGGAACTCGTCAATTGACGGTTAATTGACCCGCCAATTGACCACGGTCACTTGAGCAGTCCCAACATTACGGATATTATCTGAAGGTCAGTTCTAGAATACGATAGCCTGAAATCAGCGACACGACGGTCATCAAGCCAAACCTGACTTAAACATTTAATGCTGGTTGATTGTAAATCTCGACGCCAATGGCAGATTACAATTTTTTCGAATAGTTCGCGCCATCGAATTTTTCGGTTAGTTTTAACCACAACATAATTGAAATTATTACATAAATTACAAATTAGCGGTTTAGGTAAAGATCCGAGAAAGGGACTGCAACGGCGCATTTCGGAATAGTAATTTCTAGGCCGTAATAAATTTAACTGCAGTTTGCACTAGAACAAATTTAGTTCGTGAATTAAATATTTTAATTAGCGTTTAAGCGTTCAAAGGTCTTTTCGAGTCGGCATGACCGGGATGGCCCAAATATTAATTAATTTGTTCCTTATAAATTTTGCATTAATGTTAAGTGCAGACGTGTGAATTAATAATTATTGTGGCTATTGTTTTCTTCTTGCTCGGTGCCCCCGCCATCTTGTCGTGATTATTTCATGATGTTCAGCTTTTCACCACATCGACAAAAACTTTAACAAAGTAATCTTCCCAGGCTTTTCCTATTAATAAAATTAAAATATTTCCAGGAAAATTGTGAACAAACAAATTTGTAATTAAATTTTCGCTTTCTGCGTCCGCCAACGGCTACTTGCTTCTATTTCATTTCTTTGTTTTTCATTCAGCAAATTAACCTTCTAACCGATTTTCAAATGTAACGACGTAATCATATGGTGGAAGGTATTATTATATAAGTGGACGACAATCAGTGATTTTTTATAAGAACAGGTAAATACAAAAAAGGGATAGAAATTATATCTCTGACATTTATTTCTTCACTTGAGAAAATACATGCAAGGTGAGGCAAGGATAGAGTAAGGTTTATTATCTCATTGGTTTTAAAAAAAAGTTATTAGAAAATGGTAAATACAAAAGTTGGAAAACTTGTTAGGATGCACAATTTAAAATTATTTTGGTGACTCAAAAAAGAGTGACGAATAAAACATATAACTTTTTAATTTTTTATTTTTTTTAATTAATAATAATATATGCCTAACCTAATAGTTTTTCCAATATTTTAATTTTTCAAAAAAAAATAATATATATATATATATATATATATATATATATATATATATATATATATATATATATATATATATATATGTATATATATATATATATATATATATATATATATATATATATATATATATATATATATATATATATATATATATATATATATATATATATATATATATATATATATATATATATATATATATATATATATATATATATATATATATATAAGAATCTTACCAGATATCTTACAATTAATTTGCCAGCTTTCATTCTTAACGACTTTTTTTATTTCCAAAACTTACAGTATTATTTATATATTCAACGGAATCTGAATTAGATGCTACAGGGTGTTCAAAATAAACAAATATAATTGCATCATTTTAAACTGAAAACTGTGGATTTTCTTAACTGGCACAACATTCATATTATGACAAAATGACATAAAGTTTTTACCTGACAACTAAGTAAATAAATTCATAAAATTTTTTGTGGTGTAAAGTAAATTAAAAAGAAATTAAGTATCGATTTTCCTAAAGATGAATTAGTTCATTCATTTTTCAGCAGTAAGGTTTTACAAGATAAAGTACCCTAATACTAAGAATACCAACTAGACAATCTCTTCAGTGTTTAATGGAACCGTTTGATGCTAATTGTATTATTGAGTAATGAGTAAAAAGAATTTCACTTGAAGTTCAAGATAATCCCCAGTTCAGTAGCCGTCAAGTATTTAGCTTATGTGGTACAATCTAGAAAACACTAATATCATCGCTTCCATATGGAACTACACCAAGAAGTTTTAGATTGTCATTTTGAACAAAGGGTATTGTTCAACCTTGGCCATTGGTAAGTGGCCTTCAGTATTTCCTGGCCTGTATTTCGACAAAGCCGCAAGTCGTTCGCATACGTAATTTATTTTGTAATATTAAGTGATAAGTAATGTGTGTTGTGGGATAAAATACTTTAAAGTTATTGGACAACTAAACGGGTCTAGATATTTCAATTTTTTGCAAAATGATTTACCTCAACTTCATCAAGAAATTGAGAATATTGAGATCCAATAAATGTGGTTTAAACAAGATGGAGCTCGTCCGCATTACTTTCCAGAAGTTCGAAAATTTTTAAATAATAAACCCACAAAAATGGATCGGTAGAAGGATATTTATTGGATGGCCTCCTGGATCATGTGACTTGATACCAATAGATTGCCTTTGCTGGGAATTTATTAAAGTTCGTGTTTATGTGAAGCTTTCTACAACACCAGAAGGTATAGGACGGACGCGTGCAGGTTAATAACACCGTTGATGCTAAGGAACGTCCAAGAAAATATACGAAAAATACAAACAAACATATGGGCATATTTTAATAAAAATTAAAAATAAGGTAAGTTAAATTTATAGTAATAAGTATTTAATATTATTGACATATTCTGTGAATTTAAGATTTGGCCGATATTTTCACCAAAATTGCTGCATTGCTGTCTGTTGTATTATCTGCGGCTCGAACAAAGTGCTTTCTTCAGTTCATTTCTTAATCTTAACCGAGCCTTGTTGACAAATTGTTTTGTCATGGCCAACTAATATTATAGCGTTATACATAAAGAAGAAATCGCTAAGTATTAACTATAAGACAGAAGATCTTTCAGAAAAAATAATAATATACGAGGTGTGTTCAAAAGGTACGAAGTCTCTTAAGTTTTATTAAAAAGTATTTATTTATTCATCGAAATTAATGTTGTCCCATTCAAAGTAAACCCTCTCAGATATATTACAGTTGTGCCAAGTTTTTATCCAATCCTCGAAGCACTCCTGGTAAGTGTTGAGTTCTTCCAGTGATTTCTTCTTTATCTCCTCAATTGTTCCAAACCTCTTTCCTTTCATGGGTTTCTTGAGTTTTGGGAACAGGAGAAAATCGCAGGGGCCATATCCGGTGAACATGGTGGTTAAGGCATGATTATGGTTTTGTTTTTGGCCAAAAAGTTAGACACAATCAACGATGAATGGGCAGGTGCATTAGCGTGATGCAAAATCCATGAATTGTTTTCTCACAATTCCGGACGTTTTCTTGGTATTTCTTCTCGCAAACGCGCATAACTTCAAGGCGATACTCTTTATTGGTCGTACGACCTTGTGGTAAATGGTAAAAACTCTGGATGTACCACTCCACGATAATCAAAGAAAACGAAAAAAACTTGACGTGCTTTTTTCGATCTTGGCAATTCCGGGTTCTTCTATTGGGACGACTAGGCTTTGGTTTCGACGTCATAACCATATACCCATGATTCGTCACCAGTTATGGCCTTTTGTTCAATACAGAAGCCAACGTCTTCATCCACTTCCCTAATAGCGATTCGACGATTTTTTAACATAATTTGTTTTACTTCTTCAACGCTTTTATAAACTTTTTTTTTTTTGCTTAAAGTAGATTCACCATATGCCGTTGTCAACATTTCAAGTGTTTTACTGTACTATATTTCATTGTTTACACAAAATTTTATGCACTTTTTTTCAAGTGTTTTACTGTACTATATTTCATTGTTTACACAAAATTTTATGCACTTTTTTTTTCATTAATTTTCAAAATTATAGAAAGAAATTTTCTTGTTGCGTGAGATGGGCAGTGATCATTTTTTCTACCTGTCTACAATTTGTGTATGTACTAAAAACTTCGTGCTGTTGTTAATTAATAAACATATTGTAAAATTGTAAATGCATATGTTGAATATGCTTGCAGTAATTCGGTGTTTCAAAAAATATGCGCCAAAGCTCTGGTGGAGATGCGTCATTAAAAAAAGAAGAAAAAGAAAAAAGACATTTCAACGCAAATTATGTGATAGAATATGCTGATGATTACAAGAAAGCATTTTCAGTATCTGCGACGGGACGTTCCATAGAAACATTATAAATATATACATAAATACATGTGCTTTGCAATTAATTCACCTTGTAACGGCCTACTCAAAAACGCGTAGTTCTGTTTGTGAAACAATAAAAGGTGTTTTTTAAAAACCTTTAAAAACCTTAAGTCGTCGGTCTAGAACTACTTTCGAAGTTCCGGTGTTTAATATTTCAAAATAAAACCGGTTGTGCGAGAATGGGTATCATTTCTTTGATATTTTTTTAAACAACGCATCTCCACCCGAATGTTGGCGTATGTTTTTTGAATCACTGTATTTGCATAAATAAAATATGGAAATATATGATTATGTAAATAAAATATTTCCGAGAGAAAATCCTTCTGTGAAACGTATTTTTTCAAAACGTTCGAACGTCTGAAACATTTGAATATCAGTTTGTATGCGCTTTTTCCGAAGGTTTTTTATAATTTATAAATCTTGTTTTATCACCAATTTATAGTATGTAAATGATTTCAAATAAGAATTGTATCTGTAAAAAGTAATTAATAAACCACCAGAAGACCCAATCTTGCATTTATATAATAACAAAATAAAAAAATATATATCGAGCTGTTGTTTTATCTCACTGGAGTAATGATATAAACTATTATAGCAACGCGACAGCTAACAGAGTTGTTAAAAAGACGACATTTTCAAATTTGTTGCACTTTTTGGGTCGTTTATTTTCCAGCCACGCCAGTAAGTCACCTGGGATCAGGCCATAAACGGTAACGGCATTTTAAATAGCAAAATATCGGAAGATCTAATGCCTCACGTGACAAAAATAATGTGGGAATATTAGCCGAACGAGCGTTTGCTTTTAAACCGATTCGCTCATTAGGTTGGAAAACAAGCGAAAACATGTTTTGGACTTTAAACGGTGGACCAAGGACGTATAAACTTATCTCGATTAATTATCGAATTATTTATAATTCGTATCTACTTACACTCGCAACTTCCGCGGGCTTGGATATGTGATTAATCAAGTTGCTTGCCTCGAACGGGGGATGAAGCTGTGGCGCGCTGGTAGTCGGGGGCGCGGGGGTGGTAACTGGCAGCAACGAGCCCAACTGGAAACAAAACAGGATGATTAGGAAATGGGGGGAAGGGTGGGAGGGCTTGTGTTTGTAGAGATGTAAATATCAGCCCGTTTGAGGCGCTCTTTGCGAAGTTCTCAGTAAAATTGTCAATAGGGACGACCGCCAGAGGACAAACACGAGATGTCATGAAAGTGGGTTATGTTACATTGTTGCTTAGTTCCTACTTTTACATATATTTAGATATTTTGAGGCGAGAGTTAGTCCTAAATGTGCAGTTCTTAAAATGGAGTATTATACAACCATACGTAAAGTATAGAACACTAGAACGTCAAGTACTTTTGGGTTGAAATCCATTTTTTTTCTAATTCAATTTTTTTTATGTTAAGATTTTAACACAGTCATTATCATATAAACACCCACTTCATAACACTCAGTTAATAGTAGCATAAAAGATTAGGTATTTTAGGTATTTTTTGAACAACTGGTAGTAGTATGGTATAGGCGTTTCGGGTACATTTGCCGGGATACAATTGACTGATGCGATAGATGGCGCTAAAGTAACGGAGACATAATTTTCTTCTCGGGTTTACGCAGCCGTGAATTCATGTCACCCAGAAGTTGAACTACTTCTTCACTCTCGCGATCGTTTCAATTAACCTTTTTTCTCGTCTTCGTGTCATGGTCACGCAGCTGTGATTAATTAATGTCGTGCACTTCATCAGACAGGTGATAAATGGATGAACTCTCCCACCTCTACCATAATAGTGCCGATCATTATATTAGTGTAGAACACCCTATAGTCTGTTGGATTCTTTTCATACCTTGATGGTTTTGTGGTATTGTTATTTTAACGTAGTTTGTACGATTTGTAAAACGCTAAAAACCTAATCTATTGTTTTTTGTTTCAGGCGTAGAGGAAAAATTTCCACAAAAATACACTCGTTAAAATAACTTACAGCTATGTATTGCCATCCCCCGTTCACCCTGACAAGTAGGGCTTCTTCTTCCACGACGTATGCCAGTGTTCCGACGGGACTGTCTTGGGACATTCTCGTCATTGCATCTCTGTCCCGGAACGCTACCGCTCCGGGAACGATGGCGGCAGCTTGCTGATCCGGAGACGTCGTGAATACCGGGGGACTAGCCGTTGATCGTCCTGAAACGATAAAAAGAACATTGAAGTTTATTCCATACGAAAATCACTAAGCGAATTTAAAATGATCCACCGCGCTACTATCTACGTATTACATATTATACATACTAACAATGGCACATACGTCAATACAATCACAACATAAAACCGCTCAATTTCCAAATGAAATTTGTCAACCGCAACCTAAATTTGATCTTTAATATCTCTGGTCCATAAACACCATGTCAGATTGCACAATTATTGTTAACAGTGCACATTGCGGTGAAATTCAATAAACTCATATCCTTAAAATAAATGACTGAAAATGAAATTAGGGCATGTCTGATCCTCAAACAAGGCATAGTAAAGAAAACAATTATATTCTTTTTGTGGTAGATTAGTCGTACATTTGGGTTAATTTCTACTTGGACGAAGATTTTTAAAATGGACGCTGATTCCGAGGGCAAGTAAAGACAACATGTGTAATACTAAGTTCAAAAACGGATTTAAACGAAATAATACTTTTAATCAATAACTTTTGAGTTATAGAGAAATAGGTTATCGATTGGCTAATTAAAACTATTTCGGGTTAAATACACATTACACTGTAATGAAAAGTGGACGGAAGTACCCATCTTAATTTAGTGATTTAGTAAAGTTTTGTACGCTGTTGTACACAGAAAACCTCATTAAGTGTTTGTAAATATTGTAAAAAAAGTACGGTTTTCCCTGTTCGAACGCGACAGCCCGAGTGCCGCTTTTAGTTGTCATTATTTATCAACAACTACGGAAATCGTCGACTTGAGGTGTCTCCCACCCTCTGTGAGCACTCTATCATCCAGTTTCAGCATCTCAGGGTGTATGGCTTGATAATCACCGGTCTCTACATAGTGTGGTGAGTTTTTGGATTATTTTAAAAAAATCCATTTCGAGCTTGAGTTACTTTTAGTTTTTTTTTTACCACTGCTGCGACCAGAGTTAAATAAGTGCCGCATTGCAGTTTATGCACTTCCACTTCTTTTCCTCAGGTAGCAGAGCAACGGCAATTCGTGCCTGAGAGCTTCCAACGCCGCAGGACCCGACGGCATGATCTCTGTCGACCTGCGTAGACTGCCGGTAAGGAGTGTGGTAATATTTTTCAACGCCACGTTTTTCGCCGGCGTCATTCTACTTGGCTAAAAGGTTGCCGTACTACCCTCATCTTCAAGGGTAGCAGCGACCATAAAAACGTTAGTTCATGGCGCCCAATAACGTCTTCGTTCGGACCTTTCAACGTTTATTAGCCGCACGCTGGTCTGTGCTACTTATTCACCCAGCGCAGAGAGGGTTCCGAAATCTCGACGGAACAGTGGCTAACACTATAATCCTCCAGGCAGCAGTCAAAAAGTGTAGAACGCGCAACAGGCCATACTCCATCACCGCCCTCGATTTGCACAGTTCTTTTGCCATCGCACGATGCCTGCGCCGCTTTTCGGTAGACTGGCGCGTCACTCGTTTCATCCTTGACGGACTTACGTGATATACTAACAACATTACTGTTAGCAATCTCAAGATTAAGGTACTATCAATTAAGAGGGGCGTCAAACAGGGCGATCCTCTGTCCCCGGTCCTCTTCAACCTAGTGTCGGATGAAGTCATATCCCAGCTATCCCAGCTCCCAAACGGGTCGAGAATTGAGGACACTACGGTATCCTGTTTGGCTTACGCAGATGATCTATTCCTTCTTACTCCCTCAGCGCGAGAATCCCAGGTTGCACTACGATTGGTACGACGGTTTCTTGACTTTCGCTTCATACCGAAAAGAGCTCGGCTTGGGTAATCTGCATCGCGCGCCACTGAAGCCGCACCAAAAGTGGGGACTGCTTCATGAGTACATCTTACCGAAGTAGCTCTTCGCTCTATAAAACCCCAGAACCAACGCTGTACCGCGCAGACAAGACCGTTCGCGCCCTTGTCAAGGGTGCGTTACACCTTCCAGTACAGACACCGAATGCGCTATTATACGCACGAAGGAGATCTGGAGGGGGCTCGGGCGTCTTTTAAGTGAGGAAAACTCGCAGCTCCGGGCTGCCCTTGAGACTGAATACGTCAGGGAACTTACGACCATTGTGCGGTCAATCGATGGATTTCTGATTGGTCACCGAGCTGGTCCGGTGAGGATTACGTCCGAGCAATCCAACTTAGGACAAACACCATACCCACCACAGGAAGGCTTCACAATGCCCGTCTCACCCAACACATGAAACTTTGCCGTGCTGGTTGTAATGGGATCGAGACCTTATCCCACGTCCATTAGCGTTGCCCTGCTACCCATCATCCAAAGATTGCTGTATATATTCTGACCAGGGCATGCCGCCTGAAGGGTTGGGAGGTCGAGGTAGAGCCCTCCATCAGGGATTCTGTTGGGCGTTTGCACCGGCCAGATCTTATTGTCCCTTGTCATGCGTCCTCAAGGAAGGATCTATTATACATCGCGCATTTAGCAGTTGATCTGTCGCGCTGGGACGGCGACAGATCAACCACATCCACCCACAACGCCGCCGCCACGCCTGCTCCATCTGCGCTAAGTCTTTAACTTTTACCTTCTAATTTTTATATACTTGTTAGAACGCGATTCTGTCAGGAACGGTACTTCACTATTATTTGTAATATTTATATAACCCAGTACGGCAGCGAAGAGTAGAACAGTTTAATCTATATGTACATTTTTTAAAATAAATATTTTCATTTCCTCATAATCTCTGCGCAGATGATTTCAAGCTTCTCTGTAGGACAATGATAGTGCAAAATAAAACTAGAGATGTTGTCTGCAAAAAGTAAAATATTTTCTGGATTACGCAGGTAATTAGTGTATAAAAAACTAATTTCGGCGTTTCTTAAAAGGTTAAAAAAGCATTTTTGTCCAGCTAATACATTTCCTTTAGCAATATCAGGGCTAAGAAAATCCGCAGATCTTCATTTTTATTCATTACTGGTTACATTTTTATTCATTCTGGATACAAAAAAATCAGACAAAAGAGCGGTTGTTTTTTTTAAATTAATGGGTAAATTCTCTTGATTCTTGATACAGTGGCCGAAAACTTCATATTGAAAAAGTTGTCGTTTGTCTATTAAAGGACAGCTTTTCATTAACTATAGTCAGTACGATTTGCGATGGCATAGTCGATCGTAAAACCAAGAGAGAAGGTGCCTCAGTATTTTACCTGCTTCTACTCGTACACTAAGAATGGCAAAACGAATTCATTTACCTGGCTAGTGTTCTCCCTGTATCTTTTACGCTCCGGTCTACTACACTCCTCAGAAATAGTACCAATTACCGAATAATTACAGTAGTTTCAACTGCTGCCGAAACTCGAAAGGCCGTCTTTAATTATTATGGGCTTAGAATTAGTGAAAGTGTACCAAAGCATCGACAGGAATAGAGTAAATTGTCAATTAGCTGCGCAGTAAGCCGATTAATTTCCCAGAAAATGGTCTAAAATGTGAGTTGGTAAAAATTGACAAAAATTACGCAACAAACTTGCAGTATGCTAGAGATGAAATAATTTCTGAAATGGATCATGACGTTTTCAGATTGCCTCCTTATTATTGTTTATTTAATGTCATAGGATTGGTGTGGGTTTAGTGCAAAACATTTTTTATTTTTTCTTAATGAAAATATTGTAAGTGAGGCAAGGCACGATGATAGTCGAAGAGAGAGAATATACTTAGTATAACGTTAAAACCGGTAATGAAGACCTAAATACAAACTAAAGATGGTTTACTTGGCAAATTATATTTTATACGGTATGACATATATTTCTTTATTTTAAGACTTTTTGATATTTTAATTTTTACCTCATGGACAGAGTTTTTGGACAATATTTAACAAAATATCATTTTTTCAAGTACTTAAACCTTCTCATTCGCATTAAGGAACACCCTGATCTATTAATACATGGATAAAACATGAATCGATCTCTGAGTATGGATGTACTAGTTAAATTAATAAATGCCAAGTACAACTGTTTCTGTCTCTCGTACTCCCAAGTAATAACAGCATCTCTTGAAGTATAATTTTATTCTGCCTGGCATTTTATTACCGACTATGCCATCACAAATGGTACCGACTATATCCATTATTTGTGGTAGAGAATAACTGAATAGTATGGACTGGAAATAAATATTTTGTTAAACCAAAGTTAGTTTTGAAAATTTTTGTTCAGATTTGAAGGGTGAAAATCCTCACCTGAAGGGCTACACAAAATAAGCACCTATAAAAATAAAACCGTAACGATTGACTAGTCAAGAAAAAAAAATCTCATCCTAATCCGTTTACGTGCGGCAGCTTAAGTTTACCCAGTCGAAAAATATCCATGATCGGTTTAGGTTCGCGCAATTCAGAACGTAAGAGATATACGTCAGCGAGGGAATAACACTTTTATAAAATATTCAGTGAGTGCTTCTGAGAGGCTTCTGGATTCCATTTCATCACAGACCGACCTAACCAAAGGACATTTCAGGTTTTCACTTTTTTCGAATTAATATGAAACAGACTGCCTTTGCTAAGCGCGATTTGCAACACGCTTATAAAGTTTCGCGTGATTGGTATCGGAATATCTATGCATTATGCACGCATTACCAGTACGGTTTCTCTAAAATCGTAAGCTTTATTGCTGTAAGCTTGATGTTAAAAATTCAAAAATTCCTGGTAATAAGTCTCGCGAAGTGGTGCTTTCACGCATGTAATTTTAGTTGAAAAATTCAAAGAAAGAAAGGAAATATCTTGTTAAGCGGAATTTCAAAAATCTACAGAGCCTAGAAAAACATATTTTAAAAGAGTTGTTATGTTCTAATAACTTTAACTTTTTTACTTTAACCTTAATAACATTAAATAACAATACAAATTTTATATGAAAAGGTGCGGGAGGTTCTTTGTTCTTAAAAATAGAGTCTGGACCAAGCAATTCTTAATTTTTTAAATTCATTTTTATAATAATAATAATTTTTAATTTCTTAATTTAGCTTTCAGTTTTTCAAGGTGTCTGTCTGATAAATTTTTGCATACAGCGGTAAGAATGGGATAACATTTACATTATTTCTTAAGTTAGCCTTGCCTTACATTCCTATTGTAAAAAACCTTACAGTAAGAATTCTTGAAATTCATCTAAAAATATCCATACTAATACTTGCGCAACATAATGTAATCAAGATTCTCTCAGATGTCACGGCTACTGCTTCATCACTCGTTTCAAAGAAATGCGGCCCGACAATTAAGATTACGGTACATGATTATTGCAATCAGTTCTTGGTTCCTGTCCAAAACTGAACTGGGCTCTCTCTACGATAAAATTGTGTTTAAGAAACGACAACTGAATTTAACTGAATAAATTTGAAAACACACGATGTTCCACTAACTGACGCTTTATTTTGACAGTTGTCCGAATGTGTATCAACATTTTCAAAGCCCACATTTCGAAGCACTTTTTCCCGGACTAAGGCGAAATGTCAGCAACTTTCAGGAAACCATGGAGGTGTTTAAATTAAGAAGTAAATAAATAAAATAAATAAAAATAAAATGTCTACCATTTTTCCATAACGCTCTTAATTAGAAACTTAAATTAAACATAAATACAAAATGTGTGTATACAAATAGAATGTAAAATTAAGCAACATAACTATAATATCGTATAAAGGAAATTTCTTAATTACCTAAATATTTTTCCGCAAAATATGTTTTTTGAAGAAACTGAATTACAAACAAAGAGAGATGGATAGATATTCTCTCATTCGATAGTTTTGGTTAGTCGGAGGCCTCGTTAATTTTGAATATTGAAATGAACGATAATCCTACAAGTAGTTTTTTTCCAGTTTTAAATAATTTATGTTCCCAACTCGAGATATTTCTAGTGAAATTTGTAACTTACGTGATCTATTCGTTTGGGATTTAAATTTAATAAAAACATTCACACAGAGCTTTTTTAAACTTAAATTCAGAATGTAGACAATTTATTTGCCATGATATAAATTTTAACCGATTATCAAACTTTCATTAGAAGAAATATATTAGAGTTACAACAAATTCCCAACGTTTTGAGGGCAACTTAATAATCGCAGTTCTGCAAAGCCGCGCCCCCAAAAGGCTCAAGAGTCAGCGTTAAGAGAGATAAGTTTCGAAACACTCGACCCTCCAGTCCCAATGGCGGAAATAAGGATATTTGTTACGAACAAAAAATGGTGATGTAATTTACCTTTAACGGACCGTTAAAAGGGTTTTTTTTTCTCGAATAAATGGGAACTGATTTTTTTTTTGGCCTATGGAAAAGTTTTGACTTACTTTTTAAGGATAAGATAAGAATTTTTTCACTCGTTCTAAACGAAATGACTAATCGAGCTTTCTTTCGGTTTTCGTGACTAGAGCCGGAAAAATGAATTGTTCCCGACCGAGTAACAACAGAAATTATTTTTGTGGAAAGCAGAATACTTAGCTAATCCGCATGAAAAGCGTTTTTTAATGACATGCCCGAGAGAGTATTTTCGTCGCTATATATAAAAGCTTTGTGTCGGCGTAAAAATGAGTGGAAATTTTGCATTTTGTTGCGAGAAATTGTACAGATAATTATTTAAAAAAAAAAATTACACCTACTATTGAATTTTTAACAATTTCTCCAAATATTCTAGTCATTTTCTAGTGTACAATGCCTTCTGTATAATAATGTTTGCCAACCGAATAATATCAGTACAATTTTTTATACAGGCCATCGTGGACATTTTTTATTTTGTATATTTTCTGAAAATGTTGTTATCCGAATTACGTTCTTATTTCGGGCTAGCTTAGTCGCTACTAAACAAAAGACGTTGTTTTGCAAACAATCCTAGCTGGCTTTGTTTTCGGGATACAGGGAGAAACAAAAGAATGGTCATTTCAGTTATCCTTCCTATTTTAAACACCCCCCATCGCAATAACATCATGAAAACTTGTCTTGTAGATCTGTTTACGTAAAGTATATCACTTTTAAGATACAAGCTAAGTTTATGGTTGTTAAACAGTACACCAAGTTAATTTCTGACGTGATTGCGCTTTTCAAAAGTGTATAATTGCCTAACGGTATTATAAAACATATATTTTGACATTTTGGAAAATATATTTCCATTCTATCCTAATTTTATTCCACGTAACATATTATTATTGCTATTATTATTAATATTACTGTCCATAGTTACATTATAAATTGTGTTAAGAAAATAAATTAGAGTAGGCTATAAGAATGTTGGGTGTCTAACTATTATACATTTTTAGAGAGCATACAAAGAGATCAATCGATTTAAAAAATACATTGTGTCATTTAAAACAAACAAACAACAACAAACAAATCTATATAGCACTGTTTTCAAAACAGAATCTTTTGTTTCAAGAAAAATCGAACATATTGCGAATAATGTTACCATATACACCGATTTTGTCAAAGCCTTTGATCGGTTTCAATTTGACATTTTTTCTATAAAAACTTCTTATTCTTCTTCTTCGATAAAAAAACTTTACGTTACTAATTTTTATACAGCTTGTTCTGGAGAGCCATTGGGATCATTGATGTTCAGGACTAAATAAAACTATTCAGGAAAATAAAATGTGTAAATGATTGTGAGTTGTTACAAGACCAACAGTATTTGCAAATGCAAGCATATATTTGAAATCTCCAATTAATTTCATATTTAGTATTGACAATATCGTCCTTTTTTTCTTTTCTTAAGAAACTTCAGTTTATTATTGTATTATACTTTAGTTGCGGCAAAATGAAAATATGCTGGCATTGTTTGGTCTCTTTTCTATGGAAAAAAAGTTGTTTGTTAAATATAACCAACCATGAATCTAATGAGGAAACAATCAGTGTTAAATGTTAACTAATTATAAGACTTGAACGGGTTTTTTTGTGAACAAAACTGTACCTTTCCTTGTAAAAAAATTTCAAAAGTTGCTTGTTTTAATTTGTCTGCACCCCATAGACGACAATGACAACAGTGGAGGGAAAATATCTTCGAAATTGAAAAAGGTTTTCATGTTTCATTTCTTTTACGGTTGCCTCCTCCCTCGACCTTTTGCTGCTGTACTTTAATCGAGTTTGATAAAATGTTTGGATGTCTGTGTAATTCAGTTGTCAGTTGTGGGAGCTACGGCGAGTCAAACCCTTACTCATTACCAAATTGAGGGACCAAATCGGATGAACGCTGCTTCGCAGTTTCGCAAAACAACGTTTAGGAGAAAAATGAAAGGTATAAAATCCGACAGCCGAGGCTTCGAGAATAAGGACACTTTTGTCTCGCCGCGATCTCATCCCGGTCTAGAGATAGAAAAGTTTCTCGCTCGGTTGTGTCCATTTTTCATAAGCTTAATAGACACATTCTTGGTCGTTCGCCTTTAAACTGTCGTAAATTTCTAGAGCTTTAGAGATATTTTGCGCCATTATCGGCGCATTTTTAAGCATTTAAAATGCCATTCCAGCATCCATCAACACTTCGTTGCGGAAACTGAAGGCGATCAAAAAATTTGGCCCGGATTCCATAATCTCCTCCGGGGTGGCGTTTTTTGTTCGGCATAAATCGTCCTGGTAACCAGACGGCATCTCCCGATATTTCATATATCGTGTCGCAGACGAATACAATGGGACAATGAGCCTATGACCGGTTTTCCCGAGACCTGTATCGCCATACCATTATTTATTCTCCAATTTTCTATCGAACGATCTTAAACTATGGACGTGCAAAATATCCTCCTCTTCTAACCGACTTAAATGTAGTGTGATATAGTTACTATATTTAACGAAAGAGAAATCCAGAACTGCCTATACTACCCCTAATTACACGATTAAATACCGATAAACCAGATAAAAAATGAGAGACAAAACTAGTTGCAGTTTAATATAACCAGGAATTACTAGGATATGCTAATACTATACCATCGCAACGCCAACAGGACAGTTTAGTTGAAAGTTATGAATGTCTAAAATATTAAAATCAGAGAGTAATTGGTTATACTGTAAACGAACGCGTTATACTGTAAACGAAGTAATTTTAATCCACAAGTTTCGTGCCTTTGGATTTTCCGAATCGCTTGTTAATTGCTTCCTTAGGCGTTCCTCAAGGCTCAATATTGGGGCCATTATTATTCAACATTTTCGTTAATGACATTGGTAAGGACCTCGATGTCAGTTTTTGATATATGCGGACGACCTAAATTATTTTTTTTAAATCCGGTGTCTCACCCTCTAGCGTAGTGTGCAGCAAATCCACAATTGGACCCTAAATAATAACTTGCAACTTAATACAGCCAAGTGTAATGTAGTTTCTTCCACCACCATGGGCGCATCTGTGAAATATATCTTATCTTATCTATATCATCTTTTTGATAAAACTCTCTCCCGTTCTAACACTTTTTCTAACTTGGGAGTAATATTAATAAGGTAATAATAATAATGTACTGGCAGAAGCCTCAAAAAGACATAGGTTTATCGTAAGTTCCAATAGAGAGTTTATAAATACAGGGTGCGGCAAAAAGGTAGGCAGGATTTCAAATAGTGGTTGTTCGGTTTGTAAAACCGGCAACACTGTGTACGCACTCGCGTTAGGCAAACAAGAGTATACAATTTTAAGTTATCGACATGGCTTGGCGTGGAGTGCATCATGCTTGGTGGTTGTCGAGGAATTTATTAGAAATGGGGATTCTGTAATAGCGACGCAGCGCGCTTTTCGTAATCAGTTTGATGTTGGTCGGCACGGCGCGGTTCCGGATGGAAGAACAATTCGTCGGTGGGTTTTACACTTCAGGGAAACAGGTTCTGCGCTTAACCGAAGATCTACTGGCCGACCAAGGACAGTAAGAACACCGGAAAATGTGAACGCAGTAAGAGTTTCCGTACAACAGTCTCCAAGGCGTTCAGCTCGTAAGCATGAAGCTGCTTTGGGAATTCCCGATAGAAGTGTTCGAAGAATTTTACACAACTCACTCCAAATGCATCCGTACAAGATGATGGTAGTGCAGGAATTAAGCGCCAGAGATTTTGAAACCCGCACAAATTTATGCCGGGATATTCTTCAAAACATTCTCAGAGGCGCTGTGTTCATGTCTAGTGATGAATCTCATTTTCACTTTCTCGGGTACCGTAAATAAGCAAAATTTCCCTTATTGGTCAGCAAATAGTCCACAGGAACTTCATGAGCGACCTCTTCACAGTCCAAAAGTCACCGTGTGGTGTGCAGTCTCGGGGTTCGGCGTGTGGGATCCTTACTTTCTCGAAGAAGATGGAATAACGGTAACAGTCAACGGAGATCGATATTTTGATATGCTTAACAATTTCCTGCGTCCAAAAGTGAACGAGTTGAACAACGATCAAAGAGAACATCTTTGGTTCCAGCAGGATGGTGCTACATCGCACACAACGCGTCGTTCACTAAATCTTCTTCAAGAGATGTTCCTAAACAAAGTGGTGTCTTTACGGGGTGATCTTGGCTGTCGCCTTGCGATTTTTTTCTATGGGGTTACTTGTTATAGTTTTTAGACATCGTCCGCGGACTTTGGAAGAATTAAAGGCAGCCATAAGAGTGCAACGACAATAATGGCCGTCAATTAAAAGACATCATTTTAAAAAAAAACCGTTCCAAAAATAATTTAAAAAAATGTTTGCTTTATGTAGTTTGGTTTATATTAATGTCCCAAATAGTACCTATCGTTTTGCCGCACCCTGTGCAGAAGTTATAAAAATATTATATAACTCATGCGTCAGGTCTATGTTGGAGTATGCATCAGTAGTTTGGTCTCCTGGGTACAATTGTCATAATTAATAATAATTAATAGGCTGGAAGAATTGAGCGTAAGTTTTTGAAGTATGTATTGTATAAGTTAAACGGAGTATATCCCCCACAAGGCTGTTCGCTTACAATATTATTAAATAGATTTCGTTTCCTTAGTGATCGCCATGGTTACCATTATTTAATCACTTTACCTAAAATTTTAAATATTTTGTTTGATTACTCTGACCTATTATATGGACCAAATTTTCTGATTCCCTGTAACTCTAGACATAGTAACACATTCTTTCTGCTCACACCCAGAAATAATATTTCCACTTATTCCCTCAATGTGCTCCACATACAATGCTCGACCCGATTTGAACATATTTTCGCAATCTATTACTAAGGTTCCCCATAGAAGGTTTCTCATTTTCTTGAGTTAATGTTTATGTTAGGCTAGACTTTAGGTTCGTTATATCGTCATTACTTGCAATGCCTCTGTAACTATTTAATACTTTGTACTACAACTTACCTGTTAGTTGAGCTTCATTTATCTCCACGTTAAATCGATCGAAGTATCAAACAACAGCTATGCGACTCTTATTTTATTAAATTTTAATCAATGTGGTATAGAGCACGTGGTCACATGTCGGCATAGTCAAGCATCCCACAAGCTTATAGAACTCGATTTGCTTAATATATCCAATAAAGGAAAGTAACATTCTAGTCTGTGATTTTAGAATAATACCAAGGAATATACAGAGTGAGAGAGGCTGATTTAGTTCTAACTAAATAAAATTTAGTTAGAAGTCAAGCTCTGAAGAAGCCAACAGGATGATTAGCGAAACGTCAGCAATTTCGACTAAGCAAAAACCGACGCAGGAGGAATCCAGAAGTTTTGTAAAAAGCAATCATCATTAATATTGTTATTAAGCGTGTGCAAGTCACGATTTTTCGATGCACATTATGGATGGAAAAATTATCCAGTTCTATACCTAAATTTCTGCAGTGCCGCTACCAATCCTTGCAACGGAAGACTTAGAAACATTGCGTTCCAAGTTGTGCTTTTTTGAGAATGCTTTTAGGCTTTTTGTTTCTGGATGCTCCTCTCGTTATGAATCACCCTATAGATACCTAATCAGTGCTCATTTTCCTACTGTAAGATTTTACATGTAGCGTTCCATTGACTTTTTCATATTACGGATTGTCTATGGAATTAAATGTATAACCGTACTAACAAACGTTAACAAAACCTGTTTTGTTATATAATAAGAAGTTATTTATTTCTATGGCCCAGATGCAAACATTATCATCAAACTTACCTGCACAAATTCAAGGACATTGGCGTCTAAATATATCGGGAAAACATTGAACATTGGACTAAACATCGAAAAGCATGCAAAAGCATTTAAGAGATGTTCAACTACCTGGTACGATCCTGACGTTTTTCAAATCCTTCAATTCCTTAACAGCTCGCAATTCCTCTAGACTTCCTTTCACTCCTTAGCCAGTTTGAAAGAAAAAAAAATTAATCTGTTTAAATACATACGGCAAATGATATATTTCGCTTCAAAAAACTAACGGAAGGTTTCATGGAAGAATAAAATCAGATAACATCGTAGGCACGCAATAATGCAAGTTAAAACATTTTCTTGCTTTCTTCCAATTAAGGTAAGAGGACGAGATTTTCATTTAATTCGTTGTTTTAAGAGTCCTCGGCTATCTCAAATCTGATTTGAATGCAAATTACAGATCGAACTGATTTACGGTTTAATTTAAAAGAAAATTGAAAATTTGCTCGCGCTGCAGACGCTACGAGCGGTTGCTTGGATGTGATATTTTTAACAACATTCGAATTTGCCAGATTTTCATTATTGTGAAAACAAAATTTTCCAACGCAGATGTTGTGAGTCAATATAGAGATAACAAATCCGAAGTTGCAACACAAAGTCTTCTATAATAATAAGAATGAAATATTAACGACTATTGAAAGAAGTGTGCAATGTATAAATCGTGAATGTTTTAGTTTATTTTATTTTAATTATTCTAAAATATTTGTTTTAAACTTTTACATGAAGATGTACACTACTTATCTATTTATCTATGTAAAAACTTGAAACCCCTTTTTAGTACAAAACTATTTCTTTGAAATTTAAATCCTTCTTAAAATGTTCTTTCTTTGAGTATTTTAAAAGGACCATTGCTATATTTACTTATTTACTTATTTACTTAGACCCTCTTCTCCTAATTCACATTTTAGCGACCTAACTGTAACTTTCTTCTTCAAATAGTTCTTCCAAGATATCTACCATCCGATAATATAACATATTTTTCCTAAATAATTTGTAGATTATTTGAAATGGGCGTATTGGTCCCACAGTCTTTCACATTTCTGGCAATTTTTCCACAAAAAATAAATTTGGTCCAAACTGATAAGTTCCGAATATTAAAATAACTTTAATGCATCCGTTTCAGCAAAAAAACGAAAAGAAACGTGCTTATCGGTTTAAATTCGACAAATGCGCTCACAATGGGAATGACGTCAGCGCCTGTATAGAAATACTTTACTTTACCAGCTAGCAGGCGCACAAGGAGGCACACATTTTATTTTGCATTAAATGCTTTATGAATATGCAGTATGCATCAGTTTTACTTAGTTATATAATATGTAGCTTAGTGCAATGAATAGTTGTAATATTAGTTTCAATTATTAATTCTAACTTCAAAATATACATTCCTTTTTTTCAATAGTAAAGCCACAAAATTTATATTTTCTTTACGATACACATGTAGCTTGTTTTCTAAAAAGAGGAAACATGGCATTATTTTGGTTTATAATTATTTTAAATTTAAAAAGTGTTTTTTTTATGAATTGTGATAATTATAATGCGAATATAATATTTCCAAAATTTTGAATTGAAGTTTTTTTTTAATATTTGTACACAACTATTTACATTTTTAAAAAGCTAAAAACAAGCTGAATAGGACTTTTAAACATATATCGGGGTTCTATCGAAAAGTTATATAAGTAGCAATTTTCTACTTTTCAATGAGTTGAAAGATAAAGATAGATAAAAAGTAGCGTGGTGTTGTGAAAACCGCATGGCTCTCAGTTTGCTAATAACGGAGATGAGATTGCTTTTACAACCAAAATTAGATACATTAGATACAATTAGATATTATGCTGACATGAAACGATGATTTATTTAGACCCTCACTAGTTAGCAACGCTTCCTTTTAGGTTTATTTTGCAGAATTTATATAATTATAAATCCATTAAATGCTAATATTTATAGATCTACAAGTTTTTCAAATAGGCAACCTTATACAAAGTCATCCTTTTTTAAAATATTAAATACGCTAAAATTATAAAAACCTTCCATTTGAAAAAAATAAGTTAGCAATTTCTTTATTTTAATTGTAATGTTACATTTTGGTAGTCCTGCAGTTATTTATTACAAGTTGTGAGATAACGTATCATACTAATAATAAACGGGCCAGACGGTATAGTAGCACACGAGCGGTGATTAGTGCAAAATTGCCAATAAGTTTGGAGAAAATGGATTTAGGGCTTTGTCTATTGTAGATTCAATATAAGACACTTCATTTTGGCTTCACGTCTAGCCGATCGCCAATAAATAATTTTTGCTAACAGGCGATTTTACGTTTTCCTTTTCGAAAGACACAAATCAAGAAATTCTCCCCAAAAGTTAGTCCGTAAAATCCAGGGACTTTATGATATACGGTCTCGCGACACAAAAGGCTTTCTCGCAATATAACATCTTATCTAAGCTTCTGACAGAGCAGAAATTTATATATGTATTCAAAAATCTGCAACGCGTCGGTGTGAAATAAAAATGGCCACCGAACTGGTAACCGTTTCGAGCGATTTCCCGGCTATTCAATTTGGAAATTTACTTTTTTAAGATTCCAGCAAATATTTTTTTCAGTGGAAATAAATTGGTTCGGTTCGTGGAATTTCGTGAAATGAGGCTTCAAAAGTATTACAAAACTTTATCGATCTTCTCGTAGAATTGAAAATGTGTCATTCGTTTTCTAGTATTTGAATCAAAAAAGTTAAAATGGAAAATTAATTTAAATCTTATCTATATTTTTTTAATTTTAAGTTTTTGTTTATTTATTTTTAATTATAGTTCAGCTGGATGGCAACTCTTATTTTTTTAAATTTTTAATTTATTTTAATTTAATTTTTAATGTTTGTTTAATTTCATATTTCATGATGATCATGATAAATCATGATTTTCAAGTTCACGCTAAATTGTTTTCTGTAAATTTAGATACTTATCAAGTAGAGCCCTATTAGGGGCATATTAGACAAGCCTTTGCTGAGTCGTTCTCTCGTTAATACGACTTAAATAATAATTTCACTCTTTCAAATTGAACGTAAGCCATGGCCGATCAAATCTAAAACTAAAACGAATTTCGACGTAATCAAATTTTCGCCAGCGCGGCGACCCAACAGCTACCACCGTCTTAGGACCAAAGAATGCGAGATTATTGACCTATTTCATAAATATTAAACGGAAAAAGTTGCTGCCGGAGAACCGAGTTTCCGGCTTTGCAGTTACCTACACAAATGCATTTCGTTGTCCAATGTCCTCGGGTCGAACAGGTCGCGGACTTTTGTTTAATGTGAAAAGTGCAAGAAAAAGGCAGACGATTCAATCGCGCGAGATAGGTTTTATCAGTGTTGCTTTCGGCAACTGAATTATTAAATTTTCATTACTAGTCCGGTCAAAACAGACATTTCAAATAAAAATTCCTACAGAGATAGCTCACAGGAATGGTGATTCTTAGGAAAAAAACTATAAAAATCAAAATAAATAAGAACTAAAAGTTCAGATTTTCACGAAATTGTATATTTTTACATGGCAATTGTTTCGACAACACCGTGTCTTTATCAAATGTTGTCGAAACAATTGTCACGTAAAAATATATAATTTCGTGAAAATCTGAACTTCTATTTCTTATTTATTTTGACAAATGGATTTTCATCCAGTAAAAGCCACCTCAGTTCAATTTTTTAAAAAACTATATAAACCATTTTGTAGATAATTTTATAGTATACAATTTATGTCTGAGATATTTTTTAATAAGGCCTGCCGTTTTCGAGCAAAAAAAAAACGAAAATTTCGATTTTTAATAGATAGTTGGTTTCTTTTGGCACTTTATTTCTAGCTATGTATCCACCAAAATTCAACCCTATCCGAATTTTTTACTATTGTCTGTCTAATACGGATTTCATTAATATACTACCAGTTATTATGGGCAAATATTATATGAAAAAGAAATGCAGTTATAAAAATTTATTCCTAAAAAATAAATTTATTGTTTTGTAATATTTTGTTCTTACACAAAAATGGAACATATTTTAAGTAATTTCTAACAAGAATCGACGGCTTATTTGAATGGAGTTTCAATAAAAATATAGTGTAATGTGTTTGAAAATAAAAAATTGCATGGTTGTGTTGAGCAAGTCTTTTAAAGATTCCTCAGCCAAAAATACTGTTAGTTCTGAAACATCGGCTGCAGTGGTTGCGTTGATTCAAGATAGCAGACACTAACCAAAATTCAGCCCTATCCGAATTTTTTTACTATTGTTCTGTCTAATACGGATTTCATTAAAATACTACCAGTTATTATGGGCAAATATTATATGAAAAAGAAATGCAGTTATAAAAATTTATTCCTAAAAAATTAATCTATTGTTTTGTAATATTTTGTTCTTACACAAAAATGAAACATATTTTAAGTAATTTCTAACAAGAATCGACGGCTTATTTGAATGGAGTTTCAATAAAAATATAGTGTAATGTGAAAATAAAAAATTGCATGGTTAGCGGTGGTCTTTTTTTATGACAAATTTAACGGATCTTTGTTAAAGTCTTGTGCTGAGCAAGTCTTTTAAAGATTTCTCAGCCAAAAATACTGTTAGTTCTGAAACATCGGCTGCAGTGGTTGCGTTGATTCGAGACAGCAGACACTAGGTATCCACCAAAATTCAACCCTATCCGAATTTTTTACTATTGTTCTGTCTAATAAGGATTTCATTAATATACTACCAGTTATTATGGGCAAATATTATATGAAAAATAAATGCAGTTACAAAAATTTATACCTAAAAAATAAATTTATTGTTTTGTAATATTTTGTTCTTACACAAAAATCAACAAGAATCGACGGCTTATTTGAATGGAGCTTCAATAAAAATATAGTGCAATGTGTGTGAAAATAAAAAATTGCATGGTTGTGTTGAGCAAGTCTTTTAAAGATTCCTCAGCCAAAAATACTGTTAGTTCTGAAACATCGGCTGCAGTGGTTGCGTTGATTCAAGACAGCAGACACTAGTGATCAACCAAAATTCAGCCCTATCCGAATTTTTTTACTATTGTTCTGTCTAATACGGATTTCATTAAAATACTACCAGTTATTATGGGCAAATATTATATGAAAAAGAAATGCAATTATAAAAATTTATTCCTAAAAAATTAATCTATTGTTTTGTAATATTTTGTTCTTACACAAAAATGGAACATATTTTAAGTAATTTCTAACAAGAATCGACGGCTTATTTGAATGGAGTTTCAATAAAAATATAGTGTAATGTGAAAATAAAAAATTGCATGGTTAGCGGTGGTCTTTTTTTATAACAAATTTAACGGATCTTTGTTAAAGTCTTGTGCTGAGCAAGTCTTTTAAAGATTCCTCAGCCAAAAATACTGTTAGTTCTGAAACATCGGCTGCAGTGGTTGCGTTGATTCGAGACAGCAGACACTAGTGATCAACCAAAATTCAGCCCTATCCGAATTTTTTTACTATTGTTCTGTCTAATACGGATTTCATTAATATACTACCAGTTATTATGGGCAAATATTATATGAAAAAGAAATGCAGTTACAAAAATGTATACCTAAAAAATAAATGTATTGTTTTGTAATATTTTGTTCTTACACAAAAATGGAACATATTTTAAGTAATTTCTAACAAGAATCGACGGCTTATTTGAATGGAGTTTCAATAAAAATATAGTGTAATGTGTGCGAAAATAAAAAATTGCATGGTTAGCGGTGGTCTTTTTTTATGACAAATTTAACGGATCTTTGTTAAAGTCTTATGCTGAGCAAGTCTTTTAAAGATTTCTCAGCCAAAAATACTGTTAGTTCTGAAACATCGGCTGCAGTGGTTGCGTTGATTCAAGACAGCAAACACTAGCGATCTGTTGCTTCATAAATCACCCATCTTTATAGACGGTTTTTGGAAACTGAAAGTTACACCAGCTGACTCAAACTGGTCCCCAAAGAAGAACTCACGCTTGTCGTAAGCTCCCAATGTGGTTTACCTATGCTGTTGGCTGCAATTTCTCTGCACCTCGTTACAACAGGGTCGTTAACTGTTGTTAGGTACGTTGAAGGAATTCTGGGAGATTTTGTTGTTTCTTGTGTTGATTGTATTGGATGAAGATGTTTTTATTTGGATGAGTGATAATTGCAGTAAGCACACCGCAAGAAATACTCAACAATAATGAAGCAATGTGCACATTCCTGTCTTGACTAGTGTTAAGTTCAGATGTGAACCCAATTCAACATATTTGGGTCATGCTTGGACGAAGAATATGACGTTGTGCTTCTAATCCTTTAACTTTAAATAAATTAGAACAAGGAGGAATGAGAATTTATCTCTTAAATTTCCCATCGGGTTTTACGCCAGATAACAATTAGGGCAGGTTTTAGGTTTTGTTAGGGATACGCCTCAATTTTCGTTAATTTAAATTTCACATTAACACAATATAAATTTGGTTTTTTTGTGCTGTTGTAACAGAAGAGTTTTCTATTTCAGATATACGATAGTTGTTGTTAAATATCACTTAAAACATGTTGTTTCGTTTCTTTGTAAATTATTAAAACAATAAAATATCACAAAACATTAAATCTCCTTTTTATGTATACAAATTTCAAGTACGCAGTTCATAGTGCCGGTGCGCGTAGTGTATTTGTCTTAAGGAATATAACTCAACAGGAAAAGCTGAGTTCTTGCAAAAAAGACCTAAAATGCTTCTTAAACCCTTCACATGGAGTATCAGACGATTGATGCGAAAATATTGTACATTTCATATATCCTTCACAAATAACAAAATAATAAAGAAGAGAAATAACAATGATGTTTGTTTTTAGGGTAGGACAATCTATTTACAGAGAAAAAAAAAAGAGGAAAGGACATCATTACGTTACCTATATTTCTTTTCGAAAAATAGAATACAAAATTCAAATAAACCAAATCTAATCTAAATCTGTAAACTTTCACAGCATAAATTATTTAGTTGTTTCAAAGGAAATTAAAATATTTCGCTAGGAAAACCAACTCAATCAGAGGAAAACATTCTAATCCGTTGACAAAGAAATACACAAATATTGTAAACATTCCAGACGAGTTAAGAGCTCTAAGAGGATAATGGGCATAAAAAATTTATCCGAGATAAATTTATTAAATTGTATTACTTGGGTTACTTGGGATTAACGGATTTTAAGCCACAAAATATGAAATGCAAATGCATGTAGTTTTCGAAAGGTTTTCCAGAAGCGGTAACGCAGTGCCTGATTTATAATTTTCAAAAGTAACTAACCAGTTTTTGTTAGTTTTGGGTCCGATTACCTGCATAATATTAAACTTTACAGAATAATATAAAAGTCGCTTGAGTTGTAGCGACCTACGTCCTTCCCTACACTGCACCTCTGTTGCTGCAGTTGAGAAGCGTAATCTGTACACGGTGGCTTTTGTTCTTCGTCGATTTCTGTGTATTGGGTGCGTGCAAAAAATTATCATGTTTTGTAAATCGGTTTGATAAACTTTAAATATGTCCTCGCTTTGCTGCAGCGTCGATGATGGTTCGAATTTACTTTTTAATTGAATTCAAGGCCACCATTTTTCCAAATCGTCTTTAAAAACCGGAGCAAAAGCGAACTGTTTGGGCTGCGAATTTCAAAATGTCGATTTCTAGTTGTGTCAGGTTTACTTTTTATTGAGCACAAAGTGCTAATGTCAAAAATTAGCTTTAAAACTTCGAAGTTAATCGATTAGTAGTAATATATATAAATATTTGAGGCTACAAACAGGATAATCTGACGGACGCTCTTCGCATTTCTCTGACATTTAAAGAAAATTCAAAATTTGACTATAAAAACCACTTAACTTTAGACACCACTATGTCACCACTAGAATATTAATGATTTCTAAGGAACAAAGGAATGACATATGGGAGAAAATTAATTTCTGGCAAGTACTACACTTATAAGAAATAAGGGTGATTTATACCTCTGGCTAGACAGAGTTAAGCAAATTTGAGTGTCCTTTTATTTTTGTGTGGCCAATAATTGTCCGTTTTGCGAATAAAAACCCATATTTGTCCCATACTTCATCGGAGCGAGCGGGATTTCCTATTGGTTACGACACATATTACGACCTTCGCACTATTCGGTCGCTCTATTGTTTAGTTTCCGGGATAATGGGGAATACGAAGCGGTGCATCGGGCATTTCACGTCGATGAATATATAAACTTGACGGGGGCAACGCCTCACGTCAGTCTGAATAATTAAATGGGAATTGATTTTCCGGGTGAGAAGCAATAGGATATTGACGGCGGAGGTTTTCCAACGTGTAGATTAGCCAAGTATTCTTTTACGAGCAATTAGTTGTCGTTTCTCTTTGATGGCTATGATGGTCTGGGCAACTAAATACTAGCCTAGGTATAGGGATTTTCTTTGGGTAATTTCGGGCTTGTCCCACCAGGGTGAGATCGCTATTATTAATAACTCCAAAAATTTTAAATCTACGTCACTGTTACTTTAACCACCTGTTTTATCGATGTCGTAGATATCGTTTCAAATTTTCCTTACATTTTTGTGCAATAAATAAGTTTATCCCTAAAAACATTATTTAACGGGCGTGAGAAACATTTAACGCTTATAACAAAATTTGATTTTTTGATTTGGACGTAACTGTTGATAATTTTAATTTTATGGAATTTGCGATTATGTTGACGTACTTTCGGCTATATTAAGAAAAAAGAAAGAATTAAAAAAAAAGTGAGTTGTTGATAATAGTGATAAAATGTTATCACGATGATTGACTGCAATACTAGAGGCTATGAAAATATTTAAAGATATATGACCTGTGTGGCCAAATATAATTTAAAAAAAAAACATGGTTTAATTAACAAAAAATATACATATGTCAGGTAACCCGTGGTATGCGGTAGAGTGGAGAAATTTTTTGTTTTAAGCTTGTTTTTAAGCATTGCTGCAGTTAAGGTGAGGGTCAATAAAATTCTTAAAGTAGTATCAATGTCAAGACAAGTTATGGATTTAAGTACTCGAACTTTCTTTCTCTAAGGGAAGCAGTATTAATATTATTATAGTTTTATGAATGAATCCTATTTCTGATTTGCCGTTTCTTTAATTACAAATAAGTATCAAGTCACATTGTATCCTTTTCTATCATATTCCAATAAAAATACATCTGCACAAATTTGTATTAAATATTTAGATTTAAATTTCACAGTTGATTGAACAACATACCTACTGAAAACTTTGTTATTTTTATTAACTAAAAAAAAAGAAGATTTCACTTATATTTTGGGAAAACTAATTATTGTATAGCTAGCATCAACATTTAGAAAACCATATTTACCTAGTTACTCTTGTTAAATGAGTAATTTTTTAACTTGAAAATTGCTCTGCTGTAAAACTTTAAAAACGAGACTTAATACTGTCTTTAATCCAAACTCAAAGCAATCTCTGCAGATTAGACTCAATGAATTAAATCTCAGCTGACCGATACTTTGATCTGTGGTTAAAAAAATACTTTTCTTACAGATCTTGTTTAGGTTCGTTCACATTTTCGTATTAAAAATGTCGTTTTTTAAATCAATCTCGATGAATTTGCGTAGTATAAAACAATCTACTATACTAAAGAACCCCATGAAAATACAATTAACATAATACAAAAATTTCATAAATAAAATATCCTAGCCTCCTCCCAGTCTGAAATTCCTCGTAGCTCAAAACATTGAAAATGATACACACTTTACGGATTTTTACCATTTTTATAATTAAAAATGAAATACAATTTAAAAAATAAACAAGTTGTCCTCTTAATTTCACCATAATTTCCAGGTTGGTCACTTTTGAGATGTTTAAGAGACTTTCAGGTCAGATGGAATGGGGTGACGTGTTTGTGTAAATATTAGAGCGCGTTTCTTTTTTTTTTGCTAAAAGTGACGTACTTAAGTTGTTTTATTATTCGAAGCATATTATTCTTCATTCAGAAGTAATTAGAACAAAATTAATTTGGAAATAAAAAATGTTATGCTTATTTCAGAAATATACGTTTAATAATTAGTCAAATAAACGTTTGTCCTAACTTGAGCCGAATTTCCCCGATCATTCATTTTTGCAGACTCCAGTGATTGATGAATGGAAACCCAAAAAAAATTATCTCACAGAACGAACAATTACGAATTAAAAATAAAACACTTTCTTTCTATTCGAGAGGTCGTCCGTTAGGGGGGTAATTAATGAACACGGTGGCCCGAGGTCGGGACCGTCTGGCGAGATTCTCGCAAAGCCCGGCCGGTGTTTTTCCGCCGTTACGCCGAGGACTGCATTTTCTCATTAATAATAACGCGTTGAAATGCTAAGTGCCATGAAATCTTTAAAAGGGCGCCTTTAAATAAACGTCCTTTCATAATTCGGACTCCCAAACACTTTGGGTTTAACGAAGCGAAAAATGGAAAGCAAAAAAGACAAAAACGGAAAGGCCTAGGCGCCCTATTTTTGAAACGCTAAAAGTTGAGACGATGAAAATGGTAATGAAAATTTAAACGATTCAGAGGAACTTTTCCTTTGGCGTGGTATAGAGCACGATAACCGAGCCTTTTGTTTTTCACAGTTGGAGGTTAGGAGTGTAAAAGTTAGGATATACATTCCGTGCAGCACAATGCGACTTATGGAACGCTCCATTATTATTGAAGAAAGATGCCATTCGCACATTACTACCTACTTTTTTGAACCTCTTGAAATATCTTTCGTGATATCTAAACACTTTTTGATGGCAACACATTACAAGAAATAATATCGAGCATTGAAAATTGGAATTCACGGCTTTGTTTCTTGAGGATGTCATCTGAATCAAAATCTTAAATACAGATATGATACGTCAAACGAAGTTTCTCTCTCGCCATCCTTTAACTACCAAAATTATTATCTTTTTAATTTTTGGTAATCGCTTTTTAATACTTTGTGTTTTGACATTGCTATAATGAAAGTATATTATGCAAAAAGTTTTATAAACGACATTAACGTTTTTTATACTAAACTTATGACCATTAGTTTTTGGGTATCAACCCTTCAGTCTTGCCGAAAACATCCGATCTCTCCCAAGAGACTGAAGTACCGGCAATGCCCGAAGTGACTAGCGAAACTAACGTCTTAAAATGACACTTGGCGCACTTAAAATTGGTTACTTTAGACTAAGCAGTAGAAAGAACAGTTTCTTCATAATGAATTGTAATTTTAATCGTTAATATATCATATTTATGTGATAAGGATATCAATAAAAGCAACTAAAATATGTCTGATCATTAGGTCTGGATTTAAGATTCTGATCCTGCTGATGGTCCTGAAATAACAACAATTTTAATTAACTTTTCAAATGCGCCATTTTGTTTCTGTTAAAATAAGGCATTAAAAAAATTATTAAATTCTGCTAGTTTTCAATTTTTTGTCGTAGTTTAGAAATTTCAGATGTTATTCAATATCTTATTATACCTATCACAAAAAACGACAGCTACATAAGATATGGTTTTCATGACCTATTCTCCTAAAATCCAGATTTTTCGACATCGAACGTAATATTAAATTCAATCTATATTGATCTATTTCTTATAGGCAGAAAGTGTAGCTTTTTAGGGCGACTATTTTGGCTGCAAAATCTTTTAATATTCAGGTAATTTAAAGATATAACCCATGAAAAGTTAATGAATGAGTCCAACTTGGAATTGCCTGAAGCAAAATGAAGAATATCGGTTTGATTTTAATAAAGGAGTCAAAACTAACATTTGAATATGCAAATTAATTAATTTATTCGGAGTAATTGTAGCGGAGGTTTTTTAACCTAAGATTTTTTAACAAAACAACTTTACTACAGGGTGTTCGGAAACTTCGACTAAAGATTCAACGTGGTAAAATAATAGTAGTAAGTCATGTAACAAAAATTCGAAATCGTAATATTTCCTGAGTCATAACTTTTCAAAATTCATTTTTTTAAATTTTATTTTTAACACAGTGGGCTCAACGGAACAAGCTGGTATTTTACACACAGTCCTAATTTAGTAAAAGTCATTGTTACAAAATAAAAGTGTTTCAGAAAACTGTCAGTAGAGGGCGCTTTACCTAGAACATTTTTTTAAATTTTCATTGTAGTTTATAGAACAGATTGCCTTAAGCAGAATCACAAATCCTCAAAAATTGCTACTCTTGTTTAAGTAGGTAAGTGTTATCGTTTAGCCACAAATCGGTAAAATTTGAGCCGAGAATAAAAAGTCGATTTGTGGTTAAATGATAATAACGCTTATCGACTTGAAACAAGAGTAACAATTTTTGTGGATTTGTGATTCTGCTTCAGGCAATCTGTCCTGTTTTTCAATATGAATCTAAATAAATAAAATACAGTGAAAACAAAAAAAAAATGTTCTAGGTAAACTGCCCTCTAGTGACATATTTCTGAAACACTTTTATTTTGTAACGATGACTTTACTAAATCAAGGCTGGTATAGCTCAGGCAAGCTATAACTCGGAAAATATTACGACTTCGAATTTTTGTTACATAACTTACTACTATTATTTTACCACGTTGAATCTTTCCTCGAAGTTTCCGAACTCAATTTCCGAACACCCCTTATAAAAAAAAATAATCTTACCATTTACATACGATATCATACATATTATTAAATATGTATTTTAAAAAATTAATTTTGACACACTGAAGTGACCACATACGTATTTTTGCGGCGGCAGATGCATAAATTAAAGCCAAAAAGCGAATATATATTTGCTAAATTCTCACCGGGTCTAGAATTAAACATTGGTTCTCCATAAGCTGGAGCACCGGGTTCACCTTTTGGTCCGGTTATTGACAAACCGGGCATACCAGGTGGTCCCGGTGGACCGGGAGGTCCTGGTACAGGAATGTATCTTAATGCGTCATCGGATGAACGCGAATTCGGTATTCCCGGAGTACCCGGTATACCGTCTTTGCCGGGGATACCATCGGTGCCGCGTTCACCTTTATCTCCTTTTTCACCTTTCTGTTCCTGCAACAAGCATGAACGAATTGCAAAATATTTTTACCAACTCTCATTCTCTCTCTATATATCCGAATTTGAAATTAAATAACAACGACAGCAGTCTAACTAATTATCTCAAATGGGGAGCGCCGAATGAAAACTGACTGACGATTTACTTCGTATCATCATCAATTTACTTCTCTTTGGAAGTAATTTGCTTGGTCGCCATTTTATTAATATTAATGAAACGTCGCTCGTATTTATTGTCCACAAATGCATTTGCAACGTTAAGGAAGAAAAACCGAAGTCGCGGAGTCAATTTTGTGTTTCTCCAATTAGGTATTTCTATTTATATTGCCTTTATGTCGCAATGAGAAATCAACAAAAAATTCATGAACTCGAACGAATGCAAATTTAATTGAAAGAGGGCAAAAATAAGAGCTTTTTTGCTGGCGAATATTAATAAAACAAGCAATCACGTTGCCGCAAATCGAAAGAAACTTTGAGAAAACAAACCCTCTTAAGGTTTCGGCGTCTAGACGCCGCTTTTGGACGTCGAAAGATTAAAAAACTTTTACCCAAATTAAATTGACAAAATACACGCGCTAGATGTGCAAAAAACTTACGAAGGTTGTGCTGCTTACCGATCCCGCTCCCCAAGAATCCCCTTTTTCTCCCTTCGGCCCGGCTTGGCCTGGTATACCTGGTGGACCTTGTCTGCCCTGTAATAACATTTTCGGTGATAAGGGTGGGCGCCTTACTTCCGAAAGTTACAAAATTAATACCTTTCCATTCTGAGTCGGCGATTGCATGGAAAGTAGAGAAAAGTACAACGAACAATTTTAAATATTAGAATTATTTTGAAGTACGAAGTATTATATAAAAGATTTTCAATGAATATAAAAAAAACTGCACAGCGCATCTCAACAGATTGTGCATTTTTTTCTATTTCCCTATATATATTTAAGAGTATATACAAAATAAAATAAAATATTGAATTTTTCTTTCACTCAATACGTTTTTGATTCAAGTATATATTAAAAAAAAACTGAAAGAAATAGTAAACTGACTGATTTTATAAGACAAATAATTTTGCTTGTATATGTCCGCTAGAGATAGAAGATGCGTATTGCTTAACGAGGAGCAAGCAACATTGGAAGTCGCTTGCTCTCTATCTCTTCTTAATTATTAGTTACCTCACATTTTAAAACCACAAAAATAACTGATATATTACCATCCATCCCGGAAGACCAATTTCTCCAATTTTTCCTGGGGGTCCTGGCGGTCCTTGCGGACCTGGTCGACCACGACGACCTCGTTTCCCAGAATCACCTTTTTCACCCTGCAAAAAAGAAGAGGCACATAATAGTGCTGTAAAAGTACTATTCGTCAAGGTTGTAGCGATTTTTCGCCAGTACAATGTCTATTTTCGACAAGAAGAATTAGATGCATGGTAGTAGTATTACAAACCTATAAGGCAATTTTATGAATGTCCCCTTATTAGGCTGTATGAGTATATTTGCTAAATAAGTTATCAAAGGAGCATTGGATCATTTCCAATTATTTCAACACATCAAAATTTACATGATTCCACAAACTCCTAATAAACATTATATAAATTTCCTATAAATAATTCGTAATAAATAGAGCTACAAGCCTTATAAAATTGGAAAATCATCATCTCTCGCACCTCAACATAGGCGGTGACAATACAAGAGAATTTCAGCGATCGACTAGATTGTGGCTGTCGTAACGCCGCAGATTGTGGTATATTTCGGCCAAATTCCACCGGGCTAACAAAGGGAATTTATCGTTTAACAGTCCCTCTGGTTTCAATTTACTTCGTTATTAAACGGAATGTATTCGCGTTTAGCCCTGTAACGTACCTAGTCAAGCGTATACCTCGAAGCTGTGACGTTCATTAGGTACTATTATTGGGCTTGAATTTTGAAGTTGATGTGGGGTTTCATATAAGTGGAGATATTGATAGCAACTGTCAAGGGTTCATTAGACAGTGTAAAAGATCTAGCTAGTTTTTGTCAACTAAACTTTTGCATTAAAGTTTCTTCTACTAAATTTTTCAGTCCACATGCCAACTAAAAGTTGCTAAATGACAACACTAATTATACTCACTGCTAAGTACCAGCGCATTTATATTTACTTTTTTATCTAACCATTCGACACTTCTATAGTGTGTTCCTTTACTTCGTCTTTAGATTTTAAGAGATTTTTGCCACTATTTTTTGAATTATTTTTAGTGCATTGGGAATTTGCGAGATTGCCTTAGTAGGTTCCTTAACAACATAAACCTTTGTGGCAATAAAATCATTAGAAACAAGCTTTGTCGGTCTTGAATAAAAATTTATTTTTTCCAGAATAAATCTAGAGAAATTTGTTTCATAAAATAAATCATTCAACAACAAATTTTTTAAGGATTCTAGAGGGACTTATTACATTTGAATTTGTTTTTTGTGACTATTTTTTGAATTGTTTTTAGAGCATAACAGGAACCTTTGCAGCAATGCAATCATGAGAAACGAGAAATTTATTTAATAAAATAAATCATCCAACAACAAATTTTTAAGGGGTTCTAGAGGGACTTATTACTATTGAATTTGTTCAATTCAATGCGAAGTTAAAATTCAAGATAATAAAAGCCACTTTTTGGTTGACTACAAGTTAATAATACGATTTGGCAATTAAACTCAGCTTAGGTAATTATTTTGCTAGGTTAGTTTCAGAAAATTCTCCATTTAGGGTAGGAAAAGTCATATTTTAGTTCATTTCATTTCGGTTCAGTTCGGTTAAAAATTAATTTTTAGGATGTAAATAAAATAGTAGCAAAATTTTGAGGTTCAGAATCGAACTTTACCTTCACTTTAAAGTTGCATTTATTATCAAGACTATAATCTTTTAACTGGCAACTGAAAATAGCTATTTTTAGTATATGATTTCTCTCTCCATGGTGAAGTTCAATAACTTATAGAAAGGACAGTCAAGTTTTACTTATTTATTATTAATATTGTAAAGAAAAATGCCGCTGCTCGCCGTTTTGAATTGAATTTTAATCAATTTCGCCAACGGTTGGTGGCAAAACACTCTTTTCCAAAAAAGAATGTGGAGACTAGAGCTGACAAAGTTGGCGCAAGGCAAAAATTGCCATTCTCGCGGCCAGCGACCGGATCTACCGAATTTGCAATTTACAATGCCGGAACAGTGTCGGCGCGTTGACCCCTCGACACAGAAAATAGTTCAATGGGTAGGGAAAATTAGATTAGGTTTTGACGGGCATGGATACAGCGGGACGGACAAATTTTCGAACCGAAAGCAATTATTCTAGCGGGACATTAAAGGAAAGCCACCCTTGCTGTCATTCACAACCTTGTTGTTCGATTTGCCAGTTTGGGGTTTGATGTTTGATTACGGCGTGGGGGTTAATTTATACGAATTTAAATTTTGATGCGCGTAGATAATGGGATTTTTGATTTAATTGGAAATGATGGTTTAACATATGACATATAACAGGGTGATGATACAATAAGCAAAGAATAATTGACATTTAAAGAAAATAATAATGTTTTAGACAGTTATGGAATAAATTTGCACAAAATAATTTTAGTGAAATCGAATTAAAATGTTTCTGTTGCTAAGGCAGGGAAAATCATCTACATACATTTTATTACACTCCAGACTGATAAAAAATTAAATATCAATTTTCTTTAATATTAAATTAATTGAAGCAAAAATTACTGTTTCCACTGAAAATAAGGAGGTGCTAATGAATTTTGAAAAATTTTGAGCTTTTGTAAAATAAATCAGTAGCTGCGCGAACTCCCACACCCATTCAAACAGTCGCAATTGCCATTTCTAAATTTAAAAATATAGACATAATTTCCGCTTAAGTTTTGATTAATTGATTGATGAATTTTCACAATCAACATTTAACTATAAATTATTGAATAGTTGCTTAAATACTTTTGCAACATTCAACGTCAAACTAACTTAAGCGCTATTTGCATTACGACCTCAACAATCCATCGATTATGTTTGAGTTGTGTCTAATCGGGCAGATATTATTATAGACATGTTTATTATAGACGACATGTTTACTGTAACTGTAACGCCAAATTTCACCGTTAGCGATGTGCGTACATCATTTTTCCCTAATTCGGTTTGAGCAAAATGGGAGTTCCACTTAAGCACTATAAATTTCAATGTGGCGACAAACTTAACCGCGAAACGGGGCGAAATTGGTTGTCCCAGACTTCCACAATGTCGACACTTTAACTGTGACGTAACCTACTTAACTGTCCCCTTTCTCATTTTTAAGGGGTAGTCAGCAGGAACTATGCAAAGCCGCTGTAAAGTTTATGAAATTTTTATTTTGTGTGCATTATTTATGCAAAAATGAAATATTTATACATTTTGTGCTCTTTTACAGTTCAAATAAATGTTTTAAATTAATTTTTTAGAATTTAATTTTCCATAATTTTTTCCATTTAATTAGAAGTTTTGCTTTATGTCGTTTTTTATAATTATCCTGTATTAGTAACTATCGAAATAACTGGCTAGATTTGGTGAAGAAGATCGTACAGATGTTATTTAATTGAAATTTTAGAGGTACCGCATATGCAAGGTTTAGCTGTAGGAATTACTTCTAGGAGAGGAACCGTAAAATACAATAATATATAGAAGGTTCCATTTGAAATAAGCAAGTTTACACTTGAGGGAAGAACCACCTAGAATTTTAGAATTTTTTTTCCATTATTTGCATTTTCTATAATGTTTTAGAACTATCTAGAATTTTTTAGAATTTACTAGAATTTTTTGTGTTTGTTTTTGAACATTTTAGAACTTTTCTGCTATTACAAGGTTAGTAGAGATTTCATAAAAAGCCTTTTGAAAAATGGTAAATGTAGAACATCTGTCATCATCAGCAAATTTATCTATACGTTATTGTAATGCTGACTCTGACTAATGAATAAAAAAGTGCAGAACCCTTTGACGAAAAGAGGGATACTATTGCAAATCTATTAAAATAATTAACCAAAAAATATTACCCTCTGGTTTCTTGGGCCGGTAATAAAAATAACTAAAAAATAACGAGAAACAACAAAGTAAGATCTTAAGAAGAAACACAAAGTGATATGAAGGTTCTGGTGAAGTAGTATAGTCGGATCTAAGCCACTTTTAGCAGGAAAATTACAGCGATCTTCGGGTGTGCTAGTGTTCGGATTATTTAGAAATAAATTCAACCAAAGTTTGTATGTTTAGAATTTTTACTGTGCCAAATTGTCAACCCCTCGCTGACATCCACCCATTCCCGGAATATTATAGTATACAATTTTGAGTTGCTGATTTAGTTGCCGTTTCATCAAGCAGAACGTCCAACTATATCTATCACCTCACGAAGAATTCTTTGTTCGAGTGTAAACTGCCCGACAAAACTATTGCACGCGATCAATTTCGCCGCCGCCGCAAAACACAAACCAACGCAGGTGTGAAGATAACAACGATTTCCCTCGAAAACGTCAATTTCAGGCGGCGCGAGTGCTTCCAGCCCCCACCCGCGCCCCCAACCACGACACGTCGCGATTTTTACCGTTTGACTTCATTTCCGGTTTTCATTCCCGTCCGTTATGAATTTTTCCCGATAGCGCAACGACAGATGCGGCGATTATTTATTTCCGGTTCGAATTAAATTTCCCGGTCAGATGACCTTGTTTTGTTTTTCGTGTGTCGCCAGCGGCGCGCGTGACCCATTTAAATTAAAAAAAGTTTAATAAATCAAGGGCTTTCCTATGTACTCAGTGTGGCTAAAATGGAATTAAAATAGGAATGAATTATTCTCTACTATCGGGTTTTTACGATAGTTTAAAGTGACATCATCGAGAAAAAAAAATTCGCACAGCACAGAGATTTACTTCTTACTATTACAAGTTGGTACCAATTCAAGTAGACCGCTTGTCTCGTTATATGATGCCGAAGAATTTGCGTAAAATTTTATAAATTACACAGATTTCCATTTTTCCAGCTTAAACAGGCTTAAACCATTAGGGCTTGGTTCACAACAATTTGTTATGTTGTTATTTCAATATTTTCCCAATGAAAAGGATGAGGGAGGGCCATTTCTTCAATTCGAACATGAGTGTTTCTAGCCTGGTTGTGTAATTTGTATGCTGGATATTTTGAGAGGCATTAAATATGAGTCTGTCGCTAGTAAACAACTCTTTATTACCAATTAAGGGCAAAAGGGCAAACCTCCGAAAAACCAGGCAAGGATTCCAGTAGTGAATCTGTGAAATTAGCACTTTTCTTATAAAGTACCCCTAATTATCTCACGAATTGTCACTAAGCATTACTTCATTACTGCTGTCACTTCCACCGCAATGATCTTACTTCTATTAAATAAATAACAACAAATAAGTACAGAAAACTTTTCAAATATTCTTTTCATTTATCTGCTTTTGTTTTAGTGTTGTTTTTCTGTTTGTATTTTACCGAACCGGTGAATAATTTGAGGATGAGACAACAAAAGAAAAACTTGTCTGACAGTCATGCAGTAAGAAATATTTTTTGTGAACATCGGAACTTTTCCTTTTTATTTCACTTATTACACGAACTTTTATCATTTAAGTGCCACATCAGTTAGGAAACCATATAGACCTCAAATTTAAGGAAACCATTTAACTGTTTAACGATCTAGAGTGGCAATTGAAATTTTATTGATTTTTATTAATGCAAAATTTTTATTCGTAATCCTAGGTAACTTTATTGCGAGTCACATAATGGGAAATTTCTGTTCAATTTTTCTCTCGTGGTTCAACGGGACATTAGCAACAAATAAATAAATAAAATAGGAAAATTATTCGAATATATTAATTTAATAAAAATTAATTTAATAACAATAATAAACAAATTTTGCAAAAACAAAAGTGGGTTCTATACTGATAATAAAACGCTGTCCTAATTTTACGATACGATACGATACGAGCGTTGCATTTATCGATGTGAGGCGGACCCCTTAAAATTGCAGTGGTATCAACATACAGGCAAATGTCAATACTAAAAAATTTAAACCGCTATATATTCGCGGTCGATTAAACCCATTTCACATAAAACTCGGTGTCCGTCTTACCTATTTTCTGCTTACCTTTAAAGTAATTATTTTTTCTGTTCCGTCCGCCATTATAATAGCACCAGGCGGTCCTCTTTCGCCTTTTTCGCCTTTGGAACCCGGAGGTCCCACGGGACCCACCGCTCCGTCCACTCCAGGTTCGCCTTTTTTTCCGGTGGTTCCAACTGAACCTGGTAACCCTGTAGCACCGGGTGTGCCAGGTTCACCATCGACGCCTCTATCACCTGAAACAAATGAACATAATTTGAACCATTTCTAAATTGTCGCTAAATCTTGTGACGAGATAATTGAATGGGCTGAACCCGGTTCTGTCTTCGTTCCAGGAACTTCTGGTAGAAGTTCTATAAAAACGAAGCGCCGCTGCTTGGTCAGTCAGTGGAAAACTAAAGATATTGAGCGCGCAAATATAAATAACGAACTGATAATAAATAGACGTTGTTAGTGACTTTGTTATTTTGGACGAAATACATTTTAAGCGTTAATTTTAATTTAGCGTTTGACGAACCCGAAAGATTTTAGTCCATTTTAGAACGTATTCCAGCTGATCTCAGCTATTGAAATACTGTTTTGAAAACTGAAGGGCAGTTGGTTTTTGAAGTTTTTCACATCATTCTTGAGCACATTACATATTATATTCTTGGGCAATAACAAGGATATTTGTTTTGGACTATCACTTGTTTACTTAATATGGAATAACATTTACGAAATACGTTTTTCTATCGAACAGAAGTGAAATACAAGCGGTAAATATCATAATTTATTTAATGCCTTGGTTTCCAGTATATCGTAGTTAAACAAACAATATCATCATTAATAATTTTCTATCGGTATTGGAAAACGTTCAAAATAAACACGCAATGTTGCGGGAAAAGATGATCTGAAAAATATATTAATTAGTTTGAAGTTTCTTACCAAAGCATGTAGTGCATACTTATTACGCTTAAGACAGTATGTTGGCGCAATCAAAAGGAGGAATTAATATCGTGTCTAACTTAACGTGTTACCTTTAGGGCCCTGAGTTCCAGGCTCTCCCTTGAGTCCTGGCGGACCAGGTATGAAATCGGTACTCCCATCGCTGGATATAGATATCCCAGGCAAACCTGGCGGACCAGGCTCTCCTTTGGGGCCTTCCTTTCCAGTAACCCCAGGGTTTCCAGGAATGCCGTCCAATCCCGGCGCGCCATCATCGCCTGTCAGAAAATATGATAATTTTGGATTTCCTATGCCGCAAAAAAAGCGTACCTTTTGGACCTGGTGGTCCTTTTTCGCCCGGTAATCCCCGATCTCCTCTATCTCCTTTAGGACCCAGATCTCCCTTACTTCCCTTAGCACCCGCCACACCTCTATCGCCTTTCACACCTTGCGGTCCTTGTTTTCCCGGTTCCCCTTTTGCTCCTGGTACTCCAGGTCGAACCATGGAACCACCTAGTGTATCCTTTAATAAAATCGAAATATGAATGAAAGGAAGGATACATATTTAGATCTACGCCAGAAGACATATCAGAAAAAAGAAAAAACCTGCCCGTAGATAATTGCAACTGTATATATATCATGTTTTCATGAGTTAAGTAATTAATTTATTAATCAATTACGAATTAAAAATTAAATTGTAGTTTGACATTTAATCTAATAAATATATGTATATAAAGCATATACATTTATCTGAACAAACGACTAAAATCATGTTTACGTATTTCTATTTTTTCGAACTGTCTTATTTTATGCAGCGCATTCTAACTCTCATAAAATTAAATCGTATCTAAGTAAGCAATTTTATTTTATCAGTTCGCTTTTGGATTGATTACAACACAACAGAGAGTGAAAATCACTTCGACGAATTTAATGTCAAAATTCAAAGAGCTTTCCAACCTCTATCTCGATCATGCTTCAGAATATAAAGATTGATTTAAAATAATTTAACCGTGAAGAGCGTCGGGTCTTTTGCCGGATATTTCGTAATATTTTGACGTCTAGGAAGGCAGATAAAATTTTTTATACCTGCTAGTTAAAATTTATAATTTAAGTTAATTAATAAGCAACAATTCCACACCTATTCAGCTTGAACATGATATTTCATTTTATTTGAAAACACTTTCTAAGGCCCAGCTGTGTTAGGAGTAAATTAACTCGAATTTTATTAACCTATAGTCAAATTTAAAGCAAAGTACAACTCGATATGAGTTGTACAAACCTTAAGCTATCTACAGGAAGCAATGGATCTTACAGCATATTATTTTTCTTAAGCCAGTATTGAAACAGAATTTAAAAAAAATGAGAAGGTTTTAAGCTTTAAAGAATAGCATTCATATAACGTTAATTGTTATGGTATTACTCAACTTAATCTGTGTGAAAATTTATTAGAATTAAAGATTTAGTACCAGGGGTTCAAACTAAGAATGGCTCTCTGCTGTATCTTGGGGGTATTAATGTGAAAAAAAAAAATCTAATTTTTGAAACGATTATATTTGAAAATATCTTCACATAATTGCGACATTTGTTGAAAAGCAATAGGTAACGGTCTTTGGCGTAGTAAGACACGTAAAAGATATATAATTGATTTTTAGTTTAGAAGGCTATAAAATAAATTCTTCTAGCCAGACTTTGGTTAGCTATCTATTTATAGCTTTATACCGTTAGACTTAACAGTATTGGCGTTGTATCCACAACAGCTATTTTGATTAGTTGTTAATAAAAATCATTCTTTTAATTCGAGCTCAAGAACAAAATTCGTGTCGATTAAAAAAAGTTTGCGGATACCGAATGTGCATTTAGAAACACAACATTGTGCCAGAAAATGCGACAAATTAATAGAAGCGAATTCTAAAATCCGACAAAATCCAAATGCTGACGGAATTATTAGCCCTTTCTCGCATTCAGCGACTCCTGGTTTCTGCATTAACGTTTTGTTTGGTGTATATTTTGAATAGCTGAATATTTGTTCGAATGAATGGAATTACGGCATACACGCTACCTCGTTAGGCTTAGGTTGGATTAAATAGTTTCGGTTGCCCGGTTGATAACTTTATGGCGAATACGCGTTACAGCCTTTTCGTGTTCAGATCCAAGTTTACACAACTGCGATATATTATTTTCAGTGAGATATATATTTAATCCGCTGTTTACAAACTTCACACAACATGTACGCATAAATGGGAAAAGTTTTTCTCGAAAACAGGCTATAAGATATATTTTTTCGTAAACGAGATTCCGCGGCAATCGTATTAAATGGAATTTATCAAATTCGAGTCTAATAAATTGCTTTGGTTGATCAGATGTATTTAGTTTTCTACTCTCTCTAAAGTGCAGTGCGGTGCATTTTCCGCTAGGGTTGTGGAATTGACCGGTGAAATTTTTGTATGTCAATTGACCGAAATAATTTTAAAAATGGAACGAAATTTATATTTATTTATTTATATTGTGCGTTACGTCTTCATTGCGTCGTTTTGATAATTAAATCGAATGGACATTTTTATTGGGATTCCCGGAATTGCTAAGTATCGCATTCGGGTAGTCCTTGAAGAGGGTTATGGGTAAATTGGACATCAAAAACGCATAACAATTTATTATAAAATTGTTATTTAAAACATTTTGATCAAATTTGACCAGTCAATTGTCGATCAATTGACCGGCCAATTAAGAAGTGGTCAATTGACCACGGTCATTTGACCAGTCCCAACACTAGGAAAGTGACTAAAACGTCCGGTCCATGAGTCACGAGTTTGGGAGCGATCGCATGTTTTCGGTAGATCTTAGCCATGGCATTTTGAAGTTTGTCGGACGTCACTCAAAAACAGTAACTGCAAATAGAGTTTAAATACTTCGAAAATATTTTACTACAGCAAGAAGTTTAAAATTGGAAACTAGGTGTAGCTAGATGTAGCTCCAAAATTTTATCCTTTTTCAACCAGATAAGAGAATAAGCATGATTGGATTAAGTAGTCAGATACGGCCAAGAACATGAAAATTTCATTTTTAATCATTAAAAGTGAAAACTATGGTTGATGGAAAACCAGCAAAGTACATTTTTATTATTGATCCTGAAGAGTAATAAAAAACAGCACCAACTATCTAGTTCTGAACCTGTAGAAATCTAACGCTCATAGCTTCTAACAAATTTAGTTTTTTTGCTTTTTGACGCATTGTGTAAAATATCAAAATTATCGCCAAATTTGTGCATTTCTGAATTTAGGTGAATGACAAAGTTAGAGAATCCAACCTTATATTTGTATGCGCTCTTTTATGTTAGTTAATGTGTTTTTTAAATGTTCTACCCGTGTATTCAAAATAAATTTAGTTTCATTGTTTTTTAAAAAAATTCCTACGGTGTTTTCAGTTTTAAAAGCAGTCTTGAAACCAAATTTAGCTAGAATTTTTCTTGCTAGGTTCTCCTATGTATGTTCTTGTTTCATGAATTTTGGTATAACTGTTTAATATTAGGCCTTGTAGTCTTTTTTTGTAACTGCACCATCAGTTAAACTTCAACAAGATTAATAAAAATTTTAGAATCTCATATTGCCTTTAAACCTCGATAGGTTATTAGAAATTGACTCGAACTAGTCAACAATGTTAAATACAATGAAATTCCTCCTAATGCAATTCTAGTTTTTTTTTTGAGGCCCAAAATCCATTTTATCGCGTTCCACCGATCGACGTAATAAGCAATAGACAATATTCTTACTCAGTGAAAAGTTAACGCTGTCATAAAATAATATTTATTAGATAGTTTAATAATTCATTTAGACCAAAATTATTTTGAATTTAATGGTCAATTTTATATTGCTAAAGAAGGATTCATTATGGGAAATCGACTTAGTCCACCAGCTGTAGAAATTTTCATGAAAAATTTGAACATATTGTGAGAGATAGTTTTCTTTGATAGTACAGATATGTGGATGATGTTTTTCACTGGAACGGAAAGACAACTACAGTCCTTTTTGAATCATATAAACCCCATACATAATAGTATAAAATTTACCACAGAGAGGGAACTACGTAACTCTTTATTAAAGTTTCTGGACTTAATTAGAACCAAATTGCAGAACAAATTTGATTTCTCGATTTACCATAAACCCTCACACATGGACAAACTCAAGAACATTTTAAAAAAGGAATAGATATTATAAAACAAATAGCTTTTAAGAAGGGATACGGTCTGTTTTTGATAAAGAAGACAATAACTAAAACAGTTTCAAACAGTTCTAAACTCTATCCATCCGATATTAAATTGCGAACCCAAAATTTATAAAGCAATAAAAGACATAGGAGAACCTAGCAGGCAAGTTTCGAAACATATATTTAAATGAAATTAAAACGCCATAGGAAATTTTCTAAAAATTCAAGTCTACAAGTTAAAATGTGGATCATGTCTTAAAATTTATAATGTATGTATAGCGAACATAAAAAAGCGCATAAAAATAAAAGTTTGGATTCTAACCATGCCATTCAATCAAATTCAGAAATGCACAAGTTTGGAGATAATTTTGATATCTTACATAATACAGAAAAAGGGTAAACTGGAAACTATCGAGATATATATATATATATATATATATATATATATATATATATATATATATATATATATATATATATATATATATATATATATATATTCTCACGTATTGATTCACGGATGGAAAAATGTGATGACACTATATTCCGGGATATCATCCGTTCGCTCGTTGAACTCCGACTGGAATCCTGCATCCGACTGGAATCCTGCAAATCTTGCATCCGACTGGAATCCTGCAGACGTTTCGCCAAAATCTCACTTGGCATCTTCAATGCTCGCGCTCCGAAAACAGTATATATATATAGAGTGTTCGAAGTGTTTTCGGAGCGCGAGCATTGAAGATGCCAAGTGAGATTTTGGCGAAACGTCTGCAGGATTCCAGTCGGATGCAAGATTTGCAGGATTCCAGTCGGATGCAGGATTCCAGTCGGAGTTCAACGAGCGAACGGATGATATCCCGGAATATAGTGTCATCATATATATATATATATATATATATATATATATATATATATATATATATATATATATATATATATATATATATGTATATATATATATATATATATATATATATATATATATATATATATATATATATATATATATATATATATATATATATATATATATATATATATATATATATATATATATATATATATATATATATATATATATATATATATATATATATATATATATATATATATATATATATATATATATATAACATTTTTATGTTTTATTATTATTAAAGTCAACGATTCATTCGAAAAATTGGCTGACATGTTTGAAAGGTCGACAACAACACTTACGAATTTCTCAGTATTTCTAAGAAATACTTAACTTTACTACCAAGGGGCGAACAGACAGGACAGTAAAGCTTTAGAAGAAACGTAATCTTTTAAAGCTCGAAGTTATTATATAAATAAAAGAATTTACAGTACTATTACTATAGAGAGAAGCGTCAATAAAGATTTATTATACTTGTAAAAGTCATGACTAATATTATAGATATGAAAATGTTTAACTGCTTGAAAAGATAGGTACGCACATTTCTTTTTTTATCGCTCAAATGGACTCATTAAACTTCTTTTACTATTCGGAAAATATTATTAATACGATTCACGATCATTTTATGATAATGGGACGAAATTTATTTGGTGGCTATCTGCTTCATTAATATGTGTATACTCGAAATATTGGCAATCCGATGATATTTCTTTGAGTCAAATATGTAATAGTCCGAAGATTTTTTAGAGAATACATGAAGTAGGATATTTATTTATGTTTAATTATCAAATGCCAAATGTCCAGTTGATAACGAATAGCATTTTCGGAAATTTTTGTCAGCATTTAGATTTTAATGCCGCTAATTTGGAATAACAATAAGCACATAACGTTTCTGCATGGTAAATAAATATTGTGCCGTTTCTAACAATTATAGTAAAATAAAGCCTTCGCTCATGACTCTAATCACGTAATTCGCTCAGTATTTAATATTCATTTTCCGCTGTGCCGGCTCCGGATCAACTGCAGCGGAAAATTTTAATCACATGGTCCCCAAACTCGGAACGAAGCTGATATCGTTCTCGCAACGGAACATGTAATTATTGCGGCAAATAATAAAGTTTGCAAAGGCAACTTTTGCACTGCAGTGTTTTTGACGAGCGCGACGATATCAGTACCACGTTTATGTACATAAAACAAAAAACACAAATGCAAATTTGGCGGATGGTGAATAAAAGACGCTGGTTAAGGGAATTTTTTTTTGTGTATAATCACTTTACTTGTTTTTAAATGGCGAACGTGACGTCATCCAGATCTTTTATATAAAATGTAATTCTCTGCTTCTATTGGTTCACCAGCTGTGGCACAGAAAGTTTGCTTTTCCCCATTGGGAGCTAAACTTAGGACACTCACAGTGTCACTGTAAAAATTATCACCTGCCTGCTGTAGAAAAGAAATAATTTGTTTGAAAACTGATAGTTTAAATCATCCGCTATATACAAACCAAGTTGATATTTTTATATTGTCAGTTTTATATACATATAACTATAGAATAATTAAGCTCGCATTGACAGTTAGCTACCATACAATATATTAAGTTCGTTCCAAAACAGTTTCCTGTGTTATTCGTGTGTTCGCGTCTTCTGTGAACTCATATTCGCATTCTTTTTGTTTATAAGTTAATGGGAAGTATTGAAGATACCTAATACCGAGTATAGTTTATTTCCTCGATTCGAAGGGAGTAACAATTTTAAGTCGCTCGAACATTTTTCTTATTAAATACGTTTTTACTTTCAAAACAGGAAAACGCATTTCATCTTATGTATTGTTGAAATTTTCGCTTGCTTGACTTGAATAATAAATAATAGTTTCATGAGCTAAGATTATAAATATTTTCAAATCCAAAACCATAGTAATCTAATCTAAATCTAAAAAAAAATCTCAATTGACTCAAAACATGAATAAACACATTGAAACCATAAAACAAAAGGGATTCAGGATCAAATTTGAATAAAGAGCATAGACGATTGAAAGCTGACTAACCTATGAAACATTTCTGTCAATTGTACAAATAATCCGCAGAATTTTTGACCATGTCTCCCAAATATGGTAATTTATTTGTCGATTGCTAACTTGTGCATTGAAAGTCGAATCAAATTATTATTATTATATTATCGCTCGCACTAATATAATAGTAGAGCTCATTTAAGGGTGTAATATATCTTTTTCCATACGGGCTTTATTGAATTTCAAGTTTCATGTTCTAAACAAGCAGCAATAACTTATATTGATCTAATATTTACCTTGAAAGGGCTACGAGTTTTCCAGCTCGGCTAAGGAGGCATGAAAAAAAAGGAATAGCAAATAATCTATATATTATTAATACTCCATGGCATTTTTTATTTAACTAGTTTTTACAAGCACAGTGTGTCCATTTTTTGTTGTTATTGCTCAGTTATTATTAGGGATGTATTTTAAACACATTGTCCCGCCATGACATGATGAAAACCGATACCGTCGTTTTTTGTCTTTTAATATAGAATCTATTCGCTTACTCAAAATTTAGTAAAATATATTATTTTTAAGACACGCGGTAATGTTATATTTTTACATGGAACACCCTGTATATATCTTCGATATTTGATTGCTCTTTTTGTGCGTATTTTGAAAAGCGATAGTAGTTTAAATACTTTTTAAATACAGAAATATTTTGACATTTTAAGAAAATATGCGTGTTCTATCTTAATTTCAAATCAATTGTTATTATTATTGTTATAATTATTGTTGTTTTATTACAAAAATACGAATTGAATACACAAAATGGAAAACTGCTTACAATGATTTCCAGAAGTTGCCAGAAGTTTTTATCATAATTTACGAATTCTTCTATGGGCATTTACGAAGATTGGTTTAGAACGCAGAATCCATAATTCAGTTGCGTACCTCAGATTTTTTTATAAAAGATAAGTTTTCAGACACAACCAGAAAGATTTGCATATTTTTTTAAGAATTTGATTGAGTATGCCAAAAACATCTGCAAGCGGACGGAAATAAAAATTTTTAGTTTAGTATATTTTGTATGCTGTACCTAGTATCTTTTTCTGATAATAATAATGATAATAATAATAATATCAGTAATAATATGTTACGTGGAATAAAGTTAGGATATTTTCTAAAATTCAAATTGCCATTTAAAAAAACATTAACTTCATTATTTTAATTTTTTTTGAAGAAGAGAGTACTGGATTCTTTGTAAAAAGATCTGCAGATAAAGCTTGCTTTACGTCGGCAACAGCATGTTTTTTTTACGAAAATAGAACCCACTACTGCGAAAAACCGCACCGCGCTATCTCTATTAATGATTGAGGTACCTCGCAATAACAACGAAAAAAAACTTAACAAACGTTTCACATGCATTCATAAACAACTAGAATAATTGCAATACTTACGTCAACATTTTCGAACTCGATCGGACCTGGAGGCCCGGCAGGACCAGGCGGGCCAGGCTGACCCGCAGCACCGTCAACGCCGGGTTCACCCTTCGCACCGGGAGGTCCACTAGGACCTGGAGGACCTCTTTCACCTAATATCGAAGAAGGTTCCTATTACTCTATTACTCAAGGCGATTTCAGTTTCAATATCATTTCGATAGCTATTTATCGTATACTCACCTCGTTCGCCTTTATCACCTCTTGGACCAGACGCGCCCTTCTCTCCGGGAAGACCTCGTTCACCAGGCATTCCGGGGTTTCCTTCTTTACCCGGTATGGTCGAATATGCTGGTGAATATGGCTGATTGCCTCCAAGAGAACTTATAATAGATGTGAGGTTACAGCTGCACACACCCTGTAGATACATTAGTGAAATAATATAGTACGAATTTGTGGGCATTGCAATACCATAAATGGTTTATTTCTCGCACACTCACCTCAGGAGCGGCAGGACCGGGAAGTCCTGGTGGACCGGGTGGACCGGGCGGTCCCCTAATTGAATCTCCCGGAGGACCCTGTAAACAAAGAAAATATACAGGGGATTATTTAATAAGTATCCGATATTTCTTAATTATTTTTAATTTGAATTCATACAATCCTGTGATTTAAAATGTTTCGTTCTAAATAAACCGGGTGTTTTACCTTTGTTTTCCTGTGGTGAGCATTAGTTTTGTGATGGTGATTTTGAGTAGGTTTTGATTTACTGTTCGTTCGTTTGATGTTATTCCAAAATAATTTTTGTTGATTAAGAGAAATATATTTTATAAAACTGTTTCACTATTGTAAAAACACATACACAATTTTCAAAAGATAAAACATTTTGAAACTCGCTCATCCTAGCGACATCTAATGAAAGGAACTTTTCCAAATAAAAATGATTAAAATTATTTTTTTCTACTAAACATATATTCCAGAATTGTATAAATAGTTATGAGACTAAGAAGCATAAGAAGGACAAAATGCACGTAGGTAGCGTCATCTACAATTAAATAGCTACCAATTTTCGTTCGGAAATCCGCATCATTTAGGAAATTATGCAGAAAGTACAAAACTAAAAATTAAATAAAAAATAAATTTTGCAAAAACTGAGGGACTTCAAATTGTCAAAGTGTGTTTTGATTAGTTTCCTCGGTTGCGAGGTTAAAACATTCCAATACCAGGACACTTAGTAAAGGCCCAGACTCAAGAAATAGCCGAAAAATTTAATGTTCAAAATTTTAAAGCTTCCAATGGATAGCTGGAAAAATACTTACATGCGATAAGTTTTAAGTGTATCTCCGGAGAATCAGCAGATGTGAGTCAAGAAGACGTAAATCAGTTTAAGATGTTTACAGTGCAGATGAAATTGACCTTTTCTTTCGAGTCTTACCTTTCCAAGGAGAGGCTTACAATTTTATTTTGTGCTAATATGGAAAAGCTGCCTGACCTAGGGCATTTAAAAAGACTGGATGACAAGAGACGTTATGAATCAATGGTTGTTACAATTGGATAGAAAAATTACCCTACAAAAGTGAAAAATTTTATTATTCTTGGATACCGCACCATCGCACCCCCGTAAGGTAAAATTACAAAACATAAATATTATCTTCTTGCCTCCAAATACGACATCAGTATGTCAACCTCTAGATCAGGGTGTCATAGAGAATGTTAAATTCTATTATTGTGGAATTATAGTGAAGCACATTTTATCAAAGATGGATCAACTATCCGCGTGGGATTTAGTAAGGTCTGTAAATATTTTAGAAATTGAACTGAGGTGGCTTTTACTTGATGAAAATCCATTTAACAAAATAAATAAGAACTAAAAGTTCACATTTTCACGAAATTATATATTTTCACATGACAATTGTTTCGACAACACCGTGTCTTTATCTTATAAAGACACGGTGTTTTCGAAACAATTGTCATGTCAGTTCTTAAATATTTTAGAAACATTTTATTTTATTAGATCAGCCTGGAATAAAGTTTTGTCAGAAACCATATAAAATTGTTACAACAAAGCTGGTTTTCAAAAAAATATGATTTTTCTACATCAATGGAATGTGATCCAGAAGATAATATCCTACTCCTTGAAATAGAACGATGTGTTAGAGAAATGAACATAACGGAAGAAACTTTTGGAAACTATGTTGAAATCGACAATATTACAGCGACTGAGGAGACTAGTTTGAACATTAAAGCTATCACAATTAACACCTACAATGAAGCCTTAAAAATAATTACTGATCTAAAAGTTTTTGCTTTTTAACACCTTAAAAATTTAGAATAGCATTTTCAGTCAAGTTTGGTAAAGCAAAAACAATAGAATTTGTAACTAAATAATTAAAGTTCATTCGCCTACATTTTTTCTATAGTTTTTTGCATATTTTTAAAGAAATAAACGTAATACCTATTCAAGGTTTTAGTTTGTTTTTTTTCTTCATGCATCTCTAATAAGCGGACAAAACTAAAGGAACGGTGGCTATCCAGTTATGAGAGTTTTCACTGTATAAGCTTCGAAATTAACCGAAGAAGTTAATGTATTACAAAAAATATCCTCGAACGCTAAAAAAACTTTAAAATGTCTAAAGCAAATAAAAAAGTACCGGCATCGGTTTTATTCTTTATACACGCGGGAGGATCGAAAGTCGCGGAACTTTTCGGTGAAAATTTCAGTACATTGGAAGCCTTGCCACATTCGAAATTGTACTACAAACTAAAACACAAGTGAAGTTAAATTTTCCAAGTCTATGGGGAAACGCTAGCCGCTTTGCCGTTATGGCGCTTATTTTTCTTTTTTTATTGACACAGAAACAAATAGAGCAGCAAACTCACAACTGCATGGACTTCTACCGGATGGATAATAATGGCCCTGCATTGCATAGTAAGAATTAATTAAATACAAAAAATAATTTTGAAGTTTGTAGAATCAACGGTTATTGAAGGAAACTATTTTCAAAAAAACAATTATTTACAAATCAAGTTGTAGGTTTAGTTTTACCTTGTTTTGTAATTGTATTCTTTTTCTAAAAATTTCGCAAGAATCGATTTATAATAATAACATTGGACCTATTATTTCGACTCTGATATTTGAGGAAACCATTTTTGGAAAGTGTTTTTAATATTATGAAATTTGGTATGCACGTATTTTTGCCTCAAATGTATTTTTGTTCATTTATTTTATTTCTTTTTATAGGTAGACAAGAATTTGTAAAACATTTTTTTAGTTTAAGACAAGTTAGCCAAATCAGCGGCGTGCGTCTGATTGAAACACACATATATTTAAGGTACTTACCCGGAGCCCCCTTTCGCCCTTCTCTCCCCTCATTCCACCACCGGCAGCTTGTTTATTGTTAAATACCACGTTACAGCAGTTTTCGTTAAAGTTGCACAAACACGTCTTACCGTCTGGGGGTGGCGGGGGCGGCGGGAACGCCCCCAATTCGTCGGCGCCACTTCCTTCCCGAAAAGAATTGTCGTAATCAGTGCGCTCGACCTGAAAAAAATCAATAAAAGCGATAATTAGAAAACACCTTTCGAATGTAAAACTTTTTCGTGTTAGCTTCCCAGCATTGGACACATACCGGGCGGCTCATGGTAGTGGCCGCGCGAAACAATGCTTTATGTTTTATACCCCGATGAAGCTGAGGCATTCCGCCCCTTTATCCACATCATCTTAATTTGAGAAATTTTAGAAATATTATTCAGCGAGTTTTTTGTTTTCGTTCAATTTTCATAACTTTTATTATATATACCCTTTTATCTTTTCTTTTCCGGTGTCACTGACTTCTAACTGTTCACGAAAAAACGTGAGAAATCTCTCGAATTTAAATGTCGGGTATGCATTTCTCAAGTTACGTATTCAAAAATAAAAATCATGGAAACAAATTATATTTCAAAACGGATAAGAAAGAGGCAAGGGGTGAATTCGAAAGAAGAAGAATATACCGTGTGCGCTATTTACGGTTAAATGGTGTTAGATTTCTTGCTTAACACCATTGATAGAAAATCAAAATCCACATAGGATCGATCGTTTTGAAATTCAGCGCAGCCTTTTACAGTATTAATAAAAGATATAGAAACCACCAAGCAGTTAATGTTCGATTAACCAAAAGATTAAACAAAAACTAAAAAATAAATAAAAACCAAAAAAACTTACTAAGGTATCTACGAACTGACTTATCTCATTGTCGGAATAATCCTCCGTAGGCAAAATGTCCTAGCAAAAAGAAAAAAAAACTAAAGCACATAAAACACAAAGCAATAAAACAATAGTAATGGGAATACTAAAGGAAAAAATAAAAATTAATCCAGATTAGTAGGGTATGATGACGCACATTTTTTGATATTTGATATCAGCCATTTATTCCTTTACAAAAATGAACATGGTGCAAATTTTTAACTTGCATTTAGGCATCGAAAATTGCTTTAAAAAACCAAAGATTCACTTAAAGTGGGACCAAAAGTTGAGTAGTATTAATAGCACTCCGCATAATCATTAATAATAAATAGAATAATACCAACTGGCGATGTTTTTGTCCATTCAAAAGTTGGAGGATCAAAATTATCCATGTAATTCCGGTGATGTGATTAATATTTTGTTTTATCATTTATCTATGACGGGTAGGTTAGAAGTTTACTGCAAACAGATTGTTCATTCGTCAAGGTCGCTATCTTAAATAGCATACCCTATATTTTATTACAGTTTTAGATTCACGGTTATCTTCTGAATTCTTGTTTGAGATTTTCCGTCCATAATAAAAAGAATCATAAAAATTTCGTTAGAGTAATTGTTTTGCATCATTTTAGTTTATTTTTAAGTAAATATTGTAAAAACATGACGTTCCATGGATTACTTGTAAAAATATGTCAAGAAAATTGGATTTTTTAAGAATTATGGCCTAGGCTAGGAAAAATTTGTACCTAGATAAGTTAAGGTTTTGGTGATATCATATTATAGGGAAAAGAATGGAAAATAATTTGTACGTCGAAAACCGCACCAGATAGATATAGGAAGCTATTATGCAAAAAATTAATAGATGTGTGAATTTAATAATAACATAGAGGATATGCCATTTATGACAACTATTTTGTAGGTGTATTCAAAAAGTAAGGTGACTTTTGTAATTTGGCGGGCCAGATACATTCGATCTTGGACATTTTTTTGTGTTATGTTGTTACACATGTCCCTAACATATTTTCACAGTTTCAGCCAGTTGCACCTCGCTCTGGACGCCCCAGCATCTCAATAACTGATGAAAGTGTTGAAAAAGTGTGTTAAAAAATCGTCGAATCACTATTAGAGAAGTGCTGAAGACGTCGGCATCTCTATTGGCTCGTGACATGCAATTTTTTCAAAAGTTTTGGGCATGAAACGTGCAGCAGCAAAATTTGTTGTGAAACTGATTAATTTTGAACTAACTCAAGGTTTTGCTTACTGTTTTCTTTGATTATCGCGCCGCTGTACATCAAAAGTTCTTACTAGAGGGTCGTACGTTCAATAAACACTATTATCTTGAAGTTATGCGCAGTTTGCGATAAGTAATACGAAGAAAACGTCCAGAATTGTGGGAAAACAATTCATTTATAATGCACCTGCTCACTCATCGTTGCTTTTGTCTTAACTTTTTGGCCAGAAATAAAACTACAATCATGCCTCAGCCACCATATTCACCGGATATGGCCCCCTGCGACTTTTTCCTGTCCTCGAAACTCATAAAACCCACAAAAGGAAGGAGGTTTGGAACGAATGAAGAGATAATGAAAAAATCGCTGGAAGAACTCAACCAGGAACTGCTTACCAGAAGTGCTTCAAAGATTGGAAGAAACGTTGGTACAAATGTATTATATCTGGGGGGGGGGTTACTTTGAAGGGGACAACATTAATTTTGATAAATAAATAAATCCTTTTTGATAAAACAGTCATCTTGCTTTTTGAACACATCTAGTATAGTCGTAATAACCCAGTGTGGGGAATATAAAAATAAAACTTCGCGACTAGCAGGAAACTTTCCGGTGGGAAAGATCCGAGGATTTGGTTTTCCTTAACGGCGTTACTGAAAAAATGAAATACGTAGATCGTTGACCCGTGCTATATTCAAACGTATTTTGCAAATGGGATACTAACCTGGAAATCCGTTTTACATTGCTCGGCAGCCATGTTGGGGTCCAGATAGATTTTAACCTGTGACAGGGCGCCCTTGGAAAGAACATTGTTTAATAATATTGCTCGTCAATATTGAGAGTGGCACCAAGCGTTTGTGCTAAAATAAGCATTTCATAAATATTCTACTGTATTTGAACTGATTAATCCCAAATATACGTATATAACCTGTTATAATGTACGTGTTTCGATAACCGGATTTCGTTTCAGCGTGGAAAATAATTAAACGCCTCATCCCGAATTTCGTGATAGTTGTGAAAATATTCATAAACAATATGCCAAATTTAATTCAGGCAATGGAAATGCATGTACTCACAGAAGTAGATTTCTATTACAGACTTTGTGTAACGTTGTGTTGTATGAATCGGATAGTATTTCGTATTTTGTATCAAATTTGTGTTAGTCCCATGTTACTCTACCAAATGTACAATTGGCCGTCAAAACATAGCCACCCAATATTTTTGGATTAGAGCAAGAGTAGCTCATTTGCTAGACTACTGATAAGGGAGTGCCTCAGTCACTCTTATTGATATATAGATTTTAAGATCCAACCTCAAAATAGAGTACAGTATATGGAGCTGGGACTTATTGAAACTATACAAGGATTTTCTCCTTTACTCTCCTATGACCCACATAGTGTATAAATCCAATTGAGCCCTGCCAAGTGCCAGCCAAATGAGGGTGGGAAATGCATGCGGTAATATTGCTGATATTAGCGAACGTGTCAGTAAATCATACAGGAATATTTTGGTTGAGAATTTATTAAATTACAATGAAGTTGTCAATGTAATTGACATGTGCAGTGGATGCAGTTGTAATAGTGTATTTAATAACCGCCAATAGAAATTTTATTTTTTTGGTAAGTATAGATTTTACACCTAATATATATTACAAAATGTGATTTTGTATAAATTATTTTAAAGTATTTTTATGTACTAACGAAGATTGTATTCCTATCTTATTTAAAAATAGCAAAAAGTATTTTTTTATTCTTTACTTATTGATCTATTTGCTACAAAAATTGAAAATTGTGTATTATGCAACAACTTCAATGGTGATCGGTATAGAGCTATAATTACTAACTCTTTCATTCCTGAATCGAATAACCATGATGTTCAGGAGATGTGGTTTCAACAAGACGGCGCAACATGTCACACAGCTCGTGCCACAATCGATTTATTGAAAGACATGTTTGGACCTGTGAATTGGCCTCCAAGATCTTGGGATTTAACACCGCTAGACTACTTTCTGTGGGGCTATGTAAAGTCATTGGTCTATGCGGATAAATCACAAACGCTTGACCATTTGGAAGACAACATTCGCCGTGCTATTGTCGATATACGGCCACAAATGTTGGAAAAAGTAATCGAAAATTGGACGTCCAGATTGGACTACATCCGCCATATGCCAGAAATCATATTTAAAATGTAATGCCACAAGATTATCTTTCGGATAAATAAAATTCATGTCAATCGAATAATCCATCGTTGTTTTATTGCAACTTAAAGTTCTATACATCGAAAGAAAACACCCCTTATAAGTTAAAATGAAAACTATTGCCGATAGAAATTTAAGACAAAGTTTTGGTAAATTATTGCCAAATCGGAAACGATAACTACGATCCTCGGAATTCTCAGAAATATGAAGCAGCTGTTGATACAATCAAACACTGCTTGCTTGTGTCTGCAATTTAAAAATTTCAAAAAATATCTTTCAGTGCTGCGCTATAACTTAAATGAGAAGGCAATAGAGCATGATACACTTCAATTAAGTACTTATCATCGATCAGCATTTCAAGTCGCATCACAACGGACAATCCTGTATTAAGTTTTACTTTCAAGTCCCAAAAATTCTCGGACCAATTTAATCTGTCATCGATGACAACACACTACCATTCGTAGTAGCTTCATTACTCGAAAACGTCAAATGTTGCGTTTTATCAAGGCTTAGTTTGTATAAATAAGTGCAGTAAACATATATAGGGAAATAAAGTCTTTTTCTGTTGTAAAATTAGCTTCATTTTTTATCAGGCCGTACCGTTATTCCATTTTAGATCGATTTCACTATAACCGATTAATCAGTGTCGACCGAACAGACATCAGTCTACTAATTCTCGTATTATATGTCAACATAAAACATTCAAGTTCCAAAGCTTCAAATGTTGTACACACAACCTACGTCATCCATTCCTCGTGGAAAAAATTATTTACAGCTTCGGCGTATAATCCCAAATCGCTTTTATGAGTAATTTTTCCGTCGCAAACAGGCCTTCCCGGATTATTTATTGCCACAACGCGGCGGAAAGAAATATATCAATTTATGCAAAACGTATTTCACTGCAAGCGGCAAACAAACGCCTTTCACGAAGCGAACTGGAACTCATCAAATAAATAATTTCTCGTAATCTTCCTTTCGTTTGCTAAAATGTCGAATGTCTTACTAGATGTTAAAAATATTACTTCGGCAAGGCAGGAAACCTCTTAATAAAGTCAGCGAATAATAATTCATTGTTTACGCAATTATCTTGTTATTATTTGTTATCTCTAAAAGTTCTAAGTTCTAAAAGGCCCGTTAAGTCAGAGTTTAGGAACATTTATATTTGAGAGAACTTTTTCACAAGCGCAGTAGTTTAGACGTAATACAGTTTAATGATATTTCAAGCGTTTCATTTGATGATGCCTTCCTACAATCACTTCCCGCTACGCAAACTTGGACATAGTCGTTCCACTTATGTTAAGCTTATTGAAGCGATTATCAAGTTTTCTTAGCTAAGTTTGTTATTAGGCTTGTACCCCAAAAATCGGCATAATAGTAATGTTAGTTAATCCAACGATGGGACATTTCTGTTAAGTATCCAGTAAATCTCATAGAAAGAGATACATAAAAACCAGACGGAACGAGTAGAAACTGCTGAAAAGGAACTAATCTACGCTCAACATCCTTTCCCATCGATGTGTATGATAGGAAACGCGTAGGATTGGGAAATAAACTTGAAAAAGATGCCATTTAAAAACACCGTCTTAAATTTGTCAGTAGCTTACTTAAATTTTTATCCTCAGTAACAATGAAATAGGTAAAAATGTTCTTATGGAGTCTGCTTAGCCGAATAGAGGCTTACAAGGCGTTGTCTCTAGATAGACTGAAAATAGAATAGATATTCAATACTACGGATTAAAAAAAATTAGTAGTATTTATTTGCTGTGAATAAAATGTCTCAGATAATTTCCGAATAACAAACTTATTTTATTAGTGCGTTTTTTCATTTCACACGCTTTTTAAAAATTAATGCCATATTTGTATACATGTATACACAAAACATTGAAAAATCATAACCACCGTCAAGGAACTAAATTTTAATAATGTGAGTGTGTAGTAATCATAGTAATTCCTTTCTAAATTGTCTCGCTATATATCCCAATAGTTTTAGATCCGCCTGACCATTGGGTCTGGTCTGAAGGTTTCAAAGTTATAGACTTTATAAATGTCATCGGGTACTTCATCTCCTATTTTAATATGAGGTAGTTTTGGATGAACGCGACACGGCACCCTGCGTATGCAACAATTGTGGCTCAAATTCGGGTTGCACGTTCCACTGGATCTCTATTTTTCTTTTTTTTTTTAATTAATTAAAATTTATTTTTAAATGCCAGAGGGATTTTCACGTAACCATAAAATCGCATTTTTTTTTTGAATGAACCATTACTCGGTAAATTTCTGCGTAATACCAACACGCAGGCCGATTTAATTTGCAAAATGGATGTCGTTTAAAAGCTTTCTGACCGGGTCGTATTATCGCGTCTCTCGAGCATATATTTTGAAAGAGGTCAAAAACAAGCACTTTATTTTTACCCCTAATTGGTTCTCGTTAGTTTATTTTGAAAATATCGGCACTCATGTGGTTGAAGTAATTTTAATGGATCTACGAAAAATATTGTTTTTCAAAAAGTCCGACCCAAAAAATGTCTTTTAAGCAGTCGTAAGTTTGCGGTATACAGGTTGGCGCAAAATTTAATTAGTGGTCCGTTTCCGGGATATTACCCCACGTGTTTGGGAGTAATTGGATGTTTTCGGAGATTTTACCGCACGGCTTGAATTTTGACGTTTGTCAATTCTGACAGTCATGCCAGTGACTGTATTCGTGTCGTTTATACGTTTATGAAATTAAATGCCGTTTACCACACATAATATACTATTATATAGTCCAGTCAGAGCAGTTGTGCAGTTATGTCACCTATAGTGACATAATTAAAAATAATCCGTATATCTTAGTTAAAAAATTTGATCTTGACGAGGCTTTTGGCACGGATATCAAAACTGATAAATAAAGTTCTTGTGTCGATCTACGACATCCACTAATGAACTAGATAAAGATAACATGATGTGATGTAACTGCACAATTGCTCTAACTGGACTTTACCAAATTTTAGTCTTCTTTTTGTCAGAGGGGTTAGGAAACACAAGGTATAATCTTTCAAAGAAACTTCCACAGGCTACAGTAATATTTTTTACACATCTTCTAGATTCCACCTGCGTCATTTGTTGATCAATGAAACTTGGTCACATTTCGCCAATGGTCCTGTTGACTTCTTCAGAGGTTAACTAAAACTGGCTCGCATTTCAATCTGTACCTGCTTATATATTGTTTGAGGGAGACGATGCTAAAGGATGGACATGAACAATGTCTCCATAGTTGTCAAAGGTTTTTTATTTGTTTATTTAGCGTATGGCATAAATATACACAGTACATAATTAAGTCACAATTTAATATCTAAATTATAGATGTATTCAATCGATGCTGGAGTCGCGTACAGGAAGTCCTCTGGATCACCGTCGTATCTTCTTATAGGACATTCGGTTGTAATGTGCTGGATTGTTTGCCTCTATGCACCACAGTCACATTCGGGACTTTGGGTTTGGTCCCATTTATACCGGAAGTCTGCACAGTTTCCATGCCCAGTTCTTATTCTGTTTAGAGTGGACCGGACCTTCCGTGGTAGGCCAAATTCCGGAGGGGTAGTATTTATACCGGGCATGTCTCTGATAGCTGGGATGGCTTCATTCTGTATGTTGCTCCACTGATTCTTTAACTGGAAGTCGTTTGCCCTCAGTTCTTCGGCTGTTCTCGTTGGCGGGTTTCTCGAACGCAAGCGATTGCGGTTGGCATCAGCAATTTCATTCTGGATTGGCAGGTTAGGGTTGTTCTGTATCTTCTTAAAGGTTTTCAGTAAGGCATTTTGCCGTCGTAGTTCTGGAGGTGGTATAAAACTTAGTAGCGGAAGCCATTGGGTAGGAGTGGATTTTATTGTACCAGATAATAACCGCATTGTTGTGTTTGATTGTGTGTCAACAAGTCTTGTGTGAGCACTATTCAGCCACACTGGCGCACAGTATTCAGCAGTTGAGTAGACAAGCCCCAGGGCCGAGCATCGCAGTGTGGAAGCATTTGAACCCCATGTTGTTCCGCATAATTTGTGGATTATGTTGTTCCTAGTTCTTAATTTGGCTGCTGTTGTCAAAGGTAAAGGCCTGAGTCGCGGTTGAGATTGTTAGATTGCTCATAGAGTTCTATGGATTCTCGGATTTTGCTTTGGTAGAAGAGTTTATTAAATGCAAGAATTTGTAGAATATCCGGTTTCATGAGGTCAAAGGTCATTCCACGTATATGTGGCTATGAATACATCGGATCAGCTAAGCTAAAACAACATGAAAGAGCGTTAAGACTACTACAAATAAATTCACCAGCAGTTGCCGAATACTAAAAATAAAAGCTTTTTTTATTTTTAAAAATTCATAAAGGATAAAAAAACAAAGAAGGACCTGACTATGTACTATCTATAGCAATAATAACAATAATTATAATTATAATAACGTTTATTATTTATCAATAAAATATGTAATACATGGTGAAAATTTTGAAACTGGGATAAAATAAAAACTGGTACGTGGCGAAAGTACTTAACTTACTTTAACATGAATATTTGAGCAAAATAAATTAAAAGCTTGAGTTTATGGAAGTTTACTTTAATAGTTCAAATCGCTACACAAGGACCGTAAAGAAAATAATTTATATAAGGGAAAGTTGGAAAGCCAACAACGTGAATTTCTACAGAAAAAGATCGAAGATAATAAGAGAGAAAATATGGGATCTTATTTTCTGGTTCCATTGCTAAAGCAAAATGTAAAACTAAATTCATCATTACAAGCCTCAAACCGGAGATTTCAAAAATTGGAGATTCTTTTTAATTAGACCGTTAAATCAAAAGATAATGATTAATATTATGACAAATATTAGACGAGAACGAACTATTTGCCGCAGATTTACAAGAACACCTGCACGAAAAGTAATTTTGTTATCTAAATAAGCAGATCGGTGTTTAATAATCTTGTCAAATAACAGGTTCGAGTGCAATTTTCTTCTGCTGGACATGTTAATTCGATCGCGTTCTTTAACTTGTGAGATATTTGGCTCTTTCTTTTTATACCAAATTCTGCATTCGCTCTGCATCTTGACCATCTAGGTAAATAATCGATATTTAGATCAAGATAACACGTGGGTATAGATGGTTTTTAAAGCAGAATAAGGTCTTTTAAGAATATGTGATATTGACCAGACGTTCTTTTTTGCACTTTATATTACTAAAACGGTTTGCAATGCAATGCATATTTTAGGATTTTTGCGACCCTTATAATATTAAAATATTATTTGCTGTTAAGTAAGGTCCAAGCTTGGCTACGACTAGGTGGTATGGTCACCAATGTATATCAGTCTACTGAGAGTGTGCAGTAAGTATTTAATATTCAGGGAAGAGCGGAGTTAATAATGATCTTCTACTCAGACTATTCGCTGTACTGCTTCTGAGCTTATGCAGAGACTTGCAACCTGTATCATTTCTCTAGACAGACGCAGACATCAATCAACTTTCTTACAGCAGTTATCAGCCTCAATATCCATTTTAAAGACCCTATTTGCAATATCTGTCTTAACTTCAACAAGTTATCATCGCACTGTGCTTCGCAAGTAATAAAATTAGTATATTTAGATTAGTTTTTACTTCCCCTGCAATTATGATACGATATCATATATATTCAATATTTCCTGTAATTGTAATTGGAGAAATATGTTATTAATGCTTACTGAAAATTCTTTTGATTTGCCACCTTTTTTGATATTTTGGCAACAATAAGTGTATAACAATATTGTTTTTGAGTCTGCTAAAAAATATGTAATTGTCTACCATCTGGACATATCGTGGCTAGAGTAATTTCCTGTATCCAAAATTGCAACAAATTTTCGATTCCTATTTTCGTTTTGGTGCGTCACGTATAATATCTTCTTAATACATAATGTCTGAATCGATTCTAGCAGTCGAGTTATTGCTTCGAGCTTAAGAGAGGTTTCATTTCGTGCTCTACGCTCTCTAATTAAAGCAATCGCGACACTGTGCATCCGTAACTTTGCAACTCGAGACGGCACGACACTTTCGAAGTTTTTCGGGACATGCTAACAAAATATTAATCACTTAGTTCCGAAACGAATGTATACGTGTTCCATTTAGCTTGCACTATGTTTGTAGCTTTAATTAAATAACATATCTTTGAAAGGCTTTTTAGATTATTTTGTGTTGCCTGCAGTGTGCGCGGTGACGTAGATATTTCAGCTGCCTTTAATATCGACATCTGAGTATAGAGGGCACTTGATCTTTGTCTAGAAACGTAGGCCTCGTCCTATAATTAAATCCAGCATAGAAAAATTTTACATCGATAAATCAAATTGATTTTTTTTTGCCTTTCTGGTTGGTAAATTAAAAAGAGAGCGTGTTTTTTGAAATTCAAAGTTGCCATGCAAAGTTAGTTTTGGTTACTCAAGATTGTTAGATAGTGTGACTTGTATACTTTCAGTCGTACATCTAGCCTCCATTTGCTTCGGTGCTCTCATTTACCATTTACCATTTTCTCGGTGGTGTGCTATCCAATTCATTGTTTGTTTACATCTGTCTTTTTTTATACCCTGTACATGCCCGTACTAGATCAGTTCATTTCTTTAGATGTCAGTTATAATTGTACCTTCAAGTCCCATTTGTTCTCAATACTTTCATTTCTAAATCTTTCGATTCTGAGTTTAAGTGCGGACACGTACGAGTGACATGGACGCGCGGCCTCTGAAGATGCCAAGTGATATTTTGGCGAAACGTCAGGCGAATGATCCTACTCCAGGGTCAAACAACGAACGGATGAACACCTGGATTACCACCAATACACATAGTTCCATCCGTGAAGGACTAAAACAAAACATATATATATATATATATATATATATATATATATATATATATATATATATATATATATATATATATATATATATATATATATATATATATATATATATATATATATAATCCTAGTCCTAAAATCAGGAATATTAGCTATTTGTTTGCAAGTGCCGAAATCAATTTTATGGCCTGTCTGATGTTGGTGCTGAAACAAAGCAGATGTTGTTTGTTTGTTTCTTATGGCTAAACGATGTTCCTCGAGCCTGGCTGAAATCCTTCTGTTGGTCTGTCCCACATACGTCAGGCTGCACGATCCGCATGCTACACTGTATACTCCTCGGTTTTCCAGAGTAATTTTTTGTTTTGGGTTTCTTAGGATTGCTCCGATGATATGATCAGGTTTGTATGCCGTTGATATGTCGTGTTTCCATAATATTCGGCCGATTTTGTCAGTAACCCCCTTGATGTATGGCAGGACAGCGATCGATCTTTGTTGGGTCTCGTCCTGCACTCTCTGCTGCGGCTGTTGTTGTTTACTGATTGCCTTGCTGATGATGCGCCTTTGGTATCCGTTTTGTCGAAGACAGGTACTAATTTTTTTCAGTTCTTCATCTCTGTTCTTCTCGTTTGCAAGCCTGAAGGACCGAGCAATTAATGTATTTGCCACTGCCTGTATCTGTGATGGGTGGTGATGAGATTTAGCGTTCAGATATCTATTAGTGTGTGTTGGTTTTCTATAGACAGTGTGTTCCAAATGTCCATCTTCGGCCCTTGTGATGTGCACATCTAAAAAGGACTAGACTGTTATCCTCTTCAAGTTCTATTGTAAATTGAATCCTTGGGTGAATGGAATTCAGATGATCTAGGAATTTCAAAAGCTCCTCCTTGGCAAAAGGCCATACAACAAATACGTCATCAACGTATCTTGTCCATAGTTTTGGCTTCAGATTTGCCTTCTCTATTGCTTTCTTTTCGAAGTAAACTATGAAGAGGTTGGCAATCACAGGCGAGATATATATATATATATATATATATATATATATATATATATATATATATATATATATATATATATATTTACTCCAGAGGCTTTTCCCTCCTGTATCACTTTTTCTTATTTTTTTGTCATTTGAATCCGTTTTGTCAAGTGTAACCGCTAGGTATTTGTACTATTTGTAGGTTACCACGTTTCCTTCCTATACATAGATATTTCAAGATTCAGTCAGTCCCCAATCTTCATAGCTTTCTTTTAGTTTACATCCCATATATTCTAGATCTTTATCCGCTGCGATTACTGCCAGCACCGCCTTTGTTACGTAGAAATCTATGGCCAGTTTGTTTCCGGTTTTATTTTTGAGTTATTATAAAGGTTTTTGATAGCATTTATTATTAGAGTTTGCAGAGCATGCTAGTGGGTATATATATAACAATGAATAAGATATGTGTTTCTAAATTAACTGCTGAATTTTTCTCTATTATCCGCTTCATACTGAATATGTTGTCAGCGCATGATCTTCCGGCTCTAAATCCACCTTGCTCTTCTTCTATGAACTCTGCCTCTATTAGATCTCTTAATATCCTTCAATATAATATGCTAATAGAATTTGTATTTGTATTTGTTTTTTATGGAAGGACGATATCAATATTGATTAATTTTTAAATAAAATGACATGTGTGTTAAAGGCCTAAAATCTTTTTTTTTTCAATATTGATTAATAAGAAATTCATAAATGTAGCTCACCTCTTTTAATTTAATTTAGAAAAAAATGTTGTCAATTTTGTCATTTTTTTTCTAAATATTTATTATCTTCGCATTTTAGTACTTTGTCAAATTAACAGCACTTTCTGTTTTATTTGAAGCCTAAGATTGTTCAGTTGCGGGATTACTGTTTGCCACTTTTGTTAAACAATTGCTTGATTTCAAAATATAAATTGCATTAGATACAAACTTGGTTTGCATCTAAAATCTTGGTTACATTAAGTTAAAATATAAGAAAGAATATTCAAATTAAAATTTAATTAACTACACTTTAGTCACGAATATCTGAAGAAGAAGAGAAACGTCGACATACCATCAGTATTTCGAATCTACTGAAAACATCCGATCGCTCCCAAACCCGTGGCCAAAGCATTAGAAATTCCCCAAATCACTCGCGACAGTGGTGGCAAAATCGGAGCAAAAAAGGTATTTTCCTTTATAATCGTCCCGTTTGCAAAAAATCCAATTTACCAAGCCATGGAATTTTTCATTAACCATCCTTTTTAATAAAATTTTGCCCGCGACAATCACATACGACCGATAGCAACCCTAAAAACAGATTCTCAATTTCGACGCCGATAATTTACAAAGGTATCTCTCGATCAATCTACCCAATAGTCGGAACAACGTTGCATGATAACGGGTGATCACTTTTGTACTTGGGGCAAGAAGCGCACAGAAATGCTCAACGGACCGGCAATTGCATTCGATTTGGGGGACCTTTTGTTGACGATTGAAATGCGCATTTTCGGTTAATAGATAACGTCGATGTGGCACATGAAAAGAGAATCGCTAATTGATTGATTCCGGAATTCCCTATGCGACCACATCGTGTTGGCCAGGAAGCTTGCATATGGATATTGTGTCAAAGTCAGTTTTACATGATGCTTCACAAAAAACTGTTGCTAACAATATTTATTTGAAACAATCCACATCCAAACAAGATTAAGATTGTTGACGTCAGGTGAGTCGTTTAGAAGATACAGTGATTTAAATAATTAGACATTCAGAAACTTGTTGTTGTGTTACTGTGTGGTCTGAGTGATAGACCTAAAGATCCTGAGTTTTTTGCTAGTTACAGTGATGCACAGAAGTCGTCAGAAAACAACCTCACTTTGACTTGAACTGAGAAAGTTATATTATATGGTGACTTCAACTATGACCCACAAAGGAACCCTGCAGAGTACAGGGAAATTTGGTTTAACAAGCAGAGTTCAGTGGCCAACTTGAGTCACATCACCTACTGCCTAGATAATTGATCATGTATTTTCGAATTTTTCATGTGTTATTGACAATACAATATAAGACCACAGATCAATTTTATATTCAATAAGATCTGTGTTACGTTCCGAAGATCTTTCTCGGAGGAGGCGATATGGTCTTTTGAACAACATGAAAATTGGTCTAACATGTATAGTGTGTAGATTGTGAGTTTGACTATTTGTACTCGGTGTTTTTATCAAATTTTAAAATGTATTTTCCTAAACGTCCATTTTATTTGTCTAACAATAAAAAATCGTGAAAATGTACTAGACAGGTAATATATTGGCTAAAATAGAGCGTAACAGTCTAGTAAGGAATAGAAAGAAAAGCTTTCACCAGGAAAAAAAAAGTTAATTCTGAAAATATAACATAATCCACTTGGAATGTGGAAGCAGAAGCAACTAATAGAAATAGACAACTCAATTATATTCAACTTGAGGGTAATAATAAAAAAAACTTGGAAATAACCAGAAACATTCCCAAACAATCCTAAAAAATAACGCAAATTTCCAGAACGTCGAAATGGTATACTAATTTTTTAATACAGTTTACTTATTAAAAAGCTTAAAAACAATCGTTCTGCTGGATGTGGTGAGTTCCCGAATTTTTTGATTAAGCGAAAAAATTGGAAACATTATTGCTTTACATTAAAAAAAATAACGTCGAAGTCATTCATGGTGACAATGTATTAGTACCAGCACTTTTTTTCTCTTGTAAATTGACCCTTTAGAGAGTTTGCTTGGCTCGGACGACTTCCGGAAAACAGCGTTTACAGAGTTTGCTGATGACTTTACGATATCTATGACGAGTAGGTGTGATTGATGTCCGGAAGACAAATGTAACGTTGTTTTGAGTGAGTTGAACTCTTGGTTTAATAATAACTTACTACCTTAATCCACTAAAAATATCTTTTATACAAGTCCATCATAGTCAAAAGCTATGTGGAGATTTGTCGCTTCACATACATACTGGAGATTTGCGATCGGTACATGATGTAAAGTTTCTTTGAATATACAAAGATAAAAACATCTATTTATTGCATAGCCTGAAGGATTGGGTATGGAATCATTTTGTGGGGATGGTCGACTGATTCGCAAATGTGTTCGTGGTTCAAAAAAGAGCCATGAAACCAGTATTTCCAAATCTACTTCTTATTTTAAAAATATTAATATTTTAACTTTGTATAGTCATGTCATATGTGTGTGAAATGTGTGTTTATGTGTTTCAAAATAAATCGGGTTTTGCGTTAAACTGTAATTTTCACTCAGTGAATATAAAATCTAAAGAGGACTTTAGAGATCCTTATGCAAAATGTAATAGTTTTTATAAAAGACATAAAAATGTGTGACAGTTTATGTGCATTTAAAATTTTATTAAAGGAATATCTTGTGATTAATGCCTGTACTCAGTAGAATAGCACTTTATTTAGTTTTTTTCCTTCTTATTTATAAATTACTGTTTGTAGTCTTGGATTACGCATAATTTTGTTTTATTTATTTACTTTTTGACAATTTCCTATAGAAACGGTGTATTTGTCGATTCGGAAAATAAAGATTATTATTATTATTATTATTATTATTATTATTACCGTTATATGTTACATAAATTCTTATATGAAATGTATTAATTTTTTAATAATGTTACAACTGAAACTAAGACTACCAGAATAGCTAGAAGCGCAGTAGTTCATATCGATGGAAAGGCAAAAATAACAAGGTAAAACCTAAGGCGACATGCAATTAAAAAATTGAAATAATTTTTAAATGAAGTAGCAAAGCCGGTTCAACGTTGTTGTAGGTCAGTTGATTGCCTACGATGCAAGATGGTGGTTCCAACAACATCTCAAAACAACAGAAGTGAAATAAAACGTAGGCGAAAAAATATCATTCAAATAAAAATTTTCTCTAAACAAACCAAACATTTTTAAAATAACTTTTAGGTTTAAATTGTTATACCAAAACCCCCGTGATTAATTACCAACCGGTAGTTTACGCGGCAGTCCATTAATCATTTTTTCCCAAACCGCCATTTCCGACGTTTCAAATTGTCCGATTTTTTTTTAAATTGAGGCCGAATCAAATATTAACAATGGATGGCTAGATTATTACAGGAGCTCTTTCATACCTTTTTTTTTAAAAAAAAAAACGATTTAACAAAAGGTGGCGTTATTGGCAAATGATTTATGCTGACATGACTGAGATAAATATTTTGCCCTGATTATCGTTAAACGTTTTCGTCGGTGGTGAGAAAAAGGTGAATGACATTTTTACTGCGGTTTAACTATAAAGCAAAAACTATGCATGACATTAACTGCCATAGTGGTATTTTTTCTATGCTAAACTGAAACTGTAGTAAAATATCATTTTGTTATAGACAATCGGATTTTTGTTTTGCTAGACACATTCTAAGGATTTTGATAACGGTATTTGGACCTGCATTATATATGTTCTGCTTGCAATATTTTTTCTCGTGGTTAGTGAAAAATGCTGCAATATCTTACAATAATATAAATTTTATCGTACATAACGTGACGTAACGTGCGATGAACCGTGGTTTGTAGAAGGCGAAATATCTTTAAATGAAAGACATGGAATTTTAATTGGATCTACTGTAGAAACTGCCAACTCAACGGACATTTTCACATTGTTCTTTCAAACCATGAAAATTAAAAGCGTTTTATATGAAATTAAAGCACAATTAAATATTGTACAGGACCAGCCATAAATTTTATTGCTTGCAGTTGTAGAGTTGCTTTGGAGAGAAGTTGCAAGTATATTGCTGCAGTTTTGCTAAAGTCTATTAGGTTGTTTTAAAGTACAAAATTTTTACATCACAAGCGATTATCCATTGACCGAGAAATCTCTGTTTGTGTTTGCGTTTGGAACTCGTAAGTTTTTCCTTTAATGTTGACTCGAAAGGTTCCATAAAGGCACTGAATCGCGAAGGATACCAAGGGGACATTTTTTAAAGCAAAATCAATATAAACCATGCAACACAAACATAAATTCAGAGGAAAACAACGAGTGCTTTTCAAATGTTGCTTCTCAAGTAGATTAACATTTTTTCCGCCGGAAGTCTCATTGAATTGTAAAACCGCGTAATCTTTGCTTGCCTTGTTTTATGTTACACAAACCCAGAGATTTTTCTGTCTATACGTATATGCGTTCCTTGCTGTTGTAGAAACACATGGGGATTCGGCGAATTAAGTATATACTGAAGGTCAATTATTCAGTATTATTGCACGGGAGATATAGGAAATTGATTCTATATTGTTATTTAATGTGTTAGTGAGTTGTAGCTCCAGAAAGAAAACAATTATTTAATAGGCAGGAAATACTACCAAATGCTGGTGTTAAGGTTTAATCATAACAGAATAATAATTTTATTTCTGAGTCAGATTAAAAACCAATTTACTGTAAAGCGTTGATTGTAATAAATAAAATCAGATTTTATCATGTAATGCTTAGCAAGTTGAAAAATAAATAAAATTTTATTTTTAAGTATTTCATAATAATACTAAGTAAGGCACTACATAGTACGTTCATAGCCTCAATGGTCTCAGGAGCAGGACTATTAGTGTACTGGGAAACGGTAATGCAAAGCAAGTAAGCAAATAAATGAAAAAAGTATGTAAAATATCAATTATGACATCGATTAAAAATCATTGGTAAATAAATAAATACAGTCTGATGTTATCATAAAGTATGACATCAATTAACTTCTTCCAATTTCTGATTAAATTTTCTTCCGAAAGGAACGTTGATTTATACAGTCAACTGTTGTATTATTGATCTTATAAAATAATATCTATAATGCTTTATTGGAAAAAAAAGAAGATATGTTTGAATCTGCCACAACATAGCAACAACGTGAATTTTCTGGTACAGATTCTTTTTTGTCTTGTTGAAATAAGAAAAATCAAGACTTGGGAGTTATTCTTGATACCACAATTGGTTTTATAAGTCTGATTTTATATTTGCGGTGCAATATCAAAATCCATCAAAAACGTTTAGTTTTATCTTTTTTTTTTTCATCTATTTAACTTCTCTGCCGTAACCTTGTTCGCACTCCTCTTGGGTGCTAAAATTCAGAACGTAGAAAAAGTACAGGGACATTTTTTGCTACAAGCTAAATGTCCAGCAGTATATTAATAATCGTGACCTTAAATCCATCTTGAATATAGGGACTCTGGAAACCAGCGAAGTTAAAACCACTGCTATTGTGTAATTGAGCTTAACATTAGCCTATTTGTAATACTTTTAAAACGGTAACGTTTGCAGAGGCATTTCTCATAACGAGCACTTTGTGCGGCGGACGTTTTATGTTATTTACCCAACGCAGAGAAGCCGTACGTATGAATTTACAAAGCCAGTCGGAGTTGAAAAACCACAGATTAAAATTAGGCGATAATAGAAAAATAAAGAACCACCGAACGTTGGATATTTTAAAGCACAACAACCCAGACATTTTGAACTTCAATTCTTTTTATTGCTAACATTCACGAAATTGCAAGCTGTCAAGTATCTCCAGTCCTCAATAGGTGAATACTAAATAAACTGCTCCAGAAATGATTTACGACATTCGTGAATAATTCGTACCATAGTGCTGAAATAATTAGACGTTTAAACTGTTTGTAAACTTTGACGTGAAAAGTTAATTACCAAAACTAACCAACAAAGGAAGCTCTGAAAGTCATAAAGAACAAGCTGAAAGAAGTTCTCAGTCTACTTGAAAGGACGCCTCTATCTAAAATAACTATAATGGAGGCACTGGAATGCTGCATGAAAAAAGATCAATTCTTAAGGCCAAGTCGATACGATGGGATCCCCACTATGTCCAGTAGTTTTCAACATTTACACGGAATAACTTGGCTGATAAGAAATGTACAGAGGAAGCTGGAATAGCATCAATGAAGAACTGCAAGATTTTCCGTTCCACATCAACAATTTAGGACCTTCAATTAAATTTACCATGGAGAAAGACGAAAACCGCCGGCTTCTTTGGATGGATGATTTAGTCCACAAAGGCGAGAACCGCAATCTGACTTCAGTATAGCGCAAACCTACACTCACTGGAACCATTGGCCTAACCACCACAACATCATCAAGGGTCTCAGTCTAGAAAAACAATACAACATAAACACCAACTTACCAGGAACATATGTGCCGATCAGAGTTACAGGCAGAACTGTTTGGAACATTTGGAAATCAGGATAATAACAGCAGCAACAATCATCAGAATCCCAAGTGTTTTTATTTAGTATTTACCTGAGAGATACTTCATAGGTTAAAAGGTTGATTATGACAATGACATCATGATAACGGGTAAATTGGCAATACCGCAAAACTGTATCGTTACGTATGCATGCAGGAAAATTTTACACTTTTCGTCTCAAATTGCCTATCCCGTAATAATGTATGCAAAAATCGAGTTGACGTGTTATTCGATAGACCACTGAAATTTCTATTCATGTTTCCGCTTTATATACATTGCCAAATAGGAAACAAAACATTTTTTAAAATTCGTAAAAGCAATAATAATAAAGTTCGGTGTAATAAACGCGGTTCAGGAAGTTCCATAGTTTTTCCCTATATTATTAATACCCCAATTTATAGCCGAACTGATAAAATGGATAACGAGTCTCGGATTTCGGGGCATTATAATTTACAGGTCATTACGCTTTCAGAATTCGCCAAATAAAACTAAAGTTTCGCGGCGTTTTTGCTAAGCTCAGCGTGATGTTAACAGCTTCGACCTTAAAATTAATGATTATTAGGTAAGTTGGTGAACTTTATTTCATAGTGTCGTGGTAAATATTAAAATAGAAACAAGAGTGGGTCAGAAATTGGTCTCGTTTTTTGAAAACTAAAATTATTGGATAAAATAATATGTTAGTCTTTTGTCGTTTCCGAGATATGAGGCCCTAAAGTTGGAAAGAATTCCAAAACGTTGCAACGCTGTTGTGCCCAGACAGAGCAGAGATAAAGTGAAAACGATTTTGAGGCAAAATTGGCACAATGTTTTAGATATCTAGAAAAAACAAAATTAGGATTAATTGTCCACACCATCAAGGAGAAATGTGCAGCAAAATTCACTTATTGCGAATTAGTTTTTTATCCTCCCACTATTAAGAAAATTTGTTGTATTATCATATCTCTCCTATTCATCCAAGACCAAGTTAAAAGAGAGAGAAGATTATTCTATAACTAAGATATTATTTCATAAAAATGGTAAAATTGTAGTGCATGAAGGGATTGGCTCCAGTTTAAAGAATTTCCAAAAAATGTCTGACGGTTTTAATATTCTGATAAGCCTTATGGATCCTAGTTCCATAATTGTGCAAAGATTTACTAACTGCAGAAATCCTATAAATGTAAGCAGAAAGGTCAGGAGTTACTTCAAGATTTCCATCAACAACAACTATCATCTTTCAATAGTATTAAAGTAGTCAACATCTGTAATAACACCTGGAGTATGTGAAACTCACGTGAACTCATATTCTTAATGGTTATGTAAAGGTATATATTATTCTGTAATTGTTTTTTGTGTTAATATATCTCATGTGTGCTCTCCTTACAATTGTATTAATTGACAAATATTTTCTGTGTTCAACTATTTTCTCCAGACATTTATAATAAGGAATTTAGTACTAGTACTAGTACAACACAACAAAACAAAATTTGTGTGCCCACATTACTGAGTCAATAAGTTCTTGTAAAAGATGCAAGCAAAACAGAGACCCTATGATCTTTACCGATTAATTAAATATCAGTTTTACCTAGGTTAGTCTCTCTGATCAGACTCCACAGTTTCGATAATGGCTCGTTGCTGTAGCTCATTCTAGCTTGGTTACGCCCAGTAGATGGAAACGCACTCTCGATAGGCCGTCAAACTTGCATAGTACGCATGTGTCTGTTTCCTTCTCTCGTTGGCAGAATATGCATTCTTGGTTATCGTCTACTTCCATTACTTTGAGATGTCTCTTAGGCCGACAGTGGCCCGTCACGTCAATAGGCCTACCGTATTCTTACGGTGTTTCTTTTGTAACTTGGCAGGTCTGCTGTAAATTTGTCCGATGGACATTTGAGGAATTTTATTTAAAAATCTTTTGGATTCCTCCAGCTTCGGTTGATGATGAATCGAACTTGCAGACGTTTTGGCAATCATTTTGTTGGCTTCTTCAGAGCTAAACTGAAACTGCATGATTGGCGAAACGTCAGCAAGTTCGATTCATTAAAAACCGACGCAGGAAGAATCCAGAAGATTTTATAAATAGTATTACAGTAGCCTGAGGAAGTTTCTTTGAAAAATTAATAAGTCTCTGAAGAATTGCTTCGTCTGGTTCTGTATGGTACAAATATTGATTTATGGTTAGTTTTAAAAATCATGAATATGTATCTAGCAACTTATATTGAAAAAAGAAAATAACTGATTGTCAGCAAAAATAAATTTAGAATATGTTAATAATTTTTTTATTAAAAAGGCTCAAGCATTCAGCGGTTAAATCAAAAAACCAACAAAGTCGTCACCAGCAGTCACAATCCAACGATTAACAGTAACGTTTGATGCACACAGACATACGAACAGTATTAACTTTAAAAATTGTTCAAGAAAAACGAATTTCCAATGGCACCTTTTAGTCCTTTTCTGTTATATTTCAATCCCAGAGACACCATTTATGCTTTAAACGGATAGTGCCACATTCATTTACATACTTTTATAAATATTCAATTCAACTCTTATCTTAATGAGGCGAGAGAATAATTTTTCAGAGTTAACCGTTAAATTGCCTAAAAAAAGAAATAAACATTGGAGTAGATGCCCGTAATTTCCTTCTTTAAAGTTTTAATACCTAGCCCTAATGACTTTTCGCAGCGGAAATTTACAAGATGACTGATACGAAATAATTAGCAGTTGGCCCATCTGAACGTGGCAAACCAAGTAAATTTTCAGTGCTTATCCAATTAGTGATTGGAACTTCACTTCAAATTCACGACGATTGTATACAGATAAACGTGAAATAATGCCGTGCTAAAGATCGTTTAAATTCCCAGCGATACAGATGTTCAAGTTTTTTTCGCTACCGTTTTGTCGGCAGATGGCGCCACAACATCCAGTTGGGTTTTAGTATTCATTAAGAAGATTTGTTACCGGAACAAAACAAGAATCGTTGCGAAAGTTTATGTCTGTGCCGCCATGTTTTATTGTCTCATTTGTGTAGGTGCCGTACCCAAAGTGCCTCTATCCAGATAGCTGCAACGAGATATTTCGGAGAATCATAAAGTTGATATGAAAATAATATATTTACAACAAAAAAATATATATTCTTACCAAATATACCGGGTGATGCGTTGCCGAATGGAACATAGGAAATCCGATGTAAATTTTTAGGTGCCCAAATAGTGACTCCCCTGTACATTTTATAGCAAAGTTGTAATATAACTTTTTGAAGGGACTGGTATGGTTAACTCGTCTTCAGTTACTGAATAATATCAAGGCAAAGTTGCAAAAGGTCAATACACCAAACACCAGCGAATATTTTCCATGATGCAATTTCCAAAATTGAACAACGTCAAATAAATGTTAGTTTACAATAAAGACATGCACATTATGTTTTTCTTGGAATCAAACCCATACTCGGTTCTTAATACCTCTTTCTCCCTTAAAACGTTCTTGGAATTAATTTTATTTAAAGGACGGTTTAAGCAGCAAGGAAGCTTCAAGGAAGGACTATAAATTTGATCCTCAAGTCTTTTATTAAAAATAATTATAATGAAAATAAGGCTACAAAACATTGCTCCATTAACAGCGAAACCACAACACATTCTAAGTAATAGCGTTTTGTAACTGGTTAAGATTTTTTTAGAAAACTCAGAAAGAAGTCGGTCCAAGGATTCGGCACCTTGGGCTAATAATATTCCCGTTAAGAGTATTTACCAAATACTCCCTAACCATACGGTTATTATGGGCCGGACAATCATACATCTGGTATCAGATTTCCTGATCTTCGCGAACAACAACGGGTTCAATTTGATTTTGTAGTAAGTCGAAATATGTCTCTGCAGTGAGGTTATAGTCGATAAAAAATGGCCCAATAATATGATGTCGCAGCACAACATTTATTTTTGGAGGGAAGGGTATTCGAGTATGAACGATATTCACTGTCTTGGTTCCAATAACGACTGTTTTGAACCTTTGGTTCGTTGTTGAGTGTGAATGAACATTCATCAGTGAAACAATTTTTTTTTAATGCATACCATTATTTGCTTTTTCAATTATTTCAAAAGAAAATGCTACTCTTCTTTCTTCGGCGTCTGCCCGGAGCCCTTGGTGATTTTCTTATTGATAGGAAAAATATTTGTGTTTTTTCATGTGCGCAACATTGTGGTTGTCCAAGAATCCTCGTACTAATAATTTTGTTTTCCTCCACATGCAGTAAAATGTTCCAATCTCTATCTTCTCTTTCTTCTGCTCTATTATCAACATTTTTAGCTGAATATTTGCAATCATTTATTACGATGCTTTTGGATTGGGTAGTAATATCTTTAATTGTTGAAATCGAAGGTTCACTGCTCTAAGACCCTTTCCTGTATAAAACCACTTAATTATAGTTTTCAATTGAATAATGCATACTTAGCTTCAATTAAAGCGCGTTTAATAACGCATTACAATAACAAATAAAACTATTGTTTTTGCCACGAATTTTCGTGTTACCATTGTCAAAATATATTTTACTGGTGTTTGATTTATTACCTCAAACTATAAACATTTTCAATTTTGCTATCACATTTAATTCAATAACCGAAGATAGGCTTATAAAAAATTGTTCAAACTCAGCACAAAAAGTTATATTACAATACTTTTTTGCTGAGTCGAACTTGCTGACGTTTCGCCAATCATCCTGTTGGCTTCTTCAGAGCTTGACTGAAACTGGCTCGTATTTTACTCTGTACCTGCTTATATATTGTTTGAAGGGGGGTGGGGGGCACTAAGGGTTATAAACACCGTCTCGGATTACTGATTCCCAAATTGATGACAGGTAGAGACCTGAGTCGCGGTTAAGATTGTTAGGTTTTCGTTGGTAGAAGAACTGATTACATGCAAGAATTTTTGTTCTATCGAATAAAATTTTATGCCCGGTTTCATGAGTCTGTTCGGCAACAGCTGATGAGTTTATTTGTCTTAGTCGTAAGGCTCTTTTACGTTCTTTGAGCCTAGTTGATAATTTTCGCCCGGTCTCTCCTGGCATCTCAAATGGAATTTTGTCTTTGACAGACCGCAGATGTTGAGAGATATTTGGACAAGTGGTAAATCTGGTTTTGACGTTATACTTCTTTAGAACTTTTGATATGTGGTCAGTGATGTTCTGAATGTAAGGAAGGACCACAGTGGCAAGTGTAGGATTAGTTTCGGCCTCATTGCTATTGGAAGGTTGTGGTGAACTGTATTTTTTGATGGAACGCTTAATATCTTTAATATGGAAATTATTAGAGAGAAGAGTGGAGGTAAGGTGTTTTAATTTTGTTTTCAGTGACTCGGGCTGAGATAGTTTCTGTCACCAATTTGGGAATCAGTCATCCGAGACGGTGTTTATACCCTTCATGTCAGCAATTTCGATTCAGCAAAAACCGACGCACGAGGAATCCAGAAATAAAAAGTATTACAGTAGCCTATGGAAGTTTCTTTGGAAAGTTATGTTACAACTTTGCTATAAAATGTACAGGGGAGCCTTTGGGCACCTAGAAATATACGGTATAAGTTGTATAAACTAATGATTGAAGACTGTATATATTTCTGAAGTTGCTTGGACCAGTCATGTCCAGAAACCCTGCCATCTTCTATTACCAATCGGTTAATGTAGTTCTCCTTAAGACAATTTAATAGTTCAAGGCAAGTTAATAGTTTCGAGACAGCTAGTCTGGTGAAATTCGTACAGCCTAGCAAAACTTAAACTTATTTCCGTTATATCGTTTCCTTAGTTCCATAGTTAAAATTTGTTTTTGCACATTTTAACAAGTCAAAGAAACACCCAAAAATTGTGGTTTCGATAAATTGTTCTTGCAATTTACTCCTGGTTTCATATCTAGGATAACTATAATTAAGTTTCTATACATAACTTTCTTCATGTTCATGAAGAAGCAGTTCTAAATTATTAAAATGTACTGTTTCGTCGTTTTCTGGTATCACAAGTCTTCGAAATGAAATGGGTGCTGGCGGTGGAGCGTCAATTGGGTTTCGCTGCCTTCTAATGGTTTTTCGCAGTACCGACATTCGTGTACCCTTCGCTGAAGGTTTATTTTATTATTCTGCTCGCTGTTTCAATTTGGTTTTGCTAACATATTCGTCGACTTTTGTAGATATTGCGCGTTGGCTATCTTTATTTATTATTTTGCAGACCCTTTGTTTAAGTGAGTGAGCTTATTCAATTAGGTACTTTTTAAAAGGGAGACCAATGAGAAATACCTCTTATTTAGATACAATCCTCAGCGCATTTATTCGTGCTGTTTTGCTAAAAATGTATCTAATAACTGACGTCGGTAGAAGAATTATAATATGCTTTAGTAACTCGTTTATTACATACTTGCTGCTATATCACCAGAATATAGTTTATTGCGATTTTTTTAACATTTTATGATTTGTCTTTTTGACATGCAGAGCAAATACTAATATTTTCAACAATATCTGATAGTATTTTATTGCACAAAGGTGGACATTAATTTGTCTTTATATGTACATTTATTTTTGGATACAAATATTAATTACGCCACGTCCATTAGATGAAGTGATAAATTTTAATTTAATTTATTAATAATTTTAAATTATTATTTGCGTTTGCCGTTTGGATAATTTGTCGACATAAATTACGCCGCCATGGCAAAAATATAACACAGTTTCATTAGCGCGGCGGAGCCCTTGACTAACCGATATTTATACACAGATTTGAGAATTACAGATGAGGCTGAAATAAATATCACGTTCAAACGACATCAAATTATTAAATACGACAAGAAAATTAATTTTGGTTGGTTTTTCATGGCAATTAAATGTCTAGGATATCGTCATATAAATTGTAACATCTGCTATAGCCTTAGCAATATTTATAAAGTTTTGTTGGTTAATGGACATCGACAACATTTTTGGTCCACCAGACAAGTATTTACATTTACGGGGTGGTTGCAATTTCTATGTCACACAAATATATTTCGAATTAAGAAAAAGTCGTGAAAGTTAAAGAAAAACAGACCTAAACTTTTTTAGTCAGGACAGCATGTTGTAAGTTTGAACGAAAATGTCAGAGATTTCGTAAATGCGGTGTTCCACAAGAAATAGAATTGGATCGGATACTTTTTACCATATAGATGAATGTACTGGTAAAAATGAATAATAGGGAAATGTGCCTAGACACTTAGACATTTCTAAAAAACTGCGCAAAAACGAAATATGTGCAAAAAATACAATAAATAACGGAAATCGAGGATATCCTTCATAAAACTAATTTCAAGAGTGTCAAGTTTTCGATATAAAACATACTTACTATTAACAACAACACAACAAAAAACAGACATAAGGAAACATGCATTAGTGTAAGTACTATTTAAGTATGGGTCAGATAAATTTTGAATATTAAATTCCCAAATTGTTTAATGTACTACCCGACATCCTCAAGTTAAAACAAACAGCTTCAAAAAACAGAGTCAAAAAATGTATACTTGAAACAAACATAATTTTTTGTACGAAGGATGGAATCAGGGTGTTGTGTATTGCTCTCCATTCTTTGATGACTTATATTTACCTTGATTTGACTTATAGACCTATTTACTTGCTCCTATATACTTGTTATTCTATATTGGCTATGTCATTCACCAGCCACAATACTTTCCGCTACTTCTTAAATATTACATATTTAAATTGACTCCTAATTTCTATCCGATCAAAATTAAATTACACTTAGGGACGATCTTCCGTTTCTTTTGTAATTAAGTTGGGGATGAGAATGTTCTCTTAATCACCTTGAATGCCTTCGACCTCATCGTTTATTAACCGCTTGGAAATAAATCGCGAAACAAGGGAAGATTATGGTATAACCGCAGAGAAAGGAACTTTTCGTTGATTAGAGTAACTGGGTTGGTAAAGTTACTTGAATGTTTGATCAGCATAAAATATAAATGAATGCTGGTTCCGGGCCTTAAAGTCTATTTCTAAATGCTAAGAGGAATTCCATCCAGTACCGCCATATATAAAGGTCGTCCATACACATCAGTGAACGAAAAAGTAATTTTCACCTTAGACATAATAATGCTACGATGACGATATAAGAAAATCTGGAAAGATGTCGCAGTATGATTGGAATTGGAACAACTCAAATGGAATCTAAAAAAAATTCGGAAAAATCAAAGGGAATTCTTGACAACGCAAGATATGCAAGTCGTTTTTTTGATTGCAATTTTAAAAAAGACAAACCTAGCCTATCCAGAAGGCAGCATTCCTTTAATAATTAGAAAATATCGAAGGATATGATTTTTTCATGGGAATAGTTTAACAACCTAGTGCTTTTGATTGTTTTTAGCGAAGAACATACTTGATAAGTGTAAAGCAGTACCGTACGAAACGCATGAACAGTTTTTATCTCGATGAAATGTAGATTAATTTTCAACTTATTGTAGTACATTTTGGTTCTTAAAATAAAATTTGGTTTAATTTCTTTTAGACCTAAAACTGAGAGCCAAATATCAAAATATCAAACATTTTCAATTTATTGTAGTACATTTTAGTTCTTAAAATAAAATTTGGTTTAATTTCTTTTAGACCTAAAACTGAGAGCCAAATATCAATGCTTCTTACCCAACTATTTAACCCGCAAAAATGCGAGAGTCGTTCAATAAATGTAAAATAAATAAAAGAACAAAAAAAATCTTTTTTTCGTGATTTTTTTCAACGTGAACTACATACATTTGTGTAATAGTTTAGAGTTAAGCTACCTAAAAGATAGAATTTTGGAACTTACTTAGGCATTTGTTTGGGTGTCGGCCAAGCACTTCAAATCTGCAAACAAGAAAGGATGTGTTTCTTTTTCAGAAGAGGACTTTACTAACTTTACCGGCCGTCTTCGCCTTCCTTGGAGCTTGTTCGGCCTTAAAAATTCGGTGATTTAACTATTTCTTTGCCTCGTTCTTTGTTTCATCAAAATTTATATATCGATGCAGAAACTCAGCAGAATTGCGATGCAAAGGCACCAATACAGCATCAGAGTAACCCACACGATTGTGTTTATTCTCTACTGTGCGCAAACGCGGCACTTATATTGTCCAGATTTTTTTTCACGCACAATTTTTAGTGCAATTACAAACAGTTACAGACACAAAAGCAGATATGCCATGAAGGTTGTCTAACTATAGACAAGTTAAAGTTGCAACTACATTAAGTGATGGATGCTGCTGAAACTTTAACAGCTGACTAGTTAGGAGTGTTATTTAATAGAAAACTTATTGAGCGACCCTCGTAATTTCTGGGTCGCCCGAATAATGGCGTTTTACAAGTCCGCCTCAATCAGAATATAGGTATAGGTTTCATTGTTTCACTAAAAATTCTTTCATAGTAAAATTGATTAATATTTGACAGCTTATGTTTCCCAGGTAATTAGAAACATATATAACCCATAAAATATGCTAATTAAGTGTATCAGAGGTGTGGTAGTATTCGATGTTGCGTTAACTTCCTTTGTTATTTCGACAAAATTAAAATCCCAACTTGCTGTTTTTATTCAGACTTGTATAAACGGTTTAATATTTACTTTTAATTTTCGACGTATAAAGGGGTGGCGCTTTCCACGTCGGATAATGGCGGAATGTTGTAAAAATGGCGGTTCGATTATATTGCCGGGTGATTGATTATTTGCAGGAGGGAACTCAAAGAGCATTAATTTACCCTTTCGGTTTGAGAGCCTTTGTCCTTTGTCTGCGTTCATTGATAAAGGCTCCGGCAGTTAGATTAACTCAGACGATTCAAAAACTTCAGCTCTCGTAGACTGAGTTGCAGCTCCAAATTTAGGAATATGCATAGAGTTATATGTAGCCGTTTTGGGTTATCCTTATTTTTAAAATCAAAAATACAGCTAACCGTGATATAGACTGGACCCAATAAACTTTTAATCTTGACCAAGGAAACTATTTTTTAGTGTTTATCTTTTTTACAAAGGTTAGGTTTGTGAAGGAGCGGATTTACACGTTACTCAAAATATACAATGTACAATACGCTAATATTTTTGAAAAATCACATCGTCTCACAGACCCACATTGACAACAAAACAAATTCGAAAAACTTAATTCGAATGTCTCCATTCAAAAAGAGAATCGAACATAATATGGATTGTACTTGCCGCATGTTTAAAGGAAGACGACACGAGCCTTAGTGGGAATAGAAGGAGATATGAAGTGTCGGAAGGTTAGATGAGAGGAAAGATAATTGCGCTAGTACCATAGATGCAAAATTTACTAATAATAATAATATTACTACTTTATTTGCAACAGGTTTACAGAAAATACATAAAAGAAACAAAACAATAACAGAATAAATGGAAAAGCACCAATTACATCTTTTACCGGCCCAAAATTGAAAAATGTTCATATTAATAAAAAAAAAAACAATAAGATGAAAAGAAAGCAGAAATTGATTTAATTATCCTTCAGGCTTTCTTTACATTGAGGAACGACAGTGCACAGTGAATCTATTAACTTGATTCACACAAGTCTGCAATTTGGTAAAAGTTTAGACACATTGGATTTATAAAAAAGGAATTCTCTCCAGTAAGGACAGGTGATAGATAGATGACAAGCTTAAGAGACTCCATGTCAAATAGTTCAAATAGGTTGATCAAATCTTCCAACCAATCCATATCACATAAAATGCAAATCTTTAAAAAATTTACCTTGATTTTTGTAGATAGGTGACTATATTACAGTTGAATGTTCCAATTAACTACTTGTAAACGTTTTACAAATAAGTTTAAGGTTAGAGATGTTGGACAGACTTCACACTTTCTCACACATGAGTCCAGTAATTTGGATGAGGTTGCCTGTTAGTCTAGATATATTCTAAATGAAAGTAAAACCAGTGTCAAACCCCCAGATCTTGGAACCTTCTCCAAGGGCACACCGTTGAGTGCTTAGTCGAACAATATTATTAATTCGGTAAAAACATAAAAATTTACATTTGGCAACATTATGCTCCATAGAGTTTGCAAAGTACCACTAATTTAAAACTTATTTAACACACAAGTACAGAAGCTAAGGCAAAATAACACCGGAATAACAGCTGTTAAGCATGTTGAGAATCCATTGTTTCTATTTTCAAAAGTCGGGAGACCTTTTGGGATCGCTAATTTAAATTTGCGCGTTCGCCCAGTTTCTCAAACCCGCGTAACCCATGTGTCAGCTTGTGCGCAACCGCACAGGAAAAGGAGGAAGTTTTTTGACATTTGAGATTCAAAAAAGACACTTCCGCATGGTCCGGCGCCAGAAACAGAGTCGATTCCGCAAGTCCGCGAGTTTCAAGCGCGAGTGCAATAAACGGGGCCATGTCCAGAACCGACGACACGATAGCCTGCGGTAAGTCTTCACTGTGGGTCGTTGCCTATCGTGTTCGCTTTTTTTTACCATTTCGCATCCCAAAAGGGTTAAGCCAACCGTAAACCATTCGACCCTATTGGAACCCTTAACAAAGCAATTATATGACACACCAACATCACGAATTAAAATAAACATTGGAATAGGCATAGAAATAAATGAAAACACAACTATATATACGTATCGCAGGATAAAGATGGTCTAGAGTTCATGGCCGGAGGCTATTTCAGTCAATCGAGAAAAAAAAAAGTATTTGTGCATCGGAATGGAGGAAGATCTCGAAGATGTCGACGTAGACCGAGAGGTTAAGCTTATGGATTGTACAGAATATACCTACTTGGGTACGAGAATTAAAAGTAGTGGTCGTACAAGAAGGGAACAACAAATGGGATTTCCTCAGGGACTAGGGACTAGAGAAGCCTTGTTTTCCCTGTCACTACTTCTGCAGAAGTGCAGACAGTGTACATGTGTTTCATAAATTACACAAAAGCCTTTGATTGCGTCAAACAAAAGAAATTACTGAGAATCCTTAAAAGTCGTGGCCCAAGAATTCAAAATTATACAAATGGTCTATGAACATTAAATGGCGTTAGTAAGACTAGAAGGCTTTGAAACAACAACGATACCCATTAAACGAGGAGTTCAACAAGGGTGTGTGCACTCGAGGGAGCAGAGGACGACATAATGGTAAATAGTAGATTGTTGAACAATTTGACACACAGATATTTGGGCAGTTCTCTGCGACAAGAGTCTAGGCCGATCTTCATTGAATGGAGAAGGCACTTTAAGAAGAAGAAGGTCCTACAGATAGAGCAATAGAGCAGAGAATTATAAAAGGAAAACAGATAATAGGGTACCTAAATACTGTTCTGTTTAAACAAATCTCTCGAGATAGAAAGCATCTCATATATTACACAGTTTGGCAAATCAACAGTAATCTAGAACGTCGCCTGTTGATATTGGAAATTGACTTCTGGCGAAGATCCGCTGGAATGTCAAGATTCGAAAGAATATGGAATCTAACATCAGTCCAGGTACATTAGAATTTCTTTTATTTGATATATATGTGTAACTCCAAAAGAGTTGGTTAAAAACTAAAAATACATATTTATCCACTATCTACACGAAACGTAATTCAAATTCCTCGTAGGAGTTCAAATTACCGTCTCCCATATTATCGCCAGGTCAAAAATAGCTTTTTATAAAGTTTTCGCTTCCGTACACTTTGTTCATTGTGGATGCATATGTACACCTGTATTATGCAAATATTCGGAAATATAAACATCGTTCACGGGGCGCAAGAATTTATTTATGCAAGGAGCAACTACTCAACATCACTCATGCTAAGCGGCACCCGACATCGTTTCCTGAATAAGCCAGCGTTATGTACGGCGTTCTGTCTTCTCAAATAAATCAAGATTCCAGAAGCGTTCCGCGTTTTTCTGTGACAGTTCTTTCATTCGACATTATCGGGACATTCATCCCATTAGAAAATTATCATATTTTTCTGTATTTCTAGTTATCAAAACATATCGTATCTTTTCTCATCACAATCTTAAAAAGTTGTTCGAACTGTTGCAAAAAATTTAATGTTCACAGAAAATCTTAATCATTCAATAGAAGGAAAAGGAGAAACTAATCTTTGTTTAAGTAATAAACTTTCTCAAATAATATAAATGAAGAATATTAATTTTACAGTTGAAATTAATCTACCAATAGAGGAGATAATATTTCACTTAGTAAAAGAATCTGGATAATCAGAATAACGTCGGGGTATTCCTCTTAATCCAGGAAAAAAGTTAAGTTTACTCCAATAAATGTTATAATAGAATGTCTTTTTAAAAGATTATTATTAAGAGTTAACCCTGTAAATAATGGGTATCAGTGGATAAATCCAGCAATAATAGCAAATACGACTCCTATTGAAGGAACATACTGAAAGTGGGCTACTACATAGTTAGCTAAAATAAAAACAGTTAGTTCGCCCATAGTGAATAAGAACATCATGGTAAATTTTGCTAAATAAATTAGCGTGGAAACATAATCTGGCATATGAATGAACATTTAGTATCTATTCAAAAGTTATGAATAAATAAAAGAATTAGATACGTCGCTTGGATACAATTTATGGCTTATATGCAATTTGTTGTGAGTATATTCACATTTTTGATATGAATAAAAATGTGTTTACGCTGTTTAGAACCTACTACAACATATTCGACTCTGATAGCCAACATACTTCAGTTTCGCCGCTATGGCTCAGTTCGTGTTCCAAAGAATATTATCTACGTAGAAGTACGTGGTGATGGTGATTTTAATGCATTATATCTATTTAGTGTAGAAAATATCGAGAGGCTATCAAATAACTCTTTGAGTGTAGAATCGGAAGCAACCAATAGGATTGAGAGGAGATATTGGTGGTCACCTTCTGTTTTTAAAGTTGTGACGCAAGTTGCTGACCAGATGATATAAAAATGTGGATGGTAGATAACAGTTCTTCGCACACCGGCTGCAAATCAAGCATATTTTCTGTGCCGCTGGTGTAATCGATTGCACACACATGAAAATAAGGCCATTTTATCAATACCTGCTCTATGTTTTAGGCAGCCGCTACTCAAATCGAAATATTCTTCACTCTTTACACTCCAAATAAACTAACCAAAACTCATGAGAGGGTCCTTTGTTAGCGAAGGGGTGCCAATTTTTAGAGATACGTAAAACATTTTTTTTTCTATACCGGTGTATTTAAAAAATCTGTGACTGCGTGTGGTATAATAAAGTAACCAGCATAGTATTGTTTGTTAACAGCCATGGGCGAAAATCAACAATTGCCAATAGCTAAATTGTTAAGAATTAACAAATTACAAAGAGTCCGATTCGGAAATTACACAATGCAAACGAGCTCGTTATAACCACCGTTGTGGAAAGCATCAGATCGCTGCGCTCCACAGAACGGACGCTTCCATTAAGGGTCCCTTTCAATAGGACAAAAAAATAAAACGATGTAATTGTTTACGAGCTTTGAGCTTCGAACATTTTTTGATGTTTACGTCCTTGCTTTTATGCCGAAGTTGGGTAGTTTCGGCAAAGGTTCGGAGACTTCAATAGAAATTCGATTCGTTTTAATTTCGAATTCGCTTTCTCCGTGAATGCCAGAGAATATAATTTATCTTGGCGTACACAAAAGCAGTTTATGAATTTCGCACAATGATGCGATGTTAAAATGCAGGCGCGCAACAAATAATAATAGTTCTTCGAACGAAGCGAGTCCGGACGTCAAAAATTATGCATCCAATGATACGATTCGACGTAACAAAAGAAGCTTCTGTGGTGTCGCATAGAAATTATTTATATCTTGGTGGTAAGTCTGTTTCTAAATTCTTTTTCTCTTTTATTCCTCATGCTTACGTTTTGCATTTTGCAAATGATGCTGTGTCTACTCTTTCTTAAGCATTGTCTGAGACTTTGAGAAATGAAATTTTAACAACTGTCGAGCAAATGAAAGGTTTTTCAGAATGTTCGTTTTTCGTACAGTTTGTTTTGAATGTGAAAACTTATAATACATTGATTATGAATGGAAACAGTTGCTTGGTATGTCGAAATTCAAAAGTATTTTAGAAATAAATTGTTAATTGTGTTTCTCGATTAGTATTCCAAATTCGTTCAATGACATTCCGTTTTTTCTTTTCGCTTATGTGACAATATGCAACACTTGTCCCTCAAGTATCTGGAAATAAAGCAATAACTTAAGTATAAAGTAAGTTCTTTTGCACTGACCGATTTAACAAGACATAAATTCTAGTGTCATTACCTGTACCCGTGCGTATCAATGTGTATGAGTAAAAAGTATTTCAGCCTTGTCTAAGGTGTATTTCTTATAGCAGTCACACGTTAAGAATATATTTATATTAACATTCCTTAGGAGTCAAAAAACATCATGAATATTGTCCTCAAATTCGTTTCGATTGTCTATAGCACATTTAATTGCTAAAGATATGGAAAACGCTTTTTTGATCGAAATCATGAAATCTGATATTCAATCTAGATCATCTTCCTTCCTCCTTTAATGATTGTAATTGCCTGATCAGCCGGCTTTACTAGGTGCAAAATGCAACCACGATCGGATGACTTGTTACTCTTCGATTGCAAGGAGAAACAGAGGCTGAGTTACAGCATCTTTGCGAATTTCGCTTTTTGAACTCACAATCCTCAAACTTTTTCTCGGCATGCATCTTAACCCTGAGCATGAATTATAAATATCGACCTTAGTGTACTACATTTTTGTCATTTTGAGTCATCTCGGAATTAAATTTTTTTAGAAATTTAAGTATTTTGTTTCAGTTTAACAGCGCGTACACGCACACAATTTTCTTAGCATTTCCTAACTTTCTAATAGATATTACATTAAATTTCGAGGTGCGTTTAATTTCCGTAAAATCTGAAACTCACCGTAAATCAAATAAAGCGTAATTATGGAAATAAAGGAAGGGTGAAAATAGACGCATTTGCTTCGATGGAAAATCTGCCAAAAACATTTTCCTAATTGTCGGGTTAACTTTACAATTGGCAATTAGAAAATTAAGGCAATGTCTAATTTTAGAAATGGTTAGGCGGATGACCCTTGTCGTCGATAAATGATTTAAACGTTTTCATTTCTAAATTAACCATTGATAAAAATCGGGTCGTCATCTCTCCCTTACTCTATTTAGCAAGATAAGATTGACAAACGTTTTTAAAGGTACGTTTAAAAGTAATAATAAATTATTTTCTCCATGCTATAAGTGATTCACAACGGGTTGAATCAACATAAATCTTAATGAAAAACCACTTATTTCTTATTCCATATTTTAACTTAAAAAATATATATCGTCCGGCCTTCTAAAAGTGAAAGGTGAAAATTAGAATGAGAAAGCGGAACCGGGTTTATTTTAATCGATTTGGTCTCGCAGCAAAACAATCTGTCGACACTTTATAAACAACCTAATTCGCAAAAAGCTTCCAATAAAATTCTAAGTAAATTGAAACAGCTTTCCTTCCAAACAGTTAAATTTATATTGGCTGCCCGAAAGAACAAGTTTATCGACATACTTTGTATTTAATGTTGCGTGTTTTTTTCGAGACGTCTCTTAAGTGAAGAATCGAAGCATTTTTTTCTGGCTGCAACGAACGATACGAACGAGGATTTAAAGAATACGTTTTCCCTCGAAACAATTAAAATTTTGAAAGTTGAAGCCACTTATAAATTTTCAGCACTTATTCAAGTGTAAATAAGCCGTTACTTTGTATTGTATTGATTGATTGTTCACTAGTGACCCTGAGTGTGATACAACGGATTACCTTTGTCGTAAGTTGTATGGGGGTAATTAAACTGAGTCGAATATAAAAACACCTCATTTATTAGCTACCAAGTTCCTGTTAATTAACTAATTTAGCGAGGCATCAACGCAACCACAAGAGATAATACGAAGCCTATAAAAACCCATTTTGCGGGCCCACAAATGCCTGGTAATTTAATTTAAAAGCGAATGGATTATAGGCGATAGAAACATAAATCTGGGTGAGCTTGGTAATTAAATCCTTCACTGAATCAATAGCTTGTTTTCCTTCAGCTGTGTTGTAATGAGTGAATAGTGTCACGTTCGCTTACTTGGTTCTCATTTTTATTCGAGAGTTACGACTCGATTATAAGGCGGTTTACAAACATTAAACCACCTGCAATTAAATTGCTACGGGTATAATATGACCTCGGAGTTATCGCGCTGCATTTGATTCGTCATCCTCTCCACTGCTGAAATGAAATTCTCCCTTGAGTTTAACAAGATATATAATCCAGAGAAGAGGCAGCGTTTTGCTTACCGGGATATGTAAAAATAAACTCCACAGATGATGTCCGGATCATTCAAATTTTAAAATTTAATACCTACTCCTTAAAATTCTCTAAAACTAAATTAGTAAAGTATTTACAAAGAAGTAATTTTTTATATTTATCTAGAATATCTTTTCGTGTTTAATTATGATGACGAAATTTGTGTTACTAAGACTCAAAAAGGTCTTTAAATTTTCTTATGGGCAGTTACATATAAATTGTCGCTGAATCAGCATAGGTCATCTACTTTCATGATTTCATATCTGGTGAATATTTTGTGTTAGCCATGGCTATTTATTTAGTGCTCAAAACAATGGCGAATGACATCTTGCAAATCTAATTGAACATGATCGTCGTTTGTTGCAAAAAAGCATGAAAGATCGAGGACCATCCCGACCGTAGTTTACATCCCGAGGGAATGTAATTCCGATCGGAATTTCGGGAATAAATTTGGAAACAACACAACAAGATGGGTCTGGCAGACCGTCTACAAAACTTTTTGTTTGTCCCTTTTTGTATTTTTCTAACATCCGTGCGATTGATTTGAAGCCCCCGTTTTAGGATTCTAAAAAATTTAATTCCCTTCGGAGATATCCAAAGAAAAATGGAAATTTAGAACAGCTTTATACGAGAAATACCATATTAGCAGCAAAAAAAAGCAATTTAACTTTTGACACGATGAATGATTATAATTTGTATATGAAACGAAAAATATTATTCTGGTACAGTTAATTAAGATTCTCGACAGCGGAGGAGAGCATAGATGTTAAACTTTTACGAAACACAACGAATATGGGGTTGGCCATCATTCGCTTTAATTCTTTATCCACTTTAGTAAGCGAAATCCAAGGGCGCTCCGTTAAAAACACATCTTTTAATTAGAAATCGCTGGGAAAAACATTATTCTATTCCCAGATGTGTACTTTAACGGATTACGGCTTGAGCACATACTTCTAGCATGCCTCCAAGAAATAAATTAAATATTCCACGTGCTCGTAAATCTCCCAGAATGCTCTGTTGTTCACCTCGAGGGTTTTGTGTTGAGTTTGCTTTGTTAGATGCGGACTGTTGAGTTTTTTAAACCCCTCGCCCAAGATTAACGGAGGTTAGAAAGAATGGATAAACTTTGGTTGCTTGAAATTTAGGTGGAAATATATCGTATTAGATAGGAGGAGTTTTTAATTCCAATTACTGTTGCCGAGGAAACTGGAAGCGCTGCATATAAGATGAAGTAATTAAATTTTCGGCGTGGAAACTTGAAGATTCCTTCCGATGGAAAACCATATTAGATATTATTAAATGAGAAATTAGATCTCGTCCCTGGTATTATGTGACAGAAGTTTTTAGAAAAAGTTGAATATTATGTATTACTCAAAAGTGGCTTAGAATCGACACTACTATGCTACTGGAAAGTGCAGATTAATATTGCAAAAAATTGTTGTTACCGTACGTAGCCACGATCGTTTAAACTAAGAATTCCTGACATATTTTCTTGTCTATTTAAAAATAATTTATTGAAGATTATTTCCCGTGAGCATTTGCTGTTTTAAGCGTCTTGAAACTTAAAAAGAATATTTAAAGTTTTCACGAGAGTTTGCTACACCGCCGCTGCCTCACTAGAAAATCAATTAAGAGGACCTTAAATTTTTATGCGATGAGAGTTAAATTGTCTAAAGGGTGGTGGAAGTCTTTAGTGCTACTATTACATTTTGAGACATCGATGGAACTTATTAATTAAACCTCTTTCTTAGCAACTTTCTAACTTTCTGGATAGCGGAACTTGAGACTCCGAAGTCTGTAATTAATTTTACTATTTCAAACTTACCGAGAAAATTAAATTTTAAATTATAACTTAATGAATCGAATTAGATAAAGAGTAGTTAATTCTGTGAAGGGTAAGGATAGGGCGTAAACAGTGTTTATCTGCTCCCAGCAAAGCTGATGTGGTTCTAATGATACAGTTTTGAACTCCGAAAATTGTAATACTCTAAAAACCTTCAACCTTCCAGTAGGGCACTCCTCTGACATATCTTTCTTTTCTAGTCGATTCACAAGAATTTAGATAATTTTAGAAAGGTTTAAAAAATTCTAAAAATTTCTAAAAAATGTCAAAAAATTGTGAGTAATTTTAGAGATTCTAAAAATTCTACAACCTTGTGCAATATAACATTCGAGCTGGTTCTCTCCCCCAATTATTATGCTCCAAGTATTATTATGTTAAAATATTACAAATCTAATTAAATTCTAAAAAGCTTAAAGGCAATCAAGAATTCCAAAAAGTTAAGTAAATTCTAGAAAATTCAAAAAATATGAAAAATTTTAAAGGAATTTTTAATTAAATTAAATTAAATTTATTAATTAAATTCTAACAACTTTAAAAACAATCACAATCAATTAAAAAATGTTGAAATTTCAAACAATTTTATCACCATTTTTTATGTTTTTTATATTACGATTGGTAGGAAAAATTTAAATTGAGTAAAGTCCGAAAAGTGTTTAAAAATAATCTACGATCCCTGTATTTCGTTACACCAAATTTTAAAATTCCATTCCCGTGTTGTTTTTCCAGTCGATACAACAATCATGTTAGCAACATGGCGTTGCCACTTATGTAAGTACGAGTCATAAAAAAGTTCGCGCTGACCAATAACGCATCCGCTGCGTAACATTTTTAGAAAGCTACAACTTTTTTGAATGTATATACGAGCAACGATAAAGGGCATAAAATGGGCGCCACCACAAAACCCCACGATAAATTCTGTCACATTTATAAAATGTACAATTACAGCTGAATATGCGTTGGGGGTTTTGTTTGCCGGTGCCATTTTTTATTTATGCGTTACTATTTATTGAACGAGCGGCGCCCGAAGGGTGTGATTTTGTATAAACACGTCAACGCAGTGTTTTTTGTTTCATTGTCCGGAAATAGGAAAAGAAAAATAACAATTTTTTTAATTTTTATTATCTAATTTGTAGCTACGCAAACGTGGACAAAACATTTGTCTTTTAAAAGTCGCAATTGAACATTAAACACAAGAAGTCAGTGACCATAGCATTGTCGATCTTCCTTATATGCTGTAGTGGGTATCGCGTATCGATAATCTGTTAATTAACTAATGTTTCATTAACTAATATTTCATTATCTCTATATGGAAATTAAATCCCGGAATAATATAATGTTCGTATCAGAATTTGCAATTTATAATTTTCTTTAATAAAACACGCAAATACCGAGTTAAAAGATTGTAATAAAAATGAAATAGCAAAGTAATATTGAAACAAAAAAGTTACAACATTCACACATACTTGTAAACACTTTCCAATCTAATATTTTGTATCTTTATGTAATGAACCACGAAGATATTTGACAGTAAAATTTGCCCATCGATATATTACATCCCAAATGAACCAATTCAGAAAATTTATTAATCTTAAATTGTTTGAATGTTGTGAATTCATTTTTAGGATATTTCTAGCATATCAACATGAAGTTGCCTGAAAATTGTTTCAACTTTTCGAATTTGATGCAATTAAATATATTTTTTCATATAATTAAATTAAATCAAAAAGTTAAATCAAAAAATGGCGAACTTGCTAAATAGCGCCTCCTGGTAAATGCTGTTTTTTTTTAATTAAAAACATTTCGGCGACTCAAACCAAAGTTATAGACACTTTAATCAGGAAATGTAAGACCTCTCCCCCGCCCTTAAACAAAAAATTTGCGGTATTATCATTAACTGATCAGCCTGCACAAACTATTATAGTCGCATTAAACACCACTTATTTATATGCGGAAATTGATACTCCTCAATTGAGGAATAAAATCAATCGATCTTCTAAAACGGTGCCGTGCCGTTTTGTGCCCGTGAATGAGGCGAAATTAAAAGTTTTTCGTATTTTTCTGTTGAGTGGTGATCTTGGTGATTTAGAAGGAAAATGCAAATATTTGTATTTATAAAATGGAGACATAAACTCCCAAATCTTTTGCATTTTCTGGAAAATTTCCAGATAATAGAATATTAAAACCCGAAGTTAAAATCAGATCGTTAATTTTTAAATTATATATGATTTTGTAAATCCTATTTTTGTGATAAATAATTACGAAGTCCCTTTTAAAATATAAAACCCATTTTTGATATGGATATGGTTTTTAATAAAAGCATAACAATATATTTTTTAAATCAGTAATTCGATAAATTTTGGAAATTAAGCCGAACCTGTCCACACTAGAAAGAAAGGCATAAACGAAATCGGAACAGTATTAAAACCGAAATAAAATTACAAGCGCCAACGCCGCTTTATCACTGATTTCAAGGGCCATTGGTCAATGAATCTGGCATCAATACAGCAAATTCAAGGATCCCGCACTTTTCTTATGCTAAATAGCTTTCTTCCAATTAAAACAAGTACGTTGTAGTCCTTGATGTTTTGAACAAAAGTTTCATACGCCTAATTTACAAAGAGGAATGTTAATAATTTTTCTCTAATTTTAACAAAGTCCATTACAAATACAAATCTTAACGTCTTTTCAATAGGAAATTTTATTTTATTACAATTCAAAAGTGTGCAAAATTGTCGCATTCATTTTCGTCCGATGTTCTGTATCATATATTTGCCACATTATCACAAAACTCTGAAATTTTTTATATATTAATAGCCAAAAAACAATAGCGCAATATATTGTTCGGAGGGTGCAACGTAACATGGTCTCAAAATTGTGAAGTATACGTAATTCCAGACGGTATCGGTTTACAATGGCGGGTGTTTAAAATTACAGGGAAATCTCTGGACAAAATATTTAGAAAGATCCACTACACAGTGAGTAAAATTGAGAGAAAATTTATATAAACAACGCATGTCTTGACAATATGCTAATCCGTTTAAAAACACTTCCAAAACATTACTCAAGACATTTTCATTAAGTTGCCTTATTTGGTATCTAATTCTAAATTTTCAATCATCTAAATTTTGTGGTTTTTCCTCATACACTTTTGATCTTAAATATCCTCAGAGAAAAAAATCCATTGGATTAATATCTGGAGATCTTGCAGGCCATCCTTTTGATTCTATTATACAAATCCACTGTCCGGGAAATACCGTACTTAATAATTCACGCTCTTGCAGGACCGATTTAGGAAAGAAACTGAGAGAGTAGGAATTAAGTCAGTTTAAAGAAATTGTAAATATTAGACTCCAGTAAGATTTTGATGGAATAAAAAAGGGTTAATAATCTTTTTATGCTAAAGCCCTGCCCAAACATCCATTTATTCTTTCTCTTATCGGGGATTGCACATTTCAATCATAGTTTCAAAAAACTGGAGGGATCATCTTCGTTCAGCTCCTTTAATAATGTCATCTTGTATAAATGATACTTTCCTTTCTTTAATACACTCAAAGCTTTTCGTTGTTCAATTTCAAGACAAAAGTTCTCGTTTTGTCTCCAACAAAAATTAAAATTTAAAGTGTCTGAGTTTCATTGAGATTTTGACAATTTAAGAACTTTACTAGTACTAGTTACTGACGCGTTTATTTCAAAATAAAATCTCTATTTCTTATTCTTTTGCTCATAAAAGGTAAGTTATAGGTATGTGTATGCTACGTAAATTATGCGTGAAATTTGACAGGTAATTCAAAAATGGATTTAAAAAACGGTAAAGGGGAACCTGGTATCGACATCTGCTTTCTGGGCCGCCCTGCATATTTTTTGTTTACTGCAAAAAATGCACAAAAAATGTGATGGACGTGTGCTGCCATTTTTCTTGAACTCCAATACCTGATTTTTAAATAAATTTGTTCCATATTTGGCCGTTCTTTATATAAATCCTATAACAATTTTGTAAAAAAAGTAAGGGATTTATTTATAATGTCAAACTGTAAAAGTGGACATAGGATCAAATTAATAATAATAATAATAATAATAATACTAAATTGTTTATTGTCCACAAGATACAAGCGTTTACCTCAACATAACGCTAGATTCTACTGAGTACAGGACGCTTTATTTTAATAGCATATTAAATTTAAAGTTGAATGTGGGATCAACAAGAAAAAATACATCATTTGTGATAGAATTCATAGCACTTAATTAAGCTTGAGTTCCAGAACCCGTCTGCTACCTTAAGTGTTACCTATTTTACAAATAACCCAGACAAAATACCTAAAAAAAGAAACTGACCAAAAGAAGGGAGGAGGAACCAAAATAATCGATTGCATTAATTGAAGTCATAGCTTTAAACTTAGTCAATGACCCGTCAAGGATAGCATACCAAACTTATTAAAAACTTGGTGGAAAGCCATTTCGCATTTTATGCATGGATATAATATATAATTTAACAAAGCAATTACCTGTCTAAGCTTCGCTGGAACAGGTTCGCCGAATCTAGGATCGAACCATCCGGCCAAGGAACCAATAGCCAGGGCGCCGGCTAGCACGAGTAGGGTAAAACATAGAGCTACCAGTAGCTTGCTTTGGCTCGATAACACCATGGCCATGGTGACGGTAGTGGATTTCCTGCTGCGGTCGTTCGCAAATCACATCACCATACCACCGCAACTAGTACCGGAAAAGTTCAAGTCCGAAAATTTAACGGGAGTCATTTTTAATTGCGAATCTATAAATCACCAGGCCGTTCGTCCAATAGTTTGCGAATGAGATGCGGTACCCGTGAAACTTGTCCATTTTCGTGGGATTCGATTACTTATGTTGTTTGTCGATTGTGTTTTCTTGGTTTCGAAAGGGAGGCTTTAGTGATTTCGACGCTGATATCGAATTTTCCGCTCGGGGCGAAGTTTTATTTCTAATATAGGGAAATCTAGGAGTCTTCGAAGTTATCCCGGAGACATTGCGCGGAAAGAATCCAAATCCAATCCAATCGGATTCCTATATTTCAATTTTATTTTGTGTTATAATGTAATTTCTGCTGCGCGCGGGAAATTTGGGTCCCCTGTTCAGTTTTTAATGCTTTTGGTGCCATTTTTCAACTAGGGGAAGGTCGCCTATATTGAACCCCCTTCTATACCACCGTAATATTTGAATGAATAAGCGCGATGCTAGCTGTTATCTTCGAAATGTATGATTTTATAAATCTAAACACTAAATATTCATTCTTTATTTGATTTATTTTCATTTGTTTATTGTAGAAATTGTCCTTTTCAAATGTTCATTCAATGTTATTGTTTCTTCTACTTTCTTGATTAAGTATGCAAGTTTAACTTAAGGCAACGTAAATAAGGGGTCGAATATAGGAACACACTGATTTAATTTAAACAACCGGTTCACTGGCATAGATCAGCTGCAAAAATTTCGGATTATATTTTTCAACGGAAAACTATTCGAGAAAAAATATAGACTATTATCTTGATTCGGGTTTCAAGGGCGTCGTCGATTGGAATTACTTCCTAACGTTTCGCTAGCACGAGTGGCGAGCTTCTTCAGAGGTCCTTCCATCTCCGATGTTGGACGTAGACTGACGATTTCTCCTGCGCAGGTTGTATTTATGCCGATTGGTGGTGGGCGGGGCTTGTTCCGCTTCGGTTGGTAAATACAACCTGTGCAGGAGAAATCGTCAGTCTACGTCCAACATCGGAGATGGAAGGACCTCTGAAGAAGCTCGCTACTCGTGCTAGCGAAACGTTAGGAAGTAATTCTAATCGACGACTGCCTTTAAACCCGAATCAAGATAATAGCTTATCAACGGGCCGCGAAAGCCTTAACCAATTTATCAAAAAATATAGAGAAAATTTCTATAAATACCCAAGAAATTGTATTTTATGTATTGATTTGAAAGTAAAAGTGTGATTCGTTTTTTACAGTTAGATCCGAAAACTGGTTCAAATATATGAAACCTTCACCTACTTCGAAAAAGTGAAGTGAAAGTGATTGATTATTAAAAGTTAGCTGTAACTGTTAGTGTAATCGAGCAGCAAGTAAAAGAAAAACAAAATATTTTAGAAAATTTAGAAAAACCGCTGACTAAAATTTCTGATATAATACAGCTTTTTTCAGGACATTATGTTTGGTTCATTTTGGGCATAAAACCAAAAAAAAACATTAATAATGACAAATAAGAAAATTTTCAATTCTTAAAGTAAAACGTCGAAAAACTGCAATACTTTCAAAATGGATACAGAATATTCAATTCAAAATTAATGTTCTTATGTTTTCGAAGGCTGGTATTAGTTTGAAGTTTCGTAGTTAATGACGTTTATCTCTGTAAAGCTGAGTTTTGACTTCCTGCTAGAAGAAACGTACTTTTTTTTAGAAATTTAGAATTATTAAATTATATTAAATTATTTTAGTTTATTTTTTATTCAAAAACAATATTTTTAATGTTTACATTTCTTCAAATTCTTTTAAAATCGAGTACCTAAGCTATTAATTTTGAATAAAAGTAAGGCAACTATAACAAAAATCATTATCAACATATGATCTCCATCGAGTTTCTTTCTTTGCCATCTATTATAGTTTAAATTAAAATATTTGATTTAGTTTTCGAACCCATAACTCGAATATTGGCATTACGCAAGAATCGTTTGAAATCGTACCTGCTTCAAATCAGAATTCGAATCGATGGGCTAAATATTTGATGTTTAAAAATAGGAACACGTGCACACACACTCTTACTTAAACCTATTAAATGGGTAGAGAAATGATCGGTTATCCAAGAGCCGGATTCAGTTTGGAAAATTTATAGATTAAACCTATAAATTGTATTACACGTAACCGACTAAAGGCGATACAACTTTTTTCACCATCAGCATAATATAATAATTAAAGGCACCACATATTAAAATTGAATAACATTTAACATTGCAAAAGTAAATTACAAAAGTTGTGTAAATTGTTGAAAATAATGTAAAATTGAAAAGCATACTACCATTGTATTTTATTCGGAAATCCAAATGGGTTTAATATTGAATTAAATTCAATTACATGAATAATAATTAAATGTACGTGCAAAATGTCCCGGTTATTCGGCAGCCTATAAACATAAACCCCATATTGACAAAAACTCCATTGCCAATGGATTTTTGTGAATAAACAAAAACATCGAAATACACGAAATTGACCCAGTTATATCGGGAACAATGTAAAATCTTCGCTATATATGGGAAATTTTGCAAAAAAATACATACATAATATTAAGTGACAAAAATTTCAAGAAATTGTTGAAAATGTGAACCGATCCCCCATGAAAAAAATTACCATCTCATAGAGTTAAAGAAAATCCCATATGTGGCCAATATTAACTGCGACAATGTATATAAAAAACATTTTTATATGATTTACCTTTGAAACAGCCATCATAAAATTACAAACAAATTTAGACATATTTGAATTATTGCTCTATTTAATTAACTGAATTTAATTCATTAATTTAAGACATTTTTAATTATTTGCTTCTTTAATAACATTAGGATTGCAAATTTGGTGGTATTTGATGGATTGGAAACAACAAATCGCTGACATTTGGTCAAATATAACGATATTTTCAAGGAGCAACAATAAAAAGTAAAATAGATGCATAAACAAACATTTTTAAAAGCAATTTATTGTTGCTTCCTTTTTTTAACCACCAATCGACCATCACCAAATTTAATCAGGTCATGACAAAATTATTAAAAATATTGAGATTCTCGGAAACCTCAGCATCACTTAATTATCAAAGAAACTACTTGATTTTTATGTATCTATTCCAAGAAACTCAAATGATCTAAGCTCGAATCTTCATACCTATGAATAATTCTATCTCTCGTAGTTAAGTACTCCTTCCCTTTCTAATACGAAAATTCATAAGAAATTTATCTCGGTTTATTATTTACGATTCTGATTTCGAATTAATACAATTTCTGCTGTATTATTACTCATATATGTGCTACTTCCAAATTTCAACCAAAATCAAGTTCAAGATATAGCGAAATATATTTTTTAAATCGATTTAAAATTTTAAACAATTACAAAATTAATTGTTGTTCTGTTTCTTTTTAATGAATTTAACTAAAGTTTGCTCAATTGTAAACTAAATTTTCTTGAATGCATGAGACTGACGGCGGACCCAAAATGCTATTGGCAGCACCCACGAGCGCGAATAATTCTACATATTTTTCACATGCCTGAGTTATGTCGAATTCATGTCAAGCCTCGACACAAACGCACCTCAAAAAAATTTAAAGCTATCAAACCCTCCCACCCGCACACCTCATTCCCAGATCGGGCAAAAGTTTATACAACAATCGGTTTTATCCACAGAAACGCATCTCATCGACATCGAAAAATACTTCGTAACGGCGGCGACGTAGCGCTAACTGGCGAGCGCCGGCCGTACTAAACCGACCGTTGCTCCGAAAGCTACTGTTTCGAAGACGCTCTTGCGGGCGTCGAGACGCCGATGATGCCGACGCCGCGATATAAAAGCGTGTGCCTACAACAGTCCGACTGCGCAATGCAACAAACAGCGAGTTTTGGAGGGGCCGTCACGGTATCGCAGAAACAAAAAGAAATACTATCGTTCGAACCGTGGGCGACGCGGTAAATTCTTAGCCCCATTGTGGTGGGGTGGTTTTGGTTTACCTTCCTGACTACGTGCCACAAAATTACCCCGACTTGAAGGTCACATGGCAACTACACAGGAAAAAAGGATTTCGCTTCGCAACAAAATTAACGTACCACTAAGATTGAGGTCGACTTCAAACTCAATTTTCTGGCGAACTGCTGACTCGGTTTGGATATACTTTTTTAAACTGTAGCTTAAATCTTCAGAGATGATTTTGCAAAAATCCATTTTTATTCAAATTTAAGTTTTAGGTACATTCTACGGAAATTGCCGACAACACTATTAAGTCTGTAAGTTCCATAGCCCCATGTTTGGTTAGCCTTTTATAAGGTTGCAGTTTGTTGTGCAATTCTTTTGAATAATATTATACACATTAAGTAAACATAAGCCAATATCGGATGATTCCTCTTCTACTCTTTATAACCGATTGAAATTGACGAATCATATTTTGAATATTTCCTTTATAATGTTTTCTTTAACATCCAATAAGGTAGGTGGGAACTGATGGTCTCTAGGCTACCTACCCATTTTATCCCATAAATATTTTGTTGGGTTGAGGTCTGGACTATGTGGAGATTAGTTCAAGCTCTCAATATTTACCTACTTTAAATAATTTTGTGCTATTCTTGTAGTATGTGGTTTTTAGTCTGGCAAAATTCTTCGTTTGATATCAGATTCCGTAATTCATTTATTAACTGAGATAAAGACGAGAATAAAAAAAGAAGATGCTGAGAAAAGATGACAGCCAACTAAGCGTATTGACGAAAATTCCCATAGAATGTGACAAACATTGGGAATACAACTTTCTTTTCTTAAAACACTCCTCGCATTTCTGAAACTTAAATTTAAATAAAATTTCCTCGAACACCTCAAAAATATCCCAAATATCAAAATTTGCTCCATTCCGACAATTTTGTGACGTCACAAAAAAACGCCTTTGGGAATGAGCATTAAAAATTACGTTTTTCCATTGCATATGGACAGTAAAAGTAACTTGTTTCGAACTACCCGTGCTGACAATTTACTTATTACTCCATAGTCCATATGGCGTTATGATGCTCGTCTTTTTATATTTTCTTAGAATGGGAGATGAAGAAATAGGAGACTTCTGTTAACCCGTTTTAAAAATAAAGCTTTACTTAAATTAAACATTTATTAAAATTAAATTATTTTTTTGTATTTATTAAAAGATGTTGAGCTGTGGCTTTCCATGACTGTTTGAGCTTTCATTTCCATTTAGTTTTGGTTAGTTTTAGTTGGTTTTAGTGGGTTGATTAAGCACGAGCTAAAACTACACATAGTTGAAACAACGCGCAATGTTCCTTAAGTTATAAGACAGCGTACCATAGCGTCTACTGTTAACTGCAAATTATTATTGTATATATGATATGGAGTAAGCAACGCACTCTTAAGCGACACTTTGCTCATTTGATTCTGGCCCACTTTTGAGTCATTATCATGTAATAAAAACAACGTTATTTTCGCAGATTGCTGAAGATTAAGATGCCATCATTTGCAAAACCTCTTCCCCAGACAAAACTTTGTAAAAATCCTCATTTTCTTATATGGCACAGGAATCCTAGGAACTTGAACATAGTTTTGGGTAATTTTTCATATCCTCTCTGGAGTCATTCTTAACAACTGTTAAAAACGTAATTTCCTTTGTTTTGTCTAACCAAATAATTATCCGTATAATCGGCCATGTATTCCAATTCAAAGTTTCGCGAATAACGCGATACAGAGTAGTCAGTTTCTCTATGTACCCATCAAATCGTTCCACATCACAAGGCGCCATTGTATCGGGGCATTTACATTAAAGTTGTAAATTGCGTTTCGGCTACGACGGGCGACGACGGGGGCAGAAACGACAGACTTGGGCGGGGGTTTAATGGTTTCGGCGATTCCGAGACTAATTCCGAATTGTTTCGGTTTCGAAGCGGAATGAATGTTCGCATATTGTGCGGCCGGCAGATAATCATTTAAAGTGGTACACTTTGTGTGCTACGGCTGTGGATGAAAAAAATGGGATGATGCGGGTTGTAGCAAAACTACGCGGTCCGTATAACTTCTCTGTATTATTTACTTACGCGCAGTGAACATTAACAACGAAATGAAATTCACACTTAATTTCTTAAATTGTACTTTAACCCAAATACTTAATGCACTAGACCCTACTGTAGATAACATATACATAGAATGTATAAAAATATCCTATGGAAAGGATATGAAATGTTTAGAGATTTCGTATTAGAGAAGAGATAAAAACTTACTTTCGTGTGGTTTGTCCGTACAATTACCAACATAATATCAGTAAATTGTCATCAAAAAGTTATAATGTTATAAAAATTATTTTCCAGTTTGATTATCCTTCTCTACGTACTGGCAAGTAAGTACACAACATCATTGCAATGGACGGCAGGCAATGGTTACAAAGCAATGATCATAAGACCATAGATAAATAACTTCAATTGACAATGAATGGTAACTCCCGTGTTGGCCAATGATGGCCAACAAATGTGACGCCATCTCCCGACTGTTGGAGAAGTATTAGGCGAAGTCAACGAAACCTATCCATAACATTCTTCACGATAATACTTAAAATTCACAAATAAATACAGTCCGACGTTGTGGCAAATTAAACAAAACTATATTTTCTTTTATTCACACTGCACCTCGTACAAAAACTTCGTCGACACTTGGTATCTGGACAATAATAATTAGTCCATCCAAGCGGCTTTCTTTTGATTTCTACTCACGTCCGTTAAAAGAAATAATGTAAACATAGCCTTCTATAATTGCACGTAGAAATACCAAAGAAAGGAATACTGTGCTGGCGAAAACTAAACTAAAGGATAAGATATTTTATCTACAATACTGTCACATCGGCTCAGTTCATACATCTCCCGATTTAGGAGGTCTAATGAATTAATTTAGGGTATCACAAAAGTACAAAAATGGTAAATTTACGAGCCCTCGGAGTTCTTGTGGTATTTAACGTTGAATAAGAAGAAGCGTGGAAGCTGTGTAAAAGTTTCAATTTTCTCCAAAGATATAAAAAAGTAATTTATTCAGATATTCAAATATACGCATATACATATTACGCATCGATAAAGTGGACGTTTACTTTTTGAACAAATATTGATTCAATAAGTTTTACTATTTCAAAGCAAGAATTATACATACAAGAGCAAATAGAAGAATAAATTCCAAGGGAAGGTGCCGTTGAAGGCACCTAAGACTAAAAATTGATATTACTAATTCAAAAATGAATGAAACAAACATGAATTATAAATAGGGAGAAAAGAAGAAAACGAGAAGTGCTAAAAAAGGAAGTGAAGACAAATGTTTTGTTATGAATGTTAGTGACCCACCACCCAAAAACAGTTTTTAAAAACTCTTTTTTATGTTTAGGTACAGCTCACAAATTTTGTAGACACATATTTATATCATGAACATGCGTACCATTAGTTTGTTATGATGATATGGTGGACATTGTAATTTAATTATCTTATAAAAGAGGCATGCTGAATGCAAAGCACTCCGCTGAACCATGTATTAGCCGTATACCACAATTTTTAACATTAACAATGTTAGTGTGTCAGTGTTAATAAATTTTTACAACAGATTTTAAGTTAGAGCATACTGTTTCCACCTCTAAGTTTTATAAGTTTGGTTAGCTCATCTCTCATCTCATATCTTCAAGGCAAAGAACAATATTAGACCCAGCAGTAGCAGCAGACTTTAATGGTTTTAAAAATAAACAAAAATTATAAACATTAAGTAGGTTTATATTGTTAGAGTTAATCATGCTTTGTAAACAAACCTGGAAACTTGGCAGATGCTATTATTTCTTTCCCCAACAGGAGGCAGATGGAATAACAATGTTTTATCACATAAACAAATCTGTCCAAGGTATGCACACATAATGTTCACTAATTAATAAACACGCCATCATAAATTACAAGACGTAGCCAACATAAATTGAAAATGACTGATTACATTGCAGTGAGTTCGCAAATAACATGCGACAACCAATTTTTATCCAAGATTTCATCAAAAAGAGTGTCATCTGTCGGTTTGGGGGGACTGTTAAATGTTGACCAAAATTTCAATACTTAACCCATATTGAGAAAAAACATTAAATGATGTTTTGGGGCACATAAGATGTAACATATAATTTATACATAAATATACAAAACAAAGTTCAAATTCGACAGAAAACAACTCAAAGTAGATTGTTTTCCAAATAAAACCTGATTTGATAGAAAAAAACGTATAATATTTTATGGTGCGTGAGCGCACCATTGGTAATACCCGGTTTCATTTTTGGTGATATTTTACAAAGCATGAAGAATGTAAATGCACATTACACTTATTACAAACGTAGATTGTGTGACAGTGGCAGATTCTACATCTCCTTCGGGCTTTATTAGCGTTGACCTTGATTAGGTATCATAACGCACTTCATCTATAGCAAGTGCAAGATTTCTTTGAGTAATTGTTTTATCAGTTTTGAAAAGTCGCAAAGCAATGTAAGATTAAAAATAAAATCAATCACTTCGTCATCAAAAAACATAAAAAATATTTCAAGCGGAGTTTTTCCAGAAAGCTTATTTTTTTAGTTCCTCACATGATCTAAATTCATCGGATATAGGTGTGTAAGTGTACTCAATCTGACCGTTCTTCTATTTGGCAGTAAAAGCAAGCCTGTCGTTTGCAGAAAGCATACGTCTTCTTTTGAATTCCAGGGTTTCATCATCTGATGAGTCCCATTCAGGTTCAGTAGTTGATGAATTACAGTACTGTTGAAGGACAGCTGTATCATTTGGTGTATGCAACTCGAGAGTTCCAACCAGTCAGTTATCGTTCATATTTTCATCGTCAGTCAATGTATCCACGTCGGAATGGAATACATAAGAATACGTAAATCCAAATAATAGTTAGGACTTTCATTGTTATTGTCCTCATCCATCACGATCTCCTCCATAGCCGCCTCTAATTCCTTTTGAGTCAAATACCTCGGAAATGCCATATTTTATGAACTGTAACGTTCACTGCACAAGGCAAAAACTAATACTAAAGAATACGCTAATTGTTGTATGTTTATTCTACATGCGCTGACTTGTCGAGAATTGCAATAACAAAGTTTTCTTTCTCAGATAAAATGAGTGGTGCATTCACGCACCAGTAAATATTTTCAAAAAATAAAGCATAATCAATATAGTATTTCCAATGCGTGTTATCTGCGATGTAATCTACACGCTATAGACTTAACAAAAATGGCAATACAAATCCAAAATATTTTTTTTTACTATTTTAGATTTACTTGAAAATGTGATACAAATTTATGTACCGTATTTATTTATGTATGTATAAGATCTTTCCTTTACACGTAAATTAGCGATTTCTTTATATCCTTTAGTAGTGATAATAATAAAATTTTTACATGGATGTGCAAAAATATTTCCTGGATGTGACAAAAAATCATAGAATAGGTGGTACATTAACGCACCACTGGGACAAAATGGGTTAAAGACGCGGTCCCGACCAGTCAGAACCGTTACGACTTCCAACGCAGAATATAAATACAACATACACTTCTATTAACTGACCGAAAATGTCAAATTCCTAAAACTTTTCCTTAGCATATTTTCCTCATACCAACAAAGTGGCTTGTAACAGTTTATAATGAAGCTTCTTAAAGTGACATTTTATGTTCGATTGATCCTGCACTATTGGATAATAGGGAGTAGAAAAAACGGGTTTATTTATCTTCATTTATCCTCGATCTTATATTTAAAGTGAAAATACCCAACTCATTTGCTTTTCTGAATATCCGCGCCATTTTCATTAAGTAGGACATTCCCAAACAGAACTTTTGGCATTACGGAAGGATTTAAAGTCAAATAAACGCAGAAAGGAAAGTACGAAAATCTCAAACATCGGATATTTAATTCTCTTGCCGAAACATAAAACTTTACGATCGGGCTCTAGAGCGAAAGTTTTGGACGATCCTCATCGGACACTTTTGGTCAGGAAACTTTGAAAATCGGCGCCAGTTTTTAAACCTCTTATAATTCCTCCATTAATTTTTATTGCTTTACTTTTTCCTTTTCAAATCGCCCCAATCCGACTGATTGCTCGTTAATGATTTCTGGAAAGTTTTCCCAATGTGACGCGGAATAAGCTAATTCCGGGTAACTCTGATGATTTACGATTGGCCCGTTGATTTTATCTGTCGGATCGGCCCCGGAGTCGGCTTTTGGTTCATCAGCTTCATTCTATCTTTAATTTATTATAATATTTCATTTCCGCTACTTTTTACTTACACTATTCAAGATATCTTAATCTACACTTGCTCGAAATCCCTTCCTATGATTATGATCCAGGCGGTGATGTTCATAGTAAAATTAATTTCGTCATATGATACATAATAATAATAATTAATAACATGTTTCAAGTAATAAAACAAGCCAAGAAAACAGGCAAGAAATGTGCTTATCTGTTTAAATTCCTTATACGCGTTCTCATTGCTCATGACCTCAGTACTCGTATCGATATCTTCCCGCCCGCTGGCAACCTCGTAAGCTAAAAATTTTCACATGTGCAATATTACTATTTATTTTATTTATATATCCCCTTGCGTAATTGGCGAAACTTCAGCAAGTTCGCAAGATTTGTAAATAGTACGAACCCTAGCAACTAATTGTTCGGGCGATGTACGAAATAATAAGAAAACATATTTATTTTAAATTGATTTTTTTTGCCTTTTCGATTGAAAAATGAAATCACGCACTTATTTTAATATCAAAAAGTGATGTCGTAATGAATTATTTTTTTATTTCACATAAATTACATAACAAAATATCAAAAACATACCGAATTTGCTGACAAATAAATATTCGGACGCATTTAAATCTTTTACTTTAAATCGAACATTAATAAGAAGTAACATCACCTTTCGCGGCAATAACAGCTTCTATGCGTTTTGGCATGGAATCTACCAGTCTTGCAATATTCGGGGGTGAAAGTGTTCCAAATTTTAATGATTTTTGCTTTTAATGCTGGAACTGTACGCTGAGGATTGTTACGCAGTCTTTTTCATTCGATGCCATAAAGTTTCAATAATATTCAAGTCGGTGCTACTTGATGGCCATGATAAAACTTTCATATAACGGTCCCCAAACCACTTTTTTGTTGTTTTCGCAGTATGGCAGGATGCACCGTCTTGTTGAAATATAAAATTTTCATTTCCAAAAGTTCGTTCTATTGATGGAATCAAACTTCTTGATAAAGTTTGTTGGTATTTTTCTGCATTTACAGTACCATCAATGAACTCGTAGTTGCCAACCCCTTTACCACTCATACACTTCCATATCATAAGACCTTGGGAAATTTTACCGTGCGCTTTAGACAATCTTTGTGACAGGCTTCCGATTTTGTACGAATCACCTTTTTTCGAAAATCGCCGACACACACATCAAATTTTGATTCGTCGCTGAAGATAACGTTACTCCACGTTTCCGTTGTCCAGGATATTTCAGATTTTGCTTAATTCAAACGTTTTTTCTTCTGAATGGACGTCAATAATGGTTTTTCCTTTGCCTTTAACAAAAGTAGATCATAGAATATTAATAATTTTTATATTAAAACAGGAAAAATTGTAAATTTACCGTATAAAAACTCAAACCAGACTTATGCATCCATTGTCTACAACATTTCCTGGAGACATTTAAGTTTGTCTCATGATTCCATTGGCCTTGAATTTGTCGTAAGACGCTTCGTCTGCTAGTTTTACAAATCTTGACTAGAATACGACGATCTCTTTCAGTGATTTTACGGGATCGGCCTGAACTTTTACCACGAACGCTAACACTAGCTGTCTCTGCGTACCTTTTTATAATATCTCCGACTGTTGATTTTGCAATACTCAAGTCATTTGAAATTTTTTGCATTGATTTACCTCTGCAGTACTGAGATATGATAATTTCTCGCACTTTTTTGTTTGTTGCAACACAAGGCGTCATTTTCTTATCTACTATTATACAAACTTGAAAGATACAACCCGAACTGACATCTCATTTATCTAAGCACACTACATTTTACCATCCGTTGTTTTGCTATGTAACTCATGAGAAATAAAAAATTGGTTATTCAATCGACAAAGCAAAAAAAAAGAAATAGATATAAAAATGTCTTTTTTATCATTTGTTACATCGTCCGAACATTTAGTTGTTAGGGCTCGTATTACAATGATCTGTGGAATTTTTTTTGGAAAATGGGGTATGTTATTTATTATATTTATATTTTCTTGGAGTGTCACTTCTTCTATTTAGGTAATAATTTAGATCTCTCGAAAGATTTTTTCCCAACCTGATCACTTCTTCGAAAGGGTTGTTCTTTGGATGCGTTATCATCCGAATTATCACAAAGCAGAAAAATAATCTCGACATATCTCACATATGGACAAGTTTTTGCATTGCATTGAACTCTACTAGTCAATCTTTTCGAAAAAAAAACTGCCTTTATTGAAAATCAAAATATTACAATATAAGTAATAATACAAGAGCCGAGACATTCGTAATTTGCGGTTTTCCATATAGCCACAAAAACAACAGCATTAACACCATAACTGTCAACAAAATACACACCCGTATATACATCATAAATATAAGACATCATAAACTTATACGCTGTTGCTAGATACTGGCGGGCGTAATAAACAATATTACCGCTTTTTTGAAGGACTTGGTTGCGGGGAGGGACATTATAGCATAAAGTATTTCATTGAATATTTTAACTGCGTTATAGCTAAAATATCTCTGGAAAGTTACCGAAGTGTGTCTAGGAACGCAATATCATAAACAATAAAGGGTGTCTCGATTATGAATATTATTTCCTCTTTCTTATTGGAGTTTAGTAAAAGAAAACAAAACTGGCTAAGTGAATTTTATATTTATCTTCAACCTTGAGATAACTCGAATCTGAGGGGCACTGTGAAATATGGTCATACTTTCTGCGATTTTAACTAAAACGAATACAAGCATTCTGAAGTCGTCGGAGTACCTCCTTATCTCTATTAAGTATAGCTGGCCAATAGACGATAATCCAATAAGCGACATGGGATAAAACTAACATATCACAGAGTTTAACTTTTTACTTCTATACTGAGAAAATGTTTATGAATATACAATGTCCTCAACTTATAGAAGGATTTTTGTAAGACGGAGTCAACTTGCTTAGAAAACCGCAAGTCACCGTAAAAAGGGAGAGTTAATCTCATCATTTAGCGTAATCTTCAAATAGGCGTGTTTTGCAATATCTTCCCTTTCATTTCCAAATAATTACATTTTGTTAATATTCAATAAGAGGTTGTGAGCCGTAGATTCCTCCGAAATTAGTTTTAGATCTAAATTTAGAACAACAGATAACAAACAAAAGATAAATATAACTGAGTATCATCGGTGGATTTATGAGATTTACAAAATTTAAGAAAAGTAGAGAAGTCAGCTTTACAAACTGAGAACAGAATAGGTCGCAGAATACTCCCTTGAGGAACACCCCTTTCCAAAGCAATAGCATCTGAATGACTATTTGCTATAACTATCCTTTGGTATCTCTGACCATACATATTCAAGACCGTGAATGTTAAAGGGCAAAAAGTATTAAGGTTATATTGAACTAAACCAATAGCTTCCTACAGCATCAGGAAAACTTATTTATCAGCTCAAGAATCTTATGGAGTTAGACACATTCTGCAGTAGCCTTAACTGATATATCGTAAATTAAGTCAATTTCAGGTTTTAGAACACTTCTTATTTTGCGGAGCAATAGCTTTGACCTTAATTATTAACAGAATTCAACTGCCACGAGAAAAATCCAATTTTTTTGGATTCAGTGGACGATTGTCGATGGTATTCGTTCTTACTTTTTCGTACGATTTCTGACTAATGCATTTTGGACGAAGACGGCCGACCTTACTCTCTGTGTCGCTCTGACTCTACGTTGTAGATTAGCAGAAATACTTGCATTAAACATAAGTCGACCATTTTTCCTAAAGATATCTTTTGGGCAACAGTGGCAGAGTTGCTCTCGGACTCATTTCTTTCCAAGATCGTGAAATGCATTTTATGATGGAACGTTTTATATCTTTAATGTGGAAGGTACCGGAGAGAAGAGCAGATGTAAGCTGCTTTAATTCTGGGTTCAGTTCTTCGTGCTGAGATAGTTTTACGACTCTGTAAACAAGAGAGTTAATAGCCGATGATTTTTGGGCCGTATGGCGATGTGACAAAACATTAAGGTATCAGTCTGTGGGCATAGGTTTTCTGTAAACCACAGACAGATTTTCTATTGATAAAAATATGTTTACTTCGCCATAACCTTCCAACAATTGCCACTGTTGTCCTTCCTTAAATTCAAAACATCACCAACCACATATCAAAAGTTCTTAAATTCTTCAAATCCAGATTTAGCAATCACTTGTCCAAAAATCTGACATTTTCGATCCGTCAAAGACAAAATTCCGGTTTAGATACCATGCATATGCGACAAAAAATACAATGGAGAGACCGGACGAAACATATCAACAAGATTCAAAGAACATGAAAGGGCCTTAGTTTAAGACAAATAAAAACTCTTCAACAGTTGCCGAACATAATCACGAAACCAGGCAGAACATTTTATTCGATAAAAAACTAAAATTCTTCAATGTAATTAATTCTAGAGAAAGAAATATATAGGCAAACAATCTTAACCGAGAACTCAGATATTTATCTGCCTCTAATATGAGAATCAGTCATCCGAGACAATGTTCATATCACTGCTTTACCTTCTCCCCCCTCAAACAATATATAATAGGTATAGAATATCATGCGAACCAGTTAAGAGTTAAGCTCTGAAGAAGCCAACAGGATGATTGGTGAAACGTCAGCAAGTACAATTCATCAACATCCGACGCAGGAGTAAACCAGAAGTTTTGTAAGTATTACAATAGCCTTTCAAAGTTTCTTTGAAAAAAAATTGTCAAAGCTCATCAAATGGTGTTAAACCCCCGTCGAATTAAAGTGAGAGAGATAGCAGAGTATATGAAAATACCCGAATAACGTGTTTGTCACATATTAAATCAAGATTTAGGCATTACTTAGGTTAATAAAAATCGATTAACAAATAGGCACAGTCAAAACAGTGGACTGTGAAGGGGGAATCGATTTCTAAAAGACCTGGGAAAATGATGGTGGCAGTTTTTTGGAATAGCCAAGGAGTCATCTTAATTGATTAGCTTTACAAAGGAAAAATCTTTACGGGATCATACTACGGATCATTAGTTGACAAGTTGAGAACAGAAAGTGCAGAAAGTGCGGAAAAACGGCCATATTTGCAAAACAAATTCTGTTTCATCAAGACATCGCGCATCCCTCAACGGTTGTTATGGTAAAAATCTACGACTTACGGTTTGAACTGCTTGATCATCCACCTTACTCGCCAGATCTAGCCCAAAGCGACTTCTCTTTGTTCCTTCATCTGAAAACTGCGCCCGGAGGACAAAGATTTTCGTCACATGACGTGGCAATCACCTTCGTGAACAATTATTTTGAGGAGGAAGACATTGGGTAGCACTTGTACGAGTTAGAGAGATGGGCAACGGGGAAGTGTATAGAGTTACAATTAGACTATTTAGAAAAATGAAAAAAATTGAGTAAAAATGTCTTGTATCGTTAGGTTGGAAATTCGTATGTTACGATTTCTTACTGTTACTTGTCCGCATCTGACTACTGATACGTTGCATTTGTTTCCACATCAGGAAATGAAAATTTTTAGTAATAGAAGGTAAGCCTACATGTGTTTAGAGCAGAATTGCAATGGAAATTGGAAATTAGTGGCAATTACTGGTAATTCATAATATTCAATAACACATAATATTAGGCATTTTAAGGAAACTCCGATTGCCTCCTGGTCTTAATATATATATATATATATATATATATATATATATATATATATATATATATATATATATATATATATATATATATATATATATATATTATTTTTTGAACTGCATTATTAAAATCATAAATTCATATTGCCATTTGCCAAATATAAAATTTGTTAATTTACAATTCGAATTAAATGTTTTTAAATGCGTTTTATTATGTCCTGAATATTTTCAAAAATTTTTATATTTTTTTAAATTTTTTATTTTTAGAAATCGTATTGCAGGAAAGAAATGCGAGTTTTGTTTTGATTGCACTTATTTGATGCTGTTTTTGATATATAAGTTACTAAATAGAATATTTAACAAGTTGTGTCTACAAAATGTAAGTAGTACTTGGTGGCAAATCCCCCTCGGTCAACGACTTGGTAGGTATTTATGAGCTTTATGGCATGCATCTGCTAACAGTTGTTTTTCTTGCTTTCGTCTAGAACGTTCCGAAAACAAAAATGATTCGCAAATTCAATAATTCGCGCATCCGCCAGATCGTCAATATTTTTGCGACGCATTTCTTTTGCGTAGCACTCGCGTTATTAGAAAAGTAAACGATTTTCTGTTTCGTTTCGAATATTGAAATCACAGAAACAAATTACACATTCTTATTCGCCAAAGTTGCCGCAACGGTTTCCACATATATGGAAGATATTATGGAATGGAATTTTCCTTAAACATTTTCGAACAAATAATTTACTTTCACGACCGTTTCGGCGAGATCGTGGCAGAAATTTTATTTCCCAATATGTCATCGGATTTTCATCGCAGATTTATCAATTTGTTTTATACGCGACGCTTAAACCCGGTTAGGGAATAAATTGATGTTTTTGAAATGTATTACGAATAAGGTGACAGGAAATGAAAATGAATATCGCCCAATTCGCACGAATTTCTGAGCGGCTTTATGTGGTTTCAAGTAATTCTATTATTCAGGTGGAGACACTTTTTTAATTAGTTAAACCAATTTAAATAAAAATGACGAAATTGGGTCCAATTAAACTTTTTAATAAAACTTAAAACATCAGGTTGCGAAGTGTCATTTTATGACGTCAGCTTTTCGCTGTCACTATTCACTTCCGGTGTTTCCGGGCATTACGAGTCACGGTCTTGGGAGTGATCGCACGTTTTCGATAGAATATGGTCATGGTATTTTGGCGTTTCTCAGTTTTGATGGTCACGTCAGACATCCCTCAGTAAACGCATTCGTGCAAAAACCTAATAGTCCTGGAATACGTTTGGTATGCAACTCGTTGATAAACTTCTTCAGTCACTCGTTCTTTAAGAACTCGCTTCTTGGCAAATGAAATGCGAGACTAAAATGGTGTTTATCAAACTTTTTGCATAAGATCCTATTATTGTTACAAATATTCTAAGAAATTATGATAATTTTGAAAATTATATAACAATGTGCGAAAACTAACCAAAATATATTAGTTTAGTAAGAAAACATAAAAAATGGATATAAGATGGTTGCTTTTAAAACAACAGGAAACTGAATATCATTCTACAGGGTTCTTTTTATTAAGTCACAGATATTTCACAGGGCCATTGCTCAAGTCTTTTTTAAAAAAAGATAAACATGGAAACAATAAAATGTTAAACTAATATCAAATTCGAATTGGAGAAAAACTAGTTAGCTAATGCTTCGCCAATCATCCCGCTAGCTTCTTCCGAGCTTAAATGAAACTGGCTCGATTTTCACTCTGTACCTGCTTTTATATGGTTTGGTGTGGCGAGAGGGATAAATAAATATATAAATAAAATTTTATGTCCGGTTTCGTGATTGTGTTCGGCAACTGCTAATGAGTTTATTTATTTTAAACTTAAGCCTCTTTCATGTTCTTTGAATTTAGTTGATATGTTTCGTCCGGTCTCTCCAATGTATTGTTTGCCGCATATGCATGGAATGCTGTAAACTCCTTGCATCTCAAATTGACATTTGTCTTTGATGGGTCGAAGATGTTGAGAGATTTTTGGACAATCTGGTTTTGACGTTAGAACTTTTGATATGTGGTCAGTGAGGTTTTGAATGTAAGGAAGGGCAGCAGTGGCAAGTGTGGGATTGCTTTCATCTTCATTGTGATTGGAAGGTTGTGGCGGAACGCTTAATATCGTTAATGTGGAAATTATTAGAGAGACGAGAAAAGGTAAGGTGTTTTAATTACGGGTTCAGTGACTCGAGCTGAGAAAGTTTTACGGCTCTGTGAACAAGAGAGTTGACAACCGATGACTTTTGGGCCTGATGGTGATGTGTGTGTGTGTGTGTGTGTATGTGTGTGTAACATTTTTCTTATAACAGTAAAATTTTTGAACAAACGTCGGGAACAGCTTTCACCAGTCATCGCGAATATATTTATGGAAGCCTTTGAGAAGAAATCTCTAGACACTTTCCATCTAAAACCGAAATTATGGAAACGCTACGTCGATGATATTTTTTATTTGACCTCATAGTCCTCCCATTCTTGGACATTCTTATCTATAGAAAATTAAACCTAACATTGGATCATTGTGCTTATAAAAAACCTAGGTAAACAGACCGATACCTTAATGCAATGTCACATCAACATTCGGGCCAAAAATCATCGGTTATCAACTCTCTTGTTTGCATAGCCGTAAAACTATGTCAGTCCAAGTCACCGAATCCAGAATAAAAAACACCTTACCTTTGCTCTTCCCTCTTATAATTTCCATAAGATATTCCATCACAGAATACACGACAGTTCACCACACCCTTCCAATAGCAATGAAACCGAAAGCAACCCTACACTTGCCACTGTTGTCCTTTCTTACTCACTTGTCCATAAATCTCAACATATTCGATCCGTCAAAGACAAAATTACCTTTGAGATGCCGGGACAATATAAAAGCAGGTACAAAGTAAAATGCGAGTCAGTTTAAGTCAAACTCTGAAGAAGCCCACAGGATGATTGGCATAACGTTAGCAATTTCGATCCAACAAAAACCAACGCATGAGGAATGCAGAAGATTTATAAAAAGTATTAAAGTAGCCCGTGAAAGTTTCTTTGAAAAGTTAGAGATAAGACATTTAGTAAAAACGAATTAAAATTAGGACCGATTTTCACATGCACTTTTTTCTTTAAAATGCTTGGGAAATAGCCCTGTGAAATATCGGCCATTTATTAAAAAACGCCCTCTACAGTATTTCACATAAAAAAATCACTAGTGCGAAATGTAAAATGTTTCGCGCTGTAAACAGTGCGAAAAAGATTAACATCATGCAAGATAGATAGTTGAAAATATTTCTAGCCACAACAGAGTGAAATATATGGAATAATCTTCACTTTAGATTAGCAGACCATTACTGTAACGGCGCAAATCCGGGAAATTGGAGATTCATCGTTAACGAGACGAGCATTGCATGATAAGTATTTCCAGAAGTCCGAACGCATCTGGCTCAAAGCGTCCACTAATTTGGACGCGGCCCCAGCCAGATTGGAAGGATTATAGTTTGGTAACTAGGAGAAAATTTTATATGCGTTCCTTAATGCACGGATTATCTTTGGTCCTAAATTGGAGATTTTGCTAAGTGCTTCTAGACGAATGCGTTAGTGTTCCTACGTAGTCAATATTTACAGAGAACGAGCATAAAGCTGTAAGCCCGTTACAAGTTTGAACAGAATACAATGTAGTAATTTAAATTAGCAATATTTGGAAAATTTTACTATTAATTGCTCCATCACATTACAGTAATTATTGCAAAAAGTTGTTGCACATTCGTATACAATTTTCTAGTTAGAAGTAGTATTGGTCTGAGGTTGCTTTTGCTTGTTGATTATTTAGTTTAGCATAAGTATCTTGTAATAATCCATTTGTATTCCGTTAGTCAATACGTGAATAGGGGTCAAGTGTTTTTATTTCATAAAATTCAGCAAAATGCAACGTTGTTAAACACAACTTTAAAATTTCAAAAAAAAATCTTCCTAATAACTAGTGAACTCTAATTTGAAGTGAAATGTTTATTGCAAATTGTCAAATAAATAAATATATTAAATATTTATATAATATTAATATAAATATATTAAATAAATAAATAAATATATTAATTAAAACAGTATATTATGAAACAAGTTTAATAAACGCCACTTTAGTTATCAGGCTTAATGCACGAGTTACTGTATATTTCCTTTACGATGCTTAGTTATTCTATAAACACACACATTCACATGTACAAATGAAGAATTCATTTGACGAGTACAAATGATTTATAAAAGAAATATGTTCTGTAAATTTATAAGTTGTTTTAAGAAAACATAAATAACATAAAGTCAAAGAATATATATTTTTTTATAAATCATAAATATCGCTCGGACTTTTCAATTTGAATTTTTCATTGGTCAAAGTCTGCAAGCGAAAAATCCAATTAACAAGTCGTCGGTTGTTTATAAATCAATTGCTAACATTTTGCCAATCACCCTGTTGTCTTCTTCAGAGAAACTTCAGTTTCAGTTAAGCTCAACACAGGAGAAATACGGAAAATTTGTAAATTGTATTACAGTAGCCCCTGGAACTTTGAAAAATGAATTTTTCCTTTGTACATTTTGAAAAATGAAAAATATGTCCTTTGACTTTATTAATTATTTTATGCCCACGTTGTATTCGTATCATAAAAATTGTGGTCAATTGTAGTTTTCATTTGTCCTTCTTGACGAGTAAAATTTTCGTGAAATGAAATTTTGGTTCGTACATTTGGTCAAATGAGTTTTTCATTTGTGCATTTTGACAAATGAACAATTCATGTGAGAAGTCTAAGCGATATTTTGTGCCCTCGTTGTATCTGTATATGATTAATAAAAATGGTAGTCAATTGATTTTTCGTGTGTACATATACATTGTTAGATTTTCTGAGTTATTTTAAGCGTTGTATTTGTAAAACAGAACTTATTATCTGTAAATCGCTTGGGCACGTCAATTCAATTTTACTTCCTTCTGTAAAATACCTAAATATATACGGATCTAGCAGGCGGGATCCTTCACTTACTCGTTTATTAAACACTCGCTGTGCAGCGCTCCGCTCGTCCCAAATAAACCCGTGACTCAAATGCCGTTTACCACACTTGTTGCATAATATAGCATCGTTATCGCCTTCTCTCAAAGATGTGGTATCATCAATATATTTCTTTTAAGGCCGAGATATTTTGAGTAGTAATTCTCTTATTGTCCGGGAGCCCTGGACCTTTTTTCAAAATGATAAGCAACGAGCTAATTGTTTGGAAATTGTTTCATTTCATCGGGACGCCCAACCTTTTCCTTTACGAAAATTGTTGTATCAGGTATACACGCAGGTATAAAATCATGCCAATGTAGTTACCATACCAAAATGATCAGCAACAGTTTAGTTTTTAGCTAAATCTGTAGATATTGAAATATATAATTTGAAATTAAATTTGGCCTACAAACAAATAGGTTTGGTATAGGGTGGCCACCCTCTCAATGTTGTATCTATTATTTATTTATAAAAAGTGATGAGCAACATGCTAAATTTTTTACTGTAGCTTGCTAATAATTTTTATAAACAAATAATTACATTGACCTACAAATAAACTGGTAGGATTTTTCAATCCTACACTTTAAAGTTGTTATACAAAACTATTTTTAAAAACCATCCGCAACCGCCTAGATTTTAATAAGACGCCCAGCTATTATTTTGCGAAAAGTTGCAAAACAGGTAGCTGAAAGAATGAACAGGTATCAAATCATGTCAAATTGATTATTATGTAAAAGTGATCAACAACAGCTTATTTTTAACTAAGTTTTGAGATAATCAGATAAGTAATCTAAAACAACATTTGTCCTACAAATAAAATTGTAGGTTCTTTCAGTCCTACACTGGAAAATTTCGAAAATTGCCCCTAATTTAAACGTGGTTACGTGTACATACGTGTCTATTCGTATATAAGTGTATACACATACTTATATCAAATCGGCAGTATATATTCGCATCAACGCGCATGCGCGTATCATACCATCGTAGTATCTAGCACACGTATACAACATACATACATTGTGCATTAAAAAGTTTTGTTTACTTGGCTTGTCAACACGTGGTAATTAATTTTGTTTTATAACATTTAATTGTCAAAGTCAATTGTAATTTTCGTGGAAAAAGAGAGACGATAAAAAAAATTACTAAAGACACTTATCCCGCGTGTAAAAATTATCTAAAAGCTCGAAAGCATCATAATCACAAATATAATGATGCTGAATTGCCTGACCATTGGGATGACGATGTAGTACGCTACCACTATTGTTGTTACAAGGAGTTTATTTTTGTTTTGCCGTTTAAGTGAAAAGAAAAAAAATAGTAAAATGAGTGATTGTTTTATGAATAACGACATATTTTTTTCATAATTTTCATGGATTAAAAATTTTTGATAATGACAATTAATATTCATAAAAAATATATAAACAAATAATTTTTTATTCAATGTGTAATTTAATGTAATCGATACCGTCGAAAGTGATGAAGATGACGAGGATGATATTAGCATCGGAGAAGACGATGAATTAACCAGTGAAACTGATGATGACGACTTGTCATGAAATATATTTTAATTAATTAATAAAAGTTATTTTATCAATTTTGTTTTTCATTGTATTCTGTAAATATTTCACGTTAACAACAAAATTAATCTAAGCCATTGGAAAAAATAAAAATTATCAATTTTATTTACCTTTCCCACTTACTTATTACTTGTATTATAATGAATGGGTGTACCGCATTATTTGTTATCGATTAAAGTCAACAGAAAAAATTTTTGATTTATTTACCCTCTCCTCTTTCACTTCACCCATATAATCACCCACTTACTTTTTCAAAAGTTTATCGATCTAATACTGTCATGAGTTAAATACATGTATAAACAAAATCGGGCGTGAAAAAAATATGAAGAAAAATAAATGTTGATTTATTAAATTATAAATAATAATGAAACAACTTATATATAAAACAGCATCATAGATAATGGCTGTAGGAATATTTTAAGAACAAAAAAAAAGTTAATCGCTCAACTAAATTTATAGGTTAGACCGTAATTTAGAGGTTAAGCGGGAATAATGTTCAAGAGCCAAAATTGCAAACTATTTTTGGTCGGACTAGCGAAATCTACCTATTTTTATGTAGGACATTAATTGATCTAGATAGAAAAGGTCATAAAGTTTCATTTAATTTTGGTGTCCTACAGTTGCTGATGAATAACGTATTATCGTGAGGTCAACAACTTTAAAGTGTAGGACTGAATAATCCTACCAGTTTATTTTTAGGAAAATGTGATCATTTGTTTATATACATTATTAGCCAACTACAGTGAAAAATTTAGCATATTGCTCATCACTTTTTATAAATAAATAATAGATACAACTTTGAGGGGGCCACCCTATACCAAACCTATTTGTTTGTAGGCCAAATTTAATTTCAAATTATATATTTCAATATCTATAGATTTAGCTAAAACCTAAACTATTGCTGATCATTTTGGTATGGTAACTAAATTGACATGATTTTATACCTGCGTGTATAGTTAGCTACTTGATACAACAATTTTCGTAGAGGAAAAGGTTGGGCGTCTTGATGAAATGAAACGATTTCCAAAGAATTAGCTTGTTGCTTATCATATTGAAAAAAGGTCCAGGGCTCTCAGACTTCACACAAAATGGTCCAGCCAATCAATATATAATTTTTTTTATATGAGTGGTTTTTTAAACAAATTTTTAATATTCAATGGATTTTTATGAAGGGTGTTCCGTTTTAAAACTGGAATCATGACACAATTTTAGGTCGAATACATATCCGCAGGGTTACAAAAAAACAAAAATTTGTCGTTTCCAGGAACCTTTTTTTAGAAAAAGGAGGAGAACGAGAAAAAAGAGGCTGTTGATCGAGGAATGTGAAAAACAATTGTACTATGAAGTACCAAAACAACAAAGGGAAAAGTTGTATCTAAGCATATTTTTTCCATATAGCGACAAACATAAGCCAACAATTTAATAACATTGCCCATATGCTTAGCAACCGAAATATATGTTGCCAACCACCTCGGGTTCGAAATGATTTCGCGAAAGACCTGTTGCTCGCGGCAAAGTTTTTCAATTATACAAATTGTGTGCCGACAATACGACATTACGTTCGCCCTAGATATATATGATCCTGTGCGACAACCGAGCAACGCCATTAAATTTTGTGAAATACCACGAAGCAATGTCATTGATGATCGTTTTTTTTTCATTGATTATGCAAATGGCAATGTGGATAAAATGGTAGAAGCTCAGCACGGTATTATAATAACTAGTTTTTTCGAAAAATTCCTATCATTTGAAATAGTTACGATTTATATTTGAAATTTTGTTATGTTTAATCCTACATATCAACATAAAGCCTGTTTGCCTTACTTGCAAAAACGTTTAACTAAATGGCCAAGTCATTAATCGTTATATTTCTTTCAATGAACTGAGTGATATGGTAAAAAGTTTTTAATTTTTTTAATCTTATAGAAAATCAAGAATTTACCAGGTCAGGTAGCTCCTAGCTATAGATAATAATTTTTGCTTTACCTGTTTTGCTCTACCTGTTATACGAGTGAAATTCACTATTTGTTGTCTAATTTTCAAAAATTTTATGCATTAACATATACGAAGATATAGAAGTCTGCAGTCTCTCGTAGCAATATTTATTAGTGATTTTATAACAAAAATATTTGAAGCAAGCCTTTTGGATAATCGCTCGACACTGCCATGCCAGGTCCTGATCCAAGGTTACGACTAAAAATTTAATGGTTTTATTATTCACGTTGTCAGATATTTATGTGTGGAAAAAATTTTTGGTTTTATTTTATTTTTATTTTAATTTATTTGATTTGTTTGTTCAATTTCTTCGGCATCAATTACACTAGTCCTTAAGTTTTGAAAATCTTTATCTCTTTTTATTCCTGATGTATCATCCTAGAACAGAGTCACGACGTTAGAAGGTCCTATTTCAGTATCGTTTATGTGCAACTTAAAATAATTTGGCCCAGAGACTGACCCTTGCAGAACTCCGAATAGTACGTTCCCGATCCTTTTCTGCTGGATACAAATTTAATAATGTTCGTTGCCTTCTGCGTGATGATAATGTGCGGAAATCATTCTTTTAGAGCTGTTAAGAAATTGCCAAATATCTGTTGAACTTTTAACTGTAAGGGACATCGTTCGTATTACAATGAAAACTCTCACCTTAAGGGACCTGTGTAGATGGTTCTCCTAATTGGAAAGTTTTAACAGTAAAAACTTATTTCTAAAGTAGATGAAGCAAAATCGAACTACATATGTCGTGGGCAGATAATAATAACAGCATATTAAAGCCAAAAAGATTAAATTTAATCGTTTGTAGCGATCCAAATATTCTTTTAAAAATTACTAAAATCTTGTCTGAGTTAAATTTAATCAGAAACGATTAGATTGCAACGTAAACCAACGATAATAATGTTGATGATTATTTTCGTGGCCAAATGCAATGGATTGATTTTCGGAGTTAAAACAAATTATGAATAATTGCTTGTAACGGCTAATAATTAAGAGAGAAAATTTTTGTTTAGTTGTCAGAAATATTAATTAGCTTGCGATAAAACTTAATTAAATATGTTAACCACGTATGGCATTATGTACCGTATATCGTTTTTTCTAACTTTTTATATTAAATGTAAAAAAAACTTCTGCATTCATCCTTCGTCCTTATTCATTTGGGCCGGTATGTTATACCTCATAGCTTCTAGAATACCAATTATTAGGACTACCTCCCTTACGCTTCATTCAAGGATTTCGCCCAAAAAGATTCAGATATTTAGTCCTTTAGCCATGCAATATCTGGTCTACTGATGTGTATTTGGGTAATTCAACACGGCAAAATTGGGATAATGGGTGGTATTAAAAAAAACAGAGTACATATTCGTAGCAGGTGCTCAAAGAAAATCGGAGTAAATGCTAAAGAATTGAGCACATACTTAAGTTTGGTATGAATAAACTTTTCGTATGGAAACGAGCACGTACTTTAGCTTTTTAAGTACGTACTCCGAATCACAATGAACGCCATATTTTTTTACATACAGCTTTAATCAATGATAGTATGTGTCGCATTGCGATAGTGTTGCCTTGTATATGTCATACAAATAAATTGCAATAGAATAATGGATATGAGGGTATGAGAGGACACATTCGAGGAATTATCTAAAATGTTATTCTTATTGAAAAATTTTCCATACTTACAATTTCTCCCAAAATGCCATTTCTGAAAAAAAAAGGATGCCTAGGAAGTGAATTGGAATAAAGATGAAGGAAGCATAAATATAAAAAAAAAACAAACTTACTACCCTAGAACTTCAATGTTTAGTTTTTTTGGAACAGTTGCAAGTCTTTAGACTTGCAAAAGAAATATTAATACCAGTCCATCTCTAATATTCAAAAATATGTGACAGGTGCAGCAGTAGGTAACTTTTCGAAAAAAATATTTCTCATTCTTATGAATGAATAATTTGTTATTTAAGAACATAGGTACAGTAAGCATTTGATTGAAATAAATTTGGAATTAAAACATTGTTTCTACCAGAATATTTACAAACACCGCTCTTTCGAATGGTAGCAGCCGTTTTTTCCTAAAGCTGGACCCAAAAAAACATTTTTTTTACTCTTCTTCAAATTTGGAAAAGAGTACTAAAGTTTAAAAAAAAAATCTCCGAAACACATGAAATGAGAAATCTAATGGAGTTTTTTAATGTAATATTTGTTGTGTATTTTGATTCACTTACTTAGTCCTGCCTCAAACCGTGAATTCTTCTTGCTAACACGTCTCTTCTTAGCTGTCCTGTCTGGCGCACAACTGCCTCACCCTAATCTACAATCTGTTCACATTTTACAAAATAGGAAAATTTTCGTCGTTGAGTTGTTTTGCAAAATCACGCAAAATAAAGCAGTTCAATACACGAGATGGCACTTTTTCTGTTGAAGTACAGGAAAGCTCTGCTTCAGTTGGCCAAAATCTTTCTATTCTCGAGTCAAACATCTATTGTACAAATTTTGATTTTCTTATTATAGCGTCCATTACTTTTGCAACTGTTGACGAAACTGTTGTTTGGTGCACTCTTATATCCTTACCCACCCCTCACTGGAATCCCGGGTCACCAAAAATTTCTTTCATTCTTATTAAATATATACAAAACTCGATAATCAACATCTCGACAGGCTCTCTGAACTCTATAATTCTTTCCTGCACGAGCAACATGCATAAATTCGGCCATTTGAGTATTTTCTTCATACCAAAACTGAAGTAGGTATGGTCTGTTCATAGATATAAGAAAGTGACCAATTGCTTTTGAATGGAATTATCCAAGGGTGGTCATTAACATACAATGCAATTATTAGAAAAAATTAGGATTTACAGCGAACAACAAAGGCCAATTATTTATTTCGATGAAACCTGGTCCGAAAAGGGTTGGGTTGACTCAACTGATAAGTGTAAAGCAAACACGCCATCAAAAAGAGGTAAAAGAATAACTATTTTGCATGCTGGCTCTAAAGATGGTTGGCTTCCAAATGGACTTTCTCTGTCTGCAAAAAATATTAAAGATTCTTCTCTGGATTACCATGAAGACACCACTGCTGATTTATTTGAAAGATGTTTAAAAACTAGTTCCAAACATTTTTCCTAATAGCGTAATTGTAATGGACAATGCAAGTTATCACAGTACACAGTTGACCAAAACCTCTTCCTCATGTGACACGAAAGCAACAATCCAAAACTACATGTATAATAACGACATTTATTTTCACGACGATTATACCAAAAAGCAATTAATTGAGGTTCTACAAAGCTTGAACCTACAAGAGGAATACGTCTGTGATAATTATGCAAAAAATCTAAGGCATACAGTTTTAAGGCTTTCACCTTATAGAAACCGAAGTTTTTAACATCCCTCCACAAAGTTGGGCAAATTCTGTTAATGTAATTTAGGTAGGTAATAAAAATAATTTGTAATTTTATTTTAGATTTAAACATAAATACATACATAAATAAATAAATATTGTTTAGTATATTTCCTAACAAAACCCCAAATAATTAAATTCTAAGCAAAGTACGGACTTGTTCGGCCATATTTCATTCTTACAGCTTGCCCGGGTTTTTCCTTAATTCGTATCAGTTAGTCACTTTCTTATATCTACCAACAGACTTTACTCGCTGTTAAGTACGTACTTCGAAAAATAGCACGTACTCTGTAATTAAGCATCTCCTTGTTCATTTTATTCGTACCAAATGAAGAACCTACTCCATAATTTTAAGTAAGAAGTAGGTACTTAATTTGATTCATATCACCTAATGTCTATATCGTAGTTGAGCCTTAAGTGATAATATAATACCTTAAAAGTGTCATTATGAGGGTACATATATGCCTGGGCATAATGAGCCTATAGTAACGTGTTCTTAAAACCAAATTGGTTTTGAGAACCTTAAACCTCAGCAAATAACAAAAGAACTTTAAAAATCCAATGGAAAATGTCATCGTCGCATGTTTTAGAAACAAACTATTAATGGTTGTGGACGTAAATCACCAGGTGACAAATTTAACAATGGACGTTTTCCAAATCAGTTCCCTTTTAGCAATTAGTGTCGTTCGATTCGAAAAGTCGTTTCGTTTCGTTTAGTAAATTCGGCCGTCAACGCTTCCCGGCTTGACGGCCGAATATGACTTATAGCCGAATTGGCAACGCAACCGTTAATATTGTATAGGTTATTCGTCCATCAATCACGTAATAATTGTATTACTATATTCGGATATACGGATTCGGAGAAGTAATCGTTATTTCCACCAATTGCGAGTTTTTCATCGTTCTGTCTGATCGGTGTGTGAAATTGTGAAAATGTGACTTACACCAAGGACCAACGAGGACTGATTGAGCACATTTATCCGAGCCTTATTAAAAAAAAAGCTCGCCATGCGAAAGTTTTACGTTTAAAACAGAACAGGGCCGGCTGGGATATACTCGATTCAGGCGGAGTAACAGTTGGATAAGTTTCGATCATATTGGTCATTAATAGTTGAAAGCGCGGTAAAAAAATTGTTAAAAGTACCAGGTCCTTCAAAACACCTAATGTACTTAAAAAATATTATAAATTTTGGAATTAGTGATATATTATGCACAAATTTCATTAAAAGACACTTCAATGCGAGTTTTTTAAACCCTAGTGTAGCAAGTGCTTAATAAACGAGTGGCTCAAGAAGTTTATTGCATAGCAGTTTCATAAACTTACATTCAGTGAGTGACCTGTGAAACCGACAAATGTCACAATCAGTGACTGCAATATAACTAACACATCCGTTCGCTACAAGACTTTGTGACTAAAGAACCGGAAACGTCCGAAGTGGCTCGCCACAGTGATTAACGAAGCTTATATTTTAAAGTGACACTTTGAGCACTGTTGATCAGAGTAGGGAGTAGAACAAATCCATTTAGTTACAATATACTACAACATATTACATTACAATATATTACAATATTAGAACAATATATTCTACCGCCATGGGCCATGATCTTTTTGGAATATTTACGCACCTGTAGCGCCGCCAATTGAAAATTGGAGATTTAAACAAAAGGCGATGTATGAAAGTTTTCTGGGTTCGCGCAAAAGTCTGAGTAACTTTTTTTAACCTTTCCCTATTCCCTCATTTAATTAACTTACATATACATATCTTTTAACCTTAATTTTTGCGTTTGCTACTTTGAAATGAAAAAAAAATTACCCAAGGGTTAACCAATATATTGGTTTCAATGATCACAATAAATCAAACAGAATGTTCTTTATAAGAGTCGTTTCAAATGTACATAGCCCTTTCAAACACAAAATGAACGATGTATATTGGTATGTGATGCACCGTTTCGAACTTATTAGCGATCCTCTTCAGAATGCGGATTATGTTTAAACCATCATTGTTGGTTTGCTTATTAACTTTTTCAACTTTTGCCATCCATTATTTTTGCGAAACTATTGCTTTTGCTTGAAAACAATAGTAGTTCTTTGTAGGTGGTCATATTTTTTGTCAGGTCTCAATGTATTATAAGATTTTAAGCGTATTTTTTCGGACAATTGTCTATTTATGTTATTAATTTGCGAAGATCGGTGAAAGTATGGTGCGCAATGTAGAGATCTAGAATTTTAGGACCCATATTTTACCAACAAAATTTAACATCCGTACGATATTTAAACTTATTAAGGAACGGAATTCGATCACTTATACATAATAATCGAAGTGCTGCAATAATTTGTTTTTTAGACGAAAATTTCAGATAGTGGATTAAAAAAAACGGAACCATCTCCTGGTCAGCGAGGAGTACAGATTTGACATCGATAGAAAGATATGGTTTACAAAGATAAACCGTCAACAGTTTTGGAGTAGAGCAATGAGTTCGCGAGAGAATACGAATGCCATTCCAGAAGCATAACATCTAAACCAGATTTACCACTTGTCCAAAAATCTCTCAACATCTTCGATCCGTCAAAAACAAAATTCCATTTGAAGAACGCGAAAGAGCCTTACGACTAAGACAAATAAACTTATCAGCTGTTGCCGAACACAATCACGAAACCAGACATAAAATTGTATTCGATAAAAGTAAAATTCTTGCATGTAATCAATTCTTCTACCAACGAAAAATCCGAGAGTCTATAGAAATCTATAAACAACCTAACAATCTTAACTGGGACTCAGGTCTCTAGCTGTCACCAATATGGGAATCAGTCATCATTTTCGTAAAAATAATAGATGGACAACAGTTTAAAAAGATAATAAGCAACCCAACAATGATGGTTTAAACATAACCTGAATTCTGAAGATGATCGCTAATAAATTCGAAACGGTGCATCACAGACCCATACTCATATATATCGTCGAATTTGTCTTTAAAAGGACTATCCAAAATGCAATAAAATGTAGGGTGTTCTATTTTTAAAAAATTAACTTTGTTTTACCACCCTGTATATAAAAAAGTGACGATTAGGAAATTAAAAAAAAAAACAAAGGTCATTTTAATAGAAACAACTTTTGCATTTAATTTTTTTTTGTAATCCCCGTAGGTTTCGAGATAAGGTATAGGCCCCTCTTAAACGGGCCACCCTGTACATGAGTGTATTATCATTTCGTTGATAGCTAATGCGTTTTATTTTACACAAACGATTAAACGCCTCGCGGTGGACCCTCGAATTAAACCGTCGCATCGCGTCTCTCGTTATCGGCTTGTAGAAAGCCTTCCGAGCTTATTATTCAAAACGCCCGCTCTTAATTACAATTTAATTAACCAGTTTACCGGAAAGTTGGCGAAATATCTCTCGGCTCTCGTTTTATCGAAAGGGGGATATTTATGGAATTACATTTCGTGGTGTACAAGGGGTCTTTGTTCAGGACAAGTTTTTCCGTTGCTAGGCTCTGCGAAAACAAGACTGTGACGTATGCGGGAGCGCTACGCAAAATACGCCGGAGATAACGTCAAGGTATTTAGGTGACACAACTACGTATGTAGAGCAAAATAATTAAACGTGTGCTTTGTTACGTGTTCCAGTTAAATGGGTGTATGTTTCTAAAATAATCTATTATACAACATATATAACAAACACCACTTTACTCACCACATTGTTGTCACACGAGAGGGGCTCCGCCTAAGGAGTGTTTAAGAAACGAGTGACTGAAGAAGTTTATTAACATAGTATAATTTTTCCACAACCATAAGTTTTTGGATCCAGGTTTGAGGAACAAACGAGAAAATATCATCAATGATTAAAATGGACCGGAAACGTCCAAACTGGTTGACGACAGTGATTGACGACGCTGACGTCTTAAAGTGACCCTTTCCATATGTTAAACACCTACATAATAGATGAGGAAGTAGAAAAATAATATTAGTCCCTATAAGCTTCGAAAAATTAACTTCCGTCTCGTATCAACAAACTTTCAGCCTCAAACAATAAATTTAATAGTAAACTTTCAACACATGGACCATATTATAGTACCACTGTGAAGTCTAACTGGGGTTCGCCAAGAACAGTGGTTTGGAGAATAGAAAATGCTTGAACTACATTTAAAAAGATGAAAAAACTACTTATCAAAAATGTCTCTCAGAGTTGTAAACAATCCGAAGCTTTCGAAACACGAATCTATCGGTGTATTCTCCGAATATAATGGAGTTATTGAAGTTATAAGAAGAATAAGAAATGGTCTCTTTCAGGCTGGACTTATGATTCAGAGTATCATGGATCCACTTGAATTTTGTATCCACAATTAAAATTTGCAAGTAAATACGTTTTTCTACTCCCGTCTGTAAAATACCTAATTACACACCGATCTAGCGTGCGGGAAGCGTCACTATACCACGTGAATTTTATTTCGCACCGATCCGAGCCACTTCGGACATTTCCGGGATTTTACCGCACGGGTCAGTGAATGTAGTCGTTTTTTTTTTTGAGTAAACTTTTTAAGTCACTCATTTATTAAACACCCGCTCCGCTCGTGTCAAATAAACTCGTGAGTCAAATGCCGTTTACCGCACTTGTATTTCACACCAGTGGACACCAGTTGTTTCAAGTCGTTCAAAACTCAAAACCTACCCGAGGTACGTCGAAACTATGACGAAAAAGAATTAAATTATTTCTTGGCACACATTAACAATATTAAAACAACAGTCAGATTTCCGAATAATCAAAAGATTTGTGATTGATTTCTTACTGAAAAGATAATGAAGATTTTGCAAAACTACGAAATGTTATCAACTAAAGTTTACATAGATCAAAAACATGACCAGTAAGTAGACAGCTTATATGAAAGCCATGTCAATGCGGACAACGTTATGCGGAAACTCCCATTAAGGAACATAGGAACACTGTACAGAGAAAATCAACTCCAAATGCAATGTTTTTACAAAAAACAGTTCATGGATGCAGTACTCAATCAGGAGAGCAAGCACGCCTGATGCACGCAAAATTTCTTCACAAATCAGTGACCAGCGGTGACACCTGTTACAACCAGGACTAGATATAACCTCGTAATTTTTCAGATTTGTTATTATTCTTTTAATAATGGTTGGAGAAACACACCAACTGAATCGTTGAGATATAACTCAAATGTAGTCAATGTCCACACAAGCATTTTTAACAACCCGTTGCCTATAATTTTCATACAAGCACAATTGTCATCTATTCAATTATTCCGAAGCGCGGTTAAAACTCTATTCCAGACTTAAAGGTGTGTTAACCGCGAATTTTGGGCACCTTGTACATAGAGACAGAATGCCTCGTCCTCGAGAAACACAAGCTTTCCCAATAATACGTTATTCGTAAGCCGAACGAATTGAAAAAAAAATCTGCATATCTCGGGATCGTTTTCCCGAATTTCCCGAACCGGAACATTTTTATCGGGAGTTCAAAGCAGACCATTTATCTCTGCGTCCCGTTGTTCCGAGTTTTGACCAGTAGAAGTTTACAAATGCCCTTTTATTGCGTAGTTAGGCTGAAACCCGTTCCGGTTTTGTCGTAACTTTATCTGTATTCGAAATTTGCCATAATGAAACGGATATCAAATAAGTCCCGTTATTTTCAATACTCCAACCTGACTGAGGAGAATTGCTGTTTGCTGTAGCCGTACTGGGTGTTCATTTGGGGTCCTTGCTCTTTCTAATATGCATACAGAGATTTCGTAGCCAATCGCACTCCTTTTGCCGATGTCAATATCATATCTTGTAAATCGCAAAGTTCTGAAGACGCTTCGGAAATATGGTGTGGACCACGAAAGAAAGCTGATTGCTGGTTCGATATAAACAAACATTTTGTGATACAACGAACTGTCACAATATGTTCAACAGTTCCAGTACATATCCAAGCACTGATACTACTTACGAATATCACCATTCAAGATAAACTTCAGGGATATTTAATTACCATTTAGAATTTTAACTAATATATCGATTTTAAAACATGAATTTTTGATCATTTTTTGTGTGTTAAGGTTTTAAACGTATAGTATATAATAAATTGATATAGATAAAACAAATGCAGTTCGCCAACTGCAACCTCTCAGCCTTGTGTGAGTTTAAATAGCAGCTAAGTTAAGCTAAGCTAATTAAAATTTTTATTAGTATCATATATGTTGCAAAAAGAAAATTTTTTTCGCTCTCTGTAAATGTCTCCCGGTCCATCTGCTAGATATAGTATAATAAATAATATTGATAATAAAGGGATTTTTCATGCCAACATGATAAATGTGAAGATACATTAAATGTGCACATGTGCAAGTAATTGAAAAACTCATTTTCCACCGATAAGCGCAAATTTTAAATTTCAATTTGGATATGGCATTTTGTCTGCAGTATTTCGTCAACATGTGTCCAGATTTCATAAAATTTTACAGGAAAATACGAGTTATTTGTGTGGAGATCTGTATGAAGAAATAACGTTTCGCCTATGAGATATATTTTAGAGTGATCTTCCCACAAGTTAAATTTTGTAGTTAAAGTTAAAGTAAATGCAGAAATATTAAAATCCAAACGAAATAAGAATGAAATAACATTTTAGTTTCTTACTTCTGGACTTTAGCCCGTTCCATACAATTCGCAATAATTCGTGATAATTTTTTTATCAATTCAGGCGACAACGAAGGCAGAGCATAGGAAAACAGGAAAAATAATTCGGATCTGGGCAAATTTTTATGAAACGTGTCAAAACCACCGCGCATGGATATCAGTTAAGCATTTCCCCCCCATAATTCAATTTTCAAGGGAATATTTTTATCCCGCGGCAAAACGAAATTTTACAATTTAAATTTCCGATTTTCGAGAACTGCGGATCTATTTGGACCAAAAACGCATCTTTATTCATCGTGAGGTTCTTTGTTGGCCATCGCGTGGATTTTACATTTTTTAAAAGTCAAAAACTAAACTCGATGGGTTTTTGGTGACGTAACAATTTTTGCTAACTGAAATTTTGATGATGTCCGTTTTCCGTTCCTTTCCTTTCACGGCCGTTTCTACACTATGGAGAAAACTACATAGAACTCTCTGCTTCTCAGCACTGTGGTAGTTTTATTTTGTCCCTCCAAAATGTTGCCTACTAAACATTTTTCGAGAATTTGGGAGACTTGGTGCCACTCTTGAAGGAATTCTTCGATATTGCGAAAATTTAGGAAAACTTTACTTACCTCGAAGGACTCCTGAATATTAGGCCCGGCCTGTGCCACATACAAAGTGGACGCCGAATCGAAAACCAACTCTAAAGGTTTCCTTTGTAACACTACGGTGTCTGTTTCGCTACAGTTGAAGAAAAGAGTTACATTTTCTGTAGTTACCCTGAAGGCGAACCTGGTCCATCTGCCGTAGAATCTAGGCACGGTGAAATTCGCGATGCTGTGTGAGACAGCTTCGGTAGGGTCGGTGTACAATAAAGATATGACCGTAGTGGAGCCATTCTCTGGAGCTATCCTAACACCTGCAAGACAAAACAAACACATTTTAGTCTAGACTTGGATGGTACTTTTAAAAACATTTTAAAGCACAACAGTAAGTGCAAGGTTCTTCAGATAAGAATACTTACGAACAAATAGAACAGAGGGTTTTTAAGATTATTCTGTCACTGTGGACTGTTAACCAAAAAAAAAACAAATAAATAGCAAAAAACAAATTGTACTATATATATGTATCGGTTTTTAAAACGTCCTCCAACGTCGTCCGAATCCCAATCTCCATCTATTTCTGTCCTTCCAGTCCTCTCCATTGTATTTCACTATCGATGCCCTCTCTCCAGCTCTTTTTCGGTCTTCCCCTCTTCCTTCTTCCTGTAGGTGTCCAGGTGAGTATTTGTTTAGCCAGTCGCTGTTGTTCCATTCTCTGGACGTGACCGTACCACTTTAACTGTTTTGTTCTTATTTCGTCTGAAATCGTGTGGCCCACCTTCATGGTTGTGCGAATTGCTTCGTTTGGAACTCTTTCAGTTCTTGACCTTCCTGCCGCTCTTCTCCAAAAGTCCATCTCTGCTGCCTCCAGCGTTCTCATGGTTCTTTCTTTTAGTGGCCAGAATTCACTGCTGTATGCGACTATGCTTTTAATGATCGTATAGTATATTAGGTGTTTGTTTCGTCTCGTAATTTTTTGGTCCCACAAGAAGGTGTTCAGCATAGTAATGGCCTTTCTGCATTGATTATTTCGTATTTCGTTCTTTGATGGCGTAGTCTAACGTCCCACTGCTGGATATGTACATTCTCAGGTATTTGTAGGTTTCGCAGCTTTTGATAGCCTGACTATCCTCTAAGAGGAGGTCGCGTTGTGCTCCACCGATGGTAAGTTTACTTCCAACCCCCATTTCTTGTATTCTTCGATCGTAATCTTGGGCCATTATGACTTGGTCATCTGCAAAGCTTAGGGTGTATATGTTTGCATTGTTATCCTTAACGCTTGTTCAAGATATATCTTGAACAAGGTGGGGGATACAGAACACCCTTGTTTGAGTCCCTTGTTGGATGTAAATCCATTGGATATTTTTTGGCCGACCTTGACTTTAATGTGACAGTTTCTATATAGTTCTTTCACTGATCTTATTATGTTGACGCTTAGGTTTGTCTGGTCTAATGCCTCCTAAAGTTTTGTTAGCAGTATGCTATCGTATTGTACTAAATGGATGAGAAAATAGCTTATACATATTGTTAATTTGCTAATATTTGTCGTTATGTGCAACCTGTAAATAATTTCTCCAACATTTTTGCCCAAAACAACGTATGAAATGTGTTATAGCGGAGGTTTTAAATTGTCATCTTATACGTTTCAAAGAATTCGAGTGACTAAATAAGGTGAAGGGAAAGAAACACTTCCGACACAAAATCTTAATCCTTCTGCGTGGAATAACACCGTTTCATTTCCGTTTCGCGCGGAGGGTCCTTTTGTCGCTTGAAAATGTCTACGTCGTCGTAAAATAGAAAGGCGAAGTACCAATTTTGGATATATTCCAAATTTCAGTCATTTGGAAAGAAAACCAGGTGAAAATCCATCGATAAAATCATATCAAAATACTAAAAATGTTCAAATTAAAAACCTTAAATATTTAATTAAAAGTTTCAAATATGCAAAACATTCCTTATTTTTTATCTGAAAATGGAAACATTCTCAGAAATAAGAATCAGGGTTCGACTCAATCAGAGAAATACAGAAAATTATCGCGGTAAAACAGTTCAGACAGACAGAAAAAAGGGAGCATAGAAAGATTTAAAAATGTATTCGGTTCCATAGTGTGCAAATATACTGCATTAGTATAGCCGTGAACTAGTGCAAGATAAGGAAGTAAATAAATCGAATGTTTGGAACTTGTTCCATTTTGGAATAAAGAGTAAATATTTTATTTCTTATTTATTTGTGAGCTGTAGAACTATTTAATTTGATTTATTTCATCTTTTCTTATTTTATTTCAAAAATTTAAATTAACAATATATATATAACATTTAAGTTTTAATGCAGTTAAAAAACAAATGAGTCTTTCGGAATGCTGACAACTAATGTAACTTATGAATTACTTTATTTTGGAATTTCTGAAATATCTAGTACTAAATTTGTTTTATTGCTGGTTCAGAAACAAGGGGCAGAGATGAATAGTCAGTAATTTCGGAATTATTATATAAAAATATAAATAAAATAATTTTCGCTGTATTTACTAAATTGATAGGTTTTTTCGATAAAGCGACGCATCAATGTTATTTATTATTAAGAAGATATTATGAATGCCATAAAATTATTCTTTTTAGTGAACACCTCTTTGGTCATATACACTTAGCATGTTATTTATAGGTTATTTTATATCATAGTGTAATTCTATAACGATTCTATTCTATTCGAATACAGCCCAAGCAAATATGGTAAATTTGAAGCATCAGATGTAAGTCTCGGATAGTTTAGTCTATCCGCTAACGCAGCAAGTTGCCGTTGATCGAAAGTGTAGTTGATTAATTTAAATATTTACGTTGCATCGTGTGAACAAACGGTGAGCACAAACTATGCATAATACACTCACCCAATTCGACGACCGTATCGTACGGATTGACGACGGCAAAGATGAACCCACCCCGTTTAGATTTCGGTTTAGCGTTGATGGAAATGGAGAATTCGCTGCTCAGCTTTTCCGGGAGTATTTGCCTGTGCGCTATTTTAATGTCGGATCCTACTCGAAATCCGAAAGCAGGGAATCCGTCGTCGCTTTCGTCTACGTATTGCGTCTTGGCATCTTGAAGTGGAATTTTTACCGAATCCAGGATATTGTAGTCATCAGGAGCTGCAAAAAAATTAAAAACGATTTATGGATACAACAGTCATTATATGTGCGAAGCAAATTCGACAAACCTTTAATATTGTAGTAAACCCTAATATTATTATCCTATTTCATTTACCACACTTTTTAAAAAATTTTATATTATTTATTTATCAACCGGCCCAAGTTACAATGTGGAAAGCTGAAAAATAATCAGTGAAATAGCAGCCCTAAATATTAAACTACTAATGTCATCATTTGTACGGCGAATTGGATATTTGAAAACCATGAGCTCCGCCAGTTGTTCTGGTTAATTGTATATAAGAATTCCAAGAGCAACAGCAACTGAAGAGATGAAAGGGATGGGATGCACAAGATGAAAGGGAGACCAGGCGCAAGAGGCGTATTCGAGATAAGGACACACAAGAAAAGAACACAATCCTTTTAATGCATTTACACTTGTGAAGTCCTTGGTACTTTTTCTAATGAACCAGGAATCTGTAATGCTTTATTAATAGCACATTCAATATGATTAGAAAAGTGAAGGCTTCGGATGTAAGTCCTAACCCTTTGATATTCGAAATATTTTTTAGAATATTTTAACCAATTTTACACACACATTTTATAGCAGCTCTTGAACCAAAAAAATTAATGACTTTAAAGGATTTAGATTAATACCGTTTCTTTAACTCGCTTAAAGATATTCAATTTTACTGTTGAAAACACTAGTTAGTCAACACTGTTAGACAACTTTCCCTTCGTCTTCAATTAAATTTAAACGAGATAGGATAGTAAGCCCATGAGAATTTGGAAACAGGATTGGAATAGTGCAAGGGTGATTAGAGTTGGACAGAGTGGTCTGGACATCTTCGCCATATACGTCATAGACGTATAGATATTTAGAAAAATGTAGAAAAAAGCAGTGATAACGAGGCTGGTAAGATGAAGGTTAGCTAAAACCAACAGATCTCCATGAGATCGATTTATCAAAGAATTCTTACTTATGGGTTACGGTCAAATTGTTCTAGTTTGATATTGCCTTTCACAGATAAACAGTTATATTTGACATGCTCATTGAATGTAATCAGGTCGATTTCAATGACGAGTTTTGTAGGCACACGGTGGTCGTAAAAGAGTGCGGTTGAAGACATGGAAAAAGGCGCCAGCTTAAATTTTCTGCAAAGCGTGAGACTGCGCTTATTCGGTGCGTTATGGTTTCGGATGCCATAATAATTTGAACGCTGCACAAAAAACTTCCTCCGACAAGCTATAGGACAAATCTGTTTTCCTAAACAGAGTACCCTATTTCGTGAGAATTTATTGGTAATTCTTCCGGGTGCAAAAAAATGAAAGAAAATGAATACACTAACCAAACTGTGAAAACAGCACAGTGAGATTCAAATTTACAGTCCTAGTCCTTTAATAATAAGTTTATTCAAATGCATATTCGGCCGTATAACTGTCATCATTATCGCTAATATGATTTATGGAACTCACGTTTCAAAGCTTTCGACCCTAGTTAATTGCCATTGGAAATCCTAGACCTGAGGGAATAACAACGCTAGACAATGTAACGCTCAGATTTCATTTCCGATAAGAAAAGTTTAATTGAAACTGCTTTCCAACTTCTGATGGTGGCCGGAGTGTAGGTGCATTGTCTGGAAAACGCCGTCAAACTTTTGTTATTTAAAAGATACTAATTTGCGATTAGGAGGCTCGGAACTGATGTTCTAATTTCCGTTGACATCTTGCCAATAGCTGCGCAGAATATTTAGGATATCGCAATCCACACATGTTGCACTTTTTATACTTATTAAATGTTTCATTGTGTATTTTGGTAGGCATCTATAAATTGGAATTGCAAAAAAATATTTTTAGCCAAATAATGCTTAATTGATTATCAAAAAGCGTTTGGTCGCGTTAGATATGAATAAACAATAGATGTACTGAGAAAAACTTGAATTATTATATTCAATCTGCACTCGAAGCACATTTTTGGAGAGGCACTATGAGACATAGATGAAGGTATCTCGATAAATGGAATAAAGGAAAAGGATTTGACATTAACACTAGTAAAACTAAGCACACGATCGTTAGAAAAGAAAACATCAGGAGAGCAAATCTATACATAAATTAGACGATAATCGAGCTAGTTACTTGGGAACTATGGTAAATGAATCGTAGGATAATTCTCAGGAGATTCGGTGTCGAATTGGAAGTGTTAAAAGTGCCTTCTCGAAGATGGACTTCCCATATGCTATGTGTACTCAGCATAGAAAGATAGATCCTGAAAAAAGAATGCATATCGAAATTCCAAGCTTGTAAACTAATGTTAAATAGAGGAACCTTCAATATACCATAGATAAAACACAACTCCAGAACGCATCACCATTGTTAAAAGTCGTCAACTTGAATACCGGGATCACATAATGAAAAACAAAGACATGTACGAGCTGCTACAATGTATTTGGCACGAAAAGAGCCCCTGGACGAAGAAGGATTTGTTGGCTTGCCAACCTTAGGGCTTGTTTCGGGAATACGACCATCCAATTGTCAAAATCATCATAGCCCGAATGATTACCATCGTTCGAAATTTATTTTATAGAAGCACGTTGAAAATATAGCAGAATATGTGCCAGCAAAAGTGTCGTTCAGCAAGTATTTTCGTTTTTATTTCTGAAATACGAATTTTCTACACCCTAAGGTCTTATCATCGGTAAAAATATGTCACAAGTTAATTAAAAGCAAATATATAAAAATTGTTCTCCTTTTTCAATCTCCAATATTATTTAGGGATTTTCTTTTCCAATTCTTGTTAAGAAAAATGTGAATTTTGAGTTTTGATAGTGCAAGTTTCATAAGTTTTTGTCATCTTGCAAAAAATGTCTGAATTTCGTTAAAAATTAAGAATATTTTTACGAAATCGGGTAAAAAAAGTGCCAACTCACAAATCTCTTACGAAATTTTACAAAAGTGTAAATATAAGGAAAAGTAGGATGTGACCTTTCTATCTGTTTGGTATGGATATACAGTGCGAATTACAGCGAGTGAATGGTCTTTTCGGAAGGAAACAGCAGAACGTAACGTATCGATTGCAATTAAGATTTGAAGAATTTGTATTCTGTATCTCTTAACAGTATTTTTTGAAAAAATTAAAAATTTTGAAATATCGACGTACTAACTTGACTGTGTTTCTTATGAGAGTAAAGATTTTTGATTCATAATTCTATCTATCTAATCTAAATAGTAATCAAATTCGGATAGAGCTGAATTTTGGGTGGAGACTTTGGGTATACAATGGAAAAAAAGTGCTATCCCACCTAATGTGAGCTAAAAAAAATATTCAAATTCAAAAGTCAACGTTTTTGTTTTTTTTAGTTTTCTTGAAGATGGGATGGGTCTAAATTTTTATTATTTCCAAAAATTAATGGATATTTATCGATAGCTAATGTTACTTTTTTGTCTTGATGTTTTGGTTTTGCCCTTCCGCACCAAGTAATTTTTTGATAATATAATTTTATGACTGCCGTTAGCTTTTCTCTTGACGTAAAATAATAACGTAAAATAATAATTATTGTTGCAATTATTATTATTTCCTAGACCGGTTTGAGGTAACTCGAACAATAGCAGGTAAATATGACGGATTAAGCGGATTAGTCTGCCATTTCACTTTGTCTGCCATTGATGGAAATTAATTACCGATGATCTATTATCCAGTTTGCGGCTTCCCACGAACCGCGAGTAATCCAACTACTAAGTAATCGAATACAAATCCGAACATAATTTTGTGTTGTTGTTGCAGACACTAGTTACAACGTGTCGGATAATCTCGCCGCTTTGTTTGACGTTAAACCCCGCTCATGTCCAGGTGCAGATTAATAAGAACAGTGCCAGTTGATTGGTTTCCCGTGTTGTGACTGATTCGATATGCCGATATGATATAACGGTCCAGTTTGTAAACTAAATTACAATGTTAATTGCACATTAACTGCGCACAAGGTGTATCGACTCGATAATTTAAGCGAATATCTAAGTCAGATTAGGTTCGTCGATGCTTTTATACAAGCTTTGAAACAACATACCATCTTACACAAACAGAAAAAAATTCGTGGAAATCTTAGAACCAGCGATAGAATGGATTTTAATTATTATGCAATCGCTTGTAATTGAGCTCTTTAATATTGCCGCTATGGGCGGTGTCTTCCCTAATAATGTGGCCATAATTCTTCCCATTGGCACTTTTTTAACTGGTGCTTTGAATAATTGTATGGTGGCCCTTGAAAACTTGGTCCGAAAATTCTTGAACAATGAATGTTTTTTTAAACAAACTCTAAACATTTTAAATGTCCAGATACCGAGTGTTAAAATGTTAAAAACAATTCCAAACATTCTTGTTGAATTTGGAAATGCATTCTGCAGTCTAATCATTTCGGTTATAAATTTTACTCCTGCGTTTCCTTGTCAGATGCACCGTTCTTGACGAAACAAAATTAAATTATGCCAAATGCCAAATGCCAAATTATTAGGCCTACCTTGTTCAAATTCACTCAATTAGCAATACACCATATATATATATATATATATATATATATATATATATATATATATATATATATATATATATATATATATATATATATATATATATATATATATATATATATATATATATATATATATATATATATATATGATGACACTATATTCCGGGATATCATCCGTTCGCTCGTTGAACTCCGACTGGAATCCTGCATCCGACTGGAATCCTGCAAATCTTGCATCCGACTGGAATCCTGCAGACGTTTCGCCAAAATCTCACTTGGCATCTTCAATGCTCGCGCTCCGAAAACACTTCGAACACTGTGAGTGTTCGAAGTGTTTTCGGAGCGCGAGCATTGAAGATGCCAAGTGAGATTTTGGCGAAACGTCTGCAGGATTCCAGTCGGATGCAAGATTTGCAGGATTCCAGTCGGAGTTCAACGAGCGAACGGATGATATCCCGGAATATAGTGTCATCACATTTTTCCATCCGTGAATCAATACGTGAGAATATATATATATATATATATATATATATATATATATATATATATATATATATATATATATATATATATATATATATATATATATATATATATATATATATATATATATATATATATATATATATATATATATATATATATATATATATATATATATATATATATATATATATATAGTGAAGTGAACAAGGTAGGCCTAATAATTTGGCATTTGGCATTTGGCATAATTTAATTTTGTTTCGTCAAGAACGGTGCATCTGACAAGGAAACGCAGGAGTAAAATTTATAACCGAAATGATTAGACTGCAGAATGCATTTCCAAATTCAACAAGAATGTTTGGAATTGTTTTTAACATTTTAACACTCGGTATCTGGACATTTAAAATGTTTAGAGTTTGTTTAAAAAAACATTCATTGTTCAAGAATTTTCGGACCAAGTTTTCAAGGGCCACCATACAATTATTCAAAGCACCAGTTAAAAAAGTGCCAATGGGAAGAATTATGGCCACATTATTAGGGAAGACACCGCCCATAGCGGCAATATTAAAGAGCTCAATTACAAGCGATTGCATAATAATTAAAATCCATTCTATCGCTGGTTCTAAGATTTCCACGAATTTTTTTCTGTTTGTGTAAGATGGTATGTTGTTTCAAAGCTTGTATAAAAGCATCGACGAACCTAATCTGACTTAGATATTCGCTTAAATTATCGAGTCGATACACCTTGTGCGCAGTTAATGTGCAATTAACATTGTAATTTAGTTTACAAACTGGACCGTTATATCATATCGGCATATCGAATCAGTCACAACACGGGAAACCAATCAACTGGCACTGTTCTTATTAATCTGCACCTGGACATGAGCGGGGTTTAACGTCAAACAAAGCGGCGAGATTATCCGACACGTTGTAACTAGTGTCTGCAACAACAACACAAAATTATGTTCGGATTTGTATTCGATTACTTAGTAGTTGGATTACTCGCGGTTCGTGGGAAGCCGCAAACTGGATAATAGATCATCGGTAATTAATTTCCATCAATGGCAGACAAAGTGAAATGGCAGACTAATCCGCTTAATCCGTCATATTTACCTGCTATTGTTCGAGTTACCTCAAACCGGTCTAGGAAATAATAATAATTGCAACAATAATTATTATTTTACGTTATTATTTTACGTCAAGAGAAAAGCTAACGGCAGTCATAAAATTATATTATCAAAAAATTACTTGGTGCGGAAGGGCAAAACCAAAACATCAAGACAAAAAAGTAACATTAGCTATCGATAAATATCCATTAATTTTTGGAAATAATAAAAATTTAGACCCATCCCATCTTCAAGAAAACTAAAAAAAACAAAAACGTTGACTTTTGAATTTGAATATTTTTTTTAGCTCACATTAGGTGGGATAGCACTTTTTTTCCATTGTATACCCAAAGTCTCCACCCAAAATTCAGCTCTATCCGAATTTGATTACTATTTAGATTAGATAGATAGAATTATGAATCAAAAATCTTTACTCTCATAAGAAACACAGTCAAGTTAGTACGTCGATATTTCAAAATTTTTAATTTTTTCAAAAAATACTGTTAAGAGATACAGAATACAAATTCTTCAAATCTTAATTGCAATCGATACGTTACGTTCTGCTGTTTCCTTCCGAAAAGACCATTCACTCGCTGTAATTCGCACTGTATATCCATACCAAACAGATAGAAAGGTCACATCCTACTTTTCCTTATATTTACACTTTTGTAAAATTTCGTAAGAGATTTGTGAGTTGGCACTTTTTTTACCCGATTTCGTAAAAATATTCTTAATTTTTAACGAAATTCAGACATTTTTTGCAAGATGACAAAAACTCATGAAACTTGCACTATCAAAACTCAAAATTCACATTTTTCTTAACAAGAATTGGAAAAGAAAATCCCTAAATAATATTGGAGATTGAAAAAGGAGAACAATTTTTATATATTTGCTTTTAATTAACTTGTGACATATTTTTACCGATGATAAGACCTTAGGGTGTAGAAAATTCGTATTTCAGAAATAAAAACGAAAATACTTGCTGAACGACACTTTTGCTGGCACATATTCTGCTATATTTTCAACGTGCTTCTATAAAATAAATTTCGAACGATGGTGATCATTCGGGCTATGATGATTTTGACAATTGGATGGTCGTATTCCCGAAACAAGCCCTAAGGTTGGCAAGCCAACAAATCCTTCTTCGTCCAGGGGCTCTTTTCGTGCCAAATACATTGTAGCAGCTCGTACATGTCTTTGTTTTTCATTATGTGATCCCGGTATTCAAGTTGACGACTTTTAACAATGGTGATGCGTTCTGGAGTTGTGTTTTATCTATGGTATATTGAAGGTTCCTCTATTTAACATTAGTTTACAAGCTTGGAATATATATATATATATATATATATATATATATATATATATATATATATATATATATATATATATATATATATATATATATATATATATATATATATATTCTCACGTATTGATTCACCTATGGAAAAATGTGATGACACTATATTCCGGGATATCATCCGTTCGCTCGTTGAACTCCGACTGGAATCCTGCATCCGACTGGAATCCTGCAGACGTTTCGCCAAAATCTCACTTGGCATCTTCAATGCTCGCGCTCCGAAGCCAGTGTTCGAAGTGTCTTCGGAACGCGAGCATTGAAGATGCCAAATGAGATTTTGGCGAAACGTCTGCAGGATTCCAGTCGGAGTTCAACGAGCGAACGGATGATATCCCGGAATATAGTGTCATCATATATATATATATATATATATATATATATATATATATATATATATATATATATATATATATATATATATATATATATATATATATATATATATATATATATATATATATATATATATATATATATATATATATATATATATGCAAAAATAGGTATATAAGCATTCTCCGCAAATGTAGTACATTTGAAGCATTTCTTGACTCTGTAACTGTGGTAGACACTACATGGACACGCTATGTGATGAAACGTGGTCCTTTCCAAGTGCAACCCAAGCTTGTTAGTGACGTCGCGACAAATTTCTCAAATTCATTTTGATACGGGCGAGGAGTAACAAAATCAATGAATCCCAAACCGGAACAACTCAGGGAACATTAATCAGTTGAGAGGTACAACACAAGTTCGGCGGAAAGTTTTCTGTTGCAAGGGAAGACGGTGTTTCCCTAAATTACTGCAAAGTTTCATCTGTCAGTCGGTTGGACGGATTTAATTTTGACAATCGATCCGGCGTAAATAATGGCTTCCTGCCAGGCAAGTTTAAAGACGCTGATTCCGCGGTTTAAAGACGCTGATTCTCGATATGACAGAGTTCCGTGATGTTCGTTGTTGGTATTGCGTTTTCAAGTGCCACGAAACGTTAATGACGTAAATATCATGCGCGCCGCTGTCTTATTCGACCCGCCAACTGACATTTTTACTTATCGAAACGGATCCGAACAAAGAAGCTCGCGTGCGCCATTTCAAAATTCGACATATTAAAATGGTAGTAAAATCGTAGTCACCTACATGTACAAGTGATGAAAATCGGTTTATCGGGTTTTTCAAATATTAATATTTCGTCGATAAGTTTGAGCAGTAAGTTTCTCAAAAGTGAAGCATCAAGCACACATACCAGATATTGTCTGTTAGTCTATATTAAAAATTATATTTCACGGTCGACACACCAATCATATTTTAAAAGTACACGATTACCATTTGCTCATATTATTAAGATGAGCAAAATTTTTGATCTAGCAAAGGAGATGTACGCTTTGGGATATTTGAGTTTGGACACCGAATTTGGTTGTTAGCTGTTGGAGATTTTGCGATTTGGGCAGTATTGTGTATAATTTATACGGTTATATGCGGTGTTTAGTGATTGAAAAACCCATTTACCATCATCCTAACTTCAGTTTTCATATGTAAGCTATTACTATGGTGACATCGCACAGCATAAATGGAATATTTTGACATTTTCAGGGGGAGGACGTGAACCAAACCATAATGTTTGTTTATGTTTTTGACTTATTTCATATGAATTGTAGTATCCCCTTTTGTGTCCATCGAATGGAATTTCATCGTGGCAATTAAGTGTAAACAGTGTTAATAATTAAAGGAAATGGGTAGTTAATTGCGGTTAATTAGTAGAAGAATAGTGGTAATCAGTGATCAGGTGATGTAGATACATAAATTGTGCTATAAATGTACCGTACTAAGAGATAATACATAGGAAAAGCCTAGTTATATACCTATAAAACTTATTTTTTTGGTTAGTTTTGAAACTGAGAAGTAATTTTGAGTTTTGCGAAATATGTTTTTTCAATACGATATTCCATGATGAGTTAAGTGCTGGTTACAATATCATGTTGATTTTTAGTCAAATTTCAGCATATATTTGTTTAGATTTCTATGTTTTATATTTTTTCGATTAGGTGTTTAAAAAATATGTACTTTTTCCGGTGCAGATTACGACCGTATTTCAAACGGAAGAGCCAGTAATTACTGCTTCATCTGACATTACTAGAGAAACGCTCGACCTACGACTTAGAATATTGTAGGTACACTTTTACTTACAAGTTCCACAGCGTGCGGAAGTTTCCTTAAACAGAATTAGAATATTATTATAACGTAACGAGAAAAAGTTGTTTTTGGTGTATTAGGTAGGTGAATAAAATTTTCTGCAAACGCTATGGATTTTCTTTTCTAATTCCAAAAATAAATTGAGACTAAGAGATAATCTAACAAAGTCAGTGAAAACTACATGAGCATCTTTTCTGATTTGCAAATTATGAATTGTTATATTGTGATACTTTATTGACGGACAGCTGGTATTGTGTGTTGGTTTAAGGCGAGATCCAAATGGCGGCTGGGACATAAACGTCAAGCTGACAATGAAAAGTTTTAAATGTGCTTGAAGTTCTCTGAAGTGAACCCTTGACTATGGGCATTTTTTTCTAACTAAAGCTTAATTAATTTTTTGTAAAATAATGTACCCTGACGCTGCACCTATCATTAAATATTAAAATTTGAAATTAGATTAAAATCGGATATACTGAGTTGATCAGACTTCTTAAGTGGGAGGTATATTAACTACATCTCAAGTTGGGATTTGGTTACCAGCATTACCTGTTTCCAAGTTTCTTAGTCATTATTTGGGGGTTACACTGAATTCCCGTGGTGTGCAAATCGAATCTAATGCTGTCTATAGCCAACTCATTCGTGATTGCCCCATAAGTGTTTCGCTTATTGGGTTTTTGTTATCGCATTCTTAAGCTTACCTTCTCTCCTATAAATTCTACAATATGACTTTGCTAATCACACCGGATTGTATTAAGACTTTTTCATAATTTCGTTCCTTAATTAAAGTCCACGTATATAATATCGCTGCGTTTAATCAGAGTACCTACCTACACGGCAAATTAGGTTTCGAAATTTTATGCGTAATTCTACAAACCCACGGGGATTTTCGGGGGCATATGTCGAACATGGCGACACGTGTAATGTCTGCCAAGCACAAAATTTCAATATCGGCAATAACGCGTGTCAATCAAATTAAAACTACATTGCATTGTGGTTTGGTCTGTTAGGTGATTCTGATATACGGTTGGAAGGCTATTTAATTAAATTTTTGGTATCCGATAAATCTAAAACGTGTGGCCCGACACAAACCCGCGTTTATATTCAGTTCGTCATCCGTATGCATTCAAGGAATGAAATAATGTTTACCTCGTTTTAATAAAACACAGAATGAACACGAACAAAATGGAACCAAACAGGTTGCAATGAATATAACTAGGTATAGCAAATATTTCAGACACACTAGCATACTCAGCATAACAAAACCTAAGCAAATCAGTGAAATTATTAATAAAATTTATTGATTGATTAATAAAATAACAAAATAGGTTTCCTACTGAAGTAGTATTTTTCGATTACTCTGGACTCCCGTCCCCCGATGTAAATCTTGAGATATTAATATTACATAGTCCTAGGCTGAGAAAGAAATTGCAAATTTCTAACCAAAAAATTGAAATTTAGTTTCTCAACTCACCTATAGATAGCACCGGTGAGTGAAGAATTACTCGTTACTAAATGATGTGTATGATTTTTCTCTACATTAAGGCATTAAGTAACCTCGAAAAAAAAATTCTCTCTGTGTTGACAAGATTTCTTCCAGACTGTTTGGCGATTATCTTCACTCACCGGTTTAATTAAGCATAGAATTTCTCTGATTACCCGGTCTACAAACTTAAACTTTTTAACCCATGTTTTTACTTTTAAAACTGATTTTATATAATTTTGGTAGGCTGATTTCAAAAATTCTATGCATTTATTTGTATCACGTATCAAATATGAAAGAAAAAAAAACGATATTTCTAAAATATTTATATTTTTTTAAACGTTACTCAGACTTTTTTTGAGTGAAATCTTGTTTTTTTTGCTAGAAAACTGTGTTCTTCGGACAGTCGGCTGTGTGTTTTTAAGGGTATATCCCGGTTTATCATACAGCAGTGTTCCGCCATCATCGTTATGCTCCATCTGCCTTGGTATCGCCGTTCCATTTCCCTAGTGCTTTGGTGAAACTTCTTTCCCTGTTCTTCGCTAACTGCTCCAAGATTTTTAGGAAAATAGTTCAAAATGTGACATATTTTGAACACTACATTCATAGTTTTCATCCTTAAGAGTTGCCAAGAAATTATCAATTGCTTCTTTAAATGAAACTCAGGCGTTTTTCTTGACATTGGTCATTGTAACAATTTTTACAAAACTTCTGGATTCTTCCTGAGTCGGTTCTTGCGTCGAACTTACTCATGCTTCGCCAACCATCCTGTTGGCTTCTTCAGAGCTTGACTGAAACTGACTCGCATTTTACTCTGTACCTGCTTATATTGTTTCAGGGGGGCGGAACTAAATGAGGGGCTACTCCAAGATTTTCAGGAAAATAGTTCAAATGTGTAAATGGGAAATATTTTGAACACTACATTCATAGTTTTCATCTTTAAGAGTTGCCAAGAAATTATCAATTGCTTCTTTAAATGAAACTCAGGCGTTTTTCTTGACATTGGTCATTGTAACAATTTTTACAAAACTTCTGGATTCTTCCTGAGTCGGTTCTTGCTGAGTCGAACTTACTCATGCTTCGCCAATCATCCTGTTGGCTTCTTCAGAGCTTGACTGAAACTTACTCGCATTTTACTCTGTACCTGCTTATATTGTTTCAGGGGGGCGGAACTAAATGAGGGGCTACTCCAAGATTTTCAGGAAAATAGTTCAAATGTGTAAATGGGAAATATTTTGAACACTACATTCATAGTTTTCATCTTTAAGAGTTGCCAAGAAATTATCAACTGCTTCTTTAAATGAAACTCAGGCGTTTTTCTTGACATTGGTCATTGTAACAATTTTTACAAAACTTCTGGATTCTTCCTGAGTCGGTTCTTGCTGAGTCGAACTTACTCATGCTTCGCCAATCATCCTGTTGGCTTCTTCAGAGCTTGACTGAAACTTACTCGCATTTTACTCTGTACCTGCTTATATTGTTTCAGGGGGGCGGAACTAAATGAGGGGCTACTCCAAGATTTTCAGGAAAATAGTTCAAATGTGTAAATGGGAAATATTTTGAACACTACATTCATATTTTCATCTTTAAGAGTTGCCAAGAAATTATCAATTGCTTCTTTAAATGAAACTCAGGCGTTTTTCTTGACATTGGTCATTGTAACAATTTTTACAAAACTTCTGGATTCTTCCTGAGTCGGTTCTTGCTGAGTCGAACTTACTCATGCTTCGCCAATCATCGTGTTGGCTTCTTCAGAGCTTGACTGAAACTTACTCGCATTTTACTCTGTACCTGCTTATATTGTTTCAGGGGGGCGGAACTAAATGAGGGGCTACTCCAAGATTTTCAGGAAAATAGTTCAAATGCGTAAATGGGAAATATTTTATATATATATATATATATATATATATATATATATATATATATATATATATATATATATATATATATATATATATATATATATATATATATATATATATATATATATATATATATATATATATATATATATATATATATATATATATATATCTTTAAGAGTTCCCAAGAAATTATCAATTGCTTCTTTAAATGAAACCTAGGCGTTTTTCTCGACATTGGTAATTGTAATAATTTTTAGAAAACTTCTGGATTCCTCCTGCGTCGGTTCTTGTTGAGTCGAACTTACTCACACTTCGCCAATCATCCTGTTGGCTTCTTCAGAGCTTGACTGAAACTGACTCGTATTTTACTCTGTACCTGCTTATATTGTTTCAGGGGGGCGGAGCTAAATGAGGGGCATAAACACCATCTCGGATGACTGATTTCCATATTGGCGACAGAGAGAGCGCTGAGTCACGGTTAATTCGCGGTAGAAGAATTGATTACATGCAAGAATTTTAGTTTTATAGAAGAAAATTTTATGTCCGTTTTGGTGATTGTGTTCGGCAATAGCTGATGAGTTTATTTGTCTAAGCCTTAAGGCTCTTTCGTTTTCTTTGAGCCTAGTTGATATTTTTCGTCAGGTTTCTCCAATGCATTCTTTCGCGCATATGCATGGAATTGTAAACTCCAGGCATCTCAAATGGAATTTTATCTTTGACGAACTGAAGGTGTTGAGAGATTTTTGGACATGTGGTAAATCTGGTTTGGAAGTTGTACTTCTTTAGAACTTTTGATATATCGTCAGTGATATTTTGAATGTAAGGAAGGACCACCATGGCAAGTGTAGGATTGCTTTCGCTCCCATTGCTATTGGAAGTTTGTGATGAAGATGATATTTTTTGATCGAACGCTTAATATCTTTAATGTGGAAATTATCAGAGAGAACAGCTAAGATAGGGTGTTTTAATTCTGGGTTTGTAAATAAAAGAGTTGATAACCGATTATTTTTGGGCCGGATGGTGGTGTGACCATGCATTAAGTTATCGGTCGGTGTGCGTAGGTTTTCTGTAAGCACAATGACCCAAAGTTAGGTCTGATTTTCTATTGATAAAAATATCTAAAAATGGAAAGTTATTATTAGTTTCAACTCAATGCCCCTCATTTAGCTCCGCCCCCCTCAAACAATATATAAGCAGGTACAGAGTAAAATGCGAGCCAGTTTCAGGTAAACTCTGAAGAAGCCAAGAGGATGATTGGCAAAACGTAAGCAAGTTCGACTCAGCAAAAATCGACGCAGCAGGAATCCAGAAGTTTTGTAAAAAGTATTACAGTGGCTTGTGAAAGTTTATTTGAAAAATATTGCTCATTGTGTTTTGAAAACCCTTGTTTTTGCATTAAGTTCTCATCTGCGGCCCAACAAAAATACCTTCTTTTATCTTTGCAACAGATATGGCGGGCAATTTCTTGCACAAATATGTGAAATACTGTCCATTATTGTCTAGGGCTTTAACAAACTGTTTCATCCAGCCAAGTTTGATATGAAGAGGAGGTAGTAAAACTTTTTTGAGGTGAACTAATACATTTTTGCCATCAAGTGTAAAACTTTGTTCTAGAGGCCGTCGAGTCTTTTGCCCGACTATCCCACTCACAAATAAATAAATTAAGGTCACTACAAAGCATCCACGGATATTTTTGGTAGTTTATTTTCTTCAAAAGAAGTTTTAATTTTTCATACGTTTCTTTTAAATATACCGAATGTGCAATCAAATCATTTCAATTAAAAATCATGCCTAACATGGAATAAACATATTTATGTCATGGGTATGTATATTAATAAAAAAACATTTTTAAGATATAGAGCGCTATAAAAAAATGATGTGATACATCAAAAATAATGCGTTTTTTAGGAAGAAGGGCCTTCAAAAATAAACACACAGCCGTCAAATATCAAAATTACTGTAGATTTGTATTATTGATTTAGAGAACGAACTTAAGACAGACAGGAGCATTAAATTTAAGTTAATTATGGTAAATGCGCGATTATTGTGACTTTGATATTTTAAATGGAACGAAAACACTGCAAGCGAGAAAATTTCTAGGAAATATTCGGAATTTTTTTTTCAAACATTACAAAATAAAGGTAGGAACCGCATTTGCTGTTATCGACTTTAATCTTAAATTAAATATATTTATAAGGGATCATCAAAGATATACTTTTCCCAAAATTGGTTAGAATAGGTTTTCTACCGTAAGGAATCATTCCAGAAATCGTGTAAACGAATTGACGCATTTCACTGGCCCCATTGGCCTTTTGCATTTATATAAATTGCAAACTTTATCTCGATCAATCTCGTCCTAGATTCGCCGAAAAACACACTCTAACTGCAAGCAATTCCGGTCGTCCCTAAAAGGCATAAGTCAGCACACCTTATCGGAGGCAGCAGTTTTACTTTTTCCGCTTTGACCTGCCACCATTTCGTTCCGTAAGGCTATTGAGATAATAACGTTTTGGTTTCACTAGAAAATATGACCGTCTAACGCGAAAAATAAAATACAAGAAAAAGTAGATCGCCAGCTGAAATTTTAGTAAAGATAGGGAAGTCGGATTTTTTAAGAATGGAAAGCTATTTCACGCAGACCGAGTATATTGAACGCAGCAAGCCGGCCACAAGCAGGAAATTGACCAGAAATGACGATGTCATTCTCTGGCGGACGTAAAATAGATGTCTGTTGAAAATGAAAACCCTGCACACTTTCCTATAATCCATGTCTATTTAGTAGGACGGGAAGTAATGTTTCTTTCGAATTTAAGCAGGATTTTTTAGTAATGTGGCAGCAGATTGTTATTTAGAACTACCTACAACATTTGTTTAAAAATATGAATTATTACCTGTCACATTATGTAGCGAATGGCAGCCAGTTCTCCAAAATACATTCGCGAAACGTGTTTAAAAGTATACTATTAATAATTTTTATCCATAGATATCAGACTCCAAATAATACGATATTGTTAATATAATACAATTTATTAAAATAACAGAATTAAATGAAAAAAAAAAGGTAGAACATTAAAATTAAATCTTGAAATTTGGAATTATTTCAAACTCCGAAAGTTAAATAGAGACACCGAAATAAATGATACACTTGAATCTAGAGTGACAAAAATAGGAATTTAATTTTGTTATATTGTTTTGGAGAGAAACTCAGCCGGTTCTCCTTCCTTCTACTACATTTATTATTAAAATGGTCTAAACGAGTTTGAGAAAATTCCCTGATCAAAAATACCGGTCATCAAATATTTATAAGGACCGACAAGTTTACATGCAACGAATCCCGAAGGGAACTTATATTAGACGGTGAGACGCTAAGCCTTAAAAACAAGTTCAGTGGTCATCTTTATAAAGAAGGGATTGCTTGTGATAAAAAAATATTTAAGTTCGGCAACAATTAAATTATCATTATTCCTTTTGTCTCTTAGATTTCAATAATTGAAAGGCAGAGATTAGGATAATACCATCAAAGTTTCGGGCTGGAATTGGAAAGCTAATTAGAGTGATATTCCAGTCCTTTAAACCTTAATCGGGATTGGATAATTAAGGGATGTTTTTGGCTATTATTCCGCCGAGCCTTTGAATCAAAAACGCTCTTACGTCATCAGCTTAAATCTAAGTCAACCAGTCTATATTGCCAATACCTGTTACTGACAAAGACAACACATTAAATTGAATGAGGTTTCCTTCATTGGGAGGTTCCGGCAAGAAATAAATTAGGTTAGGCTTTAGTATATTGTAAGAGTGGTTCTGGATTTCAGTGAGGTAAGTTATTTGCTTATCTGTCATTTTCACATTTACAAAATTCCTATTAAGTGACTAGACAAATACTGATCGAGTTTTGCTGAATTTAGTTAATGATTACGTGGTATTCAATAGCAATGCTATGCTACTAACCCAAACATTCATAAAATCACAGTTGAGAAAAGTACTGAGAGTAGTTGTAAGTCCAACTTAAAATGCTGATCATGGCGTCACCACCAAATCTTTTACTGACAGTTTCTTACCAAAGAATTTAGTAATAGCAGTGTAATTGGGTTAATTTATAAAAAAACTCCCAGTCTTAAATAATCTTCTTCCAAAGCTTCACTTTCTATGCTTGTCTGCCCGCGGGTCATAATTTAGCAATAAAACAAGTTTAGTACCAGTTATTTGTCTGAAAGGTCAAAAGTCACTTTTCTGAAAGGCTTCAATGGTACAGCCATGAATACCTGTTTACAAAATATGCACCAAAACAAAATTTGTTGACTTTTCTTATCTTCAAAGTTAACATAATTTTTTAATTTTTCTTTTGCATTGCATTGAAGATTTGATATTGAGATGCGCCTTTTTGGTTATTTCTGAACTGCTTCACTACCTCACTGCTGGATTTGCCTAACGAGTCCAATGATTGGTTTTCTATTTTTGAGGATGTTTTCATGTTCGATAAGGCTTCTGAAGGTTCAGAATTAGACAGTAGATACTGTTTTTAGTTACCCTTTAGGATTAGGAATAATGAAAATAGGTACTCGGGTGGCTTTCCATCAATCATAGTTTTGAAATTTCTTCCTGCAGCAGTTTTTTTCTTATGCACTAAATTTCGAGGTACAGCAAAAACTGGATTATTTTTTGAAGTATTTGCAAGCAAATTTAGAAAATAAAATATAAAAATTTTTTCAACATATTTTCGTTGTCATTACAGATTCAAGAATGAATAAAAACATTAGTTGGCGGCAAATGAACTAGGTGACAATTCTAATTTAATGTTCTAATAAATAAAACATTTGCCGCAACTGATTCAAATCCAAGTAGCAATTTCGTGGTTGCGCAAAATGAGGTATAAGCACACCAGAAGGGACCAAATTTTATTAATACGTGTTCCTACTTTAACAACGAGTTGTGATGGGATTTCGGTATTAGTTCCATCTCGTCTACTATATTTGCTCGCATTTAATCTCTGAATCACCCCGAACATAAACGCAACGTTGTAACGCGTAAAACACGTCTATTCCATCACTGCGAATAGGCGCGTATTTGCCCACACCTGGAACAAGGGTAAATTCCCAAGGGGATGTGTAAAACACCATCCGGTGACTAGGTATTAAATTGGTGGATGGATATGAGTATAAAGTGCGCGGGATAGACAACGTTTGAATTTAAATTAGGTCCCCGTTAATGTTATGGGCTCGCGAGAATATTCTCTGCCGGCAATACCGAAATTTTATCGGTTTCTTGGAATTTTTCCAGTCTTTGACACCGGCGACGCCTCTGGAAACTTCTTATCTGTTATTGACTTTTATATCTTGGAGAAAACGCATGTGATGTTGGCTACGTCATATAGCAAGATAGATTTTAGTCTGGTCTGGTGCGCCTCGAGGGTCACGCATTAGACCAGTATTGGTTTGGGTCCTTGTCAATGATGTTATATGAAGTTTATGTGTGATACAAGGGTTCTACAAACTGTATATGCTGGCCTTTATATTCAAGTTGTCACATCCTACGACTTAAAATAAATTAGTAAATAGCTCCTTCGGCATAAAGATTTAGCGTACTTAATGATTTCTTTTATGTGTACTGAGGGTTTTTCCTGAGTCGGGTATTGATTCTCTCTTGCAGACTTCTTCAGAACTTCAGCAAGACGAAGTTAATACTCAATGCAGGAGAAATGACGAAGGAGGAAGGAAAAATTCTTTTAAGTGGTCTAAACACTTTGAAAGTAGAGAGAAAAGCCTTTATCTAAACCCACAAACTATTTCATGAAAGCATTCATAGGACAAATTATAGCCAAGACTCCTTAGTAGATAGATGAAATAATAATAATGATAATAATAAACTCTGTTTATTAAAAATCAAAATATTACAATATAAGTTATAATACATGAGTGGCGACATTCGCAATTTCCGCTCTTCCATGTAAACGCAAGGACCAAGACGCCAGCACCAACACCATTGTTTTCACCAAAATACACACCCGTACATATCTCTCGCATAGTCTTATTGGAGTTTAGTAAAAAACAAAGGTGGCTAACTGCACTTTATAACGTTCCACCAGCTTGAGCCAACCCGAATCATAGAGGCACTGGGAAATATAGTCATACTTTCTCAGATTATAACATTCTGGAGTTGTTGGAGTCTCTCCTTGTCTCGATTTAGTCTAGCTAAATTTTTACACTCGTCCGAAGAGAGAGAGATGATCTCATTATTTTGCGTCATCTTAAAAGATACGTTTCTTATAATTTCTTCCCTTTTATTTCCAAACAATAACATCTGCGTTTTGTTAGTATTCAATAAGAGGTTATGAGCTGCAGGCACCTCCGAAATTATTTCTAGATCCAAATTTAATTTAGTGGCAGCATTTAAAACTTCACTAGCAACAAAAGATAAATATAATAAGTATCATCGTGAGGTTTACAAAATTTAAGAAAAGTAGAGATGTCAGCTGTATACACTGAAAACAAAATAGGTCCTAGAATACTCCCCGCGGAACATCGCTTTCCAAAGCAGCTGAATTAGTATTTCCTATGACCACTCTTTGGTGTCTCTGACAAAGAAAATTAAAAGAAAATGAAAGAGCAGTACTTTATATCACCAAATATTTCAGTTTAGCTAAGAAAAGGAAATGATCCAAGGTGTCGAACGATTTGCTACAATTCAAGAGTAAGAGGCAAGAGTTTAATTTATAATCAATTAATCATCAATAACATGAAGCACTGAAGATGTCGAAAACCAGATTGAGTGTCTGGGAGGAATTTGTTATCGCGTAGGAACTGACGAAGTTGTTTAACTGCAATTTTTTCAACAGATGGCTGACAACAAATTAATTGGCCTAAAATCGTTAATGCCACTTGGACACTCTTGCTTTGGAACGAGTATAACTTGAGCTTGCTTCCCAGTGTCCGGAAAAACCCTAAAGATAAAACACTTGTCAACAAGGATCAATTAATTACGGAGTAGTCAAAGGAATCCTTTTTATATTGATATTGTCTGAGCCATGAGCGTTAGTTTTAATACTAATCAATCCCATTAACCAACACCAACAGCTTCAAAAAAAGTTAAATAACATTAAAACTATTAGGTTGGCCTAAATTGGTTGTTTGATTTAAATGTTAAAATTTAAAGGTTAAATCAGTTTTTGTTAAGTTAATTGTTGTAATGTATCATTTAGAGAGCACTTTTTTCTCTGTAGTGTATTATCTATACATAAATAAATTATGTTGACATCAAAAAGTACGGTAACCATTTTTGGAAAATTTTCTATACTCCGTCATTCGGAAAGTTAGATACAAAAAAGTTCAAACTCTTTATTTCAAAATATCTGTGGTAATCATTGCATCCCGCGCCAAAAAACTAACTAATTTGGAAAACTAACAGTAACTGTTCCTTGGGGTGTCATTTCAATTATGACGCTGCGCGAACCTGAAACCAAAACAAGTTTTTGACTGCGAAAGGAGAAGTTTGAAGCACGGAATGCATTCCGCCGCTACCTTTTGTCGCATCTAACTAAATTGTCTCTATGTTTTCTCGTTATTATTATAACTCCACGGCTCTAGCGAGATAGTCGCAACAATGTTCCGTGTATACGCTTGCTATTTGAGGATTCAACTATATATGCGATTGTTTAACAAACATAAAATCTGGCGTTCAATGTATAATAACGCACGTCGTTGAATCAGAAAACACATTTTTTTGTTATTGTTGAACATTATAGGAACATTCCAACCGTAATGTTGTTTATCGTGCATTGTTCATAAAATGGTGGAGGACCTAAAATTAACAAATACCATGAGCATAGTACAACTAGGTAACTTATTTGATTTTATTGATTTATTTATTAATTCCCACAATGTACACGAATATTCTGTAAAGTAGTGACAAAAATAGTTAACAAGTTTATAAAGAAGAATTTTCCCAGTATTTTGCAAACGAATTTGTAAAGGTGACAAGCCGAATCTCTCTAACATTACCCTCGGATGATAGGCTTGATCTAGTTTAAATGGGAGTAATTTGAGAAACGCCTTTGAACTCTTTCAAGGTAGTTTCAGTGTACCGCATTGAGAAAGTCCCAGAAAACAGTAGCGTATTCCAACCATTATCAAATCAAGACGAAATGAAGTTCACATATATAAATTGGCTGGAAGAAAGGAAAAATTTTATGCTCTATTGTAACGTTACAATTTGGAAAGAATATATGAAAGGTAAGGTGGTAAACTAGCAAAAATGTGTTGACTTAAAGCATTCGTTTACTGAAAAATTTAAAGAAAAATTTGAATGAGGGTTTGGGGCCCACTTAAAGAAAAATAATAAAAAAACATTCATCATCATAATTTGCGTTAGTCTTTTTTACTTATTTTGATTCCCTATTTAAGGCGAAAAAATGCATATAAGCTCACTACAATTAATAACTAAGTGCATTAGTTGGACATAAAGAGTTTTTAATTTTTTCCCACTAAAATTTCACCTCCAAACTAAGAAAAAAGCCCACATTGAAATTCTCCTTTAAAACCGTTTAATGTAAAACGGATTTGCTCGGAGTTCTTCGGTTGTCGTATTCATCTCGAGTATCCGATTGCGAGTTCTTTTCCTGATATCTGGGTACATATTGTTCGAAAATCCCCTTGATCCGTTTTGTTTTCTTTGCGTTGTGTTTGTGTATCAAAGTAGTGAACCGAAGAATGTTTGCACATTCGAGTAAGAACAGTAGAGCTCGTCGGAAAAATAATTGGAAACATGACGACGTTTTTGCTGCGTTTTCCGCAGAACGCGTGTCGCATTCTACGTGCACTGTAATTTTGCTCCCTGTATAAAAGATATCTCACGGTTGATGGGACATTAGATGTTTTTTAACCAACAATATACAGCTTTTACAATCTTTTATGGTTTTGACTTCGCAATTAGTTTTAGACCCGCCAGTTGTAGGACGTTCGCCGTCAAAAATTGTGCCATGCGGACTTCCTTGATTAAACTGTTATATAGGGTGTTTTTTTTCGACGTATAGAACTTTAAGTTGCAATAAAACAACGATGGATTATTCGATTGACATGAATTTTATTTATCCGAAAGATAATCTTGTGGCATTACATTTGAAATATGATTTCTGGTATATGGCGGATGTAGTCCAATCTGGACATCCAATTTTCGATGACTTTTTCCAACATTTGTGGCCGTATATCGGCAATAACACGGCGAATGTTGTCTTCCAAATGGTCAAGCGTTTGTGGCTTATCCGCATAGACCAATGACTTTACATAGCCCCACAGAAAGTAGTCTCGCGGTGTTAAATCACAAGATCTTGAAGGCCAATTCACAGGTCCAAAACGTGAAATTAGGCGGTCAAAAACGTGTCTTTCAATAAATCGATTGTGGCACGAGCTGTGTGACATGTTGCGCCGTCTTGTTGAAACCACATCTCCTGGACATCATGGTTATTCAATTCAGGAATGAAAGAGTTAGTAATCATAGCTCTATATCGATCACCATTGACTGTAACGTTCTGGCCATCATCGTTTTTGAAGAAGTACGGACCAATGATTCCACCAGCCCATAAAGCGCACCAAACAGTCAGTTTTTCTGGATGTAAAGGTGTTTCGACATACACTTGAAGATTAGCTTCGCTCCAAATGCGGCACTTTTGTTTGTTGACGTAGCCATTGAACCAGAAGTGCGCTTCATCGCTAAACAAAATTCGCTTATGAAAATCAGCAACAACAACAATCTCGTTTTGGGCCCATTCGACGAATCTACGCCTTACTTGATGATCGTTTGGCTTCAATTCTTGCACGAGTTGGATTTTGTAAGCACGTAAACCAAGATCCTTCCGCAAAATCTTCCATAAAGTGGATGGACACAGATCCAATTCCTGTGCTCGATGGCGGATGGACTCATTCGGGTCTTCCTCAATGCTACGCTCTACAATAGCTTCTTCTGTACGCACCGTACGGCGTCTCTGGGGATGCGAGTTATCAATAAAAGTAAACGTGGTGGTTAATCAAATTAACTGCTCTGATGGACGATTTTGTCGACGATTAAATGGACGTAGTGCGCGATACGTATTCCGCACAGAACCATTATTTTCGAAATAAAATTGCACTATTTGCAAGCGTTGTTCAGGCGTGAGTCTATTCATGATGAATTGCTAAACCAAACTGAGAATAAATCACTTGACAGCTGTTAAATCGGTCGCCATCTTGAACAGTAATGCCAACTTAAAGTTCTATACATCGAAAAAAAAACACCAATTATTAATACATATTAGTGTGGTTTTTATAAATCTTCCTAAAACGGTCCCTACTTGAGGTAGCTCGATTTCAAGTTGAACTTGCCCATTAGCTAGCTTGATCTCCTATATTAAAAACACATTACAAAGTTTAAACTGATTTCCAATTTAAGGGTATAACATAATGACTCTAAAATATTTTCCTAGGAGTTTGCTGAAATCGGGGCATGCTGTCAGTTTTTTGAAACAGTATTTTCTTAGCCGTGGAAGCTTTGGAGTTATTCCTTCTTTTGTTTGTAATTAGTAATTGCCAACTTACAGATATTCAATTGATTTACCAGACTCAGTGTGCCATTTTTATTGAGGTTCCATATACATTTTATTTATTGTAAGTCACTCGCGATGTCCAGCAATGAAGAAGTTGAGATTGTGGTCGATGACGTAATAATCGTTGCTGCCAAAATCATAATTTTAAATGTGTTTCTGTTTATGAAATCGACATCTATGGAAAGTGGAGACATAAAATTAACGTCCGAGATTACTAGAACGCCATATGCCACAGTACGTGAACTAGTTATTAATGATGTCCAAGAAAGAAATACGCGGAAAGATGGTGGGATCGCAAAAAGTCTACTTGACATGCACCATGCTGGAATAGTGAGGCGGTTGGTTAACAATTAAAACTTTACATGAAGAGTTACGTAGTGGTTTGAACATTGACTGTTGCCAAGAGACTTTGAGTGCGTTCGTAAAAAGAATTGGTTTTTGTTACAAAACCATCAATAAGAGACAAATGACAAAAGGAATCAAGAAGAATTTCGGAGTGGGGGCAAGACATTTGAGAGAAATCCAAGAAACTCGTGCTAAAAACTTCCCCATCATATATTTAGATGGGGACGTTCTTAGACCTGGTTTGATAGCCACGATAACGTCAAGAAAGGATGGACTGATGGTAACAGGAGGAAATGTTCGTTGGATGTGCCAGTTTCGCGGGGCAAACGAATTATCATACTACATGCGGGCTCTGAAGCTGGTTGGGTAGATAACGCTTTGTTGCTTTCTACAAAAGATGTCAAAGAAGCAAAGGTTGACTACCACGAAAACATGACAGCAGACATTTTTGAAAAATGGTTTTCTGAAAAATTTCACATATTCCACCAAACAGTTTTGTCGTTATGGACAATGCCAGCTACAATTCTGTACAAGCGGAAAAAATACCAAAATTTTTTGCTTGAAAATTCATACACAGAGAAGTAGTTATTGGAAGTTCTTAAGAAGGGAACGAAGAAGAAGTATAGCAGATATGGTGACCGCTGAAACCCAGTTTAACAAGAAACACCTCGTCGAAATTTAGTTCTGGAGCAATGGAATTAATTAGAAGTGAAGTAGAAAAAATATCTTCTTCTAGTTGGAAAAAATGTGTAGAACATGTCATCGAAGAAGTAAATATTTACAGAATTCGACTAGTGCAAGAATGAATTATTAATGTGGGTTACAAGTCCAGTGACGATAGTGATTATTTTGATGTAGAATAACTATTTTTTTACAAATATTCCAACATTGTTTTATAGCTAAATTTACTCGTTCATTTTAGTCCACTGCATGGACTAATAATAATCTCACGGATGAAAGTCTACCCAAAATTTGTCAGCTTTCAGCATTTGTATGCACGAAGTACAGAAGTACGGTTCTGGAACGTCATTGTGGAATTGCGAATTTATTTATCGAGGGTTACAAAGATAAACTAAAGAGTTAGGCCTGCTGATAAAAATTTACCAAAGTTAAATACCGGATTATGTCGTAAAAACGGTATATTGATAAGCGAACTATACAACATTTTCTTTGTTGCCGTGTTGCAGCTTATTTTTCTCTCCGATGCCAATTTCTGTAGGTATTTTAGAAATTAATTAATTTCCATATTTTTCGACTGAAACAGATCCCTATTTAAATTTTTATTACCACGTCAGTTGAATATTTAGCTAGCTGAATTTTTGATTGCAGTTTGCCAGTATCCTTCTGCGATGTAAAGGGTGTTTACAAAATCATGATTTTATTGTCTAACAATATGAGCAATGTTTTTGAAAATGACTAGTCTGCCTGAATTTGTTACCGGGAAACGAATTACTCAAAACTGCGCTTTCTAAAAATGAGAAAATTATTATTCTCAATGTGATCAAGTCTTCGCCAAAAAAAATCAACATTCGTGGTTACAAAAATGTTTTCGAATATGACATGGATTTGGACAGTCAACGATATACCAAAGCGCAGGAAGAAAAGAAATTGTAATTAATGAGAATGAAAAGACTGCCGTCAGAAGACTAATGCAAAAAAGAAATACCTACTACATTTGAAGCTAAACTATAAACAATCCATGAAGGATGCTTTCACGGTGGGTACAGATTTCCCTAGAATACCGTGTCACATTTTTCGCAATTTTAATCACTGCGCAACACGTCGAGATATTTTTCAACGTGACCAACGAACGTTTTAATAATACATTTGCGATACGTCAAGGGGCCGTTTCAGTTAAAATTTATACATTACAGCAACCGGCCATACCGTAGTCGACCCACAATTTTCCCGGGACGCCCGAATAAATTCGTATGCAACGGTCAATGCTTTTAATTCTACCAGGAAACGAATAAATATTCACTGTAATACATTTCCCCTGATCCCCGAATCCCTGAAATAAACACACGTATACGTAAGTACGTGAAAATGTATGGCCAAATTCCGATTATTTAATATTTATTATTCGAATTGAATTTTAGTTTGATTGATGGACGTGGACATTCGGTAAATTATATAGTTATGAAGTTGTTATGCAAATATGTTAATGAAATTTAATTTGTTGTTGTGTTGGTAAAAGAATTTCAGATTTAACTAACCAAAACAATACCTATGATATATAAAGGAAAGAAAGACTTGCTCACTTAAGCGAAAATTTGATTTGTGGCCAGACTCAGATAAAGATTTCAAGAACTCTATAAGATGCACCAATTATTCTTTTTTCTGTTTGTAAAATAACATTTAACGAGAATATTGCTACACACGCATCGCATTTAAAAAATAAAAAAATGCTTTGGGTACAATTACCGGGCAATGATGCGCACGAGTCTACCCCTTGTACTGTCTGCAAGAAACATTTAACACACAGCGGTATTATAATTTTCGTTAGGGTTGGAGGGTGTTTTTGGAGGTATGAAATTTAAGTCGACATCTTCATCATCGTCGTATGTCAGACAAATCCCTGTCCAACAAGTCATCAGATGTGTGAATTGTTGCTTCTCTCTTCATTTTTTGTTTACTTTCAAGTTTTTTTCTGTCTTACATTTCTTCATCAAAACATTTTTTTACAATTTTCGATTTGAGTGTTTTTTCTTTTCCTCTTTAGGTTGTCTTCACTTACTCTTTTCTTGCTTTGACTTATTTCAAATTCTTTCGTGACAGATGTGCTTGTAAGTATTTTTTTCCTTGGATTGTTTAACTCCCTTGGTAATTTGTTATATTGGCATCAGTATCCGGCGTCAGCTTTTGGACCTGGTGTCAGGTAAGGGCATTTTAGTTTTTGATATGGATGAGCACGATTACACCTTTTTGTTTACGTTTTACAAATTCTTGATATGACAAAAACTATCAATTTATTTATTAGATTATTAGATTTTAGGAAGATATCTTAATTCAAATTATTGAGAAAAAAATGGACTTGCCGCAGCCTTGTTTGTATTAATTTATAAGATTTATGAAAATTTGTTGAACAATCACCGTTTGGTGGGCACGATGACCCGCTGAGCACCATTACGCAACTCCCCCTTAACAATGTTCGAAGTGTTTTCGGAGCGCGAGCATTGAAGATGCCAAGTGAGATCTTGGCGAAACGTCTGCAGGATTCCAGTCGGAGTTCAAAAAACGAATGGATGATATCTCGGAATATAGTGTCATCATATATATATATATATATATATATATATATATATATATATATATATATATATATATATATATATATATATATATATATATATATATATATATATATATATATATATATATATATATATATATCCTATCCGTGGGTAAAATCTCTTTCCAAGTTAAAAGCAACCCCGACCCCTCCAATTAATGAATGTTTCTTGAAAATGAATCAAATCCAGAAAATATCTTCATAGTAACTTTCAAATAAGAAAATTGCATCACCATCCCATCATTTCTATGATAATAAATTAAATAATTTATAAATATTATTCACATGATACATGTTAAATTTAGACGAAAACAATACAAAAAATGCAAAAGACATAGTGTTTGGTCCTCCATTTCGGCTAATAGCAATTTATGACAATTCTAGGGGACGCAGAAAAAGTCTTCGGCAAACACAACCAAGAGAAGCTTCTCCCGCATTTCGAGCAATTTGTCTTTATTGTACACTTTACGCGCCTCACGCAGTAATAATTCTTTATGAAGTGCGTTTAAGTTTTATTTCGCAGGTTTCTTCTTCTTGATGTGCAATTTGCGTTTATCTTTTTTTTTCTCTGCTTGATGTAATAAAGTTAAAACGAAGTGGTGGGCGTTCTGGCGATAAGCTTTTTTTATAAAGGAAAATAAACGACGTTGTTTACGAACAGGGTGACGTAAGATGGGATTTTTCTTTGGATAGACGTTCTACGCCGATCGATTTCCACCAAAACGTGGCGCAAATTTTGGTAAATAAAATTGTGTCTAAAACTAGAAGATTTCGTAATAACAGGTTAATAATGTCAGACCCCTATGAAAAATAAAATTATTAAACATTTGGGTATAAATCGAGGTATAATTTTTTTGTTTTATAGTACATTAGGAATTTTTATTGATGGTTTCTAGAAAAAGCATTATGTTCCTTACAAATTCATGAATTTCAAAATTCGAGATTTTTTGTTGAATATTGTATTACATTGAGGACTTTATTAATCATTTCTGCAAACAAGTTATAGTGCGTTTTTCTAAAACTGGTTTGGAGAGACAATTTTAATATTAATTTTTTTATATCTGATGGAAAATTCAAAACACAAAATGTCAAAAAATTATTTTTCTATTTAGTGGAATTATAAATCTCAGAAAACGTTGATATATAATTAACCACAAATGAAGATCTATTTTCAAAACTGTTGCCCATAACTGTCACTGCAAATCATAGTTGTGTGTAAGTGTTAATTTACGAAAAATAAACACACTTCTTGGAAGATTTGAACAAAGATACTTCACATGTTTAAACATCAGTTTAAAATATAGTTAAACTCTGTTTTTTACTTCTTGTGGCTCGTCTGTAACTAACCTGTTTGGTTTGAAATTATATTATTACTTCTAATCTACCAATGAGAGTTCTGTGTAGAATTTTGCAGTTTCATGCCCCAAAGACAAGGTTTGCAACAATATTTCGTACCTTCTTCAACAAAAACAGCAGTTTCAAAACATTTAAGGAATAGTTTGATGCTCAGGCAAATATATTCTAAGTTTTAACTTATCTACAGTTATTCCGATTTCCGGAGTTTTTAAATATATTTTTTTATTCTTCTTACTAGCTTGTCTTCTACAAATCGCTCTTTTTTTCTTTAAAAAAGAAGAAAAAATTTAAACTAAGGGATGAGAAAAAAATCAATAAACAAAACACACAAGAAAGAATTTTCATAAAAATTTAAAATTTCAAAAAAGTGAAGGTGAAAAGTCAACTTCATTCGTAATCAGTATAGCAGTAACAATATGTTATGAACTAATTATTGCCGCTGCTGTAAACCCCTTGCAGCGGCAATACTTATTTAAAAATAATTAACTGGATGGTTGTTTTAATCGGGGGTCCCAAAAACCTCTCGGACTACTCACGAAACGTAAAAAAAGTTATAGTATCAACCTCCAAACACGTTACGCAAATTGGCAGGAAAACGCATCCTACATGCCCACACTAAATTCTTATAATTATTACTACCTCCCATGTCGCAGTACCGTCGGCGGCGGCGTAGCGCAAGATATTCACCATAACAATAATTTATAATTGGATATTATAAGCTTGGAACCCGTTATTACCAAATAAATTCAGGCGGGGCCGCGCCGCGATTCCGAGTATTTCTAAGATGGTAATTTTAACAATTAAATTAAAATTACCAACATTCTTTGCATCTACGTAGTCATTTTTTCTTATTAAAACACAGCGTGTGTTTGTAAGCGTATAAATCTGCACAAACGTCGTACATGGTGTTGCTTTTTCTGGTTACAGGGTGCGATGGTGTTTGCTTTGAGATTATGCAATGAAATGTTTCATTCACATTTTGAATGATTAGGGTGATTTCGGTTTAAGTCCATAATTGATGTCCGATGCTTCTTAATAATCGCACTCCTGCTAACTATTACAATTGTCAACCCTTATAGTTTAATCGTTGATGCTGACTACTTCTACTACTACTTGTATAGGTTGTTCTATAGGCTGTTCTACTTTCTACAAAAATGGTGTAATGATATTGTAGTCTGCAGCTTTAGAACTGCGAAAAATTAAAAAATAGTAATTTTAAAAATTTCTAAATCTAGTTCCTTATTTCCTATGGAAATAATATAAGTTTGCCGAAATTTACTTTTTATTACCAGATATGTTTATGAAAAGGCAAAATAATTCAACGAGTTTTGAAAAGCACCACTTTAGATGTCAAAATTAGAAGAAAATGTTTTTCTGCTCCCTACTCTAAAATATCCATCAGTCAAGGGAGCGGCATCAGCTTCATTAGCCACGGTCGTGAGTCACATTTTCGGTCATTCAGTCACGGATTTGGGAGCGAATTGAAGTTTTCGGTAGATTTTGCATGCTGTATAGTCCGCAACACTTTGATAAGCTTCTTTAGCCACTCGTTAATTAAGCAACATGACTAAAATGGCGTTAATCAAACTTATTGGATAATACGAGGTGTGTTGAAAAAGTAAGGTGACTTTTAAGGTTTATCAAAAAGTATTTATTTATTTATCAAGATTAATTTTGTAACCTTCAAAGTAATCCCCCCCCCCCCAAAATATAATACACTTGTGCCAATTTTTCCAATCCTTGGAGCCCTTTCGGTAAATACTTTCTGGTATAGCCTCGAGCGATTTTTTCTTTATCTCCTCAATCGTTCCAAACCCCCTTCCTTGCATGGATTTCTTGAGTTTTTGGAACAGGAAAAGTCGGAGGGGGCCATATCCAGTGAATATGGTAGCTGAGGCATAATTGTGGTTTTGTTTTTGGTGAAAAAGTTAGACACAAGCAACGATCAGTGAGCAGGTGCATTATCGTGATGCAAAATCCATGAATTGTTTTCCCACGTTTTCTTCGTATTGCTTCTCGCAAGCGGTGCTTAACTTCAAGGTAATACTACGACCTTATGGTAATAACTCTTGATGTACTACACCACGATAATAAAAGAAAACAGTAAGCAAAACCTTGACATTTTATCGAACCTGACCGTTTTTTTTCGGTCTTGGCGATTGTGGCTTCTTCTATTGGGAATAGCGGGCTTTCGTTTCGACGTCATAACCACATACTCATGAGTCGTCACCAGTTACGACATTTTTGAGCATATCGAACTAACCAAAACTAACGCTCCTGCCTCATAAAAAAAAGTAAACTTGCAAACTGCCTGAAACTGTAAAAATATGTTAGGGACATGTGTACCAACATAACACAAAAAAATATCGAAGATCGAATGTACGCAGCCCTGCCAATTACAAAAGTCACTTTACTTTTTGAACACACCCCATATAATATTAAAAATAAATAATGCCTCAAGCCCTAAAAATTTGAAAAATGTGTACCACGTTTCAGCATTCATATGACCCGTTTTATTTGATTACAAAAACATAAAACTTGCATTACCCTATATCATTGTCCGCGCGGAAGTTTACGACTATATTAATTGGCTTAATGGTGGCATAAAAAATGAAAATAAGTCATTCGTTGTTCTTTTAAACCGTAATTGACAAACCCCCATGAGGCATTGGATCATAAAATATTGTTAATAAATAATTAAGGTCAATAGACGACTTGAAGTCGTATTTAGTTGGTGTGTGGATTTGGAATTCCAGCAACAATTATACAAACTCGTCATCATTGAATGTTATAAAAATCAACAAAAAAAGAAAGTGAAAAGTAATTTATTCGAGCCCAACTAGATTTTTATCTTTAGAAATTAGTCACTATTCATACGCGATAGACGCACAACGGGTGGAAATTAAAAAAAAAAATGGACCCGCAAACGCCTGTTGCTACACCTAGAATGTATTTACCAAATTACACAAAGTTATCTTGAATCTTTTAGTAGATAATCTCAATAATTTTTTTCATATAATTGTTTTTTTTCAAAATGAGTTCGGGAATTAACCTTTCAGTATTGACGCATCAAAAAGGAACATTTTCTGTATTAATCAAAAGAACGTTAATTTCCTAATAAATTATCTAGAAGATTTAATTAAGAAGAATATTTCGAAATGGTCCGTTAGCACCGTCCTCCAAAAATATCTGCTAGTTTACCTCGCGTCTTGCGCATCCAGTTTAAACCAGTGGCTTAATTTATAACGGCCTAGGTGAGAGAACTGTCTGAAATATTCACCCTAAGTGTGAAAATAGAGGGTTAAAGCAATTTGTAACGTTCTGCGAGGTATATAAACGTTGGGTTAAATTTATAATCCGTAAAGAATTGCTGGCGCCTTGCGGTTCCGAATTAGCAAACACCATACGGGGTACGCAAAATATATGTCCGGACCATTTTGCGGGTGTCGCTCACCAATCTCGCCAATTTTGTAGCCCAAAGGAAATATCTAAGTTTATAATGACGCCAAAAATAGGTTTTAGAAAGCCGTTCAAAATTAGGTCTGCATATGACTTCGTTCTTATTTTTCCTCTGTAATCTACAAAAATTAAGTAAAGAGCGCCAATTAAGATGGTTTGGCCATGTCCAAAGAATGGATGACCGAAGAATACCTATATATATATATATATATATATATATATATATATATATATATATATATATATATATATATATATATATATATATATATATATATATATATATATATATATATATATATATATATATATATATATATATGATGACACTATATTCCGGGATTTCATCCGTTCGCTCGTTGACCTCCGACTGGAATCCTGTCCAGTGTTCGAAGTGTTTTCGGAGCGCGAGCATTGAAGATGCCAAGTGAGATTTTGGCGAAACGTCTGCAGGATTCCAGTCGGAGTTCAACGAGCGAACGGATGATATCCCGGAATATAGTGTCATCACATTTTTCCATCCGTGAATCCGTGAGAATATATATATATATATATATATATATATATATATATATATATATATATATATATATATATATATATATATATATATATATATATATATATATATGTGTGTGTGTGTGTGTGAATTTTTATTGGATGTAGTTTCTTGGACCGTCGCGTGTATATTTTCCTTGAAAAGCAAAACACACACTTGTAGAACATAATTATCCCATAAACTTAATTAATAATATGTTTAATAAACGTACCAACAAATTTTATAATAACGTAAACAAAAATCAACATCAAAATCCTCAAAGAAAATCTATATCGCTATACCTGGATTATCAGAAAAACTCCAAACCATTTTCAAGGAACACAAAATTCAAATAGGACACAAAAGTTATAATTTATATATATATATATATATATATATATATATATATATATATATATATATATATATATATATATATATATATATATATATATATATATATATATATATATATATATATATATATATATATATATATATATATATATATATATATATATATATATATATATATATATATATATATATATATATATATATATATATATATATATATATATATATATATATATATATATATATATATGGACAAACAAGCCAATATTTAAAAAATAGTATCAACGGACATAAGTTTGACAAACAAAACAAAACAGCTCTTCATACCCATTGCGAAAACACCAAACACACATTTAATTTTCAAAAAGTTAAAGTCCTACTAACAGAACCTAACACCAAAAAAAGAGAACTTTATGAAAGTATAGAAATCCAAAACAACAAAAATTCAATTAATTACAAAACCGATTCTAAAAACCTTAACAAAATATATCATTCAATTTTAAACTAACAAAATTAAATTATCCAATATAATAAAAAATAATAAAAAACATCCGTACCTGTTTTGCATGCCATTCCAATCCGTATAAAATATTCGCTGACAAATTATTTTTATTTTTAATATATTAACACAACGTCAAATACAAAAATATAATATTAATTAAGCAATAGTAGGACTATAGTCCTTACATCTTAGCGTGGGCCTCGAGGACCGGAGAGCCCGGGACACCAGGGGGGCATAAACTGCAATCAGTCTGAGGAACAAATCAAGATGTCCTTTCTATGAGGAGGACAGGATTGATGCTACTTTGTGCTTCCATACACATACAGAATAAGGATCCCTACAAAAGACGTATGGCAGAAAATATTGTTTTGTCTCGCGGGCTGATGGTACACGGAACCGTCCGAAACAGCCACAGGGACAGGAGCTGGTCTCTATGGCAGCTATCCTATGGTACAGATATCCGTGCCTCAGGGATCTTTCCCAATATATTACAAGCAGAGATTTATGCCAAATTGTTACGTGCCCAAGACAAAATTAGCAGAGGGTACTCGAATAAGCCCAACTTGCAACGACAGTCGAGCGGCCATCCAAGCTCTTACTTCTGTGAGGGTAAGCTTGGTATTGTTAATTGACTGCCGCTAAACATGGACAAAACCGGCGGAATATGATTCAATCTCATCTGTGTGTATTGCGGATAACGAGATGACAGTCTGGCTGAGTATCAGAACCTTCTCTAGAATGGTAGACAATGTGCTGAAAAGTGAGACGAACAGATGGCTTGGGAGGCAGTTCTGTCTGTATTAGTAGAGTTTACTGAGACTCAAACAGTTGAAGGTTGTTATTTATTTATTCTTTCAACGGTTACACCATATTTAGTATATTAGGCAACAAGTGCGGTAAACGGCATTTGACTCACGAGTTTATTTGACACGAGCGGAGTGAGTGTTTAATAAATGAGTGAGTTAAAAAGTTTACCGAACGTGTTGCATACTATACTATACGTATATTTTTGCAAAACACGAAAACATTCACTGACATGACTGCCAGAATTGAAAAACGTCAAAATTCAAAGCGTCGGAAATATCTCCGAAAACATCCGATTGCTCCCAAACCCGTGCGGTAAAATCTCGGAAATATCCGAAGTGGCTCGGATTAGTGAGAAGCGAAACTGACTAGGTAAAGAGACGCTTCCCGCACGCTAGATCGGTGCGTAATTAGGTATTTTACAGGCCGGAGTAGAAAAAAAATCTTAAATATTGAGAACCTTATGGTCACTCAATATAATAACAACAATAAAATAATAAACTATGGACAGTAAAAAACTACATATCATTCAGATGGCAGTACTACAAATCAATTTAACAAAATTTGTCTTAATTTAATTTTAGAGCTATTCAAAGGAACACCGAGGTAATCAATGATATATTATTAATTTACAAAGGAGACCAGCCTATTTAAAGGCATATTCTGAGCCGGTCGAGTATTACTCAGTATAGGAGACAAAACGTGGGTTCCTCTCAATTCTCTAGAGGGGACATGAAAATTAGAACTTTACAAAATACAGGGCGAATCACAATTTATCACTCGAAAGACAAAACATAAATGCGCTACTCTCCTCGAGAGTAGCCAGGCTCAATTCTCTGCTCGTGAATTTCATCAAAAGAAGACCAGATTGTTGACCCATACTCCAAGATAGAACAAACACATGAACTGTAAAGCATGACAATACGTCCCAAATTCTCAAATTCTCTAGATATTCTTCGCACCAGACCCAATATGCCGTTAGCCCGGCTAATGACATTCTCAAAGTGACACTGAAAACTTAATGATTCATCCATAATGATACCTAAATCCCTTATTACTTGCACTCTCTTCAACACACACGGGATGAGTGTGTGTTGAAGAGAGAATGGATATTCTATATGAGCAATTAGCGTCCACAGAAAACCATAGAGGCATATTTGCAGTATTTAATTTTACTCCACTAGCGAATTAATAATCCTTCGTAGCACTTCACGATCATCAACTGACCGTATACAGCGGTAAATTTTGAATAGTCAAAAAGAGAATAATCTGACTCCAAATGATGGCCTATATCATTCATCAGAAAAAGAAACAATTTTGGACCCAGATGGGACCAGACCCCTGAGACACGCCGGATATTACATCTATATTGGGGGAGAGAAAACAGGTTACCTTGACCTGTTGAGTACGGCCCTGGGGATAGCTTGATAGCCACGATAGAAACGCACCTCTAATACCAAACTTTTGCAGTTTGTTCTGTAATACTTCTTGGTTTACCAAATCGAAGGCCTTGCTGAAGTCCGTATATATGGAATGCACCAGTCATTATCCAGAGCCCCAGCGACGAAGTTAGTATAAGTAAAAAAGTTCGTCAGACTCCGTCAACCACAAATAGTAGTTGGTGATATCGCAGTTATTACCATTTTTGCATATAGGAGCTACAAATGAATGTTTCCATCTCTCTGGGAATATGCTTAGATTAAGGGACTTATTAAATAAAAACAATATGGCATATCATGGGGGTGGACGACGACGGCTATATATAAAAGAGGAGTATATTCATTTTCTAACCAGATTCGCACTAATTCATTGAGCCCGAGAAATTATCTAAACAATCCATGAAAGACATACTATACTTCCTTAAGAGTACAGTGCTCTTTTAGAGGATGGAGCGAAGATATGTTCAATATAATGTTTTAATACCTGCAGTTTAAGTGCCGCTTCTCTGTTTTGCTAAGATTATTTATCCAATTTGCGGAGCGGCAGATGAGCGACTAATTTAATGCAATTCTATAAAATCCTGCATCAACCATAGCCTTCCCAAGTCTTTGAAGGAATTACTAAGATATATTTTATTATGTATTTAATTTGTTAATTTATTTTTATTAACACACATCTTCTGGATTTCTCCTGTGTCGGATGTTGATTCTGCCTCGCTGACGTTTCGTCAAACATGCTGCTGGCTTCTTCAAATACCTTCCGGTAAAAGTCAACGTTAATTACTTCGTGGATGAACACGGCACAGATTTCAACATGTCTTGCACCTGGGATTCGGTCATACGTGAAACAATTCAAGGTCTCTCTACTATTCGTTCCTCCCCGGCAGGAAGTTAAGGTGCTTGCAAAGCAATCATCAAATCACTTTCAGGAAGCTCTCTAATTGAAAGATTTCCTTTAATTATGGATCCCCACTTAACAATTTTCATTAATAGGATCCATGGAAACTTAATTTATGACTTTTAGAGGAGAAAAAATCGGTTTGTTTCTGATACCTCGGCAACTTTCACGGTGAACTCTCAATAATTATCAAGCTAGAACACAAATTAAAAAGTTTATGTGATTCCGTTCGCAACCTCCAAATAAATAAAAATGATTGTAACGGCTTTTATCGGTATAAATCACCTGCGAGCACTTCAACTCCAACGGGATCTCCTACAAGAAAGATCAATAAAATAAACGAGATTCTCAGGATCTCTGGCACTTTTAATTTTCTTTGAATTGATATTGGAAAATTTATTTGGAACGTTTTGTGTTCCAGTTGTGTTAGCGAATGAATAGCCGATGTTCCTACGACGAATCTTGTGTTAACCGACAGCGTATAAAATCAGAATAATTTTATCGGGTTTTGTGGTTATATCGTAATATAATAATAAATGGTGTTTTAATGTATCTTGAATTTTATAATAATAAAATAATACACTTTGCATCGAAATTAACGCACCACTTAACACATTAAAGTCTGTATTTCATTTAATAACCAAGAAGAGACGAAAATAAAAAAAACAAAAGACTGAGAAAAGATGGGATATAGGTTGACAAACACCTAACAGTGTTGACAGAAATTTCAAGCCAACCGTTGAGCATAAAACTGGTTTTTGTTAAAACAGTCTCTGCATGCCTAAAACTTTAATTTAAATAAGATTGTTTTTAACAAGAACATTTTTGAATAACTGAGCTACAATTTAAAAAAATATATATGCATATAAATCTAGTCAGCAGTTCCCAAGAAAATTAAACTTGAAGTTGACCCAAATTTTAATGGTGCATTAATTTTGATGTGCAGTTTATTTTCTACGAAATAAGTGTCCGATGGACATTCGTCAGGAAAAAAAATGTTTTTTTTTCAAAATTTTAAAATTACCTTACTTTTTTTAAAATCAAATTTACTACACATTTTTTTAATTATCAATGGGCCTCTTTCGATGCAACATATTTTTCTTTAATTGTACCAATGGTATCCGTAAGAGGTTTAGAGTGAATATTTTTCAAAGAAAAAAAGGTTGGCTACAACTTCTTCTAAAATAAAAAATGTTTTCGAAGTTACCATTCAATTTCGAGTAAACGCTATCTCTTGCTTTTTTTTTTGGTACCGGGTACAGTTTTCGCGGCGAAAAATAGAAACCATTTTCATGCTTGACGCAATGGCTAAAATTTGGATATTGTCGTTTCGTATCTAAAATAAGTTTTTGACTAACTAACACAAACTAACTAAATACAAGAGATTATTAGAGCAAATTATTAAAAATGTATAAGAAACTGTTATTATAATTAATCAAGACATAAATAATAATAAAATTATTTACTAAGTGACTTTATAATCTTACGTATGTAAGTAAAATTATTACATAATTATACAAAAAATTTGGAAATTGTTATATTTTTACGTAAATTGTAGCAGGTCGCTAGGATTTGATTCTATCAAATGGGAAAATGCACCGTTTGGCCGGCTTTGATCTTTCGAAACACGGAATTACATTTTTCCGGGGCGAAATACCGAATATCATCCGATATTTCCATCGGCGCAAAAAAAGGTTCTGTTCCGGAAAGCACCCTTTATAATTTTCTTTATTAGTTTCATCCTAATTAGAATTTATTGCAAAAGGTCTCCAGGGAAATTTACGTCTTGTAAAATGTGGTCGCGTTCTGCCAAGTTTTGCATTGTCACACTTTGCTCTCGGCGGATATCGCAGAAGTTTCTGTTGCTGTATTTCGTCGGACACATAAAAATCTTAAATTTGAGTTTATTATAATCCAGTTCTTCTTAGTACTTGCGTTGGATTTTGTATACACGTTTTTTTTTTGCTTCCCTATGATTTAAATTACGTTTTTGGTTTTGCACTACAGCCTATCTATTAAAGGTAAATAGCAACAAATCATTGAAAACGGTTGCCGCAATAGACGTGCAAGATGATTAGAAATTGTTAATTTTATAGCAGAATTATAAAGTAATGACCATATAATTATCATAATCCGTCTGTAATAAAACCTTAGTATTTACTTGAAGAATCTGGTCTCCTTTTTAACAAATTTGGGGATTACCCCGAATGGAAGCATGGAATCTGACGTTGTCCCATACCATTCTAGACTTCTAATACCAAATTACTGCAAATTTTGCGTGCTAGAATAAAATTAAGCAAAGAAATTAAGTTCAATTTTTTTTTTAAAGAGCTGTTTCTGCTTGCCAACCTGCCAACTTGCCAAACACGAATTAAAAAGAGACGTCGTTGATGAAATAGTGTGAACATGCTCCGGCTTTCTCCTTATCATAGCGAAGTTAATCCAGTTGAGCTGGTATGGGCACAAGTAGAAAGAGAAGTAGTGAGGTAAACCAAAAGTTTTAAAATGTAAAAAAATTATTTCACATGTGAAACATGTGGAATTTGGACTATATTTTTAAATCACCCTTACACCCTATGGGTAGAAAGGGACTAGATTATTGATATAAAAATTAAATTACCTGTGTTTTCGTTGTTCTGATCTGAATTTCAATTTTGTGACTTTATACATTACTTAAATGTGAAAAACCGTAATTTTAATTAGTTTGGATACTAAGTTATTTTAAATACCATCCTTTTTTTTTTCTAAATTAAAGAGCATTCAACTTTATTGACAATTTTGGTAATTGTTTTATATGTAAAAATAAATGTTATCTATGATACATATTAGAATAATTTTACTATAGTTACCAACATTCTACCTCTACCTACATACACGTCTACGATAATGGTTAACTTTATTTTGAAAACATATTGGCGTGCTTTAAAAATATTGTTGAACGCCTGATGCGGGTTTTTCATAAATAATGAGCTGTTTATAGATACTTTTCTTAGAAAAAGCTTTTCGTTGTTTAGTTTTAGTTCCCTGTCGGACGAATATACAGATAATTCTTATTCCAAAGCGTGAAAAAGCTTTTTAATTTCTCAAGGTATCCGCCGTGTGCCTCAAACCTTTCAACAAAGTTTCTTCTCCACCAAAGGCGATAAATCATCGCGATCGATCAGTATCAATCACGGTCCCCGAAAATTATCACACTTCGGCAACTCCGTTGCTACTCTCTTCGAGAAAAGCGAAATATGCAAATGAGTTTTACTCATGGAAAACAAATTTAAGAAGTTGACAGATACGCCAGTGGTATAAATGCACGGAACAGCGCGTGATTTGCATAGAACCTGTTACATATTAATGAAAAAAGTCTGTATATACTTTGAGACGCGGATCTTAAATGAAAATTTCAGGTGCGTGCTGTGCAAGTTTAGAAACTTATTCAATAACCCCGAGTTGAGTATATATAGGAAACTCATGTAGATTAACCATAACCCTAATATCTCCTAATTCACGGCGCGGTGTATCAAGGCGACGACATGTCAACTTTATAGAAGTATTCGGTGAACAACATTTTCGAATTTTATATTTCCAAGCATCTAACGCTCCTTGCTTGAGACTTAATCGAATTGGATAAATTGTTTTTGAGTTTGAAAGTAACGGTACACTTAAGTTAATAGAAACTTTCGACTTGGCGGTGTTTTGAATATCGACACAAAAGTTCTACTGGGTGATGTTTTCGGAGTAACAGTTATTTGATGGATCTATTATTAATAATAATTATTTTTTAATTTTTGTGTGACTTACATTTTCCGAAATGTTTTTTGGTAGTCAAAGCAATTATTTTGCCCAAATAATACAAAACTGAAAGCAAATAATAGTACATAATATAAAATTATTATAATGCAAGGTCTATTTTGTTTCAATCAAAAGAAACTGATAAAACGTTTCATTTTTTGCCTTATTTAAAAAAAAGGTTACCCTATAAAATTGTTATTGTTCATAGCCCTAACAACTAATTGTTCGGACGATGTACGAAATAATAAGAAAACATATTTATACTTATTAGTTAAGGTTTTCGAACGAAGGATCTCGTTTTTAAAAAACACCTTTTTGTTTTACAAACAGAACTGCGAGGTTTTATTTAACTCGTTACAAGGAGAACTGAACACAAAGTACAAAGTTCTCATATATATAAAGTTTTTATGCAAACGTCGCGTCGCAAATACTTAGAATACTGAAGCTAGCATTTCATCGGCATATTCTATCACATAATTCCTCTCTCCGAAGTGGAAAACGACACAGACGAAGGGTTGTTTTCGGTCGTTCTTGGTTTTCTTGGAATCTTGCAGCAAATGGCTGTTGTAGATTTTCCATGCTATAACTATTAACAAGATTAAAATAAACATCATTCCTGTTGAAGTGGCGAGACTCCAAGTGACTGGATGGATTTCATAACCAATGTCGGGGATCGATGATTTCGCAGCTTCTCGTAGTTTTTTGATCGTATTGAGATCAATCGATTGTAGTTGTAGTGGCTGGTCCTTCACATCGTGATGTTCCATATTTCCAATTTTAATGGGTGGCAGTGAGAATGGGTTTGCTTTAAAAATTTCTTCTCTATTCCAAAGTTCAGTATTTTGGGTACTTATACCGCAATTATATGGAACATTGATTAGGCAGGCTTCTTCAATAAACGCTATTTCTTTGTTTCGAAAATTCATTTGTAATTTAAGTTTCTGTTCCGATGGTATTATCAAAACAAATCTACTAGTGATAAATTGGTTAAGGCTTTCGCGGCCCGTTGATAAGCTATTATCTTCATTCGGGTTTAAAGGCCGTCGTCGATTGGAATTACTTCCTAACGTTTCGCTAGCACGAGTGGCGAGCTTCTTCAGAGGTCCTTCCATCTCCGACGTTGGACGTAGACTGTCTACGTCCAACATCGGAGATGGAAGGACCTCTGAAGAAGCTCGCCACTCGTGCTAGCGAAACGTTAGGAAGTAATTCCAATCGACGACGGCCTTTAAACCCGAATGAAGATAATAGCAAATCTACTAGTGATTGGTCTTATTATATGCGTTGAAACATTTACATTGCCTACGTGGCAATTTTTGTTTTCGGCATATTTAATGAGGATTGTCACACAATCACCGATGGGCTGGGTAAGTTGATTTTCGCAAACGTAAGTGTCTTCAATGATTGGGCAGATTGATTCTTGATATTGTTGCATGTCAGTGCCCAATATTATGTAGGGTAAATTAGGTATAATTAAGGGGTGATTCACAGGTAATGGGAACAGGTGGAATATTTCAAAAATATCTTTAAGAAAAATCGGAATATGGACGGCAAAAATTATTTTATCTTTTGTAAATTTAACTTGTAAGTTTGCTAACTGATAATAATTATTTTGATTTTCAAAAATTAGAATTTGATTATCACCATAGAGAATAGTCAATTTAAAAATTATTTGTTCTAATTCAGGCGCCGATATTACTACAGGATGTAATGTGTTTAATTTCGCGAATGTAATGGCATTTTCTAAATTATCCAAAAAAGTTATAAAACTTTGGCAATTTAGAATTATTTGCATTAGTGTATTTTGAGCTTTAATGAAAGTAGTAATGTCAGTAATAGTTTTATTTGAATTATATTCAAAAATGTCTATATGTTTTTTAATAGCTTCTTGATTTTTCTGTAGAAGTGTTATAGTATCATTATAGTTGTCAATCAGCTGTTGAATCAACGAGGTTTGCTTTTTTAGTTGGATGTCAGATGAATGTTTACTACGCACAAGTTCTGTGATAATTTTATCATATTTTTGTCCATCCTTTGAATCGAGAGTGCCAAAAAGCCATTTCGATAATTTACCTACAACATTTATTAAACCTCTTTTTGTACGGTTATTAGGTTTTATGTTACCAAGTTTAAATTTTACTTGTGTAATTAAATATCGAACATTATTAAGTACATTATTTCCATTAATATAGTGTACATTCTGATAATTATGTTTATTTGTATAGTTTAATGATTTTGAGTTTACAACGTAAGTGTATTCTAAATTACGTAATTGATCAAAAAGTTGAGATGTTTCTACAAAATGCAAAAATGTATGTTGATGTTGAATTATTCGAGCATTTCCTAAGCGGAAGGGGAGAAGTGGTGTTTTAATTGGGATAACTTCAATATCATTATTCGCTATCACTAATAACAGAGTAGCTGCAAGAAGGAACAGCGTTGTCCGGTTCATTAACCTGCGAAGAAGAAAAAGCTTTAGGTTTTTGGATCTGAGATTTATGAATTATTTTTTTATTTTTTGTGATAATTTTATTCCCAATATCTTGATCTATAATAACAGGTTTCCTTCGGGGTTTGTCCTTACTATGTTTTGCTGTTTTGTCAGTAACGTAAACCTTTGTATTTTGTTTCATTTCAGGTGGATTTTCTCGTTTTTCGTTTTGTTTTTCATTTAAACGTATTTCTGTTTCTAACGATGTTTCGTAGATTTGTTGATAGATAGTTTTTAGTCTTTCACGTCTATCTGCGATATAAATATTTACAATGATTTCATCCGTTAAATCAAAGGGATCTAAACCGTTAACTTTTCTATTAATAACGTCAAAAGGTTTTTGTTTTGTTACGCTATGCATTGATGAATTTTAACCTATAATTGCGTATTTTATTAAATTTTTAGGGGCTTCTTTAGGTTCTTTAAATTTTAGTACCCTATATAATTCAACAAGAGTAGAGTGAAATCTCTCTATTGGACTATTACTATTAGAATTGCCGGGAGTTGTAAAATGAATTGCAATTTTATGCAATTTGCAGAAATCTAAAAGCAAAGACGTTTTAAATTCCGTACCATTATCACACGTTATTTGTTGAGGTGGGCCGTGATGACTTATAAAAGTCGCTAAACCGTCTAAGATAGCAATTGCTGTGCAAGCGGGTTCTAACGGATAAGCTTGGGCGTACCGTGAAAATACGTCTATAATTGTAAGAAATTTTAAGTTACATATTTGAAAAGTATCCATATGGATGGATTCTAATGGTTCAGAAGGGGTCGGTGTCAACATAAACTTTAATTTTGGCGGATGTCTATCATATTTTGTTTGTTGGCACGTGTCACAATTATTAATATATTCAGTTAGGTCAGTTTTCATATTTGGCCAATAATAGAGCCTTTTTAATGCTATTAGGCTTTCATTAATTCCACGATGACAGGTTTTTTCATGATGATATGCAATTAGGTCTTTTTGTTTTGTCCTGTCAGTGATGTCAGTTAAAAGAGTTTTCGATATTTCCAATTTGTAAGCATGGTTTTTAAATGTATTTGGTAACAAAACAGATAGTTCTCGATTTAAATCTATTTCGGTGTTTTGTACATAAAGACAGTACATTTTTGTTGGATCCAAATAATCTAAAAAGAATTTAATTATTTCATTTTGATAGTTTTGACTTACACAAACAGAAAATCTAGATTTATTTTGAAATGGGTAACTCCTAATCACGTGATAACGACCGTTTGTTTTTTGGTTAAATATTATTTGATTAGAGTAAATATTTGAAATATTTTCGGTAATTGGTATATTTAATATTGAATCTTCAGCTGCTGAGTGTACTGTCTCACCAGTATTAGGAATATTTGGCGGTTTAATTTGAATGTCCGAGATGATATTAATTTTTGGAGTGTTTACATTTTCTAGAGGGTTAAACACGTCTTCAATTTGTTCCAATTGTTCAAGGCTTATATTTTGTCTTCTTGTATTGTCTGTATGTATTTATCGATGTCTTCATTAATATCTCCAGGATTTCCGAAAAGTGACTCTTTATCTATCATATTTAGTTCGATGCGTGACAGGGCATCAGCGTTGGTGTTCAGTTTGCCCTTCTTATAATGAACTGTGTAAACAAACTCTTCCAGTTTTAGTCGCCATCTTAGCAATCTAGAATTTGGTTCTTTCATATTAAACAGGTATTGTAGAGGTTTGTGATCGGTAACTATCACAAATTTTCGGCCAAATAAATATGGTCGGAAATATTTTGTTGACCACACGATTGCTAATAATTCTTTCTCTATGGTTGAGTAATTGCTTTCAGGCGGGTTCAATGTCCTAGACGCAAAGGCTATGGGAAGATCACTACCAATTTTTCCTTGGCTGAGAACCGCTCCTATAGAAACATTAGAGGCGTCCGTTGTCAATATAAAAGGTTTTTCGAAATCTGGATATTGTAGTATTGGATCACTGCACAAGATATTTTTACAAAGATCGAATGCTTCTAGAAATTCTGGCGTGTGTTTGTTGGTCGCTCCTTTCTAACAAACTCAAAATGACCATTCTCAACACTAAAAGCTGTTTTTTCAATTGATTCTGGATCCATTTCGATCTGATGAAAACCAGACGAAAGATCGATAGTTGAAAAATAATTACACCGTCCCAATTTATCGAGTATATCATTTATATTAGGCAATGGATAGCGGTCGTCTATCGTTTTCTCATTTACCTTACGAAAGTCACAGACAATCCTCCATTTGTGCTTGCCGCTGGCGTCAAGTTCTTCGATACTACCCAAATGGGGCTGCTCCAAGCGCTTTGGCTGTGTCTAATGATTCCGTCGTCTAACATTTTGTTAATTTGCCGTTGAACTTCCTCTTTATGGATAAAGGGGTATCTATATGATTTAGTGTATACAGGCAATTCATCCGTTGTTCTTATACAATGTTTGATTTTATTGGTGAATGTTAACTTTTTGTTTTCATGATGGAAAATATCGTTATATTCTTTACAAAGCCTTATTATAACAGATTTTTCTTCTAAATTTAAATGTTCGCAACGAATTATTTTGGAAATGTCGCATTTACTAAATTGTTCTTTATGTTTTGGTAAGATGTGTTCTAAATTAAAAAGTTCAAAATTTTCTTTATGAAAGTCCGGAAAAGATAAAGCATTTAGAGGTTGTGAGAAATTTAACGTTATATTTTTCTCAGTGTAATTAAAAGCTTCTGTTTGCGCAAAACCGTTTTTTGCAGTAGTAAGTGTTTCTGGAAAATAGAGACCTTCAATGACTTGCTCGGGAATAATAACATCATTGTTTTGTGTTACTGGAATTCTTACGTTAACAATTTCGTGTGCATTCACAGTAATACAATATATTTCGTTTTGTGGTTGTCTAAATAAAATTGATATATTAGTTGTATTATTCCTTAATTGTTTATTGACAAGATCGATAAAAAAATTAAAACGTTTTAGGTCGTTTAATAGTATTATACCGTCAAAAAATTTATGAAAGTCAAAAAGAATAAAAGGTAGGTTGATATCAGCCTCTAATTCTGGGAAAGCCGGAATATCTGCTTTAAATAGAGTTTCCTTTTCACCAGTTCCTGTTTTAATAATAATTGGGGAATGATACATTTTTTCATAATAAAATTTTTCTGCAATGGAAGGTCGAAGAATCGAGTGAAAACAACCAGTATCAATTAAAAGTTTAATTGCGGGTTCTTTAATCTGGATGTACGGTAAACTATTATTAATTTCGGTATACATTTCTAATGTCATTTCGTTGAGTCGCATTGGCTCGTTATTGTAAAATTTTGAGAGATTTGATTTTCAATTTCAGGGTGTTCGTCAAAATTTTGAGTGTCATTAAAGTATTCAATTTGATTTGAAAATTCAATTTCAGAGTATTCCTCTTGGTGAATATTTTCATTTTGAAATACCGCAGATGTTTCATCTGTTTGTACCGCGTTACGTTCGTCGATTTGGTATAATTCTTGCGAAATAAAATTTCTAGGGCCAGTAGGTTTGCAATGGTTAATTTGATTATTTTGACGTGGTATAGTATAGTTTGTTCTTGTTGACATAGGTTCGGGTTTATTGTTAGGTACCTGACCTGTCGGTTTAAATACGTTTTTAGGTGGGCCAAAAACTTGCCTATTTGTAGGAAAATTTCTTGGAACTTCGCGTGGTTGAGGCATATTAATTGGACCTCTGGGAAAACTATTAGTCTGGGGAGTAAACTGATTTTGATCATGCCTAATTCTAAAATTTTGGTTATGGTGATTGTTGTTTTGAAAATAATTTGTAGGGCGAATCGGTTGTACATAATTAAAATTGTGGTTACTAAAATAATTTGGATTTTGTGAAAATTGTTTGACGGGTTCGATAGAAGTATTAGGCAAAACTTTTGATTGAATTGGAGTTCTGAAGATATTTTGTGTATATTGAAAATTTTCCTCTTCAAGAATTTGGGTCATAGCTAATTCTATACAGCTTGGATTTTTAAGTCTTATAATACTTTGTAATTGTCCAGGTAATCCTCTAATAAACGTCCTTAAACAAATTTGATCGTATTGTCGTAAATGAATTACTTTGCTTGCATTATCCATAGTATCGGCAGGAAATGCATTAATTTTTTGAGCAAGGATGCTTCTTAAAACTTGTAATCTTTTCCCAAAATCTAAAGGATGTTCATTTTTAAAGGGGGTGGCCATAAACAAATCCTGTTCTAAACATTTTAAGTTTCGTCTATCGCCAAAACAATTTAACAAAGCTACTTTAATATTGTCCCACGTTACTAACTCCATTCTACAGCCTACTAGAATTTGTGTGCGATCAACAAGTTTCATTCTTAACAAATATTGTTTTCAAATTTCGTCGTTTCCTTGGCCATATGTATCAAAAAGGAAATCTCCAGCTGATAGAAAACTATTTAATGTGTTGGGATCACCATTATATGGCAGAATACTATCTATAAACATTTTTAACAAAGTGTAATTTACACCTGAATTCGACGATTGATTGGAATTCATCTTCAAATTGACTTGACTATTCTCTACTTTCTTTTCCACTAAATTTAACGTAGTAAAAAACGCACTTAAATTGTCGACGTCTTTATCTTCGTTCATAAATTTAATTGATTTTGAAATTTCTTAAAATTGAACTTAAAACTAAGAATCCTAAAATTATTTCCACCGTTCTAACCAGGGAAGATGAAAGGAGAACAATAGGAATTTTGGGCACTAACCTTGATTTCTCTTAGTCGTCAGCCTATTCTTCCTATTGGAATTTTCCTTGCGTAGAACTGCTTGCAAGGGTGATTTCTTGCCTTCCTTGCCCTCAGTCGAACTCAATCACGTTGGGTTTGTCAGACAGTCTATCACTGGTTCTATGGGTGAAACCCACATTTCGCGATCAAATCGTCCCGATGACGTGGCTTTGAGCGAAAACTACCCCAAATCCGTCACGACTGCGCCAGTTAAGGTTTTCGAACGAAGGATCTCGTTTTTAAAAAACACCTTTTTGTTTTACAAACAGAACTACGAGGTTTTATTTAACCCGTTACAAGGAGAACTGAACACAAAGTACAAAGTTCTCATATATATAAAGTTTTTATGCAAGCGTCGCGTCGCAAATACTTAGAATACTGAAGCTAGCATTTCATCAGCATATTCTATCACATAATTTATTTTAAATTCATTTTTTTTGCATTTTCGATTGGAAAATGAAATCACGCACTTATTTTTAAATAAAAAAGTGCTATCGTAATCAATTATTTTTTTATTTCACATAAATTACATAACAAAATATCAAAACTATACCGAATTTGCTGACAAATAAATATTCGGACGCATTTAAATCTTTTACTTTAAATCAAACATTAATAAGAAGTAACATCACCTTTCGCGGCCAGAACAACTTTTATGCGTTTTGGTATGGAATCTACCCCAAAGTCTTGCAATATTCGGGGGTGAAAGTGTTTCAAATTTCGGTGATTTTTGCCTTTAATGCTGGAACTGTACGCTGAGGATTGTTACGCAAAGTCTCTTTCATCCGATGCCATAAAGTTTCAATAATATTCAAGTCGGGGCTACTTGATGGCCACGATAAAATTTTCATATTATGGTTCCCATACCACTTTTTTGTTGTTTCGCAGTCTTATTGAAATATAAAATTTTCATTTCCAAAAGTTCATTCTATTGATGGAATCAAACTTCTTGATAAAATTTGTTGGTATCTTTCTGCATTTACAGTACCATCAATGAACTCGTAGTTGCCAACCCCTTTACCATTCATACACCCCCATATCATAACATCCTGAGGAAATTTTACCGTGTGCTTTAGACAATCTTTGTGAAAGGCTTCTGATTTTGTACAAATCACCCCTTTACGAAAATCGCCTACACACATCACACATTTGATTCGTCGCTGAAGATAACGTTACTCCACGTTTCCGTTGTCCAGGATATTTTAGATTTTGCCCAATCCAAACGTTTTTTCTTCTGAATAGACGTTAATAATGGTTTTTCCTTTGCCTTTAACAAAAGTAGATCATAGAATATTAATAATTTTTATATTGAAACAGGAAAAATTGTAAACTTACCTTATAAAAACTCAAACCAGACTTATGCATCCATTGTCTACAACATTCCCTGGAGACATTTAAGTTTGCCTCGTGATTCCATTGGGCTTGAATTTGTCGTAAGACGCTTTATCTGCTAGTTTTGGAAATCTTGACCAGAATACGACGATCTCTTTCAGTGATTTTACGGGATCGGCCTGAACTTTTACCACGAACGCTAACACTAGCTGTCTCTCCATACTTTTTTATAATATCGCCGACTGTTGATTTCTCAATACTCAAGTCATTGGAAATTTTTTGCATTGATTTACCTCTGCAGCACTGAGATATGATAATTTCTAGCACTTTTTTATTTGTTGAAACACCACGTGTCATATTCTTATCAACTATTATACAAACTTGAAAGATACAACCCGAACTGACATTTAATTTATCTAAGCACACTACATTTTACCATCAATGCGTAGCATTGATTTCTTGGTCAATAAACATTCGCGTCCGAATTTTTATTTGTCAGCAAATTTGGTATGTTTCCGTTATTTTGCTATGTAATTCATGCGAAATAAAAAGTAATTCATTACGATAGCACTTTCTGTGATACCGTAATGTGCGTAAATTGATTATCCAATCGACAAAGCAAAAAAAAAATTAAAATAGATATAAAAATGTCTTTTTTATCATTTTTTACATTGTCCGAACATTTACTTGTTAGGGCTCGTATTATCAGAATACAAAAGAGCAAAAATTGGTTAACAACTAATTTTTATTTCAATCAAGGGTAAAATAATCAAAAGAACTGTTGTTTGTCCCAGTTGAAAATACAGTGTCTATAACGAAGTTTTTATTGTTTATAGTTTTTATTCCGCAAACTATTTTTTTTTTAAGTTTTTTGAAATTGACATTGCTCACTCATAATTTTGTTAATGTACTTTTTGGCTTCGCTTTCATATGGTTTTGATAAAGTGTTGATTGCTAAATAAATATTTCAGAAAACGGAAACCACGTATTGCCATAAGTAACGTAAGCAATGAAAATTGTTCAATTTGGTTAGTTTCTTAGTTGGCAAATACCATTTGAAATCTTTAGTAAAAATATCGGCAACTGTATATAGTATGACCGTTATGCCGACTTCCAGACTCTTGCGCCATTGCAAACAATTTTGGCAATCTGCATCTGGGAAAATTTTCTGGCTCAGCTTTCCTGACACCTTTGACGCACGTCATTCTTAATCTGCTTCCCTTCCTCTGTTCAATGACGACACATATTAATACTATCTTTGGCAGTCTTGCCTCTGGCATATATTAATTGTTTTTTCCTTAGGTCTTCTATGGTTGTTTCTTTGATATCTACTTTCTTTCTTGTTACTTGTCTTTTCGAAATTTCGAAAGAACGTCTATTATTTCTAGTACTGTTCCAAGATATATTCCTCGCATTTCTCGATTTTATTATCTAATCTTTGCTAGGTCTCTATCATTCGTGTTCTTTTTTAGAAAGGGATTTGAGGTAATGAAGTACGAAAATATTCACCATGTAGCATTGCTTTCCTACGCTCATTTATCTACATGAAAGAAACAATCAAACTCTGACTTTCTTAATGACCGGGATTACACAGTAAATTTATTGACATAATTGGACGCACTGCAAGATTGATGATTTTTTAACCGCTGCACGCTCCGCCGCATCGTGAAGTTCTCTACGACACCGAGCCCCATTGTTTCGCTAATGTCGGATTGATCGTCTAGAGTGCCTGCTTGACTATGATGTAAAATGGTAATTTATCCAATGTGTATTGTCGACGAAACAAAACCAAGTACTTTCGTTATAGAACAAGTAGATAAAATAATAAATAACGACAAAAAAACATTAAAGGGTTGTTCACACTGTTTTTCTGTGTATAAATCTGGGACTTTTATTACATTTTTCAATTTCACGGGCGTAAAAGTTTACTTAAAATTTTTATTTATATTTCTGGCATGTTTTTACGAATTCTGTTGAAACTTAATACATGTATATATAGGGTTGTGGAATTGACTAAAATAAAAAATTTAAAAATTCAATGATATGTATGTTTATTTATATGTTTATTTATATATATTGTGCGTTACATCGCCATCGGGTCCTTCTCAGAACTAAAGGGAGTGGGTGAAGGGGGTTTTAGGTAAATTGAACATCACAAACGCATAATTATTTATTAATTTAATTATAAAATACATATTATTGTTAAATAATAATATACAAATAAATAAATAAAAGTAAATTAATTAATTTTGAGGAATATTGTCCTCTGAACAGATTGTTTGTTAAAACCCTGGGAAATTTCACTATCTTTTGTTTACAAAAAAATTACCACAACTGCAAATTAAAAGTGATCTCTACCTAGGTAACTACAAACTGAACTTTGGTATTAGGGCTTCTTTTTGAGACGCACGTAGGAAACATTGTTCAAAAGGCTCTAAAGAGTCTTGGATTTATTTTACGGGTGACTAATGGGTTTAATAATAAAAAATCTTTAATAATACATTTTTACAGTGTTGTCAGATCGGTGTAGGAATATGCTGTGTATAACTAATACGAAACTACTCTCCTAACTCTCTAATAATCAGATGCACACGGACTTATAACAAAGTAGAGAACGCGTTTCCGGATATTGACTTGCTCTGAGCTCTGAAGCCTTTAAACGACACTTAAGACGGTATACCAATTAACATACTGTCAAAAAAAGCTTAATTAGATTTAGCTTCTAATAATTTAATAATTTAAACTACTCCATTGCCAAAGTATCTTATTTATGTGGCATTTTGCGCTTGCCTTTTATTAGACAGCTGCGTCTGTCTGGAGGAAAGACTTGTTTGTACATAAATAAATAATATCACTCGAAAATTGTTATTTAAAACATTTTTATCGATTTTAACTAGTCAATTAGGAAGTGGTCCATTGTCGGTCAATTGACGGGTCAATTAAGAAGTCGTCAATTGTCGTCAAAAATAAATGTTGAATATGTTGACTGATTATATTTTAGTTTGGTCGGCGATATAAAAAATAAAGAAATATTTTAGAGTCTGCAAAAACTGGTGCTGCCCAGTTTTGATTTTATTATTATTTATTATTAAAATTAAAGGAAGGTTTAGAACCTGCAAACTGCAGTTACTCTTTATTGGTTTTGTTAGCGATATTAAAAATAAGGTAAAAGATAAAAGAGGTATTTTCGAACCTGCATACTGGTGTTATCCTCTAAATCGTGGGGGTAAATTTAAGAGACATCAACGTTCTATTCGGCCCCGGTAAAATATATATTCAATTAACACTGTAATAACAATTGCTTTACCCGGTTATATGCAAATTAAACGAATCTGAATATCGCCTGGCTCAGTGGTGTTTTCTTAGACTGATTAAATCGGAGATACGCCATTGTCAAAACAAACCGCGCGGAATTAGGATGCTTTTCTAGGTTAAATATGAAGTTTATCCAAATATAAACACACCTGCTGGGAACATGGCGCTGTGCTGTGCTTGTTGTGTTGTACCTATGTTGTAGGTACTTACCTCCTAGTACAGGACTGTCTGCGAACGATGGAGGTAACGCAAAGGAATCGTCTGCATACGAAGTTGTAAGATGCGTCCATAGCGTTGTCGATAATAACACTAGCCACCTGCGGAATAGAAAAATATGTGTCAACCAATTTTTCAAGAATGTATGGCCATAGAACAAGATATACGAGACAGAATAATACGACCAAAAATATAGTGCAATTACCGCTTTGACGATTTTAGTATTTTTCAGTACCTTAACCGCCGGACTTCGTAGGACCGTGGTGAAACCTATCCCAACATATGTTTATTCTGCATTAAGTTGGGTGGAAGAGCCTTATTTTTGTCTGCCAACGATTCAAGTGTGGATTACCATGAAAACATGACCGCGGAAATATTTTATTAATTATCGCCAAATACTGTTATTCGATAACGTCTCGTATCATTCAGCCCAAATTACGAAAATTCCAAATACTTCTTTAAATAAAGAAGAAATTAAAGAATTTCTATACGAGAATGATTTATATTTTGAAGAGAGCTGCACGAAATAACAACTTCTACAATTATTAAAAACAAAACATTTTAATAAAGACTACAAAATCGATTGGATAGCACAATAAAAACGAACATGAAATCTTAAGATTACCCTTGGTATCATTGTATATTTAACCCGATTGAGATGATTTGGCCTGAGGTGGAAGCGCGTATAAGAAGAAATAACACTGCACCAAAATTTAGTGATAGTACCATAAATGCAAGTAATAAAAGAAGAAAATATTTATCGAGAACTATTAGTAGCGGAGTTGATCATTGAACTAACGGTAGCGATAGTAACGAGTCATTAAGTGACTGATTCTTTATTATTATTATATTTAATATTTTGTATATTAATAATGATACTATGTAGAAATGTAATGAAATAGAAAGTAATAAATTGTTACTTTGTACTAATTTTTTTATATACATGTTTCAAGGATTGCTTGGCGAAAGAGATTGGAAACATACTTAAATCCCGCTTGCTAGTGTAGGTAGATAAATTGATAGGGCGGTATTGGAATGGTTACGGGTAGGTGTAGGCTAGACAGGGTTTTCTATAAGGGGCTGCGGTTTTGTAGTAATAAACAGTAGGCAAAGTTAATCACGGGATCGGTTGTAAAAGCGCTATACTTCTGGTCGAAGTATAATAGTCTATTACAGCACATGAAATGGGTGCCTGTCGCAGGTATAACTGATATGTAATCGACCAGAAAACATTTTCGCTATCTTCGCTGTCACTTGAAGGTTTAAGGTCTTTTTTTATTTTGTCTTTGTTCGCAGTTTTTTCGCAAGTTTTCTCTGTCTTGTGTTCAGCACCTTTCTTTTTATGAAGGCTATGAGGTTCTGCTTTTATGATATTTTCTCACAAGCGGGTGGAGCGGGTGGAGGTCAGAACAGCACAACTGTTGTTCTGAGATCTTTGTTTTTCACCTAACGCTTAAGCATACATAGATAATATCCAATTTCACCTTTAGCAAAATTATAGTTTTGATAGCTTTTTCTATATTTTTTATTGACCAACTCTGAAAAGCCTGTATTTAAACACCATCTGGACGTAGAGAATATATTTTGAGCAATTTAACAACTAAATAAATAAAACACAATACTTGCGGAGGAATGTGCGCGAATCATTATATTATAAACTTAAAAACATGCAAGATAATGAACAGCCATCCCGAAAGTAACGTAGGTTCACAATAAAGAAGACGCAAGAAAAAATGTCGGAGGACCTTAGAGTTCAAGTTTTTCTAAACTAAGCCGAGGTCTGTAAATGCAACCTGTAAATTACCGAAACAAGGCAAGCAGGCAGCAATGATTTTCAAGTTGCCGAATAAGAAATAGCTGCAATTTGAACCAAGGACTTTGACATATATGGAGTATTTATTTATGTTTATCAAGTTTCCCATGTACATAAAGATCAGAAGAAAATGTGACGTTTTTAAATCAAGCATATGTTACAAATTGTGAGTAATTTAACGATATTGACGATGATTCTAAGTAGTCAATTAAGAAGTGCTCCATTGTTAATTGTTAAGAAATGGTCAATTGCCCCAACACTATGTATATAGTTGCCCTCTTACGATTTTAATTTAAATTTTGTAAATGAAAACAACATAGTAGCTTCAATGGATAATAACACAAAATGCAATCCATGTAACATAATACAAACACTACTAATATTGAATTTTTATAAGGTGTCACCCATAAAACAGCCTCTGATATTATTTTTTAAAAGGCAGGCACACAAATTTATCTTGTGTCTGATTTTAGGTTTATACTTGTAAAGCGTTTGCAGTTGTCAAAAATCAATAATACTGATAGTAATAGCTCGTAAAAAATAATTTAAACTGGTCCACTGACAAAGTATCTTTTTTTTGTGACCTTTTGTGTTTTCCTTTGTTGGACAGGAGTAAATAAATAAATAACCATCAACTTTAGATGTTAGACAATTCCTTCCCCATTTCAGTCTAGCTGTGAAAACTAGAACAAAAAAATGGATTTTAACCTTAATCTACTTGAATTTAGAAGCGAAACTATATTTTCTTACATAATTACCAAGCACAATCATGACTTACCTTGGTTTGAACAGAGCAACAAGTTTTGAGTGACTTAAGAAGTCTTTCAACGTGTTGGTATGATATACTTTTTCTACGGCCATTAGTTTTTTGTAATTTTTTGCAAAATAGCACTAATACATTTAGTGATTTAGTGACTAACGTCAAACCATCATCAGCGTTTTAAATCTACCGATAACGTCCTAATGCTCCTAACCAGTGATTAAAGTACCAAAAACACACGCCTGAGCAGTGTACACTTTGGTATTTTAGGGTGCTAAGTAAAAAAAAAATTATATTCGTCATCACGTCATGACGCTTAGAATCAGAGATGGCGTTGCGATAGGAACGGGGTATTGCCAGCTTACCAACACCATCTAATATTTGTGTCCAACTACTAAAGTACTGTCATCGCGGTTTAAAGTAACGCGTCACAAATACTACAATAACTTGTAACGGATAACAGCACTTTATTTATATTTTAATAAAAAAAATGTTTAAAACTATTAAGACATAATTTTTTTTTCACATTTTACCTTTCAAATTTTAAATCGAATTGAACCGTAGGTCCAGCGCGCTTTAAATTTTCATGACTGGACACAATCAACAGAGGAGTTGACACTCGTGTACGCTTTTTAATATTGCCACTAATGGGAGCCTTATACTCTTTGCAGCTTACCCTGTGTTGTAGTATCAATTTTAAACTAATTTTTGAATAGCTCCATCTAGCGTGCACACGTCTAAACCTTTATTGCATTATTTTTGTTAATTTTAAGGTGTAACGCCAGAGGGCAGGCAACTAGGGATTTTCAGGATATAAGTTTAGGAGGTTGCTTGGATTTTTGAGGTTATTTGCGACTCTCCATGTGGGTTTTTTTGAAAGGGAATCCGCAATCATAAAAGGTGGTTGAAATAAAGTTCCCCAGAAGTAATTTTTGTATGATTAGCAGTTCTCGTTATACCTATGCCATGAGCAATCCGCAATTGCCCGTTAAGTCCGTCTTTCCCCTAGATAAAAACGCATCCAAAAAAGTTATAAAATATATCTTTCGAGCTGCGAGAGGGAGCAATAAACCTAGAGGTTTTAGCATTTCTTTTTACGTTGCTGCTACACCGGGCCGTTCTATTTTGACTGCGTATTTATAACCGCGCTAAAGCGCGTATCGCGGGACATATATGCGGATAAATCGTTGTAAATACTTCCTGAAACTTTTAGGAATGTGTGAAATATTTATAGTCCAGTATTTTAGGTTGCGCGGGTGACGAAGAGCGGGAAATTTTGTTCGTCTAGACTCGACAAATTAAGTGCGAATCTCTTTAGGACGTGACGATTTGTAAATTTTGTAAGCAGTTAAGCGACAATGTTCCTTCTTAAATACTACAAGAAAAGACCTGGGCCCTAGGTTTTTAAATATTTTTCCATTCTCTACTCTAGAATACCCAGTTATACACCCATCGCGTTGGACTTGACTAGTGAAAAGGCTTGAATTTCAGGATTTTACTTAGTTGTTGTTCGTTTTTTCTAGAAACATTGATTCAGATAGCTAATGAATAAATCAAAGATTTTTTTATTCGCTATTTAAATCAATTTTTTAGCAAAAAACTAACAAAATTAAACAAAACTAATCAAAACCAACCAAAACACCACTCAGATCTGTTCACAAGACTAGTGCAAGCGTGCTTAAAGTGCCACTTTTGAAACGTCAGCTTCTTTACCTATTAATATCAATATTAATATACAATATTAATATCAATTTAAGTTAAGTATATACAAAGTGGCTATATTTTCACTGGGATAAGAATTTTAAACCTCTACTATGCGAAGTATATGCGCTTTTATTTGCCTTTTTAATTTGGGTAACTTCGGGCCATTATGGTACTGAATATATCTTTAATGTTTTATCAGTTACCCATAAAACCACGTTCAAAAAAATTTGTACTATAATGTAAGTAGAGTAAAATAAACAGCAGAGAACAACAACGACGAACCTAACTTTAACAATTTTAATCCTTGGCGTGCTTTGTCAATACAATTTGTTATTCGTCAGTAGGTTATTAATTATAATAAATTATTTACAATTATTAGAGATTAATAGGTTTAATAAATGTCGTTCATCCATATAAGGGACAAAATAAATATGTTGCACAAGTCAGAAATACAAGGCAGGAATAAATAAAGCAAATTTTTTTAAATATCCACAGCGTTATTTTGATTTTTGACAGCTATTTGTCGCCGTTAAGCCTGATAATATATAATGAAAACCAGGAAACTCGTGTAAACTTTTTGCGTGTTTCCTTCTTTCGTGTAATAAATCCTAATTGGTGCGACTGTTTTGGTGCATTTATTAGACCACATTAAATTATTGCGTATGCAAGGAAATTAGATTATATTAGTGGCACCGTTTAAATTTATTTTGAATAATGAACATAATCCGTATCCATATAATTTTTGATACACGCTTGGTAGCAAAAATAAAAGTTTTTAATAATTTTTTAATTTAATTAATTAAAATTTTTAATATTGGCAACCTTTTTGGACGCATCGTAGGTTTTGTGGTAGGGCTGCAAACTTCTAATAATAATAATAACCCTGAACCTGAACCTGAACATTAGAGAGCATTAGTCTCGACACCTGTAATACTCATTTAAAAATACAATATATATACATACTTTATTATTATTATTAAACAAAAAAAAAGAATTGCCATTTTTGGCTACATCTCAGGTTACTAGGTTTTTTCAGATTGAAAAGTTTGTTTCTTTTAAGTTTTGAAGAAGTTGGCGCTAGTTCTAACAGATGTTTTATTATTGGTCAGTCTTAAAATTTCCTTTATTTGTAAAATTTTACTGTTTGCATATCATATGAATATGAGGCTTCTTGAGAAACTGGTACAAATAGAACTGCCAAAAGGCCTCGGATTTCTTATGCAGAAAGGAGCCATTCTGCAAGCATGCCACATAATCTGCAAATTTTTGTCGACCCTGTTAAAGGGAACTCGGAGACCTCGGAGAAAAGAGAAACAATAAAATTAAAATAACATTTATTTATATCCGGCAAAGCGTAAATTCGTGAAAAATGTCAAAATACATGGTAAAAATGAACATAAAACTGAATATAGCGGCGTATAGAATATACAATTATGTCTTTGCATGCTAAAGTCCACAAAGTTACGGTAGAACTTGTTTGTGATGTTCACTTTTAAAGAATGTTTTTTTTTCGAAAATAATTATGCATTAATTTATTTTTATTTTAATTAAATTAAACTTAGAAAATAAATAATTATAAATATAACTGACCTTGTATAATCTAGCTATTTGTAACATCATATACAACCATATATTACTCGTAAAAAAAGAGGAAAAGCAAGTATGCTGGAATACATGATTTTTAAAGTCATTTTACGTTTAACTTAACACAAAAAATCGCATTATTTTTAACTTGATATGTCTATATTTCATTGGAAATAATAGTAATTAAAATCATTTAACCACGTATGACGTCCGGTCCGCGTTTATTGCCATATAGACAGGATATGCGAAAATATCGCGACTACATAATAATATTTATGGCTGCATTTGAATATTTCGATGGTAATAAATCAACAATACATGCGTGCTACCACGAAAATCACGGATTATCGATACTTTGCATGCACGAAATAAACCTTTCAATTTTTACGATTGCCGGTCGTCCGAAAAAACAACACCTAAAATGTTGTCACGTATCGATGGTCGCATAAGTATAAACTCTGTGACATCATTCGCCGCGCATGACGTCACGTCTGTGGAAAACTGCTTTTGTTTCCAACATTTACATGATAGTAATAATGGCGATTATAGTAATTGTAAACACGGGGCGTGCACCGTGTATCAGGACAGTGCGGTAATTCTGATGTAGGAAAATTCAAATTACAAGGCGCACAAGACCAAACCGCGAATAATAAAGATAGGGACAAATGTGGTCCCAAATGCAGTGTTTTTCGGAACGACTTTTTGTAATCATAAACTAATTAATGTGACCGACGATCCAATATTTATAACTCTCCATGTTATATTGTTGATTTTATAAAGTTGATGACTTAAGAATGTTTTTCGGTACCTAAAAATAGATTCTCCTATCAAGGGAAATAAATGAGAGCAATTTGTATGATATATGTAGTTTAGACCAACGAAACTTTTAATGCTTCGATGTTTGTTGTGCTAAATTTTAAAGCCAAATTTGGTAACTTGAATTATATAAATAGAAACACTTACTTTCATTTGCTGCATTTAATTACGAGCCCCTTTCTCAACCCATTCGTTACTTCATCTCTTTTCTTAACCTAACCGGCTGGTGACGGTAACCGTAACACGGTAATTCCTTTAATTACTCATAACTCGTAGGAATTCCTCTTAATTCTGCTAAAATCCCTCGGAATTCCTCATAATATCTTCATAGTGCACATCTGCGTTTTTTTGCTATTGATGTATAAAGAAAGAAAAAAAAAAGACAAGCTCAATCTGTCACGTTTAAAAGATTATTTGTTCCAGAATATATCAACCGATTTAAATCTAACTTTTGCTAGACTCGCGATGCATTTGCGACATAATTAAAATAAGCATTTAATAACCAATTTAATAACAAATTAATAAATTCGAAAGGTCGTGACCACTTTTGAGGCGATAAAAATCTTGAAGATAATGTTGTGTTAATGCACACACTGAAGAATTGATTATGTACTACTTTATAATTTTATTAATTTTTATTCGAAATTATTTGTAATATTTGATTATTAATCAAAATTAATAGTTCAAATTATTCTTGATGATAATTAATATAGTTAATGGTAATTTGGACAATGATTCGTACGCAGAATTAATTCTAATGTTTAATTGTAAGTAAGTGTTATAAGGATAGTTCTATAACCAATTTTAATTATTTACATTAGTTGACATTAACGTAAATACACCATTTATTTAATTAACGATGAAGTTAAATTGATTATTATATGTTAATAGAGCATTTCAGAAAAGTATATAGTTGTGATGGCGGCGGCGAGTTCAGACGTACCGCTAAAGTGCGGATCCTGTTCGCAGGAAATTTTGGCAATATATATATTAATAAAAATATATATATAAAAAAATTAATTGTAGTGGTGTGTGCAACGCACTTTTTCACAAACAATGTATCAATTTATCGCGAGATAAAGTGAAATTATTGCTAGAAACACCAAATCTCAAGTGGTTCTGCGACAGCTGTAATGTTAGCACTAGTGTAATTTCTACGATGTTTATGAAACTTCGGGACGACATCGGTCAATTAAAGACAACTGCAGATGTGCAACATAGGGTAATTAATGACCAAAATAAGAAAATTATGAAATTAGACGCACACCTAAAATTTCTAACCTCACAATTTGAAGACAACGCGGCTCTAGCCACCTCAAATAAAACAACTAGCGTAGAACACGAGGTGACATCTGTCAATGACAAGCATAAGCTCATTCGGAAAGAAGCGGGTACCAGCCGCAGTATTCATCACGTAAACATTCATGTAGGGATTTATTTAATACAATCATTTTGAACCCTACTGATACTAAAAAACATCTGTTGTTGTCATTTTTGACAGCTTACCTGATAATGTCCCTCATTATTAATTTATGACGGCGTAAGGGAAAATGGAAGACACTTTAATGACGGAATAATTAAAACATACTTAAGGTAGTAGGTTAACACATCAGAATTTGGTGATAAGGTGTTGTGTGGGTGGTATTATAAGATTCCTAATGAAATGGCGACATTCACACCTACCAAAGGATGTTCAAATAATTTGCTACTTTAGATGTACACCTTTTCATAAAATACGAATACCATAACATTAGTGTAGGAGAAACTGCCAACCGATGTTCCCGAATGATTGGAGTAGGAGTGTCCATCGTTTTAAAATTATTGCGGGAGAGAAAGGCAGCTCCAAATGGAAGCTCCCAGGTTCAGGCAGATCAGTAAAAGTCCTTGACGAAAACACGGAAAGCGTAATTCCTAAATTCTATCAAAACACGACACGACACCCAAAATTAAAGACCTTAAGCTACTGTTTGATCAAGCCATTGAGGTAGTAAAAGCAGAGAACTAACGAAAAAAAATCAGTCATTAAAGAGTAGAAAATGTGGGATTTTGATAGATCGGATCGTTAACCCGTTCCTTATAAAATATTTTGATTATTTATAATTTAAATGTAAAATGTATTTTTTGTATAATGTTTAATAAAAAATAAGACTACCTTATGTGAACATAATGTTCCATTTTGATTCTGTTAAAATAAATTTCAATTCTTTTTAGAAGTATGCAATGAAATCAATGCCGAACATGAAAGTGTATTTAGTATTCGTTAGATCACTCTCTAGATCAATTCTTTTGCATATCTAGTGAGATTTTCCTTTCTGAAATAGATTTTACTTTCTTAAGATGAACAATTATTAACTGATTACACATTTTCTCGCCAGATTACCTAAGTCATGCTAAATTAAATACTAATTGTTATTATCATTTACGCGCCTGACTCAGCGTAATATTTAACATAATGTCCAGTTAGAACTAAAATCCGAAGGTAAATCGCTTTCGCGCGTTTTAAGTATCGTTGGCAAAACACCGATAATCAGATCTACAAATCACGAAATCAAAAGAGCTGCGCCGATACGCGAGTATGTAAAATATCCGGAGAAGTTATCTAAATTTATACCCTGCGACTATATGCACGTATATATTTTAATCGCGTCCAAGGCACCGAGTCGTAAATTACAATTAAGAGGATAAATTATTTTGAAACGTGCAGAATAAAACTACCTCTTTGTGTGTTCATTTATCACACACTGCGCCCATAGGCTTAATTTTCCCGTTTTAATTTTCGTAAACGATCTCTCCGACATGGAGATTTTTTCGTTAAGCAAATACTATAATTAGTGCCTTTAGGCGGAAAGAACTAAACCGTTGGCTGATATGCGTCCCATGAGTTTAGCAATTTGTGATCTTAAAAATTAATTATTAATATATTATACAAGTTTTTTAATATTCTTTATTTTTTGCAAGATATTATTTACAGTGTTAAATAATCCTATAAATAGTACAGTTAGCACGGGTCTCGAGGATATTCTAAATTAATGCTAAACATAAATTTCTATCAGTAACATAATCTTGGTGTTAATCAAGCCGTAACCAGTAAAACTTAGTTCACACGAACTTTCACAACCCAAAATTAGTAAAATATTTATAATTAGCCTAAACCAACACTTAACCGATTTTTAAATTTAAATTTTTAAAACTTTTATAAAATTAATAAAATAAGATGTGATGTCAACTTCTTAATACATTTACTATGCCGAGATGCATTTTTTATATTGCTTAGTAATTCATTAAACTCCAAAGAAACGCAGAAAACTAGATTACAAAGACCCTCATTAGTTTTTGGCTTCATTAATATTGCACTGTGCGCTAGGTGGAGGTTAATATCCCTCGCAAAGACAAAATTTGATTGATCTCCACAATTTCTCCATAGAGGAATCAGATACCTTAATATAGAGCGAACACTAAAATAATTCCGACATTTGTACAGTGCTGTATAGCAGGGACTACTTTTTATGTAAATTGGCAATATGCTCAGTCCAATTTAAATTTTGAACTATTAACTATCTAATCTTATAGATCTGCTTAAGTTCTGTATTTATTTGTACGTCTTTTTTAAAAAGTATTTATTTCGCCTTTTCTATATTAATCTTTAATTTGTTATTCAATAATCAGCAATTTTTTTTTATTTACAAAAACTTCGAGCTCCCTCCCATTCTCCGCGTTGTAAACTACTATAGTAAAGGTACAAATACTGAGCCTTGTGGAATCCCGAACATATTTCTTTCCATTTCACTTGTGACTCTGCTGTGATTCCTTGCTATAAGTCTATATATATATATATATATATATATATATATATATATATATATATATATATATATATATATATATATATATATATATATATATATTATATATATATATATATATATATATATATATATATATATATATATTATAATATATAATATATATATATATATATATATATATATATATATATATATATATATATATATATATATATATATATATATATATATATATATATAAAACACTTCGAAGTGTTCGAAGTGTTTTCGGAGCGCGAGCATTGAAGATGCCAAGTGAGATTTTGGCGAAACGTCTGCAGGATCCCAGTCGGATGCAAGATTTGCAGGATTCCAGTCGGAGTTCAACGAGCGAACGGATGATATCCCGGAATATAGTGTCATCACATTTTTCCATCCGTGAATCAATACGTGAGAATATATATATATATATATATATATATATATATATATATATATATATATATATATATATATATATATATATATATATATATATATATATATATATATATATATATATATATATATATATATATATATATATATATATATATATATTACCTAAAAATATTCAATTTTGTACAACTTCATTAATAGGATGTGGATCACTTCCTAAGATTTATGAAGACAGCAGAATATATATTTTGTTTTTGCTAGTATTTTATTCTCAAAATTTACAGCTGCGCTTACGGTAATCAATGATACTTGCTAACTAAAGATCTCATTCTCTTTTTGATAGTCGTTACCGGGATTGAAAATAGTAAATATTTTCGAATTAGAAATAGTATCTTTAAGTTTTAGCTCATTCGTCAACTCCCCACCTTGCTGACTATGCTACAATTCCACTAGTTTTCCACTAACTTCTGGAAAACGTCTATTCAGAACGTTGACATTACCGTTCGGATAACCATTATTAATACAGAGACATTAAATGTTAGTTCTTTTAGCTTATTATTCATTAAGTAAGTATTTATGATTTTCAATTGCATTTTTGATGTTTTGCTGCCTATTATTTTCATATGGCGTCTTATAACTCTGTTGTGCTGTTACATTTTAAAACAGTATCCACTGATTCTATTTGCTATGTCTATTTTAAATAAGTTTATACATTTTTTGTAAGTGACAGTATTTATGTCATATGTTATTTTTCTTTCATAGATTTTGGAGTTCACTTTCAATAACACCTCCCACTGCACGTGATATGAGTTGATCTGATCTGATATTAAAACAGGCAAAGAAAGTCTGTGTTAACAATTATGGGCATGGTGTTCACGTGATTTTGTGTACGTAGTTCTGCTACAAACTGATCGAGCATTAGCTAAAACTTACCCATGGTGTTCACGTGATTTTGTGTACGTAGTTCTGCTACAAACTGATCGAGCATTAGCTAAAACTTACCTCGGGCGATCGTATTTTAAAAGCTTCTAATATTGACTCTGCTGGCATTTATGCGTTTTCGTCCATTAGCAGAAATGACTTTCATTTAATTATCTTTTGTGTTTTGTTTTGGGCGAGGCAATTTTTAGAATATATTCTTAAGTGTAGTTTGAACTAAATATGCGATAGGATAGAGCTTTGACCCTCGCTTAAAAATCGTTTAATTTTATTTGTTTAGTTAATATGGAATCTTTTAATAGAATGTTTTAAAAACCTCTTAATTGCTAGATTAATTTTCGACGTCAGCTGGACTGATTTTTGTTTAGTCCAATAGAGAGCAACTGAAACGAGTTGAACAAATTATCTGCCTCTATTCACACCATCAACCGCTTTCTGCCAAACACTTCACGATTAATAACAATCGATCAAAGTTATTCGAGAGCTGTCACCGAGTCTGATTAACGTGAAACGTCCTCTCAATGGCACCTCATATATACGAGTATGCCTCACAGTTGTAATTAAATCTTCAAGTTTACTATGCATAGAGAATCGCGTCGTTTTTACGACGCTGCCAACAATTGCTGCACAACACGATTCTATTTGCAATTAACATGTTTTTTCAATTTCTCGGTATATCGCGTTTTACTACGTCGAGTAAATTTTACGACAGTCGTGTCAGTTTAGAATTACTGTACGGTACGTAACACCGAAATTTGCGAGACACTATGAGAATCAACAGCCTTTCGGTAGCACTGAAGCAGAAAAAAAATGAAAGCACAAATGTGGGCACTTCTTGAAGTCTAAACAAGTCATATTGATTTGGTTTACACATAAATTTTCTGCTTTTATTATCAAATTAGTTTAAACAAAAACTATTTATCAGATTTTATAAAAATCAGTAGATACTATTTACAAATCTCCCGGATACTTCTTGTGTCGGTTGTTGATGTTGACGTTTCGCTAATTACTTTGTTGGCTTCTTCAGAGGTTAACTTAAACTAGTTTCAATTTTACTCTGTACCTGCTTATTTACTGTTCGAATGATTATTGTCTCTAATGATTGTTTCCCATATTGGAGAATGGTAAATCCCTGGGTCGCAGTTAAGATTGTTTGGTTATTTAGGTTTCTAGAGATTTTCGGATTTTTCTTTAGTTTCAGTTATGCTTTGAAGAAGAAAAAGAGTTGAAATAGGATAGGATTTGGAAATAGTATCACCGAGCCCGTAGAATAGCACGGGAATGGTTTTGCTGCAACAAAATGTTTACAAAAAAAAACTGAGTAGTTCGAATGAGGTCCGATGTAGTCTCAGATAATTTCAACTGTCAACCGGGCAGGGTAATAAGATGAGGAAAAATCACTGAAAGTGAAAACTGATGATTGATGGAAAATTAGTCAAGCCATTCTTTATTTCTGACCCTCAAGCGTAATAAGGAACAGTATCTATTCCGTTTTTCTGAATCTGCAGGAGCCTTACCAATTATGGAAACATCGTCAGCATCAGAGGAGCAATCATATAGCAGTTCAAAACAGAACTAAAAAGGAACATAGAAATAGCAAATTTTTAATGCATCGCAAAATGAAGATTGACAAATTTTTTGAGGAAATATAGATCGATGTAGATAGATATGATCGTGTAATAGCAGTGAACCAGTGGAAAATTAAGAAAGATAAACGAATATATTTATAGCTGACTTATTTTGTATGTCTACAATTTTTTAAATAACTATTATTAAACTTGTTTTATTATAAGTTTACAGCCTAGAGGTAAAGAAACATAGACAGGAAAGATTTGGACCAAACGTAATCCTTTAATAATTTACACTGCAATTACTACTTTCCATAGAAAGAAAATGTCTTATAATAATTAATAATAATTATTAATAAAATTTAATAATAATAAGTGGTTAAAATATACTGCTGTAGGGAGGTCTCTAAAAGCACTGACGTCATTAAAATTGTTTTGTTTGTTAGCAAATTTTGTAAACTTCAGTTATGTTATTATAACTTGTTAATTTAAATTCAAATTTTGTAATTTTACATAAAGTCTCAAGTAAAGAAGCTTTACGTTACGAGAATTCAACTGTTTATTCGTTCAATGCAATAACAAAACTAACCAAAATTAACCTAACAACAGAAGAGATAAACAAATAGTTACTTAAACTTTATGATAGTTACACGTATATATATAGCAACATACAAGGCGTGTCGACATATTGCGGTTGCCAAATACAAAAATTAAAGCTGTTGGAACGAAAACGGATTTAAAAATTTTAATGTAAAGTCACGTATTCTTGTAAAATGTTAATACGTTTACACTATACAATATAAACATAAAATACAAAACACAATGATGATTATTATACTTACATATTTTAGGCATTGCCCAAGCTAATAATAAATAAATTTAGTTTAATGATCATTGTTGTGTTGTGTTTTTTTTTTTTGTAAGTTTTTCAGTGTATATTTTGGGACATTTCTAACTTTTTAAAATTTAATGCTTAAAGTCCATTGTTCTGCTCAGTCGCTAAACTGATCCATTATGTAGATCTAAAATCGAAATGTTTCTCCCGCGAGACTCGCCGTAATATTTTAAAAATAATAATTACGGCTAACGAATTTATAGGCAATTCCATATCAAATTGCGCCAATAAACTTAACACTCTCGACCTATATTCAGAGATCATCTGTTGTTCCAGTCACGGATATTTTTAGTTACTGTCACTCGTTTTAACTCTATAAATAGAATCAAACAAGCGCAATTCCCAATCCCGACTTTATTTCTCACGTATTAATAATTAATTTTCTGCAAGGCAAACAACAGAAGTGATACTTTCGCGATAATGCCCATATATTACAAGAGAAAATTATAGCTCTCAATCCTATATAATTACAATTACTTATTTCTGTCCACCAGTCATCACGTTTTACATCCACGGCGTGGTAAACAATGTCGAGGCCATAAAATATTTGTGGCTGTATAAAATAATTATATTTTTAAAAAATCGGTTATGGACCAATCCACACAGCAATCGCGTTGGTTAGTTGGTGGGAAGATTACAAAATTATAACCGGAATTGCGATTCTTAAAATTGATAACCCTGTTAAAGTTTGTTAACATTTGCCGGTATCGAAAAAGCAAATTTCGACACTGAAATATTGTTGATTCAATTTTTGTACTGATTAAATATGTTTCTAATACCAATAAGTAGAAAAAAATATTTTTTGATATATATTTAGGCTGTTCAGCTTGTAGAATCAACAACTGGCGGGTCTAGAACCATTCTTATTCGCTCCACATTTGGAAACAAATTCCAGACGACTTAACGAAGGTAATTTAAGCCGTTTTGAATCTTTAGGCTATACTTAAAACCGTCGAATGATGCAAAAATAAAATCTTCGATTTGCGCAAAACAAAATGGTGGCTTAGAGCGAACTTTCAGTGAATCTACGACGAAAACTGCATTTGCGTTTTTTGCGAACGCTTAAAAACTTTTAAAGTCGCATAAAGCCTCGACTTCGACTTTCAGAAAGCGATAAAAGTTTGAAGTTATTGTTCCCCGCGGAGAGGCTCCAAGTTTTAAACACTTTAAATTTTCCTAATTTACGTGTACTTCCCATTACTGTTTCTGGATTGGTGTTCTACGAGTGTATACGGAAAAAATTACCTCTTAAATTACAACTAATTTCCACTAATTACCACTGCCATTATCATTACTATTCAATAAACAAAGGCACAATTTTTTTTATTATCCTATTCATCAAGTAAAGCTTTTCAAGAGCAATATAAAAAATAACAGTAACAAGATGAAAAACTCAAAACAAAAATCATATCAATTCTTTCTTCTGAAACATATACATGCTATATAAACAAATCAGTTGTTAAATATTACAATAAATCGACATAATGCCATGGCGCAACTTGGTAGAACCCAAATTCAACAGCTAAAATCTCTGCCAAAATGTAACTGACAGTAAGAAAGCAAGTAATATACTCTCTGTTTAGTGATTATTTCTTGGTCAATTAAATATATCGGATATGAGGTATTAAAACGTATTTTTTATTTCTATAGAAACCAAGCTCCGAATATTTTTCTACGAATCTTTAGAATTAGACGCGTTTTCAACGAATTATTATCACAAAATTTCCCTTAAATACCTCCAGCACTTACTAAAATTACTTAATATTACTACTATAATTACACCTCCAATTGCCATTAGACTTCCACAAATTACTAGTAATCATCACTAATTTCCCCTAAAATTTCCACTAATTATTACAGTGAAAAAAAAGAACGAAGCGGAACATCAGATACTGTAATCCATTTTTGAAAAGCGACTGCAATTTTTTTGTGAATGCAATCACCGAAAATAAATAATAAACGTTGACCGGCCGCAGGGGGGCAATCACTTTCGACTCGATGAAGCAACTTGTTAACGAACCGCGTAAAATTCGAAAAGGCACGTTAATATTTATGCGTTGTGGACGTCTTAATGAAATAATTCGCACGTAAATACAAAATTAATGGTTTATTAACTCTTATGCAAACAAAACCTGAGAAGAAATGGCCGCAATTACGCCCGAGCACTTGATTGAGCCGTTAATTTTCTTGTCACTCGACAAAAATGTCGATGGTATGTTAAAGAGTCTGTAAAATAATTAAATTAACTCGAAGAGCAAGAAGATTACGTTTCAGAATGCAGGTAGGGCCAGTTTTCATCGACAGCAAAAATGTTCATCTCCGTTCCAATGATGATGATGTGATGTCTTAAGAGAAGAAATAAATGTCAAAGCAAAAATTTTAAAAAATAGCTATTTTAGGAAGAATTGAATTGGCATAGCGAACGAGCCCAAAAACCCAATCTATTGTCGATGTTGAATGCTTTTTGCTTTATTTCCGGAATGTAAAATAGCTATTTTTGGGTGGCAAAGTAGCTTTTTTATAGGTTTTAATTTAACTCAAAATCTACCCACCCACATTAGCATATCCTCTTTCTCGGGCCATAGAAACTTTTATTCATTTTCCATTCTAAAAATGAATTAAAATTTTTCTGGTACTTTTTCTAGCAAATTGCCCTTACATGTTTTTATTGTTCTCTCGATTTAATTTCATTGAAATTTACCAGTAATACCTTTAAATTTCTTAAAAATAATAAAAAAAATTCTAGCAAATCCTGGAGAATCCCTCAAGTACCTTGAAATTCCGCATATCATAAAATAATAATCACCATAATCATAATAATAATAGTCTTTATTGAGAATTAAGACGCATAATATACATAATACGCGGTATTTAATACTAAAGTACTAAGTCAACTACTCAATATTAACTCAACACAATTAATCTTAATAATATTAATAATTAATATATTATATACCAATTCGACAATACAATTTATAACAAGAATACCCGTAGTAAAAAATTATAAATATATAAACAAAAGAAAACGAAAGTAAGTAATTATAGAAAAAATTCTGTGATTAATTAAAAGACGAAAAATCCAATCAGCACTTTACTTTCTAATAACCCACCTTTCATGTTTTTTCGAAGCAGTTTTAAAGATGACAATGCAAAGAAATATTTATGCCAATTAAAAGTTTTTGCCGCATTACAGGTAAACCATAATGAGCAGATTTGTGTTGAGGCACAGTTAGCGTATTCTCCCTAACATTTACATTGTGGGCTAAAAACTAGCTTATCTTTTAAATAGGGAGGACCAGATGACTTTAAGATCTTGTATATTAACACAGCGAATAGGTAGTCAAATAAATTGTCCATTCTCAACTACTGCAACAATTTAATTTTAGGGGACAAGTGATCATATTTTCTTAAGCCATTCACAAACCTACAACAGTTGTGATGATGATGACCAAAAATCTTCTTTAGTTCTCTTGAGATTCAAGTTGTATACTAAAATAACCCATTGATGATAATACACGAGCAATTTTCAAAACGTTTGTTGTCAATGTTAAGATTCAGTAAAAAAATTAGTAAAGAGCTGTTTTAGACTAACCTCGAGATAATTTACATTCCTAAAACCTTCGCCGGTAAAGCTCCACGTTTTGTTCATTTTCAACGCCCGAAGACGTCAAATGTAATAAGCATCATAAAAAGAAACAAAGAAGCCTCTATCTTCGCTTTTTATCAAAAGGTGAGCCCTCAGAAATGCCGTATGGTTATCCAATCTTGCAACAACCGTCTCTGATGTGACAATTACTATGATTGTCAGGGCGTAAAAAAAGTCGATTTTAATCGGTGTGATACCCCACCTATCGGGACCTTCAAGTATGCACCGTGAAATCTTAACATGCCCGTCATGTATTCTGCCTTATTTAAGCAAGAAAGTAGGAAGGATTTGAATATAAGAAAAATATATTTTCAAACAAATCGTATATCATTTATTTCTTAAAAAAATGTTCCTTATACAGAACATAAGGAATTTCCATTCTATTTTAATATTGTTGAAATGTATTTTAAACTCACATTATGGCAAATTATTGCGTAACCAACTACTGGCATTACGATTTAATATCATCTATTCCAAACGGGGCGAAAGTGATTTATCTTGATTTATTAATGTTGCAACCAGAGCCTAATCAATTTATGAAGACTTATTTAATTTAATAGTGATTTTTTTTTGCGAAAATAAAGCGATTCGTTCGGGCATTCCAAGTAGACAAATAGGTCAGCTATTTCTTCATTACTATGTACGCCGCTTTATTACAAAATTAAATTAATCAAACGATATGCTCTGGGCATCGTTGTTCATACATTCGGGGACATAGAAATTCCATTACTCGATATTGTCCGACTTATTAGGAAATGTACATTCCTTACAAACTGTCTGAGGTCTGAGTGATAGAAAAACAAGCGCGAAGAGCTGGAATTCAACTTATTCAATTGAATAAAAACAACCATCTTTAAGGCGATTCTATTCATCACTTAAATAAATTGATATTTAAACCACAAAGAGATCCAATCCAATCAATAGGGTCCCTTGTATAATTGCTTTGGCTAGCGACTTTGGTAATGCAAATTTTCATTTATTGCCGCGAAATGACCCTACCAAGCCCCTACTGAGTTTAGGAAACATTAAAAAAACGACGGCAAATTTTTCCTAATTTATCCTATTCACTTCTTAAACCACATTACTTATTTTCTTATTCTTAACTGCGAAAACGTGTTTGAAAATACATCAGTACGTTCTGCTCACTAAAATTCGATAAATAATGTATCTTATAAAAGTTTTTGATTGATGAACGGTGCCGTTTAAAAGATTCATTTGACGATCAGTGCGCCAAGATCGCCTTCCATATTCGGCAAAAGCGACTCATATTCTCTCGATATACATTTAAAACGTGTAATTCATTTTTAATATTCTCAGCAGGTACGTCGGTCCGTTCAGTGCGTACCGTTTTTTGCTGCCATAAGTTTTCGCATAAAATTACGTCAGTTTGGGGACATTTTTTCCTCAGTGAGCCGACGCGAAAAATGCTTTGCGGAAAATGCATGTAAACCGCACAATACAGTGAGTGCATTGTTCCAGAACGTACATGTTTATCCGCACCCACGAGACTCGCACAATATTTGAATGGTATTAAATCATGGTACTCAGCATACTCCGAAGCCCACGACAAGGTGGGTCTGAGATACGTGCCGGTCTGTTCACACTGCTTTTGTCTACGCGTGGGAGTTTACTATACCAAAGAAATGTACCTACTTGCAGTGCATAGGACAAATCTCCAGTATAACACAGATGAACAGAGGCTATTGGAATGAAATTGAGTGACGACAATTGATATATTGTGGTCCTATTTGTCAAAGGTTCTCGCCTTGCGACGTATTAAAGAGTCGGCAACGAGGCAACATTTTCTATATCGCTTCTAAAATCTTATAATAACTTTATTTCAAATGAAATATCCCAGGATACCAATAATATATGCATTGCAATGCATATTCAAGTAACATTTAAAACACAACATAATTATTGCTAAGGTACACCTCAGAGGAACAGAACGCATTCAGCCTCTTGATGACTCGAGGAAGAATATTGTAAAATTTTATTAGGTAGTCATTACTCGTCTTGTCTTATAAACTCTGTGGTAGCTGGGAAACAAATTATCAGTATATATGTACATCATAAAACTATTTATGACAAAAATACTCGAGCTTGAATATTTGAGCAAAATTTGGAGAGTAACCCATATTATTATTGCGTAAGACATATTACAAAAAAATATGCAATATAGGCTAATAAGAAAGTAGTAGCCCAAATTTTTCTTATTAAATTTCATATAATGAATGTTTTTCAGGGCTCAGAGCTATGAACTAATATGAATATGAATTTAATATAACACACATATTTAAAGGGAACGTAAAAAATTGTTGGGGAAAAATGTAATTTCCAAAACTAAAAAGGGTACGAAGGTAGAGGTAAAAAGGTACGAAATAATGATGCTTTCAAGCTTACTAATGGTAATCATTCAGTTGATACTGAAACATTTGGTTCTTAGAAACTCCAACAGCTATCGTCCAGTTATATTATTTGGTTTATAACAAGTTAACATCATTGGAAAACTAGGGGCAACTTGGCAATAAAAGGAAGTATACCTTAAAAACAAAATGATTTCGAACAGATGCGTTGGACAAGGTGTTACGGGCTGTTACAGCTGTACACGCTTATAAAGTTGACCCGTCAAAAGTTGTTTGTCGAAACGTTAAAAGGAATAATTTATAAGCTTGCGGATACAGGCCATTCTTTAAACGTATTTTATATTCAAATTTCATGCACAAAATTAATGGAATATCATCGGAAAATGTGAATTCTCTCGTTTCTATTTTTGAACCTAAAGTAAACCTGTTTCCATATTAGGCATCGTTTTTAGGTCTGGCGTAATATTAAAATGGTTGAATTACGAGTGAGCGGACAGTATACTCTGCGAGGTTAATAAGCTCAGCAAAATAATTAAAAAACGATCATCAAAGTAAAGTTCGACATTTGGCCAGTTTCAATGAGCTTTCCGCTGTTACAAATTATTGCTAAATTTATGACATAACAGGGTAAGATGTAAAACACTCGTGGACGGAGGAAGTTCCTGTGAAAATTTTTGTCTACGTGTTAATTGAGTAATGATTTATTTTAATTTACCTAGAACAAAGAATTTTGAAAGACATAGTTTAAAAGATGGTTTGTAATAAACGGTAACATGTCCATCCCAGCGTTTCTAATAATACTTTAATAACCTGAGTAGAATATTCAGTTTGGAGTATTGAAAACATTCCTAAGCAATGCTTCCTTTAATAAGACATGCCACGGATCGCAAATTAAGTGAATTTGAAAGAGATTGGTAATATACGTGTTTCCATTTCCCAGTTATTAAATTCGTAAGAATTCCTTCAATACATTTGTTTGACACTGTCATCAATATGTACTGGGTGTTGCTACCGTTTATTGATTTCACTCATCAGAGAAAACGTGAAGTCGCTCGGATAGAATTTTATTAAAAGAACGCATAAAGGTAGAGTTCACTTTCTCTCTACACGAGCCGTAATTAAAGTTTATTATAGATAAGAGCATCTTCAAAGTGAACCATTAACGTTTTGCCTCTTTATCTCTGCGCTCTTTGTTCGTAACACGGACCGGCGCCATGTAGATTTTTAATTTTAGATTAAATCAATGTTCTAATAGAATATCCTTTACGCTTTGGCCCTGATGTAAAGGCTCCGTGCTTTTCAAGCAGGTAATAACAATTAAATTCCTTGTAAGTCGAACATCGCTTGGATTCCAAAATACAGGGTGTTGAATTTCTTAAAAATACATATTTTTTCTTAAAAACAATCATACATTTTTTTTTATTACTTTTTTAAAATTTACTATATTCTTTGTGCTTACTAATGGCGTTTAAAATTAGGGTTAGGGTAAAAAAATGCAGTTACTTGTTACATATCATAGTTAGATACATACCGATTTGAAAATACAACGTTAGATACAGTTCCAAAAATTGTTCCACGGATTAAATTCAAATAATAATTCTAATCAAGTTCCATGCAGTTGGCAACGATCTGACACCCGCAGAGTTTCCCATTCGCCGCTCACGCATCAATGATGATTCGGTTAATGATAACTATTTGTAGAGACAGCATGAATAATTTGAAAGATAATTAAAAGATCATTCATTTCCCGCCCTGTGATCCGCCGGGATGCAAATGTATGAACGAGGTGTCGAATATGTCAAAAATAATTGTGCTGTAAGGTGTGCCGTCTGGCCATTGCGCGTGTGTGTATAATATGGCGGAAAATTAACCGCTAAATAGACAGACGAGTCGGGTTTCATAAACGCGGAGATTGATGGTTGGTGTGGGTCCGTCTTTCCGCCAGAAATGTGGAGGTAAGGAGGTTCCTATTATTAGAACACCTTTTCGTATTCCCCACTCGAAAATACCAATGGATCCAACCGGCGTAAAGTAAAGTGTGTTAGAGGATAAACCCAACAACCAATAATTCAATTATAGACAAGAGACAAGACAGCGTCGAGTCAGAGATGTCAGTTGATATCAGCGGGAGTGTTGAATAACCCGATTTATCGTGCCTTTAGAAATATCACTAAATTTTTCGTTATATTTCGTCGAAATCAGCTAACAAATTGTAAAAAATTTGTATGAATGTTTAATAACTAAAGGATTGCTTTTTACAAAACTTCCTGGATTTCCCCTGCGTCGGTTTTTGCTTAGTCGAAATTGCTGACGTTTCGCCAATCTAAGCAAAAACCGACGCAGGAGGAATCCAGAAGTTTTGTAAGAAGCATTACAGTAGCCTGTGAAAGTTTCATTGAAAAATTAACTAAAGAATTCATTAAAGAAGTTTTAAAAGAAACCTGTCTGCTTACAAAACCTCTAATATCCTTCATAAAGGATATGGACGCTGTTAAAAGTGAATAATTGAATGAAAGAAAAAAAATCTTATCTGAACAATAGAAAGCAAAATATAGGAAAGGAAATATATTACTTGCATTGTTCTTACTTCGAGAAGTAAATACCGGAAAATTGACAAAAAACAAGAATGTTTGTTCAAAATGATATTAATTTTGAATCCAGTTACAAAAAAGGGCAACTAACCAAAACTATTTAAAAACAAAATATTTGTGGTAGTTTAATTAAAGTCTTCCTCCATATCATTGTGTATTCAACGACCTAGAACATTTGCAGAACCAAGGAAAATCAAATGTGAGGGCAGAAAATGTTGCCCCAACTTTAAGTCCGGGTTTTAATTAAAGATGTAATTAACTCTATACATTTTGAGATATGGAAATAACATAGAGCGCATCGTAATTAATCTTAATGAGAATTAGATATTAAATAAAAACGCACTTATTTTGGAAACTATTGATGATTTGTATATATTTAGCGTCATGCCATTTTCTATTAGTACTAATGTGATTAGTACTATGTGTAGTATTGTAGTCAAGAACTAATGGACGTAGTAAAATTATAGAGTGTGCCAACACGTTGATTATCTTCTTCAGTCACTCGTTTATTAAGTGCTTTTGCAATATACGCTTTTTTCTAAGGAATAGAAGAATATCTGAGCTATGGAAATTGTTTTCCATATTTTAGAACAATGCCTCCATATCATTGTGTATTCAACGACCTAGAACATTTGTAGAACCAAGGAAAATCAAATATGAGGGCAGAAAATGTTACCCAAACTTTAGGTCCGGGTATTAATTAAAGATGTAATTAATGCTATACCTTTTGAAATTTGGAAATAACATAGAGCACATCGTAATTAAACTTAATGAGAATTAGATATTAAATAAAAACGGACTTATTTTGGAAACTATTGATGATTTGTATTTATTTAGCGTCATCGCGTTTTCTATTAGTACTAATGTGATTAGTGCTATGTGTAGTATTGTACTCGTCACTCGTTTGTTGAGTGCTTTTGCATTATAGGTTTTTTTCTAGGGAATAGAAGAATATCTGAGATATGGAAATTGTTTTCCATATTTTAGAACAATATCGTGATTAAGTAATGTGACACATATCCGACGAAATAAAACTTTAACCATCGTTATCGCCTTGTAGGAATATAAATCTCTCATAAGTAATTGTTATTTCAGGATTCGAGGTCAAATGCTACTAGACGCGTCTTACACTTGCGATAACATTCGCATTGTTACCGTATTTGTTTTTAGTTTTGTTGTTATTATCCTGGTTTGCATATAATGCACAATAAATCGTAAGGTCACACCCATGATACTTATAGAAATATGTCAGACAGGAACGCGAATGCAGGCATATTAATTAGGATTATTCAATTATCTTTAATTTCGCAGTTGAAAATACTTATTATTATCATTTGAGATGATATATAATATTAACATTTTAAGAAATAAAAATGTTGTTTCTATTACTCATCCATCACATATCAGTAGTTCAACGCAATTCTCATGCACTACTCGTTTTCGCAAAAAAGTAGGCAGTAAATTAGAAATAATTGTCGAATTTGCATGCAAACGTTCGCCTTTTAAGAGCAAAGACGACGACAAACTGTAACACTTGCGATAAGCACGGTCGTTCCCATATAAAGAGAGAAAAAGTCACACCGCATTAATAACACTGACATATTTAGTAAATTATTCCAGTTTTAATAGATAACGAAGTTAATTTAAATGCACACCATTTAAGAGTGTTTCATACAAACGATACACTTGCACATAATAATATTGATAACGAGCAATAATATTTACCAATTAACTAAACTTCAAGTAAAATAGATCGTTACGAAGCTCCTTGCGCTCTCTTTCGGGTTACCGTCAACTGCTTTTATATCAAAAATATCCGGTTCCTGAAGACAGGATGATGAAAGACCAATTCTAGAGCATTTGAGAGCGTTTTCATTTTATTAACTTCATATTATGGGTTTTGTTTATAAAAAAGTACACTGAGAACTTATGTTATGAGAAAACTGTAATTACTAAAAATTTGAAAATTCATGTTGACGCTGCTTCCGGTTATGGCGAAAATAAATGCCAACTTATTTTACTAGTTTGACCAATGCCTTGGAAAAGTCTGGATGTATTTGTGTATAACGTCTGAATGTTGCCCTTTTTGAGATATTTTACTTTTTTTTCAAAAATGAATTGTAGAGATGGATAAATATGTGTAAATTTATCCTATACTTACAATAACTTTAATTAGAAAACTTTCCCAGTGGAAGAAGTGTTTCAAAAAATTGTATTTTAAAATGGGAAAATCCGTACAGCTCTGCTGCGTAGGTAAGCTGCGTCCATTTTTACTGCAATGCGATGAAATTGTTTGCTGGTGACGAAAATACTTACAAGAAAAAATATGAAACAATGCCAAAGAGAGCACAAGGTCATATTTTATCTTAGTGAAACGTTGATTGAAGGTTATATAGAACAAAATTTTGGGAAAATAAACATATAACCAGTGATGCAAAATTTTCAATGCCTGTGTAAAGTATCTTCAGAAAAAAGGAGGAGATTAATAATCGTCCACATCAGAAGTGCAGAGGGATTAAAAAAAAAGTTTGCCAACCTCTCAGTCGTAAGGAAACAACAAAATACATTATGAAATTGTGGAAGATATAGCAAACCAACATACCACCATATACTTGGGACCTAAATCCTATAGAAATTCTATAGGTGCAAGTGAAACTAACCAAACCACATATTAAAGAAAGCTACTCTTTGATCAAGCCATTGAAGAAGTGAGACCCAAGAATTGGAGAAAAGTAGTCCAGTTTCTTAACCAGTTGGTAATTTATAAAGTTAAGAGATGACAGTTTCTCAGCTAATGCAGAATATTATGAATTCTTATAATTTTTGTACAATGGTTAGTAAAAAATAAGGGTAAGCTAATGCTATATGCATAATGCCAAATTTTTGTTCTCTTAAAATAAAATTCTTTCCTTTCCAGGAGACTCCTTTGGCATAGCATTTTCAGTGTTGGTGAATTGATTTTAATAAGCAAAATTAATCCTAAATCCGTGTGATACTACCTGCACTCAATAAAAAGGAAGAATTTTGCAATAAAATCAATACCAAACAATGAAAGCCGTTGAAGCATTTGTTGAGTCACTCTGTAGTCATTAATAAGGTTTCATTACTCGACACCATTCTCAAAGTCGACTTTATTTATAAACTAAGTAAAATTAAATTGAAAAAACCGTCGAAAATAGTTTGGTGAGCTTTTTGAGTCATGAGTTTATTTGGCACGAGCGGAACGAGTGTTTAATAAACGGGTACCGGTTAACGCACTTGTTGCATACTATAATTTTTCTACGACCGTTAGTTTTTGGGAACATTTTTTCAGAACAACACGAATACATTCACTGACAAGACCGTCAAAATTGACAAACGTCAAAATTCAAGCCGTGCGGTAAAATCTTCCAACGCATCCGTCAGATTCGTGGGAAATGACATTTTACGCATGGTAAATCGGCGTATAATTAGGTATTTTACAGAAGGGGGTAGAAAATAGGTATTTTACAAACAGGAGTAGAAAAAACATTTTTCCTCACACAAAAATCTGAAAGATGTACTTCAGCATCAAGAATTGGCCCAAATTATCCCCGCTATCGATGAAGTTTCAGATGGGTCACCCTGTATGTGAAAACGAACATTTTTCCAAGCATTCGTACGATTACCGATAAATGTTAACAAACTGTTTTTCAAAAAGGTTGAAATGAAAACGAACCTTTATATGCGCGTCTTGGGTAAGTGCGAGATTGCGAATAAACGATATGGTCCTCCTCCGCATCCCACGTACGCAATTATGCAAGTTTTATGCATATCGCGTTCATATAAAACTGTATGAGCGAAATGAACTTTCGGCCCACCAGTTTCGCGTCCAGGCAGTTGTTGCACACGGACCGGGGAAATTGAATGAATTAAATTATCCCTAAGTATTACGTTACAATGCAGCGAGGGTTTCATGAATAATACTGCCGGAATACGTTATACTAGTATTACGGGGGACGGTGTGGCGATTAATTCGTAATTTATTTTGATTTTTCAATTGTACTGTGGAAATCGTGACAGGAGAGTCACTACTAAGACTATATGACTATATAGTGTGTTCCGAAATGATTGCAGCAAATTTTTGTTTTGTTATTTTCTTTTATTATAATGTTCAAATCACTATAGATATTTTTTCGACATTTTGTTCTCTGCATTCAATCAGAAAAAGATATTTTTTGATGCAAAATATATTTCAAAAAATTTACTTGTACTTCACGAAAATAACTTAAACCGTTAGGTTTTTAACATTTTTGGCATCACTTTGGCGATTTTCATTTTTCTCTTGAAACATCGTTCGAAAAACACTCAAGACAATCAGATCTCTTGCAAACAGAATGGGGGATCTCAAAAATAACTTAATAACATAATTACTATTTTGGGAAAAATAGTGGCCTCTTACCAATCTTTAAAAAATATTTTATAAAAATCTGGTAATTTACTTAAAAAATATTTGCCAGCAGAAAATATCTTCTACTGGGTGAAATGAAAACAAAATGTGTAAGTGGTTTGAAAATTATCATAAAAAATAACATATATTTATATAGGAAATCACGGCTCATTTCCGACGTAGAAAATACCACAAACATTTGGCACACAATGTCAGAACACACTGCAGAATGACTTTAACACTTACATTAAGGGAATAAAAGTATTTTCGCCCTTCACAGTCGGTAAATTTGGCGTTATTAAAACATTAATGTTATAAAAGAAAATAGATTAAATTCGCAACGAGTGCCTCGTTTTTTAATTCATGCAAAACTATGCTTTTTAGTACTCCGTACCAACCTTCACAACCTAAATCGGCAATACTTATATAAACAAATATAAACAACATTTTTAATGTATATTATATTTTTGCTGTAAGAAGTTTTAAATAATAACCCTGTCTGCATTTCTGAAATATAATGTCGACTTTTCGCCGCTTATTGTGCCGAAAATTGAATCAAACCTGCAGATATTCATTTAAAACTTCACTTTTTGTTGATTTCGAAAAAATGTCTGTCAAAAACGGATTTTCCGCCACTTCTTATGATAAAAACATCAATATATCTACTTCAGACATTATTTTCTTGTTTTGAACAGAATATTGTTCTTGTCGACTTCGATCACTTTTCCACTTCTTATTATACCTAGAACTCCATCAAATGAGCAGATCTCAAGTTAAAACGTCACTTTTCGGGTCGAATAGCTGTCAATTTCATTCAGATTCCAATAAAAATCCGCTTTTCTGCCACATATTGTACCCAACACTACACAAAACTTACAGATATCAACTTACCTTGTGTTATGGGTCATAGACACCTTTCCGTGTTGATATAATCCAAAAAATTCATATGAGAAAGTGCCCGCATACTTTGCAACCATCTTTTTTAGAACTGCAGTTTGATCAGGCATCGCGGAGTCATTTCTAAATGTCGCTTTCTATCTTTAAAACGGATGAAAAATATTTAGACCAACTGACAGCGTGATAACCATTAATTTTACTAATTATGTAGCTCCAAATATGCTTAGTGGATATTCGTGATTGGTTTTTAAATCTGAAAATTATTCAAAAGAAACCAAACAGACGGACGGATATTCGAAAAATTCAGAACCTCGTTGAGGCTTAATCGTCGACACATTTTTTCCTAATTACGGTTAAAATTTTATTAACGGTCCAAACAGTGCGTCGTCGAGGACGTAACAGATTGGATGAATTGTAGTGATTAGTTATGGAAGTGGTTTCGGCGCGGGTTTAAAGAAAGGAATCGGATTAGAAATAAACATCCGCTTAAAGACCGATTTTCAAAATGTAGTAGCTTCATTCATTTTCGGTAGCAGTCCTCTTATTAACCTGTCGGTGCGCCACTGGGAAAAAGGCAAACGGGATTACTGTTCTTTAAAAGACATAAATTGTAAACAGTTAGGCCTCAGCTGATTATCCAGAGGCTTTTACAAATATTGGTTTTTCGTCGCAAGCAAGTGTAATTAAATTTGTGTAGACCTATGCGCGTGTGTTTAACTGTGAGGACCATTCATAATTATTCTCGAACTCTATACATTCTATATGGGGTGATTCACTTATATTGATTACAAGATTTTAATATGTAAAAGACGAATAGTAGATTTATTCATAATTAATCATAATAATCAAAATATAAATGTCCCAAAAATAATAAATAATAATAATAATAAGAAAAGAGCTTTCTGCTAAACCATGTATAACACAATCGAAATGATAAGTCCTTCCACAAAACATGGTCAACCACTGAAGTTCATTAATTTTATGTGTTATATGATCCAATTTCCTTATGTTAAATATCAAACGACAGCAACTCTTTTGCGCCTTTTGAATGTCATATTGCTCCGACTGCCGAAGACATGGACCCTAGATAAAGCTTGCATAATTAAAGTGAGAGAGTACGAATGCCTCGCACAACGTAACTTTCATTTTGGTACTTAGAAAATGACGACTGCAGTAAAGTTCCTTACGTGAGATATGCCCACTTGGGGTAAGTATTTTTATATGTTCGGTAAACAGTAGTTGAATCAAGCAAGACACCAAGGTGTGATTCTCAAATTTTACATTGAGGAATCTCTATTTGTCTTCTTCCCAAATAGCAGTAATTTGGTTCAGTTCAAGTACGTGTGTATCAGAAAGCTCCATTAATAGATTTAAATCAGAACTAATGCATCCGTGTAAGTATTACAATCAGTGGAAGGAAAGTGATAATAAAGCCGTATGTCATCAGCAAAAGCTTGCACCTTGCCTTAGGAAGCTCTATAGGATCAAGTATAGAGCCTTGGGGCATGCCAGAAAGCACATTATCCTTAAAAAACACCAGCCACCATAAATTTTTGTATCCTTCCATTAAAATAAGATTAGACAACATTTAATGATCCATCCTCGATCCTATAAATTTAGAGAACAGGAGACGGTGGTCAATAGTATTAAATTCCTTGAAGTAATCACGCAATATAAGAATACGTTCTAAACCGCGATCACAGACTTCAATAATATCATCAGTAACCACCGTGAAGTCGTATAGTTGGTGCTTTAGATGTGGGTGGGGGAATTCCAATTTTGGATTTGCAACTTTTAGGAAAGTAGTTTTGTTCAATACAGCATCGCCCCGATATCGGCTTGCTTTAGTAACTTCAAGAAGACTGACCAGTTTTTTAACAGATCATAACACACCTTGAAAAAATTTTTAACTTTAATGTTTTAACTAGAACTACACATTACATTCAGTAGAAGTCCAGATGTCCGTTTTCGAACAAACGTACATAAATGCAATAAACAAACCTTGCGTAAAAAAGGGTGTATAAAATAGTGCTCAGTGTAGTTAAAAATTGAAATGAAAAAATAGTTCAAATGCATTTTTTTCAAATCGAAACACCCAATTTTTATTTAGCATTTCAAAAAGGACTTTGCATAAGGTTTTCTATTTGATTTCTTAATGAAGCTCACATAATAATTGGTTTCGCATAAATCTGATCGTGTGTGAAATTCTAAAAAAGTTCCCTTTTTTAGGTCTCTAAAAACTTGAACCCAAGCTTAGAAACGAAAGTGCATAATTCAATCATTCATCTCAATAGGCTTCAATAAGCTTTCAAGAACAACGGTTGTCCCATAACATGTCTTTGCTATTTCATAAATAAATTGACAAAAATGCGTTATTAAATTGAAAAGCTTCCATTTGAATTTTTTGTCTGTCCAGGAGACAAAGCAAGAGCGTGGCAGGCAAAAACGTATTTTTATTAGATTTAACCTTTTAATATAGGAGAAATTTTGTTAACGACTAAGCTGTTGAATGTCCACTTTGATATCCGCTATCGTAAACATATTTAGTATGTACAGGGTATTCTATTTAAAATGAGACAGTTGATACTTATCTATGCAACAACAAATATTCTATGCATATAAGAATATAATATTTTAAATGAATGAGCGAAACTAAACATCTTTTGTCTTTAAGTTTTTTTTTATATTTGTTGCAGGTTCTGAGAAAAGGTGTAAGAGTAAACGGGCCACCCGGTACAGGAGAGTCACTATTGTTATGGTGCCACTTATTAATTGAGATTCAAGCAAGTAATTCTGACTGAATTATTAAATTATCTCCAGGAATAAGACGGTTCAGACGCTAAGAAACAACAATATTGTATCCAGTACAATGGCAGATATTTGTCAGTATATGGAAAGAGCCAACTAAAATGAAACAATTTGTATGTTCGAAGCAGGTATTTCTATTTTCGAGAAAGGCAGGTATTCATTAGCAAAACTGCAAGTTCTGCAAGTATCTTCCAAAACTAAACTAAACGTTTAACCAGATTAGTAGTCGTGCCGCTTTGCATATTTCCGGTGTATTTAAATGGCAACAAAATGAACTTGTAAATATAATTAAACGTGCGGAGTTTCTATCCTTTGCCTATTTCATTGCTGCGTGACACACGGTCTTTCCATCGGGGCACTTCACCAGACGGCGTATCATATCTCAGGCACTATCTGAGACGTGAATATTATGTTTCGAGCACTCGGGTAACGACAACTGCTTTTACAAGTATCTATGAATTATGCAGAATTATCTGCCTTAATATGCCTTACCGTAGTAGAGCAATTAGTACGCGGACAGTGTGTGTTGAACTGAAATTTATACAGTGTCTTTTATTTACAAAACGACTCTCCTAGATTGCTTTTAATAGATCATTGCTTCACTCGTCTATTTGCATTTAAATAAGCATGTCCAAAATGTGGTAATTTTTGAGAAAAAATAAGGCAATAAAATTGTGGAATTTATACCTGATGAGGGGGTCACCATTTTTATTTAAAAAAATTATATTGCGGCATTTAATTGGTTAGGGAATTTATGCATTTTTGTTAGCAATAAATGCATGTTTCTACTTCTTTCACATATAATTAGCGTACGGAAAGTGTCATTTTCCGATGTTTCCTAGAGCTGCGAGCTACATCTGTGATATTACCACATGTCAGTGAATGTATTCGTGTGGTTTTGCAAAAATGTACCCAAAAACTAATGGCCGTAGACGAAGAATAGTATGCAAAGCAATGTTTTATAAATATTTAAGGTCGCTCGTGTATTAAGCAATCCCTCCGCTGCGTTCCGCTCGTGATTGTATAATATACTAATTCCCAACGAGTCTATTCCCCACTGTTTTATCTTAATGGATAGCTGATCAACTGTTTAGCCTAAGTTTTGGCTACATCTATCGATGAAGTTATTTTAGCTAAACCAAATAGGAAAGGTTTATTATTTTTATTATTTATATCGGCATGAGAAGAAAGATGGTAGTGTGTAAAAAATGGACGATAAAAAATTAGGGGTCCTTTAACCACCAATTAGCAAAAGGCAAATTTTCGTTAAAATTCCCGGCACTTTAGTCTAGAGTTTGGGAGAGATAAAATGTTTTCTGTAAATTTTAGTCACTGATTGTATTTTGATGTTTGTCAATTCTGGCGTCATCTCACTCGTCACTCACTGTATGCATTCATATTGTTTTGGCAACAATGAACCCAAAACTGTCTAAACTTCATTAGTCACTTGCTCCTCCGCGTTCCGCCGATGCCAAATCAAGCTTTAGCTAAGTAGTGTTTATCAAACTTGTTGCATAATATACTATTATCGTGTAAAATACGCCCACTCAGGATATAATTTATTCATTCATTCATAATCCTCCATAATGTATGAGTAAAAATATCAAAAACACTTTTTCTACCGCCCTCTAAGACCCTAACGGATTTATGTCAACGTATATGTGCCCCACTGCGGTTTCATCTCAGAAAGGAAATGGGCTAATGTATACGTAAAGGTAAACAAATTACAATTATTATTGTGCCACCGTCTGAAACGTATTACCCCGGCATGTAACCTCGCTTTAATAATAGAGCCGTCTTAAAGCAGTTTGCTCGAAACTACGGCGTGAGGATAGCCCCCGTATTAATGACTGCTCAGTTTTGACTGTAACTAATTGCGGATATAGGAAAAGTTTGTTTGCTAAATTATGTTAGTGAACGCTGCAACAATGGCTTGGTGTTTAACGAGGTGCTAACGTCGTGAATGTGTAACTTTAGTAGGAATGTTCAGCGTAATTGGCTTGCATTTGTGTGTAGAAAATGCACAAGCTTGTAGCTTTTGGCCTAATGGGTTTATATCCGAAACAAACCAGACAAAGGTACCTTAATTTGCAAAAAAAAACAAAATAAAATTTAAAATGGGGCTTACGGCCACTGGAGACCTAAAAATATTTTCCATGGTATTCCTTTGCCTAGTTCAGTAATTCATTATTTTTTGCCGCAAACCTCGATGATACGGACGCTTATCTGGACAATGCCGAAAATGCATCATCTGACACTAAGCAGACACTAAGCTATATCCTACTTAGTTCAATCAAAATAGGGAAGGTTTATTAGTCGTTACGAAATTTTTATTTGAATAAGGAGAATTAACGGGTGTAAATATTTATAAAAATGAATGAATTTGATTGTCAATCTCACATTATGTTAAGTTAAATAACTAGCCAGATATGGTTTAATCAACAAAAATGGTGACAATATGGATAGAAACCTAGGAAAAGCAGAGAAAGTTAATGAAATTTTCCTCGAAACACAATTTGTTTATAGTGGAGCATGTACAGATCTAATTCATGTTCCAAAAATGTAGTGTTCAAGATCTTAAAAAAAGCAAACAATTGTTAATTCTGCAATTTCATGACTCATCTGAAGTGATTAAGTTCATCTTTATCTCTCCGAGAAAAGTGGAATTCATCTTCAACTTAACTAGGTTAATATTATACGCAGTATCATAGTAATTTATCAATACACATAATTATTGATTATACAATGCACATACATTACAGGAAAAGCTTTTTTCACAAATTGTTGTTATGTAAATAGAAGGAAGTGTTATACTTCCTTTATAACTTATATTCAAATTATAATTGCAAATGGCTATCTTTCTATAGATATACAGAATGTTTTCTAATTGAATGTCAATAATTAAGAGTGCGATTTTTGGATGCATTTTAAAAAGAAAACTTGATATGAACATATGCCCTGAACGTTTTAACTTTTGAGATACAGAGTGACAAAAAAATATATATATTTTGACATTGGCACTGATTTCTCTTGTAATAAAAATGTTTCTTACAAACTCAATTCATTTCTAAAGAAATTTAATTTCTCGATTTTTTTCAATCGGATGTACGTTTCTCGCTTAAAAAAAATAAAAACCTCTTCTCTGCATGGCCATAAGAATATCGTACATAAATTACAGGTATATGTGTGCCAAGTTTCAATAAAATATTTAAATTGGTATTACAGGTATTAGACAAATATATTTTATTTTTGAAAACTTTACCACCCTGCATCTCAAAAGACGTTTAGAACATATATATAAAGTTTCCTTTTTCAAATGGACTCAAAGATCGCTACCTTAATTATTGACATTCAATTAGAAACACCTTGAATAATAGTTCAGTTTTGGATGGTTAGTACAGATTATTTTATAATTTCTTCTATGGAAAGAAGTGAAAACCAGACGGAACAGTGTTTCTTTTAGAATAGAGTTGACAATTTTAGCGCAATTCAATAGCTTTAATTTAAATATTGATTTTTTTAATACATTCAAAGAAGTCTTTCGAATCGAAGATCAGTATCTTACTGAGGTTTCCTATGTTTTATTATATTACAAAAACTTAGTCCAACATTATTTATAGCAAGATTTAAATAATCACTTTCAATAATTTTAACTCCTTCTGGCACCAACATTAACGCCTGATGACTTATGAGGATTTAAACTTTTGTTATCAATTCTAAATTTTCTATCAAATATTTGATTGGCAAGAACAAGTAGTTGAGTGTCATCTGCTCACAGTGGTTCCGAAAAAAACCCGTATAAAAATAATAAATGAAACTTCAGTTTAAACAGAACTAACTTCTGTAACCCACAACCGGTGATACAGGGATAATTAGTACAGAAAGTTCAACCGTTCAAATTTATTAAAACTGAAATTTGAACCAAAAAACGCCATTAACTAAATGCCTGCGTACCGAAGATATGTGAATATTTTTAATGAATGACCTTGCAGAGTTTTAAATTTAAATGAATCTGAATGGAAATTATCCAAATCAATATAATCAGAATTGGCAATGGGTTTTATACGAAAAAAATTTTAGTTTCCCTATATCCCTCTTCCATTCATCCTTCAATAAGCAATTACGCCGATTGGCGAAGACACTAATGTCGTCTCCTTATTCCGATTGTATATTAAGATACGCTTATCCCGCCTTGTCATCTGAATTCTTTATTTGCCTGCGGTTACGGTTGTTGCCAACAGTTAGCTTCATTAGGAACGATGTCTGTGTGTTCGGTATACGTTTTTAATGCGAGTTTATAGCGAATGATTTATTTGTTGCGAATAAACTAAAAAACTGGAAATAATGCAGAAACATTTTTTGAAAATAATGTAACGGAAAAATGATTGCAGATCGAACACAACACAGCTCTACCTAAAAAAATTGTGAAAAATGAACTTATGTAATCACAATTAACAAGAACACAAAGAAAATAAGTACATGGGACAAAATTATCTAGTTTTGCATCCACCAAGAAGGTATTCTCGAACATTTCGATAATAGTATATTATGCAAAAAAATTGATAAACGACACTTTTAGTTACGAGCTTCTGGACAAACGTCACAATACCATCAGTTCATAGTGAAGCTTTTTTTTAAGGAAAAATTGGATACAGCCTATCAGGCTCGGCTAGCTCCCTTTTTAATGTCAAGATATAGTATTTCACGAAATATTTCCTGCGAGTTTAAAGAAATACTTTGAGAGAGCCTTTCGGTATCGAAAACGCTTGCAAAATATAAACTAAATAAATGATATATAATGATAAAACTTTGGTTACTTCCCCGTTCCAAATCTTCTAAATCCAAAATCTCTATTATACATCCCCTAAGATCCCAGGTTTATTTAAAGTACATCCTCAGGGAATCCTCGTAAACCATTTTATGCGTACCCTACAAATCCTCATGTAGTTTACCCTCGGAAACCACAAAGCAAAAATTGAAGTGGAGGACGGCTAAAATATGAAGGGCTTAACTCCAGTCTTGGATCACCGTAACAATATAATACTAACATTAATCATTGATAGATGGTTTTGCCTAAGCATTGTTTCTCTACTTTTTGTTTAAATGTTATTGCACAGTTTTTGGAAAAACTTACCTAGGTCTTGTAAACTTTTATTTATTTATTTGGTTTTATATTGTAAAAGACAAATAAATTACTGACCACCACGATTGCTTCAGATGTTAGAATCAAGCTAAAACAAAAGGCTGTCGCACCGAAGTCGAGAACATTCTGTACACGTGAAAGGGAAAAAAGACGAGTTCAGTTTGTATGCTTAGGATCAGCTTGCACTTTAGCCGCGCATAATAGTTGCAGGCAATAATTACACGCGGATAATGGCTATAACAAATCAACGTCAATGCCATTCACGGTTCACAATAGAACTTAACCGAGTATATAATTGTTTGACTTATCGTGGGTAACGGCGCGATCGGTTGTTGATTTTAAATTACACGTGGCAAGATTTAGAGCTACTCTCTAGATTGACCGAAGAATTTCTTTAAGTATAAGTAACATATCTATATGAGTCCGCCGTATGAGATGATGAAATTCAACGCTAAGTTTTGGATTTTATGAAAATAATTTTTTCCTAATGTTTTCAAATGAAAAATGTTTGACAATGTTACTGGATGATAACCATTCACAATAGTGGGTCATTTTGTTGATGCATTTCGCTAAGTTGCCAGTTAAGGGGCGATTCCAATCATAACTACTGACATCCACGAACACATCCAAGAAAGTCAGATAGGGTAATATGGGTGGTCAGTTCCAGTCTTTAACTTCTAAGTAAATATAACCAACACTGCAAACTTTCTAAGATCAATCCTTACTAAAAGAACTTTGAGATTTTAATTTACCTTTAACCGAAGATGAGGATTAAAAAAAATCTGAAACTAGATAGGTGTTGAGAAAGATTGATGTAGAATTAAATTATCGAATAAAAAAATTTTTTTTTAAGCTTTGAGAATGACGTAATTCATTGGGAAACTTTGAACATCTTGTAAGTGAATATCAATTTGAAGAGGACCATTCGTGTGTTCGCAGGCGAAAATTATTAAAAGTCGTAGTGTTGAAAATTTCATCTATCAACATTTCGACAATAATAAACATATTATGTAAGAAATCATAGGGAAGTCTAGAGGAACCTGCCATGAATTTTCTCAGAATGTCTTCTTCTTTTTCTAATAGTTTTGCTGCGCATCCGATCTCTTAGAGTGACCCTCTTATATTCCTCAGTATTCGCATTTCCGCGGTTCGGAGCACTCATTTTGTTGTTGAGTTGTCGGCTATTGTCTCTGCGGCATATGATAGCACCGATCTCACACACGTTTTGTATATTTTGATATTAAATTTATTGATTAAATTTTATTGACATCTCAATTAGTTACCTAAGAATAAATATGGCATCCACTGTGGATCTTTTTTTCTAAAACCTTGTTGATTCTTAGAAGTCTCTATAGTTCCCGTAATCTTTTGCTTTAAGATCTGTGTAAATAGCTTCAATGGAGAGCACAATAGAATTATTCCTCTATAGTTAACCCTTTCTTGAATACCGGAATGGTTATGCCTGTTTTCCACTCAAAAGGGATCTGTGCTGTGCGGATTATGATTTGGTACATGCTTGTGATTTCTTCTACTACCAAATATTTTAGTAACTCATTTAGTATATTATCGGTGCCCAGAGATTTTTGCTTTTTAAACTGCCTTATAGCTGATTGTACATCTTCTATTGTACTATTTACGCAATCGGTATTGATATTGTTTGCGTACGATAGTTCTCTCTGACCTTCGACGTGCTGGTATATATTTCTAAAGTGGTTTATCCATTTCTCCATTCTGACATTATTTATTAGTTCATCTTCATCTACCTGCCTTTTAGTATTCCGCAGCAGACCGACCCTATATCTTCTTTTGTCTGCCATATACGTCGTTTTCCATATGTTTAGAAAATCTTTCCCAATATTCCTACTTCAGTTGTTTGATTGCATGGGTTGTTCTATTTCTAGTGTCCTTGTACTTCTCATATTCAGCTGTATTTCGGTTATATCTTACAATAGCGGTTTTCTTTTCTTTGGCCAGATCCTTTATTTTATTTGTAAAGCAGGGTTTATTGTTTTTTTCATCCATTAGTGTCAATTGTTTTTACACCTATCACTCCCGTTCCGCTTTGTGTAATGTTTAATTTAAATAGTAGCAGCTCGTGCTGTGTTCCTGAGTTTGTGCACGTAAGAATTCTCACATCAATTATCTGGCTGTGATGTACTGCTCTATTTGTGATGACTTAGTCGATCAATGATTTTTGTCCCCTTGTATTCGCAAATGTATATTTGTACTGATTTTTGTGATCGATATATGTGTTGTTAATTCTAGGCGCATAGGGAAAGCAGGACATCTCCATTATCATTGGTATTTATTTCGTTGAATTTATACATGATACCAGAAATGGATGAATTTCCAATCCGAGAATTGAAATTCCCCATTACAAATATTTTATTTTTCTCTAGTAGGTTCTCTATAGTCTCTTGCACGTTTTCGAAGAAGTGTTCTCTCTCCTCAATTATTTTGCTTGCATCCGGTGTATATACACTTACAAAGTGGATTTTCTCGTCTTCAAATGTAAGGTACATTAAATTGTGATTTACGCACTTTACTTCTTCTACTGTACTCTCAAACTATCCATGTACTAGGATTCCTACGCTGGCTTGCGCTCTTGCGTCTTTCTCAACCCCACTATAAAACAATATATAATTTTGTATTCTCTTGTTGCGTTTACCCTTTTTCTTCGTTTCTGATACTGTGCATATGTCTTTATTCATCTCCATAATGATTTCTCGTCTTTGTTGTAGCATGATGTGATAATCCTGATCCCAATTTGTGGTATATATTTCTTTGCCGGGTCATTTTTCCTTGGTAATTGTTAGTTTTCCGAGGCACTGCTAGGGCCATGAGCAAGTGAACTTTTTACAAGAGGTATTTTGCTAGCATCACCTCTCAATCCTCCTCGTTTTATCCGGGCTTGGGACCGGCAGAAGCAGATAAAAGGCTACTCAATCCACGTATCGCTACCTCTGACAGAGAGAGAGGAATGTGAAAAATAAAATAATATTCAGGGTGATTTAATTAAATTATCAAAGTTAAGTGCTGTAGAGGTATATAAACAATTCTTGTGAACAAGTGCTTTGGAACTCAGTCGAACTCATAAGAATACTCTACTCCCAATGGCAAAATTTAATATGTTTCCTAATTACAACCTGCACAATCATATCTAAATAAACGATATATTAGTATAATGTTTATGTGTAAACATCAAAAAAGTGGCGGGGGAGATCTAATTGTTATTTTGCTTTTTTCGTTTCTAGATACGTTAAAAAAAAATTAAAAACAGTATTTTCGTTTATGTACCTGGGCTAAAAAAAAGTAATTCCCTAAAGAAAAAATAGAAAAACATAAAATAATTTCCAAATTTGTTGAGAAATTTATTAAAATCGATTTCTTAACAAGAAACTGATTTTCTCTATTAAATTTGACACTCTCGAAAAAAACGCACGTTAGGACACATGTTTATATGAAAAAACAGACCTATTTTTACCTAACAAATAATAAATCTTTGTACTAAATGCATGTTCTCGTCGAACTCAGGCAGGACGATATAGCGGCAACCCCCACATTCGGCAGACATAAAATTCGTCGTGTTTAAGTTAATTAATTAGATGTATATTTTATGCCGGCTGCAAAAACGCAACAGCCGGAGAGCCAGAAATCAATCGCAAATTACAACTAGAAACGAATTGGCAGATTGTCGAACGGTAATGAAGTCAATTTAGAGTCGTCACGTTTTTATTGCTGTTTAATTCGTTTTTACCTCTCCCGTTTTGTTCCGCTTCGAAAAAATAAACGACTGGAACATTTTCCAATGAAGTAATTTAAGTCGACAAGTAATTCCGAGTGCCGGTGCGATTGCGCGCTCTAAAAGAAACATTTTTCAGGATTGTGACAAAAGATTGAAAGCTGGCGTAGAGGATTAACGAGGCAGTCTTTAATTTTAAATGTAAAACTTTATACTGCTTTGTGGTGTTAAATTTCCCTATTGTGAAATTCAGTCTCTTAAACGTTCTAGGAATGCCAAGGAATTTCAAAATTACTTCTTGATATATCTTCGCTATCATTATTTCCCTGAAATATAACAAAATTACAAACAATTCTTTCAAAAAATTATAAAATATCTCATCAGACATTTCAAAAAGTGTTTTTTCGGACTAAGTTTATACTTATTTATTTGTTTAGTTATCGAATAGACCATTTATCAAAAACAATGTTCTGCTTTTAAAGAAGTATTAACAACACACATAAAAAAATAACAGATCGCAAACAATATTAAAACCAGTTGTTTAAAAAATGGTAAAATATACAAGGGTACAAAAAATAAAGGGGGGTCCCATCATTTACACGGGCATTCTACACATAGGTAATATGAAAGACACTACGCACAATTTTTAGTACGCTCCATTTGCAGCGATAATTTTAATAGTTTAATATAAATGCCCTACAAAAAAAAATCAAAACAAATTGCACTACACGTGCATAAAATCCTGCTTGACTCGCAGAGTTTCCAAATCTTTGAAGAAATTACCGAAACGCAGAGTTCCTAAGATTAAATTATTTCCCTGTATTCAATTTTATTTTGAACCACTATTTTTACTTGACATTTTGGCATTTCGGGCGGTTTTTTCGGGCAAGAAATCTGAATTTGCAGGTTAGTGTAATTCAGATTGTATATTTAATAAAAACAATAGTATCATTTGTGTATCGTAATGTATCAAATTCATTGTTTCAAATATACTTGAGCTTTGCTCATATTGTGGCTCCTTTTTTTAAGAATATTAAGGAACTGTTGTATATAACTAGCATAAAGTGTTTTCTATTTTAACTGTTTATGTATTTTTGTAATTATTTTGGTATTACAGTTTTTTATAAAAATGTAAATGTTAATATAATGTAACATTTAAAAAGTTATAACTGATTATTTTCATTACTATTTGAAGAAACGTGTATTAAGTTGCTTCATTATCTTTAACTATTTCAATATATTGATGCAAAAAGATATTATCTGACCTTATTTTTTCAAAGAGACTTCCAAAGACTTTTGTAATATTTTTGATAAAACTTCTCGGTTCCTCCTGCGTCAATTTTTGTTGAGTCGAAGCAGCTAACGTTTCGCCAATCATCCTGTTGGCTTCTTCAGAGCTTGACTGAAACTGGAGGATTTTAGAAGTTTTATAGAATATATTATCTGACCTATCTGTAGTAGCGTAGAGCAAATTCTAATGAGCAATGCATAAGTAAAAATAATGCTTCGGACTCTATTTAGAATAAAAAAAACTGGTCTTGGCTCAAGCTATTGGATATCAGGACATTCTCTAAGCAATGCAATCATTAAATCGATTTTTTTTAAAATTTATGAACTTATCCGCTACTAATTTTAAGTGGGTAAATGCTATTGATTAGATTCTAAATCCAAAATCTACCTCTTGAAGTTAGACTTTTATTTAATGCCCATCGCGCAGCGAATCGCGTTTTAAGGGACCACACCCCATCATATAACGGAAATTGTTATCGAATGTTTTGTGAATTTGTAGTTATCTTAATATTCGTGTTACATTTAAATATTTGACTGGATGACTCTCTAATAAAACCTTGGGTTGAATTAGCGAACTTAATTAGACTTTAATACAATATCTCGCTTTTACAAAACACTTGATACACAACAATACCTTTAGGTACGCGTACAACCTATTGGTCTAGTTCGCCTCAGGATATGCCGTTTTAACGACCTTTTATGGTTTTTGACTTCAGAATTGCAAAACGGAAGGGACGATTATATTCAGCACGCGTACCACAAGCCCGGGCCGTATTTAATGGGTTATGTTAACTATGCCATGCGGACTGTTGTATTTTAAGAGTAGGGAAAATTTCTTTGATTAAACTGTATATTAATTCATATTAGAATTCATATTACATGAAGTAGCTCAATTTCAAGTTGAATTTGCCGATTAGATAGGTTGATCTCATATATTAAAAAACACATTAGTTAATAATAATAATTAAGATAATGATACTAAATTTTTTCCTAGGAAAGTAATACAAAATCTCATGTATATATATATATATATATATATATATATATATATATATATATATATATATTCCCTCCTATTCCCTTTTGTGTTTATAATTAGTAATTACCATAATTACCATAATACCATAATCACAGTTATTCAATTGTTTTTCAAGACTCGGTGTGCCATTTTTATTTTGAGGTACCATATATATTTTATTACAATTTATTTTTTACCAAATACTAACTTTCAATTTTGTTAGTCACTTGCGATGTCCAGCGACGAAGAAGTTGAGAATGTGGTCGATGAACATGATGAACACGATGAACATCCGTCAAATTCAAATGGATCAAAGACGCGGACACATTTGCCGGTTGCTGCCAAAATCATAATTTTAAATGTGTTTTTGTTCTGAAATCGGCATCTAGGTAAAGAGGAGCCATAAAATTAACGTCCGAGATTACTAAAACAGTACAGGACATAGTTGTGAATGGTATCCAAGAAAGAAAAACGCGGCAGGATAGTGGGACCGTTGATATATGATGCATATCAGAAGCCTATTGTTTCAAAAATTATAACTTTACATGAAGAGTTTCGTAGTGTTTTGAACATTGACTGTTGCCAAGAGACTTTGCGTGCGTTCGTACGAAAAATTTGTTTTTATTACCAAATCATCAATAAGAGACAATGGAGGACGAGACATTTGAGAGAAATCCAAGAAACTCGTGCTAAAAACTTCCAGATTATAATGGGTATTTTTTTTATGTATAGAAATTTAAGTTGGCATTACTGTTCAAGATGGCGACCGATTTAACAGCTGTCAAGTGATTTATTCTCAGTTTGGTTTGGCAATTCATCATGAATAGACTCACGCCTGAACAACGCTTGCAAATTGTGCAATTTTATTTCGAAAATAATGGTTCTGTGCGGAATACGTATCGCGCACTACGTCGCCAAAATCGTCCATCAGAGCAGTTAATTCGATTAACTGCTAAACGTTTTCACACCACGTTTACTCTTATTGATAACTCGCATCCCCAGAGACGGCGTACGGTGCGTACAGAAGAAGCTATTGCTGCTGTAGAGCGTAGCATTGAGGAAGACCGGAATGAGTCCATCCGCTATCGAGCACAGGAATTGGATCTGTGTCCATACACTTTATGGAAGATTTTGCGGAAGGATCTTGGTTTATGTGCTTACAAAATCCAACTCGTGCAAGAATTGAAGCCAAACGATCATCAAGTAAGGCGTAGATTCGTCGAATGGGCCCAAAACGAGATTGCCGTTGTTCCCGATTTTCATAAGCGAATTTTGTTTAGCGATGAAGCGCACTTCTGGTTGAATGGCTACGTCAACAAACAAAACTGCCCCATTTGGAGCGAAGCTAATCCTCAATTATATGTCGAAACACCGTTACATCCAGAAAAACTGACTGTTTGGTGCGCTTTATGGGTTGGTGGAATCATTGGTCCGTACTTCTTCAAAAACGATGATGGCCAGAACGTTACAGTAAATGAATGAATGAATTGAATAACCATGATGTCCAGGAGATGTGGTTTCAACAAGACAGCTCGTGCCACAATCAATTTATTGAAAGACACGTTTGGTGACCGCCTAATTTCAAGTTTTATACCTGTGAATTGGCCTCCAAGATCATGTGATTTAACGCCGCTAGACTACTTTCCTTGGGGCTATGTAAAGTCATTGGTCTATGCGGATAAGCCACAAACGCTTGACCATTTGGAAGACAACATTCGCCGTGTTATTGCCGATATACGGCCAGAAATGTTGGAAAAAGTCATCGAAAATTGGACGTCCAGATTGGACTACATCCGCGCCAGCCGTGGCGGTCATATGCCAGAAATCATATTTAAAATGTAATGCCTCAAGATTCTCTTTCGGATAAATAAAATTCATGTCAATCGAATAATCCATCATTGTTTTATTGCAACTTAAAGTTCTATACATCGAAAAAAAACACCTCTTATATTTAGACCTGGTTTGATAGCCATGATACCGCCAAGAAAGGATGGACTGATGCTAACAGCAAAAAATGTTCGTTGGATTTGCTAGTTTCGCGGGGCAAACGAATTATCATACTTCATGCGGGCTCTGAAGCTGCTTGGGTAGTTAACGCTTTGTTGCTTTGTGCAAAAGATGTCAAAGAAGCAAAGGTTGACTACCAAGAACACATGACAGCAGACATCTTTGAAAAATTGTTTTTTTGAAAAATTGCTTCCCAATATTCCACCAAACAGTGTTGTCGTGAGGGACAACGCCAACTACTATTCTCCACAAGCGCAAAAAAATATCGAATTCATCATCGGCTTAACAAGTCATTCAAAATATTTTGCTTGAAAATATATTTTCAAAATTCCTACACAAAGAGCCAGTTATTGGAAGTTCTTACGACGGGAACAAAGAGCCAGTTATTGGAAGTTCTTACGACGGGAACGCTTGATAAGAAGTATAATGTGGACCAGTTGTCCGTCTTCCACCATATCACTCCAATTTTAATCCGATAGAAGGAACAACTCCTTGCCGAGATTTACTTCTGGGGCAATAAAATTAATTAGAAGTGAAGTAGAAAAAATATCTACTTCTAGTTAGAAGAAATGAGTAGAACATGCCAAGGAAGAAGAAAATGTTTACAGAAGCCGACTAGTGTGGGGGACGAGTCCAGTGACGATAGTGGTTATTTTGATGTAGAATAGCTTTTTTTATAAATAATTTAACATTGTCCTATAGCTAAATTTACTCCTTCATTTATATTTATAATAAACGTTTTAAAGTAAGAATGGATTTTTCATTGCATGAACTAATAATAATAGAGAAATATCACCGATGAAATTTACACAAATCCATCAGGTTTCAGCATTTGTATGCACGAAGTACCGAGCTACGGTTCTGGAAAGTCATTGAAAATCTATTTGTCTAGAGTTATAAAGAGAGACCCAAGCAACGTAGGAGAGCGGTTAGACCTTCATAAAAATTTACCAAAGTTAAATACCGGATTATGTCGTAAAAACGGTATATCGTTCGCGCGAACTGTACTTACACTTAAGGCAAAGGAGGAGACGGGAGTGCAAAGGGCGAGGAAATCCATGGGTCGGAGATAAGTATTTTTCAGGTTTGGAATTGAAAGCGAAATCGACAGGAGAGAGGAAGGAGTCTTACCACAATCCATCAGTCAAGTTAGACCAGACCAACCTAATCTATTTAAGCCAACTTGTATGGAGTTGGCATTATAAAAAAAAATACAGCAAGCTGTGAAAAATTCAAACCTTTATTTTAAAAGAGAGACTAGATTATTATTAAACGATTGTGATGAAAATATTACTACATTCGATAAACCATGTTTTTTTTAAATTGCGTCTTAGGATGTGGTGGCTATGATTTTGATCGCACTTCTGAAGACGAGTACTGTGTGTTTTGCGAAGGTCATCGAATACAAAAAATTGCGTGTAACGTTCGTCAGCTGCGTTTTCGATAAAATTGATAAAAGAGCCTTTAACGTTAAAAATAAGGCTCCACGAAGCGTAGTAAATCGCTTCGATACAAAGGCGCCGCACCGATAAAATAAAGCATATCCGCCCGCGAAATTAATAACCGCGTGCTCTAAAAATATACCAAGCACTTAGTTTATTGCGCCCAGAACGATTTAGCATTTTTAACGTTCATATTAATTCGGAACGATTATCTAGAAGCCGAAACTTTTCTCTGAACGGACACCTGATGTTACAAGTTCCCGCACCAGCGTCGAATTACTAACAAAGTTTCGCCTTAACCTGGAGCGTAATCTCATCATAACTCCCTTATCCTGGCCAAAGGACATCTTTCCAGGAGACATTATACTCTCGAGTGACTCCATTATGTAGCACGTTAACGGGAAAACTCTCGAGATTTATCTGCGGCCTGAAGAAGTCCTCTAAACTTCCCAGTCCGTACCGGATCGGGTTTATTCACTTAGGAGAGCGTGTGTGGAGTTAAATTTTGGAAGTTCCCGTGTTGGGCGAACACAAGACATTCCGAAAATCAATTATGATTAATTTATGTTTTGTTTCGTAAGTTCAAATTTGCCGCAATTGCAATTTGAAAAGTCAAAACTTCTTGATTTTACAGGTGACAGGTGACCATTTTCCATTGCATAAGCACTACACAAGTGATAGGTTCATTCCCCCCGCAGCCATAACAGTCTCGTAGGGTCAGAAATATGCACAATAGCGAGAAACTCGGTTCAACCCAAGTCACTCACACTTTTTGCAATATCAGCCGGTACATAACCAAAATCTGACTGAAGATTGGTTAATTTTCGTTACTAAACCTGGACAGCAGAGGAAAATCTACCTATTAACGGTGTTGATTTATTCAAACAATAGAACGTTCTACAGAGAAACGTATCCTATTAGCAATGAACACACTAAATCTGAAAATTATATCTTATATCTGCAGTTTTGTTAATCCTTTGATGCTGATGACTGTAGTGAAGCTGAAGCTAATGTAATTCGTGAATCGAGTACTCATAGCTTCAGATTAAACTCTAATAATTCATGCTTAATGATTGTTCGACGTTAGAATAAAACTACTGCTTTAATCGATAGGCTAAACACAAAAATTAGTAATACATCATTGAAATTTGGGCCTGCAGCAAATAATTTAGGAGAGATATTGGATACTCAGTTTCACTATAGGGAACATTTGAAATTATTTTTTTTTTAAATAGACTATTCACTAAAAAAGCTCTACAATAACAGAAATATATTAGGTAAGATTTTGACTAGAAATTTAAGTTTTAAGAGAGTTGAACACAAAGAGTTCAAAATTCATATATCCGCTTTGTTTATGGGCTGAGGAAGTTTAAAAATATATCACATCCTTATCATTAATGAACCCTCTCATCCTGGCTCTGTTCGCGAGAGCATACAACTTGGTAACAATGTGCATAATGTTAGGGAGTTCTTAATTCAATACGTATGTCTTATTTGAGCCTTAGTGTTAAGTCCTTTAAATATAAAAAATTCTATATATATTTTGCAACTAACCAAAACTATTTTCATATGAGGAACTGAATTAGGTAAATTAGTCTGTAAATACTGGCCCTAATATTTAATATTTTTTAGTTCGTCCATATCCTCGAATGCTATTATTAATATAAATCTTTTTTGTTAAACATGCAATGTCTGGTTCAGTAGAGTAGCTGTTAAGTTACACTACACCAGAATTGTCAAAATGAGTTTATTGCAATATTTTCTATTGATTATATTTATTTGCAAAATTACATTATTTACACCGAACACAGCTTGGGGGATGAGGAAACAGCACAGCGCATACACAATACACCAGAAATCCTAATCCTACATTCGTTATTCAAGTATTTTGTTCACAAGTGAATAAGAAATATCGAGTATCTGGAAGAATCAAATATCCCGTGAAATAGAGTATTGTATTGAACATTATTTCAAGACGATTTAACAATGTTAAGCATGAGACTTAGAAACTTAGTTAATTTGTTCGCAAAAAATCATGTTTAATAAATATTTGTATTAGTTAAATCCCTTCAGACATCAATGTTTCCCTTTATGGGCATGGAAACCCATTTGATTTTGTCTATGCTTCAAATTTTCGCTAGAATACAATTTTTTTTAAATTGAAAAATTTTTTTAAATTTGATGTTACACTATATTCAAAATTTGCAAAGCGCAGAACCGAAATTTGATAAATAGATGAGTATCGAAGACGATAACGAAAATAACTAAATTTCCTTAATTTCTTTATTCCGAAGTCATTTTCGAAAGTCGAAAATTTCAAATTAAGTTGGAATAACACTACCACGTAGCAAGCGACATCCCAAGAAGATCATAGATCTTTTCTCTAAAATAAGGTACTTATGCATCTTGATAAAACCCTTGCTGTGCCAGATCGCTACAAGTTCGATCACAAAAACCAACAAATTTATAAGTTCGTAAAAACGAATGGTTTTTGTAGTTTTTATGGTGCAATCACATATCCAACCGAGGTGTATGAGAAACAAACACTGGCGACAATAAAGGAATGATTGCTGTGGTGTTGTGGTCATTCGAAAAATACCCCGCACATGGTTCTCAATAATTAAAAAAACTACGAATCCGTGAGTGCGAGTGAAATAAGTACTTACTTACCTTCACTCTAGAGAACATTTCTGGTTATTACACAGAGTGGTTGTTTCTTATTTGCTGGTTACAATTCTATTTTCGATTCTCCCCTCTAACAAATAAATAAATAAATTGGAATGAATATAGTAAAAATTTTATATTGCCTAACTAATCAAAAAATATTATCATTTATATTATGAATCAAAAGCGAATCTTTAAGATAATGAATAAAAGAGACAATACAGTAGATAGATTCTAACATTAAGTGTATTATTTGTTGAGCGAGGTCACGTTTGTATTTTAATTTAAACTGTTTTGTCTCTTGCTTGTTAAGTTTATTCATTACATCCTGCAAACTTTTTTTTATTGTAACCTGATGGTGAAATAAAGAAGAAATAAGCTAGATAAGCAACTTTTTTGAATAAATATGGTGGATATTATTTGTTAATGATACGCCAATTTGTATCTTTCACCTTGGTAGAAACAGGATCATACTCGTTTCGCTTTGATTTTTTTAAATACTTGTGATATCTTCTTTGTCTAAACAGGGCCCATAAATTATATCAGCAAAACTGAAATGAGATAAACAAAAAACAAAATATATGCGACATGACTTCTCTGCATTTATTTCCAGTTAATGTATCTAGGAGAAATTGAAAATTTTGTCAAGGGCCTGATTGGTTTGGTGGTAGTTGTTTGAGTCAAAATTATAATATAATTAAGTATCATCTGGGCACAAATGCACAGAAGAGAATCCAAGAACATCTGACAATTCACAAGTGAACATGTCAAATAAAGTCGGCCCTGAGGAACTCCATTTTAAACCATTTCGTGTGTGGAAAGTGTGTGGAAAGTGATCAAAATGATTAAGGGATTATTATAAAAGTATCCTTGAGAGTAATTTTTTAACTAGCTTCTCTCATTTTTATGTAAAAACATACGAAAAAACCCTGAATTAATGTAAAATTTGTTCATTGAACCTAACAAACGGCATTTCACTTCCGATATTAGATTACATTTTACTTAAAGAAAGCAAACTGAACGAAAATTAAAAATAAACCTTATATTGACAAGCGCGTCTCGCAAATTTTCCATGCAAAACTGCAAATTACAAAATTATATATAGACTATTCAATTATCTCTACGCTTTGCTACACCTACGGGGCAAATGGAATTATAAGATTCAGTGATTTCATAATGCCCGGCAATTATTTGATAAAATCCAGTCATTTCGCGAATCGCGGATAGCGCGCGAATACGCAAAATGAACTCTAATTTGATGGTGCCTCAATTAGGCACAGTGCAATATCTAATTAAACGCAGGAGCTTTGCAGGATATCGGATATCAAGCGCAAATGAGGCAGGACTGTGTTGTTTCATTTGGTAATCAAATGCTATATTATGCAACAAGTTTGATAAACGCAACTTTAGTCATGAGTTTGATTTGGCACGATTGTCTTGAATGACGTCTAACGCTGAGCTAACCGAATCTCCGGAAAAGTACTGGAAATGTTCAAAGTGTTTCACGACCATAATAAAAATGTCTTAAATTAACACATTCCGAGTGCATTTTAATTTGGGAGTAGAAAAAAGATATTAAATTGCAGATCATCAGAAGCTCAGATTCCTTATCCTAAAGTTTATGAAAGTTGTATTAATTCTCTATTTCTTAAAATATTACAAATGGCACAAAATTATTTATTGGCATACAATAAGTATAGACTGCAAAGTTATAATCTTTCATCTAGCAAAACTTACTGCGTTCTTAAACCAATTTTACTAGATAAGTCTAAAGGAAGATTCTAACGCAAGATTGAGTCCTAGCTATCTAACTAAACTAACTAACCAAAACTAAGCATAGGAGAAGCTCAAAAAAGGTACAATCACTTTTGTCGTTAATTGCCCCAACCACCAATCTTCATATGTAAACATTACTTTCATAAAATCCCGTTTTCTAATTATGTCTCTTATCGCACAAAAAGACACACAAAAAAATAAAAAGCAATTATTCTATTCCGTCTTTTTGAAAAAAACCTTTCTACTTTAATCCGGATTCTTTTGTCTCCGCTGAAATTAAATTAAAATTAAATGTTTCTGTCACAATGGCGTTAAGGATCGGGGGAGCGATTTCGCACTAATTAAAAAAAGACAGTGCGAAAAACGCGAAGCTGTTTCTTTTAATTTCCAGTCCCGTTTTTCTATCCTTTTAATATGCAATTTTATCTCGAAACAAAACCTAAAGCATAAGATTTTTTTAGCAGAATTTTGGAACATCCCAAGTTGTCTTGGGTCTCTGAAATGTAGGTATCTCAAGTTCCCGGCGGCAAAATATGACGATATAACTCAACTTACTAAGTGTCAATTTGGTTTTAGATTTTCAAAATCAATTTTTGTTTAATGGGTGCATTCGTAATGTCCGTTTAGGGGAGTTTTGTGGGGTGAAAAAGTAAAACCTTCATTTATCTTCATGTTAAATAACTTTTTTCTGATGTGACTTTTATATAAAAAAGGTGCATTTGCGTGTTTCATAAAAGGTATACCAAAAATTATTCATAAAAAATTAAAACCAACTTGAACTTCCAACAATCTATATCCACTGCCGTGAGTCTTTTTCTACGGTCAGGAATTTCCGATGGCATTTTTTCCGAACCGTTATCATTAAAATATAAAAAAATTGATTCTTATCTAGTTTTGATACATGTTTTCAGTGAAAAGTTACATATTAAGGAGTGGGATATTGGAGAGTAGTTCTTGCAACAACAAAAGCGATATCAAGGCTTGACTGGCACTTGTCTGGACTCGAAACCGTTGCCCCGTCGATATAGCTCCAGTAATAATAATTATTGGGTGCGTTTTGTAAGGCTTTGACGTTTCAACAGATAAAGATTTTACCTAATGGAAAACGGGATACTGTTACTTGCGTTTTCTATGTGGATTTTTTATTAATCCGCTACTGAGGCATTGTGTTATAATGAATCGACCTAGATCCTTTATCTGTAACGGCGGGCTGATGGAAATATTTCAACATGGAAACATTATGACATATTATTACAACGTACAATTCGGAATATCGAATCAGATAAATAAAGTAATTTAACTAGTTAATTGACGTCTAGGCGAATATTAAAAAAATTATATGCGTTGTGTTAAATTAAGTATATTTGAACGCTGCGTTTTCGATATGCGGAGTGTTAAATTTTTCAAAACGCATTTTTACTAATATATCGTTTAATGATAATAAGCTGTTAATCGAATCAAAGAGAAATTCAGTAAAATATATCATCTTATAATTTTTTAAAAATCGTAAAAATCTAGACAAACCATCAACCTAACTACATAATCAAAAGACACTAGGAAACCTCTTTGTGACAACATGCTAGTTTTATCTTAACTTTGTCACTGCAAAAATGTTTGTATAGGTTCCTTAAACAATATCGAGGAATTGTAGAAAAATATGTGGAGTTTGACGTAGAAACTACATTACACCATACTTCAAGAGGTCATCATTAAATTCAGACACCACCCTATCTGTATCATAAAATTGAATTTCGAACGGCTGTTCAAAATTTATACCTCTGCAGGCGGGGCAAAGGGTTTTTTATACCAAACTGCGTCATTGGTTAATGAGTACCTATAATTCATTAATTGAAAATGAAATTTAAAAAGATGGGTAAATAGCTCATTAGGAAGATTTCACTTTTATTTTTCTTGGCAGTTCACTATTCTCCACTTCTCCTTCTTTCCCCTTATTACTTCGACATTAAACTATTACGAGTGTTATGTAGTATGTTGCGTAGATGCTCTAAATTAAATTCTGTCTATCGATAACAAAGCGTTTAAATGGAACACGATACAAGGAAAGTTTCATTTTGACAGTCTATTAATTGGGATTATTTTCAATTTATGTCACCATATAACTCGTTATGCCAGTCTCACTTCCGAGATAACTAACCAAACATCCTGTACATATAGCAAAGTTATTTACAAATAATGTATTCTTTAGAGGTTGGATTGTTATGGCGACTGGACTTCAAGTGAGGACAACGAATAACTATATTAAACGCGAGTCATTTATGCTGCAGAAGCGATTTAGCAGTCGCAGTTGCATCGCTGCTACCTTTTCTAATTTATGGTATAAAAATAAAATCGGAGCTTTAAAATTTTAAATTTCATGGGGCAGAAACTGGAGTTAATAGAATAGAATTTATTTTTGCTCAATTGGCAATAAACCGGCAACAACACAACTCTGCAATTTATGGAACATTTTTGATTTCGCGTATTCCTCGATTTTTAATAAATTACTCAAAATAAATGATTTAAAATTTTCAATTCAGGAAGTTATTTTGTTATTACGTTACGCTGCTCATTGGGCTATTTTGCGGTACGTTGGGCAACGACAGATTGTAGAAAACCATTAAACGACAAAATTTTGTTTGCCGGCTATATTTTAATTTAAATTTTAATTATTTCATGCAAATGCCCACAAGACCGTTTTTCATTCATTTTAATTTCTAAATAATTTTTTGGGCGAGAAGTGCAAAAATAATCATTTATATCTCAACGTATTGTTAGCAATAGGTTTTATTACTGTATCTGGAGTATTATACCTTTAAAGGAAGTAGTATCGCGTCTTTACAATTTAAAAAATACTTAATATTGCCAACAAGTGACCTAATGTGGGCAGCTTTAAATTCAACAAGAATTTATACGGGTGTTTTCTTAAACTTCGAATACCTCAAAGAGTAAGAAAAATGTAAATATGAGAAAAATTACAAATTTACCTTATTTTTTATCCTAGAATTTATATCTGAATAAAAATATGGGCGGGTTCCATTTGAAAATCTTGAGATTTTGTTAATTGAATTCGCCAAAACGGCACCACCTATTTGAGACACCCTGTATAAGCTGAGGCGCATCTGTCAAACTGATTGAGTAGTGTATTATCTCCTTAGTTTGTGATTATGTTTTAGTTGCAATACTTGGATTAGTAGCGTCACAACACAATTTTATATGGGGAAATCAAAATATGAAAAAAACACATAACCTCAATTTCTGTCTAAACTATGCAAAAATCGAATAGGAATTTCTTAAGAAAGTGACCTTTATTTAAACGAAGGCTTCCAAAAATTTCGATATATACAGGGTGTTTTATTCAAAATAACAAAGTTGATATCGGAGGAGACACTTTTGGGACATCCTGTATCAACAAAATTTGAATATTTTAAATATATAGGAAAGTCCAAGAAACTTTTCTACGAAACTTTTTTCGTGTCTCCTATGGGTTTCAAGATCATATATTGGGTCGTTTTATTTAACACACGGTGTACATTACATATAACATAAGGTCTCAATAACGTTACTCTCAGGGTGAATACTGATAAGATTTTCTCATAATTATCTAACCATCTTCTCAAGCCTAGATTGAATATAGAATATGAAATATAGAACATCGAATATCGTATAGCAAAAATATTAGGATTGTTTGCTTACGCGAAGTTAAAGAAGCTGAGATCAATTAAAATCTTTCTGTTTAATGCTCCTTACTCTATCTTTTGAAGGAAAATGGAGGAGGTGTTCCAACATTTTCGCAAATAAACATAGCAACATAAACGAATTTTTATAAGCTTGGAGTCGGAAAACAGGATATCAAAGGCTATCATCGTGTACTCTCCTTACCTAATGACAAAAAAATGAAAAAAAGTGATTTTTATACATTATTTGGTAATCTAATAAGAATCCAACAACCCAGTGAAAACATCATATCAATGTTTAAAACAATAAACATCAAGATAACAATTGGAATCTCGATATACCAATTTGCTCTTGCTGCATCAATTTAGATATGATTATCAATAAAAAAAAACTGTTGCACACCAAAAAACGTCTCATGCGGTAGAACATCTTCGATAACTAGTCCCACTGATACGAATTAAACTTAGATTAGTGCCGCAGAAAATTCATAGCCGCCAACTCTGTGATAATGAAAATTAACGCTACCAAACAAAATCCACTAAATCCTCATAAATTATTCAATCAAACTGCATTAAAAGCTTCAACGTTCGCCTAAAACTGTAAACACCGATTCGCCAAATTCGCATTACAATCACGTCCCACCGAAACTAACGTTTGGGGCCACTTAAACAATACCAGACTTCTGTACACGTTTACACCAATCGGCCCTAACAACTGTGATTGATGGAAATGCGGTTGCCATTTTTGTATTCCCGTTGCATCTTTGGAGTCGTGTTTGCGGATCGGATAGGAATGGCAAATTGGTTCTTTGTGCGGGCATTTTTGCGGACATCGCAAACAAGTGACAGGTTTCGGATGATTTGCTTCTTATTTTTCCCGTTATTTTGCTGAATTGCCTCGATGTTTTATGTTACGCAATCGAGGAATACTAAGAAATTTCATTTACCTCTAGAACATCCCTTATTTTTAGCGACACTGTATCTTGACGCAGGGTAAAACATAAAATCAATACTATCTTAGCAAAAATTATAGACTAAATAATGCTAATATAGAATTTTTTAATTAAATTAGCTTCAGTGATAAGGAAAGTTCTCTTTCTTCTTTTCAATGCACACTTGTATGAGGCGTTCTTTAATACCAAATCCTTTGATTTAGTCTATTAATATTTTTATTTTTATATTTTTTCTAGCCATTAACTTGAATAAATATAACCAGAATTATTAATTAGTTGATCTGAAGGCAATAATTCCTTTGGTATAGAAATCTTATATGTCTCCAAATACATAATATAGAAATGAAAATAAGTAATTTTAGAAAAATATTTACCTTGATATTTTCTATTTGACATTTGACTCAAGTATTTTGTGGTTTTACGCCTAAATACAATCGGATTTTTCAATTATTATTATTTACAAATATAACTTAGGTACGATTTAGTTTTGCGGTTTTGTGTACTAGTATGACAGCGCAAATTCACATCTCGACAATTTCAAATCTTTGAATCCCTTAATGAAAAATTCTGCGTTAATTTAGTGGGTAATGACAATAAAACTACCAAAATATATTTACCATTTCGAAACAGAAAAATATTGACTTCATTCTAAGTATACATCTAAACTCCTATGATGAACTGTTAAAAGTAAACGTAAATGCAAAAACTAACCTAGGGCACTTCATTTACTTCAGATACTTCACTAATTTCAATAACAACGATATTAAAAATTAGCGAAATTTTTCTGTAAATGTCGCCGGAAACACAATGGGCAGTTGCAGTCTAGTTATACGGCGTGTACCAGAATTAGTTAGAAACATGTAGAGTTGAGATAAGTACCGTTGAGTACCCAAAAATAGATAAATTGAAAATTAAAGAGTTAAAAAAGCACTTACTTCTTCAATCCTATTGATGAGTTTTAACTAAAGATATCAAAATCGTATACTTATGTTGATCTGTTAGGCAATAAAATTCTTTATTATTATTATATACTTAGAATCTACCTTTGTCAGCAGTGTATACACATATATACATACATTCGACATAATATACACCCTGTATATTATTGGGTTTTTCGATAATCGCTTTAACAGCAATTTCACTTGTAGTCTTCTTGTACAGACTACTGTTCGTATGCGATGAAATTATAGGCAGGGCAGAAGATTTTGGGGCACCGTATTTTATATGCATCAGAATATTTATTTTTCCATCTTAAAACAACATTACTTTCTAAATCCGTTGGCAATGCAACGACGACAGATTAAGTGCCTGTCACATTTACTCACGAAGCGCTGAAACAGATAAACGGAAAAATGTTTACATTCATTTCGCGGGTCCGTTATTTTCGAGAATATTTTATCGGGACGTTGGTAGTAACGGGCAATAAATAATTCTTCTTAATGTCGGAGTTGTTCGGCAACCTCATTCAATAACCGGACGATATGAATGGCTACTAACGCGTAGTAGAATCGAAAGTGGACAGGCTTTCGAACGAAACAAAGCCGACCACGTGCCATAGTGATTTTACATAAGCTTAAAGTCAGCAATAGTAATTTTTTATTAAGTACGTAACGCGGTTTGGGTAGTTGTTAAACAAAGTTTACTGATTTATTTAGTTACCAATCCTAAGTGAATTGAAATTTTTACGTTTTCGGGTCTAAAAATGCTTAAGCTATGAGCTGAATCTTCAAAAATTGCAGCACAACAATCTTTAGTGGTGTTAGCCATGGAGTAATAATTACAAGGAGAGACCTAAATTCTTAAATATACATAAGTAATATAGGAGAAATTCTTTGAAATGGGTAAAACCAAAAACTGTAAGCTGACTTAAAAACATAAAATCGAAACGTATGAAAACATAAACAACATTTCAAAAAAAAAATTACCCAGATCATGTTGAGAACTTTGCAAATAAATGCTATTAATACAAAAATAACATAATTAAATATACATACTCTGCTAAACACTCTCACAACTCAAATTATCTGTTCGACTTGATATTAGATGCAAAAGTAGATACATACGAGGTGTGTTCAAAAAGTAAGGTGAGTTTTGTAATTGGACGGAATAAGTATATTCGATCTTCGATTTTTTTTTTGTTACGTTAGTACACATATTCCTAACATATGTTCAGTTTGCGCGTTTACTTTTTTATTGTCAGACAGAAGCGTTAGACGTGTTTTGTGTGTTCGGCGATTTTCTGCTTTAAAAAAAATGGATCAAAGAATTTGCATAAAATTCAGTTTATATAATGGAATACAGTACTACAAAACACTTGAAATGTTGACAACGGTATATGCCGAATCTACTTTGAGAAAAAAAAGTTTATATGTGGTGCAAGCTGTTCCAAGATGGCGGAGAAGAGGAACCTCGCTCTGTACGCCCCAGCACGTCAGTAACTGATAAAAGCGTTGAAGAAGTGAAACAAATAGTGTTAAAAAATCGTCGAATCACTATTAGAGAAGTGGCTGCAATTTTTATCGAAGTTTTCAGCATGAAACGTGTAGCTCCAAAATTTGTTCCGAAACTGCTTAATTTTGAACGAAAGGACCGTCGAAGGAGCATCGCTCAAGAACTGTTAAACGACGTCAATGATGATCCTATCATGCCCATAACTGGTCACTAATCATGGGTATATGGTTATGACTTCGAAACCAAAGGAAACTCAATGGAAGAAGTCAGAATCACCAAGACCGAAAAAAGCAGGTCAAGTTCCATCAAATGTCAAGGTTTTGCTTACTGTTGTGCATAACTTTTTGAAAAACAAAACCACTCAGCCACCATATTTACCGCATATGGCACCTGCGACATTTTCCTGTTCTCACAAAACAAGAAACCCATGAATGGAAGCAGGATTGGAAAAAAGGTTGGCACAAGTGTATTATATATAGGGGTGGGGGACACTTTAAACATTAATTTTGATGAATAAATAAATACTTTTTGATAAAACTAAAAACGGAAGGAAAACTTAATTTTTCAAAGAAAATTCCACAGGCTACTGTAATACTTTTTATAAAACTTTTGGAGTCCTCCTGCGTCGGTTTTTGTTAGTCGAACTTGCTAAAGTTTCGCCAATCATCCTGTTGGCTTCTTCAGTTTCAGTCAAGCTCTGAAGAAGCCAACAGAATGATTGGCGAAACGTTAGCGTGTTCGACTCGACAAAAACCGACGCAGCAGGAATGCAAAAGTTTTATAAAACGTATGGAAGGAAAACTTATTTACAAAAGATCTCCTCATTTTGAAATTCTGTTTCTTGCAGATGTTTTGGAAGCACTTTTCTGAAATTCTAATTGGTTTAACCTCTTGTAGGGTAAAAAAAAACTCAATATTTTACAAAGAAAGGAATAACGAACAACCATTTTTATCTCGACTGTTGCATTTAATATTGTAAGAGAGACTTCAGTGTTCTCAAGTGGCAGGACGACTGGTGCCGATGAAGAAACCAAAACTATATAAAAATCTTATTATTGAAAATCTGTGTCCTTGCATTTGATAATACATTTTTTTAATCTGTGTAATGTGCTGCAGATCTCAAAATGATCTTGTGGTTGACTTCAGATAGTAAGGTACTAAATTTAATGTACCGATCTGTAAACCGGGATACTAATTTAAATATGTTTTTCTCAATGTAGCAACAAAAAAAATTACAAAAAAGCATGTGTTAATGGATGTTAACACCACGCGGTTACTACACTTCGGTATTCCGAGAAATAAGACTTTTTCTTACAAATACCCGCCATTTTATTATATTTGCTGTATCTACAAAATTATCTCTGGGCACTCGAAAACTCTCAGATAGGGGTGTACGTGAATTCCAAACCCGAAAAAGACGGTAAACATTTGAGACGCCTTTATTTTCGGTATACTAACATCGCCCAGACATGCCGATTACAACATCCGATAAGAGGTAAGATAAAAATCGAAACGTCGGGACAACTATTTAAACGTTGAGCTTGCAGACTGCGCACGACACACCTGACTGGGTTGAGACGACTTGACAAAATCTGCATGCTCATGCATATTCGCAAAATTGGACCGCTTCGGTTTGGTCTTCAGGTTACCCGAGAGTTTTCGATTGCCTTTTTAGCTTTCGCTATTTGGTAAATTGGTTTTGGACACTTAAAAATATTAAAAAGCGAATCAGGAGTGGAATTTCAGTAGTGGGTCGGTGCATAAAAATTACCCCTTCTATCAGAACTACTCCTAGTTACCTCAAAAATTACCACTAAATTCCACTTAAGCAAATTTCCACTGAGATTACCATTGTAATGACGTTGCTTCTATTAAATAATTTACGCAGCAAAGTAAAGAAAACTTATATTCGATTTCCCAGCTTCAAGAACAATAACAAAACTGAAAGGGAAAAATAATATCAAAATTGACACATTCACAATAATTAAAGAAAACCCGCGTCTTCGCTGTGTTTTAATACGACTTCTTAAACAACTGCAAAATTAAAAAACATGCTACATAAAGCAATCTAAAGAAATCTCGAAATTGAACAAAGCAACATAATCTCACTCTAAAATATTATTTCAATACACGATTTCACTTTTAATAATATAGTCCAATATAATTTACAATTCTAATAAGACCAAGAGTAGGGCAGTCGCAGGACACTCGTTATATAGAATACAAATTCAGCAGACAAAATGTCTGTCAAATGTAACTTATTAACTTAAATTATTAAAAAAAAAACTATTTGTTTATACATAAATACATTTTTCAACTCCCGTCTGTAAAATGCCTAATTACACACCGATCTAGCTTGCGGGAAGAGTCACTTTACCACGTCAGTTTCGCTTCCCATGAATCCGAGGCGCTTCGGACATTTCCGGGATTTTACCGCACGCATTAGGGAGCAATCGGATGTTTTCGGAGATACTTCCTACGCCTTGAATTTTGACATTTGTATCCAAAACCTAACGGTAGTAGAAAAAGTATAGTACGCAACACGTTCGGTAAACTTTTTAAGTCACTCGTTTATTAAACACTCGCTCCGCTCTTGTCCATAAACTCGTGAGTCAAATACCGTTTACTGCACTTGTTGCATAATATATTATTTTAGGTTCTTATAAAGATTCATTTAGAACTTTTCCATATTTATTTCGTAAGTACAGGCAGCACATTTTCTATCCAATTTAGAAGTTCAGAGAAAATATCCTCTTTATTTACTTCCAAAGTTTTCTTAAATTAGCTAATATTATCAACATAATTATACTAATATCTACTGATAAACGCTATACCTACACTCATAGCAATAATTACATTCTCACTTTCCATTAAAATTTTACTAATTACCGGGACTGTATACACTAAAATACATCAATGCTATTTAAAATGCTTTTTTAATTCCCATTTAACACACTGTTGCGAAGTTCATAGAGAGTGGTGCTTAAATTAAAAATTAAATTAATTAATCAGTTTAAATTTGAAAGATTCATTTTTTTGCACTCTGCACTATTTCCTATTTTGATAAAAAAATTAATTAACCATTTGACGCACCGAATAAAGTTTGCTAAGTTCCCCCCGGATATGTTTAGGAGTACTATACTCAGACAGTATTATACTGAGGCAAAATGTTTTGCGTTGAGTTTTATCGATTTTGCTACGGATTATAAAAAAAAGTATTTATTTGTTTTAAAGAAGGCCAAAGCTCGCACAAAAATAGACGAATGCGAAACCAGTAAATTACAAAAATATTTTTCTGAAATCATGTATTTAAATAATTAATTTCCAATATTGCTAATATACATATAATATGTATGATGCTCTACAAAATTGTGTCAATTCGTTAACCCTATATTTTTTTGCAATAACATCTTTGGTACGTATCACACTCTTACCTAAACACAGTTTCTGTGTGACTTTTACTGAAAACTCAAACATGTAATGAAACAAAGTAGGGCCTGATATTATTAATTAATAAAATTAATTAAAATTAAATTAACTTTTAATACCTATTTTTTCTGACAGACGTGTGTGTACTTAAAAAAGTTCAGAGTTTGACTTTATTTATCATCAGATTAATAATTTAATAAATCAACACAAGTTTATATATTTTGCAATTTTTATTCGATTCAATTAAAAGAAGCCACACACAACTAATGCTTGAAAAATTATGAGTTAAATAAAAACGTTACAATAAATATAATTAATAAAGATATTAATTTATATGCACTTAAGAAAAATAATTTCGATACCCTGTATATTAAAAGAAACAAGCATCAAACTGAAAATTGAAATACGAAAAGTGTTATTTATGCTGTACCATTTCAAGGTGTCACCTCTTAAGCTGATGTTATAAACTATCGTTTCTCATTTTTGCTTGGTATCAGGCGATGCAACTACAAGTTGCTCTGTAAAGTAGTAATTTGCAATTAAAATGAAAAGTCTCTGATTCGCTGCTTTAATTTTATTTATAAAATTTGACCATTTAGCGAGTATGGTCGTAAAAGAAAAATCTAATTAGTTCATTGAACGCCTCGAAACGGCAGAAAATTCGGCGTACTTTAGAAAATTTCCATTTCATTCGCAGTAAAACCAGAAACTTTAACAGCAATAAAACGGCCGTAACCTAAACTGGGATAGTTGGGCGCAATAAAACGGGACAGAGTTGCAGCATTTTACATTGTAGTAAAATTTCGATCTTGGAAATATCGTTTTTCGAACATAAACTGAAAAATAAAATGACACCTCCGTATATACCAAACCACATACCAGATCGGCAAGAAAATATAGTCATAAACTCGACGTACTAGCTTTAGTAATTGTTATTTTACAAAACATATTTTTGTCAACTTAGAATCGCCAAAATAAGATGTTGCAAAAGCAAACAACTGACCATACAACATAACATTTGTCAATCCCGCGACTTAGTTTCAAATCAAATTTTGATATATAAAATATATTATATACCGTCAATACAAGATATATAAGTCGCCCGGACAGGTGAAATCAATTTTTCATTTGTCAAAATTTTGACACAATTTATTAATTTTTTATCCACAAGTATCCCAGATGTGGCGTCATCATTTTTTTCTGACGTGTGCTTTAAATTTTAGAGCGAATCTATCAGGTCATGTTTAAACATCGACTACCTAAAGTTTAAAAATCTCTTAAAGCAATGGAAATTTTGCAGGATACAGTTTCTGCAGTTATTTAGATCTACAAATTGACAAAACGTGTATTAGCAGTTATTGCTTACTCCCGAACTATTATTTGTTTGTTAATAATTATGTCACAACTTTAGACATGTGCAGTGATCAAAAGTCACATTCTGTACGAACGGCATTAGTTCTCTAGTAACCGTATTTTTTCGAAGTGGTCGATCTTAAATTCTTAGAATTTTTTGATAAATAAGCTCATTCCGGAACTATTTCTAATATTTCCAGTCGCTTTAGAAGCGCTCAATTTTGAAACGTCGCCATTTAAAAATGCTTTTAATCGAATCACTCCAAAATTTCAAACCATACTGAGTGAGATAGTTTCTTGCAAAAGCTTTGTAAAATGAAAAATTCAATTGATCTATAAATAAGAAAATTTACTTGAATTTATAAGTTATCTTGCATCCTCACTGTATAGTTTTTTTATTGGACCAACAATAAAGGACCGTCCGCATTTTCACTTTCAATTTAATACCCGGTAATAACGCAACCCCATTGCCTTTGAAATACGATACGCTCCCCTAATAAACTCACAGATACCTAGGATTTATCATCTATCATAAAATCATTAAAACCCAAGTGCCTATTAAAAACCACTACATCATAAAACGCGAACTCCAAAAAGGCGCACGTATAAAACGAACTTTCCTACGTAAATCTATTTCGTTTTATGGTTGTTTATATTAGCGGGGTTGGATGGATTTATATTCGGCGAGGATCTTTACCAACTTTAACCGGTATTTACATTCGACTGGATGTACGACAGTCGAACGCTTTAATCAGTAGCGCGTGACGGGGATCCCGAAAGATTCGAGGCCAAGGAATTCGTGAAATCGAAGATAACCCAAAAACCTTCAGGTCCTTTATCTTTAAGCATTTTTTATCTCACGACTGTCGAAGTTAAAAATCTAATCCCTTTTTCCGATAAAAATGTAAACAACCTAAATAAATATTTGACATTTTTTAATTCAAAATGATTAATTTCATACGTAAGGTTTATTAGGTCATTAAAGTATTCTTGAATGCAAAATTTACAGTAAAAAGTGGGAATGATTAACTTTGATGATTTTTTCAACACACTAGTATTTCTCCTGTTTGTGATGCATTAAAACTGTCTAGTTTTTACAATAAGGTTTTACTGATGGCCTACACTTTTCATAATGTTTGTTAGTCTAGAATTTTATATTTGCAAAATTGTAATATATTATTTGATCTAATAAAAAATTATCAGTGCATGACCCGGCATCAATGAATGATTTAGAATGAACTCTTCATCATGTTTAAATAAAAATAACAAACAATCATAAATTAAAAGTCAGTTTAACGCTATTCTTATTTATCCTTGTGCGGAAGTCTAATATTATCAGTCTCTACTCCATATAAAATGAGTTTATTGTTGAGAGGTCTTCAAATAAATATAACAATTATTGCTTTTATTGTGAACTAGTATTACAAGGTTTGCCTATGATGAGTATCATAAAATGGCAGCAGTAAAACAATATGTCATGAAATCGTACATTCTACCAAAAATCCCCTCATTACGTTGGCAATATTCAGAATAAGGCGTGGCCAAAGAACTAAAAAAATTATGCCATTGTCAATTCAAAAAGCTCTTTATTCCTTATAGGAATTTGAATCATTTTAAAGAAATCAGCTAAAATTGTGCTAATCTCATGAATACTTTTTTCTTAAATGTTTATCAATTATAGTTTAATTTTTATAAAAATATAAAATTAATGTATTTCTATGTTTTGTGTTTGCTTGATCTTCGGATCTTCTTCGTTATAAAATTGATTCATTCAATATTTTTACAATATTCACCATACAAAGCAGGGTGAATCTTCATTTAGAAACGATATATTAAATAAGTAAAATATTAATTAATTAACCGTAAACATAGTAACATAGTTTTGTAGATGTAATAATATCGCACGCCACTGGCGCTAACTACTTTATCACAATAACTTGCAGCCCGCGCGTAATTTTTCAGATGCAAGAAGTTAAAACTCCCCGAGATTTACGACTCATGCGCCGATGCATTTTTAATGTTTGTTTAATCATACGAGGTGTCAAGGAAACGTGTTATCAACGAGCCGCACCTGTGAAAATGTTCTGAGATGGGTTCCGATCCGGATGAGAGATTTTTAATTTTAAGCAAATATTTTGTTTCAATAGATTAACCTAAATGAAAGTCTTCCGTTTAAAGGTACATGGTGTCAATTCCCGTTTTAATTTCGTAAAAATGGCGCTTTAACAATGAAAATATTAATGATCTCTGAGACTGTTGCGCCTGTAGTGTTCGTGGATCTTCGTTCTTTTTGACTGATTCGAGTAAGTGACATTTTACGGCATCTGCATCCACCAATTGCACGTATTTTAATAATGAGCTAATCGCAACCAAAAAGCTCTTTAGCTTGTTTGTTAATTGTGATTTGATGGCCAGCAACGTCTATTTGATATCTTCCTTTTGTTCGTCAATGGATTTATCAGATTTTATACTTTAACCTTTCGAGCAAACAAAGTTTTGTTGAAAGAGTTTCTGAAAATATTTTGCACATTCAAAACAGAAGATCGATTTCGAAAAATCGCGGTTGTGCGCAGCGTCTGCTTTGTATTTTAAGGGCTTTTTGTCCTAGAGGGACGCATTGTATTTCTATGGTGCTCCTGCGGACCACAATGAAACTTTCGCAAAATCGATGTAATTTTATTGTGCATACACCATATATAAAGCGTGTTTTTTTTACTGATCGCCAAATTTCCAAGTCACGACAAACTTTGATAAATATAAAAAATTGTACAAGTAATAACGATTTCCAATTATATTATTCTAAGTATCTGGCGCAGATAGATGAAATAGATAGGTAGACGAAACCTGAATCTCTCTCTCCCTCTCTCTCTTTTTGCTTTTTTTCTTCGACACAAACTGTACGTCATTGAAAAAATAGTTGTTATAGCCCTGGATCTCCCACGTTTCCTAGTCAAAGCATTTTTCTAATGGAGTAAATGGTTTTCGAGGAAATATGCGGCCTATAACACTATTTGAACCAATTAGCCATATTTTTTACGAATTTTGATTTACGCTTAATAACTTACTATGGAAAAAGACAATTGTCAGGATCTTTCAGATTTTTGTCCATAATTGGAAATCCCTGCATATAATCGAAAAAATGCTTCAAATAAAAGCTATAGTACCGGATCTTCCGCGACTCTTGGTTACATAATTTTTCCGATTGTGTGAGTAGTTTTCGAGAAAATAATTTTTGTCTGGAAGTCAAAACAACCCAAAATAAATTTTCAAAATAAAAAAATACTCGGTAGGATTTCACTGTGCTCAATTTCTTTGGTTTAAATATCGGTATGGACTTCTACGTCTCTGCTAAATTTAAAGTCGATAGCTGCAAATTTGACACACCCATTACATTTTTGAAAATAGCACCGAATATCTCGAACACCCTATACAATATGTAAAAGCCTTAAATGTAAAAGTCTTAGCTGTCTCTAGCTAGTTATCTTCTATTATTATTATAAGGGGAATCCAATTTCCAGTTTTTTGCGAATACCGGTTACATCCTGTATGTTTTTATTTCAATAGGTTTCGTCAGGGGACTAAAAGCTATTTGTTCGACAAATTTGAAGTCGATAACGATAACTTCAAATTTGGGACACTTATCATCTTTCATACCAATGTCCAAAAAACAACAGAAAATCGAAAAAAAGAAGATGGTCGCCGGGGTTCGACCGCGGCCATTTTTTACTGGCTTATGTGTCTCGTGGATTTCTTAAAAGGAGCCAAATTTGAAGCTCGTATGGCAAACCGTTTGAAAGTTACAACCAATTAATGCCCTGTCTACAGAGAAGCGGAGAACAGAGAAACGGACAAACAGACAACAGACGCTGATTCCATCCGTACCAAAGTACGACGCACCGTTTCCGAGATATGAGTTTCGCTGCCAAGCGCGTATACTTTCGAAAAATTCCGTTGTTGTTGTTGTGGGGTGGACGCCATTTTTAGTAGCGAGTTTATTTTTGCTAGATAGCGGTAGCGAAACTATCGGTATTGGCAGAATTTGGTCTTGAAAGAGGAATTTGGTTAGGGAGTATTGGACAGTGATGGTGAGTACAAAAATTCCAACATAATAAATTTATGTTATTTGTTAAATTTATGTTATTATTCGTATTTACAAAATTTACAAAAAAAAAAAATTCAGGGTCCCAACGGGGAAAGTTTTCTCGAAAACCCCAAGAATTTTCGAAGATCGTATGAAGGTATGTCTTTTTTTCAAACAAACGGTAATCTTTTTTAAACGCAAATTACACACATGAAATAGAGATGCAATTTTAAGTTAGTTATTTGCAGAATGTATTTTCACTAAACCGAAGAAATATTGGACAGGATATAGAAAAACCTGAAAAGAATCTACACAGGCATCAAAAACAAGATAGGGAAAACTGGAAGGGGTACAATTTACTACTAATATTATCACCAGATTGATGAAATACATAGTGAGGACAAAACAGTTAACCTTCCTAACCCAATACCCCTTGCCAAAAATAATAAAAAAAAATAAGACCCACCCGCTATCCCGGTGACTTCACAGATGGAAATCACTCCAATCAGACCAATATGTGTATCCCCCCGTAGGTTGTTTCAATAATTTTTTTATTGGTATAATTAAATTAATTAAAGGCTTATAACATGTTTTTATTTTAGAAGTACCAAGGCTAGGAAGTGAAAGAGTTTAATGTTTTATCTACAAAGAAGACTACAAGAAATTAACCTGTTACGAAATTCCATTGAAAGAAGTAAGAAAATCCAGGAGGAAAGAAATAAAATTTTGCACTTATTATGTGAATTACAAAGAGAAAAGTGAGCAATTACTCGAAAACATATTTTTATTTGTTATAAGAGCATATTTGCTATTTGATTCCTTACCTCATTTCCAACCTCATATGCAATATTGACTTTCATGTGTGGTGGATCCTCTTCTAAACATATCAAATGTCTCGCTGCTCTGAAACTTGTTGGATGTGATAAATTCTAAAATAGACCTCTTTCCTTCCATAATTCCTTACAGTCTTGCAATTCTTTGGTATTTTCACCTTCATTATCCTCAAATATTCGAATTGGTTCTGCTAATTCCAAAGCCATTACACTAAATTATCCTCCGTCATTTCGTTTTCAATTAACGTCATAATCCTTTCTAGTCCTTTCTAGTAATTTCTGATGTAGTAGGTCCTAGAGTACAAAGACGTTTCTACTTTATTAACACATGTTAAATCAGCAACACTACACACAAACACTGAAAAAGATATACTTTCGAAAAAATCTAGATCTCAAAATCAACAAAACCTAATCAAAAATAAGACACCATAACCTCCACATACATACACGTTGCTAGTCGCTACCGCTACGTATCGCGAGCGTTTTGCTACGTTCGCTGAATTCTACCGTTGTTCGAAAATAATCAAATCTCCGGTTCCAATGCATTGAAAACACATTAGCTACCATGTCATTAGACGCTATTTACGCATCCTAAAAAAATACCTCTCAATTGTTGCATCATATCTTCCATTTCTATTATCACCAAGTACTAATATCCACACAAAACAATTTTACAAAATTTCATGTCTCTTAGAGAAATGATTAAAATATAAACAAACCCAACCTCACTCGTTAATTAGCCCCGATTATCTAATTCGAGGCCATCAAGGAATTAGAGTCAACTGCTGATTAAGAGGAAAAAGGCTTGGTGAATGATAAATAAATTAGCAAACCGCAGCTAAAAGTCTTAATCAGAGAAAAATTACAATGGCGTATAAGGACATTACTGTTTTAGTTATATTTAGAAGCGACAAAATGTTATTGTTTCATCTTTTAATACTTGTTTTAAGCGCATTACAAATTGCTTTATAACTTAATTTTCCGACCTGAAAATTTTCTGAATACTTTACCAAGAAGTAATTTAAACTATGCAGGCCCCTATTCAGGCTAGTCCTTTTCGTACTTAAAAATTTTAGATTTTATTAAGAATTAATGTCTTACTTATTTCTTTATTTATAAATTTTTATTTAGAATTATTATTTTTTTAAAAACGTGCTATGCAGTTTGAAACTGCACGATCGGAATGTGAAATTCTTTACCGATGTCAAAAGTTCTATAAAATAGGATTCGTTCAGTTCTCACCTCATAATAAATCCTTAGGATATGTTTTACACAGATAATCTGCTTAGCGGTTATTTACATTCAGTATCCTATTTCATTTGGTGGATATACGCGCTTATACACATAAAGCACACGTTTTCAGGTGACAATATCGCAGGTAATATCTCACACAAAGTGGGCTTTTGAAAGTTGTATATTGCAAGGACGTGACGCTTTTTGGTAAAGACGAGACCCGAAACATGATTAAGAAAGAACACGACGTGTGGATATAGTGATTTGAGTACGTTTGATATTTGCCGACAGTCAGTTTTTTGAAAGGCTAAGTAATCTCTGCTCGTATTTATAGCTCCTTCCTGCCTACCTATTGTAAGAACGGACACCCATTTCTAGAGAAGCTAAAAAAATAAACAAAATTGTTTACGTTTTTCTTAAAAATGAGTTTAAGCAGTTTAAACTATTTAAAAATTACAATAAAAAGTTTGGCACGTTTTTCCGCAAACCCCGTAACTTTTTTATTAAGTATGTGAGATTCCGATTTCCTGAAAATTTGTAAGGGTTGCGAGATAAAGTACATTGTCTCACTTAAAAAAAAACGTGCATAAAATCATGCATAATAATATTTTAAATTATTTGGAGTGGTGTGGTGTAAAAGCGGCGCAATGAATAAATATCTTTTTAAAATTAAACGCCCTATATAATTGGGCATATTATGATTCGTTAAATATAGAAAATATTTCGATTCGTTTTTATTGGTCATTTACTAAAATACCATAACCTACCGCTATTTAACGAAATGTAAATATAAAATGAAAGTGTTACATTTATAATTTAAATTTAAATAATCGATTTAACTGGCTATTTGCTCAAAAATTTATATTAAATATGGATAAACCTACCCTGCACAACAAAGGAAGAACTAAGAATTATCATAAGAAACTTTTTTCAAAATTTGGTTGAGGCAAATAAAAGCAATAATAAATCAATTTATAAGTTTTAGTTTACCAAAACAATTTCAGAGTAACAGAATAGTATATTATGCAATAAGTGTGATAAAACCTAAAATCATCACGTCAAAATTGAAGTCTTGGGGTAAAATCTCCGAAAACATCCGATTGCTCCCAACTAACCAAACCCGTGCGGTAATATTGCGGAAATGTCCGAAGAGGTCGGATCCGTGGGACAAAAAACTCACGTGTTAAAGTGACGCTTCCCGCATGCAAGATCGGTGGATAATGAAGTGTTTTACACAAGGGAATGCAAAATAGTATATTATGGAACAAGTGGGGTAAACGGCATTGAGCGAATTTTTAATAAACGAATGAGTTAAAAAGTTTACCGAACGTGTTGCATACTATACTACGACCGTTAGTTTTTGGGTACATTTTCGTAAAACAACACGAATACATTGACATATATTTGAATGGACAAACGTCAAAATTCAAACCGTGGAAAATATCTCCGAAAACATCCGATTGCTCCAAATCCGTGCGGTAAAATCCCAGAAATGTCCGAATTGGCTCGGATTCATGGGAAACGGAACTGACGTGGTAAAGTGACGCTTCCCGCACGCTAGATCGGTGTGTAATTAGGTATTTTACAGACGGGAGTAGAAAAACCTATTTTTAAGTGAGCAGGGAATTAAATCTATTAAGTTTAAAAGTGCAATGTATAGCTTTATTTTACAATCAGGACTCACTAGATAGTGATAAATTAATGTATTATTGAAACTATAATTAATCGTTAAAATGAAATTATTAGCTCTGACTGAATTCTTGTTGTATGTGGTTATCTTAATGCGGATGGAGAGTTATAAAAGATAATAAGAAAACATGTATTTTATAATATGAAATATTTCCTATTTACATCTAATAAGTTGCCATCGTCGTATTGAAATGTAAAAGTAATTACAGTTAATAATCACACTTTTCGTTTGCTTTGAGAACCAAAATAACTAAGCAAAAGTAACTCGATTTTTCCTATTTCATTACCATAATTTGAGATAGGTTGAAAATTGATATTTTCGATCAGGGCAAAGTCATCAAAACAAGAACCTACCGGCTAGTAGTTATACGGTTTCTGAAAACCTCATTAAAGGTAATCTCCTCAGCAAAATTATATAGCAGATACTTCGAATTGATTATGCCTATTAAAGCCTTTTAAGCCAGAAGCATGTCCCGGACATTTTCTTTTTTAATTTGTGATTTAAATCCGAATTTATAGGATTTATTATGTTTTTACGACTATTTTTATTAGCTCACTAATATAAAATAAGAATAAACATTCAAGCAGTTTTTTTTTTACTAGAGAATGTTCACTTACTTCTCATTTATCTCAACTAACGTGGTGAGTGTTAATAGTTTTGGGCAGAAATCCCGTATTGTACTGGGTGTTTGAAGAAACTTGAATACTTGAATTTCTAGGATATTACGAACTAAAAAAACATTACCAACTAAAGTTAGTTTGATTATTTCTACAAAAATGACCTTCAGAAGTTCCCTATAAAAGGACCCCTAAAAATAGTCCTTATATTGTTAATGAAACGGTTTGTAACCTAAATAAAATTTGGACTACAAAGATCTTTCATCGAGATTTTTTTTCTGATACAATCATTATCCCCTGAGATAGTTTCTTCTCGCGAATGAAAATTACTTAAAATAATTTATTAATTCGTATTAGCATTATTAGCATTACAGTAATTTTAGCTACTTTAAACAATAGCGATGACAAATTGTTTAAAAAAATACTATTGTTATCCAAAAAACTATAAACATCCTTATAAAAATAAGTCTGTGGCAAAATCCGTAGCCCCCCCATCCCCTTTAGTAACGCTCCTGTACAAAATATATTAAAATTTGAACCAGGCATTTTCGGACACATTTTTAACCAAACTAAAATAAACTTTCCTTTTGTTTTATATACGGCTGAAATTAGGGGATAATTTTTAAAACACCCTGTATATGACTATAAGGAGGAGTAAATTGCCATACTAATATTAAACGAAGATATTTGCATTCACTTAATGATTTTTTATGATTCCCTTTATAAATAAATTTTCACTCTATTTTACCTTTGTCGTCGCTATTTTAGGTGTCAGAGTTATCTTTCCATACAAAAGAATATTCTATTCGTTCAAAAGTAAACTGGAAATTATCGAAATAACAACATTACCATTCTACTTTTTTTTCTGTTACCCGTCAATTTTCACAACCTCTCTTTCAGAAAAATATAAGCTTTATTGACCCTAACGGAAAGGTGCGATTATAAGTTTCCGGAGAACTGGGAAAAGGTTTTTTTTTTGTACCTATACTCTGAAACAACAATTTATACACCAATCAAGCGTGTCACTTAAAAACGTCCGTTAGCCATGGCCACGAGACGGTATATTTTAGCCACGGATGGTATTTTGACGATTGACAATTCCAAAAATCTAACCAGAAACAAATTGTCGTAGAAGAAGTAACTTCTTATCAACTCCTTGCATAATCACATACTATTCAACACAACTTCGAGCGTTATTATAATGGCGAAAACTCAAACAAATACACACAAACTGAACACCTTGATTCACCCAGTTATCGTGTGTGCAGTTCTTAGGCAAGCCTGTTGTTCCCCTTAAACTTTTGAAAATGGATCTCGAAGTCTTTACGGAATTTCCTTTGAAGAAAATACATCATTGCACACGGTTTCCGCTTCACAAAATTTTGAAGATCTAAGTGAGTCGCGAATAAAAGCCAACTCTATTAATAATCTCAAATCAAATATGTTCCGAGAATAATTTACGTAGATGTATCGGCGCATGTTTCGATGAATTCGAATGTAAAAATGTTTATGGACTGTACTATCCGTTGGAAAGAATCGTTAAAGAACTACTTAAGTTATAAATAAATATATACATTTGACCTCCCGACGCTTATAATACGCGCGAAGCCCTACTTGAAGTGGACGTGTGTAGTATCGTGTAATAAAATTGGATATCCTGTTTGTAATTCGATTATTGGAGTGCTGGCGAGTGTGAAAATTTCCGATTAATTCGTCGCTTGCGACAATTAATTTAATTATGTAGACATTGCAAGTAAACGTGGGGCTACGAAAAGAAATACAACCAGAGCACTCAATACTTCTATACAATAAAATTTTCATTCAATTCATTTACTTAACAGCATACTAATGACGCAAACTATCAAACAAACAAAAAATTATTGAAATCTGAAAATCAATCTCAATATTTATATGCACGGAAGAAGTAATGACACAGCATTGGGCAAAATTTAGAATCAGGTTGATATTTATTGAGAGAGTGAGCAGACAGACTCTCTCCATATCTTTATCTAGGTTCGTCTCTCTGATTAATAATAATAATAATAATTTCAAATTTGTTACATAATATAACAAAGTGAATCGACTTCAAATAGAAAACTTAACTCACCTATCGCATATTAAAATAGTCATTAAGACAACGAAGATCCAACTGAATTAATAGTTTTTTTAATTTCTACCTTGAACAAACGTTGAGTATTGTAAAATTTGATACACATATATTCTGGTCCTGTTTCAGTAATTTGAAGACGATGTGCAGAGTGGAGATTGTCAGCTCCTGTTGCTCTGGTAATTCCTTGATGCTACTAAACATTAAACATTCAAAGATGTTTAAAGCGTGCGTTGATTTTACATATTTATTATATTCATTATGTCTTTATTTTTGGTTTTTCCTGCAATTTCTTGTCAGATTTTATAATTTGGCCTTGATAAGTTTTTACTTTTTTTAACTTGTTTGTCGTGTTCTTTTTTTTTTGTATATATTTATTCGTCTTTATAGGTATCACTGTGTTCGAATCTTTGTTTAATTTTTTCAAGTTCAGAATTTGTTTTAGTCTTTTTTACCTTTTTTTTAATAATTTAAGAGGGAAGTTCTGACTAATTAAATGTATAATATATATATATATATATATATATATATATATATATATATATATATATATATATATATATATATATATATATATATATATATATATATATATATATATATATATATATATATATATATATATATATATATATATATATATTATATATATATATATATTATACATATATATATATATATATATATATATATATATATATATATATATATATATATATATATATATATATATATATATATATATATATATATATATATATATATATATATATATATATATATATATATATATACATATATATATATATATATATATATATATATATATATATATATATATATATATATATATATATATATATATATATATATATATATGATGACACTATATTCCGGGATATCATCCGTTCGCTCGTTGAACTCCGACTGGAATCCTGCATCCGACTGGAATCCTGCAAATCCTGCATCCGACTGGAATCCTGCAGACGTTTCGCCAAAATCTCACTTGGCATCTTCAATGCTCGCGCTCCGAAAACACTTCGAAACACTGGGAGGTTATCGGCGGTGCGTGCGGTATTTATACTCTGCGCCGGAGATGGTAACGGTGCTGCTTGTGCGTGGGGGGAGGTGGCTCCGCCCCCTGAATTGTCGCGTTGTTAATTTCGCCCGATCGTAGTTGCGATGTCCCCGTTGGCTGCTGCGCATCGCTCTGCTGTTTGATTATCGTTCTCCACGTGTTGGATAAATGCAGAGCGTCGTCTCTCGTATTGAGGTGTCCGGACTTTTCTATTTCGATGGCCTCTCGTATAATCCTAAAATCAGGAATATTAGCTATTTGTTTGCAAGTGCCGAAATCAATTTTATGGCCTGTCTGATGTTGGTGCTGAAACAAAGCAGATGTTGTTTGTTTGTTTCTTATGGCTAAACGATGTTCCTCGAGCTTGGCTGAAATCCTTCTGTTGGTCTGTCCCACATACGTCAGGCTGCACGATCCGCATGCTACACTGTATACTCCTTGGTTTTCCAGAGTAATTTTTTGTTTTGGGTTTCTTAGCATTGCTCCGATGGTATGGTCAGGTTTGTATGCCGTTGATATGTCGTGTTTCCGTAATATTCGGCCGATTTTGTCAGTAACCCCCTTGGTGTATGGCAGGACAGCGATCGATCTTCGTTGGGTCTCGTCCTGCACTCTCTGCTGCGGCTGTTGTTGTTTACTGATTGCCTTGCCGATGGTGCGCCTTTGGTATCCGTTTTGTCGAAGACAGGTACTAACGGATTAAACTGCCTTCTATTTGTTTATTAATATATTAAACACTAAAAATTGTTATTATTATAATCACTTCTTCGTAAACGGAAAGGGAAACATTTTGTCTTTCGCTAAAAAAATCTTTAAGAAGCGTGTTTTGATTTGGCTAGTTCTTAAAAATAACAAAGTTAGATAATTTTCGTTTAGGCCCATAAAACTCTAACCCCAGAATCGGCAGTCGAGAATTTTCTATTTTCAAATAAGATGTGTTCCCACAAGAGACACTGTTTAGCCCACTGTATACATATAAACAGAGAAAAATAATTTTGGAAATCTGTACGAACGTCAGTGAGGTTGTTTTTCCCAAGCTTGAATTACTTACGATTTACGATTACTTACGACAACAAATGACGACGTCACTAAATTGATATTATCCGTAGAGGTGGGTAGGTATACCGTCGCGGGTAACTTATTATAAAATCAAGTATCCACTAAATAAAGCGACAGGGATTTAATATCTTGCTACGATAAAATCTACTTGAGCGTTGATTCATTTGTACAGTCCACGGGGAATGACCACATTAAACACCCAGCAGCAATCGCAATCGAATTGATGAATAGGATCCTCTGTAAGATGCAATTTAACATTCTTTCATCGCGTTTACGAAAATATTCTAGCGTGATCCTTTCTCTTATTTTAAGGCTATCTATTAGATTTACACGGCATTGTTCGTCGTTTATCAAATAGGTACTATGGTAATTGGCTTATGGTTTCTTAGCACAATCTCCCTTTATGGAGATCTCTCTTCTAACCCCATGATTTTCAGTCAGTAGTTTATAATCTCAACATGTAGCTTTCTTACAGCAATCATCAGAGATTTTCGTATCACTTTGAACACTTTTGGCAGAACTGACTGAATATTTGGTCCTTGAAAACGAGTTTTAACTCGAGAACGGCTAGTGATACTTTCTAGATGAAACGTCGTGTTAAGAACTCTATTTTACTTCCTTCTGTGAAATGCCTAATTATGCACCGATCTAGCGTTCGGGAAGCGTCACGTGAGATCCTAGCCCATTCGGACATTTCCGGGATATTACCGCACGGGTTTGATAGCAATCGGATGTTTTCGGAGATTTGACCGCACAGCTTGAATTTTGACGTTTGTTTATTCTAACGGTCATGTCAGTGAATGTATTCGTGATGTGATAGTATGCAACACGTTTAGTAAACTCGTTTATAAAACACTCGCTCCGCTCGTGCCAAATAAACTCGTGACTCAAATGCCGTTTACCACACTTATTGCATAATATACTGTTTTAAACAATGAAGTTCGAAATGCCTGGTCTGACCAGAATCAATGCTTGTCTTAATTTAGAGAAACGACAGAAGAAAACCTTTCAATTGAAACTCTTCAAATTGTTCGCGATCCTGCTAATTCAATATACAAATCTATACAACGTAAATTGCTTCGCCTATAGATGCGACTGTATTTCGTTTTACTTTCAGCATATCCATCTCTGCAAATTAAAATTGCATGCTTCGAATTTAATAGCTCCTAGCGTTCCACAATTTAAATAACATTATACAAATTTCAATGCCACAATTGTTCATATGCCATTTTGCACAAACCATCAACACTAACCCTGAGTTTGTCAATATAGCAAGACAAAATTTCATTTTCAGGAAAAGCAATGTATATATATATATATATATATATATATATATATATATATATATATATATATATATATATATATATATATATATATATATATATATATATATATTTATTAATAATTGTCACAGTATTAATGTTCGCTCTCATTATATTTTTCAAAGACTCTTCTATCATATCATATTTAAATACATATATCGTATTTAAATTTTTAAAACATTTAAACAACAATGTTATTTTGTTTAGGACAACAGCAGGACTGGAATATTTTGAAATCGTCAAGGCCTTTAAAATGAGGTCTCACAAGCACCAGGAATTTCGAAATTATACGATATTTAAAAACGCCCATTTTGGTAAATTTAATTTTAATAGCAAATATGATCTTCCACTTATAACTTTCAAAATGACAAGAAGTTGCAAATGAAGTTGATTACTATACATAAGTTTCAAACAATACCAATGTTGACGAAAAAAGATGAACAAATTTCTGCAAATTTTCAAGCAGCCCCTTATCAAATATTTTGATTTAAATTGTCAACAATGCTAGGCTGCAATATCAAATGCGTTTTCAAATTTCCAAATAATATAAACGGTGCTTGATATCTAGTAATAATTAGTGTTTACCCGTGTTAGAACTATCTAGAACTACAAAAGATTTGAAAACCAAACAATTTCGAAAGAAATGTCACAAGTAAATTATCCGCTGCGTAACAGTTGAGGGCATGACGCTCGTGCTACCATGATTTTTAAAATTTTATATTTAAATGGCATGATATGTGCATGAATTTTATCCCGCTAGATTCCCCAAATCTGACAATGTGCGCCGTTTAAACGCATTATGCTACAATATGAAATACTCCGACTGTAGACATAATCCAAATAAGTCGACGTTTCCCTTTTGCACGGGCGGTCCGAATTAGTGAAAATGAAGTGCATTTAGTGATTATCGAGGTGACAACTTCTGTGGTGTAGATTCTTACGATTATTTTTAATCAGTTATCAACTTTTTGCGATTTTCTTGCGTTATGTTTTACTACCTGAGAAAAAACAGAAACCAAGACGTTAGCTTCTGTCAAAGTTGTTATCTTTTCAAAATAAATAAAAAACACATTATATTAGCTTTCTAATCATGTTTATTAATTTTATCAGTAAAACTTCCATCGAAAGGATATTCATGAATTTGTTTGAGAAGTCAACATCTTTCAGAAAACAGTCTCCCTTATGAAAAAACGTTATAGGTAAAATAATATTACCTAAAAATTTTTGATAAAGTACTTTCGACATTAAATTTAAGTTTTATCAACATGAACATTTAGGTCTAATTGTTGATCGTCATATACACTAATATAGTCGGATACCGACGTTCAGTCGTCTATATCAAAATGCTAGTTTTGTCATAAGTTCGACACTACGCTCACTCACGCACGAGCATCGCTTTGACCTACCGCAGCGCATTTTAATGCTTGGAAGACAAAATAACATACGTTGGGGGACACTAAAACCTTCATGGTTGCTAATCCCAACTATAAGCATTGATAGAGGAAAAAAATGCAATTGCAACACGGACGAAATAATTGCTATGAAGTGAAACTCAGCTACTTTTTTTGCAGTAGCGCCTTGTTGTGGTAATCTACCTACCGCTTCGTTAGGACTACTAAATTATGTACCATGAACGCATGCTATGATTTAACGAAGGCATCTTTCACCATCAAGCGGATATTTTTGCTCGTTAGTGGCTTATTATTGTAACGTTAATGTTTACTGTATTGAAAAGGAACGAAAAGGCCGTCCGTGTTGTCCATTTTACGGTTTACGCAATCTTATTGCAGGCCACGAATATACGTAATTCAGAAAAAGAATTTTCAATTTCAATAGTGGATGGAATCTTAAACTTTCCTAAACTACTACTTACCTATATCAAGCAACTCCAATAACAACAAAAACGCCTTGATGGATTCTGCCATTACGTTTTGCAAATACGATCAGTCTCTCTTGATATTATTAAGGGTGCACCTTTCGATTATCTTCCTCATCAAGGTCCCACATTTTTTCTTTTTCTCAGATCTCTAGGTTCTCTTCCATAATAGCTGACTCGAACAACATCTTTACATCTTTTATTTTAAATGCATTTCTTCTAGCTCAATCGTTTCACTTCAAATGTGTTTTATTGGATTTAATTCACATTGATGACATATTTATGCTGCAGGCAAGTTTGTTTCACTATTATTGACCACATCATAGTATATACCTGTTCCTTATTCATATCCATTTTTCTTTCTTATTCGTCCATCTCTTCTGCATATTTATATTTTTATCGTAGTAATTGTTGTTGAAATAGCATTTTCCTATTTTTTTTGAGGCTGTATCAAAGAGTTCTTGTAAAAAGCTGCAATTACGGTTATTTCATTAATCATATTCATTGCTTGATTTCATTTATTAACATTCGCTATACATCCATGACATATCCACATTCGCAATACGATGTTTGTGAAAATTCACTGTAGCTAATAGATCTTTCTTTATCACGTTCTCTTCAAATATAATATCTTTGCTCGTAAGCTAGTCGATAGTCTCTTGTTTCCTAATTCTGGAGTTGAAGTTTTTTCTATCCGTCTCATTAACATGAAAAAATATTCTTCTACTCCATGCGGTAGTGCTTTATATTTTTCAAGTATTGTTTTTGTCAACAAACAATTTCATGGGTCTCAAGTAAAGACATACTATCGTCTCCTCAAGATTCTGTCTAGAGTGGGTATTTTCAAAATAGAAAGAGTGAACTTTTCTTCGAATCGAACCTTTTGCATCTTTGCATACACCTATAAAGCTACTTCGTTCACTGATTTGGAAAATTATTACAGCTTCTATTTCTACTCAACTTCACGCTATTTTACTTTTATTGCTTACCAAGATAATTAAATAGTTTACTTAACCAGGCATCGTCAGACAATAATAATGAAACTAACTGAAACTATTGTCGTCTAACAGTAAATATTCTTACAGTCCTTGCTACTTAACGTACTAAATGGTGATCGGGAAAGGCGTTCGTTTCAGAAGTTGTTTGGGGATTTTACGATTATGAAATATTCGAATTCGGCGTCCCATTCCGCGGAACATCTGATGCATTATCGTAATTAATGGAGCCAGTTTTATCGTAAAATATTTTATGTTGTGGGCATAATAAAAATTTATAACTAGCGAGCTCAACACTTTAGAACTTGAATTGATTAGTTTATTTTCTAGAAATATTTTATTTATGTCCTCGTTTTGAAATGATGAAGTGAAATTAATATTCAATTCATGGGCTTCCTAAATTTGTTAAATATCAACTATCTCCGGTTTGTACACTCTCTTGATCAGATTAGCATCATGCGCATGGCTGGTATATTCCTATCCCATAAATGCAGCTAAGCTAAGCAGAACCCTATCAAACGCCACATTTAATATTTCTCTAACATTCTGTGGTATTAACCATATAAAAGGACTATAGTCCATTCCTTAACCATAACATTTTCACTCTCTTTTCGTGGTCTACACTGTCCACCATATAAGGAATTGCAAAGTTGTGCTGAAGCTGATCTATCATCTATTTTCATTACGCTTATAATTTTACCATTGGTATTACGTCAGTTTTGTAAAATATAACCTTCCTTGATGATAAAGCACGTTCTTGACTTATTGAATGATTGATTGATTCTTGCTGTTTGCCATGTTCGAGCCGCCCTGTAAGGTCGCAGCTAGTCTAGCAAAGTTTTTCATCCCATTCACATACTCATCTCATCTGCACTTGCTGAAACATAATGGACTCTTCGTTTTTAATATTCTCGACACAAGTATACTGCAACGCTGCCCTGCGGCGAGAATCAAGACTAGTTCTCAAATCTGCACTCCGTTTCATTTGCCGCGAAAGCCCGAAGGCATAAAACGGCGTAATAAACGCAATACTCGCCTTTGCACCTGATTTAAACTTGCGATGCTCATTTAAAACGTATTTTTTCCTTTATCGTAGCGCTTGCACTCATTATCCACACCCGAGACCGCCGGGTGGTCCGTTGAAAACTATTGCTCGCGGTTTCAATAAAAGCAACTATGAAATTTAAAAGAGAAATAGCTGAATAGAGACCACGTTCTTATTTATCTTGAATGAAATGTGATATGCCTTTAGTCAGTTCGATTGATAAGTAACATTGAATCTATACCATTGGACATTAAACGGAACGGACACGTTTCAATAATATTGAATATTCAAATTCACAAAATTGTGGGCGCTAGTTTTCGAATAATTTGTCAATTTTTAAACCTGTCCTCGCCGTCAACCACAGTTCAATTTAATTGAATGAATGAAGATTGAAACGAAAAATGATTGATCAATATCGTTGAATACACGTTCACAATAGACACTTTTTCATTTCAATGGCATAGATCCAATAACTTGATCAACAGAATGGACTACTAAAAACCATGCTTTATTTACAGTTTGTCCACGTAAACCATTCGTATGCAAACGAACGATATACAAAAAAGCATTGCTCATTTTAATTTAAAATCAAAGTGGTACTCTATATTCATTAACTTTACATTAAGATCCGCTAAAATCTAAAGAGAAAAAGTCGTTATGGAATTCCTCTGCTATATCGTTGAATTAGGCATACGAGAGGAAGTGAGAGATGGAAGATTCTAGTTCCCACAACACGAGTTTTTTCTATCAAATGAAAGCAATATCAGAAATCTTTTTGAGTTGCATGGATTGACTGCTTTTTCAAAAAAGTCAATAAGTACTGACATTTTTTATCAGGACTTTGAATGGGCCCTGGGATTACCTTTTGAACAAACTCTAGAATAAAAACTGAAATTATCATTTTATTATTTTTTTTATTCCTACATACTTTAACTACATTTTTGATTATCGACAAAATATTATATATTTAACTTAACTAACTAAGCAGTAAATTTAGAATAATAACGAAGAATATGGCCTTCCAATGGGGTCGAAAAATTAATTTTATGATATGAATGAATTGCAAATCCTTAATCAACAATGAAAATAAATAAATAAGAATTTTTATAAAAATTTTAGCAGTAAAGCATTAAAGAACTTACACCTAAAATAGAATGCTTACCAAAAGTTCCCCAACACTATAAATCTCCTGTCTACCTACTTAAAGACCAAAATGGTAAAATAGGTGGTTTATTTTTCGTACTACAATATTAATACAAGGACTTCAAAAAGTTTTATTTAAAAGGCACGTTGCTTGGCTTTTAAAATGTTAAAAGTATTACAGTTATTTTTCTAATGTGACCTCGTGCGTCCTTTAGTATTTTTGAATTTAAATTCTGTCAAACTGTATAAGTTCACTTAACACTTAGTTCCGAGGTGTTTTTAATATATGAGTAAATTTATCAAATCAGATGATGATCAGTAAAATATCAGATAATTTCCTTAGGCTCTCCGTTTTACCGTAGCACTATAATTTTATGTAATTGTTAAAGTTTTGATCGTTATTCTTCTGGTGTTGTTCGAGATCATTTTTATCATTGGAGAATTTCATCAAAATCCTTTCTCTTTCAATTTTATGTTCATAGGAAAACTTGAAAATAGTTACAATATTCAGTGGCGTGTGGCATAAATAATATTATTGCCAGATCTTATGCGTTTGCTGGTGATAGAGCTCTTGTTTCTAAGGGTAGGGATAAGGATGAAATTTATAGTAGGTACTAACTAATTAACCAAGTAAAAAAGTAAAAAAATACAAAAACATAAACAACCAGATAATATTGAAATATAAATTGATGATACAGAATAAAAAAAAGTTTTTAAAATATATTGGTCTTGTTATGGACAAATCACTAAGTAGAAAAAATGAGATAGATAAGTAACAGAAACAATATAATAATTCCAAATATTTATAAATATAAAACATATCTCATCAACAAAACTTTCTTTTTTCGATATTTAATACTTATATCTTATATCTAAAGAAAAATTATGTACAGTTCTTATTAGTTAGTTAAGCGTAATTTTAAGATATTTCCTTGATAAACTTCTTTAGTAAACTATTTAGCGATTTAGGTACTCATAAGAAGACAATATATGTTGAACGGCAAAAATAAGGAAGAAGTTTATTTTAAAATCAGTTATTGGATTTCAAGAAAAATGAAAAAAGAGAGTCCATCATTATTTTGCTTGAGCATTTTTAAAAATATAGAGGGCAGGTCAAAAATTAGATATATACCATTATTTTAAATCCATTTTCGAATTCTGCGTCAAATTTCTTTTACTTTAAATTTACTTTTTATGACGAAAAGAATACAAAGCAGAAATTTAATTTTGAAATGAACACGTAAGTAGCTAGTAACAGTAAAGTTCTTACATTATTATAATTACATTTTTGTCAGCAAAGAAAGTGAACATGGCGCTTCTAAATTAAACTCGGAGAGTTAAAATTTTTATTTTTTTTGAATGGAGATATAACTAAAAGTCAAGAAGAAGTTTGTAATTTGTTTCAGGCAAAATATTCAGAAAGACCCATTGCAAGATCCAAGTGATAGAAGTGAGTAAAATTGAGAGAAAACTTATAGAAACAGGGCATGTCAAAGAAATTGAGACAATACGCGAATCGCTTTAAAAACGTTTACAAAAACTTACTGAGGATATTCTTTTAATTTGTCTTGTTTCGCATCCAATTCCAAATTTTAAATAATATAACTGTTTTGTATTTCCTTATACATTTTTAATGTTAAATATCCCTCGAAAAATTCCAGTGGAGAATTATATATACCTTCTACCAATCCACTATCCGGAAAATACAGTATTTAAATATTCAGCTCATCTAGTAATGTAATTTTATACGGATGATACTTTTGTAACATCATTATTTGACGCTGCTTCAGAAGATACACGCTGGGTAGTATCCTCAACCTGCAATAAAATGTTTAACCTTGTGTCCTGGACGACCTGGAACTATATGATCTATTATATGCCCTGTTATAAATTTTCTCTCAATTTTACTCAGTGTGAAACTTCTTATGTGTCCTTCTGGATATTTTGCGTTAAACAAAATACAAACTTGAGTTCTCATTTTGTCTCCATACAAAACAGAAATTAAAATTTCAATTCTCTGTGTCCCGTATAGCTCCATATTCACTTTGTTTATAGACTGAAATGTAATTGTAACAATTTAAGAAACTTTACTGGTACTGCCTACTTACCAAATTAAATTTCGGTTCGTTATTCTTTTGCTCATAAAAATTAAGAGTATATTGTATATTGCAAATGAACAAAGGATGTAAAAAAAAATGCGCATTCGGATAAAATTTAAAAAAATTAACTCAAGCAGCGCCCACACAGAACAACCAACTCAAACTAATTCATTCCTCCCAGCACAATTTCTTTTTCCAATTGGCCAGTATAGAACTGCAGTAAAAACACTCCTGCTTGTTTTCCTGCGGGAACGCGAGGGTTATCGACCCTTCCAAAACCAGCCACGTGTGTCACTTTCGCCACCGTAACTCACCTGCAAATCATGTTGCCTCTGCCCTCGCTGCCCGGCTAGATCATCCCTATGCGCGTCACAGACACAACACAGCCACCATGCTCCCGCGATCGTCGTTTGTTTACGCCACGCACGTGCGACCGGCTTCCCGCGATAAACTTTTACAGAGAACTCCTCGACAGCGGACGAGACAGAACTGCCGGCGAGATTTCTAAATATCGCGTTCACAGACTGTAGTCGGACATCTTCGGTAACAAAAGACACCACCTCGGGAAACACGGATCCACTTTTGTTTACACAAATAATTGTTTTCCTTCCGTTCTTTTTTTTTTCAATTCCGCATTGCTGCCGATGAGTAATTCGATATGGGCGTTTAATGTGCGCGTAATCCTACGCCCCCTCCCGTGGGCCGCCTTTTAAGGGTTTCCACCAGAAGGGATTCGGTCGATGGGACGGCTGTTATAAAAATAATGCATTTTTACGTTTTTTTTTTTTTTTAAATGGGGCTATTCCGCTTCAGCAGGAAAATCGTTAAGCTAGGATTTTTTAAAGATAGTAGATAGTGGCCCCGGTTTCATGTTGCCCTTTAATCTAGTTTCGTAATTTTTTTAAGATTAAACGGAAACTCATCCCTTGACTCTGCGTAGCACCCAGCATAACACACTCTGGCTCTGTATTCGACGATATACAAGTATTAAACGAAATGTATATTTTAGAGCACATATAATATAGTAGCTTTATGTTTTCGTAAAGAATGAAATGAATTTTCATGCATGTCTTTGCAGGTCACGCAACTAACCCGCAGTTTGCCCCACTTTCTTTCGAAATAGCGGTTCTTACACACTTAAATCTTTTTCCCAGAACTTTTAACGAGATCTACGCATATTTTGAGAAAATACTGCCTTAAAAAATGCCGTATCCAAATTTATTGACGATCTGTTAGCGTCCATGTTGGTTGTTGAATTCAACAAGGTCATTGGTTACCAGCGAGATTTTAAATCTCGCTCAGACCCATGTTGAATGAACCTTCTCAACTTTTGTTTATAGTTGCTTCATAAGTACCCTCTATTATCGGTATAATAGGGATTAATAGGTTGAGATTTCTCGTGTAAAGTTTAGGAAAAATAAGTGGCAATTACTACTAATAATGGTAATTGTCATTACCGAAATTTTAGTGGTAACATTTGGGGTTTGTGATAGTGTGGTGATTTAAGGTAAATTTTAATGTAATTAGGGCAAATTTAATCCCTTTTTCAAGTCAGCACTCTATGCTTAATTGTCGGAAACAATGTGACATGGCTAAAAAAATGACTATGTTTACTATGGTCTTTTTGATTGAATAGAAAATGGACGATTTTCACTTAAAAAGTTTAATTTAATAAATTTGAACTAAGAGAATATACAAAGTTCTAAGATAGTCTTTCACATAAACTATTTAGGTTAATAAGTTATATCTAGACAGAGATGTTTCCCATTGAATTTATTTAGAGTTTTCTCCTATCGTCTTACTCTTGGCCCTACGAATACGAATATGCCATTAATATGTTGTTAAATTTTGCCTAAGAATTGTTTAGGTTCCTTGTTTTTAATTCTTTTAGGATTAATGGTTTTAAAATATACGTTTTATCAAAAGTAGTATTCTGGTATTTTGTTTGTTTCCATATTATTTTTCCTCTTGTCGATGTAATTATCCATATCTATTTCCTTTTCCTTACCGGTTCACATCGCCTTTTTTAATCATATGTGAAAAACAGATGCCTATTTTTTCCAATGGTCTTTCGGAGCGGTAAAATGCTTGTTATTAATGTTTGTTACATATGTCAGTATTGAAATTTTTGAATCTGCCAGCTAAGAAACATTAACTTTGGGAATGAAAAATAATCAGAAAATAAAAAGCTTTATCGGCCTTGATTAAATGTTTACTTCGTCCGAACTATACTGAGTTTATTTATATTTATATAGCTCCTGTGTCGGGTATTACCTCTGTCTCGCTGACGATTCGCCAAGCATGGTACTGGCTTCTTTAGAGCGTTGTCTGTCACAGATGACTGAATCCCAGATGGAAGCGAGACAGAAATTTGTATAGTGGTTTATATTATTAGGCTGATGATTTTATTAAGGTGCGAAAAAATCAGTTTCTTGACTTGCAGCTGAAGCTATAGTTTTTTCGAAGAAGAGTTTCAAACGAATCGTTTTATAGACAAAAGAGTTATGCGATGTTGTTTTTTATATTGTTAATAACCAAGCGCAAATCATATTGAACTAGCTCGATAAAAGAAGCCCTTAAAATTTCAAGTAAGAATATTAAATTCTTTTGTCACAATTAATTTGTTAATAAGTTGTTCATTTTAAATTCAAATTATTCTAGTAACATAAAAAAATGAAATATCGACAAATTGTTTAAATCATATTTCAAAATTCGGGTAATTTTTTTAGTTAAAATGAAATAAATCATTGGATAATAATGAAAATAAGTGAAAAAAAAAAAATAGATACGATAGTGGAAATAAAGGTTTTCAAAAAATCACTGTGGCTGCATTTTCAATTCGTACAACTTTTGCATGACACTTTTCTTTCCGAGAAAACTATCTAACTAACCAAAACTATCCATAACTCTAGCTTCAGCTACAAGTAAAAAAAAGTTAATAACCAACCAATACCAATAGTTTCTCAACTTTTAAAATAAAACATTTGCTACCAATTAATTGCTAACCGAACATAGATGTGAGAAGATTTTATGACATGTAGGGAATTTAGATTTTGTTTTTTTTTTAATTTTTGATATTTGATGGTCACATTTTCAACGTGTGCAAATACTACAGTGGCAAACTGAGGATCAATTGCGGAGCTACTTTGTGTAAATGCTTGGTGTGTGTATTTTTTAATCGAAGATATAATATCTTGATAAGAGAAATTATTTGAGAGAAAAAATGACATGAAATGTATTAATTAATTCCTTGTCAACAGATTTGGGTTAGAAAAACAAAGAAAGTAATCACGGAAGATTTTTAGGCTGGATGTTGATGTCATCATGTATTTAGGTATATATCATCATGGTTAAGGTTGAGTCTTGGTTTTCGATTAATAAGAATGTTTAGAAAGGAGAGAATATTCCTGATGATGTGGTCAGATAACAAAAAATATTATTTACATGTCTTTCCCAGTTTTTTGAAAGCGTAGCATAAAAATATTCTGGGCTGCCCACTTTGCTCTGCCATCGCGAATACGTTTATAGAAACAAATCCTGACACAACAGTTCGATAAACCTAAATTAAACGAAATAACACTTTCGTTTATGTTTTCCGTTTCCTATACCTGAATATGCATTTACATTGTCTATCGAAATATATGAAGAGAAATGTCTAGAAATTTACGAATTTCGGAAGACGTTCCCGTACGGGCGCAAGTTTCCGATTCATGCAAAGATTAAAATATTTGTCTCAAGTAGACAAAAGACGACGCAGATTATTTAAACACAGAACATAACGAAATAAATCTCGGGCGGCTAAGTATTGTGTCCCAGAAACAATTGCCTTGAAACAAGAGAACCCCTTTGTTAACGGAGGACATGCTCGAAGATGCAAAAAGAACAAAGGAATTCGACGATGTGCAGTTTAAAACAACCGACAGATTCGAAAGGGATAAAGAAATTGGTGTCCTTTTAGTTTTAGACAAGGCTGGCCGTGCCAGTTGAGTTTATTAAGATAAATGTTTGCTTTGTCCTGGCAGTTGTTCGGCGGCAGATACGCCGATAAAAAAATATTCTATTTTCTTTACGATGTAATAAGCGAAAACCAGCAGTAGCAGTTATAATGAGGTGTTTATAAAAATACGAAATGGTGGTTTTGTTCGTCTCTATTGCGACTGTTGTTTTCGTAATAATTTTATAGAGTATATGATATAAGAACTTTGAAGTACCTTTCATTGAATAACAAAAGATTTGATTTTATCTCAGTCCTCATTCTAAGGTTAATATTAGAAAATGTTGTGGAAACAGTTTCCAGGGTGCAAATAAACATATATTAAATGTTAAAGTACGAAAATAACTCGCTGCAGACATAGCCGTTCTATGGATGCACAGCGCAGCCGTAAATAGACCTCCCCTAACTCTTAAACGAAAAGTGATATCGAATTCTGGTCTCTTTTCAATGGGATTTTTTCGTAGGACATTTGAGCTAAGTGACAAGCATATCAATGTCAAATTTGACTAACATCAAAACTATTAAATTGTAAAAGGGACAATCGATTTCGCTTTTAAAGAGTTATGGTTATTTTTCTTTATTCTCGACTCTGTGATTGTTAACTTTTTATTTCATAAACAAAATGTGATTCCTGAAAGAATTATTTTAAAATATGAAAATTAAATATTTGTTTATTTCCATATTATACCATTTTGATATAACGTACGTCTCAGTGTTTCTCTTCCATTGGACTGGCCAGTCCTAACCGGTGCTGATAAAACTAGATATCAAATAATACAGAACAGCTTTGCCCAATTCTTTTAGGCTTAGAGAAAGTTTGGTAGTATATGTAAGGTTATGAAATATTCTTTTTCTAATCCCGTCTGTAAAATACTTAATTACTCACCGATCTAGCGTGCGGGAAGCGTCACATTACCACGTCAATTTCGTTCAGACATTTCCGGGATTTTACCGCAGGGATTTGGGAGCAATCGGATGTTTTCGGAGATATTTCGCACGCTTTGAATTTTGATGTTTGTCAATTCTGACGGTCATGTCAGTGAATGTATTCGTGTTGTTTTGCGAAAATGTACCCAAAAACTAACGGTCGTAGAAAACGTATTGTATGCAACACGTTCGATAAACTTTTTAACTCACTCGTTTATTCAAAACTCGCTCCGCTCGTGTCAAATAAACTCGTGAGCCAAATGCCGTTTATCGCACTTGTTGCATAATATACTACTTTCTACTCCCGTCTGTAAAATACCCAATTACGCACCGATGTAGCGTGCGGGAATAGTCACTTAACCACCACGTCCAGATCTGAGCCACCTCTGACATTTCCGGGATTTTACCGCACGGGTTTCGGAGCAATCGGATGTTTTCGGAGATTTTACTACACTATTTCAATTTTGACGTTTGTCAATTCTGACCGTCATGTCAGTGAATGTATTAGTGTTGCTTTTGCAAAAATGTACCCAAAAACGAATACACAGCAAATTGTTATGCAATGTATCCGAAAATTTAAATATTAGGTGCTGTGAGCTACAATTAAAATTTTGTGGACTAGTCGGTAAGTAATTTTACATACCGTTGGCATGTACTGTTTTCAAATATCCGTGTCTCATCAGTACAGACAAAGCAAAATTTATGATTAGGACCTGCTTTTTCTTAATCTTAAAAATTTAATCCCCTTAAAAGCTCTATCCTTGGATGATTGTTCTTCCAATTGCTGCCTTTTTCTTGAAATAAATTACTTAGGGTCCAACTGTAAAAGTTAAATAAACAACATAACGTCTTAAAATTGTAGTCATTCCGTTCTTTATATGACATATCCAATAATACATCTCTCTTTGTATAAAGTACACAGTTAAAAAGAGACAACAATAGCAGAACCGATTGGAACGACAAACAAATCGTTTTTATGGCAACTTGTAAATATTTTGTTTCAATGGTACAAAATTTTTTGTGTTTTTTTCTTTTGTCACCTAGCATGTTGACTATTAATATATATTAACTATGGTTGCTTGTTTTAACAACCTGGTTTTGTATGGCGATTAGGACTATTGCAGTTCTCAGTTATTATTATGACCAAACAGAAAGTAATTATAGACGTATAGATTTTTTAAAAGATTTTAAGTTATTATTATTTGAAATAACTAATAAGAAAAAAGAAATCTCAGATCAATATGAATCCAGATAAAGGATAACCGAAACAAATAAACAAAAAAAAAAGCATATCAGCATATTTACATTCCCAATTAATTTTGCACTTTGCATTTAAGTTAAATTAAACAATATTAATATTATATTATATGTTCCATTGTACAAGCAAAAAGAAATTATGTTTGTATAATATTATATTATAAATGTGTTTAGTTTACTAACATGCTAGTAAAATGAAACATTGCGACAAACTGTGTAAAAACTTAATAAAGTATAGATTAATGAATGAAAGGATTCTAAAGGTCCTAGTTTAACTGTATAAAATTTTTTAACTTTGACATCACAACCATTAATCTAATTATTAGAAATGTACCGAATAAATAAAGGCAGAAATATTAGTACTTTTCGTTGGATTTAATAGAGGACGTTATACACACGCGTTATACACTAACGAGAAGTCCTTATAACAATGTTAAAAATGTCCGATTCGAATTGGGGTCAAATTAAACATCAGTAACACGCCTATTATGATATTTGTCAGTCTCATCCGTGTAATGTTGAATAGAACGAGAGCTTTCTGCCGTCGCTGACATTGACGGCTTGGAATAACACGGAGGATGTTATTTCAGTATTTCGCGGGAATTCATTAGTATATCGGATTCGGAATTAGATGCGAAATACTTTCGGATCGATTTGCTACGAAAATGTTTTGTCAGTACATTCAATGTTCTGTGATTTCTCATATCGATTGCAATCCTATTGCTGGACTTCTTCAGAATGCCGCCCACATGAGAATTATTTAAAACCGATACTTGGACTAGTTCAAACTACTTTTTGTAATCCTGAAGTTGATAAGTCAATATTACGTAAGCATGTCACTTCAAAAACTTTGCAAATTGTTCATTTTGACACAGTGGGATCTTGTCCATCTCAGAGAAAAAAGATTGCTTCACCTAAAGTAAAATGCCTTTAAAGCATTGCCGTTATGTCTGTGGATATAACCGAATCTTAACCACCGATGTCCAAAATTAGTTCTAAAGGACGTGTGCTTCAGAAGAAGCACTAAATTCATTATAACAATATTGATTTTTATCTGTGATGGCAGAAACTATTTCATAAACGTAACGGTATTGTAAGAATCCCATTAAGCATAACCACCAAAACCTTAACTAACTAACTTGTCTTGCCAATTGATTTCATTCTTATAGTGATGCACCCCAAAGAACTAATCTACTATTATTAAGTGTTTTTTATTAATGATTTTTTATGACTGTTTATTTTGGGTGTACATAACCAGTTCAATCTCTTCTTGTGGTTGGATAAACGTCTTATGGAAAATTAAACTGTCTATTGGAGACAGTTTTAAGATTATTATTCCTTTTTGGTGTGTTCAATTGATTAATTGCCAATTATATTTTACACTTTTCAGAGCATTATGATAACATAACATTTGTAACTTGAACTTCGAACTGGATGCATTAGAGATCCCGAGGTTTAGGTTTATTAAAAGCAAAAAGAAATTATGTTTGTACTTTGGAATTTTTAACAACCTTTCAATGCCGTAAAAAGACATGCTCTTCCCAATGTAAAATGTCGATGATTAACTACTTAATTTTTAATTTGTTCTCATCTACGTTACAAAATTTCTATTAGGGCAGCTCTTCTTTATTTATAAAGGTTTATAAAAAGTAAATAAATTATCAAATCTATTTTGTAACCCCATCTTTAACTCAATCAACTCCATCACTTTCGGCATTTAAGATAAAAAAAAAACAACGCAATCCGACAACTGGGGGAGAAGTTCAATTCAGCTTTTGTTGTTAAATAATACGCCACTTTCCTACTATATTTTTTCTTTCTTCCTACCGATCCTCCTAAACAAAAGAGTTCCCCATTATTTCTCGACTATCGCTTCACTTCGTCACAAAAGACTATTTTCTTTGTAAATAAGCGCCAAATATAAAGAATACAAAGACAAACAGCAGCGATGACGGTTGATTAATGGGGCCACTCGTAATTATAGCGAAAAATTAGGAACAATAGGCTACGGGGTAAACGTGACTAATAACGCACGGAGGGGTTTCAGCGAGAACGTTTCCAGGAGGCTTTATCCAAGGTGCAGGCAGGCAAAAAGTATATAAATTGATTCACGTCGAATAAGAAATAACAAATTTATAGCCTTACTTTGTTAACTTCTTAAGCGATATTAAATTATACGGCATATTGTACTATATCAGATCGCCAGGCTAAAAACAATTTCAGACCAATTATAAAACGCCAACGTATAGTTCTGCGGCTGAATATAGTTATCAACTCACGCGGAACACCAAAAGCAAATAAGATCTGGTGTTATCTTAAGCGAAGAAATTTTCTCGTGACTGTTCAATTACGATGTTTATTTTCTAGCGTCTTATTATGCCGCCACTTCGGCCTGTTTGTATTTTGTATATACAGTGAGATCAGACTTTAAATGCATTGTATGCAACACCTCCTGTAGAGCCTAATTTTCTGTATGGGGATAGATAAAACTAAAATTGACAGATTAATATATCAATTTCCGTCCTTTGAAAAATAAAGCAAACATAAAAGATACTATTTATTTATATGAAAATTATTTATTTATATAAAAATTTATTTATTTAGAAAGTTTGTACGCTTCGATTCGCTAGCTAGCTAGTCCCGGTGACCATATTTTAGTGTATAGACCTCAAATTTGTAAGCATAACGAGAATTGTATTCTGGTATACACTTAACGATATACATAAAATTGAATATAGCATCGACAATTGATATCTTGAATAGTTGGAGAAACAAAAATAGAAAATTGAATTGTGAATTGAGAGAGTAAGTAAAAGAGAGACGAAGCAAAAGTTATGAACTTTCTTTTGGACCCCCGCCTATATATTTCTTCATACTTAAATTCTATACATTTCCATACATCAAATCTCTTTTTTTCTTCCCGATTTGGTCTTTTTTTTTTTTCAATTTAAACAAGCCCTATAGTTTTTGACTGGGGGGACTACTCTGGGAGCTGTCATCGCCTGCGATTGATGTAAAGCGGACTGCTCTATACAGGAGGAAGCACAATGGGCCTGGCTGATGGCTAAATGCTGTAGTGAAGGCTACCCTCCACCACTTGCAGATGCAGATAGTCCTTGACTCTTAATTACTGCTGCTGCTGGTACATCTTTTACCTCAACTGCTAAAAGTGGCGAAGGACTGTGATTGGTTCGCGAATAATTAATTTAATTTCAATTTAGATATGACCATAGATATGTGAGACAGTATTGAAAATCTCTTGGATTTTTATTGATAGAGAATAATATTTTTATGTATTCAAAATAAGAAATTTAATTCGTTTTACTTTAATAAAATATCTTTCTTATATTTCGTTAAACATTTCAATATTTCTTTTTTACCAATAGTGGTACAACAAGTAAAAACTTAGGCCTCGATTTTATGTGCGTCTACGTCTGCTTTGGCTTTTTATGAGAAAAGTGATTTTTTGAAAGCGAAAAGGTGTTTTTGCTATGGCCGCAACTTTCATTTCACGCGTATGTAAACAAATGGAAAACATTTTAATAGGGTGTACTTATTTTTTCTTTTTTTTCTTTCTTTTTCCATTTCCTAAAAGACTTAGCTATTGCAAAAACTTTTTGCTAATTCTTACTCATTCTGGAGATTGTTTTAGAGGACTTAGGTTTAGGAAATTATTTCACTTTCCATAAAGTCAGGTATACAATAATTCCAGGATTCCCTGGCACATAACTCTTATTCAGAAAGCCTGGAGTTTGTCGTCATGTTTATATGGAATTCGCTGCCTGGCGACTTGAAAAAGCTTCCTGTTGTTCAGTTTACAATTCTTATCAAATAGTAGACACACAAAGAAGTAGCTGTGGCAGTTTATATCATTATTATTATCATTAGTTCACTCACGGATACGCCTATATTAGAATTAAAATTAAATTAAAAAAATATTCCCTGCTCAAATCCATCATTTTTTCTTTTATACATAAGTCTGGTAGAATTGTCCCAGCTTTCTTTATATGGCATAAAATTAAAACAAAATATTTTTTATTTCTCTACTCCCTACTCTAACACACGCATTTACGCAACAATTAAACGTGCAAAAAATGTTACTTTAAGATGCCACATTCGTCACTCACGACCGCGAGTCATTCTTGACATTTCTAAAACTTTAGTCACTGATTTGGAGGAGATCGGATGTTTTCGGTAGATTTTAGCCACCTATTTTGACTGAGAGTCACGTTCCATGTACGTCACTTGGTGAATCCATGAGAACTATTTTTAAAAAAATGTACAGGAAAACTAATTGTCCTAAATACCGGACTTCAAAAGCTCCAGGTATTGGCAAATGTCAAACTAAAATGGTGTTTATCAAACTTGTCGTATAACATAATATAAACATAATAACTCATAAAATTTTAGGTTATAAATAACGTTTTGACAAAAAAAAATATTTTTTATACAACCATCTACATATTTTGACAAATAGGACACATATTTTCAATAATTTTTATGACCTATAGAAATAATACTATACTTAAATATATACAATAACTCATCTGAAATATCATCATCTGCTAATGACCATCCGTTCTTCCTTTTTTTGAGTTAGTTTAGTTTATCCTTAAACCTGGGAGAGATAGCAGACTCAAGGCCGCAAAAGTTCATTGCAGCCTTTGGTACGTCAACATAATATCAAAAATCATAAAATTTAGATTAGCACAAATCATAAGCAGTCTCAAAGAAGCAAGTTTATCATAGATGTCGAGAAAAATTACAAACGACACGAATAAAATAGGTGGTTGATAATAGGTGATATAGTGATATCATACCAGCTGGGTCATCCTCTCGGAAGTATTTTTTAAAATTCATTTTTTTAAGTTATTAGTGTGTTATTTTATATAGTTTTGGTTGGACATTCGATTTATTGATACATGGCCATTCAAAAGCCTCTTTCTTCTCTTCGGTCTTCTCGCTTCACTTTCTCTCTCGCTTTTATCCCTCTTCTCTCTCTTTTTCTTCTCTCTCTTTCTCTTCTCTTTTCTCTCTCTCTTTCTTCCTCCTCTCCCCCCTCTCTCCCTTCTCTCTCTCCATCACCCCCTCACCAAAACTTTCTCTCTCTCTCCCCGCTCTCCCCCCCCTCTCTCTCTTTCTCTCTCTCCCCTCTCTCTCTTCCCCCCTCACTCTTCCCCCCTCACTCACTCTCTTCCCCCCTCTCTCTCTCTAGGCAGAACTAATGAACAATGTTCTGTTCTATTAGTGCACATGTTCTTCAGCTGGCAGTTCAATTTATAGCCGTTCTTTTTATTCTTAACAAGGTCACATTGAGCTTTCAATAACCGTAAAACAGACTGAAGCACATTTACATGGGTAAGTATCACGAATACTCCCCTAATTAGTTTCTAGTTTTAATTTCCACCATACAATCCTATATTCCGCCCTAAAACCACATAACAACGCATACAGAAAATTTGAATTTTAAATTGGTCGGAAACTCCTGCAAAATTTACATATTCATTTTCGACTTCCCCGTCTACTCGCCGTCCTATTTAGCTGCATGGCTCTCTTGGCTGGGCTTGAAAATTTAATACATCTTCTTGATATTAAGACCATGTTGTTTGGGGATCGGACGGATTGCTACTAGATGCCTTTTCACTAGAACATTGTCGCCAACGCCTTCTGTTCTTCTTATAAACGAGCTTTTTCATACTTTATATCGAGACTGCAATCGATAATTTGATTCGTCTCTACAATGCTCCACGTGTGGTCCGATGAACCTCAGTCAACAACTCATTTAAATATAATATAAATGAGATAGGAACCATCGTATAGTAGTTAAGTCAATAAAGGGGCGTTAGCATTTTATTTGAATAATTATCGAGGGGATGATTACATAAATCAGTAACGCCGTCGCTATACTTCATTATTTTTTACACCTCTTCGTGTAAATCGAAGCAGAGACGTTGCCCATGATTATATACCAGTTATGTCAAGCTGGGCACCGATGATGTCGATTTATCGACTTAGAAAATTAAAAGGCAATTTTAGCCGGAAATATTCAGTGACCTTAATTGTAGAATGAGCTTTTTTGTAATGACATGGAATTAAGTAATTAAGTCCTTATCATTTTTTAAATAGTTAAGTCACTTTCGAAATGAAAATAATAATATAACTTTTTATTTCAATCGACAATTCAAGTAACTTTTCCTATGTGGATATTTTTAAATATAATAGTATAATTTGTAACACTCTTAATAAACGCCATTTTAACCACTAGTTTGATTCGGCACGACTTGAAAGTGATAGTTACTTCATAAACGAGTGACTTACACTTTTTCTTTCTGTGTGTCAAAGCCAAAGGAAAGTCTTACAAATAAAGAAAAAATTTTATCATGTGCTCTGTAACAAATAAGTTTCACCCACTTCGACAATTTTATGGTCGTCATAATCGCCTTACTAAACAGGTTATTCTAGCCATAGTGAACAAATTTTGCAGCAATTTCACGTGGGTTTTCTTTCCCAGACTGCACGAACTGATTAACAAGTGGTTTCAACAAGATGGTGCTATTGGTATTGGGTACTGAATTTGGTGAGCAATTTATCTCTTTATGTGGAAGAGTAAATTGGTTGCCTAGATCGCGTGATTTGACGCTATGAGATTATTTTGTGGGAGTTTATGTTAAATCATTTGCTTGTGCTGACAAACTTAGATGGTGTATTATTTGCTGCAATTTTCCTGTTGTCTTTTTTTTTTAATTATCAAACAAAAGCTTAAAAAATCGCCCTTTATTAGATAATAAAGCTATCTGACTATAGTAACATTTAAAGGTGCGCATGCCCATAGTTTTCATATTTAACTAGTACCTTCGGATATTTTCTCTCTAAGCACCGATTCCCCCACAACTCAATTCTTCAAAAAAATATTTAGTGAGATCTAGATATATTTTGACATAATATTGTTAGTTTATTAATATCAGCACTCATCCACCAATGTGTCGAGAATCAATCGAAAAGGCATTAGAAAGGCCATATAAGTCAAATCAGAAGACACAGATACTAACTAACCAAAATGTTGAGCAATTACAAACGTACCTAAAGAAAATATGTATATTGTACTATATTATTACATATATAATATATTATTTTGCGGGCTGGTGGCCACATGATATTATTTTTACAAAAATTATATTTCATTATGTGTTAAAAACACTTCAAAACTGGCAGAATTACATTGGTTTTTGATCTATACCTATATCATGTGCTTTAATTACCATTTACTTGATATTCAATTTCATTCAATCAAATCAATTTTCCACTCTCTCTTTAATAAAATTCTTATTGAGTGAAACAATAATCAGTTTGGAATATTGGGTAGAGTTAAGAAAATACCAAAACCTACACTGTCAGCACTCTAATTTATTTCAACATCCTATTAGTATGTCGTACTTGGAAACCCCTTCAAATATTGACCTGTAAAGCAAGTTTAGTCAACTTTTTTCCTGATTGAATCCATAATGATTTGATCCAGAGCGAGCTTACCTCGTCGTATACTCTTTATCCAAATGGAGATCGTCCAGAAGACACAATGGCGGCGGATTCGCTGGCAATGGCGGTGGAATCTCAATTTCCTCATAAATAGGATCGTTATTGATCTTGATGCTTTCATAATGGTGATCCTCGTTCTCCGATACTTCGACGTGATCAGCATCCGCCAGCAGCTCGTAGAATTTCGTCCTGTTCGAAGCTCCTCCTCGGTGACTGAACTGCGATTGCTGTGATCTGTGTAGCTATCTGATCCGGGATCCATGAGCTCGTACTGCGTTGAAGAACTGTGTTCTGAGCTGAAATCGTCCCCAAGTGATTCATACCATCGCAGCCTGAGAAAAGACTCTTCTAAAGATGACGAGAGATTGGTATCTTCCAGTGGTGACTCGAAAAGTGATGCGTTCTTGTCGAGAGTTTTTGATGGTTTGTTTACATGTGATCTCCTAGACATGTCTGACTTTCCACAGACATGATGGACTAAGTTATGACGCACCGCTTCCACCGGATCTCGAAGAATTTCGTGAAGATGTGTTGTCGAGTCCTTTTCGTCTTTTATGCAGTGGGACGATGCAGAGTGATACGAAGACGAACTCTGGTCGTCGTCAAGTGCATGTTCAGCTTTAGACCAGGAAGTACCCTCACGTATGTCCGGTACCATGAGTATATCATCTTTTGTTTCCGACAGTTTATCTTTGGTTGCCTCTGATTTGTTGGCGGTATCAGTGGAACTTATAAAAGTGCCCGTAATATAAATTTTGCTGCTGCTTCTATTCGGCGATCTCATCGTGGAAGTGTCATCTTTAACGATAACCGAAGATTGGCATAGGGGAATGTTGTCGTTGACGTTCACCGTAGAGTAGCAGTTGTCTCCATTTATAAGAATCGATGTTTTCCTTTGCGGACTTTGGCTAACCGATCTGGTTTTTATATTTAAATCGGGGCATTCGTTTTTAATCTGAATTTTATGTACAGTAGGTGACACGATGGGTGACGAACTAATTTGAACCACCGTCTTATTGCTATCCTCCGATATTTGAGGCCCAACGAGGAACGCTTGCGTTTCTGGTGTCTTGCAGATGACATTTAGTGCAGGTTGCTTGTTGTTGCTTCGCTTCCTTGGTGGCGCAGACGGAGGAGTTAAAGCTTCCACTCCATCGATTGGCGGAACCTCTCGAATTTTTGGTATCTCTATTTCATCGGCCTTTTCGATCGGCGCTGGTTTAGGCAAAATCAGTTGTTGGCATTGTAAAAATTGTAAAAATTTATAGTATTATGGTATAGTATTATAGCATTTTCCATTTTCGTAATCTCTTTTAAAAGAAAGTTGTCTCAAAAGGCTGTTTTTTATGAGCGGTTTAGTACTGTGCTGTTGAACCTTGCAAACATAGTGGGGCACTTTCCGTACAGATTGCCTATAGTATTTATGATTTGGGTTTATTTTCTCCCAATAAAATTCTTATTGAGTGAAACAATAGTCAGTTTGGAATATTGGGTAGAGTTAAGAAAATACCAAAACCTACACTGTCAGCACTCTAATTTATTTCAACATCCTATTAGTATGTCGTACTTGGAAACCCCTTCAAATATTGACCTGTAAAGCAAGTTTAGTCAACTTTTTTCCTGATTGAATCCATAATGATTTGATCCAGAACTAACTTACCTCGTCGTATACTCTTTATCCAAATGGAGGTCGTCCAGAAGACACAATGACGGCGGATTCGCTGGCAATGGCGGTGGAATCTCAATTTCCTCAAAAATAGGATCGTTATTAATCTTGATGCTTTCATAATGGTGATCCTCGTTCTCCGATACTTCGACGTGATCAGCATCCGCCAGCAGCTCGTAGAATTTCGTCCTGTTCGAAGCTCCTCCTCGGTGACTGAACTGCGATTGCTGTGATCTGTGTAGCTATCTGATCCGGGATCCATGAGCTCGTACTGCGTTGAAGAACTGTGTTCTGAGCTGAAATCGTCCCCAAGTGATTCATAGCATCGCAGCCTGAGAAAAGACTCTTCTAAAGATGACGAGAGATTGGTATCTTCCAGTGGTGACTCGAAAAGTGATGCGTTCTTGTCGAGAGTTTTTGATGATTTGTTTACATGTGATCTCCAAGACATGTCTGACTTTCCACAGACATGATGGACTAAGTTTTGACGCACCGCTTCCACCGGATCTCGAAGAATTTCGTGAAGATGTGTTGTCGAGTCCTTTTCGTCTTTTATGCAGTGGGACGATGCAGAGTGATACGAAGACGAACTCTGGTCGTCGTCAAGTGCATGTTCAGCTTTAGACCAGGAAGTACCCTCACGTATGTCCGGAACAATGAGTATATCATCTTTTGTTTCCGACAGTTTATCTTTGATTGCCTCTGATTCGTTGGCGGTATCAGTAGAACTTATAAAAGTGCCCGTAATATAAATTTTGCTGCTGCTTCTATTCGGCGATCTCATCGTGGTAGTGTCATCTTTAACGATAACCGAAGATTGGTATAGGGGAATGTTGTCGTTGACGTTCACCGTAGAGTAGCAGTTGTCTCCATTTATAAGGATCGATGTTTTCCTTTGCGGACTTTCGCTAGCCGATATGGTTTTTATATTTAAATCGGGGTATTCGTTTTTAATCTGAATGTTATGTACAGTAGGTGACACGATGGGTGACGAACTAATTTGAACCACCGTCTTATTGCTATCCTCCGATATTTGAGGCCCAACGAGGAGCGCTTGCGTTTCTGGTGTCTTGCAGATGACATTTAGTGCAGGTTGCTTGTTGTTGCTTCGCTTCCTTGGTGGCGCAGACCGAGGAGTTAAAGCTTCCACTCCATCGATTGGCGGAACCTCTCGAATTTTTGGTATCTCTATTTCATCGGCCTTTTCGATCGGCGCTGGTTTAGGCAAAATCAGTTGTTGGCATTGTAAAGATTGTAAAAATTTATAGTATTATGGTATAGTATTATAGTATTTTCCATTTTCGTAATCTCTTTTAAAAGAAAGAAAGTTGTCTCAAAAGGCTGTTTTTTATGAGCGGTGTAGTACTGTGCTGTTGAACCTTGCAAACATAGTGGGGCACTTTCCGTACAGATTCCCTATAGTATTTATGATTTGGGTTTATTTTCTCCCAATAAAATTCTTATTGAGTGAAACAATAATCACTTTGGAATATTGGGTAGAGTTAAGAAAATACCAAAACCTACACTGTCAGCACTCTAATTTATTTCAACATCCTATTCTGAAATATCCAAACATCAAGCGTGCGAAGAGGGTCATTTTAAGAAGTCAGCTTCATTAACCACGGTCGCGAGCCATTTCAGACCTTTCGGATTTTTTAGTGTGAGAGCGATAGGATGTTTTAGGTAAATTTTTGCCACGGATAGTATTTTGTACCAATTGTACTCGAAAACGAATGGTCCTAGAAGAATTATGACGCTGCTATGAGTCTCTTGAAGTAAATTCGCCTCAACATAATAACTCTTAACATTTGAATTCATTAAATTTTTTATAAGAATCATTAATTTAAATGGGTCAGTTTCAAAGAAGTGTCGGGTAAATCTTTATTACAATTTCATACAACTTTTTCATTATTACACTAGGTTAAGTTAAACATCGCTACTATGCACTACAATAATAATATTAAAATATACCCATTACCAGACCGAAGAAATATCACAGCTAAATTACTAAAATACTTATAATAATTAAAATACCTCATTAAGTTTTACAATTATAATTATTAGTAGGAAAAAGAATCGTTGTTCGATATAAATAATTTCTTTATTTAAAGCTGTAAACTTAATTCAAAGGTTCCTGATGTGCTACGTGCGCAGGCCCATTCCGTTTATCATGATATTGGCTAGGGCGTTTCTCCTCTTTCTCCATGCTCCGAGACCTTGAGAATGATACTGGAGCTGTTTGTACCATAAGTGCGTCTGCTTCTCTTCATCAGCCTACAAAAATCAATGAAATTTTTTTATTCACCAAAATAGATATAGGACAATAAGGACAAAACTTAAGATGTTGCACTTCGAAAAAGTAACATTTAGATTAGTATATGCAAATATTGTGATGCTGCCTTGGTCTGTCTGGAAACTATATGTAGAAACCTTTAGAATCTCTGAAGTACGAATCTATATCAATGACAGAATGGCAGCAAAGGCAATATTGCACACGACTACCACCCTAAGCCTATTTTATGAGTTTAACAAAGCTTAAAGTGAATTTTAATGTATTACAACATAACCAAGATCAAGATCGGAATTTGAAACTGTCAAAACTTGTCTGCCTTAGTAGAGACGTATTTATTCTTGTTGATATTATTGCATTAATATCTTCTCGGACAAACCTGAAATCCGAAATTTTACCTTAAAGATGAAAGTGTCTTTTCCCATAAGCTCCTGGACCTCAAAGTAGCTCTGCCAAGCCGGATCAGCAGCAACCACACACCGGTCCAGATACAGCGGTTCCCGTAGTAGGGAATATCTTCCATTTTTGTCCCTGACCAGCAACAAAGCGGCCTCCCTCACGCCCGAATGTTTGGAAAACACGAGACAATTGTCCTCCAGCTTTTCCGATTGCTTCGTTACGGGTAGCTAAAGAAGATAACATCAACAAACACATCTCAGTTAAAAACAAAGCAACTACCTTTCCGTTAGTCACAAGTAGCGCGTTAATCGGAGTTAACTTGATAGTTCTCCCCTTCCTCCAGTTGTTGTCCGTGGGTTGCGTGAACAACAGCTTCCCCTCTAAGATGAATTTGGCCTCGTCATGGTTCCATTCCAACACATCCACAGCGATTTTCCTTAGTTTTATATTGGCCAAGTCCATTTCCGTGCTAGGCCGCCTACCGGAGTTACTCCCTATCCGTCTCCACAATTTGCTTGGCACATCTTTAGTTTCCGAGTTCATGTGGTTCAAATGAAGTTCGATCTTGTGTTGCGCTTCCTTCAGTATCTCCCTAGTATGGTGGTGTACAGGGGTAACTTTGTACAACCGCGCGAGAAGCAACGGATACTTGGTTACCCTTTGTACCGGAACCATTAGGAAAGAATTTAAATTCATCCTCCTCAGCAGCGTATTTTCCATTTGGGAGACCCGAAGAAAAATCCTTAGCAATTCCTTTTCTTTTTCCAAACTGGCCAGTAGCAAACTCGCAGTTCCTTGTCGAACGCAATAAGTTTCAAATCCGTGAAGCATTGGAGCCGCTTCTAGGAACAGTTTACCAATATTTACAGTCAACAGGTCGTCGTCTCCTTGCTCGAGAGCAATTTCCACGGCATCCCTAAGCCTTTCGGCTAGCGCCTGGCTGTTTTCCAACAACTCTTCGACGTTTAAGAAAATAGTTGCGAGCTGATCTGGAGTAAGTAGACCGGCAACGAGCATCGGTTGATAGAACTCTTCCAAAATGATTTGCAAGTCTTTGCTGTATTTCTCCTCCGTTTCCACTATCTCGGTAATAATTTCCTTGCGTTCAGATCGTTTCTTACTGCACTTCCTGCATAACAACGGCTCGCTTTCGGTTTTTGAATCTAAAGCGAATTCGCAGTCTTCGCATGATACCAAAATTTCCTGCTTACTCCTATACTTGCTCAGCGAACTTTTACTGGTCTCAGAACCGACGCCCGAGTCGTTTCTTTCAACTTCGGCTGGTTTTTGGGAAGTCGCCTTCTCGTCTATGATAGCTCCGGATATGATCAGAGAATTGTCTTCACTCGAATCGCTGACGGTGCTCATGTGGGACGTTCGGTTGTAAGACTCTTTGGTTTCTTCGTCGTTCGGTTGGTTGTTAGCGAGGCTATAAGCGTAGCCATCTTCTTGTACTATTCCGCGCTCTTTTGCGTCCACCAGGTAGCTTAGTATGTCGTACTTGGAAGCCCCTTCAAATATTGACCTGTAAAGCAAGTTTAGTCAACTTTTTTCCTGATTGAATCCATAATGATTTGATCCAGAACGAACTTACCTCGTCGTATACTCTTTATCCAAATGGAGGTCGTCCAGAAGACACAATGGCGGCGGATTCGCTGGCAATGGCGGTGGAATCTCAATTTCCTCATAAATAGGATCGTTATTGATCTTGATGCTTTCATAATGGTGATCCTCGTTCTCCGATACTTCGACGTGATCAGCATCCGCCAGCAGCTCGTAGAATTTCGTCCTGTTCGAAAGCTCCTCCTCGGTGACTGAACTGCGATTGCTGTGATCTGTGTAGCTATCTGATCCGGGATCCATGAGCTCGTACTGCGTTGAAGAACTGTGTTCTGAGCTGAAATCGTCCCCAAGTGATTCATAGCATCGCAGCCTGAGAAAAGACTCTTCTAAAGATGACGAGAGATTGGTATCTTCCAGTGGTGACTCGAAAAGTGATGCGTTCTTGTCGAGAGTTTTTGATGGTTTGTTTACATGTGATCTCCTAGACATGTCTGACTTTCCACAGACATGAGGGACTAAGTTTTGACGCACCGCTTCCACCGGATCTCGAAGAATTTCGTGAAGATGTGTTGTCGAGTCCTTTTCGTCTTTTATGCAGTGGGACGATGCAGAGTGATACGAAGACGAACTCTGGTCGTCGTCAAGTGCATGTTCAGCTTTAGACCAAGAAGTACCCTCACGTATGTCCGGTACAATGAGTATATCATCTTTTGTTTCCGACAGTTTATCTTTGATTGCCTCTGATTCGTTGGCGGTATCAGTAGAACTTATAAAAGTGCCCGTAATATAAATTTTGCTGCTGCTTCTATTCGGCGATCTCATCGTGGTAGTGTCATCTTTAACGATAACCGAAGATTGGTATAAGGGAATGTTGTCGTTGACGTTCACCGTAGAGTAGCAGTTGTCTCCATTTATAAGAATCGATGTTTTCCTTTGCGGACTTTCGCTAACCGATATGGTTTTTATATTTAAATCGGGGTATTCGTTTTTAATCTGAATTTTATGTACAGTAGGTGACACGATGGGTGACGAACTAATTTGAACCACCGTCTTATTGCTATCCTCCGATATTTGAGGCCCAACGAGGAACGCTTGCGTTTCTGGTGTCTTGCAGATGACATTTAGTGCAGGTTGCTTGTTGTTGCTTCGCTTCCTTGGTGGCGCAGACGGAGGAGTTAAAGCTTCCACTCCATCGATTGGCGGAACCTCTTGAATTTTTGATATCTCTATTTCATCGGCCTTTTCGATCGGCGCTGGTTTAGGCAAAATCAGTTGTTGGCATTCGGAATCCTCTTTTTTCTCTTTGTCACAAAGCTGAACTGGAGGTGGAGGCGGGGGCGGCCGATGGGGTCGCGGACTTATTTTCCTCGTTCTGGAAGTTATTCCATCCAGCTTTTCAAGGTCTTCGCTTGAAAAAGTGATCTTGACGTTGGGCCGTTTTTTGCTACGCAGAGCCATCGTGTCGTGGAAAACAACGTGATTCTGTTTATTGTTTAACCGGTCACTATAACTGCGCTTCAGTTTCAACAACTTATTATTCTTCTTTTTAGCTGAAACAAGAAAACGATTGTAAAACATTTGGAGTGACGCAATTGCACACGCACCTTCCACGGCTTCAGAAAGTTCTTGGTTTTTATCTGGAGGTGCTGGTTCTTCCGATGCATCCTCAAAAACTTCTTCCTCATCTTCAATCTCGTTCTTAATTACAACTTTCGTATCAGGCTTTAGTTCTTCTTCGAGATCGCTGGAGCTGGACTGAAGACTACCATCGCTTTCGCTTGCGTCTAGAAACTGTACTTTCTTGCGAGGTGTCATAGGAAGCGGAGTAGGAATGTAAAACTGAGATCCAGATTTTCTCGACGGGGACGGTGTCGCATCTTCGTAATCCGTAGCCGAGTCTGTGCCGCTGTGCAACGTCGATCGTTTCTTCAAAATAGACTTGAACTGATTTCGCGGTATAGTGTTACGTTCGTAATCTTCTTCTGAAGGTTTGATTTTTGCACTCAAGCCGGCGACAGGACTTTTCGGCTTGTACTTGGGAAACGGATATTGCGCGGCAGATGCCTTGGAGTCCAAAACGTCTTCATAATCTTGATGAATATTCAGGCACGTCGGTCTCACTCTGATCCTCTGACCGTTTAATACAGTAACACTTTTCGTTTCATTGGATTGCTGCGGCTTATCACCAGCCATCAACTCGTATGGATTAATGTTGCATTCCAGTATGGATCGACGCCCGACGGTAGAGTTGAGAGAATCCTTTTTGATGCCTAAAAATCGATATTAACATTTCGGTTTCGCAAGTTAAGAGCTTACTTTTCGATCTGGTACCGTTTTCGCGTTTGACATCGATTGCGACGTTTCTGCTGCTTGGGGATATAGATCTGCCGCGATAGGGCGACCCGGTTCGCTCCGGTACGGAAAGTCTGGACCGCCGCATCAGATCGTACGGATCCGGAGCGGCAGGTAGAATCGATGGCCTTGCAGGTGACGATGTAATGTGGACTGTGCCCGCTCTTAAGGGCGTCGATGATGACGAATGAGTTTTGGAGTAACATCGTACCTGTATTTCAAAATTTTTACATAGTTGCTGAACGAGCAAATAATCTTCAAAGTAAATAAGAATCCAGCTGCAAGCACCAAGACGTATGTGCATAAAACTACATACTTAATACTAAAATAAATGAATGAAACTACGTCGCCCTTGGTCACATTTTTAGCGTATGTACAAATTATTAGCATTAGCATTAGCCTTTTAAGAATTCTGCTTAACCAATACTTAATATCGATATAAAAATTTAAATGATACGTACGGTTCCAAATTTTGATTCGGAGTTTAAGGGCAATCTGGTCCCTTTGCATTTTTTGCACGTGTGAGGAGATTTTTTCGAAGGTCTTCTTGTGCCGTTGATATAATCGGGACAGGTGCACAACACGAGTGCAGGAGCGAGCAGGAAACCACCAGGGTTTCCTCGGACGCTCCCGTAAAGCCACGGGTCTGCGTAGCGCATCGAGCGCGATAGAGCGCCTTCGGTTCCGCTTCCGCCTACGCCTGTGCTGCGAGAAGAACTAGAATCGCTCTAAAAAAAGACAGAAATCACGGAATAATCATAAGAATAACGCCTTGAATAATATTTATCATATAAGACCTAAACGTAAATATTTATTGTCTAACAGAAAAAGACCTATTGATAAAAACAAATAAAATGACAAATTTGTTATTACAATATAATATTAAATTCTCTTTAAAATAAAACATTGATAATCTGATGACTATAAAATCTTAACTGCAGAAAAGTAAGTTTCACCTCCTCTCAAATTGCATTGTTTTAGAAAATATGTATATATATATATATATATATATATATATATATATATATATATATATATATATATATATATATATATATATATATATATATATATATATATATATATATATATATATATATATATATATATATATATATATATATATATATATATATATATATATATATATATATATATATATATATATATATATATATATATATATATATATATATATATATATATATATATATATATATATATATATATATATATATATATATATATATATATATATATCTGCGAGTGGTCTGGAACTCTCTCCCTCTCTCTCTCATTCTTTCGAGATGGCCGTATCATGTAAGTATTTTAGATTCTATAGCTTCTATTGTAGTTCTATTTACTCCCATAGATCGTCTTACTGTTTCATTTCTAACATCGTCCAGCCTGAATGCTCCATTGCTTCTTGTCCAGTAGTTCATGTCCACAGCCAATAATTTATTCTGATATCTTTTGCTTAATGTTTGTGAGCCATACATTGTTATTATGTAGACGAGGATGTACTATATTCTTTTTTTTGTGTAATTTATTTGCTCCAAAATAGCTCTACTTGGGTAAATTGTTACGTCAGGATATTTAAAAGAAAGGCAGCATTTTTATCACACAGTACCTAGGACCCCAGTTTTCATATTCTTGTTGGACCTTTCGCATCATGTAGCTTCAGTCATCTTTATCTCCAGCTAAGAATCGCTGGTCTTCGGAGATTTTAACGTGCTTACTTTCATCTATATTTCAGGAATAGAAGTATGATTTCCATTGCAGCATTAATAGTGCTTTTTGGCAAACAAAAAATGGAAATTCTGTTCAAATAGTTCATAACCGTCCATAACCTGAATATTTCGCAGTTCAAGTTCAATCTCGTCGGCATGTGCCATGAGTTGTATATGGTAGATATTTGAGGAAGCAGCGCAGAACATGTTATTTATATAAGCATTTAGGATTAATGAAACTCACAGTCGATTTGATTACAAAGCTTAGAGCTTTAAGTAATCTCTGATAAATTTTAACTATTTATTGTTGTTCGGGAGGAATTTAAGATTTGAGTCTAGCTAAGTCATTGACGGTCTCCTCAAATGATGTGTACATACAGTAAATTGCTATTTTACGACAGAAAGTGTGCCTTTTAGTTAGTTTCTATCTCCGACCAAAATAAGGATTTCACTCAAACTGTTTGCGGACTCCTAATTACATCGATTCATGCAGATTACTAATTGTGTGTGCCAGCTGTTCAATATTTCATATGTTAAATTTAGAAGCATTAGGTTGCCTTGCTGGAAGATAATTTTGTAGCCTTACATCAAATAATTTATTTAGCAGTCATTCGCAAGCAGAATACGGAGAGTAGTGTGTGACCTTACCTTACCTTATAAACTATTAGACATAGAGATTTAGTATAACTCTTTATTTGGCAGTCGTTTGCTGGGGACTGCTAGTAATTTTATTTCTTAAAAACGTGCAGTTTGCAATTACTTACTTTTAGACCATAGGAAGAATAAACTGCGTTCGTAGGTGACGTTGGGAACCGATGCATCGCATGGCTAACCAATGCAGCCATGGAAATGGAAACAATGCGACTTCAGCATCTCACTGGAACAAAAAATATATTGGTTAATAGAATTTTGGCAATTTCGGTTATAGTTACGCAAAACATACTGCTCCAGAGCCATGGGAAATTAAGTCAATCTTGCCTGATACACGTTAGAAGTCAACAACAAAATTCCGCTTTCAATCAACTAACCAATCACAAAATATTCTCTAGAATAGGCAGTGAAAATATGACCCGTTTTCATTAATTTTTTAAAGAGGAGACTAAATAAGTGTGTGGAAATAAATTGGCGCAGATTAATGTTGTATTTACCTAATATTGTCTGAGTTAAGTAATATGGAGTGGCAGACATAAAAGATCTTTTTTTTTTTTGTTTTATTATAAATTTCGAAATAGTCACATACTGCCTCTGACTGAGCACGCCCATGCATTGGTAAATTCTCGTGAAAATGTATGTCGCATTTTCATGACAAACACCTTTTCATTACCAATCTCATTACTACGTACGCATTCAAATCAAATGATTACTAGCAAAACGTTTCATTTAATATTTCAAATCGCGTAATAAATAAGCAGAAATCGCAGTTAGAAATAACCAATTCGTGTGCTCGGGTATAAAAACGTGTAACATAAAGTTTTAATATAAACCGTAAAAGTCCTTTCCAACGAATTTTACGGCCAAAGAATTTCCAGGTAAAAATCTGGTTAATGCTACCTAAACTTTATTGATTTATTTAATAAATAGATAAGAATACTGTTATCTCCTTGAACAAGTTTTTCCTGTCAAAACGTTAATTTGCTTAAAAATACCTTTTTTTTAATTCATTCGTTTATGTATTGCAGCAAACATGTACCAGCCGGTAAAGGATTCGGCCGTTTCATTTCTGAAGCGGCTCCAATTTTATCCAAGCGCCTCCAAATACGACGAGAGAAAGTTTTTTCTGCGAGCCTTCATTTGGGTTCTATTTCTAATGATAAATATTACGGATTTGTTAATACACACAACAATTAATATGGGAGGTGGGTTTCTCCGCTTGCTAATAGATATTAAACACTAGTCGGTGATTTGGTTAGATGGCATAACAATACTATTTTCCTTTGTAAAAAGAAAAGAAAAACTCCGTCGACTTCGGAGACATCACCGGGAATCTAGGCTGCACGATGACCTGCGTTTGTTTCACGATTCACCACAAAAAATGGGCTCATGTTTTTGAATCTCTAACCAACCACGAAAAGTTCGGTAAACCGGCAAACTACAAGAAAGTCACCGAACGTGGCAACGTCATCGTTGCTCCGTCATCGTTGCTCTGGCCGTTTTGTATGCCATTATCGGTAAGCTATGTTTTACGACTACAGGATGTCCCGAAATTATCAAATATTTCAATTCCAGTCTACTATTTCTCCCCCAATTACCACGGTTTTGAAAAAATGTTCGCGGATGTTACATAAAAACACAAGCTGAATATTTAAAATTTTCAATTATGCGGGGTGTTTTATAAAAGCGTCGGAATACAAAAATCTATATTTTTAAATAGTAGTAAAGCGCCCTAGCAACTGTTTCATCCAGGGGGTTATTCAAAGTCTTGCCGACTTGACGAAATTTTTCTCTGATTTTTTAAATCTAACTACCATATCGTGTTCAGCTACTGCTTCTGTACGATTTTTGTTAAGGTTACCTTATATTCGTTTCATGATATTCGTTATAATGCACTATTTTTCGAAAAATGTTTTTATTATTAATAAATCACAAATGTTGGTATTTCTTGTTCTTGCTTGTTTTTTATATAGCAACTTAAATGTTAAATAAAGCTAAACCTACCGCCTACGTAAAGGAAGAAACAATAATTAGAATAACAGTTTTTTTTCTTTCGAGACAATTGTTGAACTGTGTGTAATGTATTCAAAATAATAATGGTAGAATTAATGAAAAACTTATTTACTCGTCGTTTTAAGTTAGTATTTTAAGTTTATTTCGCATATCGAGGTGGTATCTTTACTTTACTTAATCATCAAAACACATTTTTAAATTAGCAGGATATTAAGTTGATTATATAACTTCAAAATATAATTATTCGTTATAGGTATATAGATATAGGGAACCTTAACAAACGGTAGGGATGCAGTCATCGTAAACAATAAAGTACTTACTTCACTTGGTCAATAAAATAGTTAGGTTAGGTTTTCAATTTTAAAAAACGGAGCAAAAAAATTTATTTAAACTTTATCAAGTTAGCCAAGAATCTTGAATCTACCCTGTATGACATAATTATTTAGGCACACTTAGCAACTCTTTATCTGTATCAATATCCATTTTTAATAGAATGAAAGCAGCAAATTGAAATATATAAAAAATAATATTATAGTTTTCGAATAACTTGACAAAATCGGATTAATATGTAGACCTATATATGGTGTTCCATTCACAAACAAAAAATATACTTGTGTATTGCCACGATTTTAAGTCTAATTGGAAGTACTTTTTTGTGTTTTGAATTTATAGTCTAGCAACGATACAACGAACTATACTTATCAATAAACTATGGGAAGTAATAACAAAATTGTGAATACAATACACAATAATAAAAGCTTTAAACGAACTGTGCAAAAACAAGACTTCAAATTGACAACAGTCACGAAAGATTTAACACAAGGATGCTATCTCTCTCCTACATTATTTACAATATATTTAAATAAAGCACTAACATAAGGAAGAAGCTGTCAAGTAATGGGCACGTAATGACGAAACCATTAAATTTTACAGACCCGATGTTTATCGGAAATTTGCGTTTAACTGAATATTTACAAAACACCAAATATTTCACTGTGAGCGGACCACAAAATAAGTTTAACTTAGGCAACGGAAAGAGAATTGAACCATGTCAACAATGGGAACCATTGTCCATTCTAGAGAATATACAACCTGAAATAGAGGAAAGAGTAAAAAAACAGAAGAGAATTATTGGACCATTGAACTCCACCCTATGGGCCAGGAGTCGAGAACGGACATATTAAATACATCATACTATCCTCAAACGCTCCCTCACTTCTGTGAAACTTGGCAAATAAATAAGAGAACGAATCTACGAAAAGGGACTTTTGGCATCGCTCGGCGGAAATATCCGTATCAGGCAGAATTTCAAATGAGCGGGTTAGAGAAATCATGAAAATAAAACGAACCATTATCGACAACATTCAGAAACAACAACTAATGAATGTTGAGTGAATTGCCAAAAAAATATTGAATTGAAAATCTCATGGACACAAAAAAAAACCAAAAATAACGTAGGAAAAAGGTGTGGAAGAGCAATTTCAAAACAGAATTTAAAGCCTGACTAGGAACCGGAAGGCATCGATAAAACATTTTTTTCAGAATTGTGATAAAGTAGGGAGGTATATTAGTTTGACACACTATTGCGAAACCTTTTATATCTTTTAATAAACATAAATAAATAAGAGTGATTAAAATTGTTTAATTAACTGTAGGAATAATATTCTACACCGTGCTGTCTCAGCTTCCTAGTACTGTAAACACCTGCCTTCAAGTTAACGAAGTAAATAACCTCGATGAAGTGTGTGGCTTATTTAACCCGGCATGGTGGCCTGCGAAATATAGAGCTTCCTCAGCGGTTACAAGAATGTGGTTCATTTACCAAGTCACCACGGTGTTTGTCCTCTTGTCTCCCAGTTTGCTCTTCTTCTGCTTGCCGTGGGAAGCTGCAAGTCACGCAGTCGCGCGACTAGAGCACCTTAGAACCGATTACCTCAACGTTTTCAAGATCAACAGCGACGAAATCAAATACACGAAGTTGAGGTTGTGGATTGAACACCACCAGGAAATATTACGGTAACCGCTGATTATCTATTCAACCTGGACTGTAACCAAAATATCGTAGGGTATCCGCCGCACTGAGCGCAGCAACTAAACTGACCATTGGACATATGTCAATAATCGCAGGCATTATCATTGGATGCCTTGGGACACAAGCTTTAAGGGTAGGTTTTTTTAAATGTTCCAGATGAATAAGAGAACAACGCTGCGTTACCTATCTATATAAGTATTTCAAATATTTTACTGAAAATTCTTCATGGGTTAGACTGTGCAGTCTACATTATTAGGCTGTTCAGAAAACACTGGTCGATATTCCAGCGTTGTAGTTACTGCATTCACAAAAAAAGTTTCGTCATTTCATTTCTACTACCTACTCCAAAACACTGAACATGATCGTACCTCAAGTGCCACATTAAAAAGTCAGTTTCTGAAAATTCCGCTATTTTAGTCACGGGTTTAGGAGCGATCGGATGTTTTCCGCAGGTTTGCTATGGTATTTTGACGTTTATTCACTCACGTCACTCATTGAATGAATTCTTTCTGTTTTTCCGAAATGCAAAACTAATAGTAATAGAAAAGGTATAGTATGCAACATGTAAATAAACTTCTTCAATCACTCGTTTCTAAATATTTACAATTTATTTTCTCTGTAGCTTATATTTACAGGAAGGAATTCCAAAATCTATCATATTTATAATGGGAGTCTTGGTCGGATGCTTCGTAGTGTGCCACGCGGGTCAAAGCATAGTTGATGAGGTTTGTGGCCTTCCTCAGACGACTGTTCTAGACTTGTTAGCGTTGCGTTGCAGACTTTGGGTGTTAGTTATACCGCATACGGTGTCAGCTGGTTTAAATGCGACGTCAAAATTCAAAAGGCTGTCCTTTTTATAATTATGCGCACGCAAAAGCCTGTGCGTCTGGAAACAATTCCGTTTGGAGCTTTCGATTATGCACTTTACTTGTTGGTAAGTATATTAAGTTGATAAAGGCGATAAAATTTTAATGGAGAGTTTATACAGCCAGTTGCTAATTTTACCGGGGAAGTCCTGAAAAATAGGTAATTTTTATAAATTCGAATGTACCCGTTTGGAATTTCGACTTTAGCGCCTCGCATCTTGGCCTTTTACTTCACGCCATATAGTAAAATGGCGAACAAAAACATTTTTTGCTAATATATGTCCACCTGCACTCCTGCAATATTTTAAGATAATCTGTATTTTAGAGTTTACTGTTTACTTCTCTGGTCTCATGGAATGAAACAATATTTTTACACGAATTTATTTCGAACGCAGTTATCGCTAACGAACTAAATACAGGATGTTTGTAAAGTAAAATAAAAAATGTCTAGTCTTATGAAAATCAATTTTATTGTTTTAAATAAAAGTAATTACTAACAAATCGATTTGTTAGGAACGTGTTTAATTTTTAAAGACGAATCTAGGTACAAAACAAAATGAAGAAACGGAGAAAATTTTTATTTATGGTTGCTTGATCGACAAAAATGATTAAATCCTCACAAAATCAGTAACGTAAAAAACTTATAAAAAGAATAATTCTATTGAAACGCTATATAACAGGAATCGGAACCAAAACATTCAATTTGACTGTTGAAACGTCATGACATTCTCTACTGATGCTTCGAAGTTATAAGGTGATAAGGTTTTTTAGTTTTGGTTAGTTTAGTTAGGATCGAAATGTTAAGTGTCAGTTATTTAAGAATCTACTTACATGTACTTTTATCTACCTAGATGAATTCAAATTGAAATAGATTTTCAATCAAATTTCAATTCAAATTTAGGCACGTAGGTGTTCCATGCGATTAAAAAGTCACAAACTCAACCTGTGCTTCGCAGGATGCAAGGTGCTTAGAAATTCCAATACATACTAGTAGAAATTTTGGACATTTAGTCAGACACTGTCCAGTTGAGTATTTTTGTTCAACAAAGAGTACAACAATGAAAATGTACATTGTAGCCAGTAATTGGCGTATTTCTTGAAAATAGCAACAACTCTGTAACAAAAATAATCCATTTTGTTTTAATGGTGATTTTATTCCAGATAGTTAAAACATCGTACACATACTTGACGGTGCTAAATCAAAAAATGTGAAAAAAAGATGGTTAAGTTACCCACTGCAAGTTCCAATACGCGTAGGCCGTATGAAGCTCGATAGCAATTTCCTTTCGGGAATGATGAATGATCAATTAAAGAAATGAAACTCCATCAAACGTATGTTATCCGCAGCTTTCACTATAAACAGTTGAATTTTAGTACCACACCGGAATTTGCGTACGATAATAGCCATAATTAAACTTTTTATGTAGTAGCAGATAAATGCGCTAATAAAATTGAACCCTTTGTTCACAAGAGTTGTACGGTTTTCTTTAAAAGCTATTTTACATCTTTAGATAGCCCCGAAAATTCTAATTGTAGTCATGGTTGCTAAACTTCCCAATTTTTACAGCAAAAACGTAGAAAAATATATCCCGATTCTCGGCCGACAACACAGTTTTAAGTTGTCTTTCCTTACTCTTAAAAATTTAGTTTAGTAGACAAATTCTGGGGATTCTATAACAGAAACCTTATTTCTATAGAACGAAGAGTCACTACCGGTAACGCTGCTTGTATTCAATTTGTTCATGTTTCAGGTACGAATTATCAACGTAGAAACAATTTTAGCTGTTTTATATTTGTTATATTATTCAGTGTTTTGTGTAATGTGAGATAAATTTTAATCTTGGAGCGATATATGTGAGAAGAAAAAGAGCAGAATAGCAGAATATATTAAATTCAGCAATTTAAATATATTTGTATCATATATATATTATTTGGACGGCTCTGATACGAGGCATATAAAAATAGTGCAGAAGGTAAAATAACATATTTCAAATATTCGGTGTTTGTTGATTAGTTGCTTTTGCCAAAAATTTGTAAACCATTTTTACTCGACTCTTACTTGACCTATTAACACGGATACAAGATGCACTAGCAGCAGGCGTGGACACTTTCAAGTTCGCAAAACAAATGCGAGTAGTGAAAAATTATGTTGAAAAAATAAATATTTCTTATGGGGATATATGAATAAAATAAGAATCCCATTATAATCATATCCTTAATTTGTGTTTTTTTTTATATTTAAAATATAACATTAAATATTGTATTGCATTATTGTAATTTAAAAATTTTGAAATATTAATTGGCAGAATTCAAAGGAAAGTAAATTCAATCCTTTTTATATAACGACATGAAACAATCGACAAAAAAACTTTCTAAAGGATTAACAAAAGGAACTGTTTAGAAATATTTTTCGAACGCGTTTAACGAAGTAGCCAGTTACATACACGACAGCAATGCCCTCGGGGGTTTTAATATTTCTAATTGTCTTTTAAAAGTGCCGAGAAAACGATAAACCACTATATCGTTTTGTAATGCAGTCAACAACACTGCAGTAAAGCAATGGCATAATTGTAGTTTATCAAATGGATTCACGAAACACAAACACACACACGTGTACGGATTTCGCTTCTCAACAGCAGCAGCAGAGGTGCGGGGAAGGGGCTAAGTAGACTAGCGCGTTGCCTCGAGTGAAGCAACTCATATGTTATTCTTGGTTACTATTTGCTCCTTTCCTACATATACAGCATACTTAGTCGAAATTAAACATTGAGCAGAATTTGGATTTTTATTTTATTGGGCATCTCTATAACCATGACGTAGACCAAACAAAACTAAGTCCTGCTGTAATTGCTGCTTAACGGTGATTCCTTTAGCCAAAAAAGTACCATGGCCACGTCATGAAAATTATTATATTATTGTGAGCGGACGAATTACATAACCCTAATGTCACGAGCTTATTAAAAATTTACCTCGAAAAAACATTTATTTTATATTTGCAGTAACATGTAACTAAAGCAAAACAAATATTTTGTTTGGTTCAAGTAATTTTCCCAGGTAAAAAAAGTGACTCGTAATATTCGATAATATAACCGCGAACTTAACAACTACCACCAATTATGCTTTATGAAAGTAAACGTGTTTATATGTAGGTCACATTCTAACAAGTTTCGATTTTTAAAGGTACACTATTGACGAAAGTATAACTTTTCTTTTTCGTTTTTGTGGACAAATTTAAATAGGTTGGTTGTAGTAAGCTTTTAATGCAAAAAATTTTTATCAGTGGCACAATCACATCGGCAGAAATAAAAAAAAACAGTTTAAAGTACATTTGGCAACGCCCAAGCACTAGATCGCAGTGGCGAAAGTAAAACTTCATTTTGTTTGCTAAATCGCTCTAGGATAAAAGGTGCTGGTCGTAAAATGCATTTTAAACACACAACCAAAATCTTAATAATAAATATCCAAGGCGTTTCTGTCTGCATGACAGACCAACTGTACTAAATGATGCTTTATCACTTATTTTTTATTTATACTGGGTGACACAAGAAAGGGAGAACACTCTATAACTTTTCGACGGCTTGATATAGGAATTTGAATTTTGGAAGGATTAATATAGGCTGAATGTCCAATTTTTTGACAATATGTAGTCGATGGTTGCACTTCCGGTTTGAGCGGCAACAACAGTTTGTTGTTGTTTTTTTTTTTATTTAATTTTTGAAAAATGCATCTAGGAGGCTGTGACCATCATAAATACTATTTACCGGGTCACCTGATCATGGGAAAAATTGTAAATCAAACCCTTCTTTACTTGTCTAATGCCAAATAGTATTTAATGTAATGAACAATTAATTTTTAGGATAACCTAGTTTTTCAAATAGCACCCTAAACCGGTACATTTTGACACAAAAATTTTCAAAATCCGTTAAAAAATAAGCTCACAGGAAGTAAAAAAAAAGGTAAGTAAATGCATTTTTATAAAAAGAAAATATTACTTAGGTGGTTTAGTCGGCATGATTGAAAATTCTGACAGTTTGTACATTTTTATCTGATTATCGATTTTGTCGTGTTATCGATTTCGATTATCATGGAAAAAAATTATCAATTTACAAATGGAGAAAGAGTTGATATGTTTCTGACATACGGGGAATGCAGAAAAAACTCTCGACAGGTCCGTGCATTATATGCAGCCCGCTATCCGGAACGTCCTAATATTTTGTTCCTATAAAAATGTATTTACTTATCTGTTTTTTTCCTTTCTGTGGGCTTATTTTTTAAGGGCTTTTTAAAATCTTGATATCAAAATGTTGCAAAAAAAGCATCGGTTTTAAAAAGTTTTTGTTCCCAAACATTTGAAAAAGACACGATGTTGTCGAAATTGTCATGTCAAAATATATAATTTCGTGAAAATCTGAACTTTTGGTTCTTATTTATTTTGATAAATGGATTTTCATCAATTAAAAGCCTCCTCAGTTCAATTTTTGAAAAAACTAGATTATCCTAAAAAAAATGCCATTAGACAAGACAAGGAAAGTTTAATTTACAATTTTTTCCATGATCAGGTGACCCGGTAAATAGTGTTTGTGATGGTCACAGCCTCCTAGAAACAATTTTCAAAAATAAAATAAAAATTTTAAAAAACAAAAACAAAAGAGAAAAACCGTCCTATACTACAAGGACGTTCAGCTTATATTAACCTTTCCCAATTTAGAATATTACGGCAATCATTTGATAAGATCCAACAAAATGCTATTACAAAAAATGGTTTAGAGTTGGAAGTCGTACTTTCCAAGCCAAATTTTTCCTTAAAAAAGAACGTTAGTGATTTCGATTTTTTAATATTTACCGCAAACAATTTTATAAATTACTGAAAATCAAATGAATCTGACTCAATTTTGTTAAAATTCACGCTTATTTAAAAATTTGCCATAGATTTTAACTATATTAAACCCAACTGTAAAATTTAGAAACATTTCTTCTTAACAAGTTACGTCAGTAATAATAATAGGCTCATTTAAAAATTCGACAAAGAATTAATAAAAAAATTCCAATATGGTGCACACATAAGTGACCACTAAGTAAACTAGTAGCCACAGGAATAGTGTCTGTGTGTGTGTGTGTGCGCGTGTGTGTATGTGTGTGTGTGTGTGTGTGTGTGTGTGTGTGTGTGTGTGTGTGTGTGTGTGTGTGTGTGTGTGTGTGAAGGAATAACTGGAAAAGAAAATGGCGTTCACAAAGGGGTCTATGAGGTTAAATGAGTCCATTCTCTAGAAAGTTATAAGAAAGCAGTTTTTCTCAATTTTGACATTTTATGTTTTTTGGCGTACTTAGTGAATACATTAAAAAATATTGTTTTATCAATTTCTTTTGTTTGACTGTTGTCTACCATGAAGAACCGCATTTCATAAACTCCGTTTTGCACACCGCTGCTTTTGATCATTTTCACGTTATTCCCCGACACAGTTTATTGTGCTTGTTTAGTAATAATTTAAAAGTAAAAACTCATTTTCAACAAATAGGCAGATTTCCATAGCAATGCAATGTGTTCAAAAATGATCCAACCAATATAATAAAGATCATTACAGGACTTTCAATCCTGTCCATATTCTTCGTCAACAAAGTGAAATTTTTCGAAGCTCTAGGTAGTCAAAGTAAGGCCCCTTCTTGGGTGTCCCACTTCATCTGCCGTTCATTTTATTTTCACGTAGCTACCAGATGTACGGTGTAGTCACTTATAAGTGCAATATATGGGAATTTTTTTATTAAAAATTTGTCCAGTTTGTAATAAAATTTTAAAATAAAGACTGTGCCTTTTGAAACTGGAGCTTTTTAATATCCTTGTTATTATTACTGGTGTTTCTTTGAAATCCTACTTGATCCGCGTTCAGATTGATTTTCGTCAACTTATATATTTTTTGGCATATGAAAATATCACATATTCAGAAAGCGCTTAACGTAATTGCAAAATAAAAGTGATATCTAAACATTTATATTTAAAAAAAAAACGAAATATTCTCATAGTAGAAATCTGACAGACTTGAATGGTTTAAAATAGTTATTGTTCCGACGTTTATAATAGAAAAATTCACTTTTATTCAAATCGAGATAAGGCGACAACAAAAAGACGATCTCACGCCATTAAAGCTAATTCGATTCGTTTAGTTGGGTAAGGTCGAGAAACGTCGTGTAACTTTTTTAAATCGCCCGTGCGACATTGGCAGTGAAATGAGAAAAGCTTTCTCGATACCGGCGAGTGTCAACGCCCTATCACTTCTTTCATCTCGAGAAAGCTAAAGGAGCAGCCGGCGAACGGATTGCCAACGGATTTTTGGCAGCCGTTACTTAAAATTAATGTTCGTTAACCGGAAACGTCCTGAGCATGCGATTGTTATAGTGATATTCTGCCTTTGAAATATATTTTATTGATCGCATATCACTAAAAAGATGTACAAAAAACACACGGATATCGATCATTATTATACCCATAATCGTGCAGGATCATACTACCATAATCTGCATGTTTGTGTCCCTTTTTTTCAAGAAAGTGGTGTTTTAATCATTTATTTTTGCCCATAAGTGAACTTTACCCCACATCGCAAAGCGCTTTTTATAGAGAATATAATAATATATAAACTAAAAATAAATCCATTTATCCATTTTCTCATATTTATTTAAATAATTCAGCTTTTTATTAATTAACTACAACCCAAAACGATGATTTTCACAAAACTTGGCACTCTTATTTTTCATCATAACGGCCTATATTCTGTGTAATTAAAATAAAATTATTCGTTTCGGTGGCGCCCAAGGGGTGGTCCAATTGATATTTAAAAGTTATAAAGACAGTAATTTAGATTCAATAGGATACAAAATATCGGAAAGAAAAAAATAATTGGGAAAATGTTCAGGAAGCAATTGTAGAACCATGCGATTCAGATCCGGTTTATGACTTATTGTTAAGAAAACCAAGACAAAAATCTCATCTAGAACATTCCAATAACTCCAGAAAGAAAATGAATTTATTGTAAGTGAAGGAAACCGGATGAACGCCATTTCTATCATTTGTAGTTTTATAATCATAATTTTTTTTATTGGTGATAATATTGTATTATGCAATAAGTTTGCAACTTTAGCCACGTGTGACTAAAAAAGTTTTTTTGTGAAAAAATACGAATATATTAAGTGACGTGTGACAGGACCATTACAACTGACAAATGTCGTCAGTGATTAAAATTTACGGAAAACATACTAACGAACCTGATATCTTAAAGTTACACTTTATTCAGTGCAAAAAAAATACATTTTTGCTTTTTTTTGCACATTAATATTTTAAAAATTTATTTATTTTTTTAAGTTTGCTCCTGACAATTTTGAAAATACAGAAATGAAATTTGAGGCAACCTGTATATACACTGTAAAACCGCTCCCCACTAATTACTTATCAAATACAGTCCCCGAACGAAGTAGTTTTTGAGAACAATGGGCTAATTTTCTAATTTTTGGTGAAAAACAATTCAACTGAACACGAAAGTCAAATCGAAAAATTTATTATTTTAAATTAACATATTTAGAAATATTAAGTAAGTAAAAATCTTGAAATAATATGATTCAGTCATGTAGGAGGAGAAAAAATATATAATTTTCTGAGTCGAGAGTGAAATTGTTCTAATCCATTAATTAATTTAAACGCAGAAAATTATGTCAATCAAAATGTGAAGTATTTGAGTTAAAACTTCCGTTCTCCGCGACCAACAGGAAAAAATCTATAAAGTACTTTCCCAGTCGCTAAACAATCCATGCATGGGACGCCCATTCTTCAAGTTGACGTATCGCTTCACACCTGACGTCGAAAGAAATGTGAAAACTGTTTTAGTAGTAAACTGCCGAAAAATAGGTTAATAATACCATGATTTATTGCTTGGATTGGGCTAATTCAAAGGAACATATTTATTTTTTACAGGAACATGATACTTTGCACTCGAAAAATCAAAAAATTGATTTCATATTTCACGGATTTCCAAATAACTTATATACTATAAATTATAAATATATTATAATAAATTATGTTTTTACTATTTTGTTTATTTTTTTCTCAATTTCTTTATTCTTCTCTTTTACACATCTATTTAAGAATTGTAATAATTATTACTATAACTTAAAATGCCACAACATGAACCTGCTATCTGTCAAAATTGGTTAGTTTGGTGCAACCAAACGTCACTTAGACGCAATCCACAAATAACTTGAAAACAGTAAGTTGAAAATAACTTGAAATAGTTATTATTTCCCCTCGTCGGCTTCGAAATACTTGTAGAATGACAGAAAAGTGCGTTTATCAAATGCAGAACAAACTAAAAACTAATTAATATTTGCTTGATGATAGAAATTGCGCTTCAGTCCAGATTAATTGCATATTAAAAATTTTATTTATTTATTTTAACTTTTCATACTCGAAGAGATGCAAATTGCCATAAATGTACTTTCTATTAACGAGTTGGCTTTCTTTGTCGCCAATTCAATAGGGCGTTAAATTATATTAGGAACCGCGATTTTTTGTAGGTCAATGTAATTGTTTATTACTGTCCACCTCAACACAAAAAAACTATTAAGTTCTTTTACGTTTCCTCTATGTAAATGCGCCTATTTAATAACAAAATGTTTAGTTTCGAGGCGCACCTGCTCACAATCACTTTCTCTGGGTCAAGTTTACACGAGCCACACTTTTGGTTTTATTTCTTTAAGCGTCTGTCGTCAGGGCGCAGCTTATTACGCATATGATCAGGTTTCACTTTGCCTCGGGGATGATTCGTTTACCGCCTCCTTCGGACAGAAATAAAGTTTAACCGCTTCTAAACGCATTTGCCCAGGTCCCAAAGAAGCGATTTGTGTTGAGCAAGTACAAGACATTTATGGAAAAGGAGACAATAATTATTGTTAGTCCAAGGCAATTGTATCAACTGCAACTTTCTAAGCATCTTATCAAACTCGGATTTTGTTTATGGCGAATGCGCTGGGACACTATGATATTTAAGTAAAATATGCTCCTAAATTTTATTCTTATATTATGGTTCGCGAATATAAAAGAACTAGTAGTGATTGTAGTGACACTAAATCTACTCATTAAAAAAATTGTTTCGCCGACGAGAAATAATATTTCTCATTCAATATCCCAGCAAAATTAATTTTCCTAACAAATGAGCGAGTCTGTAATTTCTTTTCACGCTGCCGTTTTTGCCAATTTGCCCTTTGGTGCCTTGGCGATCGTACATATCTCGATAAACGTTACCATAACTGTACAAAAAGAATGCGGCAACTCGACAAGCGACAGTAAGGAAGCTGCGCTGGTATACCGATATGGGTGAGGTCCGCTGTCAAGTAGCGTATAATTTATCAGAACAACATATCACGCCTTCTTTGTTTAACACCTTCATTTATATGTCAAAGAATAATTGGTTGTACGGCAAGAAAACTTCTTAGTTTTCGATAGAAATATTTTAGGTCACTCCTTGGAATAACTTTGAACCTGATCAGTTATACTGGCTGTGAGCATGTTAGTAAAAATAATGCTCCGCTTTGGGTAAGAACAACGGATCATTAACTACAATTTGGACAAGAATGCTCTCTTAAATTGATGTCATCTTTGTGCAGGTTACAAAAAGACTCAAATTTTTAACCCTATGTTTCAAGTTCAAGTAACAAAAACGCGTAGCTTAAACTATTATCACTCCACTCCACTCCAAGTTCAAGTTGCTTAAATAATCTGTGCAATTCTCTTTAATTTTTGCTTTTATTCTATCAGAAATATGTAGAAAACCGATTGATTTGCTCTCTTACTATTAATTTCAATCAAGATATAGACATTTTATTCAATTGAAGCGTTCAAGTTATTTATCGCTCATTTAAATACCACTTTATCTTTTTTTTCCTATACTGTAGAAAAAGTAGTCAGCAGTGTTGTCTCTTACAAATATACCGATAAGCATTTTACTGTGAAATTTTTGGACCATGAGTGATAATTATTGACAATTAGTGCAAGTATACGGATAATCAATGATCGGTTTAAATTATAGCGGTCATTGTGGCAATAAGTCGTTCCAAACATGTCTGATTTTGAAGATACGTGTAGAAACACTCTGAACTTATTTTCGATTAAAATATAAAAATATGCCATACTCTAAGGGACGATGATGGGAGGATGAGTTTGAATTTGAATATCTTCTCTTACCTACTTAATAAGTCAAGTGACTGAAGTAAGTAAAGAGCATATTTTCTATGGTCCTCTTGACTGGGTAAAATATGGACCGCTTTTAAAGCGTTCAGTACTAATTTTTTTTTAAGGAATTATTATAAGAACCTAAAAATGTATTAGCTATTTTGCGACTTATTCAATAGAAATAATATAAAATAAAATAAAATTTAGATTTAGGCTGTGGTAGTAACAGGTAGATACTGGCTGTTGGACTCTATTCTTATGTTCATTTGTGTTTAAATTTGTGCAAATATTTGCTTAGATTGCTTGTTTTTATATTTTTTAAACAAGTATAATTTTTTTAAAGAAAGAAATGATATAAGTTTTCTTACGATTGCATTTTAATATGTTCATGATATTTTTGTTGTTATTCTCGAAATTCATAGAATATTTAAAAAGTTTCCTATACTTACCTGTCATTATTTATTTAATAGAAACAACATCATTTCATGGCAATACCAGCGGAACTTAGTGGTAATTGTTGTGATATTTAGTGGCAATTCTTGCTGCAATTAGGGGCAATTTCTGATAGAAGTGGTAATTTAGTGGAGACCACTGAAATACTCCTTGAAATATAAAAATAATAATAATAAAATTATTATTATTATTATTATTATATTTATTGTATTATATTATATATCTGAATTAATTGTCCAGGGCCATTCTAGGCTGCGCACATCCGAGTTAAATAAATTGTACATTAATTCTGCCATTCACTAAATTTTGTAAGGTAATAAAACAATTTCTATTGGAGAACGCATTTACTTATTTTTTTTTACCTAATTTTTGTTTCAATGTTTGTTGTTTGTCTATCTGATAATTATGTTTCTCTCTATGAATGTTATTAGACTGTGTTTGGTATTCTGCTAATTCATTTTCATTCACAGATGTGACTTGCCATTTGTTGTTCTTGTAATGTATTTAATTTCCAATAAAGTCTAAATTCTTAAGTCTATTATTATTATTATTATTATTATTATTATTATTATTATTATTATTATTATTATTATCATTATTATTATTATTGTTATTATTATTATTATTATCATTATTATTGATATTATTATTATTATTATTCCAAATTATAGTATGTACCATGCGTTCAATTTATCTTGATAACATTTTAATTGGCTGTAACTTTTTTGTTTTTAGAGATATCAGGGTAAACAAAAAAAAGAAATGTATGGTTAGTAGTAGCCAAGTTCATTAGACTTTATCCAGAGCGTGGAGCTCTTTCAAAACAGATATTTCCAAGGCTGGCACAGAAATTTGCAGAAAACGGTAAATTATTAAAGGCTAAAAAAGTATGCAGGAATCATAATGCTTTAAATGAAGAAAATAAGGCAAACATATTAGGATTCTATGAAACACATGATATGTATAATTGTATATGAAGAGACAGGTATTTCTCGGGGACCAACCCACTCAGTTTTGCAAGAATATAAATATAAGGCATTTAAATTTTGCAAAACTCAAAAGTGCGGAACAATGTCAAAGAAGGATGCAGTTTTGTTTGGATATTTTAAATATACATAATGAGAATAACATATTTTTTAAAACCTTTTAAATATCGATGAAAGTTCGATCACTACAAAAAAGGGTTTTAATAGACCAAATACGCGATATTGGTCTTTAAATAATCCTAGACAAATACACGAAATAGAAACCCGGGGGTACCAGTCGATTAATGTATGGGGTGGTGTCATAATGGGCATATTTTGGGTCCTATATTTATGGATCAAAAGTTAACTGGAGATCATTATTTGTAACTCTTGGAGCACCAAATAGAACAATACATAGAATATTTACCCCTAAATATATCAGCGCTGATTATATGGCAGCAGGACGGTGCCCCTCCTCACAATGTTGTGCAACTTTTGGGTTGAGTAGGGAACGGCGAAACTATGCATTGGCCAGCCAACAGTCCCGACTTAACTTAATTCAATTTTTTCTTTTGAGTCACATAAAAAAATCAAGTGCACAGAACTTCTCGTAATAATGTCGTGGAACTTCGGCAAATCATTTCAGAGGCAACCAATCAGTTAAGAGGCAATCCGGACGCGTTACTAAATGCAAGACATCATACAATTAGAGTGTATGAGAAATGTGTCCAAAAAAATGGTGGTCACACACAGCAGTATTTAGAAAAGAATTTTTTACTTTAGTGCGTCTCGTCATTTTTAGTGTTTTTGTTCTACTTTAATTTGTAAATAATTATTGTTGTTGCAGTCTGTCACGGCACTCTTTGAAATGGTATAAAAATTTCCTATTTTTGCCGAGTTGTCAAAAACGACTGGACTAAAATATAAAGTATGTTACATCATTGTAATCGGAATAAGATTTTCTATTAAACACATATATAATATATAGGGCGTCCCCTTAAAAAAAATATGATGTAGGCTTATATGTCAGAAAATTGATAGTGTTTTGTTTAATACGTCACTTGGAAAAAAACTTTGCTACTAACCCTTCATTTTGTTTTTTTTGTTTACCTTCATATCTCTAAAAACAAAAAAGTTACAGCCAATTAAAATGTTATCAAGATAAACTGAACACAAGGTACATGCCAAGTTATATAAAGCTATACAAAGGAATAATCGCAATTGAAGCATTTAAGAAGATATATTTTCGTATTGTAGAAGTGTACCAAGTAAAGAAAAAAGACTTTTTGAAAGACCACTTGAAGCGTGCAAAATTATTAAAACTCGCAGCGAGCACAAACAAAAACAACAAAATCTTAATCCATTATAAGTGCACACAGCTAGAGATTTCTCCATAAATGAACTCATTAGTCTGCAGCATGCATTAGAATGCAAGAAGTAATAATTTTGACACGAATGTCGTTAGACAATAACCTCCATTCTCTATAATGTATGGTGTTACATTAATGGTACCGGCTGCGTAATGACGGCGTTGCGCTACTGGAAGCTGCATCATCTGCTCATAATATTATTTAAATTACATAAATTATACATAAATATTATAAAAAATGGGAAATATAGCAGCGGCTTTTTCCTTTTTTTTCATCTTTTTACGTCTATAATCAATCACACACCAGACATTAAATATATCATAAGGAATGTAGAAAGAGGAATTGGATTTCTATAGACCTCTCGCATGATCTACGTTATTAATATAATTGGAATGTAGACGCAGCTACCAATTTTGCAAGTATTAAATTCGCTAAATGAATACAAATTTCGCCGCTTTGCTACCGTTCAAATGATACAATTTGGATAATGGTGGGCCAATTACGTACGTAACTGAGACCTCGCCATTATTCCTAAACACCGATTTTTTGCTATTCATATTGTAATAAGATTTATTACGACCAAGCTGATGGCGCTAGCGATCTCTAACTAGCGATTTTTCATCTCCACGTCGCTCATTTTTCTTATCGCTCGCTGTACCGAGAGAGAGATGGATTTTTTAACGATCTCGGTTATTAGTTAATTGGTTCCATGCTCGAAAGGTAATGAATTTCAATTCATCGTACCGGTTTTAATTAGGATGTCTTCCATGCAACATTTTGTCGTGAACTTTGGATTAATTTAAAGCAGATTTTGCGGCCGACCAGGATACCTAATTATGTGTGCAAGCGTGTTATGGAATAAATCGATACATTGTACGGTTATGTTACATTTTAGTTACAATTTCGTTATTTATGCTTATTTATTTTTCTTAGTTTTGGTTAGTATTAATAGGTTAGATGACGAAAAGCCAGTGAACTGGCACCCACGTGATAGAAAAGTGAGGCAAATTTTACACCCGGGAAAAGGCAAGTGGTGATGAAGATTCTTTGTCTTGCTAGTTTATATAAATTGTGTGTTATTTAATTAGCTTGGTTACGGATATATTTCTACTGAAATGATTTACATGTTATTATTAGACACAAAGCTATATTTTCTCTAAACATAAAATAAAATTTTTGGTAATTTAATACCTTAAAAAAATATATTCAACATATTTAAGTCTTTCTAACATAAAAAAGGTAAAAATTTTATATTTTTGTGCCAATGAAATCAATAGGTAGGTAAAGAATATCTACCAAAATAGTGATTTATTATTTATTTCTAAATAATACCCAAAAATATCATGTCTTATAAATGATTAAGGGCCCCGGGGGTATTAAGGACCACCATAAACTGGTATTTTTATTTACAACAGTTCTCTTGTAAGAACACAGAAAAATAAAATTTACAAAATAGGAAACAGGTTTTCCTTAAAAAAAATTTAAACGTAAACTTGTTATTGGCCCTTACTTCCAACCATAGAGGGTAATAAGAGCCCCTCATTGCATTACAGACATGTAACAGCTTCCGGATCACCCTAAGTGAGCCCCATACAATCATCATGCATCCAAGAATTACAATGGGCAAATCCATGTGTAATATCATGGATAGTCATACATCTCCCTCAAACTGGCGTAAAAACTTTTGAAAATCTTTCTTTCGGTCACCAAAAGCTGGTTTCAGCCTCTGCTCTTTAAACAATATCATGGGTGGGATATCATTTTCTAATGCGTTTGCGTAGGTAACAATCGTACGATTTTCAGCGTGTTCTGAAGCAGCCAGGTGGAGTCACTTGTTCCTTTTTTGGCAATGACTGTCTGTTGCTACAGGGTTAGTCTGCATCCCTTTTCATTCATAGTGTAAACCTTTACCGGTTGATATTTGAAGCCATATTTTTCGAGAACATTATCAAGTTTTTGAAAATAGTCATTAACAATGAAGGGATTAATCTTCGTCGCCCTAGCAGAATTCATCGACTGTACCCTTGGTTGAAGGATGTCGCTTCATAAATACTTTATACCAGTCACATCCAGCAATTGTTGTCTCAATGCTGAAACGGCCAGAAATGCATTCATTTTCAACATACTTGAATACATTTCGTAGTAGTCCATTTGGTGTCAAGAGGAATCCTATGTCAGAAAATTTAATGATTTTCCGAACTAAATCAGTTTCTTGTACTTCAGTCAAGGTAGGCCTTACCCTTAGAATTCTTTTTGCAGCTCCGACTTCCAAATGGTTTCTCAGGGTACGACTTGGTTAAAAAAAAAATGTATAAAGAAATAAGTGGTGGGCAACAAGGCGCCACTGATATCTGTCTGGGCCTTAGTACCCAAATTGCTACGAATTCATGTTGAGGATATGTTAAATAAAAAAAATGGCTTAGTAACTGTATCAAGGTGTAAACTAAAACTTATTTATCTTAGAATTCTTGAACTGACCCTTTTTTTTTTGAAAAAACGCCACCGTTCAATCATAGATTTTTATAATCCCAACATGGCAAAACACTGAATGCTATCTGTCGAAAACTGTCGGACTTAATCGAGTATGCCGGTTTGCGTATTTAATTTGAGTAACAGACCAACACATAGATGGCGCCATAATACTTATAAATTTTTACAATGGGCCTTATTACCTGCGTGGGCCTTATTACCATCAGTGACTCGTTCAGTTACTATACAAATTATATTATTATATATTATCCTGTATACAAACACACAGTATTCTATAAATACAAGTCACCGTAAAAAATAATAAAAATATATCACAACCACTTAGTTAAAAGAAAACTATTTTCCAGCAAAATCCAGGTACAAAAATTGAGAAATAATGAAAAATAATATCCTAGTACTTATTTGCCATTAGCATTAACGTTAATGATAAATAAAAATAATACTCATTACTACCCGTTTCCCCATAAGTAAAATTTGACTCACAAAAAGGAGGATATTGGTCCCAGTATGCAGAGTATGCAGTCAATTGTACGTAGATTGGTTTGTACGAAAAAATTAATCAAAATTATGGGATGAACTAGTTACTCGAAAAACAACAAATTTGGTCCAATTGGTAAGTGACGTCATCCCCTCTTCAATATTATTGTCCGCATTCAAAGTGAGGCGGAGTGAGTGAACGTAACTGTAACGATCCCACACGGGATTATCCTTGATCGGCGAAATGTCTAAGGTCAGAGACGCCCCCGTATATAGACGCACTGCTGTCGTCATCGCGCTGCTCTCGATTGCAATGAAACATAATGGAAAAGTTTTGTATATTAAATATTGTTTGCGCAATTGCATATAGACACAAAGACGTCAAATAATGTTGCCTGAATAGTACAAAGTTATTAGATAACCCGGAACACACTACTCCTTCCTAGGGTTATAGAGCTTACAGTTCAGTTCAAAGGCTTTACTTACGATAAACATTATCGTCTGTAATACATTTAATGAATTAAAAATTTAAAACTTCAATTGCCTAATAACTTTAACGAATTGCTCAGTGTAAGATAGATAGATAATAATTTTAGTCGCGATACAACAAAATGATTTTCACATCTAAAATATAAGGATTGTAAAAATTGGAGTGCCTTAGACGGCAATGATTTGCCAGTAAATTTCACACATTAACCTGAATTTTGCGCCACCTTATTTTTAAACAGTCATCTCCACTGCCAAAATATTTAACGAGATCTTGACATATTTGCATTAAATATAGAACAAATGCTTAATTTTTTTGGATTTCTTGATATCGAAGAACTGATTGAACTCCAGTTTTGCTCTCAATCTACTGCGAAAATAACCATTATTTAAGTTCGTGTTACTGGTATGTGCTAGATGAAAACTAATGACATGACTAATGACATAATTCCTGTAAGAATCTCCATATATTAAATTAAATTCGTAACTATATGGGTTTCAGGAAAAAGGTTGCACGACATGTCCAAGTCGACCATTACTCCGGGTCACTCCATATATGGGCTTGGCTTTACTTAAATGGATTGGATCGGCAATAGTTGATTATTTCTTGAAAGTGATCTTAGAACAGTTCCACTGCTGCCTCACCCACATCTCAGTTACAAATTGTTTAAGAGGCCGGAACATTGTCAGTCTATTAATAGTAACGCGTAAATTCTGTGATTGTTCGTCAGTATTTCTGCTAAATCGACCGCACCTACTCTCGACTCCTGTAACGTTTCCTAGTCTTTGTTGTACTGTACATAGTAGGAAATATGAACAGCTAAAGCGGACGTAACATTGAGGAAAATGTACAGTAAATTATAACTAGATCCATACGCGATGCGGTTTTCAATTTGAAGTAATTTTTCTTTCAGTAACTAATAGGTAACTACTCCTATTCTTACAAAGAAAATCTTAACTCAATAACCCAAGATTTAATTGAACTATGAACGTGTTTTATAACCTTATAACATGGGACGATCAAAACGTGGTGAGATATTAGCACTAAGGCCATTTAATTTGGCAGCTCCAGAATATTAAACTTATTTATTATTTTGTTCGGCGACACCAATAACACTTTTCAGATGCTGACGACTGAATACTGCATCTCAAATATGGATTTGCTCATAATTTCAGGTGGTTCTCTAAAAAAAAACACTTAGACTTTACGTTAGACCTTTGGATGGGCGATCAATTTGTAACCTTCTTTTCACACTTTTTATGGTTTTTACTATTTATTACAGACTCACTTGGCAGCATAATAATATTATGTGCGTAGATTGTATTACAGTAGCTAAAAACTGTTAAAAAAGTAAAATAATTAATAACAAAGTATGGAAAATGCAGGATGTAGAAGAAAATATGAGAACTCTCTATGTACATAATTCTATTTACAATTTATATTCAAAATATTTTTTTTAAAAAAGCTTACGGTTTTCGAGAAAAATTCAAAAGTCCGAAAAATTTGAGTCATGACCTTGATTTACTATTTGAAGCTTACATGGGATCGGTGGGGACTGTTAACTCCTTTCTTGTAATGCCTAATTTGATCGTATTTTGTCTAGTGTTCGCGTTCAGCGGAAATAATCTATAATAATGCCGCCGCTCATATCGATAAAGTGTCTTGAACAGGCAAAACATAACAATTTGGAACGGCCTTGTCCGGTTGACATGCCTGAGAGGTAAGGAATTTGATATCTAGCTTACTGTAATTGATTTTTATAGGTTACCGCTACAAAAAAACAACCAGTGTGACACTTTTTTTTCAGCGCATTCCTACAAGAATTTTTATAAACAACCATTGCATAACCAAATGTGTAACGGCTTAACGAGCGATGGTTAATGTTACCCCACATTCCGCGGACCAGTGCAAATTATTAATATTAAATTATTTAAATCTACCAGCGAGGGAACGATAACGCGTATTTGTTGTTATAGAAATGTATAGAGACAATAATTACTCTCCACGCTAATTAGCGATGCCAAATATCTCGATTTTTGTGAAATTTGTGAAATTGTCTCTGTTTAAACGTCTCTTGGACAGCAGTTTTGCTTAACAGCATTAATTAAATACTGTGTGACATTATTATACCACTGTTTATGCGCACAATGGGTTCTCCTCTGCACATTATTCTGTGTGGTGGTGAACAAATTCTCACTATCCAAGAGATCTTCTTTTTCTTTCTAGTCCATTATCTTATGTCTTTTTTTTCCTGGAAATAGTCCGGTGAAAATAGGTATTTCAAATAACAAAAATTCCGACCATGTTGAATTCTGTTGAGTGTCAGTAGAAATAAATTGTCAAAACTGCCCATCCATCCAATTGCTGAAAAAGTCATCATCATTCTTGTCTAAAAGTCGCCAGTAAGGAGTGTACTTGGAGCGTCATTTAATGGCTTTCCTGGTGGGCATACTGTTCAAAGTTGAATTCAATAGCCATGTCTGCTTCGATTTTTTATTTTTTCTTCCTCTTTTTCGTGCCGGATGTTCATAAATCCTTTAAATGAAAATGAATCAACAGCAGTATCTTCATGAACATTCGAGCGAACTCTTTTTCTTCAGCCATTTGCCATTGCATCGCATCTTTTAATGTTCGCATTAATTAGAGGTTTCATTTCACAACTAACTGGGATAATTTCAGTCAAAGGTTCATTTCAAATGAAGCATAATGGTGACTATTTTTAGAAATATTATTTTAGATAAGTTACAGCAAACTAATCAATAAAAGAAATACCATAAGCATAGTGATAACGTCAAGAGACATCTTAGCCTAATGGATGCGGAGGAACACAATGAATGCAGATTCTGTCAAGAAGAGGAGGAAACAACCGCACACGTGCTATCTCCATATGGACAAATACCCAGAGTGCGTTTTAATCTGCTAGACATAACCAGACCAGAAATAACCAACTACACCAAGGTGAATAACTAAGGAGAAAGTCACAATAGAGCGTTTGAGTCGCAGTGCCGGAGAGACCAATTGCTAACTATTTCAAATTTGACTCTACGTTGCCAAATGGACAATCAACGCTATGCGCGTATAAGTAACTGACTAAATTCAAAAAACCAAAAATTTTTACCACACTGTCGAGACTTTTGGCAAATTACTTTTATTGATCTCTATCAAAATCCAGCTCTGTCGGACTTTTTTATTTGGTTACTATTTCTATTTCCAATTTTACCGGTTTACAGGGGACATAGGTTCTTGTTTTTAAATTTCTTCTATGCGTCATCGCGATGTTTCAAAATTAAAATATTGACAGAGGTCCCATATAAACGAATAAAGACATTTTCTGGAGTATGCATCTCTATATTTAATGTTCGCATTGACCTTAAAGAGGAAGATATTTCTAACGTTAAATCATAGTTTCAGGTGTGTGTGATCTTTTCATGTATTCACGTTGCACGGTGCCGGCAGACCAGACACCTCGCATAGTTTCGCATGCATCCACGCAAATGCTTCGACAAAAACGCGAGTAAAACATTCACTTCTTTGTATAATAAGTGTGTTAGGCGGATGCCCAATTGTTACGGCAACGAATTGTATTAATTACAAGGCACGATACGCAGCCGGCAACGCTCGTAGCAATCATCGATTATTTGCGCTCGAAATCTGAAACCTAGCTTATCATTACTTGAATTAAGTGCAATCTAAAGTCTAAACGAAACCTAACACAAAAGAAGCAGTCGTCGCGTCCTGCAGGGTTATTGTTAACAATAGGTGGCCAGTGACGGGTGTGCTGTCTGAAGAATATTTTTCTCGGAAGATATATCAATAAATGATATCTTGTATGTTATGCACTCTGTAGTGGAACTGTATATAGTAAAATATAAGCAAACGTAATAAAATCTTTTAATGTTCTCGATCGGTACTCCTCCAGTCATCATGGGTTCCTTTTAAATATGCGGGGAACCGAACGGACCAGTCAATAATATTTACATATAATGGAGTACAAATTAATACAACAAAGTATATTTCCTCTCTTGTGCTTAAAATAGATAAAAGCTTAAGTAAATACTGCTATGCACTGAGGGTAATTGCTAGGAATGTGAGCAGTTTTGTAGTGATTTTTTGTCGGCTGGTTCCTTTCGTTTTTCGTTTAATCTAGACTTCGATATGAACTTCTGTTTTGGGGTAACTCCTCCGATTTTGGCAGGGTTTTCCTTGTACAAAACAACTGTATACGTCTTATCTTTCAAATGAGCTAGTGCGACAGCTGTAGACCTGTTTTTATGGAAAATTGTATTTTAACACTGCTCTAATGTATGTCTTTAAAAACCCAGATCTCAAGACTGTTGCAGGATTACAAAGTACAATAATTTCCCAGAAATTCTCCGTGAATAAAACGATATATCAAATTTAAGATAATATATTGCATTTTTTTAATGTGTATATACGTGCATGTTGTTGTAAAGGGTGTTTTTTTTCGATGTATAGAAATTTAAGTTGGAATTACTGTTCAAGATGGCGACCGATTTAACAGCTGTCAAGTGATTTATTCTCAGTATGGTTTGGCAATTCATCATGAATAGACTCAAGCCTGAACAACGCTTGCAAATAGTGCAATTTTATTTCGAAAATAATGGTTCTGTGCGGAATACGTATCGCGCACCACGACCATTTTATCGTCGATAAAATCGCCCATCAGAGCACTTAATTCGATTAACCATGGAACGTTTTTGCGCCACGTTTACTCTTATTGATAACTCGCATCCCCAGAGACGCCCTACGGTGCGTACAGAAGAAGCTATTGCTGCTGTAGAGCGTAGCATTGAGGAAGACCCGAATGAGTCCATCCGCGATCGAACACAGGAATTGGATCTGTGTCCATCCACTTTATGGAAGATTTTGCGGAAGGATCTTGGTTTACGTGCTTACAAAATCCAACTCGTGCAAAAATTGAAGCCAAACGATCATCAAGTTAGGCGTAGATTTGTCGAATGGGCCTAAAACGAGATTGCCGTTGTTCCCGATTTTCATAAGCGAATTTTGTTTAGCGATGAAGCGCACTTCTGGTTGAATGGCTACATCAACAAACAAAACTGCCGCATTTGGCGCGAAGCTAATCCTCAAGTGTATGTCGAAACACAGTTGCATCCAGAAAAACTGACTGTTTGGTGCGCTTTATGGGCTGGTGGAACCATTGGTCCGTACTTCTTTAAAAACGATGATGGCCAGAACGTTACAGTCAATGGTGATCGGTATAGAACTATCATTACTAACTCTTTCGTTCCTGAATTGAATGACCATGATGTCCAGGAGATGTGGTTTCAACAAGACGGCGCAACATGTCACACAGCTCGTGCCACAATCGATTTATTGAAAGACACGTTTGGTGACCGCCTAATTTCACATTTTGGACCTGTGAATTGGCCTCCGAAATCTTTAACACCGTTAGACTACTTTCTGTGGGGCTATATAAAGTCATTAGTCTATACGGATAAGCCACAAATGCTTGACCATTTGGAAAACAACATTCGCCGTGTTATTGCCGATATACGGCCACAAATGTTAGAAAAAGTCATCGAAAATTGAACGTCCAGATTGGACTACATCCATGTCAGCCGTGACGGTCATATGCCAGAAATCATATTTAAAATGTAATGCCACAAGATTATCTTTCGGATAAATAAAATTCATGTCAATCGAATAATCCGTCGTTGTTTTATTGCAACTTAAAGTTCTATACATCGAAAAAAAACACCCCTTATATACAGATGACCGTTTACAGATGCTCTGCATTTTTTCCCTTTTTTAAGACTTATTTTTATTATTCTATTAACTATTATTATTAACAATTATTATTGTTCTCCTTATTCTCTTCTGTTCTCCGTATTTATTTATCTATCTCTTTATCTATTGCGGATAGAAATATTGTGGAGAAATATATTTGATTAAGATCAATGACAGAAATTAGAAAAAACATTATTACTTACAATTTTTTTTTTGTTTTTTTTTGCTTATTCATTATTAGTTTCTGTCTAAATTAGTAGATGTATAGACTGCTATTAAAAAGAAATGTAAATATTCTAGAATGTTTAAAAGTAGATTTAATTCTTTCTTAACTTTATCAAGGAATATAAGAACTGTTTTACGTAGAACTGTACCAGATTTGTTAAGTAAATTGGATCATATTTCATTTAGCTGTAATATTAGTAAAAATGTAAGTACATCATTTATAAAACCGATCGGTCTGGAAAATATTGGTCAAATAGCAAGAAAATAAAAATCAAGAATATACATAACAGTAGGATTCGCGGAATTTCAAACAGTATTACCAAAAAATATAAACTCATCTGTTATCTGGATCTTCAAAAATATTTCATTTAGCAATAAGTAGTGCACTGGTGAACTTTCTAACCGTAAAAAACCGGCATGGTTTTTTTAGGAAAAGTCAACGCAAGCCGCAATATTTTTCACAAAGTTATCAAATACCAGAAAATGGTGACTCTGTCCTGGAAATGAAACTTATTATACAACAATTGAAGTAGCATGGTACAAGGAACAATGCAAAAAAGGTTAATATCGCATTTGAGGATTAGGAAGCAGGTTGTAACAGTAACAATAGATAACACATGAATGTACCTATTGCGCAAGCGAGCAAATTGACGTCAACCATTTTTATATTGTTTGTTACCGATTTAAACCTGTTTCTTTAATGATGAGAACAAACACATTGTTAAACATACAGATGATACCAAATTAATTATTTTAAGTAAAGCGTTACCAAATAAATCAATTATCAATAAAAATAAGATCCAGATACTTGTTTTTAGGACAAAGCAATTGATCGAAATCACACCATTACACATGGAGTTTCAAGACAAATTGAAATCATAGACGAACTCATATTAACGAATGCCTTGATTGGTCATACAATATAAACAACTTCACAAAAAACAACTCTATTCGCATTACTGCCAGGTAGTCCTTGTGCCAAATAAAACGATCCACTAAACGGACTGGTGGAAAGGTTTCTTGGACTCTCCTGAAGATTAAAATATTATAATTTTGTTGATACAGGGTGTTCCAACAGTATCCCTCACGACATCAAATTTGTTACCTTGAACGAAACATCCTATATATTTCGACATTTTTGGATTCCTTGGTTAAAATAAAGATCACTTTCTTAAGAAATTCCTATTCAAAGTTTGCATAGTTTAGGCAGAAAATGGGGTTATGTGTTTTTTTTTCATATTTTGATTGCCACATATAAAATTGTGTTATAACTAAGGAGATGATGCACTACTCAATCAGGTTATACAGGGTGTCCCAAATAGGTGGTGCGATTTTGGCGAATTCGATTAACAAAATCTCAAGATATTCAAATATTTCTATTTCAAACAACTGAAATGTCAAAGTTTGTTTTTTACCCCAATGCGTCAAAAAAAAGGCTTGTGATGTCACAGCCAACTACATTTTTAAATATTTTGATATTTCTTTGTTGTTTTGATGCCAGATAAAACGAACATTTTGAGAGGAACATTTTTATCTAAACTTTATGGAATTGTTGAACCCTTTTAAGTTAACTTTTTGTTTTATAGATTTATTTACTCAAATTTGTTACCTTGTTAGTTAGCCTATAAACTTTAATTATTTATTTTTGTTATTAGGTATTTTCAATCAAGCTAGATAATTAACTACTTTATGTTTCTTTAAATATGAGTTTTGAAGTTTTATCAAATCTGTAATAGTGTGTAGTATACACTCGTTTTTTTTTTTTAATTTCTACGTATTAATTGACACCCTGTATTGTTAGCAATAGGTTTTATTAGCGTATCTTGAGTATTATATCTTTAAAAGAAGTAGTATCATGTCTTTGCCATTTAAAAAATGCCTAATATTGCCAAAAAGTGACCTAATGTGGGCAGCTTAAAATTCAACAAGAATTTATACGGGCGTTATCTTAAATATCGAATATCTCAAAAGATAAGTAAAATTTAAATAAAAATAAATTAGAAACTTATTTATTGTCCTAAAATTGAATTTGAATAAAAATATACGGAGTTACATTTGAAAATCTATTGAGATTTTGTTCATTAAATTCGCCAAAACGGCACCACCTATTGGAGACACCCTGTATAAGCTGAGGAGCATCTGTCAAACTGATTGAGTAGAGCATCATCTTCTTAGTCTGTGGTTAAATTTTCGTTGCAATACACTATAATTATAAATTATAATATCTTAAATCTTTAGAAGAATTCTAGAAAATTTTGCACGAAACTTTTTTCGTATCTCCTATTGCTTCCAGATCGTATAATGGATAGTTTTATTTGGATAGTTTTATTTGGCACACGAATCAGCAAGCATTTAGAAACCTACACAAACTTCAAATATGTCTTTAGATATGCCATGATCATATATTCGGGAAGAGACAACTTAATACAAAATAATTTTGCAACACAAAAAAAAGTATCTAGACTGCAAACAACGAATACTGAATAGTCGAGAAAACGTCACTCTATAGGGAAAGAAGTAATACCATAAGAAATAGTTGTATGCGGAAAAAAATTATACTGGGTGCTAGACAGGGAAATAAATATAAGCAGAATGGAAGAAAGGAGGTTCGTAAAGAGGTAATCACCAATGGGTGCAATGCGGCGACTTCCACAAAATAGGTGAAGCGTGCAATAAGTGTTGTAGATCTATATTTAAAATTTTTAAAAGTGATTTAATAGTGTTTAAAATTTAAGAGTAAGAATCTGTCTGATTATAAGGCTAAAGAGGGCTATACTACAAAGTTCACAGATAGACTTACATTTAACGGGAAATCACCCACCAAATTAATGCTCTCCCAATAAGCTAGAAACATATTAGTTCACAGTTGAGAAAACTTTTGTAAACTGTTATTCTGGTAGACTTTTCACGATCCAAGTCCTGAAGTGCAACATTCCAACCCCTGATGATCTATCTCCACAACAACTTTGATGGGGTGATCTATATCGTGCCAACTTAATGTTTGGAATGTAACTTGGAATATATTTAACTTATTTGGTCGCTAGTCGGTAACGCGTAATTGATGAAAACTCATTTAATTGGATAAATATCTAATCCTATTAGACGTATACGCCACATTACCGTATAATCGCGATATTTCAAAATATTTCTCACCTGAGCCGCCATTAATCTATCCGACGGTGCGGAGTTAATTTTCATAATTTTCGATAAACCACAGCATTTATTTTCGTGTCTATAAATAGTGCGTTATGCAACTTTTGTATAACAGGTTCGCATACAGTCTAAAAGTACGTGTGTTGCGGATTATCATTAAAAATAATTATGCCGTCTTCTCGTACTTGTTTGCTTGTTAAAACGAAACGGAATAACTGAGATCATAGAAAATAGCTTAAGTAAGAACTGAGATTAGAGAACACATGGCAACAGAAAAAGAAATCGCGGTAGACTAATTATTAACGTGCCGACAAAGCCCTTTTCGTGAGTGCCGAAGTTTTGAATTCATCTTGTCTTTTGAATGTCCGAAATAGATAATTTTGACATAGGCACAGAGTTAATTAAAATAGGAATTAAGTCACCATTCGGTATCAGTTTGGTTCTCTCCGAAATCCCAAAATTATTAGACGCGAAATAAAACCAAATTTTAAAAGAAGAATTTTCGCTTCAGATTCATATTGACCGTCATGCATTCCCCACACATGACAGTGCACATCTATCTTCCGTTCGAGCTCTCTTAATGAAGTTACTAATAAATGATTATTTATTTTTACAAAGAGGTAGGAACCCTCCCTTTCCGCATTTCTGGCACATTACCGTGGAATAAAGCCAATCCCGTAGAACAAGAAGAAAAAATGCTGAAAAAAAGAAAACCATATAGTTGAAAATGGAGGGGTATTTGTTGTGGTAATTTATAATACATAGTAGCTTTACTGGTATCTAGTGAAATTATAGTGGTAATATTAGATCCTTCAAGGAAATTTGGAGGTATGTAGGGGAAACTTGGTGGTAGACAGTCGTTCAAAAAACTTCTTTCTGATTCTGAAGAAACTTAGACACCTTTTTTACTTGGCTAAAGTAAATAATTAGTATACTTGCTATGCACCTCTTAATTGGATAGAAGATGGACCTTTTTCATTTAAAAGAGTTCATATTATTAAAACTGAAGAGTGACAAAACATCACTTTTCAGGATTGCATAGATTTTTTTGAATTTGTTGTTAAAGCAAAAGTTGTTTAGATGATTGTTTTTTTTTTATCAATCTTTATTAGATGTATTTTAACATATCCAGACTATATTCCCGAATTTATGAAAATTTTGTTAGGTTGATAATTATTTAAAAAGTTTTTTTTGCTTCCCGATAGTTATTAATTTAATAGTAATATTTAGTTGTAATTCTTGAATTTATTTCTAGTATAAGTTATAATTTACTGTGCACAGATCCACTACTGATATCTGCTGATTATGTATGTCCCGAACATCATCATCAATCATAATGGCATATGAGACTACTCCGTTGATCTTTTTTGTTTTTGAATTATTTTTATAATGTTGTTTTCACAAGTATCACCCTGTATTTTTATTTTGTTGTTGACAGAGCCTTTCCGGCTCAATATGATGATGTAAATGCTATTCGAAATGAACAAAGCGAGTACATTTTTCTCGCAGCAAAATAAAAACACGATTTAAAAGGAGAGGTCCTTGTCAAGATTGGCAAGAATGCATTTTGGAAATTAGTTTTAAGAGGTGTTCTGAACACAATGGAATATGTTAACGCACCCCTTATGGTTTTCAAGTTCCAAAACCGTTGAGATGCATGCTGTTAAAAATGTTGTTGTTAAAGAAGCATTTACATATTCTCGAGAGAAATTTGGCGAAAATATAATGTGCTAACGATAGTGTTTCGCATAAATCGACTGTGTCAGGTTTAAAAATAGCCCAATTAAAATACCACAGTTATTATATTTTCAAAATAGGAGACGTTGATAGACGAATATCACCGGATGACATATTTTTATTAGACTTTTTTCGGTCATTTGGGGACACTTTATAAATTAACTGGCTAAAATATTATGCCTATCAACAATGTCGGGCAAGTGATGATTTACTCTCAAATTTTCCATATTGTCAGCAATGAAATGTCGCTATCTAACCTAAAATTTTTCTTTGTGTTAAATTATTTATAAATAATTAAATTAATAAAACCATACAAGAAATTGGTAAAACATATATTATGAATTCAAGACTTTATTAGTTATTTATTGCGTATGTGTGGGATCCTGTAGAATTCATCAGTATGCTCGAAAGGATTACCACAAACCACCAAACAGGAAGATGTTGATGTGTGATGATCATCTTATATAACTCGTTGTGCAAAAACATTGTATCAGATTTACTTTGAGTTAGACGAATACAATAATACCAATACACTAAAAAACTAAACTATATTCGCAAAAAAAGAGTATTAAATTTGACGTGTTAATGTGACATAAACTGGGTTTAGTCGCCAACTCTTACCTTGCACCAATGCGATTTTCTTCTCTCCGGTTCTGAAAAAAAAAATTAAATAAATTAGTTTCTAAACTAAAAATTGAAGCAATTCTCTGTTGTTAAATAGAAGCAATCTTTGTTCTTACGCTGCTGTTTACCTTTTACATCGTTTAATTATTATATATTTGATAATAGTAAGCCTTTAATCGAAAACTAATTGCATATTAAAAGTGTAATATTGAAAATCGCAATTACTATTAATTCAAGCTTATGACCCATAAATTATCGCCGTTGATGGATTTATAACTCACTACAATCAAGATAGGCGTGATTAAATTGAGTTCTGATTGGGCCTCCGTGTACAAAAACTAGCTCGATTCGCCATTTTTATCATAATAAATATTCCGTTTACTATGGCAGTTAATTTGTTTTTTAGATTATGGCGGAAGATATTAGGCTGAGTAAAGTGTGATCGATTCTAGCCACTTGATTTCCAATTCTGAATTTTTTTGTTGAGAAAAGCGTTGTCTTTCATATGCAAAATCTTGCCCTTGCCATTTTAATTAGAGACAAGTTTAACACACATAGCATAATGGCTAATTTAAAAATTATGACACATATATCGCGAAAGTTGTTTCAATTATTCAACACTCGTTGCTGTTTAAAATTGGAATATCGGATCATATATGTGTGCGTGTCTTGTAAAACGCCCGGTGTACAATCGGCATTTAATATGTACGTTGAATGCGGAATTATTTAATTACAACATGGAATTACTTTGAACGAATGTTTGAACTGTCGAATACTATTTATAAGCGAGATTTTAAACGACCAAAAATGCATGTAAAAGCGCGAGAAAAGTATATTGGGTGCAGGAAGCGTGAAGTTTGGTGCAATCGTACTGAACGCACCACTAAGAAAGTGCCCTTTTACCGTCAGACGTCCTAGATGGGGGGCCCATTGCTCTTCCAATTATTCATTAAAGATATAGAAAAAATTCCTAAACCGATTAACATTGGCCTATCTACTGTAACATCACTTTCATTTATTTGACGCCTATTCTGAACAACTACCTCGAAAATTAATGTCTAGCGAAATCTAACTTTTTTGGATCATTTTTTCATTTTCCTTCCAAACTGAACAATCCTGTCCTGTTGACATAGTGTCTAAATAAACTTATCTAGGCATTCTCTCCACTTCCTTTTCAATTTTTAGAGAGGTGACAGAAATCTAATCCAATTTTTAAAAGAGTTTTTTCACTTTTTAACCGCCTCTGTCTCTAATTTATCTTTTAGTGTCCTCAAAATAGTCCGATATTTTCTCATTAAAATTTACAAAATGGAACTATAAAACTATTCGAATTGGATATTGTCATTGCGAAAATTTCAACATACGTGAATTTTTACTTACTATCGCACAACCTCAACGGAAGAATACTTTAAATGTTGTAACCATATGTACATTGACTGAGCACAAGAAGCACCATCTTTGTATTGTTTGTTTTTACTTAACCCACACCGATAATCATTTTAAAATTAAAATTTAAAATTCTCAAGTAAATTTTTCCGTTTTTAATAGACATTATCTCTAAACTTTTGGCCGTAAGTGCTTCATATGCCTTCTTGCAATTTTACAGTCGGTACAATCTTTAAATCGCCTCTACTTAATTTAACACCTAAAAATGCTAAAGTCTTGTTAATCTCAGATTTTTCCCTGTTTTCCTTTATTACAAAATAGAATTGTGATTGTGTGTGAGATGTGTGATTTTTGTTTTTTTGTTATTTTTATTAAAACCGCAGTTCCTACCTTCATTTTGTTTAACTCTGTATTAAACTATATATAATATATAAATTATTCTATTGTACTTAAATTGCAGTACCCTTGCTATGGAAAAATTTCTGGAAAAAATAAATTAATAAAAAGTAAAAACTGGGAATGGGCGTGCTATGCATGGCATTATAATTATAAATGTTGTTATCGTCTCCACATCTCAATCCTGCTGAAATTCTTACAGGCTTTTTCTGAAGCACAAATATCCTGCTGAATTGGAATTTCTCTAATAAGACGTTTTTAATGAAGCCTTTAATGTTCTTCCATCATCGTCCGCTACATATCGCTCACTGGATGCAATAATGGCACATATCAAAAAATAGCTATTTTTAGCTAATTGTACCATAAGACTCGCACATTTGTATTTTAACAACAAACAATATCGGCACAGAGTTATCTTAGTTCAGTTCCGCTAGTTAGTGCCATTTCCCGCGTTTTTTAACGATTTTACGCGCAAAACCGGCACATAGCGCAGTGTGTCCGAGATCGCCACAGAGTACGTAATGTTGGTAAAAAATGCGAAGAAGACGAGAACTCCTTATAAAGTCGTAGAGATGAGTTACGATGATTTTTTGATTTTAAAAAACTAGTAACTTCTATTAACTTTCATTGGGACAGTTCAGGTGGTGTTGTTAAGCACAACACAGCTTAACTTTTGTTTACGTGCCATTATAATTCTTGTTTCTTGTAATTTTAACAATAGCTCTCTACCAAAAGCTATAGGTCCGTTCTTTTTTATTATCCAAAGACTACTAATCTGATAGTTGCTCCTTTTATTTTATTTTATGAGGGCACATTTTTTAGTGTTTTACTAGTGTAAGTTATTACTATGTACCTATCTTGCAAATGAACATGCGGTATTATATTTTTATACGTATTTTTATAATAAAATGATGTTAAAACTTTGATCTATTATTTTATTGACAACGTTTTTATCAAAATATTGCACTTTATTTGTGGAACTGATGTGTACAAAAAAAATCAATAACGGTACAAAAGTTAGAAACATATAAAAAAAGAACCTCAAAAAATATTTTTTGTTTTAAAAAGAGAATAACACAAATCAATATATAATTATAGAGACTATAAATTTTGTAATAAGTAGGAGAGTTGCTAAGAGTTATCTCAATATTTCAGTTTTTATTTTCCTAAACCACTGATTTTATTGGAACTGTTATTTTGTCGATATGCCACTATTGCACCCAATTGTAGCTTTGCTGACGACACACAATTACTCAAAAGCTTTTCAGAGAAAGTAAACGAATATCCCGAGTATATTATTATTATTATTATTTTAAAAACGGTCTAAAAATTAAACCATTTAAATCCGCTGGTATGATTATGGACTAGTGTCTCCTAGGTAAAATATTCAATTTACATTGCGCAATGCTTCTAACCCTTGGAATATAAGAACCTCGGATTGTTTGATGCTAACCTTAGATTTAAGGACCAAATCTCCAAAACAGTTCAAAAATCATTCATATTCCTCAGAAATTTATATAGAAAAAAATATATATTCAACCGGACGATAAAAAACATCTATGTGAATTTATGTTTCTCTCACAACAAACAAAAGACCTCCAAAGGTACACGAAGTAATCGCTCGGCCATATGTTATTTGTCATTATTATCAATTTCCGAGGAAATACACGCGAAACCAGACGAGATACGTAACGTCGGACGCATGCATAGACAAGATAAAACTTATTGACCTCATTGTAATGAAGGAAGCGGTTGTTAACGTGCAGTGGTGTACCACGTAAGTATTGCGTTAATGGAGGGAATTTTGAAGTCGGACGTGCGCCGCTGCGTCGTCGGTGCGTGAGAACATGTATACCAAGTAAACAATGTCAACGTTTTTAATTGGTATTTATTTAAAGGCTGGTCATTTCCATGTCACCAGACGACTAAATGTAGACTAGTTGGTTAATTAAATTAAATATGACGGATAGAAAACAGAGAACATTCGCTTATTAAACTAATGGACGGCGTTTGGTATTGGTTTTTTATTGATTAGTCCTGGATCACGTACCGTAACGGAATACCAACACTAGAAGAAGAATAAGATTTAAAAAGGCGAATGAGAATTTGATCGATCGCACTGCAGCAAACGCGTCGCATTTTCGAGCAAAGGAAAAATGGCCATGGAACGCTTATTTGCTCTTGTGTAATATCAGTTACAAGCGAAACTTGTTATTCTCCAACAACAATATGCTCTATTTCCATTATGATATAATCTTCACACTAACTGGAGGTCATAAATGAAACAATTATAAAAAAGACTATATCTGAAATTATGAATCCGATTTTACTATATCCTTAACTTTTACGGTAGTTTTACCCGACGTCTCCTCTAAGTCGAAAAAAGACACTCTAATCGATTTGTGGTTCAAACGCGATGTCACTTAATCAGCGGGAAAACTATAACTTTTAACCAAGGTTGTGGCTTCAATAATAAAAAAAGTTAACAAGAGCGAAAAATGGACTAAACATTTGGGAAAAGATTTTAGAAACTTTTAAATTATAAGTAAAAATAATCACGTTGCGTGTTCTATACACGAAGAAAAAAATAATCCTATCATTTCGGTAATTTAACGGAACCAAATAAATATTGTATTGTATTGTACGACAATTGTTTCGACAACACCGTGTCTTTATCAAATGTAATATTTACAAACTACCTGCTACTATATATACCGAAAAATGCCAATAAAACCGTAATTAATGTCGTGAGAATTTAAGTTTAATAATGGAGAGCTATTTGAAACTAATTAATCGTTAAGCAATACATTTGAATGTCTCATTTTGTTAATCTCCATGGCTCCAAATAAATTTAATTTTCTACTCTTTGTTGCTGTATGTAAAATATCAAAATTGTCGTCAAAAATGTGTTTTCCTGTGTTTAAATGTGTGGCATAATTAGAATCTAAACTATTGTTTTTAAACGCTCTTTTATGTTCGTTAATGCGTTTCTTGAAGGATCTACCTGTTTGTCCAATATAAATTTTAGGACAAGATCCGTATTTGAACCTGTAGAGACCTGATTTTTGAGATTTTGGACATTTCCTTTTATTGTTTTTTAAAAATTCTCCTGTTGTGTTGTTAGTTCTGAAAGCTATTTTTAAAGCACATTTAGACAAATGTTTTGAAACTTTTTCACTGCGTTCTCCTATGTATGTAATTGTTTTAAATTGTTCGTGTTCTGTATTAGGTTTCGGATAAATAGAGTTTACTGTTGCCTGGATTTGTTTTTTATTTTATTATTTACTATATTATTTTATTTTTTATTAAGTAATTTTCTGTTGAGAGTGGAGTATTAAGAAGTCTTGTGTATAAAAGAGATGTATTGAGTTGAACTGTTATGTATGACTGTGTCCTTGTGTGAAGGTTTATGGTAAACGGAAAAATCTAATTTGTTTTGCGTTTTCGTAATAATTAATTCAAAAAAATTAATAGAGTTATCCTGTTCAATCTCGATAGTGAATTTTATACGATTATGTAATGAGTTAATGTAATTTAAAAAAGAATTCAATTGTCTGTCCGTTCCAACAAAGCAAGCAAAGACATCGTCCACGTTGCTATACCACCATCGAAAACTTTTACTTAAAGGATGTTCTAGTATGATATTTTATAAATTATACATAAAGCTCTCTGCCAACAAAGGACTAAGGTGTTAGAGATGTAAATGTAAGGCATTAGAGATGTAAATCTGTCCATTAAATACAAAATAATTTTGGTCTAAATATACTATTAAGCAATCTATTAAATCTTGTTTCACAAATGGGTAAACCTGTTTCCGAAAAAACAATAGTGTTGCGTTAGAAGGGATTTTGATATCTTTATTTTTGTTGAATAATACAAAAGATTTTTTTTTATTTACGAAAACGCAAAACACATTAGATTTTCCCATTTACCATAAACCTTCACACACGGACACAATCATACATAACAGCTCAAATCACAGACACAGACTTCTTAATACGCCACTCTCAACAGAAAATTACAACAAGGAGCTTAATATCATTAAACAAATTGCAATGAACAACGGCTACAATCCGTCTATTAGCGATAAAATTATAAATAAAAAACAAATCCAGACAACAGTAAACTCTATTCATTCGAAAACTAATACAGAAGACGAATATTTTAAAACAATTACATACATAGGAGAAACCAGTGAAAAAGTGTTGAAACATTTGTCAAAATGTGCTTTAAAAATAGCTTTCAGAACTAGCAACGCAATAGGAAATTTTTAAAAAAAACAATAAAACGAAATGTTTTAATTTTTAAAAATTTATATTGGACAAACAGGTTGAGCCTTCAAGAAACGCATTAACGAACATAAAAGAGTGTTTGGAAACAATAGCCTAGATTCTAATTATGCTACACGCTTAAACACAGAAAAACACGTTTTGGACGACAATTTTAATATTTCACATACAGCAACAAAAAGCAGAAAATTAAATTTATTTGGAGCTATGAAAATTAACAAAATGAGACATTCAAATGAATTGCTTATCGATCAATTACATTTAAATAGCTCTCCATTATTAAACTTAAATTCTCACAACCAACATTAATTAAGATTTTGTTGTCATTTTTCGGTATATATAGTAGCAGGCAGTTTGTAAATATTACATTTGATAATGATAATAATAATGATAATGATTGTGGAAACAGTTGTCTTGTGAAAATCTGAACTGAACTGTTAGTTCTTATTTATTGTTAAATGGATTTTCATCAAGTAAAAACCACCTCAGTTCAATATATAAATAAATATTATTAAGTATTGGGAATTTATGTTTATTCCTAGAAAATTCTACTTCATCTGTACAAAAACCGCAACTTAGGTGGTGTAGTAAACATGGCTAAAAAACGGATTGCTATTGCTATTGCAGGCGATTGCTAAAATTCCCATTGTATTATAAAATGAATAGCGTTAAGTGCTCTCATTGTGAACCAACCTTCAATGCTCGTTTCAATTTGAGAAACCATGCAAAAAAGAAATTTTCATAAAAATGCTCCGGTGCTCCAAAAATATGTAATTTAATTTCCCTATATCTAAAACCAACACAGTTTAGAAAGTTACCTGTAGAAACGAAAGTAATGTTTAGATGTATATCACTTTATTCTTTTTTTATGTTTTTTTATGAATTTCCTGTTACAGTTTTTCGGATTTTTGATTCATACAATAAAATATAATCAAAACATTTTCTAGACAATCCAACAACGATTTTGGAAATATTCACTTTGTTCACTCTATATAATCAGATGTTTTTTGGAAATATTGTTGGTATACTCACTTTCGTTGCGCACTATAAGTTTAAGTGCTCAATGTTAGTTAACTCTTTTTTTTTCAGACTACATGTCCACTTAAATTTGTTCAGGCGGTATACATATTTTATTTTTAAATATAATGGAGTAATACCAGTTAATAAAATAGCTTAATTATTATAAAGAATAGTGTTCAATGATTCTAAATAATGAAGAATGTAATTATTTACCAATTTCAATGATCGATTCAACGATACAAAGGTTATAAGCAGCACGTTTGCACAAATTAATTGAATATATAATTGCGGTATATTCCGTTGAAAATGTTAGCTGAAACATTAATTCAATTAAGTCAACATTTCAATTATTTTATCGGTTTGCTTGTTATTTGGTATTTATTAAATACTCTTTGCTAAATAAATTACCAGCTCACTGATGTACCAAACCTAACTGTTTTCTGTGCTTTCGCAAATATCTTTTTTGCGTAATATACATTAAAAAATAAAACAATAAAGATAAGATTGACCTTTCAATTTCACGAGAGGCCTTCATTGGCGAATCGGGTTAATTGCCAAGTACCTAAAGTCTGACACCGATATGAAATGCTTGCAGATATGATCTGCGTGGATTTATGTTAAAAAATAGCAATAATTTTCTCTGAGTGGTTTAAAAAACTAACTCTTTGAAATTTATTAGCTACTTTATTTTTAGGAACGCGATGTGAATTTTATGGGTATAGTTTCTTTAACCGAAAATAACTATAATAAGCACAAACAATAATCTGTCTGATTGTGTTGGTATGCCATTTGGCACCTAATTATGTTTGTGCTACATGAATTTTTATTTATTTTTTGTCTAGTATTTAATTTATTTTATTTTGACATAATTCATGAACTCCAGACATTTGCGTAGACATCTACGTCCAATATCGAAGAATCTCTGAAGAAGATTACCAGTAGTGCTAGGTCCGAATCATTTTATTTTGTTATTATTATTGATCAATAGAAAAACAATAGCAAAATAATGATTAAATAAATGTGTTATGTATGATAGTGCGCAAATGTAGATAGAGACACATGTAACTTCATGTAATAGTGATAGTAATCAGTGGAAGAGAAGAGAAATAAACAAATTCAGTTTAAGAGCATTTTGTGCAAACAGATACTCATAACGTAACTAGTGGTTTTCTAGATTTACGAATAAAAAAATATATATGTTATATATATATATATATATATATATATATATATATATATATATATATATATATATATATATATATATATATATATATATATGATGACACTATATTCCGGGATATCATCCGTTCGCTCGTTGAACTCCGACTGGAATCCTGCATCCGACTGGAATAATCCTGCATCCGACTGGAATCCTGCAGACGTTTCGTCAAAATCTCACTTGGCATCTTCAATGCTCGCGCTCCGAAAACACTTCGAACACTGTCGGAGTTCAACGAACGGATGATATCCCGGAATATAGTGTCATCACATTTTTCCTTCGGTGAATCAATACGTGAGAATATATATATATATATATATATATATATATATATATATATATATATATATATATATATATATATATATATATGATGACACTATATTCCGGGATATCATCCGTTCGCTCGTTGAACTCCGACTGGAATCCTGCATCCGACTGGAATCCTGCAAATCTTGCATCCGACTGGAATCCTGCAGACGTTTCGCCAAAATCTCACTTGGCATCTTCAATGCTCGCGCTCCGAAAACACTTCGAAAACACTGTGAGTGTTCGAAGTGTTTTCGGAGCGCGAGCATTGAAGATGCCAAGTGAGATTTTGGCGAGACGTCTGCAGGATTCCAGTCGGATGCAAGATTTGCAGGATTCCAGTCGGATGCAGGAATCCAGTCGGAGTTCAACGAGCGAACGGATGATATCCCGGAATATAGTGTCATCACATTTTTCCATCCGTGAATCAATACGTGAGAATATATATATATATATATATATATATATATATATATATATATATATATATATATATATATATATATATATATATATATATATATATATATATATATATATATATATATATATATATATATATATATATATATATAATATATTCACAATCTAGCGTAAGACAATAAAGCTTTGGTCGAAATGTAATCTTTCAAAAGTTTAGAATTATCATATAATTAAAAGTACAGTGCCATTACACTATAAAAACATATCAGTAAACGTTCATCTTCACAATTATAAAGAAAACCTAATAAACAACGGTTGAAGTTAGGCGCGGTAAATCAATTTAAAAAAGTTTTGAACAAACGGACATGCTTAATACAGTTGCGGGAATCACAATTGACAAAAACAACAACTGATTCAAGGGAGAGTGAAGCTAGAACTACGTTTTCAAATGATTTGTTGTCCGTTCGAATCAATTTTAGACAGCTTGCTTTACACGGTGCTAAACGACGCTGACAATAATTTATTCAGAGGCTGTAGACCTTTATCAGATTTGTCTGGCGTTTTGAGATCCTGTTTTGTTCTATATATATATTTTACAAGTACGCGTAGGCGCTCAGCAGAAGGGACATTTTTCCAGACATTATATTTATATGGAGAGCAGAGAATGTAGGTTTAAATCACATAAATCATGTTATACGGACTAGCAGCGGTCGAATAAAAATTGATGGGCATCTGGGCTATATTGTTTTAGTTTAATGGTCTACGTTCTAGTCATGATAATAAATTCTAAAACAATATAGTGACAATTTCGCTTTTTTACACGGTGCGTGTAGTGAATTAAAAACCAAAACATTTGTTCAGAGTCACGCATACCCAGAGTTTAGATATTGTGAATGTCGAAAAAAATAAAAATTAATCACTTCCTGTGAATGAGAAGCTAAGACCTAACGCACGTAAAAGTTATAGAAGTCGATGTTTCTTCTGCGGACGAAATGCATTTGAGAGCGTGAACGAAGCATAAGTGAACAGCAAACATTGTCATCAGGTCATCATCGATAGCGGCTGCTCATCTCCTGACTTTCAAATATTGTTTATTTATTTTTTTCCTATCCTAGATTGATAAAGCAAGAGCAAATTTCCGATTCCCACTAAAGAAAGAACAGCACCTACCGAAACCTTTGTGTGAACTGTTTGTTGTTGCGATTTCCTTGACTCAGAAATAACATTTGAAAGAGAGATTTTAAGTTGTAAATTGGCTGTTTTAACTTTTTCTACTTCCTTCACCTTCCTTCCTTACACCGATCTAGCGGACAGCGTCACTTTACCACGTGAATTTCTTGTCCCATAGATAGATAGATTCGAGCCACTTCGGGCATTTCCGGGAGATTTGGAGATTTTACCGCACGGCTTGAAGTGCGGTAAATCGCATTTGACTCACGAGTTTATTTGACACGAACGGAGCTCAGCGGAGCGAGTGCTTAATAATCGAGTGATTTAAAAAATTTACCGAACGTGTTGCATACTATAGTTTTTCTACGTCCGTTTGTTTTTGGGTAAATTTTCGTATAACAACACGAATACATTCACTGACGTGACCGTCAGAATTGACAAACGTTAAAATTCAAATTCAAATCCCAGAAATGGCCGAAGTGGCTCGGATCCGTGGGAAACGAAACTTACATGGTAAAGTGACGCTTCCCGCACGCTAGATCGGTATGTAATTAGGTATTTTACAGACGGGACTAGAAAAAGTATAGTATGCAATACATTTGATAAACTTTTTAAGTAACTCGTTTATTACTTTTTACAAAACTTCTGGATTCCGCCTGCGTCGGTTTTTGCTGAGTCAAACTTGCAAAATTTGTCTCAGCAAAAATGTATTACAGTAGCCTGTGGAAGTTTCTTTGAAAAATTAACTCGTTTAGGCTGCGCTCCGCTCTTACCAGATAAACTCGTGATTCAAAATGATGTTTACCGCACTTGTTGCGTAATATACTATTTTCCACGGCATGTTTTGTTAAAGAAATGAATGGTACGACTAGAATTCTTCTAATGACCATTGATTATCATTATAGTTTTGAGAATTACCACGACAGTGTTCATTAAATTTCCACAATGTCGAGCAAAAGTAATCGTGATCGACATTAACCCGTAACACTACAACTTTTTTTGACACCGCAAAACTTTTAGCAACCTCCTAGTCCATTAGGAAATGTAATGCGTTGATGTATTAAAAAAATCGAATAAAACTATTAATTTTATCGCGATGACATATTAGGATAACAAGAGTATCTGATTTGCATGGGATTTTCTTACCACTTTCACTCGTTTGCGCCGAATACATTTTTTTACGCCAATAGTTAGTAATTAGACAGTTCATTCAAACAGGTATACGAATTTTAATCGAAAAGTTATCTGTCGGATTTTAATTGAACAGAAAAACAAGTATGGAAAATAATTTTAACACCTATACTACTTAATTACGTATTTGATATCACAGCGTAGGTTGTTGCATTACGGCGATAAATCTTGACATTTCAGATTTAAAGCAGGACTGTGCTCTTGTATACATCACGTGGGCGATTTTTTTTAATTTTAATTTTCAGCATAAATAGCATGCAAAGTGTCCGCGAGTAGTTATTAGTTAAGCATCAAGTTTTAATGTACAAACCTTTTTAGTGATGATAGCCTAATATAACCAAACCAAATTTTTAAAGTATTACACAAGATTTTAAGAACTTTTCAATGTTCAGTGTATTCGGTTATTGACTTTGTACCAAAATTGTGGCATTCTGATATAGATAAAATACTGACAACCAATATACAATTATTCAATAAAAAACTAATGGTGGTAAATAAATAAAATAGAAATAAACTTTTTTCTATAAACTACATATTTCCTTAACAAAAGCAAAGAGCAAATAGTGTGTTAACACTGACAGTACGAATATTAGTACAGTGTGTCCCACTTAAGAAGTGTACAGTGCACACCCTTTTAAAATCTTTGTTTATGGTTCGATTTTGATAAATTTTGTTGTTGGATAAGTCTCTGAAAATTGCACAAAAACCTTAATTTGCTTATTGCTTCAACTTAAAGTCATCGCCAACTGAGACTATTTATCAAAAGAGAGAGAAGAGAGAAGTGCTATTAGAGATTTTTTTAAAAATAAATTGACAACGAGTACTTAGAACCCAGCTATACCAATTTTTATATTTATTTATATTTTTTTTGTTGAGAATAATTTTTGATGTCAAATATCGAGAAGGGATATTAGGGATTTCTTTAAGAATTAAGTGTCAACGAAGTCTTATTCAGGACCACTTAAAACCTAACTATAGTAATTTCCATAAAGTTCGAATACAGGGTGCTCGAAATATCGCGCTTAATGTTTGTTTATGACTCAATTTTAATAATAATAATTTTTTGTTAGATGAATTTCACTGAAAGATACTAACGATTTTCTTTAAACTAAATATGACTAGAGAGGGTTAGATATGAACTGAACAGACCTTACAACGCCGTATTTTTTTAATTAAAAAGGATTTTCAATTTTCATCTAATAATGAAAATAACACAAATATCAAAATAAATTGACGTCCGAATACTGTTTGCTTTGTAAAACCAAGCTTGCCATGGAGAAGCAAATATTCGACTGAATCACTCGCTAATCTATATTTTAATTTTGCTTAGATTATATATTTCAAATGCTATGATTTATTAATGCTGTTGTTTTAAGAAGATACTAAAAAATAAATGTCCCTTTATTTATTTTAAACATTGGTCATTGGTCCAGTTATTTTTAGGTAGTCCCGAATACGAATCTGTTTTCAATTTGAAAAAATCTCTATATTTCAACTGTGTCAGTTAGAAATGACTTTACTCTACGCTATGTGAAAAAAGCTTTCTTTAGAAAATTATGTAGTAGTGAATAAGAATTCGTTGGCACTTAAATAAATCCCCAATAGCCCTTCTCGACATTAGTCATCAAAAATTAGTCCCAGTTGGGCATGACTTTAGGTTGATGTAAAAAGAAACATACGGTTTTACTGCGTTGTTGAAAGATCTATCCAACAACAAAAAAGTTATGAGAATCAAACCGTAATCAAAGATTTTACTGTTGAATGTATTAGTGCAGAACGCAGTTATTGTCACATAGATGGCATTACATGTATTGTTTTTGAAATAACCTTTTTTTGGCCTACGTGACTAGAGAGAAGAACGCGGTGGAATGGCGGACCAAGTGTAGAATGATTTTGTTAGTTTTCTTATAAATTCCAATATTTAATACATCCTTTTTAAAATAAAACGCTTCAGTGTGTGTTATTAAACCCACATAATTCAAGATTTACAACTGCCTTAAGCGGGGCGCAAGCGATATCTCAAACACCCTATACTAAAACATTATACAAATTGGTTAGTTGGGTTCTAAGTACTCTTGAATAAGAATTCGTTGCCCATTTATTTTTTTTATCCCTAATAGTACATCTCTTTTCTCGCTCTACCTCTACCTCTCTCTCTCTCTCTCACAAGGTTTTAGTGCAATTTTCAGAGACTTATCCAACAAAAAAAAATTCGAACCATAAACAAAGATTTTACAAGGGTATACAGTTTTAAGTGCGACACTTAAAGAGGATAACGAGTAAATTCTTGGCAAACTTCACAACGTTCTAAATAAAGAATAAAAATAAAAATTTTAAAAACGGAGGCAGGCTCTTTAGTAAACACTAATAACTAATAACAAAACGTTTCTTGGGATTTTCAAAGTCAATGTGCGCACAAGCTATATAAAAACGCGAGACACTAAATGTCCGATCAAAATTTATAATAATTTATAAATTTTACCGACCAACATTTTCATAACGACAAAATACAAAAGATGCCGCTGATTTTATAGTCCACTTCGGGATTAATCGTAATCCTTGTAATAATAATCCCGATAAGATGGAACGGAAAGCTATTAACGGCACGACTAATTTGATTGGCGACTTTGGACGCGGACGCAACCGTACAAAATCGAAAATTTTCTTTCGGTGCCGCAGAAATATGGATCCCAGATGGATTCCACAATAGTAATTTAGTGTAGTAGTAATTGGCAAAATTTTAGGGAAAATGATTGGCATCTATTTGCAATTAGTGGAAATATTGGGGTAATTAGTAAAACCATAGGCGTACTGAAACGAAATATAGGATAATTCTTGGTAAAGAAAGCAGTTTTTGGGGAAATTTTGTGGTTTTTTATAATAAAAAATATTATGCTGCCTACTCACAGAGATTTTATATTTTTTTAATTTTTCTTTTAGATAATAGCATTGAAACTGCAAAATGAGATTGAAATAGAATAATTTTGCCAGATGTACGTTTTCAATATCATATTCGTATTAAAAATTTAAAAATAATATTAAAATAAAATAAAACATTACACTCAATCCTTTTTTAAACAGTGACAATAAACAGTAATTTGGTATGATTTCTGTATTAAAATATTAAGCTCAATATTATTTTTCTTCTTGTCGTTGCATTTTTTTTTGGTTATCTATCGTTATATATTTAATAGAAGCCAAATCAAATAATAACTTGAGTAATACTTACCTATAGTTTAATGTTGATAGAAAGTCACATCACTTAATATCCTTAACCTAGTGTACAACTTTTACATCGTTATACATCTATCATTTTATTTAGTTCTAAATATAAATAACATAAATTCCTTCAATGTAGTGGTGATTTCATTGGCATTTAGTTGTTATTAGTGAAAGTTAGTGGTAATTCAAGAGGTAATTACTCACAATTTGTTCTAATTTCTGGTAATTTCTGATAATTTCAGTCAGATATGGCAATTCAGCATACACATATCGACTACTCAAATTTCCTCGTATCGATGCGAGTAAAATGAAAAGGCGGACGAATTCCAAACGTAAACGTCTCATCGCTTGCGAAATTCTCTCGAAAGCTTATCGGGTGATCTAAATTAAAGTTGTCTATTAAGAGAAAAACAAGCTAGCGACTTGAAGACGTACATAAATGCATATATCCACGTTTGGAATGTCACTGACTCCAGTTTTTGCCGACAGTGGGAAAAAAGACGGCCGTTTCTGTTCTTGAACTTGTACCGTCGGTGCCTCACCGAACATTACTATTCATATTGGCCCGTACGTTATGTAACATAACGCGCAGGAAATTGCCCGATTTGCCCCTAGGTTGGAACATTTCTGTTATCGATTAAGTACATGTTTTTCTGAAATTTAACTGCGTTTAGGTAGATCCATGTAACAGAAAATTTTTCATTTCAAATTCTCAAATTTATAGTTAAATATCCTAACGTATTACATTGATACGAAATTAGCTTAAAATGAAAAATCAGAGGTTATGCTCCAAAGATAAATAACGTTTAAAAAGGGTAAAATAACAATAAATAAAATGACAATAAACGATAAAATCTAAACACACTAGTTAATTCTTCAATGCTTGGCTCGTCTTGATATTAACGGAGCTTTTTCCGTACACGAATTAGAAAATATAAGATTTTGTTAATATTTGCCACATATGATTGCGTTAGTATGTCTGTTCGTCCGATGCAGCAGACCATATTTTAATTCTGACAGGCCGAATTTCAGAAATGAAACTCAGCACCTAAACTACCCTTCTCCAACGCCTAGCGACTAAAAGTCAAAAAGTAAAACTCCGATTGGAAGAATAGAAATAAGAAGAAGGAGGGAGAGAACAGACCCTAATACATCCTATTACATATTACTAGATTCTCAATTCCAGCAAGGTCTACGCAGATGATTAATTTATTCATTTATTTAAACAGACACACACACATAGAAAGACAAAGTCTTTATACATAACACGGCATCAATTGCCAAATTCAAGATATTCTCGTTTACGATACTCGCTTATTTTAATTCCATTGGTTTATAACGAGGGTCCCAAAATATGTCAAGACGAATATTTTTCTGTACTATTCCTGACAATACTTTCACCAATCTCCTCTGTAGCGAAAATACTCTATATGTATGAGCAGAATGTGTCAAATTAGTAGGCCGTACGAACATTTGCACGAATCTCTTCACTGACCTAATTAAAAATATGACGCTAGTAACTCTATTAAATAATTGGTTCACATGGCATCTCCATATTAAATGCGGGCCAAACTGAAGACCTAAGTATTTTGTTTACCATTAACATACATGTGTCGTGTGGGAGTATAATAGCAGGATTTCGATTTAATGAAATGGGAGGCGGTCTCTTCCGTTATTTAACTTTTATGTCCTCGAGACATTGAAAAGCGTTTTATCAATCTTCCAATCAATCAAGTTCGATTGATTGCAATTCCGAGTTACCGCTAACGCCCCGACTACGCGCTTGGAGACATTTCCCGTTTCTGATGGCGACGTAAAAAATATTCGCGTTTCGCCTGAACAATCGGGTTTAGAATTATAGACCAGATGTGACGACGTGATTGAATCGGGCCGGCCTATAGGTGCTAGAAATATATGTCATAAACAATGCCTGAGGTAGGATATTAAGAACAGTTATGTAATGTCAGTAGGGCAAGTCGATACGTGTAAAACAGCAAAAGAGGTGTGGCACACCAACGCGCGTCTGGCATCTGAACGATGTTTAGTCATGAGCGGACACTCGATTCTTCAATACAATAATACAATAACATGGAGCAATTTTACAATATTTTTACCTCAAATGGAGTGTTTTGAGTTTAAATGTGTTTATTAAGAGGTGGTTAATGTTACGTTGACTTATACTAATACCCGGTATAAACGTAAAATGATAGCATACAAAATAATGATGAACGGATGGTCCGACTATGATCACCATCATCAAGATCATGACTGTGAGATGACGATAATGTTTTGGTCATATATTTGTGATTGTGGTCTGAAGATGGTCGTAAAAAGGTCCTACGAATACGTAGAAGAAGTGCTATCTATAGTTGTTCATATTTATCTCAACTAAACATTTACTTATTGGGATCACACATCTGCTTTAAGAATAGACGGATTAAACTCAACGCAAATCGAGATTAAGCCAGGAATAAAATGGGATTGGACATTATCAATTCTACTCTTTAATGTTTACTCCGATAGAAATTTTAGAGAAGCACTTTCGGCAGTATGGCGAGATGGCACGGTACTCCTAGCATCCAGTGATGAAGATCTCAAGGTATCCCGAACAAAGTCGAGATATGTGCCGGAGCTGGTCTTGAGTTTGATATATAGAAGACGAAAGTTTTAGCAATTAGTAGAGAAGAAGCAAGTTCTGCAAGTGAAACAATCGAATGAAATATCTTACCTGCACTCTAATAAAAAATGCAGACAGGGAATAAGAAATAATATCACGTGTTGCTTTGAAAAATATGAGTAAAATCTTATGCCGCAATGATTTAAGGCTGTCTCTGAGTCATGGTGTTAAAGAGATTATCGCAACGGAAAAAAGAGAATGTTAAGTATGTGATGAGAAGCCGAAGCTATCGTCTATTACAAAACATAATGCAAGGCAAAAGTGACCAGTGTGCTGAAGGAACATTTAAGAAGAAGGGTGTTGCCACTCCTATGTTATACAGTATAGTAACCACATAGTAAGAATTAAGAGAAATTAAAAACTGCAACTTATCAGTTTATTCTTAATATTGAGTCCCATATAATCAGAAGATAAGGTGCAGTGACGAAATAATGAAACAACAATAATCCATTTTGCTCTTTAATCGGAACAGGAATCTATGGAACACAGACAATCCCAAAAATTAACGGTCTTCAATTTGTAATTAATACCACTGTCATGGTGCAAATGAAACAGTACAGTACGCCAATTCAGTAGTTATTACAGTAGAGCCGTAAAGTATTAGATCGCGAACAAACGTTATTCTGCTGATCAGATGTTCTATAGGACAATGGAGTACCAATAATCACAAGTAACAAATAACGGAAATGAAAATAATGGGAATAGAAGTCTAGAGAGCTTTTTAGTATTTCCTTTTTGAGAATAGTGGATTGGTTAAACTAATTCAGTTGAACGTTCGAGCAAAAAATGAATCTGTAGCATTAGTAAAGAAAATGACAACGAAGCAAAGACTAACCAAAACACCCTTAATATTTCTGATTCATCAGAGGAGAAAAAGATGGTTTTTAGCACTTAGTCTCTTGGTGATTTAGCGATTTAATAATAGATTTGTGTCTAGATGGTAATTAAATTGTTATTTAAGGTGATTTTGGGCTTTTCACTGTATGGAAACCTCAGTTTTCAAAATTAAGCCGCAGTAATCACAAACTGGAAGCTTTGACATTTCCAAGTGATTTGTTTATGTTGACTTCCTGTTTCGAATCATTTGATGATTTGATATCAACACAGGTCCAGATAGATTTATTTACGACGAAAACATTTCTTGTCGGACTTGAAAGCTCATACACAGCATACGCGCCACTGACTCCATTTCATTGGAACTTTTTCGAGATAGCTCGTGCTCGCGCATATCAAATCGAAGCTATTTACTATTGGCGCGATGCGCCGACAAGAATCTCAGCTATGCTCCGCGTTTATGTCACCACTAAGGTTCGGTTTGTTTTTATAATTGCCTTACGCGCGAAGAATGGGGCCGCACGGCAGAATGGAGGGCATTTGGATACAAAAAGTGTCCCGGCCTTGGACGGACGCCCACGCGCCGACGTGGTCCGCGAAGTTTTCTCTTTTTTCGCGATACCCAAGCCTACGGCGACGATACGCATTTCTAAACTTCCTCGACGATCTTTTTTCGACGTTTTGTACGAGAGAAACCGACCTATATTTGCTTCTCGAAACTTTCTGAAGCGATAATTTTTCTCCGCTTTATCATCATAAAATCGGAAACTTATACGAGGTGTTCCTTCTTGATGTGTCAATACAAATTTTTAAGCTCATTTTCAAAAAAAAAACTTAATATGCACGCATATTTTAGATATCTTTGTGAAACTTGGCAATTCCATTTTTGCATCATCTAAGTCAGATTAGAATGCACTGATAAGTGATATCAGGAGTATATGGATCCTTAAAAAAACGCTAGTTCGAGAACGGACACGGGAGATAAGTTTTTTCTGGTTGCAATTAAAATAACAGAATACAAACTACTTTTTCCGAAAAATCCAACAAAACCTACAAAATAAAATACAAACATCCAAATCTGTGGATTCGTTTAGTTGTTGCAGAAAAAAACAGCTTTCAATTGTGATAAATTGGTTAAGGCTTTCGCGGCCCGTTGATAAGCTATTATCTGTATCAAGTAATTCCAATCGACGACGGCCTTTAAACCCGTACCAAGATAATAGCTTAGCTTTCAATTGTATTGCATTATTCAACAAGAACGCAATGATAAAATGATTTTTAACTTTTTTTTAACCAAAACAATTGTCAGACAATTCCAGGCTAGAGGTTTGATTTTATTATTTTAATCAAAAACGCTGCATGCGACGTAGAACGTAAGAAAATATTCACTTGACGTAGTACCATGTATTTGTTCAAAAATATGCGATATTGCTGACTGACGCCCCTGGTAGGAATTTTAAAAAATGTACACCTGAAAATTTATTATTCATTTACCAAGTTTTACTAGGTTTTTTAGGTAATAAAAAAAAGAAACTTAATAATCCTGTATTTCAAATGTTAAGAAGCTCAGTAGATCACATTTTTTTTGTTAAAGTGAGGTCAAGAATTATCCTCTTCAGTCTTGAAATAGCATTAACGAACCCCGTATATATATGTCTGTGCCTTGCGTGCCATAGGCAAGATTCCACTGATATCATATCTGGACGTTCGACCGGCCAACCGTGATGGTCATTATTTCCGGTCCAATGATCTTCATTCTGTACTTTGTCATAGATTGTAGAGAATTCCAGCCGTGGCATGGTGCAAATTGCAAATTCATGGCTGCCTGAACGCGAAACCCTTTACTTTCCTCGTGACGTTCGAGATCTACGGGAAAAATTCTTTATTTATAATAGTATTAATGGGATCAACTGCACCGCGGTATTCACCAATTACAGAATAATAAAACAATTCAATAAAAATATGTCGGATGCCCGTGTTAGGGAAACGGGTAATCCTGCAAATTTGAATAAACGTAAACGTAAATAACGTAGTCTGAAGGGGCTTAACGCATTTTAATGAAGTTGGAGTAGTTAAGATCGATTTTTCCTAGGCTATAGATTGGTACCAGAAAGCGTTTTTTGACAGAACCTCAAACAAAATAATTTTATGAAAAAAAAAACAAAATATTGCGTTTTTTTATTATTTAAAACTACACCTCGATATCTGCATCCTAACCTAAAAATATTGAATTTTGGGAAGCACTTCATACGAGCTGTTATTTACGAGCTGCTATTAATGCGAATTTGTCCCTAACTGACGAAATAGTAGCTGACATTATTACTATAGTTTCAAATGACTTCTTTTCACTTGTTTTTCATTAAACATAATATTTACTTTTCGTTGTAGACACTCTAACTAAAACACTCACACTAAAACTAAGAAACTTTACAGTTTTTCGTTGAACATACCAAAGAGATCGACCCAGACTAAGAACACCTTAGACCTTTGCTGCACTGCCAAAAATCAAACAGACAATAAGGTGCAATGCAGCTGTGAAAACATTGATAACTGCATATTTTCATATTTTGACATTTGTCAGTGATGATAATTTTGATGAATACATTTGTGCTGTCTAAAATATACCCAGAAAGTAATGGTCGCAGAAAACTAACTAAACCTTCTGAAACTAATCCAGACTAACCAAAACAAAACGAAAAGTAATGGTCATAAGAAAAGAATAATATGAAACACGTTTACAAAAACAAACTCAAGACTATAGTGTCGTTCATAAAACTTGTTGCATAATATACCATAAGAAAATTCTTTATATAGAACAAACAGAACCCAAACCCAAATCGAGAACGTTTAAATGTCGATCAAGAAACTGTATCTAGTAAGATTTAATTAACTTTCAACTGTGTTTTAAAAAATGGATGGTGGTCTAAAGCAAGGTTTTACAACCGGTATAAATATGGTCTCAAGGTTTCGTGGTGTCAGATACACCCGCCTCCGAAAAACGATATCTTGTCGTTGGGCGTTGAGAAAGAATTAAATAAACAAAGTAACGCTATCTTTATTTCCTTTCGAAACGAGTTACAAAGGTCACGCAGTTTGACGGAACAGCTAGGTACCCGAATTTAAACAAAACATCACAATTAGTATCGCGATTCGGTATTCCGAATGCTTTAATAAACAAATATACACATACTATAGTTAACACGCAACAAATTCTTTAGCAATTGGACTTTGCAAAAAACCGTAATTGAAATGCGGTTAAAGTGGCGAATAATTCGGCATGACAATTTTATACGTTCGCTGTGCAACAGCTTTCTAGCGCAATTAACTATAGACGGAAAAAAATACAAAACGTTGTCTTGTTTTAGGTACTTCAGCTAATGGTGCAATCTAAAATGAAAGGCAAGCGTTTTAAATATCAATAGAATTAATACCAATGTAGTTATGGAATATTTCCCATAACAGTATTCAAGTCTAATAGCCTCATATTTTGAACACCATTTTGGGGATACTTTTGATTTTTTTAACAAAATGATATTTTTTAAACATAACAACAAACAACATAAAACAGATATTCAATTAAGCAAAGAATAAAGTAAGAAAATATTTGACCAAATTAAAAAATTATTTGAAGTCAATTTCAAGTTCCAGAATAATGAATTTTTTCAGCAATAACTTTTAGAACCCAATGAGGTACCTATTTGTGGTCTAAATTTCATTTAGATATATTTCTGAGATATTTCGGGCGGTGCCACCCCACAGGCTATATACAGTCAGCAAAAAAATGTCCTTAGCAAATCGCCGTGTTTGAGGATTGTATAAACATTAAATGGTGTCTGCCAATTTAACAATTTTTCAACTGTCCGATAAATTTCTAAGGAATCATTGGCAAATAAACTTGGTAAAACAATAATAGAGTAGAAATCAAAAAAGAAATCAAAATTTACTTTTTTAAATAAAATAATCACAATGCCGTGTATTTCCTGTTCTCGATCTGCTTCGTCTATAAAAATCGTCAAGAATCAGGAAAATGGTACAATATATGATTCCAAAATGTCTCAAATCACTGTCAGTCGTCATTCCTCATCCATTAACTACGGGAAATTCTGTGCAGAGGTTTAATGAATTGTTCAATCGATATTATTTTTTTTATTATTATTTTCAACCAGAAGACAATGTCCTCATCTGATGAAGAAGAGGCACTTTTGTTACTTGTCTTAGAAGTTGAAGAAAATGTGAAGTAGGTATATTTTTATCTACACAGTATTTATTTATTAGTACACGATTGGTGCTGATTTTTGATTTTAGGAAAGAAGGCCGTTTCATGGTATGAACTTGGAAGGAAACAGGTATGGAGAATTTCATTCACTGATTCAAAAACGCTTTTATATATATATATATATATATATATATATATATATATATATATATATATATATATATATATTTCAGAACGACTAGTGAGTGTTTCGATGAAATCACAAATGACCTTCGAAAATTTGACACAAATTATCGTGAAGCTATTTCACCTGAAGAACGACTTGCCATTACATTAAGGTAAAAAAAAACAAGTTAAGAAAAATTAGCTAATGTGTTTTTAAACGAGATAAGTAGGAATTATTATTAATACATATTATTGTCACTGAGGGGAAAAGGAAGTAACAGACACATGTGTCAGTGAAGTATAAGTATTATCGTTCTGTGAAAATTTAGATGAAGAACTGGGATCTCCACCACTGGTGCAACATTAGAGCTATCATCATGTAAAAATCCAGATAAAGTGCTGTAAAGAGAACTATTCCAGTTTCAGGGTTAGGCATCACATTTGTGTTGAGTTCCTCATGATGCAAAAGTTCAAAATATTTGACCATCTCTCCTACAGAAGACGCTGGTGTAGAGTTATTACGCTTTCCGCTGGTTTAATTATATATAGTTGAAGAACTAGTTGAAGTGGTATTTGTTACCATTATTAATTTAGATGGCTGAGTCACATTTAATTTGTTTGTTTGTTTCTCGAAGTTCCGTATTTTTTTCAGTCGGAACTCTATCTGCATTTTCGGAACTATCTATTTCAGTGTCAAAATTTTCTGAAACGGGTTCTAATTCAGGTTCCGCAAGATCGATATTTGTAGGATTATTGCAAATTTTGGCGAAAGTCAAGCAGGGCCGAAAAGCTGTAATTTTTTCAGCCCACAACCATTTTTTTTAATTACTGCTTGTCCCGTTTTAGTTTTGGCAGACCTGATATATTTTGCATATGTATCTTGCAGATTTTTCCATTTCTCAATAGGCCCCAGTTTTAGAGTTGGTCTTTCAACAGTAAGTGCAATCCTGACAGAAGTTTGTAAAGCTATTTGTACAAAACTACAAGCAACCATGTTACCGTAAAATGTCCGGATAAAACTGGATCCAATTATTGGTGCTATTTACACAAATTTCCAATAGTATTGATGGCTATTGTGAGACCTGATTATAAATTTTTAGGTGTAGATATCGGCGGATTTGCTAAAAACAGCGGTTAGAAGAAAATACAATGAATGTTCCTGGACCTCAAAATCTGGTTGGATAAAACGAACCCTGTGCGCATATTTTAATTGGCGACGAAGCTCTTGCACTGAAGCGAGGTCATATTTAATGAGGCCCTTTCCATATAGACAATCTAGGACAGACATTTTGAAAGAGAAATATAATGAAAGACTCTGTTCTGCAAGAAAGGTGGCAGAAAATGCCTTTTGCATATTACCTCAAAAATTTCGTATATTTTATAGACCAATGGAAACAAAGGTGGAAACTAAAATTTTAATTGGAAAACCAATCATCAAATCAATCATCATGTTTTAAATCGTACGCGACGAAAAAAACGCTGCACAATCGCAGTTACAACGGCAAACTGAAGCGCACGTCTTTGTGTTTCCATAAGCCGCCATTAAATTATAAGGGAGAGAATTTTTCGCGTTGGTTTGGGGGTGCCTTAAACCGGTCAGAAGCAAAAAGACTAAATCTAGACTCGCAGGTTATATAATGTGGCAAACGCAGATAAAGGGTTACTTTGTATGAGTAGTTGTGGTGGGGTGACAAGTTGCAACCTTGTCTTACTGCTTTTTTGATAACAATTTTGTTGCTTCGCGCTTTTATGTTAATATTTTGGTTCGAATATAAACTGAATACCCTTTGCTTCGATGCTCAATGTGATGTAATTTATCGTTCGTTTCGCAATTTGCACTTTGCGGATTTGCCTAACCTTTTTCAAAAATGATTTGCTTCAGTGACCTCGCCTACGCGCGATTCAGCAAAGCGCACCACGAACAACGCCATAAGTCACGTATTAGATAATATTCTAGAGGCGGAGAACGTTGTAGGTGTTTGGATTAGTCTTCTTATTTTGAAGAATTGATTTTTGCGGCGGCCTAGCATGCGATCCCGCCATAAATCCTCAACGGCCAAGCATGGCACATAATAAATGGAGATCGCCAGCAAGCCAAAACAGCTTGTAGTGACTTTTATTAAATGTGTTAACGGCCGGTGAAGTAATATTCTCGATAAATTGTCCGGACGAGATGCTTATGTATTTCTAGTGCGTTTCTTTTATAAAATTTATAGCCCTGACTTTATTTTCCCACCGGCTACTCGCGGAAGCGGAGGTAATAGTCTATTTATTTTTCGGAAAACCGGGTATCGTTAAGTCGGGGATATAACGGGGGTATATGAAGAACTTCTGATCAATATAACACGAAATCGCTACTAAGAACGCTAATCACTGAACGAGATGAATATGCAGCAAGATAAAGCAGGAAATTTTCCTGCCACAATTCTGTTTCACTATGCAAACATTTTTAGCGATATATGAAATTCCAAATTTTTCGTGAAACGTTAAATCTCTAATATAAATTAAATAAATTTGTCCGCAAGTTATTGACATCCCAAGCAGGTATTAACATAAAATTCGTGGGAAGAAAGTACTTGTACCTGTAAACTATATGATTTTTGCGGTCTAAATAGTATATTATGCAAACAAGTTTGATAAAATTCACTTTAGTCATTAGTGAGACCACCATCCATTTTTTAAACACAGTTGAATGTTAATTAAGTCATATAAATTGTTCTCGATATGCGATTTGGTAGTTCCTTGTTTGTTTTGTAAACTTGAATTTTCTGATGTTATATCATGCAATGTTAAAATTATATACTGAATTCTTCTAACTGAACTTTATTACAAACATGTGCACTACCACAGTTCTATTGTTCTGTTTTCCTTTTAGTTTCTGGTCAAACAAAACACAGACCACAACCAAAAGGCACAGAATACAAAATAGACATTGCCAACTTAACCCTAAGATATAAAATCATAATTTAACATACCTCCTTGATTTTGTATCGTAAAAAAAGGGATTCATTAATTGCCAAACACATTTGTCATTTTATATGTTGTTCACTGATATTAGCGATATCTGAGTGCGCAGTTTTTGAAATTTTTCTTTTCCGAGTGATTTTATAAGTATATCCGCGAGTTGAACATCAGTGTTTACTTTGACGACATCAATTAGACATTTTTTGTAAAAATCGATAATAAAATGATAACTTACGTAAATGTGCTTTGAATTTTTTGAAAATTTGCCATGTTTTGCCAGACTTATTGCTCCTGTGTTGTCTTCATAAATTTTAATTGGACTCTTAATTTCAATACCTAACTCCTCCAAAATATCTAAGTACTATGTTATCTTACCTAATTCTGTCATTTTAAATTTTTTATTTAATTTACCCTCAACCTCGTTTATTGCATTTAAATCTCGAGTAAAAATTAATACGTCATCAACATACAAAATTACATATATTGCTTTTTGATCAGTTTTTCTCATATATAAACAATAGTCATAATTTGAGCGAACAAAGTTAAAACTTAACATGAAATTATAAAAGCGTGGAGTTTCTCTCAGACCATAAAGAGCTTTCTTTAATAAACATACCTTATTGGATTCCACTTTGTAGCCGTTTGGTGGATAAATAAAAGCTTCTGAGTTGATTTTTCTATTTAAAAAGGCTGTTTGCACGTCCATTTATTCTATATTCTATCCTTGATTGTATGCTTCTGATAATAAAACTTTGAAAGTACACATTCTTGCTACCGGTGAGTATATTTCTTCTTCTTCTTGGTATACTTGTTGAAATCCTTTTGCGACTTTTCGATCTTCATATTGTCCATTTGTTTCAATTCTATATATTCATTTACTTTCGACAATTTTCTTATTTTCGGGTATATCAACTATCGTCCATGTTTCATTCTCCTCTAAACTTCTTCATTCATTGGTATCTTCCAGCTTCTGCACCATTTATTGCGTCTTCATAACTTTCTGGAACTAAAACGTTAATAAAATTAACATAAACATCATAACCATCATATCGTTTTGGTAGATTAATTTGTCTCTTTGGTCGACTTGAATCTAATTTTTCTGTGCTTTCTTCATTGTCTTTTTTCTTCGGTGAGCTTTCTACATTCTGAACCTTATCCCTGTTAGTTTCTTTAACTTCTCCATTTTCTTCTCAATTGTCACTTTCATAGGAGATACTCTCCCTCAAGCTTATATGTTTTGTGTCATTTTCAATAATTTGTACATTTCTACTAATTATTACTTTACCGTTAACTAGAATTTTGTAGCCCAGGTCGGTGTATCCTACTAAGATTCCTTTGACAGTTTTTGAATTTAATTTTGAATGTCTACATTCTTCTGGAATTCTAACATATGCGGTGCTTCCATACAAGCGTAAATTAGATTCATTGGGTTTTGTATTAAAAAAAATTTCATAAGGTGTTTTTTGAACTTTTGTGTTTGCTAACAAACGATTCCCAATATAGGCAGCCGTCCGAATACATTCTGGCCAATAAGATTTATCAAGTTTTGCTTCAGCTAATAAACATCTAGCACGATTCATAATTGTTCTGTTGTGTCGTTGCGCTGCGCCATTTAACTCATGAGTATAAGGAGGTCCTGGTGGTAGATATATTCCTTCGTAGTTAATGAACTGATAAAAACCTTTATTCCCGTTTTTTTTGGTGTTTAATTCAATAAACCACCGCAATTTTACTAAAATCGTCAATAAAATTTACAAAATATTTTTCACCTTCATAACCTTCCTGTTTTATTGGACCGTGCACATCTGTATAAATAATCTCTAGTATATCATTTGCTTTACTTCTATTGTTTTCAAATTTTAGATTCGACATTTTGTTTTCTAAACAAGTCTCACATTTTGAAAATTCATTTTCTAATCTATTTGGTAAACCCTCAACCAATTGTAAATTACACATCAATTTTAAACTTTCAAAATTTGTGTAATTTCTAACACATTTGTATGATAAGATTCTGCATTTTCATAATCATAAACATTAGTAGTTAGTTCATATAACTTATTTCTTTTTGTGGCTATGGCAATTAATGTACCTTTGCAATCAAAAATTTTAGCATTATACTTTTAATATGTAATAAAATTATTCTGCTTAATACAGACACACTTAACAAATTATGTTTCATATTTGACACAAAATATACATTTTTAATATTTATTTTTATGATTCTGCCACAAACTTCAAAGCATTCATTAATATTACCTATCTTTTCCGATGTTAGAAAAAAACCGCCACCTACCTTGACATTTACTGGTTTTGTAAGATTTATGAATTCTGAAAAATACTTATCAGTGCTTACTATGTGGTCTGAACAGCCAGTCCAACGGCCATGCAATGTGATCTTCTTTTGCTGGGGAATCTTCAGTTTTTGTCATCATAACCTCCACATGGAATGTGCAATTGCTGTCGATATCTTCTACTTTTGATGTATTTGCGACATGTCGACTGACTTCGTTGATAATTACCTCGGCCTCGTGAATAACTTCTGCAATATTTTTGAATGTGCCCTATCCGATTGCACTTGTAACATTTTGGTAGATTCTCACTCTGTCTGTAATTTGCAGAAGTTCCTTGACTTCTTGATTGCTGACTTGGATTTGAATAAATTGTTGCTCCTTTTGAGGTGCCTCTCTGATGTCTTCCACGTGAAACATTGAACACTTGTGACATTTTATTTCCACTCTTACTCTCTCGTTTTTGAAATTCTATATTTAGTTTTCATTTGACGTACTCGTCTGATTTTTCTTTTTCAGGTAAACCATCTACAATGTCTAATATATGAGAAAGACTTTCTGGCAGCGCAAGCAGTAAATAGTTTAGTTTGTCTTCGTGGGTTATGCCTTCTCCTGTATTTTTGAGTTCGTTACATAGTTTCTCGAATTGATTGAAAAATTTCGTTGGGTTATATTGTTAAATATAACAGCTTTCTTTTACAGAACAGCTTAATAGCACTGCTCTTTACCAAATATAGTTCGTCTAATTTTTGTATCATCTGTTTTGCCGTAGGCTGTGATACAACTAGTTCCAGTTGTGTATTGTTGAGACTACTTACTTTGTAGTTCTTTGCTTGAAAGAACTTTAAAAGGGAAGAAGCCTGAAAATGAAAAGGAAATAAACAAATTGCAAAAGCCAATTTCACTTAAGCCTATCCATAACAAAGAGGGAAAGAACCGACTTGGTGAGTCGAACACATTGAGCAGAAATTTATTCACTATTCGATATTGTACCGCATAAACAATGTGTTATTTTTTAAATTAAATTATTGTAAAACAACGCTTCTGAAAGGATTAAGTAACGTACCCGTACCTGTACGAAACATTTCTTATTATCTACGCCACTAACCCAATTTTTGCCCAGGAAGTCTGCGAAGGAAACAAAGAATGATAATCTAAAAACATAATTACACCCGTTAGGCCAGTAATAACGGCTTTCAGCCGTCGGTAAAAAATATGTGCGTTATATTTAGTAACCGCATTAATTTATTCAAATTACGAAATCGGCTTACTTTTAGCAGTTCCTGCATCGCGCAAGTTTTTCCTGGAAATGGAAATATCCGAAGCCGATCTCTTTCGCGGCTTTATAGAAAATCAAAACTCTTAGGTATAAAAAAAGCAAAAAATTTTTCGAAACCTTCAGTCTGGGATTGTTCGGTGTCTTTTAGCGCTACAGATCACTGAATTTATCTCCCATTGTGCGAAAATACCTAAAATTATAAATTAAAACCGACCGCTTTCTGTGTGTGTGTAATGTGATATTATTTCCCGAAATTTCAATTTAAGACCATCGTACATCTCAGTGGAGGTTAATATAATGCAGAGGAAAAAACAAATACAATGTTCACCAGAAACCCTTCGAAAAGAGCGCATAAAATTAATATACCTAAAAACTCAAAACAATTATGCCTTTTTTAAGATAATAAAAAAATTTATTTGTAATTCATACTGCCATATGTACATTTAACTTACATTTCTTAAATTATTTTTGGTACTGATTTATTTTTTATTTACTTACACAAATGACAAAATCTAATTAATAATTAGGCCCGCAGATGCAAATAATTTCCACCAAATAAACATCCTTTTGTTAATTAACACCAGTTTTTATTAGTAGTAGTAGAAATATTGAGAAATAATATTAAACAATATCTTATTTAGGTTATCTGCCGTAAGCATTAACGTGTACAAGAATCCCCATCACTACCAGCCTCACAAAATCCATATTGGCATAAGCGGAAGTATTCCAGTTATGTAGATGGAGTTCACTTGATACAAGTGAAAAATTAAGAAAAGTATATTTTTGCAGAATACATTTTAACAAACTTTGTGAATTATTTATTTTTGATTATTGGAACATCTGATCTATTTCTTCATAAAAGCTATCAAAAATTTGTCAATTTTTATTACTCACTTCACATAATTTGATATATTTCACTTAGCATCGGATACCCTTATTTAAAATGTTAGCAATAATCACTCGACATGTTTCGATTAAACAAATATAACTTTAAGCCCATATCCACAAGATCGTTGGAAATTATATTATTCAAACAAAAGGAGAGAACAAAAAGAGAGAAAGATATTAAAAACCTTTTAATAATTCTTAGTATATTTACTTAATTTACTTTACTTATATATGTTTTATATTCATATCGCCGTAAGCGTATTTTGCCACCTATGAAAAAAGTTCTTATTTTCGTCCAAATCTTGGGTCGAAATTCTTTACGGATGCCACTGATAAAAGTTCGAAATAATATTTTGCCAACAAACGTATGTACAACTCCTACAAAAATATATAAAATTATGATATAAACATGTTTTCTTCTTAGAACACTGGTAACAGTCAGCACATTATAATGCAATGCAAGATATTCAGGAAACCCGCTATATCGACCTTTAAAGAGTTGCCAATTGCAAAGTGTATCTCTTGCTTAAAGTGAGCCATCCAGACAGTTGCGAAAACTGTGTGATATGATCAAATTTTCATACTCCATAAACAAATCTGAGGCAAGCATTCTGAATTCTGAATAAAGCAGACCAAAAAACTATGAAACAGTAAGCAACGTAAGATAAAATCTAAAAATCTGTTAGTCGTAATTTGCAAACAGTTTCAAGGGTGTCTCTCTATATACATATAATTTGCCATAGGATACTTATTAAAAAAACTTACTCTATATGGAATGTTTACAATTTTATTACTGTGTGCAAATGTAATAATATATTTATAAAACATAAAACGTTCCACAATTTACTGCTGATGATGCTTGTTTAACAGATATATTTTTTAGAAAATCATAACTCCCCACTTATCTTAATCATTTTTTTACAATTTCGCGAGGGTTTCTTCATGCATTTAATGATGTTGAAGACTAATAGGATAATTTTCGGTTTTTGTTTTCTAGCGTTAAATTAACCGACCAAGCGAAAGTAATCACAACTTAATGAATCGGATCGGACGATTGTGGGAGAAGACCTAATTTTTCGCGCCAACTTTAATTAGTCAGAGCAGAAAGGAAAAGTTCATTTTTAATTATAGCGTAACATACGGGGTATTTTAATTACCATTATCATTATGGATTTATGACTTATTACGAGCCATTGTTAGAGGTGTTTTGAATGATGTGCGAGCGTTACCGGCAAATTGCATTACGAGGCACATCAATGGAAAGTTAATAGATCGGAACTGTTCCGACGCCAAACGTTTTGTCGGTTTTTGTATGTAAATTTTTTATTGGGTTTGTGTGAATAAAAGTTTTGTGACGTCTAACGCCGAGTGAAAAAATTGTTAAAATATAAACATAACATATTCTTTGAATATTTTTTTTAATTAGCAAGAGTTAGAAGAAATTTCGGTATTTAATTTAACGAATGATATTCGGTGAAAAAAAAAATCAGTTTTTGACAATGTTTAATTTAGTTTTTTGACAAAACACCAGTAGTTGATTGAATTTGTGATGGTGCCGTGATAACTTGCAAGTAAAACATACGTAAAAATTATTTCGAGTTTGTTTCGTAGCAAAAGCTTTTTCTAAATTATGTGAAACTAACCAAAACGATAAATAAAATATTGTTTTACATTTTGCAAATACGCTTAATTCTCTACAAAGCAGTATTACATATAGAAGAACTTCTATTATAATTCGATATTGGTTACCTACCCTAGAAATAGGAATTTCCTTTGAAACACAGGAGTTGTCATAACACTCCGTCAAGAAAATCAATTGCGATAGATAAACTACTGCTACGAAAATATTCACTGAAAAATTCTTAAGGATTAAGGATTCTTAAAAAACTAGAACTGAAGCTTCATTAAATAAATAACTCTTACCAGTGCTATGATGTCCGTCTTCAAGGATCTGAAAAAAATAATAATATCTTAAAAATCTGAATCATCTGGATACGGAGATAAATTATCAATTCAGACGTCCGTTACTCCTTTCTCTCGCTAAAAAAATTATACGTTTTGCTGTTTTGCTGAATATTATCCGTACTATTCGGTCGATTTGCATTTAAATTAAGCGTTTACCGCATACGGTCTTCGCATGTTTAACCGCGCAACATTGTAACAGTTTTTAATTTCACAATATTGCAATAAAAAAATTGCGAAATTATTTAAACCGTACTTCGTATAAAGTCGCCCGTTTAGCATACCAAATAGGTCCCCATTAAATCATTAAACTGTGACACCTCGATCATCATTCATTTTGGGAAATTTATTGAAGGCAAAAAAAAGACGTCGGCGTTTATACGAATTGTCCCAGCATAAATTCGCGGAGTACATCAGTTATTTTTAAATATTAAGGTCGGGTTTTCCTTTTTCATGTAACAACATGTCGTCAACAAAATTTTTCATGTTTTTGAGATATTGGGTAATTTTGACAATTTTCAATTTTGGGAACCGTATAACCATGTACCATTCAGTTAATTTTTATCTCGGGTAGAGCTAGATAAAATTAAAACCGAATTTATTTCTTCTTGTTCTAAATAAACACTAAATTTTCAAAAAATCAGTAGCGTACTACGATTTTACGAAAAAATATCGATTTGTTCACTTTCTGGGAAGCCACTGAAATGAATAATTTTATTTTAATTATACGAAATAAAGACTCCGACTAATAAGTACGCTTGTAAAATCTGTATCTTCTCCATGAGATATGACCAAAGCTGTTTTTTAAATGATACAACCTATATATTAACTTCGTAACCATCAACTCAGTCCTCCAAAAAACATTCTGGGTAAGGCACTGACCAACACTTTCTCGAATATCAGAAAAACATAGATCCATTGTTTGGTTTCACGCTGAATATGGTTAAAAGAGAATCTAGATAAATCATAGTTCAAGTAAAAACCTCGTAAAGAAAATTTTATTAACCTTTTCGCTCTGCGGTTATTCGGATTCTTTTAAGAGAACTTTATGTGATTTACGCGTTTTTATTGATACGCTCATAATCTGCTGAGTTTATGTCAATAAAATTTTAGATTTTATGATGTATTGCATTGGGATAGTCGTTGATGTTGCTTGAGTAAATGTATTTTTTTTCTGCCAGCGCACAACATCTAAAAATATGTATTGTTTTTACAATTCATTCCTATGCGCAATTTAATTTTATTTGATACTCAATTTAATGGAAATGTTTTTATTAGGTATTCTACAGTTTCTGAGTATTTTCAATAAATTAACTACAGAAAAAACCAGAACTCGTATTCGAGATTTATTTTTGGTATACATAGGCGCCAGAGCTTTATTTGTAAAATAATTAATTAGAATTCGAAAGCATAAGAAACTATATCTAAGGACATATTTTTTACCTGTCTCGTTTATTTATTAATAAATATAACATTTTTGATTTTGATCAGTTGATTTTACATGTAAGTAAAAAATTAAGCCGCCACTTTCAGCGTCTCAATAAATTCTATGCCTTCTTATTACCCTCTCGTTTTTCCCTTCCTTTGCCATAATAATTAATAAAATATTACAGAGTTGTGCTACCCATAATAGGCTGCCATTAGGTCTTATGCTTTTTTTTTAATAAACAATGCCTCATAAACGACTAAATTTTATTAGTTAAGTAACTCCCCAATAAAAAGTACAGATGCTAAAAGCAAGCAAAAATTGGTATTTTCTTATATGGTTCGTGTATTATTCTGATTATTATTATTAGTACTAGCAGTAGTCAGCAGCAGTAGAAGTTGTAGCAGCAGAATCTTTTTAACAATTCGACATTTATTTTGAACGACTTGGCACTAGAACATCTCTAGCATTTCACGAATTAATATACAGTTACCATTGCCATTACTTTATCATTACTTGTGCCTTAAGAAAACTACAAGGATTTTGGTGTGCAGCTCTTTTATTTTGAAACATCCCTATTTACCACATAAGTGAATCTAGAAAATATCTGGGACCCTCGGCAGAATTATGAGAATTATTAGGTACCATTGTAAAATGCCCTCCCTGTATATACAATGGCACGCGCTTCTTGGAAATAACGGCGTGCAGCTTCTGTTTGATGCCTATAGGAAAGTCGCGCGCTCGACAAGAAAAAGTTGTTTATTTGGCCTAGAATGTTTTCTTATTCTTGTTGACTTTGAAAGACTATTATATTTTAATCACGTCTCTTCAAACGGTTAAAGTACGTTTCCAGCGTGGACAGATCAAAACGATTAATGGGAAAATAGTAAACGGAAGAGATTTATTGATTATATATTAACTGAAAAATTGCAAGAGAGATTTTCCGTGATGACTTTTGAATGGCATTAGTGAATAATAAGTCATGACGTTGCGTGATTTTCAATTGTATAGGTATTTCTATAACCTATAACCTGTCCGAAGACTTCGATAAGCGGTTAGACGACTAACCCTTTGAAATGTAATACATGTTTTTAAAAACGTTCCGCTCATGTCCGGGCTGAATAATTTTAATCAATTTAATTTAATTCTAATATCAAAATATATGTCAAAAATTGAAATTGTACTAAAAAAAAAACTAGGTCAATATTTTAAGTAGCTTTGTAGTGTATTGTCTCAACTAGCCTATACGTTCATCTAAGCGAGAATATCTGATAATTTCACATACGATTTGATTTCGGATACCTAGATACCTAATAAAAAGACATATATCCATTTAAATTAAATTTGAAAAAAAAAATAAATACCTTATTTTGAAGAATATATGCTTCAAGTTAAAATCGGAAATAATAGATAAAAGACAAGAAAATTTGATAAAAACAAAAGTGAGCTTAAACGTTTCAAACTTTATTGGATAAGGTCCAAATAACCCCAATTTCAATTGCAAATTTTAGGGTCCAACATTCTCGGAGACTTCGATAAGCGATTAGACGGCGAACTTTTCGCTTAACATTTAAAAAAAGAACGCTAATTTCTAGGGTAAATAGAATATTAACAAATAACGTTGGCTTTATTAATAAAAAAATTCAAAATGGACAAAAAATTATTGTTTATAGTTTTCAAAAAATTATGGGGTGATGTCCAAACAACATCAAGGCCAATTTTAATTTTTTTAAATTTTTATTTTATTTAACTATCTACATCATAAAATTAAATTTTCAGAAAAAACTATTGAACAACCTGAGGTGTAGAATATATATTTCAAGCTAAAAAAAAAACATTGAATAAATGGATAAAAACATAAATAAGGAGAAAACATATTGTCCAAGCTTCTCAAAAATTATTAGATCATGCCCAAATAAAGTTAAGCCAACTTTTTTATTTCACATAAATGTCCCTAACCACTTAACTGTTGCTTCGAACTATACACGAAGCATGAAAAAACGTGGTTGAAACAAAATGAAGAAAAGTGGTATTCTATTTTTCTAAACAAACTTGTGACTTGCGACTAAGGCTTCCATCACATTTCTGTTCAAATGAGCCATATAATCTGGTGCCGTTCGGCTAACTTATTTTTATTTTAATTACGCAGTTGAAAGTCTTCGTAAATTTGATGAACAAGGGACGTAAAGGAAGTTTATTAGGGGTAAACGAGAAAACCTCAAATGCTGAGATGGAAGCAAAATTCGTGTTTTCGTTAGAATTCCAAATGACCAAACAATGAGCAGCTAAATTATTGCGTTCCCGGTGCAAGCGACGTTGCCTACTTGTGCAATCGCGTGATGATATTTTTTGCCCTGCGGTTTCGTTTTACGTATAAGGAAATGATCTGTAAAGTTCGCGTTTTATCGATAGAAGAAATCGATACTTGGAAATGAAAGGGGATCGATGGCGGCGTTGTTGCCGCTCGTATACGTTTTGCGGTCGGGACGTATACCGATGTTTTTGGGTTAGCGGTGAAAGGAAATGAAAATCGATCTATATGTATCAGTAGTGCAAAAGATTAAGTATCACCCGGTGGTATAAATCAAACGTTGCTGAAAAATCGAAACCCATACGAAACTGGTTTGCGATCTTGTGGGTACTATAATCAGCAACCGCAATTTATTACCTATTAAATTCCTAATTATGATCTGAGTTGACTGGGACGCCCTGGTTGTGCCTCCATTGCTGAATTTTCCGTTTTTTTGTGCCGTTTGAAAGTGTTAATATGGTTTAAGAATTCAGCACGAAAAACATATTCAACTGTTAAAAATAAGTCTTTGTTGCATCGTTTTCAAGACACACGTTGTTAAAGTTTATAGGAAAAATCGATTTTTTATTAATTACTGAATTTTTTTTTTCTAATTTCGACAAAAATTGGTACGCTTAGAGGGGCTTTATCAATGTAACTAAGTTAAAAATATTCATTTCAGTGTCTTGATAAAATCATGGAATCTACTAACTTTTTTTTGAAGATTTATTAATTTTGTAAGATCAAACAATCAATAATTAGAGTTTTGTTCTTGCCATTGCTTGCATGATGCTGAAATATTCGAGAAAATCATTTTTTTATTAATTACTCAACAACTTAATTTCTGTTTTTCTATTCGTTTGTTAGTTTTAATAAATTTTTGGAAGTTACTCATTTACAGGTAAAGGAAAACTCAAACTAGTCATGAAAAAAATATTTTTTATGTAATTAATTAAAACCAGATTTTTCTACACCTTGTATCTCGAAAATGAAGCAAGATATGCCACATGTTTATATGTTTGTATATTATTATTCTTTGTTTACAAATGCCCTTAAAATTTGTATATTGAATTTTAAAATACAACGTATAACACGGTTATTTGTATTTTCGATTTTCTTGTTAGTCTGCAAATAGCGTCGTCAGGATTCAAATATTCAAAAGTGTTATTAATAATCAACAACTTAGGTTTTATAGGTGCAAATTGCACTATTTTAACTTACAAATTGAAAGTGAAGAACGTCCAACTATCACGGGAGTCATTAAAATGTCACCGAAGACTTTTGAAATATTTCTCAAACCATTCAAAACAATAATTGTGAGTGTGAAATAAAAATTCTAACTTTTCTAGGGCTCACACGCGGGTAAAAATACGCATTGCGTACATACGTGATTTCACTGGTTTATATGGCGAAATAATAGGGTATAGAAAGTAAAACCGTTTCTTTATACCATTTAACGAAAAAGTAATAAATTTTTTATACAAATTTTCTCTGGGGAGCTGACAGCTAAAAAAAGTACAATGGAATTTGTTTTGCATTGTGTTATTTACGCCGTCGCTTAGCAACTTCCAAACGGCGACCAAGGCGTTTAACCTATTTTACTCCTAGAGATTTTGTGGCTCATTGCAATGATATCAAATATCCGTGCTCTAGAAACAAATTTGCTGATACCTTACTCCAGAAAAGCCCAAAGGCTCAGACTATTCTCGAACTTCTAGGATGTATACCGAGACATTTAAGAGGCCAATTAATAACACAGGTCTACAAAATTAAACTTTTTTTAATTCAAAACATTTATTTGTATGCATGAATGTACGTAATGTTTTTTAAGCTGCGTTGTCCGGACATTCGGCTAAGTGGCCATATCTCGTTTTAACATCCAGTAGTCCGCCATCATCGTTATGCTCCATCTGCCTTGGTATCGCCGTTCTATTTCCTTAATGTCTTGGTGAAACCTCTCTCTCTGCTCTTCAATAACTGCTCCAAGATTTTCAGGAAAATAGTTCAAGTGTGAAAACAGAAAATGCACTTTCAAGCTTATATTACCACCTAGACTATATTTTGAACAATACTTTCGTAGTTTTCGTCCTTAGAGTTCCCAAGAAACTTATCAAATACTTCTTTAAATGAAGCCCAGACGTTTTTATCGACAAAAATACTTTCTTTTATCTTGGCATCAGATATGGCTGGAAATTTCTCGCACAAATATTTGAAAACCTGTCCATTTTTGCCTAGGACTTTAACAAACTGCTTTATCAAGCCAAGTTTGATATGAAGAGGAGTCAGAAAAACTTTTTTGGCTAGTTTTTTATTTTTGCTACCAAGTGAAAGGCTTGTTTTAGAGGGCCATTCAATTTGAGTCCAATATCTATCTCTTGCCCAGCTATCCCACTCACAAGTAAAGCCTGGAAATTTTGTATAAAACCCCTCCACCGATGTTTTTGGTAGTTTATTCTCTTCAATAGAGGTCCTAAATTTTCATACATTTCCTTTGAAAGTACCAGGAACCGAGGCCAGTTCGTTATCATTCTTCAACTAAACTAACTAACTAAACTAAGCTTATTTAAGTCAATAAACAGGTGCCATTCTTCTTGCATATCCAGCACATTTCCTAATATTGAAACTAAGTCAATGCACTTAAGGTCCTCCCTGAGTAAAATTAATTAAATCAATTAATTCTCTCTCGTTAAACACTTCGGGCTCTCTGTGGAAATTAGATTTCTCTGATTCTGACGATATGATGTTTTCCAGTTCTTTTGGGGCGGTAGGTATAGGTACATCTGAGGAACTGGTCGAAAAGCAGAGTCAACATTGGGATACAAAATCTGTTTCTCATTTTTTCTTTTGAATCCCTGAACATTACACGAACGAAAATAACAATTATCACTGATTCCTAGGCTCTCGCCATACCATAGGAACGCCAAATCTTAAACTTGGAAGCCCAGGACTTGTCTTGGTCGCCAATTTTTACAGCAAAATAAGCGTGGTATACATTTTACCATTTTTGCCAAAGCAGGTTACAGCGCTCTATTAACGCTTCTGTGCCAACTCTGTTGCCTTTACAGAGAAACCTAATATTATCCAGTATTGCCAAATCACATTTAATTTCATAAAAATCAATTCATTTAAAGATCATGTATAACATGGAACAAACATTTTCATGTCCCAGGTATGTATATTAATAAAATAAGGTATTTAAGATATAGAGCGCCATAAAAAAAATTACGTGATTGAGCAAAATTATGGCGTTTCTTGGAAAAAGTGCTAACAATAATATACAAATAAGCAAACAGCTTTCAAACATCAAAATCACTGTAGACCTGTGTAATTCAATGAAAACTCACACATTCACATATTACCTCTTGTTTAGAATTAAATAAAACAATTAATTATTAAAATGCCTTTTCTGGTTAGTAAGAGTTCCTGGATGGATTTTTGCAGGAACCTAATGAGAGTGTCCAGTTGAACTATTTCTTACACCCTTGGAGCTTTAGTTGAAAAATTATATTATTGTAAAATTAAGTGAGAAAAATGCTAATGTAATAATATAATAAGCTTCTATTGGTAACTTACCTTTTCCAAAGTTATCATGCTTTCAGACATTCGTTTATAAAAAATCGCTACGCTTGTGCCAAATGAAGCTCTTAACTAAAGTAGTGTTTATCAAATTTGTTGCATAATATACTATTGGCTTCTCTTTCGCTAAAATTGCGTCTTTCGTAACGATGCAGGCTTATATCAAAATTGCCGCACTCCATTAAGGATTTTTTTCTCAAATCCGCAATAAAGTCGGTTTCACGGACATCATTTGATCCGGTGAGTGCTGCTAACTTAACGGCCGGTGATATACAACTAAATAACTGATTTTACCGTTGTATAGGCTATCAGTAATTGATTGGCAGATGGGAATACATTTGTTCGAGGAACTGTAAAAATCCGATCGAGACTTTAATAGTCCCTATCTGTTTTATTACCAGTGATGTTACTTCGCAAACACGAACACATCGCTCTTCTAAAACAAAATTGTTCCAAACTACGTACAAATTGCGCATGCAAAGTGACAGGTTTTCTTATGGGCTTCTAGGCTAATTAATTTTCATTTTCAAATATTTGTCATTTAAGCCTGACGAACAAAATTATGCTCAAGTGGTCATAAATTATCATTAATTATTTTAACTATGCGGAGAAGGTGTATAATCGGTGTTTAGACAGTATCGATATTAATAGAATAGAGACGGTGCAAAAGTCATATTTAATATACTAAAGTTCAAATTTTCGGCATTTGTAAATATAAAACTGAAGGAGGAGGGGGAATTATTGACTATGTATTGTAGAAGGAAATTACTTTTACTTGATTGTTTCCAAAAGGTCTTAATGACTCAGAATTCTCTTGATTGAATCTTTTTGATTAAACTATATACATATAACGTTTACCGCCTGTGTACTTATTTTAAAAATTCCCTCCTTGAAACAAACGGTTAAAAATTACCCACTCTCGGTATGATGGTCTAGTATTGGCATATTCTTGTTGATAATATTAAATTTTCCTTTGCTTGTTTGTTCTGAGCGTTAATAAATTTATTGTTTTGAGTAAATTTATATCTTTTGTTTTACTACTTATTATAGCAATGTAAGTAGTATATCTATTAAGGCTTTTTCAACTTGTAAATTGTGTTCTTAGTAGTATTGCAATTTGAATCAATTGCGATTCGCACAATATAAAATGTTGTCTAATGTTCATATAACAAAACAGTAACATTAAAATTTTTATGATAGGGTGACAAGATAAGAATGCAAATTGTTTCATCTCGGAAACTATTCATCGTAGAGATTTGTGGTAAAAAAATTTATTACCCAATATTTTCAAACCTCCAAAATTATCGCCCATTTCTAACAAACTCAATGTCGCTACAGCGCGGTTATTGGTAAAATAACAGAAAATTGATAAACTCCCTAAACAGCCCTATGGCCTTTTACATATAAAGATAGTGAGACAGCGAACTAGGATAGTGAAAACCTTATCTCGACATTTTATTCCTAGCCCAAAATATCGATGTAAAAAAGTTTATTTATCATTTACACCGGCATTTATTTTTATATTTTTTTGTCAAAATTTAATGATAAAATTTTATAATTTTAAAATCACAAATAAGTCCATAGTTCATAAATTAAAAAAAAACTTATAGGAGCATATAAGCATAAATTTTTCAAAATCAAAAAGGATACAACTATTTTTTATAATCTGTAACCAATTAGGCAGTTATCAGTTGAACTTTATGTGATTGGTATTTTAAAATGTTAAAAATATTAACTTCACCCCAGTGTTTCTCATTAAAATAAATTAAAACTTTTCGATGTTTTCACGAATACCCTAATTTTGAATATATTTTATAAAAAAATTACTAATTTCAAGGAGATAAAGTAGACATAAGAATATCGCGCTCAGATTAGGTTTTCTCTCTAGTAGTTGGCAGTGTAAAAATTTCATTTCACTTTCTACATTCCCGCCTTAATCGAATTTATTTTTGCTTCTGCGATAACATTGCCCGGCGGTATTTGGTAATAACAAAAATGTAACGCGTTTGTCCGTACAATGGTCCAATCATGACAACATAAATTTACGGTTTGGTGGGCGGGTTTCAGAACTTTCAAAGCTGAAAGCAATAAAAGCAAAAGTGAATGACTCAACTGGAATTTACCCGCAGTTGTTGCGCTGTTTGCGTGCATTTCTCCTAAATGAAAAAGTTATCCGTCGTGTGGAAAATGTCACAGCGCAGATACTCGACCTAACCTTTTGCATTTGGAGCTCCGATCTGACGCAACATCCAGTAGAAAAGAGTTCCTTAAGAGGCAAGGTTAGTTTAAAGTTACTTCATTTAAGAACAAATAGATAGAGCTTAGTAGGAATGTATACTCATATTTTAAAAAAATAAAGAACACAGCTTATTTGGTATCGACTTGTCTAATCTAGCATGAAAATCTAGTTTTGACCGGTTCGCTAAAAATCATTTTAAATTTGGATATTGTTGTTGAATCGATAAAATCTTAATAACATTAGAAGTGGAGGTGTCTGAATTTGGATTAGAGGCTAATCATATGATATCCTGAAAACAATTTCAGATACACATTTCAACTATGACATTTAATCCCATAATAAAATTTGGATATTTCCACAACTTTAGAAGTTCGAAAGTGATTCCAACATTTTTCAGTACCTGAAAGGATGGAGGTAGCTCTTGAGGCCTTAGGAGTTAATCTGATATAAGTAAAAATATCTCGCGAAAAATTCTCCAAACCAAAATTTTGCAATGTACATAAGGTTATTAAAACCATCATTACTAGAAAAATTTAAATTCATAGACATTCTTCAGGAAAATGGAAAGCTAAAGACCTCTCCTCACTTTTTATTGCTTCTTTAAGTTTTTTACTAAATAAAATTAGACTAGAAGAACAAAGAAACTGTTAGATAACAGCATGATATAAACCAAATTTCAAAAAAGTATCTCCATATTCAGATGTTAACAAATATCAATTTTAAAAAGTTAACTCTGACACCTTGTATATTGACAACAAACCCTTTAAATAAAGAGTAAAAACGGAAATCATCATTATTTTACGCAAAAGATTGACCTACTTTTTGAAACACCCTGCATATGTGGTATTAAGCACCCATGAAAAACAAAAAAATAACGATAATGATATATTAAAGACAAACGAATACAGTGCATTCCTTAAAAAAAAAAGCATGTTGGGGTTATGATTCAAAAATTGTAAACTAACAAAGTTTTACACAAGCCACTGACATACAAAGTTCCCTCAAAAATGGAATTAATCTTCAAATCACCCTGCAATTTACAAATATTTAGATATGGAGAACTGTACAAAAGTTTTTGAAGCCTCAAACCTAATGCTAAACGATAATGTTTAAATTATTTGAAATGCAAAATAATTTCGGCGTACAAATTTACTTTTTGTAGGATATGATATGTTACGTCACCCTTTTGCTTTAACTATAGCTTATTATAATTTAATTGTGTTAGCTAACAGTTTAGTTTCCCTTTAATTGTAAAATAAGTCTTGCAAAAGCAATAACAAACAGTTTCAGCATTATACCAGGCCTATTGAAATTACGTCAGTTGCCGAAAAAACACGTCCACGAATAAATAACTAGGTAGATAACGCGGTGCGAATTTGGTTTTGTTTTTGTTTTGTCCTTGTGAGTCGGACACACGCCAAAACTTGCTTTTGAGAACAAAAAGATCATTGAAAGTAAGTTGCAACATGGCGAAAGTCCACCGAATAACGATTCAAACAAGGTCACGTTTTAACAAAATTTGATGTTGTTTGTTGATGTTAAAGGAAGGCCGCCACTGGCCTGTAAAAACTAAAGCGGTACTACTGAATGAGTCATAGAACACGGGGCTTAAATTTTGAGGCACAATTTTATGAGAAAAATTGTTTTTTATCATAATTTTTTTTAATTTTCCAGGGATGTGCACGATGCTTTTTCTTAGAATAGAAATGATTTTTAAAATTAAGTTCACGAACTTTATTGGTTGAAGAATCCTATTATTTACCAAACTAGAATTTAACACCACAACCTCTATACAATAGGTAAATAAGATAAGATAAAAATAAGAAAGACGCTCCCTTTACTAGCAAAAACTCGTAGGCAGATAGTAATAAGCGCCATTTAATTCTTTCTTATATTTTACACCATCAAAATTTACCCAAAAAAATTGAAGTTTGGCACTTATAAAAATTAAAAAAAAAACATCTTCTGCCTGAGTATCGGATATTCTTCAGAACGTGTAGATTAGAAAGCATTCTGGCACAGAGTCTTTCTTCTTGACTGAAGCAAACGCGTTTCGAGCTATGTCGACGAATGTTGTTATTCATAGTTTACATTATTTTGGTGAAAAGTTCCTGGACAACATTTAGTGGAATTTAATTGTATAAATATCATATTTTTAGAAGCTTTTTAGAAGAGATGTCCATGTGCTCTTTTTACTATCATATTTTTTCTCTATTAGAGGGGTTATCATTTGAAACTAGACGCTAGAGGACAAGAGCCCTGTTGGTACTGTCTTAAAAATCATATAATTATGAGCTTTTCTGTTATTTATTAATATTTCTTCCAATACATTCGTTTTTAAAAGATGATCGTTTGCGATATCAAGCTGCGGTTTGCGCTGACTTTGTTCCTATTTACTATTGACTAAAATTGCACATATCGTTGCATATAAAATTAGTGAGTACACGCTATGGTTTATTAAGTTGTAGTATCATCTGCGAAGTGCATATTATTATTATTGTGTAGACTATAGTACAATATAGAGTGGGGAATACTAGTGTAAACAAGAAGCTCGGTCTTGCCACCACTTTACTTCAGGAGACAGAGCGAAACGGTTCGTAGAAAAAAAATCCGAAATTTTCTGAAGATTATGATTTCTAATACCTCTTCCATATTGAAAATTTTGTAAAAATCCAGTTTTAGAAACTTTAAAATAATTCTCATGGAAATTTTCTTTCCGCCATTCATACAGGTAATACTTCCCCAGATACAGTCCAGAGTCACTCTTTATGGGACATTCGGTATCACACTACCCTACCAAACGATTTATCTTTTTCGATTTTTTTTACTTGTTCCATGAATTCGATATGGACTTTCGTGTACACAAACAAAAAAATAGTTACACTGCGGATCATTAAAAAAAAAACAAAATAAGAAAAACAATAACAACCGCCTTGAACCAGTTCAAGTGACAACTATTATTTTTCTTGACGTTACGTAAAGCTCACGAAATTTGACTGAAACGCAGATAAACACGCGCGCCCGAACTGGGGCCGTCGCAAGACATTTTGCAAGAAACCCGTCGCCGCCATTTAAATAAAATCTCGCATCGTCGAGCACCGCATAACCTCGACAAGTTGACCTATGATGGTCTCGTCCAGGTCAAACGCGGCGATACCTCCTATGACGCAATTGGTTTTCTTCAACGCGCGCCGCGTTGTCAAATTTAACTAGCAACGGAAATTTTACAACGGTGCTTTCTTTAGAGAATTAAAGTACCAGAACAATCGTTTGTTGTTCTTTTTGAAACACGGAAGAACAGAAATTCGGTATACAAGTCGATGATCGTTGCAGACGTTTACTGTTGTTTTCGTAGAGTCACTGCTAGAGGTAGTTCGCACCACTGTCGGCCAGATACGGTTAGAAAACGTCATGTGCACATACCCAAACTAAATGACGCCTCACACCTCTACAGTTTAAATAATTGCCGGAAATTTTTTTGAACTCGTAAATATTTAAAAATATTCATGAGTGGGAGAAGAACTCCTGGATTTAGTTTAGCCTCGAGTGGTATTCGGTGAGATTGCGTTTAAATTTGGGTTTTTGATAATATATCCATTGTTAAGTTAACTGTTTGTTAAGCATATGTTAAAAAATTCCAGAATTAATTTTCATATAATTAAATTTATATGTAATCGCCAAAATCTGGGGTGCTCAATTTCAGCAAATTGTTATTGTTATTATTAACATATTGTTAGAATACATTCAGTTCATATGAAATTACATGACACGAGTAAATATCATAAACGATCCGAAAATGGCATGGCAAATGCATTATTTCTCCGGCCCAAAAAAATTCGCACGAGATACCATAACGTGCGAACAACGCACGCAAGACGGATCCATGTACAATACCAACAATGTTCAAAAAGTTCAAAAGCATGCGCCTTTTTTAAAATAGGAAATTCATGAAGCTTGTGCTGGCCGGTTCTTTTTTTTTTAAGGTTCTTGTTCCCAGTATAGTGGGAGACCAGCTCGATCTTCAGTTAACATATGATAACTGCATTCGTCTTCTGTGCTTTCACGAAAGTTTGGTTTTTGTTTGAGAGAAGTGAGGAAAATTTTGCATTATAAAGATACGGGTAATAATACGGATTGTTGTCTCTTGCTGGCTTATATAAGTGGATCGTTGTTCAATATATTATATATATATATATATATATATATATATATATATATATATATATATATATATATATATATATATATATATATATATATATATATATATATATATATATATATATATATATATATATATATATATATATATATATATGATGACACTATATTCCGGGATATCATCCGTTCGCTCGTTGAACTCCGACTGGAATCCTGCATCCGACTGGAATCCTGCAAATCCTGCATCCGACTGGAATCCTGCAGACGTTTCGCCAAAATCTCACTTGGCATCTTCAATGCTCGCGCTCCGAAAACACTTCGAACACTCGAACGTCTGCAGGATTCCAGTCGGAGTTCAACGAGTGAACGGATGATATCCCGGATTGTAGTGTCATCACATTTTTCCATCCGTGAATCAATACGTGAGAATATATATATATATATATATATATATATATATATATATATATATATATATATATATATATATATATATATATATATATATATATATATATATATTCTCACGTATTGATTCACGGATGGAAAAATATGATGACACTATATTCCGGGATATCATCCGTTCGCTCGTTGAACTCCGACTGGAATCCTGCATCCGACTGGAATCCTGCAGACGTTTCGCCAAAATCTCACTTGGCATCTTCAATGCTCGCGCTCCGAAAACACTGTTCGAAGTGTTCGAAGTGTTTTCGGAGCGCGAGCATTGAAGATGCCAAGTGAGATTTTGGCGAAACGTCTGCAGGATTCCAGTCGGATGCAGGATTTGCAGAATTCCAGTCGGATGCAGGATTCCAGTCGGAGTTCAACGAGCGAACGGATGATATCCCGGAGTATAGTGTCATCACATTTTTCCATCCGTGAATCAATACGTGAGAATATATATATATATATATATATATATATATATATATATATATATATATATATATATATATATATATATATATATATATATATATATATATATATATATATATACATATATATATATATATATATATATATATATATATATATATATATATATATATATATATATATGACTAGCCATTTTCAAATGGCCACCATTCAAAATTTGGAAAATTTAGGAACATACTGCGTGAAACAAGAACTTTCAATTTATGTGTGATTGTGTGATAAGTAATATGTTGTAACTTAAAAAAAGATTATATATTTGATAGCTATCAATAAAAAAATAAGTACGTGTTCGAAAAAATTTATAATTTATAAGAAAAAAATTCCTTTGAGTGTTATTGAATTTATGAGTTATTTCGCGTCGCTATATTCAGAGAGATCGACATGAGATGAGATTACAAACCTTTTACCTATGACAATTCATACGAAAATTCAGAAATACCCCTCTGCGGCAAATGATGTGTGTAATCTTATTATTATACATAATCGCATAATACAGTAATAAGAACAACTATATAGGTCGTAATAGTGTCCAATTGCTGCGATAATATAAATATTATGGGCACGTTGCTCTCTGAATACCAAAAATGTAAAATATTATCAATTTAACATGCTGCGCTTAGTTTTTATAACTATATTCATATTCCCACCACGTTGGCCATTTTTAAGTATTCTGGACTTGCAGAATATACACCGCGGTATATCTTAGTAAACTCAATGTTCATCATCAATAAATTTCTCAGCAAAATATAGAAAAGCAATTTACTCGGCTGCGCACGACAGGGTACTTCATAAACCAATTGCATCGCCAGAGGCGGACTGAATTTTTAAGTTACATTAGAAAATTCGATGCAATTAAAAATCTCATTCTCTAGATTGTCTAGATATCTCACTAAAACAATCACTTAAAGCAAATTAAAAAAATTGTGTAATGTGCGCACAAGTTGTGCACAATGCACTCGATCTAATCTGGAATTGGCGCCAATATTTTATGAGGCAAATTGTATTGTGAAAGTCAGAGATAGTATAGATAGATAGATAGAATAGAATATAATAGAATGGAGGCGCCTTTATTTTTAACACGGCATAAGGCAGTATAGCTGTTTGCTTAACCAAACATTCATAAATTCCAAAACCAAAATAAACTAAACTATGAATTAACAATTAACAATTAATTATATTTAACTTCAAGTTATAAAATACAAAACATACGTTAGTACTAACAGCAGATTAGTGCAATAAGAGAATGTAACTGTCTAGATTTTTTAAACGTAAATCTTTTGCAATTTGTTTTGATTTTTTTTTATAAATTATAAAGAATAAATCGTTTTTATGTATTAACAAAAATTGTTTATTTAAAATGAATTAGTATTTTTTATCAATAAATAAAAAATATTGATTAAACATATGTACATATATTTTTAAAATAATAATTCTAAAATTGACACTGTTATTTGTAAGAAAAGACTGAAATTTTTAGATCTTTTAGTATTGGATTGTTAAAAATTTATTTTTCTTTTCAAATATTTAAAGAAAATATTGTTTGACCATCAATATCGATAAATAAAATAAATTGAACAACGGCCCTCTTTCTAATGCAAAATTTTCCTCACTTCTCTCAGACAAAAACCGAACTTTCGTGAAAGCACAGAAGACAAATGCAGTTATCATTTGCTAACTCAAGATCGGGCTGGTCCCCCACTGTACTGAGAACAAGAACCTTGAAAAAAAAGAACCAGCCAGCACAAGCTCCATCAATTTCCTATTTTAAAAAAGGCGCATGCTTTTGAACTTTTTGAACTTTGTTGGTATTGTGCATGGATCCGTCTTGCATGCGTTGTTCGCACGTTATGGTATCTCGTGGGAATTTTTTTGGGCGGTAGATATAATGCATGTGCCATGCTATTTTTGAATCTTTTATGATGTTTACTCGTGTCATGCAATTTCATGTATTATAACAATATGTTAATAATAACAATAACAATTCGCTGAAATGGAGCACCTAAGATTTTTGCGATTACATATAAATTTAATTATATGAAAATTAATTCTGAAATTTTTTAACATATGCTTAACAAACAGTTAACTAAATAAAAGTTAAATATAGTATAATGTTTTGCAAATTGAAATGTTCCAGTTACGAGCAGATGAATCTGGCAAAGATTCCTGTGTCAATATTTTACTAAAATAATGATTATTTTCCATTATAGTCATATATAAAATGTCGTAAAGAATATCTCATTCGTGTAAATAGCTTTTAAATGAAATTCGAAAGAATACTATTTTTTCACTGCATTTCAGCGTCTCTTTATTCAGCGTAATTTATAAAATATCCATTAACTGCGATTCCTTTGCAAGTCTTGACAAATGAACAGCACTACAAAAATTAACGAAAACCTCTGCGACAAAATGAAGTGAAAAACAAAAAAAACGAGACACGCACGTCACGTAAAACACGAACATTTTTTTCAATTTTACCGAACTCAATTAAAGTGGTATTTTAATTCACGCTCAGCTTTTTCGCCGTTCAGCAATTACCATTAGAAAAAACAGCCGGTTAATGAGCGTTGTAGAACACTCAAAATAGTGTGACCGGAGGTTTTTGACCTTCAACTGCCACAATGTGCTTTTTTACAAGCCTCCCGTTGCATAACACGTGTTTGAATAATTACGTAACGTTATAAAAGACAGAAGAATACATTTTAGAAAACGTAAAATGTTCATATTAAATCCCAAAGAGTTATGTCCACTTCAATAATTAAATGGTATGACAAAGTTAATGACTTATGCAGACCAATATACAGCGTGAGTCGAAAAGATGGATCAACCCGATAACAGCAGGTTTTTTGTGTGGAAATATTGGGAGATAATTTTTTCTATTCTGTGTAATTTCTTGTTATTAAATAACACATTTTTTATTTTAATCGACAATAATATAAAATTATGCACTGCAAAGATTAGATAACTTAATGATAATTAAACAAATTAAAATTTAATGTTCCACGTTTCTTTTCCGTTAATTTTTACTTTTCTTGAAAATATTCTTTTTTGTTTCAATTCAACAGCAACATTTATTCCAAAATGAGATTTGGCGCGATCTACGGAACTACGTGATGCGCCGCATATATAAAGGCATTTAGCATTTATTTTCTGTCAATTATGCTTAATCACTAAATATAATTTGATGAATAATTTAATTTACGATCTCTATTCTTTTCTTTGATAAGCCAACTAACGGTCATTTTAAATTTTTAATTTATTAATTAATGTAACTGTGATTTTCATCAAAAATACACAAGAGAGAAAATATTAAGCAGAGGTTTATTAAACGAACATCAAATGTTAAACCGCAAGATGGTACTGTTGAATCACTTCTTCAACAGCGCTCAGAAGGTGGTATGTACAAAAGTAACATCTACAATAGTAAATTATTCCACTTCATATTAAATGTTATATATTTTTAAATTGAAGTATATTTGTGCTGCTCGTTGCTATTAAACAGGAACGACAATAATCCCATGGCAAGATTCCCCAGTTCACCGTCACTTCTTGCAGCGTTCAGTCGTGAAAAGGGTCATTGTCATTCAGGTGTCAAGTTTCCTGGTACGGACGCCTTATTAAAAGGAAATATCGTTTACTCCACGATCACCGGAATAATTGTGTAATCGAATTAATGACTTGCTGAGATTAAAATGCATTTTAGCGCCTTGTGCGTCCGGTTTTCATAAAAGCACGTAAACATCGTTATATTTGTTTAATTCCGCGATTGATGATTTATGGCGACAGCAAATTGGGAGTACCTGGTATTCAATCGCTTTAGTTTCGTCGAAGTCTATATCAACATGAAGTTCGTGGAACGCTCGTTATGAGTTTCGAATTTATCCTTGAGTATAAAACGACGGGGGTCCAGTATTTGATGTGTGTACACTAAAGTATCACTTTCATCAGAAATTGCCGCTTAAATTAGCAGCAATTTCCACTAATTCCCACTGCTATTACAATTGCAATGAGATTGCTTGTATGAAATAAATGCCAACAGGACAATTGGAGGACAATCTAAATCAATCTAAAATGAACATAGAAACAAGCATTCTAAACAATTCTTTGGTCAAAATTTAAGACATCCTGAAATATGATATTGAAGAACTATATTTGGCGAAACTATTGTATTTCAATATCGGTTTTCAGTTTTAATAATATTCAAATCTAGTAGTATATATATTTAAGAGTAACTTTAAAAGTAAAGTAAAGTAAAACTTAACCGAATAATTTATTTAGTTTCTTAATGATAAAATAAAGTAAAATGCTATCTTTAGTTTGTTTAACATGGTGACAATCTCACTTTTCCACGATGGTGGAAAAAGTGTTTTAACTAATAATTATGTTTACTACGTCTTTTTGTAGATGACAATATGAATAACGCCTTAGAACAAATCCTTTTTCAGGAACTAATTGGGGGGTTCTATATAGATTAGGTAGAAAAAGCTCTATCTAAATACAAATATAATATCAACCATTTTTTAATATTAGCGACCAATGTCCTCGAAATATATTCGCGTTTAGTTAAAGTTTATCAGGCTTGTCAGACTACCAACCAAAACCGACCGACGCTCCATCTAAGCTAGAGGGAGAACTTGAACTGCTATAAAAGTAGGGGCAGAAACTCCGTCCATAATATGTGTCTATGGTCAGTCGTCCGAACTGATTTCTCTACTTAGTGTCACCGTGTTTAACATTAAATTTAATCTGAAAAACCACATTTCCAGAATTAAGAATACCTACAATATATATATATATATATATATATATATATATATATATATATATATATATATATATATATATATATATATATATATATATATATATATATATTTATAACTAACCTAAATAAAAAAATTTCTATCTTTTCTAAAATAATTTAAATTTATGGTACTGTGTCACAGTTTGCCTTGTTGCGGCGTATTATTTCGATTATGTGTTATAAATTATAATTTTTATAATTTCTTATTACTATTATTTCAGTAAATTTAAAAAATTGCAGTGCGGAGGCAGCGAAGTAGTTTTGGTCGTTTTCTAATAACTAATAACTCGTGGCATCAGTGTTTAGTCAGTACCTATCGCACCGCACGGCCTAATGTACCATAATTGAAGCATGAAATGATTAATCAGCCGCCATAAATTAATTGGATAAGAACGCATTTCAAGTAATGGAAGCGTACGTGACGCGTCTACGCGCCAATGGTGCCTGATGATGTAAACTGCGATACGGCGGGATGAACTTGTCCATTAATAACGCGAACGCAAAACTGCGTCAGGCTGCGTACGTACCGTTGCCATAACAACTTCCTAACGCCACTACAAAACGAAATGTGGCGGATATTGGTTTTCCAAATGGCGGCGGTAATTCAAAACTTTAGCAAATTAGAAGTGCACGTGTTACGGGACGATATTATGTCATTCGTTACCGTAAATTGGCGAACATGATGATGCAAAAGAGGTGGATATACTACATGCAATTATATGAGGATTAACTCAAACTTTCCTTATAGAAATAGTTTCTTGCAAAAAGAAAACTAAAGCCATCTCAACCTACATACGAGGTGTGCGCTCCAGCACGTCGATAACTGATGAAAGCGATGAAGAAGTGAAAGAAATGGTGTTGAAAAATCGTCGAATCGCTATTAGAGAAGTGGCTGAAGACGTCGGCATCTTTATTTGCTCATTCCAAGCAATTTTTGCCGAATTTTTGTAAGTAAAACGTAAAAAATTTGTTCAGAAACTGCTTACTTTTGAACAAAACAACCGTCGAAGGAGCGTCGCTCAAAAGCTGATAAACGAAGTTAATGATGATCCTGATATACGTAAATGCGTAAAGAGGTCATTACTGGTGAAGAAATTATGAGTATATGGTTATGACGTCGAAATCAAAGCCCAGTCGTCCCAATGGAAGAAGCCAGAATCGCCAAGACCAAAGAAAGCACTTCAAATTCGATCAATCAATCAAATTATCAAATGCTTACGCTTTTCTTTGATTATCGTGGCCTAGTACATCAAGAGATCTTACCACAAGGTCGTACGGTCAATAAACAGTATTACTTTGAAGTTATTTCGCCATTTGCTAGAGGCAATACAAAGAAAACGTCAGGGATTCTGGAAAAACAATTCATCTACACCTATTCACTCATGTGCCCAGCTTTTTGGCCAAAAACAAAACCACAATCATGCCTCAGCCACCATATTCACCGGATATGGCCCCCGCCGACTTTTTCCTGTTCCTAGAACTCAAGAAACCCATGAAAGGAAACAGGTTTGGAACGATTGAGGAAGTAAAAAAACCAGAAAGTACTAATTAGAAATGCTTCGAGCATTCGAAAAAACTTTGACATAAGTGTATTATATCAGGAAGGGGGGGGAGGATTACTTTGAAGAAAACAACATTAATTTTGATTAATAAATAAATACTTAAAACTTAAAAGTCACCTTACTTTTTGAAAACACCTCGTATATACATTTTCTAACAAAAAAGAACTCTAGGAGCTACATTAAAATAGGTTACATATTCCGACTTCCCACCTGAAAAACACAAGGATGTTAATTTTCATACTATCATTATCATTACACGTCAAATTTTTGTTGAAATAGTTTCACACCCTGTATCTCGTAAACTCGCAACATTTGTATAATAGAAGGTTGGCTTAAGCGCCATATATAGTCTCTCCAGTTTCTGGATCTCCTTCTCGTTTTGAATCGTCTTATATATATTTTCGAAAAGACGAATGAGAAAATAACGAAATATACAGGGTGGTTGTAATAGAGGTCATTGCAGTGGTTTTAGCCAAACATGCATTATAGGAATGGACAACGAAAATTTTGAAAAAGGACAAGTTGTTCGAAGTTACCTTTTACAAATGATTGTTACAGGTTTTAGTTAATTTAATTCGATCGGAGTAATTAACATATTTTTTTAAAGAAAATGTCTGCCAATGTGTAATTTGATGAGAGAGGCTGAAAAACTGAAAAAGGTTGAATTTCCTTACATCGGATTATCTCAACAATACTTCACATCCATGTAACGCATGTTTGGCCATGACAACTGCAAATGACCTCTATTAATATGCCCTTTATTTATGCACTAGACACTTTGTCTAGGGAGTTATTATATTGTTGAAAGCAATAGGTAAAAGGTAAACAAATAGGACTATTGGATTAGTTTATGTTGTTATGTTATGTTTATGCGATCACAGTCGCAATTATTATCCCTATTTCCTAATCAACATTATTTTTAAACTGATTAATAGAGATTAATGATATAGTTTTCTCACGAAAACGATACCAATTATAAACCATTGTATTGGAGAAAAAATTCGTTCTTAGTAGTTGTCTTGTAAAGGGTGCACAAGTTTAGTTTTTAAACCGTGCAAATCTTTTTAATCTTGGAGGAAGTTTTGTGGCCTTTGTCCATAACCTTTCTTATGCTTGGCATCGAATCCAGATACTCTGAGCACATACCAACTTTGGATATCACGCTGTTAGTTTTTTAGCAAATCCCCACTTAAAATCTCCAGCAATGATTATTCTGAAATCTCTTTTCCAGCTTAAACCTGACTCACTGGTGAAAGGAATTAGATCATTTTTTAATGTTAAAAATCCAATTTCTAAATTTCATTATATTAACACTCAAGTATACAAGCCTCGTCATTTTAGAAATTCTATTTATTTCAAAATTTTAATGACATTTCTAGTATATTTCGGTAGTCAAAAAATGTATGTATGTTTTTATTTCATCAAACAAGAAATATAAATTCACAAGAAAACCCACCAACACTGAACAATATGACATTCCAGATGAAGATTTTGTGCTGACATGATTTCTATTCAGCTCATATACGTGCGGACTCACCCACTGCCTCGTCTGTCTCGCGTGGTATCGCCATAAATAACGGTGACATTTATAGTAGACGACCTAAAGATATGACGAAGAAGTTCAAACAAGAGACTCTGTCTCTGAAGTAGATAAAAGGGTACGTAAACAAATAAGAGTCGAGACAAAGAAGAGTTTACGGCAGGGACGCGTGTACAGTTTATACGGAGTTTGTTAACCTTTTTCTTGCCGGTTTGACCCATTGTCAATGGCATATGCGCGGCGCTGGTTTGGAATGCAAATTCTGTACCCGGGAAGATAATGGATACCTCTTCAAATTTACGCTAGTAGATACGCTGGCATTGAAATACTCACATATGGTCAAATTGGCTCGGATAAATAACGGGTGATTCAATAAGTTTCCACATTACAATCTGAAATATTTTTGAAACGCCACTCTATTTGTTTATTATCATATGAGATTTCTAACGTCAAAACATAAACAAAATTAGTCATGGAGCAATATACGACTGAACAATGTGTAAAAATTGTGCAAGCCTATTATGAAAATGGTCGATCAAGAAAAAATGCATTTCGGGCTCTACGTGAATTTTTCGGCGCGCAAAATCGACCTTCTGAGAGGACAATTTGGAATGTGGTTCAAAAATTTGAGCAAACTGGATCTGTAACTAACCTCAAAGTCCCTCAACGTGCTCGTGCAGGTCGGTCAGATCAAAATATTGCCATTGTTCGCGAAAGTGTAGCCGAAGATCCAAATACATCGATTCGTCATCGATCGCAGCAAGTGGGCCTTACGTATTCAACCACACAGCGAATTTTAACAAAAGACTTGCATCTAGAGCCATATAAAGTCCAAATAACACACCTCGAGATCATCAACAGCGCCGCGTGTTTGCAGAACGGATACGAGAACAAGGGGTTCATTTTTCAACGAAAATCATCTTTAGCGATGATGCACATTTTCACGTTGGTGGCTTTGTAAACAAACACAATGCTCGTATTTGGGGATTAGAAAATCCAAGAGAGATTGTTCAAAAAGCAATGCATCCTCAAAAAGTGGTGCGCATTTTGGTGCATATATATATATATATATATATATATATATATATATATATATATATATATATATATATATATATATATATATATATATATATATATATATATATATATATATATATATATATATATATATATATATATATATATATATATATATATATATATATATATATATATATACATATAAATGAATAAATATATATATATATATATATATATATATATATATATATATATATATATATATATATATATATATCTTCACGTATTGATTCACGGATGGAAAAATGTGATGACACTATACTCCGGGATATCATCCGTTCGCTCGTTGAACTCCGACTGGAATCCTGCATCCGACTGGAATCCTGCAAATCCTGCATCCGACTGGAATCCTGCAGACGTTTCGCCAAAATCTCACTTGGCATCTTCAATGCTCGCGCTCCGAGTGTTCGAAGTTCGAAGAAATTTGAGCAAACTGGATCTGTAACTAACCTCAAAGTCCCTCAACGTGCTCGTGCAGGTCGGTCAGATCAAAATATTGCCATTGTTCGCGAAAGTGTAGCCGAAGATCCAAATACATCGATTCGTCATCGATCGCAGCAAGTGGGCCTTACATATTCAACCACACAGCGAATTTTAACAAAAGACTTGCATCTAGAGCCATATAAAGTCCAAATAACACACCTCGAGATCATCAACAGCGCCGCGTGTTTGCAGAATGGATACGAGAACAAGGGGTTCATTTTTCAACGAAAATCATCTTTAGCGATGATGCACATTTTCACGTTGGTGGCTTTGTAAACAAACACAATGCTCGTATTTGGGGATTAGAAAATCCAAGAGAGATTGTTCAAAAAGCAATGCATCCTCAAAAAGTGGTGCGCATTTTGGTGCATATATATATATATATATATATATATATATATATATATATATATATATATATATATATATATATATATATATATATATATATATACTATATATATATATATATATATATATATATATATATATATATATATATATATATACATATAAATGAATAATATATATATATATATATATATATATATATATATATATATATATATATATATATATATATATATATATATATATATATATATATATATATATATATATATATATATATATATATATATATATATATATATATATATATCTTCACGTATTGATTCACGGATGGAAAAATGTGATGACACTATACTCCGGGATATCATCCGTTCGCTCGTTGAACTCCGACTGGAATCCTGCATCCGACTGGAATCCTGCAAATCCTGCATCCGACTGGAATCCTGCAGACGTTTCGCCAAAATCTCACTTGGCATCTTCAATGCTCGCGCTCCGAGTGTTCGAAGTGTTTTCGGAGCGCGAGCATTGAAGATGCCAAGTGAGATTTTGGCGGAACGTCTGCAGGATTCCAGTCGGATGCAGGATTTGCAGGATTCCAGTCGGAGTTCAACGAGCGAACGGATGATATCCCGGAGTATAGTGTCATCATATATATATATATATATATATATATATATATATATATATATATATATATATATATATATATATATATATATATATATATATATATATATATATATATATATATATATATATATATATATATATTTCAATCCTGCTGCCTTAAAATATTAAAAATAGAATAAAAGAGTGCATTTCTAAAATTTTATCTTTTGATTCTTTGCCACAATTTGTTAGGATTAATCTGTTATCAGACTTACCTTTATATCCTATAATTAGTGTTGAGACTGTCAATTGACCACTTCTTAATTGACCAGTCAAACAATGTTTTAAATAACATCCTGCAAGTGTAGAGTGTTATCTATCATTATTTAATGATAATATGTATTTGATAATAAATTACTATGTGATTGTGATGACTAATTTACCTATAACCCACTTCAAGGGATATCCATTTGGTTCCCAGAACGACGCGACGGCGATGTAACGCAAAATATAAAAAAATAAATAGAAATTTCATGAAATTTAAAAAATTATTTCGGTCAAATGGCCAGTCAATTGACCTGTCAATTACGGGTCAATTAATACAAAAAAAATTGACCCATCGAATTAATTTTTTGTACAATTGAATTTTAAAATTGTCAATCCTCAACTACTTTCGCAAATTTACTTTAAATTTAGATAATATTTTAATGTTAGAAATTGAAATCTATTTGTTTTGTTTGATTTGTTTTGATGTGTACCATAAATATTTTTACCTTGTAATGATCCAATAAAATTGTTTACCGCCACTTTAGTCACTAGTTTGATATGGCACGAGCGCAGCTCAGAGGAGCTGCTGCTTAACAAACGAATAGTGGCTACAATCTACCGAATGCATAAAATACTAGACAAGTTCGAACACCCTGTATAGAGAAAAAATTTGTTTAAGGGTTTAAATAGTCATAATTTCACTTTCGTTTTGTATTTCTGCAAAGACAACTAAAAAAAAAACCATTTTATCAAAATAAAAAAGGCCTCAGAAAAACAAACGTTTACCATATTATCGAAACTATGGCCTGCCTACGCGCGTGACATTTCGTCAAATTTGCTAATCCTTAGCTTATTGTCGAAAAGCAATAAACAAACAACCGAATAACTATATCGAAATTTCCGAATAGAAAGTTCTTTAGCACCGACTGTCGCCATGTTATCAGATTTAATTTATTTGGCGAGATGATCAAGAGGATCACTTTCGCTGTTAGTAGGAAAAAAATTGTTTACCTTCTCATGCGTGAAAGTTAACAATCAAAACACAATTAAGAAGTAATTACGTTAAAAATACGGCGTTGCATCGGCTTTTTGGAGAATGTTAATTGTGCTCCGCGCGCGTATAAGGTAACTCCGATTAAGAATACCCCGGTACACGATTTTGTTCAAGATCTCTCACAACAAAAATAAGGGAAACTGACAATGTCGGTGGCAGAAAATGCAGATTTCAATATTCATTGAAAATACCACCTTAATGTATTTTTTTAAGAAAATACATTTAAGAAATTTAACATATTAAAATATTTTCATATTCAAAATAGTACAGAATAATGTTCCTACAAGAAATTAATTTTGTCTCCTAATAAAAATAATAATAACAAGATAAATAAATAAAAAAACAATTTTAATGTGCTTATTGGTTCCAATTCTAAATTCTTATCAGAAGATCTTAAAACCAAACTGTAGAATTTTGCGATAAGGAAATCGTTTTCGAATTGTGCTTTAGTATTTAAGAAAATACAAGAAAAAATGAAATAGTGTGTTGGAAAATTGTGTATTGTAGTTCCTTATCTGTAAATAAATAAAGTTTGTTTTCACTACACCACTTAACCATCGACAGACTCATTGTGTCCCTTTTAATCATCCCCAGTCTGTTAAATATTATTATAATAAAAAAAATATTTGTTTTAGAGAATGTAGGAATTAATATAAATTAATAATCAATGTTATGCAGCACTATCTGACATTGAAAGTTTCTCAAATTTTTAGTTATTTTTTCAGAAATATATTTTTTAACTCTTTGAGTGAAACATTCTTTTTACATTTCAAAGTAGTGATTCTCATTTATCTTCTCCCTGAAATAAACAATATATAACACCCATTTGTTGGAAGTTTTTCACAATCGACTGTGATGAAAATGTAAATAGTTTTGCAAAACTCGGTTTACAAACTTTAGTGGAAAACTCCGAAAATATGTATATTAATGTGATGTGCGTAGATTGTAATATACATAAATATATGTATACTTCGCAATCGACGGCAGACGCTAGTAATCAAGAAATCATAAATATTTATCACGAATATGGAAACAAGTTTAAGCAATTAGCATATTTTTGAATTGCATGGTATATCATATTAGTTTCTGCAATATTTCAATATTTGACAAAGCGTTTCAACCTCGCATACAATTACTTCTTATATTACCGTTTTAGTACTTTGATTTTTCATCTTTTTTTGTCTTTGTTTTATTATTTAAATATAACCGGTAATTAAGCAAGTAACTAAGTACTTTTCGTAACGCGGAATTGTTCCGCAGAACGTATAGCGTTGCTTAAAATTGTGTTAAACTATGCGCTCTCTACACATTGCTCAACGCTCGTAGATTATCTCGCTAATCAAATATTCATTAACTGTGTCAGCTGAGTGCCTATTCAACAACTCGACAATATTAAGGTTACAGTTTGCAGACACTTCGGATGGTCTCAATAAATAAACTTGCGGGATTGTAGGGAGGAAGATATAATTCAAATTCAGCCCACACTCCAGGGATCTTCGAGACTATGGGAGACACGAGGATCATTAAATCGGAAAAAACATCAGTGATTGTCAATATTCCACTTAGAAACTTAAAATTCCGAGTAGTTTCGGAGTTATTCATTCATTGGCATATACTGGGTATCCTAATTTACTTTGTTATGAAAGTCAAAGTTTTATTTTAGTTTGGATGGTCTAAAAAATTTATTAAGTCTTCACAAAATCAGTAGCGTGCCATGATTTAACCGATAAATATAAATAATTTTATCTGAATTAAACAAAATAAAGACCCTTAGGGCGACCAATAAACCTGCCAATTTTTTTTGATTAATTAATAAAAATCCAATTTTTGCTATATACTGTGACACCTTGTATCTTCAAAACTAAGCCTGGTCTTCTACATTCATTCATCCTATAAATGTCCCTCCTGAATGCCACTGAAATCAATAATTTTATTTTAATGAAACAAAATAAAGACCCTTATAACCACAAATTTTTCCAAAATTAGCTTAATGGATTTTAATTAACTAATAAAAATCCAATTCTGTTATATACTTTGACACCTTGTCTCTTGAAAATGAAGCAACACTTATTCGTGGCTGAAATATACACCCTTAAATCTGTATACTGAATTCTGAAACACGACGTATTTTATTTTTAAACCTAAAAATAGTCTGTGCCGTTCTCATTTCATAATTTATATAAATATGCAAAGAAAAACAAGAAATCCTTAGTTGACTTTACTGGAAATTTTTCCCTAGTTGAGGCACGTACATTGTTTCAAGATTATGGTCGTCGACATAGTTGGAATAACTAGTGATAAGGCGTTATTTGATAAGTGTCCTAATTTTTATTTGCTCTAACGCGAACGAAAGGACGAAAAACCGCTCCATACAATAAAGAATTTTTGATAAAATTTTATTGCCCTGTTTACTCTTTATGGCACAATATCTCGGAGAATCTAAACAGTGTAAACACACCGACCAAGAAGGGATTCCTGCTGCCGAACAATACGTTTCACTCACAAATACGTTACATAATTCTTAATATTGATATCAACGGTAATGTTTGAAGAATTGGGACGGTGCTTTAGAAAAATACTTGAATGTATTAATTTGGTTTCTGAAATAGTTAGTTTAGTTTGCCTTCCTCTATATGAAATTACAGTTCTTAATTGGGAGATCGCGATAGCCATTGGGGCTATGGAAAAAGGAACAGCATATTTTGAATTTTTTGAAACACCTGCCAAATCTAATCAATTATATTTTGAAAGTGTTTTTCACTTTCCAGCGTAACAGTGTTACGAGTTTGACTGACGTTTTCGCACATTATGTTAAATGACATTTACACGAAGAATAATCAACGTAATATCTCGCGTAACCATAACAAATAAAACCGTTTATTTGGAAAAACTGAAATTTTCGTATTTTTTCAGCACATATCCTTAAAAAAAGAAAAAAAACTTGTACGAGGTGTGTTCAAAAAGGAAGATGACTTTTATAATTTAGCGTGCTATGTACATTTGATCTTAGATTTTTTTTTGTTATGTTGGTGCACATGTCTACAATATATGTTCACAGTTACAGTCAGTTTGCAGGTTTGCTTTTTTTTAAAAGGCGTGTTTTGTGTGCTCGGCGATTTTCTGCTTTCAAAAAAAAAATGGAACAAAACACTGCAAACCACTAGAAATGTGGACAACGGCATACGGTCGATCTACTTTGAGCAAACAAAAATGTTTATAAATGGTACAAGCTGTTCCAAGATGGCCGAGAAGACGCCGGTGATGAATCTCGCTCTTAACGCCCCAGCAAGTCAATAACTGATGAAAGCGTTGAAGAAGTGAAACAAATGGTATTGAAAATTCGTCGAATCGCTATTAGAGGAGTGGCTGAAGACGTCGGCATCTCTATTGGCTAGTGCCAAGCAATTTTTTTCGAAGTTTTAGAAGTGAAACGTGTAGCAGCAAAATTTGTTCCGAAACTGCTTATTTTTGAACAAAAGGACCGTCGAAGGAGCATCGCCCAAGAGTTGCTAATCGACATCCACGATGATCCTAATATGCTCAGCTGCACGTGGTGACGAATCAAGGGTATATGGTTATGATGTCGAGACCAAAGTCCAGTAGCCCCAATAAAAGAACCAGAATCGCTAAAACCGTAAAAAGCACGTTGAGTTCGATGAAATGTCAAGTTTTTGCTTACTGTTTTCTTTGATTATCGTGGCGTAGTACATCAAGAGTCGTGTGGTCAACAAAGAGTATTACCTTAAAGTTATGCACCGTTTGCGAGAAGCAATACGAAGAAAACGTCTGGAATTATGGGAAAACAAAACTGCATCACGATAATGCACCTGTGCACTCGTCGTTGCTTGTGTCCAACTTTTTGGTCAAGAACAAAACCACAATCATGCCTCAGCCACCATATTTACGGGATATGGCCTCCTGCGACTTTTTCCTGGTCCCAAAATGCAAGAAACCCAGAAAAGGAAGGAGGTTTGGAACGATTGAGGAGGTAAAGAAAAAATCGCTGGGCTGCCAGTGCTTGTCAGAAGTGCTTCGAGGATTGAAAAAAACGTTGGTACAAGTGTATTATATCTGGAGGAGATTACTTTGAAGGAGACAACATTAATTTTGATAAATAAATAAATACTTTGCGATAAAACTTGAAAGTCACCTCGAATTTAATTAGTTTATAGAAATACAACTTTAAGTTATAACCAAAATCCATATATCCAATATACAAAATCTGTTTAACCTACTCCATTCAGCTAAAAAAAAATTTGCCAATGAATAAATATCCTTTTTGTAAGTCGGAAAACAAGAAAAACAAAATACAATAGTTTCCTCAGTATATCGTACGGTTGTCGAGATCTATAGAAATATCCCACCCTGTACCTACTTACGGTCAATCAATTTTTTCCACGTTTGCGTGGTAACCCTGATTTTTACCTAAATTAAATTATGCAACGGACAACATGTCGGTTGGCTTAATTGCAGAATGTTTTGCATTAATAATAATTCGTTTCATTTTCAACATCAGCTTAATTGACAAGCCGGTCAGCGCGAAAACAAATAATTCAATTCTCGGTCGATAATGGCTAAACTGCCGCTATAAATACGAATAAAAATCTCTCCGGTATATTTGCGCAAGGGTCATTAGCGAATTCCGTGTCATTTGCCTAAGAAATGTACACTAGCGTTTTCGAATTAAAACTTTCATGATTATCTGCCTGAAATCGAATAACTCGGATACGCCGGGAAAGGTACGACCAAAACTTTTTCTTGAAACGCAACGCCGGTGCAGTTTCCCAGAACGTGCTGATCTCTCAGTTCCCACAGAAATTTAATATCTCTTCTTATCTAGTGGAACGTAATGAATTTTAATCCCGCAGTTGATGCGGCGACTTCCTTTGACATGATATTCTGGACGCAGCAGTTCGTGAAATATTTTTAGAGAAAATGCGCAAGAAATTAGGATTAAATGATTTTGGGGTAGACTAATTTGCAGTAATTGAGCAAATGGATGATCCCCTCAATAGGTTTGCTAATATCACGTAATCACTAATATTGAAATTTGTACTTTTATTATTACCATTATCGACATGCACAAGAAATATTTCATAATCTCAAAAATTATTTATATGGAGCTTTTTCGCTTTCTTTCTAATTTTGAAAGTACATATTTTGCATTCACATTTTAAGGATGTGTATATTTAAAAAACCCACTTTTAAGAACAATTTTTTTTTCTAATTTGTCCTATATTGCTAAAGCCTAATTCAGTACGTATAAAGATTATAAGGGATATATTTTTCAATTTGTAGGAAGAGTTTTTCATGCAAACGCTTGTCCGCAGCAGCTTCCCTCAGAGAATGTTAAAATGTCTAGATTATGGTTATTTTCAATTTTAATGCTCACTCAATGAAAAACAAAAAAAAAGAAACAGATGATTGCATATAACCCAACCTTAAAATAATACGAAGAGTTACTAATGATTGCTTAAAATGAAATCTAACAGCTAAAACGAAAATAACAGTCCAAGCACATTTTTTCGTGAAAAATTTTGTGGTTGGTTGGTCAGAGACACGAACAAATTACATTCAAACCGACCAAAAAGTTTCTAAGCAAAAATGCAAACTCATTTTTTCAAATCTACTAGCATCGCACAAATTCTAAGAATCAATCCGTATATAAGATCCAAATATATATGTATATAAAAATTTTGCTGACGTTGCGTCAATTATGACTTGTCATTATAACAATGAAAATCATATCGAAACCCGTTTTTCACTAATTTTAAATCACCAAAAAGAGTGAAAAATGATTGAGTTTCCAAAATTCAAATTTATAAATATATCAAAAATCAAAAATTTTCAAAAATAAGATTTACCGTACCACACGGAAAGACTTAAATAAAAAACTGGAACCTTTGCCTAATATAATTTTTAGTATTGCAAAAACTCCGAAAACAGTCCAAAAACATTTGGGGATCCAGCAGTTTGTTAATACTTCGCCACTTCTATTTTCATCTATAACGGATAATACCACAAAAAACCATCTAGGCGAACGAGTTAGGAAAGCCTCACCAAACAAAAACTCGTCTCCGTAGGAAAATTATAATTAGCACAGTCGTGGCATTTAAAATCGAAGGTAGTCGTGAGAACATTTCGAGAACAGGAAAAGATTTAAAAGGATTTTACTGTTACGTTCGCCCAGAAGCAGAATCGCCAACAGAGTACAGTTTCGCACGGAGAGGTAAAACACGAGCAAACTCTCGAACAAAGGAATGTTTTTGGGGAGGCGAAGAACACACAAAACTGCCGACAAAGGAAACGAAAAAAAAAGTGTAAGAAATATCAAGATTACCAAACCATTGACGTGTGGTTGCAGAACTGTATCTGTTTTCGTTTGAGACGTATTTGAATGCTGTCAAATGACGCAAAATGTTACGATATTACAATTCATTTGAACCTCCGGCACATTAACCGTTAAACTGTTTTGGAAGTAAAATTTGGAAGGGTTCCGTTTCTTTAATATGAGTTTTATGTATCGTTCCCCATTCATCTATTCATCCAGAATATCATGAACATCAAAGAAAAAGCTTACTGGTTCCAAATCCAAAAACAACACAATTGGACCATGCCAGTAGACCTGATTGAACTTAAAAATTTTGCATCTAAAAATGCCGACATTCCAGATTACAATTTTAATACGATAAAATGGATTCAATCGTAAAATATTTTTCTAGCGCCATTTCCCACAACCCATACACCCAAACACTGATAACAGGAAAAACATTTTTCCTTACGTCCACGTTTGTTTACTGTCAGCAGCGCCAATGTGTTTTTGTTTTGTTTATTTGTTAAGTTTTGGGTTATGTTACGTTTATTTAATAATGAATAATATTTTAAGACAAATAGAGATTTTTACTTAGTCTCTTTTTCCCTTTTTTTTTAATTTGTTTTTTACTTCATGATAAGTATAAATAATTGTTTTGATTAATTTATGTTTATTCATTGATATAGTAGTTCAAAGACATTCCTGAATGGCCTACGAAAAACAAGGTACCTACCAATTATTAAGGAACAGTGTCGTTTCAGAAGAACAAGACTCTGTGATAATCGACATTTAGTTTCATATCATTTATTTCAAAAATAATTAATGTTGTGTCAACCAATATTTTCGATTTTTAACTATTGCTTAATGATATAAAATATTGTTGCCTAGTTGCTTGAAGTAAATTATTATATAGTATTAAGTTATTTTTTTATTTTATTTAATCTCTAAAATTGATTCATTCACTTTCGTTCATTTTTGTACCAAACTCTGTTTACCTTCGCACAAAATTGATTATAAACACTGCGTTTCTAACTAACCAAAAAAACATAAAAAAGGCTTGTGTAAAAAAGATATTCTTCGCATAATCTGAGAAATAACTCTCATCTTTCATGTACATGTGTCAAATTAGAAAAGTGCGCAAGTTTTTTTTTACCAATCCGATCATAATAATAAAAGAGACAATTAAGTCTCCATTTTTTTTGTCAAAGGTTAAAGCCAGCACTATATATGGTGTGTTTCAAAGTATATCGCCTTGGATTTTGACAGACCCTCTGCCAAAAAGTAATTACGATCTTTATACTTATTATTACTGGGCAAACCCAACAACCAATTCATAAGCAAGAGACAAGATAGTGGCAGTGACAGATAACTCGTTTACCATCCACCTACTTGAAAAAGAAGCAAATTCATCAGTACAGGAAAGAATATATATATATATATATATATATATATATATATATATATATATATATATATATATATATATATATATATATGATGACACTATATTCCGGGATATCATCCGTTCGCTCGTTGAACTCCGACTGGAATCCTGCATCCGACTGGAATCCTGCAAATCGTGCATCCGACTGGAATCCTGCATATATATATATATATATATATATATATATATATATATATATATATATATATATATATATATATATATATAGTTATAAATTTGCATACAAAAAAACACAGAGCCCATTTTAAATAAAGTAATTAATTTAGTGTGATGTGAGATTTAGTGATCGATTAGTACAAATTTCATTTTATTGTACTTAAACTAACATAATATATTATTTAATATTTATATGATCAAAACACCTTAAAAGTTCGTCCATAATAATCCGCCCTTCAGGTGTCGCCGTCGGCTGGTTATTTCGATCATTGTCGTCAAAAGGCAAGATGATATACTTTGAGATATACTATACAATAAATATCAGCAGTGGATAAATATCTGATGCGCGTTTTAATATCGTCGCAAAATAAAAATCGAGGAATCGCGGAAAATATGGCCTTAATTTGACACGACATAAAGCCAGAAAATAGCCGAAGAGTCTCAGTCTGTGTAAACGGTTAAATAATGGCTTCGGGTAAATACCGACGCATAGTACGGCTTTTACATTTAGTTTAATTGAGGTATAGTACCTAGTATTAGTATTAATTAACAGCAGCGTATACGACGAGTCCAATTAAATTCATTACTTTGCCCGGTTTTATTAGAATTTCTATTGCGTAACTACTTACGTTTTGTGGCCTGCGTTTAAGAAAATATTTTAATTATCAATTGGTGTATCGTGTATGAGGAAACGTGGGATAGTTTCGCTATCACATTCCCGCCGACGGCGTTAAAAGAATGTCAAAGACTTTCTATTTCAGGACTACCCTGTTCGATATTATTCCCTTACTTTCCTAGCATTATTTTTAAATAAAATCAAAACTCAAGCGGATAATTGAACGCAGAATGTTTATTTACCAACACAACAAACAGCTTAATGTTTTTTGTGAAATATCACTCATATTTATTGCCTTTATGCTCTTTGATCCAGTGTGTCCTCTGATCGTCTGTTGATAAGCCTTCGTTTCTTATTTTAGATTTTTTTACTAAACTTTTTAAACTAAAGTGCTGTACTTTCTTGCCTTGACTTGTATGTGGACAAAAATCCGCTAGAGATTATGCAAGTTATGACATTTGACATTTCCAGTACTTATAGTCTATCATTAACATTCAGAATATGACATCTAAAAAAAAAAATTGAAGATAGTGAAAATAACCTACCTCTCCCAGAATTACCATACGTACTGAGAATAAATTATATTATTTTTATTATATTCGCAAAATATTATCAACTTCCAGAAACCAATCCAAAGATCTATAAATTACGTTTCCATTTTCCTTTGAATGTGGGTGCTTTGGTTTTAAACCAAATAAAAAAAATTAAATCCAATTCCCGATATAGAACTGCGATTGTCGAACTAGGTTCAATTTTAGACGATGTTGGGCAATGCTATTCACTACCTTATCGGCTGTGTCCGAAGGACTTTGAATGGCGCGATTAGTTTTATTTAATTCCCAACCCACTTTGAAACTAATAGGCAATATTCCGTTTTATGGCGACTTAATTGGACTACATTTCGTAGGTTGTTTTCGGTGGCTCAGTTATAACACCGAAACTTTATGGTAAACATTCCTATGTCGTAAATTACCCTATACAGCAAACTGCAATATATCGCAGCAATTCCTTAAAATTTCTACTATCTGCTTGTACTTTTTTTTTTTTTTGAAAAATGTCCATAGCCTTTTATGTCGCGTAGATCTCCGTTATGTTTTTATTAATTTATTAGTTTTATAAATACATATATTGATTAGATGATGGGTAACATTAATAAGCATAAATTGCATGCCATTATCTAATAAAAAAATGTTCCGTTACTTTTACTAACGATGATTTGCTAGGGACATTATTTTAATATTTTATCGATGTAATAACACCAAATTTATTGCCGACATCTTCTTACTATTGGTTGGTAGGTAGTTTGTTTTTTATATGCAGCAATGAATAAGTAAAAAGCAAATTTTTATTTTGCAACTTTGACTGGTTTAAAAGTGTTGGGTATTTATGAAGCTACAAGCATTTTTACTACAGAAAAAATATTTTTCAGTTTCTTTGTCAATTATTTCTTTTATTATGACTCTTACTACTTCTAGTTATAAAGTTTTTCGGATAGGACAAATGGTTTCCAAAATTAATATTTCTTTAAACTCGTGAACAAAATTTCTATGAAATTTTTAAAATACTGGGCGACCCCAGTTCCGATAACTGCCAAACTCTATAATGGTCTGCAAAATATCAAAGCAATAGCTTCGGCCATTTACTTTGTTTCACAGTGACGTTCGAAAAGCAGCTGAAAGTCCCAAAAAAATAGGCGGAAACCCAGTTCTGTTAGCAGCCATTGTCGGTTAGAGTATTACAAAGTCAAATTAGAATGCCAGCGCCTTTTTGAACTTCTGAAAATCTTAAAATTCTTGATGTTCGTATACCAGGAGCTAGATATATCTGGCGAGAGTGCCGGGCAGTTTCCTCGAACAAGGCAACGAATATAACAGATACGCAAGTACTGCATCTTTAGTCCATTTCTTTGTTGACACGAATAAATTTCGTTGGCGAAACCAGAATGGCTTCTGCGCAGGTGAATGTTGCACCTGCCGATAACTTCCGCTCACAGAGTTGCAAACATATTTTACGTTTACAATTGGTTACAGCGGGCCTACAGCAGAAAACGAAACCAAAAAAAGAGACTTACCTATTTTCGATTGGTTCTGTTCCAGTGATTTCTTGGACCTAGAAATAAATGAACGAAAGTTAGCGGCGTTTTAAAATGTAGTTTTTAAATGTTTGCGGTCATGTGGAAATTATTATTTGCGAAAGCTCGCAAAGCGGAATTTGTGAACTACGAGTTTTTGCAAACTATAGACATTATATTACGTCATGCCATACTTCCTAGTTGAACGATAAAATTGAATCGTTTTGTAATCATATTACCTATAGCGTTTTTAGTATTTCTCGTACAAATTTAAAAAACATCTTGTCTCATTTTTTTTTAGGACCCCAGTGGCGAAAGGCACAAAAAATTTACCCTTGATATAGAACATCTACGTTAAATATGACATGAGTTCGTCATGATAACCGCTCAGTTTATATTATATGATCTTCATCCGTTAAAGTAGATGTTAAGAAGGAAGGAAGGTTTGATTGAATGTCGGTTTGTGGTCTGTGCTTATCCGCAATATATAAAAAACTCTTCAATTTCTTTTAGAATATAGCCAGAAGTCTAATTTTCCTACTAGGAATTAACAATTCGGATCCATGCATTTGTTATTTAAATATTAATAAAATGACAACTTAACTAAAATCAACAATTTCAAGCAAATTATTCACAGAGTTGCAATTTGCAACGAGGAAACCAAAAAAGTGGTATATATAAATAAGGCTTTTTCTTTGAAAACTTCTATTTGTAAAAATTAAATAAATAGCACATTACAGGTGCATCTGAGCGATATGGAAAAGAAGCATATCAAAAATTAGAAAAAAATAGAATGGAATTACTTTTATTTTTGTTAGACATAACGTTGATAGAATTTATGATCGTATGTAACACAGAGTTGTGGTAAAAAAACAATAAAATTAAATAAAGATAATGGAAGTTCAACGTATATCTTAGTATTTCTCCTAAATGATTGCCTACCACCCTCAAGCAATCGTTAGGTTGAAGACGTTTATTGCTTTTGAGTCAGGAGACTTCTGTCCACGGTATAAACGATTATAGCGGGCTCTACATTGCCGGTATTATCATTACTTGTTTCACCAATAAATATTAAACGGTGTTTATTTCTGAAAATGAGTAAACTAAGTTTGAAAATAAGAATACGGGTCAAAGTCAACATGTCTCATTCTGTCTCAGGCCGATCATCCTCTTGGCTCTCTTCTGGCTTTTGAAGACATCTTCTGTCGCAGATGTTACGTATTAATAGGTTATTCTGTTATAATATTAAGTGAAACAAATCACGAATATTTTATTTTTGACGATAAATGGTCGCAGTGGTTTTCCAATCTAAATTCTGATCCACTATAAATCCAATGAACTTTGTGATTTACTATCCACTCTCTAGAGCTGCTTTTATATTGAGAGGTAGTCGGTTTTCTTTGTTAGGTGTTATGAAACAGAATATAACTTGTTTTAGCTATGAATAGTATAGTAAAATTTGCATTTATTTTTGCTATCAGTTGTTTATCATCTTTTAGAGAGAAAACATAACGGCCATAGTCTGAAAACTTGACAACCACACAAATATGGAGAAGACCGCAAAAATTCTATTTAAGTAGATAAATAAAGGAAACTGTAGCAGAACGTTAAGTATCTTGGACATAGTTTCGTTTTTATTAAGGTAGGCTTCATTTCTGCGTTGCTGGGTCTGTTGTCAGAAAGCATAAAAGGAAACCCAGTCAGAGTATATGCCATCTCGAGGTAAACTGAATAAATGTTCAAATATCAAACATGTCGATTTGGATTTTTTATCTATAGTGGTCTCTATTTGTTATAAATAAAACGTCCAAGATAATGTACCATATAATAAACATTTTCTGCTTTAGTTCTGCAGATTTTGAAAGAAACTAGTACAATATTTTCACAGAAACTAAAAAGTAAGCAAAAGTACATTACTAATCGGTTCCTCTTCCTACTCTTCGTACTCATAAACTGCAAAAGGTATTTTCATAATTAATTGTTTCACCTTAACTCTAAACAAACTTAAAGGAGTCCTCTACTCTGTCACGTTAGACAGTTCTGAGCACTTGGTCTGGTCTGAAACTTGCAAGGTATATTCAATTATCTTCGATATCACCGGAACAAGCCAGATTATCTCCAATTCTTTTCAACATCCAAGTATAGGAACTACACTTGTTACTCTTCAAAACATAATAGGATATTCAAATCATCCTTACGAAGCAATTAATTGAAACTACTGGGAGCTTTGAAAAGCAACGAAAATATGAAATGTTGTTAAAAATAAGATGACCTGAAAGCTGATTTAAACTCGGAAAAGAATTGCGACGTGAAATGCGGTGAAAACTGCCTTCCATCGTAATTGTCGACTCAAATAAGAGTTTAAGGTTAAATATTTTCTAATTGTTATATCCTCTTTGGAAGATTCACGACGGACATTTAAAATCTCATAGAACACGCACGCTAATACCAGCGATTTGGGTCTCCTTTCTCACTTTTTGATATTATAATTGGGAGAAAGCGCGGGTAAGAAATAAAATTATTTCAAGTTCATATCAATTTTGAAATGACAATAATTGCGGTTTATTGTGGAAGATGTTTATGGGTTTATTAATTTTCCATTCGCTTAAACAGAAACCGAAGAAAACTTTGCTATGAATATCACGCGAGCAAATATTTGTTAGCAACACGAACGCTAAGCCGGAAAAACAAATAAACACATTTTTTTATATGAGTAAATTAAGTATACCAGAACACAAATTAATATACAGGATGTATCAATTAACACTCGACTTTAGAGTCGTCATCCAAAGAAAATAAAAAAAAGTTGATGCAAACGGAGGGTTGAAAATATTAAATCTAAGAAATATGGTGTTAAATATTAAAAAAAAACGAGTTTTTAGAATATGATAAACATTTTTTCCCCTTTTGCTGAAATTTTAATACTTTATTTATAATGACAGCTAGATCAAAATTGTGAACTCCATAAAGGTACCCTAATGGACAGTGTTGTCAAATAGATGTACGCCATTAACATTTTGGCTTTTTTTTTTACTTATTTTGAATAAGCTTTTGAACTGTTTGACACATAATAAGCTTTAAATATATAAATATACAATTAAAAAAGGACAGGTATTTTTCATCTCAAGAAATTTTCCCGTGATATAAAAGTACTTTGAAGCTTCCAGAAAAGACTAAGTGCTCAGATTCTTCTAAACTACTAGAATGTCCCACGAGACAATAAAAGAGTGATCATTATAAACCAATAAAAACTACAAACTTACATTTTGAGCAAGCCTCTGAATTTGTTTAGAGTTCAAGTGAAACAATTAATTATTAAAATTCCTGCTGTACTTTATAAGTTATTTGATGGTGTGATTAGGATTTTTTAGTGTTTTGAGTAGGCATAATTATTTTAAAATGTCTAATGGTACTGGCTTTTACCTTTTCGATTCTGTGTAAATATTGTCCTAATTTCTTTAAAAACCTGCAAAATAAAGACATAAAATATTTACCTACTAATAAAATAAGTTTATTATATTCGAAAACTATGTTGAATATTTTTTTACAGCAAAATATCCAAGTCCACAAGTTCAGTCTACCTACAGACGACATCTTGTATGAATAGACATATAACATATAGACTATCATGCCTGCGACGTAAGGATTTTTGCACAACCAACTTTTTTGTTTTAAAACACCCTGTATAGATTATATATGGGAATAGTACGTAAAATGAGAGGGCTCGAAAATAACAATTATCCAACTTATTTCTAGATTTTGTTTAACTTACAAATGAAATATATGCAGCATTAAAGCAATAAAGAAATTTGGCAATGAATCAATTTGCCAATATGAACCAAATTAAACTAATATCCAACAGAAACAAAACATACATCACAATAATGTATGAAGTTTATTTACAATTCGCGTTTACGTTGAGCGCAAAATGTCGGCGGCGCTGCAGCAAGTTTCACTTCTTGAATAACAATTCAACCAGCGTAACCGGACCCTCTTACTTAACAGCATTTTAAATTTAAATTATATCATTGTTTTTTTTTAGTAAATAAATTATAACACTCTATTAAGCCCGTTTTGGTCCGAAGCTTTGGATTTCGTTGTTCAAGTTTGATGTTGCGTAACAATAATTTTATTTTTTCGTAAAAATATGGCCGCCTTCCGGCAGATGTTTAGCGCAAGACTTAACTGTACTCTCAGGTCAACAAAATCATCGCGTGATTTACTCTATAAACAGAAATCGTGCGAAAAGGATTAGCGTAATGGACTGTTGCCCTGGTGTATGATTTCTGCGTTCTGAGCCGAGTAAAATTCACGTAATAAGGAAATATTAACTCAAATTATACTCAATTGATGATCAAAGTTGTTGCGGATAAAGAATTAGATGACAAAAATAAAATTTTCAACGTATCGCTAGAGAAGGTGAATTGTATGAAGTTAGCGATGGTTAATAAAGTTAAGAAAATCTTAAATTCGTATCTAAAAGAATGGTGTTCCGTGCACTTGTGGATTTAAAATCAGTAAGTTTTTCCTTTAATATTGAATAATTAGCCTATAACCGCGAACTATACCAAACGGACTATAAACAAAACAACATAAAAACTCGCAAACATAAACCTTATTTGAAAAGAATGCAACCATTTCCAATTTCACATTCACACCATAGTAATATTTTTCTTCTAGAGATCTCACTGAATTGTGAAATCGCCAATTCGTTGAAAACAAGATTTGAATCGACCGTACATGAGGATATTAAATGGCCTTAATTATCAGCATAGAGAGAGCGAGTATATTTCTAATAACCATATAGATTAAACAGGTCACACACAAGGCTATACAATCAAATTTGAAAAATCTCTGATATTGAAATTGAAAGGTGGAAAAATTACCTACTATCTACCTTTCATATTACCTGTACTACGTTCTAGTTTTTGGGAAAATTAATAAAATTGTGTTTTTCCTAACGACACGTCCGACTAGAAGTTGCTAAACTATCAGAAAAAAATGTTTACATAAAAAATGTCAGTGAGTCATAAGGGTTTCTTCAAAATTATGCAATACACCACTGACAGATGTAAAAAAACGTTGCGTAGCTGAAAATGAGACTTCTACAAAATATATTTACCAAATTAGCCTGAGATATCTAGAATCTTTCATGGAAACTTCAGCAGGATACGGAACTTGTAGTCATTGCCGCAGGAGAAATCCAGAATGACTGTACTACTGTACTATATTTAGAAATCTTTCTTTCTTAGATGTTATGTGTGTGAAAATCAAAAGCTCAGACGTTTAGGACAAACGCTAATAGGAAGTATTTTCTTTAAATATATATAAGAACTACCCTCTTTATCATTAGTACACCTTTTGGAAATGTATTGTTTAATGTATTCTAGAACACAGCCTTCCACCAAAAAATATCTTCCAAGAGAACATCTCCTGAACAATGAACTTTTCTAGAAGTATAATTGCCGTTATTAACGTTTGGAATTTTTTATGTCGGCTTTGTTACGTAGTGTCGCGAGTCACCTTGGGCATTTTCCAAGTTTCTTTTGAGTTTGTATTAGTAGTGTTTCACAAAAATGTAAACAAAAAGAAATGCGCGCGTAAAAAAAATAAATTGAACTGAGGTGGCTTTTATTTGTTGAAAATCCATTTATCAAAATAAATAAGAACTGAAGGTTCAGATTTTCACGAAATTATATATTTTGACATGACAATTGTCTTTATCAAAAACATTTGATAATTACACGGTGTTGTCGAAAGAATTGTCATGTCAAAATATATAATTTCGTGAAAATCTGAACTTTTAGTTCTTATTTATTTAAAAAAAAGATAAAGCTTTTCAAGTTATTTTTATTCCCAACTGTCTTAGATTTGGTTCAATCATCTTTCAAAAACCACATTTTACTATAAACACACGTCCATCACATCTTTTTGTTATTGCTTCGATATTGCCCAATATTTCATATGTTTAAAGGTGCAACCCAATTACAATCGTACTGCCTTACAACAATTTTCCGTTGCTATCGGTTACATTCTAGTTTGGCGTGATATATGGAGGCCAAGGCAAATCACCTACTCCAACATGGCAGAAAAAGAGCGCGCGCCAAAAATAATCCGGTTGAATAAATACTTTGCTTATATTCGCTAATTGAATCCGGCCAATTTGCAACAATTTGCAGACAAGGATAGTCGGCGTCACCGGAGGTTTTAGATTTCGGTGTCACATGCTCGCTAGATACGAGGAAATCATAGGACTGACGTTTCCGAAGCTGAGCTTTCCCGGTGCGATAGGGAAGCAGAAATTCAACGCCACGTTTTGAATGCAAATGTGTTGCATAAGCTCGTATTGTTGTTTATATTTTTTACGAAGCCGCGAACGGCAGTAAAAGGTCATACGCTGCGAATGAAATAATACAATCGTAATCGTTCTCTTATTATATATCCCGTTATCATTTTTAAAGGGGGGTACCTTGTGTGATAATAATTATTTTCGTTCTCATGCTTACTAAATACTACGGCTATTTTATTATTTACACGATACCGGTTACGGTGTGAATTTTTTTATTCCTATTGATTTGTAATAATTAATAGCTATAACTACGAGGTCTCGTTATACAATCAGACTACTAGGAAATCAAACGCATGGTACGTTAACCTGGCAAAAAGTAGAGAGACTACTATTTGTTAATCACTCCTTATCTAGTGTCCTGCAAAATAGCCGAATACGTTATCAAACAAAAACCAATTTGACGTGGCAATGCCAATCAACTCGAAACAAAATTATAGACACTCTAAGCAATAAATATGAAACTTCTCCTCCACACTAGAGGGAGATAAAATCTTCAAATGCATTTCCTAAAATTTTCCTGTTAGTTCCCGAGACACTGTGCCTCGCTACCGGTATAATGGAGTATAGAGCAGTGAGCTGAGATTGCTACTGTGGAACTATCATTCAATAATTCCCCAAGAATTTCATACCTTTTACAAACACATTTATTTTAGAGTTTTTTGATGAAACTTCGTAAAGTGTGATTTTTTTTAAAAAAGGTGTAAGGAAATTTATAAAATTTTTACAAAATTCACATTTTTTTTACAAAACTAACTAAACTAAATTTTTTGATAAATTTGGTAACTTAGTATAAATTAAAAATTTGTCTAGGAAATTCCGGCTTTTTACTAAAATATAGTAGAGAAGTACATATATGCATTTACACCCGTTTACAAGACTAACTAATAGTTTTGTAAAAAAGAGTAAAAAATATGTTAAAAGGTTATGGGTTCAAACTTCTTTTTATACAAGTTTTGGATTTACAATTGCATTTTAGATTTCCGTCAAGGACAAAATTCCGTTTGAGATATCAACTAGGCTCAGTGACTTAAGACTAAGAAATTTTATTCGATGAAACTAAAATTTTTGCATATAATCAATTCTTAACCGCGAGTCAGGTCTTTAGCTGTCACCAATATGGGAATCATACGCAGAAGGAATCTAAGGGTAGTAGTATAAATAGTATAACAAAAACAATGTTTAAAAAATTGTCTTTCTTAATTTTGTAAAATAAATTTTGAAAATTTAGATCGCGAAAATTTTAAAATTTTCAATCTGTGAAAATATTTTTTTTTCGTAGAAAAAACCTTGTCAGTTTTTAAACAAGTTTTCACAAACTAAGACTAACAAATTCCTATAAAAGAAATACTTTTCTCCGAATTTTGTAAAAAAACAAGCGCGAATTAAAAAGAAAAAGTAGAATCCTTCTACGCTTTCGTATGATGGAAAGGTCCATATAATTGCCTAATTTAGCAACAACGAAATAAAAAAGAAGTAAAGTGGGCCAAGCAAAACGCTAGGTCCATACTTATTCAAATTTAGTTCCTCGAGGAATAGCCGATAGGACAATAATTTTCCTCCGATAACGTATCATTTATTATTTTGACGACCGAAATGACCCACTTTCGGTAAAGTCCATATGTAATTTTGAACATTCGCGGACGAATATTAAAAACGGAAGCTCCACATTACGCGCTTAATGAGATGAGACTGCTCGAAAAGTATAAAATTTTTGTCAATTTGCCGCTTTCGTCGTTCACGCACGGCTTCTTCTTCATGTAAACACCCGGTAATCTCGGCAAATTCTTAACCCATTGTTAGAAACAATTTAACGTTTTTTCTTCACTCTCGTACCGTTATATCAACAAAACTGACCGAAAACAAACGGGGCATTTAAAACGTTTGTTTAACTTTTGTCGCCACGTCCTGTTACAGATTTCAACAATGATTTTCACACTCGCCGGTTTGAGATTGTTTTCGATTAGTGTGGAGCATCAGCTAATTTTGCAAAACCGGGTTACAAGTGTGTTTGCGTTTTATGACAAAGAAGCTAACATATTTTTGGCATCGTACTTCCTTTGTGTATACGCCAGTGCGACAGCCAATAAAGATTGTTATTTTTTTGCAACCAGCTCTCGCTAAACATAATAATAATAATAAATAGCTTTATTGCTTTAACAATTATCCCAAATATATCCCAAAATTATTTTTTTCGCAAAGGGCCAAGAAAGTCGGGACAGTCAGATACTATTAGAGTCCAAAACTTAGCATTAAATTACCAGAAGAGAACAGACAACACTTGAAGTGGGTGTAGAAGACAATTAATTACAAGGAAATAAATAAGTAAAAGTTTAATTAGCTAGAAAGGAAAATAAGATCTTGCTAGTATCCGTCCAAAAGGCAATTTATAAACTTATTTTTCAGTGGCAATAGCGTCCGAGAAAAGTTTATTAAGGAGCCATTATTATTTATATTTACAATTGGTATGAGAAAGAAGAAACGAAAATGAAATCTTCAACATATTCAACCAGTCTGGACTAACCATATGATGAAGATAAATATGTGATGAAATATGAGTTCTACGTCTAACTCCATATACCAGCCTAAGACAAGAGTTGAACATTTTGAATACGAAACTTTTCTTTATTATCTAGGCAAGGCAAATGATAGTAGAGGCAAGTATAAATTTATTTTAGATTACTATATGCAACATGAAATTTCCTTGTCACATGCTCCCAGCAACCTGTTCCTAAAGTTAGAATAACTAGGAAACGCACGACATCGGAACATGACGACAACATTGCGAATCGAATAATTTTTTCATATACCAAATTTGAGTTTCCGGTCTGCTCGTATTCTCAGATGTAAAATCACTTTTTGATTGCCGCTAAAATTTTTTGAGAATTATGTGGAAGTTAACGAATCAAAAACATAAAATACTTAACATTGAGTTTCGCTTTGTTGTTTGAAATCTTCAAAGTAATAGGAGACGAGTAGTGTGGAACAAGTTTGATTAAATTTAATGCCTAACACAGAAAGACTCAGTTAAATACTGGACTGACTACGGTACTCTAGTCGAGAAGTTCATTTCCTGCGAAAAATAGTTGCCCGCCTCCTAAATGTATGGTTCGATTCGATTTTTTGGATTTTTTCCGCCAATAAAAATTACAATTGTTATTAACAAAAAACTGAAAAAAATAGACGTTCAGATTTTTAACAAAATCTCAAAAACTATAAGTGATAGCTCAAATATTACAAAAGATTCTGAAAGAGCAAGAAATTTCAGTAAGGAATTTCAGAAATTCAGGTGTTATCTAATAACTTGTAAGAAAATGATTCCGTGGTAATAAAAGTTGCATCATTGTTTTTCAATTGTTAATCAACGTTTTTTTGTGGGGTTTCTATTGTCATAAAAGATCGTATCAAAATTTATACAATTTTTCTATAGATTTCTCCTTTCTTGAAGCCCTTTTTATTAATCTACTTTAATCATGAAACTTTTAAAAAACCTTTTAGTACAAAAATTATTAACTTTTAAATGAAAAAAATTATGATTAATTAAGATTGTGTCGCTTAAATAATATTTTTTTAATAATTTTAAACTATTTCTAGTTTCATCTCAATTAATTATTAATATTTAATTGCAAAAAAAGATTATTTAAATAAAAAATATTAATATTGGTCCTACAGTTTCGGGATTCCAGAACTTCCTAACTGGAATTTCTTGCTCTTTCAGAATCTTTTGTAATATTTGAACTATCACTTATAGTTTTCGAGATTTTGTTAAAAAGCTGAACGCCTATATTTTTTTAGTTTTTTGTTAATAACAATTGTATTTTTTATCGGCGGAACAAATCCAAAAAAGGAATTTTTATATATGATATTCCCGATCGAATGAACCATCAACCATATTTTTAGGAGACGGGCAACTATTTTTCGCAAACTTTTGGACTAGACTAACGGAGGACTGAGTTAACGTCGTGTGTGAAAATTTCTATCCCTACTTTCCCTACTACATGTTCTTAATCTAGGTAGGGTTCAGTAGCTAACCTTAAAATATTAACATGAATAGCGTAACAAAAGACAAACGATAAGAAAAGAGACGGAACAGAACATCAGCGAACGATCGTGTCATAAATTGACGATTCATTTTTATTATTATTTATTAGTTTTAAATTTATTAATTATTAATTTCGTATTTATTAATTGTAAAAGCTCTCTGCAAGAAAAACAAAAACTCTTTTTGTGGTTAGATACAGTTAGCAAACATTGTCGATGGTTCATTAATTTTTCATGGAGAATGAAAAAGTTGGATATGGTATATATTGGCAGTCCTTGCTTTTTTCTCAACACTTTCATTCAATTCTCAGCGTAAAATACAGAAAACGCTGCGATGAATGTTTTTCTTCTCGATATTCGCATTTCACATGACTCATTAGGTTTAAAAACCATTATAGGTCGAATACCAATGAAGGTGTTGAGAAAAGTGGTTCTCTGGCAAACCAATCACAAAAGTGTCAAGGTTTGAATTAGTTAGGTGTGCGTTAATGACAGACACCTAAATTTAGACTATTCTTAGGAAGAAATTTGGTGGTCTAGGAAACAAAAATTTTCCCTAAATTTCATCAGTAGTGATCAGTGAATGTGATTTTTACCTCAAATTTCGTTTACCAAAGCCATTCTGATAGGAATACGAACCGACCCTTAGGTTCGGTTTATTGAAGGCTTAAGATGATTTATAGCTATAAGCTGGGGCCTAAAAGTCAGATGTAAATATTCATCCATCAGCTAATTCTGTGCATTGACAAACCATCAGTTAGTACGTAATTTTTTAAATCGTGCATCTGTTGCTATGGTAACCACTTTAAGCAGTGAAAGAGTGCAATTACGTTCGGCTTTTACAAAATACATTCTTCAAGAGTCGCAGCGGACTTGTAAGGCTCGCACGATCGAAACTTTTCTAATCTTCTGTAAATGTCAAGGTATTCGGTCCAAACCTTCGGCTTTTGAAATGGTTAGCTGGTTAATTCGTCGGCTGGTTATAAAATAATAATACCGGTTGAGATCGATCCATCAAAACGAATAAATTTAAATCGCACCACAACCATATCTAACTTGGTACATTTTCTTAACGGGCTTCTTTTGCTTTAGGTGAGGAAAATGCTCTTTGCAACTTCTGTACCTATAATTGTTCATCGTGTAACGATTAGTTATATCAAGCTAATGACGATTCTAATTTTATCATTCTCCAAAAAATGTAACTAAACTATTTATTTTACTGTACATAAAATTCCACAATCCCTAGTTGCTTAAATTCTAGCTTTCTAAATACCGCTACTGGACATTTTTGCACTATAAAAGCCAACATAAAAAAAGGGAAGGAATATTTAAAGTGCGCATGCGCAAGCCATTTTAAAACTCGCTTCCAAACAATAAGACCCGTAATTTGAAATGCCGTTTTCAAACAATATCCGATGACATTTAGGCAATTCGATAGTTTTCAGTTGGGATGTGGCAGTTTTTCCATAGTATTTTATCGAATTAAATTTTCAGTGATTAAGAAATTGGCTCAAAATGTGTTGTCTCATATTTAGCTGATGATTGCAGCAATTTTACTCTGTTTAAGGCCCCTGGATAATCTAATAGCTCTTTCTCAACTTGTTTTTGTAGAATTTTAGCTGATTTTAGCGAACTGTGAAGCATCTGTCACTTTTTTTTGCAATTTGTTAAGGGTGACACCATAAGTGCTATGAAAATTATCCGTAGTAATAAAAAACTTATTGTTTGCATTGTTTGACACATACAATTCCAATTTCCCTCCCGGCCTTCTCTCAGTTGAACCTCGAATATTATTGTTTGGGTTTGTTTTAAAATACCCAAAGATTTACTTAACTCAATATGTACAAACTAAACCAATCAACCTAGCAAAATATTTAGGAAACAACAAATTACAATATTCTTAGCTAAATAAAGCTTGGTTAGACGATTATTCGTTTTGGTTTTGCAAAGCTACCTACAGTGGTCATTTCATTGGCGCCTAAAAGAAACTAATCGCAGAGCCGTCCTTAGTGGGAAAAATTATGGCTTTGACAATGATAGCTGCTTCATAGTTTTCATTAAATTCAGTTAATTTTAATCCAGTTATACAATTCAATGTGCTTCTTTGAATGTGTGTGACGTTTGGCAGAAAACTGAACTAAAGCGACTTTTGCTTGATGAAAATCCCTTTAATACAATTAAATTAGGACAAAAAATGTTGAGATTATCATTTTAATTGTGTTTTGTAGTCGAGAAGTTTTAAAATAATCGATATGATTACAAAAACGCATTTGTAAATTCCACGCCCACTCGTAGCCAAAACGGAGAGTAAAATACTGCAGAATTCAAATTTAAACAACGCTTGTTTTCACGATAATGGGTAATAACCTCAATAACGCACTTAAATGAAACTGGTCTGCGCGAGTGTGGTTTACGTTTTAAGTATATCTTGGCAAACTGCGAAGACTGCGATACCATGAACTTTTGTAAATTTGCATGATGACTCATCCGGTTGAAGAACTTGTTAAGTTGTTAAAGCGTTTTTCCATTTGCGGTATTTTTACGAAACGCGGCAAGACAGATTCACGAAATGTTGGGTTTTTCAAATTTTAAGTGGTACTATTGTTAATAAACTAGAGTTGTTACGATGAATGACAAACGTTTTTAAAAAAATTATTTCGATATTCGGTCGACAACACCTTTTCTTTATAGCAATGGGAACTGTAAGTTCTAACTTATTATCAGCTTTTAGCTGTCCGCTGTATCGATTTTTCAATAATTAAAATCTGTATTGCGTTGCCAGATTTCCCTTTTGCAACAAAATAATGTTTTTCTCCTGAAACTACTGGGGAACTATTTATTTTAGAGCTTGAAATATTCTGAGGTATACAAAACGAAGGCGCCAACACCTGGTGTATTAATTAAATAAAAAGTTTTTTCGTATTTTTCATGTTTAAAACCTTCAAGAACAACTTAGCTGACGAGCACAATAATTATACATCACTAATACAAGTTCTACGATAAAAGAGTACAAACTTGAAATTTCTAGGTATTTCTGTGCGCTGTATGAATCTGAATCTGCTATTAGCTTTTTCAACAAATGAATTCACTTGTTTTATCTATAGCGCGTCCCAATTTGAGCAATTATTAGCAACAGTAAAATTTAAAAAAAAAAGATTGTTTTCATATTTTTCAGGTGGAAACAAAGCAATTTTTCTGACAAATCTTGAACGTGGCTATTTGTAATGACGTTTTTACGTTATAACTCGAAAATTAATCTAAAAAAAACTAAAATTGAAAAAAAAAGCTTTTCTTAGGTGCAAAACTTATATACATATACAACAGATTATACCATACACTAAACAATTTTTTGTATACGCCATAAACACATCCATCAAAAACCGTTTTATTTTGTCATAAAAAAAATTGTTGATTAATTTTGAGTGCGCTGTACAGGGTTGTCGTAAATGGAGTGTTTTAATTGAAAAACACATATCCAAAATAGATAGAGCAAAATCTCGCAAACCGCATATTGACATATTATTATTGAAAATGACTCAACGAGAGCATTTTTCTAATGATTTCGATATAAAATAAGAAAATTGTATTCAATTCAATTTAACGGGACGTTACAGAAGAAGTCTGAATACGCCACATCGTTTGACACAAAAATTTTCACTGATAGTGTTTTTATCCGAATCAGAAATTTTCATAAATAAAAAACTTAAGAAGATATGGAAATGCAAAATTACCATTTCTGAAAAATCTAGTTTGCTCTATCTAGTTCAAAAGTACCGTTTTTCTGGTTAGCTAGCCCAGTTACGACCATCCCGTATTATTATAATTATAAGGATTCAATTAATCTCCAAAGTCGATGTCTCAAAAATCATTATTAAAAGCAATTTTTTGAAATAACAAAATAACTTAACTTACTTATAAATTAAAAATACGCACATACAAAGACATCAACTAAAACGCACACAAACATAAATTGGAACGAGACCAAATCCGAAGAAGTAATAAATATGAAAATATAAAAAACACCTAACAGGGTTACACAGGAGATCTGAAGTTTATATTATTAAAAATTTATGTCGGCTCAAAATTAAAAACGTCACTGATGCAATCAAGGATAGGACTCTGGCTTTACTGATTTCTCCAGAAGATACAGTTTTATACTTTTTGGGCTACTCGTGTAAAACAATGACATTTTTATTCGGAAAAAAGTTATGACCCGTGGACAAAAGATGAGTACCGAAAGCAGACTTAGTCCCTGTCACCTCAGTGTTTTTCACCAAATTGAGACGTGAACCCCGATGGAGATCTTCTTGACAGACTGTCTGATATAAATTGCATTACAATCCTTACAGTTCAAGAATATACTGCTGATCCAAAAAAATAATCTATTTATTCTTTAACTTTTATTATAAATTGTTTTAATTTAATTCCTGCTCTTGAACAATTTAGCTAGGTGTAACGAAATATTACCGACGTAGGTCAAGCATTGTAACTTACATTCTGGAGGTTTTGATTTATTTATTTACATACACTGCTCAACAGGATTAAACCCAATTATAGAGCAGGAGAACATCAACTACATTTAATCAAAATTACAAAATTATTTACAAAGAATAAACATAACCACGCAAATGCACTAATATTGCAAAAAAGATGATCCGCAACAAAATGAACATAAGAAAAATACTAATAAAGGAAATTACTCAACTGCGAACGCAACGAAATTGCAATAAGACTAGGCACAACAGAATTTTGGGCTAATGCTACTCAAACTGCAATTAAAAATGTCTAAATCGCTGGTACGGTTGTAAAAGTTGCACATATTATATAAGGGAGAGAACTTCAAGACATTAGTCCTCGCGATGGGAAGGTAAAAGGTAGCAGAGTATCGCGATGCGAACCACGGAACCATGACATTCAGCTGCTGAAGTAAGTCAGGACAATTTACCGAATTATGAATCAGCTTGTATAACAAAACTTGTGACAAATACTCGCGCTTGGTCTGTAGAGAGTCCATCGAAAACAAATTCAAGAACCCCAGTCTGAGGAACACCCTGTTCAGGCTAAGATCCATGAGTTTTATCATACAGTAATCGCTTATCGAATTATGTGAAGCAAAATCCCTACCGCATCTGATCAAAAAGCCTTAAGTTTTAGATTAGCTTGCCACTATTGACTCGATGTGATCGACAAACTACAACCTTTTATCGAATATTACACCTAGGTCTCGCACTGAGTCCGGTCTAGCGAGAGATGTTGAGCCATTGCTGTAGTCAAAGAGAGTTGGGGACGATTTCAAAGAGTAAGTCATGACACTACATTTGTTAATGTTAAGAGGCATCATATTGTTGTTACACCACAGATTTAGAATCTTCAGATCATGTTGCAGTCGAATGCAATCAAGAAAATGATTTATGACAGAAGGTATTTGAAGGAAAGGTCCAGCCCTATGTCATTCATAAATAGAATGAACAATAAGGGCCCTATGACGGACCCCTGTGGCACACCCGAAGTTACATTATATACGCTCGAACTGAAACCATTTGCAAAAACGTACTGCCTGCGGTTAGTTAAGTATGATTCCGTCAACATGAGTAATGTAGTAAAAATGTGAGTAAAAAAGTAACAAGCTGATTTAATTATATAACACGATAATTGATATTTCTTGCCAAATTTGTAAAATAATTTCTTGATTAAACAAAGTGACAATTTGTCTAATCGTCGTCAATTCCTTACTAAATGCTTCCTTTGAAAGTGGAATGTTACAAAGCCTGTATGGAGAGTTTAAGGAAAATCATATCACACTGTCAGTAGATGTGGCTTTTCTAAAAATCTAATACAACACGAATTATAATTTTTGAGACATTGATTTTGGAGTGAATTGAAACCTTATCGTTTTGTGCTGGTTTTATTTTGAGAATGCTAGTCTGCGTAATATAAACTGCAGGTCTCCGGTGTAACGCCGTTAGGTGTTTTTATATTTTTTATTTTTTAATCTCAACATTTCTTATTGCATTTGTTAGTAAAATGAAACGGTGCTGGCGAAACAATTGTAACATTAATTTTTCAAAGAAACTTCCACAGGCTGCTGCAATACTTTTTACAAAACTTCTGGAGTCAAACTTGCTGACGTTGCGCCAATCATCCTATTATCTTTCTTATTTATTTAACCACCCTTCTCTGTACTAGTCGCATGTTAAATGTTAAACCTTTGCAAATAAATAATACCTATCCATCTATATACCTTCTCTGCCCCATATTTAACCGTTTCTAACTCGGAACAAGTTAATTAAACTGCAAGAGTACGAATGGCAAAGATCACCTTACCCCCGTTCGAATCACCAATCACTAGGGTAATAATCCAATCACTCAGGGACGTATCAAACAAACCCGAGACACCAAACCGGCACCAAAATCCAACTGCCAAACTGAACACCGACGACGCACGATCAAGAAACGCAACGCGCCGATCAGACGATAACGGTACAGCGAATGGCGGAGTCCGGGCGACGGCACCGCTCGCCAAGAAATGAAGAAAGAAGAAAGGCCGAGGAACGAAATGGCGGTCACGTGACCCGTCGTCGTCGTCGCAGCCGCCGTCGTCGCCACCACCACGCCGCGGTTGCAGCGGGAGACGCCGCGAAGAAGAGAGAGCGCGAGGCCCATCGACCGGACATCCTCGACGGCGATGGCCTCTCGTGTAGCGCCCATTGTTCGGGAATTATTCCGCGTGTCCATCGCGATGTCGATACCATCTTCGGATTTGGCAATGGGATAATTAGAGGAGGTTTCGCTAACGCGGGCGCCATATCGGTCGAATGTAAATTTGGATTGAGAACGTCTTCCGTAAGATTTACAAAAGAGATATAGAGGGTGTCCCAATAGTGCGTCGTATCTTGCAAATTTTAAGCGAAAGTTGCGCAGGTCCGTGATACATGTGACCAAAATACCATCCGCGATCGCTCTCAAACATGTGACTTAATCGAAAACGTCCGAAGTGACTCGCGATCGTGGCTAAATAAATCACTTAATTTGCTATATATTTGTATATACCATTGGAATGAATATAGCAAAAACTTTATGTTGCAAAAAGGATCAGAAAACGTTACAGGTAATCCTCGTTCTGACCTTTGTGGTATCTAAAGTATTCATAGTGAGCAAATTTTTATTTTAGTTAATGAAAAAGAAAAGAAGACATGCGTAGATATAAAGAAAAGTGTCCACTCCATAATTGTTGTATTTCATTTTAAACTACTTTCGGTTTAGCTTCTTTAGTTTATTGGAAAAATTATTATAAAGTAAAAGATGATTCAAACTTTCGTTTTGTAACATGTTAAGTATTCTAAGGAAGCTGACATCTTAAAGTGACACTTTGCGCACGCTTGATCCGTGCATTACAAGATGTTTTGACTACTTCCTACTTTAAAATACACAATTATGCACAGATCAAGCGTGCGGAAAGTGTCACTTTAAGACGTCAGCTTCGTTAGCTACGTTCGAGAGTCACTTCGACTATTTGCTATACTTGGTCACTTCGAATCTATTTATTGCAAAAGTAATGGTCGCAGAAAAAGTATAGTACAGAACACATCGATAATCTTTTTCACATTCGTTTATTAAAAATTCGTTTGTGCCAAATCATAACATGCAACACTAGTTCCGCTGCGCTCCTCTTGCGTCAATGCAAACTTGTGACTAAAGTGTCATTTATTAAACTTGTTATTGCGTAATAATTTTTTTCTAGGTTTTTAAGAAATCTTAATAGTTCCTTGTTTTAATTAAACAAAAATCCGCACAGATACAGGGCGTTTCAAGAATAACATTTTGTTCGAAAGAAACCGGGTTTATTGCAATTTTTTTGCGTTTTTCATGTTCGAATTCTAGGAGAAAAACTAATTCTTTTTTTTTATGTTTTCCTAGACCTATTTCTTACCGTTTTTGAAATAAAAATTAATTTTCATGATTTTACATAATAATATCAGACAGACTTCGCCAAACCTAATTTTCATTTAATTCTAGTTTCTTTAAAACTATATTGCCCTTTCTCCAAAGTCAATCATCAATCTAGAGAGAAGATTAATTCCAGTGAAGCCTCTTTTATGAACAAGGTAACAATTTAAAAGGTCATATTTTATTAGATTTTTAGATTACTATAATTTAAGCGGATGTTGAAATGACGGTGTTCAATGTTGTTATCATTTAGAAATAATGAAAATTAATGGTTATTTCAAAGACGGTAAGAGATAGGTATAGAAAAACGTGAACAAAGTTAAGTTAATTTCTCCCTAACTTTTATTTTTGACAGTCCCTGAATGTTCCATCCAAAATTGTATGCCTTATCTCTTTAATAGTTGGGTTTTTATTTAATTAACACGCAGAACTATTAAGATTTCATCAGATAGCTAAAAAATATAGGAAATTATTATTATTTCGATAACGGTAAGACGAGAAACTCTATGTTTTGCGGAGAATCTAAAAATCAAATGATGTACAGAGAGTGGCTTTTAAAGTAAAGCATCACCTCATACGTCGCCCTGTATAATATAAATTAATCTGTTTATTCGTTCGCCAGATACTTCTAATGGACCAACCACTGTGCACCACCCAGTATATTTTTGTTTCATGTTATCCAAAATTAGTTTTCGTTTCATGCTAGTCCTTACATCAAATGGTTCTCTTCAATTTTTGTTATATTTACATTTTTGTTCTTGTCAATACAAAAAAATATTTTTATTAAAAAAGTTTTAGCTATACCTTTTTGTCAACCCGTTAGAAAAAACTTATAAATAACTAATAAACAGAGCAAAATTAACTGATTAATTAGTATATCGATGGCAAAAGTGTGAACATTCAGATGCAACTTAAAGCAGGAAAGTGGCATGTAAAAAATGCAAAAGGGTGTTATTGGCAAATAGCAACCACAACAACAATGGTAAAAGAATTATTATTAACATCCTTGATCACTTTCGCCCAAAAGTTCATGTCATTTTAATACATCGCGAGTACCCAATTTGATCGCAGTAACCATTCCAAAAGCAAAATGCCAGTACCGGGTTTGTATATGCAATACCAGCAGGTTAACGCGCGCGACATTGAGAACGAAAGAAGAAGTAAAGAATTGTGTTGCTTGTTGCTTCCGAGTCTTTTGCGCAATCGAGTTGTCATTTATAGCATTAGTAAAACGAAGAAAAAGTTTTGTAAACACCACACGTTTTCGTACAAAGTAGGTTGTGTATGTTTTCCATTTCTATTTCGACAATTTTCCAAATTTTCAAGAATGTTGAAACTAACCCTAACCTTAAAAGGTTATAGGACAACCATGTAGCTATTAGATAATATAGTGGCCCCGTAAAAGTCGATGCGTCGCAGGCGAAATTGACATTTTCGTAGAGAAGGGAATGATGCCACATCCAAACTTATTGACGATCTGTCGGTGGCCATATTGGTTGTTGAATGCCGGAATGTCTTTTCAATTTTGTTTTCTAAGTTGCTCCATAAGTTTTTGTATTATCGGAATAGGCAGTTCCTCTACAACTCTAGTAACTACATGGGGACAAGAAAGTCAACCCAACACACAACAGCACAACATCCTGATTAAAGTGAAGTAATATGGTAAGGTTTTTACTAGCTAAGGGGAAGTGAATCCAATAAGCGCTCTCTACGTTAATTAATCACAAGCTTGTAAGCTCTTGCACCATATCTACGGCGAAAGGCAGTACTGCAAGTACTACCAATATGGGAAATTTTTATTCTTCCGGCGCATCCGGCATTTATTAATGTGCGGTCTTCTAAGGGAGAATATGTATTGATAAGTGGGGAATATTAAATCATATTATTTTGTTTATTTTTCTTTTAATTACCGACCGTTATGATAGGCATAAATTAGAGATAGTGCAGCTTCCCATCGAACCTGACAAATCTTGAATATTTGTATAATAGTTTATTTTTAGTGTGTATTTAGTATGTTTTATGGTTGCCTTGCTTTCAAAAATGTGTCAACAGATACGGTTAATTAAATATGCTTTAATTTTTTGGCTTTGCTTACAATAAGATGTCATAGAACCCTGTATTTCAGTCACTCAATAACCGCTAGATGGCGAAAGTTACGTTTATCGCGCAAAATAGTGCAGCGTTTAAAAACGATTCACCCCAAAAAGGTAGTGTCATATTTTCTTCTTTAAAACAAGTTTAAATTGTTTATTTGTATCATGTTAGGATTGCACAAGACAAAGCCACGAAATTTTTCCAAATTAGTAATATTATCAAAGAGAAACTGAAAACATGGCGCACGCTAATAAATTTCTCTCTTATTTACAAGATATTTCATTTGCAAGCGATAATGTATTGTGTATACTAACCTGTGCAAAAACTGACGACTGACTTTTGATATTTAAAAAAAAATAATATTAGGCTATAATTTTTTACGAGTTGAAATTGGTTATTTTCGTTTTGACTTTTGACTTGGCAAAAAAAAGCTAAGCAAAACATGTCATTTTAACAAAGTCTATTTCCGCAGGCCGATAATTCGAAAAAGATTTTTGCATTATGCATTCAAACGAGCAAATTTGAAGGTATTCTCTCTAAAATTAAAAATCAAGTTGCTTGCATTTGCAAAGCTGGTTTTTCGCGAAATTGCAAGTATGTTGCTGCAGTTCTCCTAAACTGTGCTAAGTCGGTTTAAAGAACAAAATTTTTGCATCGAAAGCTATTACTAGGATACTGTTCCTTGAGTGATATCTACCAACAGAGCCATTGACATTTACAAATCATCATGTTGGCTTCTTCAGAGGTTAACTGAAGCTGTTTGATGTATCGACAATAATCCAGAAGTTTTGTAAATAGCATCACAGTAGCCCGTGGAAATTCCTTAAAAATAAACGAGCATTTGGTGTTGTGTTTGAATTTGGAACCGGTAAGTTTTTTCCTTTCGTTTGAATCCACACAAGTACTGAATCGCGAACGATACCAAACGAATTGTTCATACATGAAAACTTATTAACTAACTATTAAAATTTTATTTCCCAAGTAGATTAACATTCTTCCGCCAGACGTGAATTGTAAAGCTGCCAATACCTATATGGTTGTTACCATTGGCGTCCCATTCCCGTTCATGTGCACTACAATATGGACCGCCCTGTATAAGCGTTCGCGTAGGCGTCGCTGGTTGTTTCTTAATTGGGAAAATTGCCCATAATCTAGGTCGGAGAACGCACATGTCGCTTTCATATATTTTTTTCCCCGCCGTTTAAAAATAGATCCGCGACTTTGTGATAAATGTTCGTTTTATCGGGATACAAATAGAACTACGATGTCGCGTCTTTCGTCTCTATATTTACGTTTCGGATTAACATGTTCTACTCGACTCTTTCGATATCTGTTCTTCGACCATTGGCGCGTCGCTATTGACCCAACCCGTCCCTGGCGAGGGAAGCAGCAGAAATCGAACTCCACGGAAAGCACCAGTCTTGCGCGTTATCGTCTTATAGTAGGAATACAAAAGTCTCGTTGCGACGAGCGTGTGTGTGTGCGTGCATGTTATTGTTTACGTTTGTTTGAATAATAAGTGGTTATATTTGAGCACGCGACGTGCATTAAAGCAGGTAGGGGAGTGTCGAATGACCGCGAAAATGTTCATTACGTTGCGGTTTAATCCCTGCATTTATCAAATCACTCTGGGGAATTGTGGATACTGTCAATGGGTTTCAAAACAAATCGAAAACCGTCCCTGCGATGATTCTTTAAGTTATTTTTAAGCCAAAAATGAAACAAAGGTATGAAAGTATTTCCTAACTAACTAAAAAAAACATTTTTGACAAAATACTGTTTTTTCTCTTCTAGATGAAAAAAAAAATAGACAAAAGTTCAGTTGACGTGTGACCTAAAGGTTTTCAAGATACAGAGTTCCAAGGTCTCTTTTCTAAGATAATCTACCTAAGACTAAAGGAGAGATTGCCAAATTTTAAAAAACACCTCTCACTTAAATTTATTTAATTATACCTACCAGTGTTTCCAAAAGAACCACAACGGACGACACAGAGTTATGAAATAGTAGTGCCTATTCTGAAAATAGCATTGACAACGTTGTGGTCCTTAACTTTTTCAAATGCATGTTTGCAATGCAATGCATTTTTTACATTTACAGAAATTAAGGGGGGATTAAATTTTGATATCATGGTAAACAAATATTATTTTTAAATCAATTTCTAAATGTTCGACCGTTTCAGCTTTTTGGAGACACCCGGTATTATTAGATAGAGAGTGGAACAGTCAAATCACTATACCAACGAGATATGGTGTTATTTAAAAAGTGTTCAATATTTCACATCAATTTGATTTCTTCGAGATACATTGTGACACTCTCTGAAATACTGGACCCTTATTAAACATTCAATATGCTCATGCGCAAGTCATTTTGAAACTCGCATTCAACTAAAAGGATCTTGCGGCGTTGAACAATCAACATGGTCCTTGACAGTTCCTCGTAAATTCTTTGTTTACATGTGCAATTGTTTCAGTAGTATTTTGTCATTATTACTCTAGGTTTGTTCCAACTGTTTTTTAACTAATTTATGATTTGGAATTGAGCAAGTGGCGACTTATCAATTAATTCCAAATAAATCTGAAATTATATGTTCTGCTGGAACAGTGTTTTAGCTAAAAAAAAGCAATTTTTTCTGACGTTTCTGTAATGTTTTTGCTGATATTTCGATATTTTTATAATTTACAAACCATTTTCACTTAATCTTTAGCAAACGACGTAAATATATTTTATAAACAATATTAGCCAGCTTCCAAATTATCAACAATACTTTCCAATCAATAAAATTAAGATAATTTGAAATAGGTTAACATAGGAACCCTCCTTCAGATTCAACCATTACCTTGACATTTACTGCTCAATTAGGGATATTCCGATACTAGTAAATACGAGTAGGTACTCGATACTTTTGATTCGATACCAAGTATTTATAGCATTCTGGCCATATTTACTCGGTATGGAAACAAAAGTACTTGGTATCAAATCGAATCTGCCTCACCATTTAAAAAAAGAAGAAACCGAACGCATCAGACAAACATAATCTCTATCTGATCTATGGGGACGCCTTGTCTCGCGCCAGCGAAGCCGAACTCGTCCGACTTCACTCGACCGAGCCCGAGCCAAAAGCGAGAAAGGCGTCCGCCCTAAATTGTCAAACATACAAGAGATTGCTTACGAATAATTTTATTTATTGTAATCATCGGCTTATTCTTCCAATGTTATCATGGAGTTTTTTGTTTAAAGTACGTGCTTAACGTGACGCAAACCTTTATTCTTTTCCTTCTTAATTTTGTTTTAATTATTGTCCTTCAACGTTCATTGTTAGTTTCCTTAAAATAAATAAAAAATAATAATAAAATGCTTAAAGTATCGATAAGAGTAAGTATCGATACTTTTAACGTGACGCAAACCTTTATAATAAAAGTTTTCTTTTCCTTCATAATTTTGTTTCAATTATTGCCCTTCAATGTTCATTGTTAGTTTCCTTAAAATAAATAAAAAAATTAATAAAGTGCTAAAAGAATCGATAAGAGTAAGTAGGAGTATTTATTTGAGTAGTATCGAAAAAAGATTTGAGGACTATCGAAATGAGTAGGTATCGATACTTTAATGGTATCGGAACATCCCTATGCTCAATTCTTTTTAGCGCGTGTTCAAACTTAAAATTTTCAGAAAATTCTAGGTTTGTTTAAACATTTCAAAAACGATATTACAATATCCCCATATTATAATATAAATGACCCCGATATTAACGAACGTCCAAGCATTCTAGTCTAGTCCCGTAAAGGCAAACAACTCGCTATCTTGTGATTCTTGTGTACCTACATATTAATATAAAATGCAAATTTCTCCAGGCGAGCCAAACGCACTTCTAGGACGGCAGTCGTAAAATCGAAGAGACCGGGCAATGGCGGCCGAGTGCGGCATTTTGAAAGGTCCCCGAAGCAAGTACCCGAAAATCACGAAAAGTGTCGGCGAACTATTTTTCGATCAGGTCGAGAAATTGGGCGAGAAAAATTGCCAGGTGAGCATCTCCTCATAGTTGTTCCCACGTAGTTATAGAATTGTCAGGGGCCATGTTGGTTGTTGTTTTGTTTAAAATGTTTAAAATGACGGGTCTGCTTGGCCGAAAGCGAGTTTCTAAATTCTTAAAAGTTTGAGTGTCCCGTTTCAATTAGCTTCAAAACCTCCTGGATATCGCCATATCTTAGGGCTACCCAGCTCTTTTGCAGAAAAAAAAAGCGCTTTTACAAAAAAATGGCCTTATCACGACAAATAAGTGTACCAAATTTTGACATATTGAGGTAATAATAAAATAAAAGGTTTGACACCCTGGATCTTGAAAAGGAAACAAGTTCGGACACGAAAAACAGACTTACAGGCTAATAAATATGCCCTTAAAATCATTATACTGAATTCTGAAACACCCTGCATGTGGTAGCTGATATATACATAGTTTAGCCTTCATCTAAAATTTCTTGCGACACAGTGGATCAGCAAAATTTGAATTCTTACCATATCTGTTGAAATAGCGGTTATTTGAGCTTATTTTTTAATCATGCGTAATAGTTAATTGAAATTTTCATCTCTCTTATCTTTTTTCTCTGCGATTAAGGAGGGCGAATTATGATGCTGATAACGCATGAGATAAATAAAAGTCACATGAGGCGGTGGCAACAAACTTTATCAAATTTCGAACCCGCCGTTGTGTATTTTATTATCTCCTGGGCTTTTCGACGCCTCGTATCCTTTACGAAAAAATTCGTAAAACGCGGGCATTTGCCTGAGCCCAAATATAACGATGGCCTTTGGCAAAACCGATTTCAAATTTTTTCTCTTCTGGATTTGTTTATTGGCAACCTTAAAAATAGGTTGCGTGTTTCGCATATAAACACGAAAACGCTAGAAAATCGGTAAATATTTTCCTACATGTTAACAGACATTAATCAGCAAATGGATACTCCACTTAATAGCAGTTTAACCGGCTTAGCCATTTAACGTGATTTGGTGCGCCGGTAAATTTGTTAGCTTGACTTTTAAATATAGAGACCCTACTTATGCTGATGATATAGTAACTTTTGAAGCCATCATGAAATAAAGTTGAGAAGTTTCATTCATTTTAATCAATCTGTCATTCCGAATCTCGCTCTCAAGACCTAGCGGCGTTCAAGAAAAAACATGGCCGCTGACAGTTGGACGTTGGATGTAGCAGTTTTGCGGCAGTATTCCTATTGTAAATAATTTCTTTTTACCAGCAAATCGCTTCGTAAGATCAAACTTATGACCCCATCGGAGTTTTGCTTGCAAGAATTAGTCTTAAACAATAAACAATTTCAAAGTTGCATAAAAAAATCTTTATAGTTATAATAGCATAGTTCTGTTAAAATGCGGTTAATAGCTTTTTTAAATTCAATCGGGGTACAGTTGTTTTTGAGAGTTGCTGGTAATTTGTTATCCCGTTTAATGCCAATGAAGTTAATGGACGATTAAATTTTATTTACACGCTGATAGGGAACACACAGATCATTTTTATGTCTGGTATCATAAACGTGGAAGTCGGAATTCTTTATTATGCACTGAATATTATTATTATGCAATTGAATAGAGCGTTAGTATTGTCATTTTTTTAAACAGTGGCTTACAGTGATCATTTGTGCACGAACAATCTTTTTTTTTGAAATTTCAAGAGTCTATCTGCCTCTGAAGAGTCTCCCCACAACAATATGCTATATGATATCACCTTAATGAAGTTACTAAAACAAAACTTTAAAGTCGTCTCAAAAAAAAAGACAACCTTTGATTTATTTTGATTTAATTTAAGGCGATTCGGGTGAAACCACTCTTCTGTCTCAACAATCGCCTGAGTACTTGCAGATACTGCATCACTTCTGCCCAAATTAAGTATTGTTGTGTTATCTGTATATAGAGAAATTATATTTGATCCTATATTCGCTGGTAAGTCGTTAATAAATATTAGGAAAAGAATTGGACCCAGTATTGAGCCTTGTGACACACCAAACGAAAGAAATTGTGGTTCAGAAATATCACCGTCAGGTACCGTAACCATTTGTTGTCTGTTGTTGAGGTAAGATTATACCAACGTCATACAGGACACAAGCTTACCATCAATAGCTTTCAAAACCTTTTCAAGAATCCCTATAATTGCTTTAAATGTTGATTTGCCGGGTACCCACTTGACTCTCCACAAAAACTGTATTTTTATCAAAATACAATACAATTCTTTCTTTTACCAAAGCCTCAAAGATTTTGGAAAATACAGGCAGGACAATAATAGGACGAAATGGGTCTGTAGTCTCGTCATTTCAATTTTTCGGTATGGGAACTATCTTTAGCAAACTTTAACGAGTCAGTAAATACATTGTGTTTAAAACATTTATTACAATTAAGAGTCGATACAAGTAATACAGACTCAGCCATGTATTTTTAATAACCTTAACATTTAACCCATATAACCCATTACTTGAGCTTTTTAAGTTTCGGATCACCCTGTACAACTCCGTCTCATTTGTGGGGTACATAAATAATTACGATCCGTGTCTGCTGTTACTGAGACCGTCTTTTTTGCCGTGTTAATAAAAAAATTGTTGAGATCGTCAGCTGATATTTTTATTTGGTTCTTTTATATTCAAATCATCATGATTAACTTTAAAAAATTAGCACTCCCGTAGTTGACGGATTTTTATTATTATTGTTAATTAATTATTAATATTTAAGATATAATTTATTTAATTACTGTCAGTCGTTGATAACAAAACTGCCCGTGAAGCTGGAATGCTTATAGCGAAAAACTAAGTTTTAGAGACGGGCTATAGTTTTTTGCACCGAGGGTCCCCTTAGAGGAACATGACGGCAACTCTGTATATTAATTATATATTTTAAACACCAAATTCTAATCTACGATATATTCTCAGATGCAATGTCACATTTTGGTTGTAGCCGGAAAGTTTAGTGAGTAAATCAAGAGTTAACAAAGATAAAAACAGAAAATGTTTAAAACAGAGTTGCATTTTGTTGTTTGGAAATTTGAAATTAAAATGTATTTCGTCATATGTCCAGTAATTTTAGTTTTGCCTAAAACTTTATGTGTTTAACCATAAATTAATTATTTGTTATTTTTTGCTTCGTTCGTATTTCCATTGCAGGTCAGAGAACCACATTTTGTCTTTTCATTGTAAAGTAGGAATAGTAACTAAAAAGAATAATATTATGACGGTAACATTTCAAAAAATCAGAAGAAATTGCTGAAAAATATCAAATAAAATTAACGTTCTCGTGACTTGTTTTTTATACGTATTAGAGTTATCCCTGATACAAACCGGCAATTGTGTTTATCTTTTTGTCAATTCTGGGCTTCCTTCGACAAAAATAAGCCTGCTTAAAGTAAAATAATTCAAGACGAATGAAAATTACCCACAAAAATCGTAAGTTGTAAAAACTCCAAATTAATACAAACATCAGAGACAGTTTGAAGTCAAAAGAAGCATGCATCAAAGCTTAAAAGACTCCCACTTAATTGCAATTTCTCTAGAATTTTTTATGTGCCCTAAAGATCATCAGTGTTAATAACACATTCGCTAACATTAGGCCATATTAAAGGATGCATTTACAATCATCACATATACAGAACTGTACACACTTGTAAAATCTTTATTTGAAAAAAAGACTATTGATTAAAAGAGAGAGAAGAGAGGAGTACTATTAGGAATTTTTTAAAAACTATACCAATTTTTATAATCTAAAATTACAATGTTTGAAATATCGTTTGCGCCCGCTTAAAGATTTTTTGAATAGGTCTCGGAATAATGCAATAAAATATTGTTTTGCTTATTGCTTCAACTTAAAGTCGTGGCCAACTGTAATTATTTAACTTAATTAATATAGTGATAATTTGAAGTAATAAGCAAAACAAATTAATAAAAGTGAAACTTTCCGTGTCATTTGAGTGTTTCCCTGGTAAACAGTTCGAATAGAACGGAACTTTTTCTAGAGTATCAACAATTCGAGAAATCTTCAAAATCGAATTTTGAGGTTCGACTTAGTTCGGCGTGCGTTTAGAAGCCGAAATCGGGCAATTAAATTTGGGTAGTTACTAATGTGACCTAAGGCGCACGTTTATCTCCGAGCATTTGGAAACGTATATACAAAAACATTAATGTGTATGTGCAGGAGATCACACGTTTCAGTGTACACTCAAAAAGAACGACGTGCGACGTTCATCATTGGCGTCTCTTTTTGGTTTAATCCCACATGATCCACAATCATGCTTCTGTTACTTTAAATGTTTTTCTTACCTTCATGTATTCCTTATGCAGCACCTAATATATAATATGATTCCGAAATTATTTTAGATAAGTATTGCTAAATGTCTTAGGATTGCAATTAATCGTGCGTGTACCCTTATTGTCGGTCTCGTGAGTGTATTTTGATGTTGCATCATCAATGGATTTATCATGTTTAACAGTAGTCAGTAAACATCTTCGGCCATCCTAAGATCCAATCATCAGGTTCAATGGTCAGTTCTACTAATAGAAATAGAAAATGTGAGAAAACCTTTGCCGTTACAAAAGCCAATTTTACTCATCACTTTCTTCGACATCGTTTAGACAATAAACAAAACGGCGGATTTTGCACGTACGTCCGTAGGCAGTCATAGTGAAAGTTTGGGGATGCACGTTTTTGAATGTGACATAAACGTCCGCCTATAAGGACCTTTAGAGACAAGTTTAATAGCAACGAACCTAAGTTTAGGTATTACCTATACTTAGGTGCCCCTTGTTTTTACACGTTGCTTTCTTAAATTTTAATTTAAATCTTTTTACAAACGCGTTTTGCATCTAAAAGACGCAAAAATGGCGTAGTTATGTTTAAATCGCGTCAGTGACAATTTGGTTTTAATTCGGACGTCATCATATGACGACGACGGCATAATTTCGAATTCGACCGTCCTCAGATCGACGCGGACACGGGCAAGTCCGAAACGTATCAGGAGGTCAAAACGCGCGCCGTAAGAGTGGCGATCCGCCTGAAGGAGATCGGCCTACGTGAAAACGACGTCGCAATGGTTTGCTGCCGGAACAACCTGGACGACATGATCCCAGTACTCGCCACCCTCTTCGTCGGCGGCTGCGTTTCCTCCATCGACCCCAAGGAAACCGTCGACGACGTGAAACATGCCTTCGCAGTCGTCGCACCTCGATACGTCTTCGTCGAAGAGGATTCTGTCGCGCTGATCGAGCAGAGCGCCGGTGACGTCGTGAATCCACCAACGATCATCGTCATCGGGTCTTCCACCAAGTACCGGAACATGGCGGATATGGAGACGCCGGCCGAAAACGAGCAGACTTTCAGGCCGCTGAGGAAAAACGTCGATGACATCGCGGTCATCGTCTTCAGCAGCGGCACCACGTCGTTGCCGAAAGGCATAGCGATCTCGCACTACGGCATGTTGCACGGGTTCTTGGCGTTGGTTCGGTGAGGATTTTGTTGTAGTTTGACCGTTAGTTAGTTAGTTAATTTCGCTGTTATTCGGAACGTTAGGTGTATAGAGTGTTAAGGCGGAAAACTTCTAATATTCTGTTGTTCTGCATGCCCTAGTATGGGCACCGTACCCATAAACGGAGAATAGATCGGTTCGACATTGTTTCGTATGACTTTTATTTTAACTAAAATCTAGAGAGTTTCTTATTGAAAAACGACAAAAAAAATAGCGCAAAATATTGATATTTACACCCACTGTAAACATTTTAAAATCAAAGGTCGGCGCGAAGCTAGAAAACGAATCCTTTGCGCGAGGCTAGGTCACGTGACGTCAGTAGCAACACACAGCAGACGCCACGCTTCTCGTAAACTAGTACAGCAAATCAGTACAAAGTAGTATTAAGTCTTACGTTCTATTTTACTATATCTCCACATAAGGGGTGTTTTTTTTCGATGCATAGAACTTTAAGTTGCATTAAAACAACGATGGATTATTCGATTGACATGAATTTTATTTATCCGAAAGATAATCTTGTGGCATTACGTTTTAAATATGATTTCTGGCATATGACCGCCACGGCTGGCGCGGATGTAATCCAATCTGGACGTCCAATTTTGAAATTTGGAAGGGTTAATATAGGCAAAATGTCCCAATTTTTTGACAATATGTACGTTGCGCTTCCTGTTTGAACGCAAACGACAGTAACTTTCGAATTTTAAATGGCAAAACCCATATTTTTTTGCATTTTTGGATTCAGGAGATATGTAAGATACGTAAAATAGGACGGGTTTTCTCCTTTTGTTAAATTTTTATTTAATTTTTAAAATTCTGTCTAGGAGGCTGTGACCTTCATATGTACTATTTAGCTGGTCATGGGACAAATTGAAAATGAAACTTTCCTTTACTTGTCTAATGGCAAATAGCATTTAATGTAATAAACTGTTATTTTTTTAGGATAACCTAGTTTTTTCAAATAGATCCCTTTTGCAAAATTTTCAAAATCCGTTAAAAAATAAGCTGTAGCTTATGACGTACATATACATACCATACTTACGTTAGTTTTTGACTGTATAATAAAACACTTTCCACTGTATGAGCTTTTCGAGAGTTTCTTCTTTTAATCTTACCGACTTGACAATTAATATATGATTAATAATAAATATATGGTTTTTATAAAAATGTTTTTACTTAACCGATTTTTTCCTTCCTGTGAGTTTATTTTTTAATAGATTTTAAAAATTTTGGTGTCAAACTGTTGAAAAAAAAGTACCGGTTTTAAAAAGTTTTCGTTCCCACTAGGGTGCTATTTGAAAAAACTAGGTTATCCTAGCAAATTAAAAGTTCATTACATTAAATGCTATTTGCCATTAGACAAGAAAAGTTTCATTTACAATTTTTCTCGTGATCAGGTGACTCATTAAATAGTATTTATGATGATCACAGCCTCCTAGACACAATTTTCAAAAATTAAATAAAAATTTAAAAAAAAAAGAGAAAAACGTCCAATCCTATGTAGAATGATCTGCTGAATCCAAAAATCAAAAAAAATATAGGTTCTGTCATTTAAAATTCGAAACTTACTGTCGTTTCCGCTCAAACCGGGAGTGCAACCGTTTACTACACATTGTCAAAAAATTGTACATTCATCCTATATTAACCGTTCCAAAATTCAAATCGCCATCTCGAGCCTTTAAAAGTTATTGTTGTTGTTAAAGTTGTTTTGAACTGGTGCGTTTCCTTTCCAGCGAAATAGACAACTGTCGACCGGATGTGATGGTCCATTTCGCTTCGCTCTTCTGGATCTCGGCAGTGCTGCTGACCGGCATCACTTTGGTCACCGGCGGCACCAAAGTGATCGCCCCACGAATTTCGGCTGCCGATTTGCTGCGCGTCATCGAACGATACAAGGCAAATCCCGATCTTCCAACTCGGTGCTCGTTTTCAAACATTTGATTTCCCAGGTGTCGTTTATATTCATGTCCAACACGTACACGTACGAAATAACCGACCTCAAGCAGGAAGTGGTAAACCGGTACGACACATCGTCGTTGTACTCGATTATCATCGGCGGGTCGACAATGAACCCGACCCAGCTTAAGAGAATTAGAAATACCCTGGTGCACACCAAGGTGACTGTAGGCTACGGGTCCAGCGAGACCGCAGCGGTCTCTTCGTTCGACTTGCGAGACGCGGAAGCGTACGAGAAAAAGGTCTTGTCTTCCGGCAAGGTTCTAAGCGACGTCGAAGTGAAGGTAAACCCCTTCGAAAACCACACGAAATTCAAAAATAACTTATTTATTTTACATATCGCACATACGTCGGCGATTCTGGTTGCCTATAGTTTAAGGGGTGGCTTTTTCATCAAGTGCAACTTAGGTTACGATAATTACGAAATAAAGTATACTCGAGATTGGCTTAAAATAGAACATTTTTGCCCAAATCTGCGTTTTTAAAGTTCGTAACTATTTAATGTCATCCTGAGCAAGGAGGCGAATTCATTTAATTACTTGGTTATTATACCCTTGCCTAGTTACTGATGATGATTCTGAATATTTTTATAAATAGTTGAGGATTGAAATTTCTTGTTGCTTTCGAAAAATCGATGAAATCGGGAGGTCCTGCAAGACTCCCATTGCGACAGAAATGATCAGCGTCGAAAAATAACTTTTGTATTTAAATTTTTCACCTATTATAAAGAATGTTAATATTAAGTGCCGTAAATTTGCGGATATGGATTTCAATTTTACCAGAGAAATAAAAGTCCATGCCCAAATTAAACCAGCAAAAATTGTGTGCAATCAAATACGACCAGGTATTTTTAAAAAAAATTGAACTTTTGACTTTCAGAAAAACACGTTTTGCTTCAAAACCATCTACCCTATAGGCGATTTTTTTAGTGTTTCAGTTATAGGCCGCATCAAAAACTAAAATTTTTGTATTTACGGTGTTCGCCTAATATACACACTTCTCGAGATATTTGAAAAAATTCAATTGAGGGTCGGTATATCTCGCACTCAATCTAGACGCAATCACGTCATTTACTACATACTACATGGTTTCAGTAAAAATATTTTCTCGAAAACCGTTTACTCCATTGGAAAAATTGTTGAACCAGGAAGTGTGGGAGGTCCAGGGCTACAACCTCTCCTTCTGGCAGTTTTTCAATTATATACAGGGAGTGTCGGTAATGGTCAAAAGATCCTGAAAATTGTGTTTTTGTGTGTTTTTCAATATTTTTTTCTGACTGATCTTGAAAACTGCAATGGGACCTCTAAGTAAATTTTATAAATCTATCTAGAATAACCCGCTTTGTACAGTAGTGCAGAAACGGGCAATTTTATTTTAATATGGTTACAGAATTTTTCAAAAAGTTGTTTTTCATTTTTTCACAATTCAATGCTAGAGAATTTTCTATGAAACAAAATATGGAGGGCATTTTTAATAACCTTCTTGAGATGCTCTAATTTCAAATAAGAAAAAGAATTCTGCCAAAAAAATATGACAGTATACAACAGAAGTTTTGCTCGAGGAACAATAAATACAAATGTGGCAGCGACGAGAATATTTTTGATTAGCTTCAGTAGGTAGTTTTAGTTTATCTTAAATATATGTACTACTACTATGTTCAGCTGCTATTGGAGGTATCAGTAAAATTTCCTTATCGATAAGTTTTTTATAAAATAACTGCTTTTTAATTGTAATTTAAAACTTTTGTTTTCATTATGGAGATAGATGGCAAGATTTGTTATTTATATCTGCGTAGTGTCGAAGTCGAATTGAAATATTAAATACCACAGAAATAAAAATTGAATTTTTTTAGTTTGATCGGGGACGGTGATATGTGTCACGAAGTGTGCTATTTTTCCCAATCTTTGCGGTATTTGTTGTAACAACTAAAGAAACGTCTTCACGATCCACCACAGATTAATTACACTACCGATTAAAATAAAAGTGAAATTTTTTTGAAAAAAATGCATTATCTACAATTTTTAATTCGAATTATTGCCGCTTGGTTTTTGATCGAGGTTTCGTCCACATGCGCCAATGTGCAGAGCAAAAATATATCGCGCGTATTTTTGGTTGCCTACTTTGAGCAAGGCAGGGTTGGTTAATATGCTTATCCGGCTAAATAGACCGGGATTTTTGACTTAGCATTCCGGTTTAATTAGGAAAGAGCAAATACTAACCAAAAACTAGTTTTGCCTGCGCGAAAATTAAATATTACGACAGTTTTGGTCAGCTTTGGTCAGCTTTTGCACCTTCTTTGTAACGCATAAGCTGTTATAATGCAGCGCACCACACAACAAAATAAAGCTAAACGGCGGTCCAAACTGAAAATAAAGACCAATATTCCAAACCACAGCGTTCCTAACCGTTTATCTTGAAAATTCATAACTGAAATTAAAATCTGTCAGCATGAGAAAAATGTGAATACTGCCAATGTCCGTGATAGTGGTCCCTAGTTCTGCTGACGATAATTAAAAACTCAAATTTCAAAATTGCAGGGATTACAACAAAACACAACAACTTCAATTTCAATAATTGAAATAAACTAAAAAAAAACTGTTTTTATTGCATTTAACTTATTAAATGCTTTTTAAAAACTACCGCACAATTCGCATTGCAATAAAATCATAAACAATGAATACTTTACAATCACAACGTCTAATTAGGTACGAAAAAATTTCATAATAGCTCCTAAATAAAATCCCACTGGACTTTGCAGATTGTCGATATCGAAAAGCGTGCAGTTCTAGGCCCCAATCACCAAGGGGAAATACTGGTCCGAAGTCCTTATCTCATGAAGGGTTACTACAACATGGAAAAGCCTGACGCCTTCGACGACCAGGGTTTCCTCAAGACAGGCGACATCGGGTACTTCGATGAAGACGAATACCTCTACGTTACCGATCGCATCCACGAGGTGTTCAAGTATCAAACGTCACAGGTGTCCCCCGTTGCAATCGAGAGGGTTCTCGCAGAACACCCGGCCATCAAGGAGGCGGTCGTCTTTGGGGTGCCACACGAGGTCGACAGGTTTCATCCTGCGGCGTGTATCGTGCTCAAAAAGGACTCAAGCGTGGACGTCCAAGAAGTTGCAGAATTTGTTTCGGCGAGGGTATCTGATAAAAACAAATTGAGAGGCGGTGTTATAGTCATAGATAGGATACCGAGGACCCCTACCGGCAAAATACAGCGCAGATCTATACGGGATTACTTTCTGAGATGTCGCGATGGATAAGTTTTTAATTACTGCAATAAGAGATGGCAATTTTTTTATAGCCCCAATGGTCAATTTACCACCAAAACTTGTGTCATATTATATAAATTACTCAGGATAACTGTTCTAATTGATAATGGGATGATTTTTTAAATTTTTATATATAAGCTAATAAAAAATTGAATAGTTCTGTGCTATTTTATTCGCGTACCGTTGCTCTTCATTAGGAATGAACCCTACAGAACGCTATTAATTTGCACCACGCTTCTATTGCACTATGCACTGCAACAAATTGCAGAATGTTAATGTTTATTCTTTCCTCATCCAAAGTGCAAGAAACCAGAAATACGATGTCGTGCGGGTCTGGTGGCCTATATCGAACTCCCAATAACAACCACTTGACTCAGAGACGGCATAGGCTCTAGAGCATTTTCAACTTAACCAACGTTTGTTTGAGATTGATTTAATAAGCCATTCGCGGCGTTGACATGTATAACAATATTGGGAGCGATAAAGTAGAGTCATGTAAATATCATTTGAATTCGCCTTTCTAATTTCGACGAGTTTTCCGACAATAAATGTGCGAGAAACGAGACCCGAGTACCGTTATAATGCGGCCCTGGAAACGCGTCCTTTGAATGCATTGAAATTTCAAGGCGAGAAAGAAAATGACATCCGCGTTTGTAGCAATTTCGTCAATGGATGTTTACTGCTAGGACGATTAATCAAAAAAAATTCGAGTAACGATGTAAATCGGTGTACGTTTTGTGATAAGTTCCGTTCCGTGATGTGATTTTTGGTCGGCCGACGGGTAAAAAGGCGCACTTCAAAATGGCAGGTCGGAATCGTCCTGTCCAACACAAAAATTTGTCGACGATATTTTCAAAATTGCAAGGCGCGTTTTCTGACGTGGTTACGCACCCGAAATACGCCACCGACAAAAGAACTTTGGACAAGACATGGAAGTTAATGGATAAAGTGGTGAAGCTCTGCCAACACCAGAAGATGAACCTGAAAAATTCGCCCCCTTTTATTTTAGACATTTTACCTGACACTTATCAAAGATTAAGACTTATTTATTCAAAGTACGAAGACAACATGTCCGCTTTACATAGTATCGAGTATTTTAACATATTTATTATTAATTTAATGAGAAAGTGCAAACAAGCCATTAAACTTTTTAAAGAAGGTAAGGACAAGATGTTCGATGAGAACTCACATTACCGAAGGAACTTGACTAAACTCAGTTTAGTGTTTAGCCATATGTTAAGTGAACTCAAAGCTCTGTTTCCTAATGGTGTGTTCGCGGGTGATCAGTTTCGTGTAACAAAGTCAGATGCCGCAGAGTTTTGGAAAAACAATTTCGGAAACAGGTAAGCTCTGGTGCCTGTGCACCCAGGGAAGAGATTACCGCTTTGCATCAAATTAAGATTTGTATAATTTCATAAATTCTTGGTATTTTCAACACCCCCTTGAAGATTAATGATGTTATTATGTAACTTAAGTTAAAACCATTTATCCACTTGGGAGATTACTTAACGTCAGATTTGAATTGTTATCTGACATGATTTGTTGTTTATTTTGTGCATATGACTATCTGATTAGATATATGAATAAGTGGATAATCACTGAAAACCATGACAACAATTTTGTCGAGCTTGTTGAATGAAAAAAAATGCAGTCAGGGCTGCCTGGCTCATGGGAGCTCCTTCCCTAAACCCCTATTTCAGCCACCTTCTCTTATATTATTCTCAATCCATGACAATTTGAATGCAAGTTATGACTTATATGAATCCGTCCTGTCATTTATATATTTTTAAACTGCATATAAAAGTAGTAAGCTTTTTTTTGGGATTGTTTTACACAGACGCTCATAAAGGCGTTTCCGTTTTCATTCACTGCCACGCAAAGTGAATTAGTTTTCAATTATTCAATAGCGTTCTGTGTCTCGATGTAACGCATTCTGTTATGCTAATTTAATTGTTACATATATTCAGGTCAAAACACTTATTTGTCGTAGGTATACATATCCCCTCGTTTGGATTATATTCCAAGGTTCCAATGCGATTTTTGCGTTGCAGGTCCAGATTTAGAGAGATCTTGAATATTTCGTGATTGTTTTATTTTAGTATTTTACAAATTTTAGTTGGCAACATACATTTTTTTAATTATGGAGTATGGCAGATCTTCCGGCTAGACTAAAGGAAGGTTATTGGAGCCAAAGATTTACAATCAGGATCTAACTTTAAAAACTTTCCATGCCGGCCCTGACCTTTAGCAGGAATCGAATTTAAAATTTATGTATGTGTGCCCATTGTCTCTTTCGTTTGGGCTTGATGCGGTGAATCATATCCTTTCGGATTGCCACGAAGTGTTTCGCGTGTGGGATATGCGAGCTAAAATTAATGTCGAATTGCTCGGATCTGTAGTAACTAACCAGAGAATTTATTTTATCTTAGCTCGCTTCTGGCTATTTTCAATTGACAGAAACTTTCGTCCTCCACTAATTTCACTCAACTTTGGTCCAAAAAGTCTAGGCTTTCTTGTGAATACTAAAAATATGCCGCAATATTTCATTAATTACAAAATCCAGTCTTAAATTATAAAGTATTACTCACAAGATTCGCAGTTGTTTTAAAATAACACAAGCTAACATTACATAGACATAATAGATGATACTCTAAATAATAGAAAGCGGAAGGACAAACTTAGATAGAATTTATCACAAAATTTGACAATAAAAGCGATGGTTATTAATAATATGGGATCAACTTAATATTTATGTGCATTTTTTACAACAGATTTACATTATATAAGAAAGATTGTACAAATTTACTAAGAACATTATATCCAAATATAGTTATTTGCTATTTGCATATTTGCGATGGAAAATTTACACTTTTATGAATGAGTTGCGTTATCTACTGAATATGTCTTTGATGGATGATACGGCGACCAAGAGGTGTAGTTTTACGTAAACTTGCAAACTAATAATGAATGCCAGTGTTAAAAAACACCCGCCATATTGAATTGCTTTGAATAAAGTATATTTTCGCAGCACTCATTTACCAGTTCAATACGTATTGGTAGTTAGTTGCTAATTCATTATTATACCTTTTTCCTCTAAAACTGTAGCATACGATTTTTAAGTCGAAAAGTATTCATTCTCTTTTTATATTATTATCGCGATATTTTGGTCTTAGTCATGCGAGGCGTCTCGTCGTTTTTAATTGACCCACGTTTATTAAGCTGACCTTTATTCCCGGTAACAAGTATCAAGTCATATCGATCGGGGGCCCGGTTCCTGATCCGGTCCTGTTTTCACCAGGAGACGTCTCCATCGGGCAAACGAAACACTTATTTGCCGATTTGTCTGCTCCCCCGCAGCAGGGAGATTTTGGCGGTAACGTTTTATGAATGAAATATCGATCGGGCGGAGTTGCCACGTTCCCGGTAGTTTTGAGGGAGGTATGCCACGTTGCCAGCGTCAGCAACGAAATAGCGGACCCGAAAAAAGTTATTTTAATTACCGGAGATCCGTCTAATACACCTCTGTTTCTGTTTATTGCCGATCCGACGTCAACGTCACGGGTTTTGAGTAGCAAATTAACGGAAATTAAAAAAAAACTCGCGTTATTTTTAGCAACGGAACCTTCAGCGTTCTAATTCGGAAGCCTTCCCATTTTCATTCATAACTTTTCGGGCGCCAAACGCAGGTCCGGCTTCAGGCGATTTAACGGTTTGCAAGTGTTTTTCTTTTCAGCACGTTGGTCCCATGGAAGATTTTCAGGCAGGAACTGAACAACGTCCATCCTATCAGTTCCGGCTTGGAAGCGATGGCGCTGAAGTCAACCATCGACCTCACCTGCAACGACTACATATCAAATTTCGAGTTTGACGTGTTTACAAGGTAAAAAAGCAGATCCGTACCTTGCGCGACCTAGAAGCCAAAACATTATAATAAATAAATACCAATATTACTCTCCACGCAAAAATAATTTCAATTTACGCTGATACGAAAACGTTTACATCCAGTTAGAACTCGATTCCATAAATATGAAGATTCATTGCGAACAGGGGCCTCTGGTGGATACTATAAAAAGCTCAATATCAAGACTAATTTCTTACCTATTTTGTCAGCAAGTACTAATCGTCCATTTTAAAATGATATCTTTCTACTGTCTTGTCTATCATACGTCTGAAATTAAATAATAACTTTTGATGAAATGCCAGTTATTTTGAAGCTCCATTGACTTCATTAATTTTTCTCAGGGCGCTTCAACTGATCAAGTACCTCCAACCATGTTCACATGAATATGTTAATTTGAGTTAATGACTTAACAGTTCGTAATGGATCCAACAGTAATTTAACAGGTTTTCCTTTCACAGTCACATGACGCTCTTTTCACATTACCCGTTCTTGTCATGTTTTCACAGCAACAAAGAAACTTTTTGTTAAATTAAAAAAAAAAACATTGCTAATACTTGTGGCCGTTATCTCAATGATCACATTCAAAACTGACAGACGAATGCACTAATGTTAACTGCATTGAAGCGTCAACGAAAAATATGTAGGAATTTTGATTTAATAAACTTCTTCAGGGCTCGATCGGAAAGAACGGACAACCAGAAGATTTGTAGATAATATTACAGTAGGCTGTGAAAGTTTTTTTTTTAAATAACATTTAAAACTAGTTTTAATTTGTAATTGAACAAGTTTGTAACTGCTTGTTGCTTTCGAAAAACCGATGAAATCGAATTTTTCGAAAGCATACGCGCTGAAATGATCAGGGTCGGATTTTTTTTGTATGTCCGTTCCCCGTTTCTCTGCAATATTAAAAAACGTAATAGATGCCCTAAATTTTGCAGCTACCGACTGCAGATTTGGCACAGAGGTAGAAGTCCCAGCCACGCTTAAACTCTTAAACTCTTAAAGTTTTTTAACAAATTTTGAATTTTTTTTGTGTTTGTTTCTAAAACTATTAATTCGATCGATAACCAGCAGACTCGGAAGATCCAATGCTATAACATTTATTTCAGACATTTTTTCGATTATATTCGATTAAATCTAAAAGACCCTGAAAACTGTCCTTTTCTAGAGTAAAATTATTATCCGTAAATCAAAATTCGTAAAAAAATATGACTAATTGGTTTAGATGGTATTATAGAACGCATCATGTATTTACGGTTTTCGTCAATCACGTACGTTGCTCGAGATATTTGAAAAAATGCATATGAAAATAACTATTCCTCGGGCTCAGTCTACACGCGATGACGTCATTGACTATGACGGCATACTGCGTAGCTTCAGAAAGAAAATATTTTCTCGAAAACCATTCACGCTATTGGAAAAATTCTTCTACCAGGAAACGTGGGAGATTCGGGGTTATATTTCCGGCATTTTTTCAGTTATGTACAGGCTGTCGAATTTATCAAATTTTCCCGTGACTTTCAAATTCGGTGAGACGTGAAAGTCACTTTATACTGGGTGCATGCAAACCAAAAGTACATCGATTTTGCAAAAGTTCCGTACTGGTCCGCAGGAGCACGATAGAAAAACAATGCGTCCCTCTAGGCAAGAAGCCCCGAAGCGACTTCGTTAAAATAAAAAACTGCTCCGCGCTTCGAACTCGCCCCACTCACCGACGATTTTTCGAAAGCAATGTTAAATTATTTCATCTGTTAAATGTTTATTTGTAAATTACCGACTACGTTCTGCGAGCAAACAGTCCATCTTGTATCAAACTGAAGTAAACACAAAATTCTTCTTTTGTGAGGTGGCTACTCGCGCAATCTGATTATTGTTGTTTAACTTCGCGCCTCGTCGCAGACTGTTTCAACCGTGGGCGACGCTGCTGCGCAACTGGCAGATCCTGGCCGTGACGCATCCCGGCTACGTCGCGTTTCTGACGTACGACGAGGTCAAGGCCAGGCTGCAGCGGTACATCAACAAGGCTGGCTCGTATGTCTTCAGGCTATCGTGCACCAGGTTAGGCCAGTGGGCGATCGGCTACGTCACGCCCGACGGAGAGATCCTACAGACCATACCGCAGAACAAGAGCTTGATCCAGGCGCTGCTCGACGGCTACCGGGAGGGATTGTAAGTGTTCGGTAAAGGGGCACGGGGACGGTCCCGTTAAACGTTTTTTTGGACAGTTATTTGTTCCCTGACGGGCGGCCCGTAAATCCGGACCTTTCGTGGGCGGTACAGCCGAGCCAGGAGGACCATATCGCCGTCACGCAAGAACAGTACGAGCTATACTGCGAGATGGGCAGCACGTTTCAGCTGTGCAAGATATGTGCGGAAAACGACAAGGACGTCAGGATAGAGCCATGTGGCCACTTACTGTGCACGCCGTGTCTCACCGCATGGCAAGCGGTGAGTTTTGGGGCCGCTCACTCACACTGCTCTGCAAAGAATAGGCCTATCTTTAAAAAAAATAGATGTTTTGGCGCCAACAACAAAATCAGTTATTTGCGAAAAAGTATTTCCATCTCCTTAAAAGAGATGCAGTTAACTGTTCATCGAAAAGAAAGCGCGCAGTAAGTCTCACATTAAATCAATAAATAAATAAATACATATTTATTTAGCACTTACGATAGTTACAGAGACCCCATCTATAGCTAAAACATTTGTACATTTTTTAATTCAGCTGGCAGAGCGTTATACAAACCAAGACCATCGCCAAACGGCTGTTTATGCATATAAATATGTGGTTCTTAAAAAGTGAATATCAAAATTATTTCCTGAGCGAATAGTTTACAATGATGAGGTAACCAAATAGCCATTCAGATAAGATTGCATTAAATTATTCTTAACTTTAGAAACTATCACAATATTTTAAACTCCAATACTTTGACTTACCCAGGGCCAACATAAAGGACTACCATTAAGTTAATGAGTTGTTACATCCTAGAATTACTCGCAAAAAATCCTATTTTTTACCAACCTTTATGCATAAAAAGAAAGAAAAGAGAGAATCTCCCTTGAGAGTTAATAATTTATTCCTAAATATTTCATTTCATTTACCCTTTCAATTTTAGTTGCATAAACGAATATATCAATGTTGGCTTCACTTAACAACTTACAATTTTTTTTTACCTGGTACCAGTTTATAATTATTTACTTTTTTTCCAAATTAAGTGACTTTTTAAGAATTTTTTGAAGATCGTTGACGCGGTGCCCGCAAATTCAAGACTGATCCGAAAAAATATACTTATTATGCTTTATTTCTTTATATTTTTGTTCGCAAAAAGAAAAATAACAAAACTGTAGTCAGTTTGTTAAGTTCAAAGAGCAGTGAATAGGAATAATTTATTACAAGTATTACATTACATACAAAAGCATGAGATGCAACCACGAGGAATGATAACGAAAGTACACATTTGTCTGAAACGGTCTATAGGTAGGTGTGTTTTATTGTCAACTATATTCCAACAAACTTCCAATGGCCGCTGTAGAATATCTTGCTATTGTAAAAACAGAAACAGCAGAATTTGTTATCTTTATTGAGTCCATTCCTTTCGGATAATGTAAAACATTGTTTGTGAATCTACCGATTATGGAAATTCATCTTCCAAAAAAAAGAAAGATCATTGCATACGTATAAATGTGGGTTCAAAATAGGGGTGTTATAATATAAATTGTGAAAAAATTGTGGTGATATTTTTTTGGGGGGCTAATGAGTTCCTTGGCCTATAAATCTACAAATTAATAAAACAAATTATGAAATTGAAACATCATTGGAAAAACTTCGAGGCGAATATTTCAGTTTGCGACTAGCGTTTATTCTTAGCAGGGCAGCCCGTTTTTTCATTGATGGGAGCACAACATTCGCGCTTCCTTTTTTCAGGGGTCTGAGGGCCAGGGCAGTCAGGGCTGCCCATTTTGTCGGGCTGAGATCAAGGGCACCGAGCAGATCGTCGTGGACCCGTTCGATCCGAAAAAATCGCACCACCGGCCGAAAAACTGTGCAGCGCTTCCAATGCACGATGACGAGGACGAGCTCGAGGTACCGCACGATACAGATTCTAATCGGGGAAACGATTACTCGGAATGACACGGGACGATTGCGTAACGCGCTCTCTGCCGTTAATCGGTTGCGGAATGCTCCGGCGCATCCCCCAAATTTCTATATCACCTGCTTCATCGGTTTTTGTTCATCACTGGGGAAACTCCCGTGACAATATTTTCATTAAATATTTCGGGAAAACGCGTTGCATAAAAGTCAGAGCAAGCACCGGTATGAAATTGACAGCTGAAATTTCCGAAAATACCCGAACGCCTCCCGCAGTCCTCTCGGTGGTATACATTACCCAAAAAAACCTATTTAAGCACAGGCTTTTTGCTTTTTTATTGCTGTGGGATTAAGTATAACAGAAAAAACCAATATTTTGAGATTCATTGAAAACATCGAACACAATAAAGTATTGAATCTAATTTTGAAGGAAATTGGTACGAGCTACCGAATTAATATTTTCAATTCTTCAGGTCGACTTAAAAGTTAAACTGTATCTATCTCTTAGAGAAATTAAGAAACTTTAGGATTAGCAGATCATGTTCTGCTTTATGCAGTTTTGCTTTAACATACCTGACAAATATTTTTTAAATGCACTAACTCAGAACAATGTTACACACATTCTAAATTTGGAGTCTGCGCAAATCGATGTGATGTCACAATGCACTACTGTCACGCGAACGAGGTTAAAACACATAACCTATAACTTATATAGAGTAGCGTGTAAAATACCTCACCAATAAATATTTATTAAATACAATGACACCGGTATATCAAACTTTAGCAGGCCAATAGAAAACGTTGAATAATGAGAATAAGTGTCGTCACCTGCATTTCCGGTGACTTTCCGAAACAAATCAAAACCGAAGAACTGAGGAAATGGGTAACCAGAACTATTTGCTATGAAAAGTGGGACATTTTCATGGAGTTTATAACGACTGAAAATAACCAGAATAAATCTGAAACTCAAAATTTTCCTAATTTTTCTCAGCGACATGGTCAACCTGCAGGAATGAAAAAGTCGATTTTTTCGACAAAAAAAAATCTATCATCAAATCAACTATGAGTATTTCAATTCAATGTTTTCAATGAATAATAAAATGCGGGAAACTGTTTTTCTCGGTTGTATTAATTCCCTCAACAATTAAAAAGCTACAGTGGTTAGTTTCGAAATTATTTTTTTGGGCCGTGTATACGACCGCAATTTTTGCTGCCAACTTTACACCTCTAGCGCGAGCGACGACGTAAAATGGGCGGATCAGTCGAAGGTTCGAGAATGGGAATGCGCTTGTTCTGTACGGCTTTGTGTCAGCTTTTGTTTTTTAATGTTTTGCGTTCCCCGCACCCACAATCGGCGGTTGTCCGGGACATTGACGAGGATGGACGTGTAGATAATGTAAATAACGCTCAGTTCCTCGGCCAACCTCCGATTTTATCTGTAACGGTATAATTTAGTATTTATTTTTTGTAGCCGCCCAAAGTCTCGTGTAACGCAATATTTGCAACTATGAAAAAAATATATATCTTATTTTATTAACCGTTTTGCTCGTTTTATTTGTTGTGCATTTTTGTTTACCACCACCACCACCATAATCATCATCATCATCGGATGGTCCCTCGTTTCTCATTTTGTGTCACGCAGTGTGTTGCATTGCTTTGATTGTTAGTTTTGAGTAGCAAAAGGTAAGTAAAGGATGTTGCACGCTTTTTGTCGGGACAATGTGGAAGATTTAAGAGGTACTCCATAATCCTGGAATGTGATGTTTGCTTGCACTAACGCTTCGTCCCAAATGCTCGTTACGACGTAAAAATAAGGACATTAGAAGAATCGACCAGTTGTCAATAAAATGCCAAACACAAACAAAAAAAACTGTAGAAGAGTAGCCGGTGAAAATGGTCAAAGCCGGAAACAAGTTGTTCTGATGCATTATGACAAAAATTGCGCATTTGACATAGCATCAGTGACAAAAGACGTCGGATGAATATGCATGCTGACGGGTTTTTGTTTTGATTATGTTTTAGGATTATTAATACATGTCATCAAAAAGAGCAGCTTTACTACTGCTGTAATTATAATTAATAAAAACTTAATAATAATAGTAATAGGTTGGAGATAATATAGGGGCCACAAATACTGGATTAACGGCGCATACCCCTAAATTTCTTACACTAAAATCTGCACTTTATGCGATTTTGAAACTGGAGACTGAGGAATCTGCGAACTGTCAGCGGTCATATTGATTGCAGAACGGTGTTAGGTCTTTGAGATTGAAATGACATGCGCATGCGCACATTGAATATGTCTTCTCAACATTTTAAATTTTAGCTATATAGCCAATATATATAGTAACTATATGAATTGCAGAACAAGTTAGTTATCTATACATAGTAAACATTAACAGTATGTAAATTATGTAGTAAAAAAAGACCTTCATTTTTTTTCGTCAATTTTTTGCAGCTCATCTCTTTATATTCGTAGATTTTCCAATTTGTTTCTTACCTTATTTTTTGTCATGATTTTTGCTTTTTGTGTATTCTTTTGGCGATATATATATTTTTTGTCAAAAGTCTTCAAAGGTGAGACAGGCTAAAAGGCGTGACACGTCTCGAAATTGATTTTGGGGTGGGGAGGTCGGTGAAATGGCGCCTTCATTGCGTTCAGATACTTCTTTTCGATTGCAGGATGGCGGCGAACTGTGGAACTGCGCGGGTAGCAGTTTGCACGCGCTTGCTGTCTCTCCGAGAAATCACCTCTCGGTAAGTGAGTCTTCGTGTCGCGCGGCGCTGCTGTCGCTTCTTTCCTTTTGTGAGTCATGTCATTTAGCGAAACACTTGTTATACAATACGATATATTTTATTTATATATTCTCCGCTGAATTATTATTTACTTATAAAAAACTGAAGCATATGAGATAAGCGTAAATGCTTTACTTGCCCAAAAAAATAAACTAGCTTCTGCTAGTTATACATACGTTACTGCAACCATGTTACTGCAACACAAGAATTGACCATTTTAACAAATGTCAAATATCAAACCAGTTCGAAGAAGAATGAACGATTAAAATCATTTTACAAAGTATCCGTTAGCGAACTATTTACTCCGAACAAAGCTACAGGTAGAAAAAATCAGAAATAATATAAAACAAGGTCCTATTACATTTATCTGCATAAGAAAACATATTTGCATATTTGGTCGGCGACAGCAGTGCCTATCGTTTTGCTCACCTTAAGAGCATTTATTCAACGTCTCGCTTTTCAAGCATTCAGCGAGTCCGTTGATCTCGCCCGGTAACAGTCCTCGATTGACGAGACGCAACCCGCCGGGCACCATCATCGTGCCGGCGGCCGCGCCGCCTCCGCTGCCTCCACGCAAAAGTTCGCCCACCCACGAGACGCCCGTCCATCCCACTACGTCCGAAAGCGCCCCCGTCGAGACGCCGCGGGTGCTAAAGAGCGCGTCTACGTTGGAAATGCATCAGGACGACGACGTCGAACTGAGCGCTCCCGAAACGATCGTGGGCCTCGTGACGTCAAACTGCGACAACGTTATCGACGCAGGAAAAACGCAAACGCGCCACCTGAGTTGTCCATCGAACCGGAGCGCACCGAAGGGGGCGTTACCGGTCAAGTCGAACACGTCACCCAATATTAGCAGAACGGTGGCGCCGCCACGCTACGAGAACGTCCACCTGGTAGAAGCGAAAAGGCGCCCGAACCCGTTAGACAGGGAGACGAATGTTTCGTACGAGAACGTCAATGTGGACCACATCAAAAAGCTGGTAGGAGAAGGGTACCCTAGAGACGCCGTGATTAAGGCGCTCGGCATCACGCGCAATAACGTCGACATGGCATGCGACATACTGCACGAGTTCGGCACGAAGCTCGGCTAGCCGAACTCGTAGTAAACGAAAAGACACGACTTTTGCCGCGATCGAATAGGCAACAGGGACGTTAACTAATTCTCGCACCTTTTATAAACATTTAAAAATACCTTATCAAAAACGTGATTTTAGTGATATCACAGACCGCAGAACTATAGAAAACAGGATACAAAAAATAAATCATGTTCATAATTATAGTGGGGACATACAACGTCGTCAATATATCGCATTACTTTTAGCCAGTTCACAGTCAAATGTAAACTACTACGGAATTACTACTGCCGTCAACGTCTCCGTTACTCTTGAAAGAAAATGTGCGAAAGTAAATACGTAGTTGCCAAACGTCCACCCGCGTCAATAGCAGATCCATCTTTATATATTTTTAGTGGTCTGCGAAAGAAACGACCGGAAAAAGTTTAATTAAGGTGGAAGCTAGTATTTTTAGGAAAATTATACGCTTTATTTATGCATAAACGAAGATAAAAAAAAGAAGTCTGAAGCCGAGCCGCGTTAGCGGCCCTCAGGCGGCGTTACCTGTAAATACTTTATTTTCCTTTTTGTTGTCCTCAGGAAGTGGTTACCAAAGTCTGTATGTATATTTCATAAGATATATGTTTTTTATCGATGTAAATATGTCGCCGCGCAACCGAATCATAGGTGTAAATAAATAAATCAAATTATCGATATGGGAGTGATTAATTTACGGTGGCATGAATAAGACTCGAAAACGCGAAAACAAAATGTATTAACCATAAAATCAACAATTAAAAAAAAACAGAACATCTTTAAGTACTTACAAGGTAAAATATCTAAAACCGCGAAAATAAAATATTGGGCGTCCATTTTGACGCGAAAAAAGTGTCCCCCGCCCTACTTCGACGCGACTAGAGAAAAAAATATATAGTCCAAATTATTGCTGCGACGTTGCCAAATGTTGCGAGAGAACCAACAAGGCGAAACTGACTATTGCGTAAAGGCTGCCGGGTATGCTGGCCAACATCTGGTACCGTTCCTCTGCAAACATTAATTTATAACACCCTGTAAGTAGCGCATGACGCGCGTACCTGTCATGACGGCCGATTTCTTGGGCGACACCCAACCGAGCGACCTCTGCACCGCCATTTTCCACTTGGTGTACCTCGCATCGCGCTCTGCAAACGGAAATAAAAGTCCTACGTAAGGGACGACGCAAACGCATCGCGCCGGTTACCGTTTTCCGTCGACGTCGGCAGGAACGTGTCGTGGGGCACCAGTTCACGCTCCTCCGCGTTCACGTCCCAAGCGTCGATCCCGCGCGCAGAACCCGCCGCAATCGCCGCTCCCAAGGCCGTGATGTCGTGCGAGTGCGCCCTTATCACCGGGATCCCACTTATATCCGCCTAAAAAAACTCCGTGAATTTTTTGTAGAATTTCGGGGTCTTGCCGCACCGCACACTCGACCTTGTTGGCAATCGGTTATGCAGTATGCCAATTCACTTTTTTTTTGCTCACTAACCATTAGATTTATTCTGATGCGTTGAAAATAAATTTTTAAAATTATGCAAAACAATATTGTTTTACGCCATTCCTTTTTTTAACTATTAAGAACCCCTTCATTGTGTGGTTTATGTTTTGTCTATGGACTTTTTTCTCATTCCGTGTTTTGCCTCTTTAAACCGGAACTAATTTTGGGTGATAACAATTTTAAAAGAAATTTACTATCGTCTATTATCGTTTGATAGGAAAATGACAATTTCAAAATTTGAAAAAATCTTTTTAGAAAAGGACCATGCAAATACTGTAAACATGATCTTAATAAACTAATTTTATAAGCAAAATTATTTCTTTAATGTTGGTATTAATATAAAGTTTGCCCTGTATAAATTGAACTTCGTTAAAAAAAAACATTTATTTTTTTTGTAGAGGTAGATTACTTACTTTTTTTAACTATTAAGAACCCCTTCATTGTGTGGTTTATGTTTTGTCTATGGACCTTTTTCCAATTCCGTGTTTTGCCTCTTTAAACCGGAACTAATTTTGGGTGATAACAATTTTAAAAGAAATTTACTATCGTCTATTATCGTTTGATAGGAAAATGACAATTTCAAAATTTGAAAAAATCTTTTTAGAAAAGGACGATGCAAATACTGTAAAAATTATCTTTAATGTTGGTATTAATATAAAGTTTGTCCTTATAAATTGAACTTCGTTAAAAAAAACATTAATTTTTTTTGTAGAGGTAGATTACTTACTTTTTTTTAACTATTACGAACCCCTTCATTGTGTGGTTTATGTTTTGTCTATGGACCTTTTTCCCATTCCGTGTTTTGCCTCTTTAAACCGGAACTAATTTTGGGTGATAAAAATTTTAAAAGAAATTTACTATGGTCTGGTATCGTTTGATAGGAAAATGACAATTTCAAAATTTTAAAAAATCTTTTTAGAATATGACGATGCAAATTCTGTAAAAATTATCTTAATAAACTAATTTTATAAGCAAAATTTTTTCTTTAATGTTTGTATTAATATAAAGTTTGTCCTGTTTAAATTGAACTTCATTAAAAAAAAAACATTTAATTTTTTTTGTAGAGGTATACTTACTTTTTTAACTATTAAGAACCCATTTATTGTGCGGTTAACGTTTTGTCTATGGACTTTTTTTCTTAATCCGTGTTTTGCCTCTTTAAACCGGAACTAATTTTGGGTGATAACAATTTTAAAAGAAATTTACTATCGTCGATTATCGTTTGATACGAAAATGACAATTTCAAAATTTGAAAAAGTCTTTTTTAAAAAGGAGGACGCAAATACTGTAAAAATTATCATAATAAACTAATTTTATAAGCAAAATTATTTCTTTAATGTTTGTATTAGTATAAAGTTTGTCCCGTATAAATTGAACTTCGTTAAAAAATATATATATATTTTTTGTAGAGGTATAGATTACTTACTTTTTTTAAATATTAAGAACCCCTTTATTGTGTGGTTAATGTTTTGTCTATGGACTTTTTTCCCATTCCGTGTTTTGCCTCTTTAAACCGGAACTAATTTTGGGTGATAACAATTTTAAAAGAAATTTACTATCGTCGATTATCGTTTGATACGAAAATAACAATTTCAAAATTTAAAAAAGTCTTTTTTAAAAAGGAGGACGCAAATACTGTAAAAATTAAACTGTAAACTAACCAAAAACTGATAACTGCGTTTATCTCTTCTCAAAAGTTACATCAAAACAATTCGCGATTACGAAACTCGAGTGGCTTTTAACTCGACCCCTTCAATATTAGATATCAAAAAACACACTTGCAATTGCATCAACAGATTATTCGTCGTCATGATGCCGTCGACGTGCAACTTTGTCAGACTGATACCGCAGTCCTTGTTCATCGCTTCCAAAATGTCGCGCGTCTGAAAACAGACGGCTTCCAACGCGGCCCTGATGATGTGCTGTTTGGTCGAGAATGCCGTCAAACCGCAGATTATCCTAAAACGCAACGATCGAAGCGTGATGTGGGCGTCGACGAGCGAAACGCAACTCGCATCGCATCGACAAACGCAACGCAAACTTACACACCCTCTCGCGTCTTTTCGCCAATAGGGGGCGTAGAGCCCCTTGAACGCGGGCACGAAGTACACGTCGCCGGTACTGAACACCTCCTTGGCCAGCGACTCCGTGTCCTCGGAAATGTTCTTAATGAAACCCATGTTGTCCCTTAGCCAGTTCATCGCCGCGCCGGCCACCGCCACACTGCCTGCAACAAGAGTTGCCACCAACATTTTTAGGGACCACCTATGTGGTTAGAATACTGGACATTCGTTTTATATACTACGAAAGTGGTCCCTAAGTCACCTGGCTACCTAACGCACAGCTAACTAAACCTAACCTCAAAATTGTGTGAGAAAACGATTTTTCGGAGGGGAGATGGTTTTTTAGGATTATCTTGAATTATTGCATGAACGTCAAAACCAAAATCGTTTGCTTGCGCAAAACAAAAAGCTTGACTTCAGTAAATCTGGAGCAGTCAGATATATATATGCATGTGGTTGGAGCAAATGCATGAACGTGCAAACGACACTCCAACTTGAACGCCTCATAGTCCGCATGCGCAAAGAAGTAAATTTCTCGTTTCGAAGTGCCAGGTTTGTGTGTGTTGCAAATGTATGCTTGAATATGGCTAATATCAGGGAACGTCTTAGTGACACTCGGTACTTGGGGACAAAAAGAAATCTAAAGTGTCTCTTATTTTCATAATTATTAACTTCCTTGGCAGCGTTTTTTATATTCTTCCTTTGGAGTTTTGTACACATACATAGTAACTTATGATTTTTCCCAGTTACTTTCATTCTTCTGGAATTGTTAAGACGTTTATTCTGTTGAGGAACAGACAGAATCGAATAAAAGTGCACAGGATAAATATTCCACAAAGAACAATTGCCTGTGTATATAAAAAATATCATTACGAAATACTTCCTTACCACCACTTTTGTTTATGGTGAGCAACGCCATCATTGGAGCATATATCAATATCAATTTAACCAATTTGGTGGAACATCTGCGATGTATCGAACTGTTCGATCCAATCGCTTAATGTATAAAAAACGGAAACTCTCTTTGTCTTGTCCTTGAATTATTAGTTTAAGGTGCAGAGCGTCGCTACAGGGTCGGGAATTTTTTTCGCAACGTTGTCAGTTCGTGCTTTAGCAGCAGGTTGGTCGTTCTTTTACTCACCTTCTAAGGCATAGATGGCGGGCGAGTCGCCGAATTTGTACGCAACCGTTGTCACCAACCCATGCGACGACTGGACCCTCTGGAAGCGTAAAAGCATCGATGCAAAACCACCCTTTCCCGAAGTTTGTTTTTCTACTCACCGTCGTGCCCGTGTTGTAGAGCAAAAAACACCCGCTCCTGTACGTGTTTTTTGCCTGGCCCTCCTTGAAACAACTCTGGCCGATGAGAGCAGACTGTTGGTTGCCTAAAATCTAAACGAAGATGATTTAAGGGTATTTAACGACGGGGGCGCGTAAGTTGGACACGGTGATACGACAATAAATCATACTGAAAGTAAAGAAGTAAAAAAGAGAGGGATTCAAGCATAGCACAAAACAAGCATTTTATTTATGCGCATTGGAGCCCATGGAGTTGCTAGAACTAAAAATTTTAAATGTCAACGACTTCGTTTTCGGTTCAGCTGTGAATTGAAATTCAACCGTCCAAAATTCATTCCGTTTGATTCAGATTTAAATTTGCTAATATAACAAACATACAGCAATCGCAAAAAGTTAGGTCTGTGACTATAAATTCTTTTGGGAAGTTTACTTTAACTTTCTTTCTTGCCTTGTACAAAAAGTATAAAATTCGAGTGTCATGCCATGCCTAGAAACTAAGATTTCCGAAAAAAAATGTGGAGATAACTGTTTTTGTAAAACGGAATAAAATTCAGAATGGTTCTACTAAGGGAAAGAAGTTTATCTTTTTAGATACAAATGTTTCCCATTGTAAACGACCAAGTTTGACGGGAACCAAATTTTCTAGTCTGTGCATTTGACTGTTTCAGCCTGTTTTTCTGTCAGTCTTGTAGGTCAGGGCTCTCGATTACACCAGCTATGAGCAAGATACATTAGATATTTTTCATTGTAGAGTAGTACAAAGAAAAACAATAATGTTTCGTCGGCAATGTGTGTAAAAACATATTAAATGAAATGGTAAAGGTAATTTTCAGCGATTCTGATTAATATCCTTAACAAAATCGGGCTTTCAAAATTGCGACAATTTTCAAAAATGCTTAAACCTACAATGAGAATAAGTCACCCAGAAAATCAGAAGCTAGTGAAACCGCAAAGGAAAAATACAGAAACTAATGTCATAGATGCTATTACCAAATTTTTGCACAAGAGAAGCATGCAAATAACCTAAAATTGCAACATATAGAGTAGACTATATCTTTTATTATCAAATTTGTCAATATTTTGTTTGTATTTGTAGTGTTTTTGCTTTTGGTTCCTATTATTTAAACTTATGCTTCGATATTGTTGTGTTGGCTATGAATTGTAGCTATTTCTCAATAACTAACAGTTTTTTTCCCTAAAACCTCGACAACTCAAAGGAATGCGAATAATTGGCACTGGAATGAAACAAAGCATTCAAATATAAGCTCTAGGAGTGAAGCGTAAAGATAAGTCAAAAGGAAACTCAGTCTTTTTTACCAACTTATAAAAGTATATATTATGAAACCATTTTTTATCGACACGTTTCGAAATTAAAGAATTTCATCTTCAGTCAATAAAATAAATGTGCAAGCAGGAAAATACAAACGGTAAACTTACCACTACACTTGCGCATAAAGTTGCGAGAGATAAGCAATTCGCGGCGTCAAACTTTTCAAGAACCAGCCCAATCTTGCAGTGTAAATGGACCACTTTTTCCAAATTTACGTATAAATTTGTTTCTCAAATCGGTGTAGTCGCTAGTGTCGCGTGACGTCAAACGCTGTGACAAGTAATTACATGGAACGAGTCCCTCTCTTTTTTAAAGTTTTCTATACGGCCTGTGATGCGGCGTACTTACTCCCGAAATGGGCACGTCCTCCAGCGGCAACCCCTTGAAAACACGTCCATAAATTTCGGAACTGCTCCGAATTTCCGGCAGGATCTCGGGCGGGATTTTGAACGTATTTAACAGGAACGGATCCCAGTGGAGTGTTTCGATGTTCATGAGAAAGGTTCTGGAAGCGTTGGTGACGTCCGTGACGTGTTTACCGCCGTTGATGCCGCCCGTTAAGTTCTGTAAAATTACGCTATCACCAAGGTTACGCTCGCGGATTTGGATGCTTATACCCATAACAGCCACGTGTCGACCGTACCGAAGAGGCATTTTTTTTCCTTGATCGCTTTCCTGACGGCAGGTACATGGTGCATGAGCCATTTTAATTTGAACGCGCTAAAGTACGGCGAAACGGGAAGACCACAAATTTGCTTAAAATGGTTCTTGTTGTTCTCAGGTACTTTCGCCAGTATCACGTCGACCGTGGCGTCTGTTCGTATATCGTTCCACACTAAAAACCATGTTTTTTTTTTGTTTTTTGGTGAAATAGAGGGCTGCCCGCCAATTAAAAACTAGACGCCGTTTCATAAACGAAACGAATTTATATCTTCGTAGGCGCTGGATAAATTGAATATAGAGGTCGCAAATTTAGAGTTCACCAGAGTACTCAATTTTATTTTAGTGTATTTTATAATCTTTTAAAGTAAAATTGCTTTTTTCTTTTGTCTCAGCAAAACGTAGACTACTATTTTTTTAGCAATCTGACCCCATGTACGAGGTGTGTTCAAAAAGTAAGGCGCCTTTTGTAATTGGGCGGGCTACGACATTTTTTTTGTTATTTTGGTACAGATGTCTCTAACATATGTGCATAGTTTCAGCCAGTTTGCAGGTTTACTTTTTTTGTGAGACAGAAGCGTTAGACGTGTTTTGTGTACTTGGTGATTTCCTGCTGCCACAAAAAAATAGAACAAAGAATTTGCATAAAATTTTGTGTAAAAATGCAATACAGTGCTGCAAAACACTGGACATGTTGACAACGGCATATGGTGAATCTACTCTGAGCAAAAAAAATGTTTAGTTGTTCCAAGATGGCTGAAAAGACGCCGATAACGAACCTCGTCTCTGAACCTACTAGCAAGTCAATAGCTGATGAAGGCGTTCAAGAAGTGAAAAATTGTCGAATCAATATTAGAGAAGTGGCTGAAGACGTCGGCATCTCTATTGACTGTTGCGAAGTATTTTTTTCAAAAGTTTTGGGCATAAAACATGAAGCTGCAAAATTTGTTCCGAAACTGCTTAATTTTGAATAACAGGACCGTCAACAGCTGTTAAATGATGTCAACGATGATCCTGATACGGGGAGTACTTTGAAGCGGGCAACATTAATTTCATGAATAAATAAATACTTTTTGATAAAACTTCAAAGTCGCCTTAATTTTTGAACACACCTCGTATTGTATTTCATTTTTAAGATATGTGAAAGATCCCGAACAAGATTCTTTCGATGGAATGGAAATTTTTGATGATGACCATTTAGTAACTAGCTTTTTATATATGGTCAGTCCCACACAAGAGAATATTAAATGAAGAGACTCAACTTTGTGTGGTCACCATCAATATAAAACGCGAGTAAAGAATTGAGGAGGAAAGTTTGAACCAAATATTTTAGAAATTTATATACGAAAATTTATTAATCTTCACGACGCACTCAAAGTTTAAAAACTGTTCTACATAAATTAAAAAAAAAACATCTAGGTATGTTCATAAAAAAAATAATGAAAAAAGTTCACCGAGCTATTTATCACCTTGTTTATTCTAACTTGTTAATACCATATTATTATATTATTGTCAGGTAAATGCTAATAAAAAAAGTCGTTTCTAGATTTTTGTCTTATAGTTTTTTTATTAGTTTTCCATGCTGGGCAAGTATTAAGATTTCAATGCAATAACACCATATTTAACCAAAGGCCATTACTATCTAAAAAAAAATTATATACGGTTATGCATCAGCATACCTCTTAAGATTATTTACAGAACAACGTTGCTGTACTATTACAGAATTTACATTTATGACGATATTGAACTAGATAAAATAATATAAGACGCTTACTGTTTTTTTTTTTCATTTATTTAGATATTTATGTTCAACATAAAAAACTTTAGTAATTGAATTAAATTTATTGTAATATTTTATAACGTATTCGGGCATGACAGATGTAAAATTTCTATTCACAAAGACTAGGACAATTATAAAAATATTAAATATATCATCAGGTAGCTAACGATGTAATAACAATTACTGAAACTTTTTTTACTCTTCCGTATTTGGCGTAATCTGGACAACCACTTTATTAAAGTGTACCATGTATGCGATTAGACATACATACACACGATATTGATGTATTTTGATGTTGGTTACGAAAGTATCTCTCTGATATGAGCACATATTATTCAATTTATCCAGCAGCTATATGCACCTACCCAAAGCGTTATAAAGGGGGTTTCCCGTAGTCTTATCCCATACTATCGTGGTTTCCCTCTGATTCGTAATCCCGATTGTCACAATGTTATTCGCTTGAAATAAACAAAAACAAAGTTAGACACTTATTCAAAATTTCCGATTATTATATATCGTGGAACGTAATCCTCGGCAGACTGATAAGGGACGCTTATCCAACGACATTAAGATTAACCCGGCAAAAAAAATCCTTGAATTTGACGGTGTTTGGGCGCCAATAATTTTGCACGGGCCAGATAATTTGGCCCCGGCGTGGTTCATAAAATGATAAGACAACTAATTACTCTTTTATTTCACCTTATCGGGTTGGTAGCGCCGTGATTCGAACAACTATTGTACCCGCAGAATAACATTGGTGCGATACGAAACGTCTAAAAGTTTAATTCCGACGCGCGTCAAGTGTTATTTCGGGCCACCCTGTAAGTTGACCCGTTAATTTATTCCTATCTGCTTAATATCAATTAAAAAAAAAAACGCGACCTCGCACAATTTTTGCGTTAACATATATTTATAGCGGCCACATATAGGCAGATTTTATCAAAGCGGTTTTTCGGTATAATAAATTAATTCGGTCCCGGGCGTTTTTACGAAAAATTAAGTACACTGTAAATTCATAAAGTATATAGTAAATTTATAAAGCGCCACATCTAATACCGCGGCAAATAAAATAATTCAAACTTAAGCTGAGGATAGTAAATATTTGAACACGCGAACTATTTACGATTTTATTCCCAATAATAAATCCGATATTTTTGTTTTTTTTTTTGGAAAATGCGTTTTTTGTAATATTTTTAGCATTTAATTGAACATCTAATAAAGTTCAACAGCAACGTTTTGGTGCTAGGATCCTTAGGATTATCGTTGCAGTTATAATTCCCCCAAATCATACTTTGCTAATTATATAATAAAACAAGCGCGACCGGTTTTGAAAACGACATTTTCCACATACCTTTGGGTCCTAAAGATTTTATCACCTTTTGTATACACCCCTTAACCGCCGCCAGTATTTTTAACGGGTCTTGCTCAGACCAACCCTCTTGCGGGGTTATGGGTTCCAAGTCTACCGCGTGCTCCGCTATTTCTTTTACGTGTTGACTGACAAATACGCAAAATTTTACAGTCCTCGTGCTTGCGTCTACCACCCCAACCAAAGCCTCACGCCCGTTGTCCTGCAGTTCGCTCATTATTCAACTGAAACGCAAAAATCAACGCATATATAATAGCGCGGCGATTAAATAAATTGTCAAATTGAACGTTTTTGAATGAAAGTTCAAGCACATTTGTATAATTTATTCGTTTACATATTCGCGACCATGAAATATATTTATAGTCGCGGTTCAAACATAAAAATAGTGGAAAAGACGTAATAAATCACCTGCGGGCAAAAACAACAAAATACGTCGCTGAAACACACCTCCGCAGCCACTCGTTCGTTACAACACTAGCTTGCATTCGGTGTGTCTCGAAAACGCGTCATCGCGTACCGCCGCGCCGCCTGTATATCTAAAAGTTCAAGCCCCTCCGATACAAATTCCAGTTTTTCATATTTTTCGTCTTATCTACGACAAATGAATGGAATTGCGATACACAATACATACACACAACCGCTTGACGTTTAATTTCGGCGACATTAACATAACCTCACATTCGTTACAGCTGACCAATATGTGGGGTCAGATCCCCAGGAATGGGTTTTTCTTAATTTCGTCCGTAACTTGCATCGTTATACCGTTCTATATGTGGAAGTCGCTGTGGCAGCTGTGGCGCACACTTCAAAAAGAAAACGACGAAATACTGTTGTTTCATAAAAGGCACAATTGCGTGGTCATTTACCAACCCAAAACAGGTTTATCCGGGTGGCCCCGACACAACGACGAAAAGACGCCGGACATAAACAGCCGAATGATACATTTATGCGAACCATTTACCTATTTCATAAGAACTGCTAAAGAATCATTGTGCATTGCTTTTATGGTGATAAATATAAAGGTAATTTACGATGAACTAATAAAGGCTAGGAGAAGAGGCGTGTGTATTCGAATCATAAACAATTTTCAGCATACGGAAAGCTGCAATGAAGATATTAAAAAACTGTTGAACGAAGGTACAACCAAATTTTTGGTCAAAACTAAAATTAACTGATGGCCTTTCAGGTGTCAAATTCCAGTTTTTTGTCGCACCAACCTCTGCAATGGATACGATTATGCACCATAAATTTATGGTAAAAGATGCGGTCAGCCAGACTAAATGTTTATGTACTGGCTCCATGAATTTAACTGGCAGCAGTTTTTTCAACAATTACGAATCTATGGTTTTCAGCTGCAATCCATATTTAGTTGATGCTTTCAAAAACCATTTTGAAGAGTGTTGGGACAATTTGAAAATGGACAATGATGGATTGATAAATAAAATTATATTGCGCGATGCACGACTTTTGTAAATTTTTAAAATGTTTCCTTTATAAGAATTATAAAGTGCCAAGTTGTAGACAAGAATTAATATATAAACACATTTTTTTCTATCAGTTTGGTTCGGCATCGAAATATATGTCAATTGACTTGTTTTTATTTTTCTTAAATCTTTATTTGGGGTATTCAGATTAAACTGAGTGTTTGGTAAATTAGAAAATTAAATGTATAGAGTGTTGTCTAACCTGCACTAACTAACGTGCAGTACTGCCGGTTGGCAGAGCGGTTTCGACTGCTGACGAAAAAAGTACGGCTTTCAGTAATTTTCGAAAACAGTAATACAGTCCATATTGTTTCAACGGTATCATTACGGGAAAAAATTAGATCCCATCGGAAACTGGAAAGTTTTCTGTGGTCTTCGCCAATAAAAGGTACAGACCATTTAATACATTCATTAAAACCCTATGTTCTCTCGGTTAAGCAAAAGCATAGAAAGAAGAAGAATGTTCTCTCGGTAAAAAGAACAAGCGTTGCCACTAACCGTTTTTTTTTTTAAGTTTTGGCGCGTATAGTAACAACAAGAAGAGGCCTTTATAAAGGTGTGAAATGTAACAAAATGTTAAATAATATCTTACGTTGTTCTCTCGAAAATCCGGATGAATTGATCAGCAATATTCACATGGTGTTTTCTTTAAATTTAAGCGACGTCACAAATGGCGAATTGTACATCGGAACTCATCTTTATGAAGCCATACACGTTATTGAGGAAATTTATGTTATTATGCGTTTAGTTAGAACCAAATGGTGCGTCATTCAGAACGTAATTTTCAGCGATAATTCGTTTTCAATCGACGAAATTATCAGCGCAAGAAGTTTTATCAACCAAGCTCTACAAGCAACCCTGAAGTGCTTGCTATTGTGTAATAATTCGTCTCGTAAGGAAAACTTTGTTGAAGATACTTTGAAAAGTTTAAAAGGATTTTTAAGTAGCGTGGTCTCACCAAATTCTTTAGAGGATATTGTTAAGATCAAGATTGTCAGTTCCCAGAATGTGAGTTGCCAGTTCAATGAATATTTCCATGCTCTCTTGGAAATTCAATATTACAAAATGGCCTTATATTACATATGCGAGCTTTCTGTGGCAGATGCCGAAACAAAATTCGCAAAGATAATGAGTGATTTTTTATGTTTCTGCAAAGCAAATTTCTATAAAAAAGAAAGGTTTTCAAATATTTTTGTGTGTAACTGTATGAAGCACTTATGGTTGATGTTGGAACTGCTTGTGGAAAAAATTTCTCCTACCCCTCTTTTCTGGAAAATTTTCAATAATGTCTTAGAACAGGAGGATCCTTTGTTCGCACTTGCTATGTTGAAAGATGTTGCATTTCTGCATTGTTTCAATTCAGAATTTAAAGATATAGGTCTAGCAAGTGACAGGATTGAAGCAAACCACGTGCTCTTGGAGCTTAAGGTGAAGGAGCTCCTGGATCAAGCAGATTCAGAGGTGCTCTTGAAATGTTTAAAAATAATTGAACCTCTTTTGTTAAGTTTGTGGATAAAAGTTGGCAGGATCGAAATTTATCAAACAATATGGGATTTTTACAGTAAAAGACTGAACTTGTCAAAAAAATATTCTGTTACTTCAGCTCTGCAACTAATTGAAAATTTGGACACTATCCTGTGGAACCCGACAGGCTGTGCGGACGATTTTGAAATGTTTAGTGGGTTATTGGTGGCACACTTGCGGCAGTATCCTTATCATTGGGCGAAGGTGAAGGGACGCATTTACTCACAATTGGGCCCCAATAAAGTGCGTGAACTCTCTGATGTTGGGATTACACAAGTTGCATTGCTCTTTTTGGCCTTAAGCGCAGTTCATTTTGAAGAAATTGAAAAAAAGATCATGACATTTCTGGAAAATATTCCACAGGAAAAGAAAAATACGGAGGTCGTGTGGACGATACATGGTGCGCTGGTAAGGAAACATAAATACACTGGATTACAGGGTGCCGCAAAGTGTGAGAAAATACTATATTCTTTTTATTTATAACTAATCTGGATTATGTGTTCCATAAAATTAAAAGATAAAAATTTTAAATATCCTGCTTCCCAAAAGCTCGACAACACAAAAATATGTTTTTGAATATTACAATTCGTTTTCAAATGACATCGTGAGTGTTTTTGAATTTGAATGCGGTCAACTTATTGAAAAAAACTTGTTTTTTAAAGTACCTCTTGTGATTTGCTGCATTTTTAAATCTGCTTCCTTTATTTCATTAATTGTGTTTATTTGCTAAAAATAAGGCGTTAAAGAACTTGATTCGTTAGTTACTCAAGATACACTATGAGATAATAATAATCTTAAAAAAAAAATCTGAATGTAATTCTTATTTCTTCCTTTGTTGCAAATCTATCTATTTATCTTTCTATCTATTATAGTAGTAAGTAATAGTAATAAGCAGTAATAAGTAATAGTAGTAAGTAGTCTGTGGAAGTTTTCTTGAAAAATTGAGAGGTAAATATGTATCAACCGTCGTGAAAAGAACTTGAGTTTTTTTTTCGTTTTATTTTTTATGGATTTTTAAAATAAAAAAAAAAGACTACAAGATTGGAAAAATGAATTTTTGAGCAAAGAGCGTACTAAATTGATTATTTAAATTTGTGTATAATATAAATGCACTACTTTTATTTAATATTTAGGGCTCAATGTTTCCTGAACTTCCCCGTTTTGGAAGCCGTGGATGGAGTAATAGTATACATTTACATTAACAAATCGAAATTAAAACACGTCGAAACAGGGTTCGTAATACTATCGCGGAATAACAAGCATTTGGTATAATAAATTATTAGAAAAAATGTACTTAATGATAGATATTGGTAGAAATAATTCACGAACACTAAAAAGATTAAAAAGTCAAAAGTATAGATATAGTCAATAAAAACGAATATATTAAGGAAAAAATGAAGTAGTAGTAGTTCGACAGAGGATGTTTCATTTAAAAAAAGCATCGGGAAAAGTTTAAATATCGTCAAGTTTGCAACAGTTTAGAAAATTCCCTATATGAAATAATCATTTAGGCACCTTATTAGGCATCGAAAATATTAGGGTTAATTTTTATTAATATAAAGACAGCGGATTGAATAAATATACAGAGGTAATAGAAAAACATTATCTATTTTTTTCCAATCAGCTGGCAACGTCGCATTAAAATTGTAAGACACTAGCGATGTCGTCACAAACATTTCTTTCTATATCATTTTTGGATTTTTTTTACAGTTCTGTTATATAATAATTGCAAAACAGTAAAATGTAATGCTGCGTTTTCCCATTAAAAAGTGGGTAGATGTTGCATAACACTCTACTTTTTTTTTTTAATATGACGATTCCTTCGAGAAATGTTTGTTAGTATAATAAGGTCTAATTTAAATAAAGTCCAAACAAATAATTTCAACAATTGTCTACAACCTTCAAACAAATATTTCTTAAAGGATTCGTAACCTGCAAAAATATATAGGGTGTTACGCAACATTAAACATTATTTGAAAACAGTGATAAACAAGGGAGATATATAATACTTTGCCACCCCCTTTCTGTTGGATTTCTATACTTTCAACCATCTCAGATGTTTTTCCTGAATTTATTGTATAAATGATCATCAAAACAAACAAACATTCATACTTTCGTAGGCTTTTACGCCGGTATCGTAATTAATAAGTTTTCCCCGGCTGTTAGGCCGTGGTCTATTGGTTTTGCTACCAAAACTACACACGTTCAGTCCACCGTCCGTCCGAGCGTTACAACACAGGTACGACACTGAGGATGGCGGCCGCAGTAGCAGTTGAAAGCTTTGGTAGCAAAACCAATAGACCACGGCCTAACAGCCCGAAAAAACTCATTAATAAACAAACGTTCTTCCGGTATATATTTTTTTCGTTAGATATTAAAATATGCAAGAGAGGGCCGCGGCGTGGAGACAGTCGCGACGCCTACCGTGCTTATGCTTCACGAGGCAGCAAATCAAGGCGCGTTTACGTTGATCAAGGGTTTCATCGACTGTTTGGAGCACGTCGTCGCCAATAGCGCGAGTATGTCGCTTGGCCAATGGTCCATCTTCGGTCCGTGGTGGCCGAAATACCTCTCGACGTGTTACTACTGTGATTTGGAGAAGGCGCTGGGCATCGCCGCAGCGCTAGCCGACAAATGTTGCGACGTAGACTCTCGAGCGTCGTGGGAAACCACATTCAAAGAAGTCATTTACCCGAGTCTGAAGCAATTGGCGTCCGGTCCCATCCCACCACCTAGCGTAGGCGCGATCGCCGCCAAACTCGCGCTCGCCTACGTCGGCCTGGCGGGCGACGCGTTCGCGTTCTTTTGCGGCGACGCCGTTTCGCCTGGCGTCGCGTCCGAATTCCTGCGCGCCGTCTTGGATCAGTTTTCGCACGGTTGCGTGATCGCGCCCGAGCATGAACGTTTGGTCGCGCGTTCTTGGATGAAAATTTGTCTGTTGACGTCAGAACCGCAGCTCGCGATCACCCTCGCGGCGACGCGGTTAGATGTTTTCCCGGCCGCCTTCAAACGTCTACTGAGACGAGTGCCGCCGCCTCGCGATCCCGTCCACGCCTTTATCGAATATTTGGGTAGCGAGCCGACCCGTCATCCGGAATCAGCCGAAGCCCTTGAATTGTGTGAATTGTGTTTCGGGCAATTGGACGAGAGCATCGCGCGTTACCTCGCCAAACCGGACAACGAGGACGTCGTGTTCAGGGTGTTCGATTGCGTCGCGCTCGCTTTCAAACGCTGTGGCATGTGGCTTTATTGCCCCAACAGGTCCGTATCGGCATTCACGCGACTCGTCCAAACCCTCGTCCTGCCTACGAGTAGGAGACCGCCGCACGCGTTCGTCCTGAACGCCGTAAGACGCACCTGGTGCGTATTTTTCGAAGCAGTCATCGCCTTCCCCAGAGACGATTACCTAGAGCGGACGCTGCGCGACCTCGTCGTCAGGTACGTGCCATATTTCCCCGCCGGCGACTCGCCCGTCGCCGACGGTCTGCGAGACGTGGGCGGCATCGCGTCGACGATTCTCGACAAAATGGGCGTCGCGTATTTCACCTCCCCGTTTAAAGAGTTCGACGCGAACGTTTCGAAAGTCCTGCAAATGGTGTCGGATTTGGTGCGAGATAGGCCGGACGCGGCGCGTCTTGTCGCCGTCAAAATGCTGCGCAGTATGTTCGACGTCGTCGTCGTCGGCCACGCGTCGCATAAAAACGCGGCAGTCGCGGCGATCAAGGCGGTGACTGAGTCGCCCGGTTTCGCGAAATCAGAGTTCAGAACGGCGGTGGCGGGAGTCACCGAGCGCTACCTGGGCCTCAACACCGTCAACTACTTCCAACTGATGACTTGTCTTGCGCGTTTGGCGCCCTCCTACATTGACGAGCTGCTGCCTGACGTCGAGGCACAGATCGCGAACGTCGAGAGGATCAGGGGAGTCGGTTTTGACAAGACGCTCAGGCATCACTTGCAGAAACTGGAAAACGCGCTTTCGACGCGATAAATACGATTACTGTTTTATTTTCGTGAACGTTTGTACATTAAAGGTTAGCTTCATCTATTCCGTCTTGGTTTTTTTTGAGCGAGGCGGCTCCGCCTCGGGCATGTCGAGTACGGGCTTCGGTTGCGTCTTTTGATATGCCGGGGTTATCCAGTACGGGTTTTCCTCGGCGTCCTTGGCGTACTTGAGGATGGCCTCGCGCGGGTCCTGATCATCGTCGACGCGCTTGCTGAGCCCCAGGTTCCGGATAACGTAGCTGCTGAGCGTGCCGCCGCTAGACGCCACCCTTCCGCCTAAACAATAAGTGGTTTTAAACCCGCGGAAATCCAAATTAAAAAGTAAAGGTCCATTCAACATGTGCATTAGCCAGATTTAAAATCTTGTTCTTAACCAATGACATTGCGACATGCAACAACCAACATGACCGCTGACAGCTTGTCAATAAGTTTGGATGCAGTATTTTTAGGGCAGTATTAGCTAAAAGTATATCCGTATCCCATTAAATTTTAACACAAAAAGAAGTTAGGTGTGTGGATACTGTTGGATAGAACGAAAATGGCACACACTGCATATTAGTGGGTAAAATATAGCTTACGCGGAAGATCATTACCACCTTTACGAAAATATCCTAGCCGCCTGAGTCGCATCAATTTTGTCAGTAGTAATTAGAAACGATAGTTTAACCGCGGTTTTTACCGATTGACTTGTCAAATTCGTTGAGTGAGTAAGGACGTAATTTTTTCGTCGTCAAATCAATACAGACTAAATAGACCTAGACTGACTCCCCCATACAGAATACCTTTCCTCGCCCCATTTACAAAGAAACAGACGAAAAATGAGCTTGTAGTTTGCTGCCAGGGAAATCCAAGACCATAATTGCTAAACTGATTTTTTACTATTCCAATAGATTGAGGGATAGATAGTTTAGTGTAATGTTTTTTTATAAAAAAATTGCAATTAAAACAACAATAGTGCTTAAAAAAAACATTTATGTTATTGTTATTACTGGTTGAAGCAATACAGCTATTTATTATTATTAATATTATTGTTGTTTGTAACACAATCTGTAAGTTGAACAAAAATTAAAAGGCGCCTTATCTATGCAAACAAAAATGCTCTCACTAGAGCAGTCTTTATTCCGATCTTTCTCTAAATTTATTCAAGGAGTTGGTAATTTTAATGCCAGTGGGTAGAAAATAAATAATTTTAGGGCAAAATGATACGGACTTTTTTACTGGAGATTATTATAGTATATATTATTATATATAGCTATTATATGTGTGACACCAACAGTTCTTCTCAGAATGTGCTTAAAAACGTGTAATAATAGTGTGTAAATATATAATACTATATATAATATACGATAGGTATGGAATAAGGTATGGGATAAACTTGAACTTAAAAAACTATCTTATTTTAATCTAATTTTTGCGCACTTCCTATACAAGTCTCATTTTAAGTATTACCTTAAGAATGTTAAATGGTTCGTATGATTTTGTTTTAATTTGTCAATTGTATATTATGCAACAAGTGCGGTAAACGGCATTTGACTCACAAGTTGATTTGACAGGAGCCGAGCGCAGCTGTGGGAGTGTTTAATAAACGAGTGACTTAAAAAGTTTACCGAACGTATTGTATACTATACTTTTTCTACGACGGTTAGTTTTTGGGTACATTTTCTCAAAAGAACACGAATATATTCACTGACATGACCGTCAGAATTGACAAACGTCAAAATTCAAAGCGTGGGAAATATCTCCGAAAACATCCGATTGCTCCCAAACTAGTGCGGTAAAATCCCAGAAATGTCCGAAGTGGCTCGCGCGGATTCGTGGGAAACGAAACTGACGTGGTAAAGTGATGCTTCCCGCACGCTAGATGTAACTCGGTTATTTACATGAGGGAGTAGAAACATAATATAATAACTTTCACATTTCGCCAGTAACAACTTGATCGCTTCGTTGGCAAGTTTCGCTCTTTTAATACAATGTGTTCAAAAAAAAAACTTCGGTTATAGTAAAATTTTTATTGCTTTTTGTGGTATTATATTTTTGATAGTATTTGCATCTGCTTTTCTTTTTACTTTGTACTTGTTTATAGTATCGTAAACTATTTACCCCATTAAATAAGTAAATGTTTTTCCTTTGCATTTTAAATGTAAACACCACCAAAAGACCATTTTTAGTATCACGTGGAATGTGAATTATTAACGACTGAATAATCGCGGTAGACCATGTAAACCTAGTAATGGTTTTTGAAGGTTTAATTGAGATACTTGATATAAATGGACTGTAGTTGATTTAGTTTAACGCGGATTATACAGTATAACAATATGTACTAGTACCAGTACATATTGTGTTATATGTAATTGTTTTATTTTATGTATATTTATAAATTAATTAGTACACTAAGGGTGGATTAAATTGACAGTGACGGGTCTAAATATCAGCTGACTAGTCAAATATTAAGTTTTGACCTGCTCTGTGAAGATTGTAAAAACAAGTTTATAATTTGATATCCTTCCGACAAAACATTTGGTTGCTGCCAGATACTCGTATTGTTTTTCTGTTTAATTACATACACGTGTGGAAAACGTGTAAATAACTTTTCAGCTAATACCAGATCAAAATATTCTTTAAAATTCATTATTTTGAAGTTTGGCAACGTGGCTCTATATCAAATAAGAGAATTATGTATGGCAGGTGATAGGGGCAGTAAATTTTTAGTCTTAGAGTGAAACTCTAGGTCTGTGTAGTCTATGACGTCACACCTATCAACACAGAGGAGACGAGAACAAGGCAGAAAACTAAATCTTAGAAAGTATATGGCACTCACCTTGGCCAGAAGTAATCGGCAGATCGGGCCTCTTGGACTTAATGGGATCAAGCCTGTCTTTCTCCATCTGTTTGCGGCTGGTCTTCCTCCTCTCCTGTCGGAATAACGGTAGCGCGTGGGGTGTGATCACCTGCTGTGCGCTAACGACCTCCGAGTGTTGTGCCTTCCTGTGCACCTTGGCCGCGCACAGCGTCGCGCCTCTCAGACTCTTCCTCTCGTCGTAGAAACATTTGACTAGTCCATTGCCGGTGCCCACGAATATCTGGTTGAGTTTCTCGTGCCACGTCACTTTAATCGCGTGCGACTCCGTCACCGCTTGCTTTTTGAGCAGCCTGAACGTGTTTGCATCGAAAAAGTGTATGTAGCCGCATTTTTCGCCTTAAATATATAAAAACTACCCAGTAATTGAGAGTTCAAGATAAACGATGTGCCACCTAACGGCCAAATGTTAAACTATTCGGTAGTACATTGGGGTTATTGATTTATTATTGTTGTAGCGAAGGTGTTGTAAGTCTTGGACTTAAAAAACTATCTCATTTTAATCTAATTTTTGCGCACTTTGTTCTTTGCAGGTGGTGGAAAGTAAATGGTAATATTTTTGGCGTATTTGTATGTACAGTTTGGTTTTGATAATGACATCCAGAGCTGAAAGTTGAAATCATCATTTTTTCTATAGTTTTTGTTAGTTTTTTTTACCGTGCAAAATAATATGCACAGCATTAAAAACTTCTCTAATATGTGTGTGTCCGAAAGGTGAAATAATAACCAAAAATAAATTCAAATATCTTGAATCTGCCAAAAAATTTTGTATATGAAATAATTGAATTTTTGCGGCAACGCAAAAACAAACCCTATATGAGTTTTTTCTTCTTTCTCCCATTTTCTTCCTTCTTTTACACCATAAACAATAATTGCAATTGAAAATATTTAGTCAAGATATGTTTCAATGTACTACACAATAGTTTAAACATTTACCTTGTCAATAGACGACAGGATGACATGTTTTTCAGTTACCCTTTTTTAGTGATGTTGCGGTAACAACGACGGCGTCATTGGGGCTGAATATCGCGTCGGTGGTGTCGTATCGCGAGAACAATCCGCTGGCCTCATGCACGGGCGCCTTAAACCGCCTCAAGTCCCACAGCTTGACTGTTTCATCAAGGCTACGCGTCACCAAACTGTCGCCGATGTGCGAATAATACACACTCGAGATTTCTGCCGGCTGATGCGCCTTCCGTATCTGGCTCGCCGGAGCGACCGAACTTTTGCTGCGCAACAAACGAAATCCATTACAAAAAAACGCAGCAATATAGGCCATATATATATATAAAAGGACTTTGCTCCTGGGTTCCAAATTTGTTCAAAGTTTCGTAACAAATGTTGTGTGGGTGTGTATTTTGAATGCCCGTTTCTTCAATCACGCCGGTAACCAGCCCGCGCGAACCTGAATAACCTATTATTTTGCCTATTTAGTCACAAAAAAAACATAATTTTTTCCCTTATTCAGGAAATTAAAAATATTTATTGAATGTCATGTCAAGTCATAAGAAAGACAACAATCCCTAAATTTGACTCGCTTTTATATCACGCCATATTAGTTTACTTCACTGTATTATGTAGTAAGCTCAAGTAAACCTTAAGGTCACGAGTGACACGAGGAAATTTTTTGATGGTAGACAGGATGCAATTCTTTCGAGTTTTTGGTGGTATTTTTTGGTACGTCTTTTGTATTTCGACACAATAAACGATACTTTTTATTGTTTGTTAGTGTTACCACACTAAATTAACTTTTGGGTATAAAAAAGAAAAAGAAAAAAATTATATTAATTTATATGTTTCCTAAAACTAACTTCTATGCAATCCTCTTACATTTAGGCTAATTTAGATTACATATTGAAATACAGTTTTTTTAAAAAACTTGTTTATTGGCATATTTTATAATTTTTCTTAATTTTCCCGGTTAAATTTTGCAATACACACAGTTTTTTTAATAAATTGCCATTACTTGCGAAGAAGAAACGACCCTTCTGTGTATAAGAGGTTCTACTGTTGGTTGTTGAAAATTTTTTCTAGTATCCCACATAGTTTTATTTACACTTTTAAGAGTCATCTTTCATGATTTATTTTTTATAGAGGCTAAACCAATACTTTTATGAAAACAAACGCTTTGAGCAAATTCACACCCACAACTAGAGGAAAAAATCGCGTAATTTTATCTGCCAAATTTCTTGTAATTTACATATAGAAATTGCATCGTGTCTCCCGGGCGTTAGCACATCATTGCGTTGACGAGTAATTTTAGTTTTGTAGTGGTATATCACTAACGTAGTTCTCAGCGAATGACATGGCTGACATGACATGTTCAGTAATTAAATCTTTTTATCACAGTCAAATCACCTTAATTCAGTAAAACCCATCAAAATATACTTACCGAAAATCCCACAGCTGGATGGAACCATCCGCGCAGCCGCACGCTATGACTTTCCCATCGCGGCTGTAATTAACGGCGGTCGGAGATACCTTGAGACCATTCTGAGCTCGGCACTTGATCAACTGCTTGTGCTGTTTCCCACCAGAGTAAAAATCCCAGGTCCTCACTGTACCATCTGCGCTGGTAGTTAAAAATTCTTCTTTTGTGATTGGGCTAAAGGAACCTGCCAAAAGGGCGGCTGTGTGACCCTTTGTTTTAGCCTGATCGGTAATATACATATCGCCCTTGACCGTTTCGAGTTTCTCAAAGCCGTCCCTGTCAATGACTTTGGCTTGACTAGCGCCGGATATTACCAGCAATAGATCGCCAGTGCTTGAGTAGTGTAGGCCTCTTATGGGATGGTTATCAGCTGGTTGTAAGGTCCTGAAGCTTCTCATGTTCAAGTCCATGCCCGCAAAATCCCAAAAGCTCACATCATAGTCCACTGATCCTAAAATGTAAGCAAAATATTAGTTTACTCACTAACTACTAATAACAAGTCAATACCAGAAGCTAACCTTGCCCCACTGGGGTCAACAGTTACAGCAGTCACAGCCTTGTTGCCATGACGCATTGAAATCCCTTGACGACAGGGAATAAAGTATTCATTGCTTTCTTCGTCATCATTCTCGTCTTCACTGCTAACTGCATCCTGTGGATCTGCAATTTCGTTTTTATTCTCCAAAGACAAATTATCCGGAATAGGCGGTCCGATAAAATCATCAGAGTGGTCATCGTCGCTAAAGTCTTTGTTAGGTTCTTCAAACTTATCCTCAACTTGTTTCTTTGTTAATTCACGTGCTGTAGCCTTTACTTGATTCATCATTTCCTATAAAAATATACTTAGTATGAAACACTCTAAAACAATACACCATGCCTTACGTTAATATCAAATGATTTGGCCTTTTTACCGAATCCCATTATTCCCATAACTTCTTTCATTTGTTGTGCTTCTTTGTCGTCCTCTAATATTTCCATCGCTTTGGGTTCCCCGAAGGTACCTATTGTTCCAGTCGCCTCTATTTTATCCGATTTTTCGCTAAAATTAGCGCTTATTTTTCCAAAAGTTATTTTCTTCATGGTTAGGCCTCCTTATAATCTCTCAGGGCTTATTTATTTACTTGTAAATTAAAATACTTGGTTAGTTAGAGATTTAACGTCATTCTTCTTCTTTTTATGAGTCAAAGTAATAAGTATTTGGACTAACAGATTGAATTGCCATCAATTCAGTGTTCATTTTGTAAATTATATTTATCTGTGATTCTGTAGTTCCAATTGAATTACCACCTATTCAGTGTTCATTTTGTGAATTATATTTATCTGTGGTTCTGTAGTTCCAATAGTCATTCTCCTGATCCAAACATTACTGGGGTTTGCATTTTTTGAAAAAATGACCCAAATGGATGCCGAACGCGAGAAAGCTCTTCAAGAGTACCGAAAAAAACTTTTGGAGCACAAAGAAGTCGAATCGCGGTTAAAAGAAAGTAAGTAATACGACGACATTCCTAATTTTGTGTAATAGCGATGGCTTGATTCCTAGTGCGCGAACAGCTGAAAGATCTAACTAAGCAATACGACAAGTCTGAAAACGACCTGAAAGCTTTGCAGAGTATGGGTCAGATTGTCGGCGAAGTTTTAAAGCAACTGACTGAAGAAAAATGTGAGGTGTTTCAAGTTTTCTAATATTTCAATTGATAAGTTGTACACTTTCAGTTATCGTCAAAGCCACGAACGGCCCGCGATACGTCGTGGGTTGCCGGCGGCAATTGGACAAGTCTAAACTGCGAGCCGGCACTAGAGTTGCACTGGACATGACCACTTTAACCATAATGAGGTATTTGCCAAGAGAGGTTGACCCTCTGGTTTACAACATGAGCCACGAAGACCCGGGCGATGTCACATATGCAGCCATCGGCGGTTTGTCTGAACAGATTCGAGAGCTAAGAGAAGTTATCGAATTACCGCTACTTAACCCGGAGTTATTTATGAGGGTTGGAATAACACCCCCTAAAGGTAGTAACAATACAATATGCTAATCACATCAAGGTTGATTTTAATTTCGCGAGAATAGGTTGTTTATTATATGGTCCTCCTGGAACTGGGAAAACTTTGCTGGCTAGGGCAGTGGCTTCTCAGTTGGATGCCAATTTTTTAAAAGTTGTTTCGAGTGCAATTGTGGACAAATATATTGGCGAATCTGCACGGTTGATCAGAGAAATGTTCAATTATGCCAAGGACCACCAACCTTGCATCATCTTCATGGATGAAATTGATGCCATAGGTATTGTTTTTTTTTTATGGATTCGGGTTACTTGTTGCTTGTTGGCAGGTGGCCGAAGGTTTTCGGAAGGCACGTCGGCCGATCGAGAAATCCAGCGTACTTTGATGGAACTCCTGAACCAGATGGACGGGTTCGATTCTCTCGGCCAAGTAAAAATGATAATGGCCACCAACAGACCCGATACTTTGGATCCCGCTTTGCTTCGTCCCGGACGCTTGGATCGCAAAATCGAAATACCATTGCCAAATGAGCAGGCCCGCCTGGAAATCCTCAAAATTCATGCTGCCCCCATCGCCAAGCACGGAGAAATCGATTACGAAGCCATAGTAAAATTGTCTGATAATTTCAATGGCGCTGATCTCAGGTAAATATCTCTGGTCAAAATTTGTGCCAGCCTGGTCGTGGAATTGCGCTTCTCATGAAACTTCAACCTTGACGTGTCGTTTCAGGAACGTATGCACGGAGGCTGGGCTCTTTGCGATTCGATCCGAGAGGGAGTATGTAATACAGGAAGACTTCATGAAGGCGGTGAGGAAAGTCGCCGACAATAAAAAACTAGAGAGTAAATTAGATTATAAGCCTGTGTAATTGTAATTAATGGATGTTTTCAATAAACCACAAACACTTTAAGGAAGTTTATTTCAAGAAAATTAAATCTGAGGGGTCATGGCGGAGCCTTGTTTTTAATAAAGTTGAAGGTTGGCACCTTACTTGCCATAGGGGGTCCAATTCACAAAGAATTTAGGGCAAGCATTGGTTCAATAAACCACAAACACTTTAAGGAAGTTTATTTCAAGAAAATTAAATCTGAGGTGTCATGGTGAAGCCTTGTTTTTAATAAAGCTGAAGGTTGGCACATTGCTTGTCATAAGCGGTCCAAAAAAATTATAATTCAAAAAAGTATTTAGGGCGACCATTGGTTCAATAAACGACAAACACTTTAAGGAAGTTTATTTCAAAAAAATTTAATCTGAGGGGTCAGAGCGCGAGCCTTGTTTCTAATAAAGTTGAAGGTTGGCACCTTGCTTGCCATAGGGGGTTCAATTCACAAAGAATTTAGGGCGAGCATCAGTTCAATAAACCACGCACTTTAATAAAGACGTCTATTTCCAAAAAAATATATGTCCTAGTCGCCGTACTGCCACCAGTCCTTCTCGTAACCTTCGTGCACGTGCCTCAGCAGGACCTTCTGCCTGCCATCGCAGTACCGGTACTTATCCTGCACCTTCTGCTTGATGTCGATCAAATTTTCCTGTGTGATGTCGCGCTCGAGGTACTCGCTGAGCAGTTCAGTCGCGCCCTCCAAGTCCTTCTGGTTGTCTTCAAATATCACAGACTGGTTCGTCTTTTTTAAGTAATAGGCGAACACATAAGTATACATCAGCGTCTGCCGGCACCGACACAAGATGTCGACCGCCTTTCGCAGGAACTGCACCTCGATCCAGCTCATGTTGTGCTGCTGCATCTCCTCCATCTTGTCTTTGACTGCTGCGTACAGCTTGTGCTCGAACTTGAGCGACTGCATGTGATTCACATAGCGGTTGTAATAGAAGAGGTACCGTTGCAGTGCGGCCCTAGACAGCTCCTGCGCGTCTCTCGCAGCCTTCGCTTCATCCTCATCATAACGGTTACAGTTGTACCAAGAGCTGCCATGAGGTTCCCACGGTCCCAAACACACCCAGCAAAAGTCTGCCTTGCAGTTTTGATTTTTGCAGACCATGTGGTTGCAGCCTCCGTCCTTCTCGATAGTCGCGTTACACCTAGGGCACTCCTTCGTGTTGGCCGCGATCCAATTGGACGTTTCTGAGTCGTCGTCACACTTTTTTTGCCATCTGCGCAGCAACGCGCATCGAACTGGATCGTGCCAGTTCTCGCCGCAGCTGAAGCAAAACTGATGCCCGCACCGGCACGTCACTGGTTTCGAGTCGATATAGGTTACCTTAAAAAAAAATCCATGAACGCGTTTTTTTTTTGGTGGGCGGGTCTCCTCACTTTTATGGCGTAACTGCAGTCTGGACTGGGGCACCACCTCAACAGCCTGTTGCACTTGACGTAACTGTTGGTGATCAGGTGTTGGTACTTGAGTTTGACGCGGGGGTCCCGGACTAGCGCGGTCGCCGTCTGATCGTCAACAAGGATGGGGCAGTCGTGCGCGGGACACGCAATCGTCTGTCCCACGCCTTCCTCTATGATTTTCGTAGTCAGATATTCGTTCCAGCACTGCAGACAGAACCGGTGGCCGCATTCGAGTCCCGTCATTTGGGCCGACGGGCAAATCGTGAAACAAATTTCGCATTCTTCATTTCCCGCCGCTCTGCTGGCAAACTTTGGCTTAACGGTGCGCACCTTTTTGAATGGGTTCACGACCTTTGCGTTCCTAAACAACTCGTCCTGGTTGCCGTCGAAGAACCTCTCCATCAACTTTTCCTTATCCCAGTTGAAATGGTTCAAGAGAATTCTGGTTACCGTTGACGGTATTTGAACGACCGTGTTGACTTCCTTGATGCTGTCCACCATGTTCTGTACGATTTCCTCGGTGGAAAACACCTCGTACTGGTATTCGTCATCGAAACTGGAAAAATCCCTGTTTGAGCCGTTGTCCGCGTCAATAGCAAAATCAACATCGTCACCGCTCGTTTCGTTGCCGGAATCGTCGTACATAAAATCATCTTCGTCGATCATTGTTTAGTTTTTTCGCGTCATCGGATCAACGGCTTCCGAATTGTGCCGGCAAAGATTTGTTTGCGACGTTTGAACTGACAGATTTGGCTATTTACTTTTTTTTTGTTTTTATGACAACGAAACATGCGACGATCCATGTTTGCTCCTCGAATTTGGTCGGTTCGCGTTTACGTCATCTGAGGTCAATTTCCGTGGTCTATGATTTCAAATTTGGTGAAACAGAACAGAGGAACTTCGTCTTTAGTACCGCACAGAACCCAGTATTTGACGATGTCAATGAGCAATCCCAGTTTTCTTAAATTTTGTTAGTAATCAATTCACCCTTTAAAGTATGTAGCAAAATAGGCATTGTTTATGTCGTCACCTAAAATAATTATTCGTAATTTACCGAAGGGCCCACTTTTGCAGAAAACTATCGAAATTTATGTTTTAATGATGCATCATGAAGACTAAATTTTAATCTATGGAGCACTCCAAGTCGGTGTTTATATGAAATATATGAAATGAGGCAACTGTTTCTTGGTTTTTTGACATGCGATTATTGATTTTTTTCAATTATTTTTTTTCACGGGTGGATTTACAATCTTATGGTGATTCAGAACATGCATCTTGAGATGATGTTTATATCGAAAGCGTTTGGCGCAGTGATTGCAGCCAAACTGCACTTCCTGAGAATGTATCCTATTGTGATTCGTCAGCGTCGATTGCTGGTTAAAGGATTTGCCGCACACCTGAAAAACGAACATAATTACGAGGATAACTGGAGATATTGCGAATCCACGTACCCCGCACTTATAAGGTTTCGCCCCTTCGTGAATTGTCATGTGTCTCTTCCGACTTGCTTCATACTGAAATTTCTGCCCGCACACCTCGCAGACGTAAGGTTTTGGGGGTACAATGCCCAGTTCCTTCTCCCTGTGCCTGCGGAGGTGCTCTTTCAGTATCCTAGGACCAAAACTTTTGTTGCATATTGGGCACATTTCTTTCTAAAAAATATAATAGTTTCTTAACTTTTAACCAAACCAGAGCAAGGAGTACCTCATCGTGCACGTCTTTTTTGTGTCTCGCCAGCGCGCCCATCTCGCTGAAACTGCCGCTGCATATTTCGCACAAAAACCGCTCCCTTGGTCCAGTGTGTTTCCGTTTTATGTGAGATTTTAGACGTTCAGTGGTCAAAAACGCACCGCTGCAAAATTCGCACATGTAGGTTTTCTCAGTCCCATGTATTTTCCGGTGGGTGCAAAGTGTACTGCGTGAACTAAAAGCGTTTATTTTGGCAGTTAGTAGTCCAGGTCCAAAGGCACGGCTTACGTAAATGCCTTTCCGCATATTTCGCACCGGAATGGGCGTTCTCCAGTGTGGATCCTGCGATGCTGCTGAAGCAAATAATCCGTTCCAAACCTCTTGGGGCATTGCTCGCAATTGAACTTTTTTTCAAGGTGATGAGAATCATAATGCATTTTTAACAGGCTGGGTTTTCTAAAATTTTTGCCGCACTCCGAGCAGCTGTTTTTCTTTCGAGAACCCAAGCCCTGCTTCTCAACTGTTTCCTCGCGGCAACAACCACCTGACACTTCCGAGTCACTTCGGGTCCTGCACTCGATGTTGTCGGAACATCGTTTCTCTGAGCAAGATTCATTATATTTTTTCCCGAGGGCCTTGTTGGTACGAATAATCAACTGGCGAAACTCGTAAAGTTCTCGCAACTGAGAGTAGCAGCGATCGCAAAGGTGTTGCGGCAAGTTACATTCGTACTCGGATATCTAAAAAGCGGCACACGTTCAGAAATGTCACTGCAAACACGGGGCATTTCTACCTGCAAGGAGGCACACTCAAAGAGAGCATCCAGAACAGTCTTTTCGTCCATAAACCCTTTCTGCACACTGACCGACGGCCCGTCCACCACAGTCAAGCATATTCTGCATTCCTCGTTTTCCATTTCGCGTTGCCCCTCGTTTTCCGCCTTTGTTTGCATAAAAAAACATTACAATCTGTTGCTCCAAAACAAGGCCAAGGTCATTGCTGTCAACGCTGTCCGTTATGAACTCGGGCAAGACTTAAAAAAAAAATAATTGCCCGGCTTACCTTTAATAATAATAATTTAAACACCTCGCTGTCAAAACAAATTTTTATATTATATATCAATTAATTTCTATTATTACACCATACACACATACGTGGCGGCGTTGTCAGATGATGCTTATTATCGTCGAGAATTCCGGAACTTCAAGAACAGGCATTAGGAAATTTTTAGAAACATTTGATTTCTTGTGTCTAAAGGCGCTTGCCTATAGACAGTTGCACATGTATTAAGACATGAAAACATGATGTTCCGTACATTGATGTAGGTTGACTATTTTTATATCCACATGTACAGAGTTGTGTGTCAGTATTGTTCGCGATTTTAGTTTTGTCAACCTTGTCGAGCCAAGATGATGAGTTATATTTAGTAGCATTGGCGTGCATTTGTGTTAGAAAAAGAAAGGAACATCAACTGAAGAAAAAGCTCTATTGAATCGAAATCAATATTCTCATATTAATTTACTTGAAGAGCTGCGGTTAGAACCTGACGATTGGCGCAACTATCTCCGCATGGATGAAGATAGCTATATGTAACACTCTTAGAGTTGGTTACACTGATACAATAACTATATTAACATAGTCAAATAAGTACAAGCTCCCATAATATATTCTATTTCAGCTTCAAACAGTAGGTCATTTATGGGTTTCTCAGTATATAATCTGATCGAAGGCTGTTAATTTTGGTTTTAACCATTTCCTTAGTCACATTTTTCTCTACTTCTTGAAGTTCCACCATTAACACATTGTAGGATCTATTTTCCACAAACAGGGATAGGATTTGTACAATTCAATGAACTCTGTGAGAAATTCTTTTGTGAAACTTCTTAAATCTGCCATGTTCACAAAAAAGACTTGAATAAAGAAAAACAAAATATTATAGCCGCGACACTGCCAAAGGCATTTCAATATAGAAAAGTTTGTCTAAACACAGGCATGCATGTACGCGCGTACAAGTCCGAACAGGCTTGAATTCAAGCAAGAACAGATAAGGTAACATGTGCGTCGGTCTTTTCATCGAAAATTTGTCTACCACTGCTAGTTTGCCTAAATATTTAAAAATACCGAGCGATATCTCGGGACCCGGGAGGTAATAAATTTCAACGGGAAGACGTCTAAACGCAGGTATCGAGTTCCGGATGAAAAAAAAACATCCCGAACCTTCGAAAACAAAACATTTGTGGCAGCGGCGATCGAAACTATTTCGATCTCTCCGAGATATAAAGACCACGAGCCGGTTTTCAAGATTATATGCGAGACGCGAAGCGAACGCACGGACGGATAGCAAACCTCGGTCACCTAATTAATCCGGGGAGCGCTGCGCGACCGCGCTCTGTTCAAATATTTTTCTTCGTAAAAGCTCCCGAGGGAAAAGTTTAAGTCGCCACTCGGTTTCCATTAACGTCGCGACGCCGTCGACGGGTTAAGGGCCAATATTAAGGGTCGAAACGTTCCCAAGTTTTCCTAGATAAAGTATATATATATACGCGGGCGCGCCAATCACTTTAAACCAATTGACTCTCTAACCTTCGCCGGAGTCGTTTAAACCGCGCTGATCGTTTCAATTAAAAACGGCCGGGAAGCTCGAAGACGGCGCAAGTATTTCTCTGCGATTAATTTCGTGTGCCGTTTGACGACAAAACGCGATGTCTGTTTCGCTCGTAGTTGAATTTCGCGATCGTAATAAGTGAATAACGCGCGTCGCTCGGACCTGAAGGTGAACGAAAATGGCTCGAAACGGAGTCTTGTTGGTTTTCATAGGTAAGACGGGTGTCTGAAATTGTGTAATGTGCTAATGTAATAGCCAAATAATTTTTCATACACAAAGCATATAATATGCAAACGGAAATAAGTAATTAAATTGGGATAGCTCGTGTACACGTGTTTGAGGTGACTTTTGCAATGCATGAAAAAAAAGCATCAACCACTGGTGAATTAAAATTAAACGAATTACTCTAAAGATTTCCCCAGAGATAAGTCGGTCAGCGGCCGTCCGATTAAATTGATACTAATGGGCAGTCGATGATAAAATTGTTGCGCCAATACACGAATTTGAAATGGTAAAATTTATAGGCATACCGAATAACGAAAACATTGTTTAATGGGATCTTTTGTACTACTTGAATCGTTTCGCGATTATATATTGATCACAATGAATGCACTTTAATAAAGTTCGTAACTAGTTACTAAAAGTATTAAGTTTTCATGTTTCTTTTGATAATTATATAGACCGAAAATATTCACAAAGTCACATTTAAACACGTAAAAAAATTTAAGCTCGAACAAAATTAGGCTTTAAGAGGCAATACGGATTATTTTAGGGTTATATAATGGCACCAACTTATAGAAACTGACCGATGTTAACGCAATTCCGTTTTATTCCGCCCTAAATGCCCCAGAAGCTGCGTTCGGCATTCAAATTTGATTATAAGTCGGCTGTATCATCACATCAAATTTGTATACCTCAATATCATTTCAATTTCGGACAAGCATAAGCAAACTTCACAATTATACTTTCTAATCAGTTAAAGATTTATGTCAAATTGGTCTGAACGGAATTAGCGGACGAGTTAAATTTAATTAACGAACGAACCACAGATTAACCAACGCAACAAGAGATTTGAATAATCATAAAATTGTATTGTCTGTAATGCTGTTTTGCGGTGATGCCATATTAATTCTTATTGTCGTTCCGACGTTTTAAAAGAAGAAACACTGATTAATACAATAATGATATAAAGCAATGTCATGAGAATCGATTCTCTTAGAATTAGGTGCGAATGTAGGGATACATTTAATTACAAAAACCGAAATAACTGAGTATAGCACTTTCCAAGTAATCAAAACAAATTACGGAAAATGGGAGGTGCGGTCCTGGGAACCAGTGGCGCACAGAGATGTTTATAATAACGCCATGAAATGTAGCGGTAGTACCTAAAGCGTCCGCGCTAAACGCCCCCGTGTAAATGTAATAACGAATTGAAAATTACTAGATTACGACCACCAATTCGACGTTACATACTGTCATAAAAACGTATGCGTCGCCCTCCGGCCATTAGACGCGCCAATGCTAAAAGCCTTTCAAAGGAATAACTTCCGCTGCCCGCGAGAACTTTCGCCTCGCGTGCCAACCCCGGAAAACAGGCGTCGGCACGATAACGGGCGATAAACTAGGGAGATAAACTACCAAACAGCGTGTTAGACTACTCGTTTGATTAATATTCGACTCTGACCAGCACCTCTAGGTTATTGTTTCCCGCACCCTCGAGGGAACGTTTCCCCAGAAACAAAAACGACTGGCGTTAACTATCATTTGGTATATTTTTCAGGTGCTTTGTTTGCAAGAGTCGATTGTCTGAAAATTACGAACCTTTACGTGCCAAGGAATGCGGCTCACGACGCACACCTGGACTGTCATTATGATCTTGAAGGGGACACGCTCTACGACGTCAAATGGTACAAAGACGACAAGCAGTTCTTCAGATGTATTGCTGACGGAACTGTCCAAGAATTTTTTGTCGACGGGGTACGTGCCACTGGTGAACAAAAAAAATCTGCCCTGCAGCACATTTGTTCGGTCCGCGTCAGTATGCAACCAACTTAACGTTCGTTTTTTATCCATTGCTAACCCTGACACTAAAGTTTTTAGCCGCAAAATGTGTTTAAAATTTAATGTGATTTTACAGGTATCCATCTACTATTCGAATTACGTTGCCAAGGGTACCTGCCCCGTAACTTTGACGGGTTTGACGGCTTCCTCCACGGGGGAGTACAAGTGCGAGGTGACGTCGGACGCACCGATGTTCAAGTCTGACTCTGCGTTCAAGATTTTGAAAGTTTCGGTGCGTGGGTCTACGGCGAAAAAAACTGAAATGGACAACGAAATCGAGAGAAACAGCAGTAGGTCTTTCATCCGCCATAAAAAAAACTATTCCTCTCTGTGCAAATACAACTTGGAGGCGCACTTCTGATTATTTTTTGGGTTACAGGAAAATATTTTTAACGAGGCTTAATTGTTGCAGGTATAGAAAAATACATGGATTTTCGCAACGGTATGTGTTAAATTGTCTGTTAAAATATGAAAAAAAAAAACAAGCGTGTTTGTTTTAGGGGCCGGCGCGCCGTCTCTTATTTATTATTGTAATGTTTTCTTGGTTACTTTATTAATTATAAATTATACTTCAGTTTTTTAAAGCTAGTATTCCGTTCATTCCCGGCAATTCCGTATTGAGGGTGATGGGTTTCCAACAAATGAACGGAATCCGCAGTTTTTTTAAATTTATATTACAACGATCGACATTACGCCAAATGCGACATATTATCTCAGCGTACTTTGGACTCTACTTTGTTTGAAAGCCGCCATTTAACTATTTTGTCATCTACGTCGGCAATTCTATTTGCGATGAAGTTACACTGGCTGATTAGGGCATCATTTTCTTTTCGTAGTTTCTTTACGGTGTACTTTATCTCATCCAGTTTCTCCTCATTTTTTTTCAAGTATTGGAGAACTTCCCTTTTGAACATACTTTACAATTAATGTCTTGGTGCGGGTGCTTAATAAGTAGGGTATTATTTTATTTGACACGATCTCGATTTAAAAATCGGCTCAATCCAATGTTAAAAACCTATATTCAACATTCACACACTGATACCAAACGATATTGCACGATGTACGTATAAAGTGCCCACTTATATATAAGATAACGAACTTCAAATAACCCACGCTATCGTCTTCGGTAACGAACATAAAAGAATTGAAAAGTTCGGGGAAGTACCCAAGGCAATCAAAAGTGCCGTTTACTACGTCATTCTTAATGTAAATTTTTTTGCCGCGAAATTTATTGCATTAAAACATAAGGTGGCGGCATTAATATTCGATCGTCCTGTACAAATAAGGCAAGAAAGCTTGTTTCAGCGTTAATAACCACGTCACTGCTCGCCCTTTAATGGGTAGAATTAAATAACTTCATGTAACTATAGAAACCCTATAAAAAAACGATCTTCATGCGATTTTTTGACCTTGACGTTAGCGGATTAAATACCTGAATATTTACGGTCGATTTTTTGTTTTACAAAATCTACAGAGCTACATGATATAATAGTATATTACGCAACAAGTTTGGTAAATGCCATTTTAGTCACGATCGGAGCGAATGCCTATTAAACGAGAGACTGAATAAGTTTACGTACCTAAAATTTACTAGAAGTATACGGTCGCTCCCAAACTTGTGACTAAAGTACCGGAAATGTCCGAAGTGGGTCGCGACCACCACATGGTGGGTATTTTAGCGTAGCGAGTACAAAAAGATATTTACTTAAAATGCGGAGAATGGAAAATCAGTCTTTGCATGTGAGTGCAGCATAGCGTCTACAATATGTGGCTATCAAGATAATTTCATACTGGATAAAAAATATTGCATGTGAAATGTAACAATTTTACCGTATTTACGGCCTTTATTATCAAATACAATACAAATACATTACGATACAACCGCATGGGGATAATAAAAATCTACTGTTTAAAACATAATAGTATAAGAAGGCTAATATCACATACAAAACAGAGCAGAGTTAGAGAAATTTTTAATTGCATTTCTGGTCCTAACTGCCAAGGTTGTTGAGCATCGACTCGAGGAGTATCGTTTTATCTGTCAACGCATCGCACCGGTCCGCGAGTTTGATATTCTCGTTACGCAAGTCTTCGATTTCGCCTTTCATGTCCTCCATTTTTTCGTCCATCTTGGCCAGACGTTGCAACAAAGCAATTTGGAAACCGTCTTCAGCAGGCTGCGCGCTTAATTCTCTCAGCTCGTTTCTTGCTTTGTCGTACTGCTCCGAACATAGTTTCACTTGCTCTGCTTCTTCCGCAGTTAGCTTGATTTTTGTTCGGGACGAGTCGGGGGAGTCCGATGACGCGTTCACTTTCGACTTCGCGAGCTTTTTACTCACAATCACGCTTGACGGTAATTGCTCGTAGTCCACCGCTGAGACTATAATTGTAAGACGGGTTCAATTTTATATCAGTATCTTCGAAGTTATTTTTTTCAGGTATAAAAGAAAAAATAGGTTCTAAACTCATCCCCGAAGCACCAACTAGAGGCTTTCTAATCTGTGATTTTAACACATAAAGGGTGTTATTTTACTGACATATCTGGAATCTGGACTCCACCCTGATAACTGGATAAAAAAATACTTGTTTTCGTAACTTTATCCAGCTCAACACGATGACTATGACCGCAACAGGGTACCTCACTATCATACTGACAATTACGATGCCTATCAAATAAGCCAACGTTGCCAAATAATCGCATTTGGCATGTTTGCGGCAAATATCTCTTGTCAATTAAAAAAAAATACGATGCAAAACTTATTTAGGCTATTAATTCATCTAGTACAAATTAACCAATAATACCGTTTATATGTGTTGGTCTATGTTTTATCTAAAAATTGCGTGGTTCCATAGCTTGGCATTTTACAACTCATTCCATATCATGTTATTTTTTTTGCATTGACCACGACAGTGACTCACACTTGACCTAATTACATAGCACTCGGAATAATGTAGGTTAGTTTAAATCTGTCTAACGAATACAATTAAAAGAGCATTACCAGTGAAAAAGTACAGTTTAATTGATGTTGGAGGGATACTTGCCGCGCCATCTATGTCATTAAGGGCGAATCATCAATAAGGAAAGGAATCCCGATCAAGAATACATGTTTAGATGAATATTCTGATTATTTTTTGCATATGAAAGTTGTGTGAGAGAATTGGTTTGTGAGAGCACAACAAATAAAATCGATTTGGGATTATCAGCAACACTGCTATTTTGATAGAGATTTTAATGTAATAAACTAGAATAATAATGGAATAAATAATAATAATAATAATAATAGAATAAATTAGAATGGACTGAAGGTTTTCTTAACCAGTGTAGAGAAAATCATAAAAAATGATTGTTAAATGTGACTGGTTTTTCATGTAGCCTTGGTTGAAAACAGAGCATTCGCGAGTGGGTTAGTGATTTTGTTAAAAGTAAGGGTAGAGGCAAGAACCTTTTGGGTGCTTAAAGACAAAATAGTTGCATTAATGTGTTGTATATATTTTTTTGTAATTTGTGTTTGTAGAACAGAAATAAGACCGCTTAACCTTTTTTGGACATATTAAAATAATGGTGGTCAAATTGTGTTAATACTAAAAAGGAAAACAATTATTATTTGGGGTTACAATTATCATTAGCAATTTCCTTGCTGATAATGAACCGGGAATCCACTGCAATGTTTGTGGACTAAATATTAATATCTATTTATCAGTTTTTTTTCATGTTTGGATAACTTAAACGATTGGTGCGCAAATGTTGTCATCAATGTTCATATTAAAAATCAAGCGGAAAGGCTTCGTTGTGTTAATAGACAAAATAATAAGTCTACTTAAACAGTTTTTTTTCATATTTGAGTTTATTAAACGCAAAGCGGCACGATTTGGCAAACCAGCACAATTGCAAATTTTATTGCTGGACTTATCGACAAGCATTTTATATAAAATTTTTGGGCGGAATTTTTTCAGAATACCAGGCGGCAACCGTTAAAACGAGTATTTTTGCCGTTTCTCCCCCGATCATGAGATTCATTCATTCAATTACCTGTTGTATAGTTTGGACCTACTAACTTTTTCATGTAACAAACCTAACCTTTGTAGAAATAAAATTACTAGAACCTGACAAGCTTCGACGGCTATAACTAAAAGTTTATTTGGCCCAGACTACCGCTATCACTTCCTAAACGCGCCTGCGTATTTAGATCAAGTTGCCTATATACGGAAAGGAAACCACCGAATAATCGTTCTCACGCAAATATTTCCCGATGATGAAGGGATTCAGGTGCGGCTCTCCCAACTGCCACTCTACTTCGTCGATGATATTTCTTAAAGCGTTCGCTATGTCATTTCTGGTGGGCTCTTTCAAGCTGTCAATTAAATTGTGTTTCCGATTCCAGTAATACGGGATCACGCCGTCCTTCATCTTGGCCGCGTAGATTTTCAACATCTAAAAACGCACTTTTCGTGGTACGGTTCGCTGACGGCGGAACGCGAAAGATTCTCACCATCATGAAAACATAGCTCAAGGGCTGCGCCCACAAAACCGGCGGCTCCGTTTCGAGCGCCCACAGGAACAACGTTTTGATGTAATAGCTTGCGATTTTGTGCAACTGCCGGTCTCTGAGTTTCTAAAAAGGTAGTCGTTTAGAGTTTCAATATACAAAATTGAGTTACTGAATTGTATCTGCATTAAAAGTTGCATAAATGCTAGGCAATGTGAATAATACATTACATACTTTTCATTTGGGCATATAACTACATTAAGCGGAATTATATTTACTTTCAACACGTCCATATTTTTTTCCTTTCTCTCGTCCGCTCGTGTCGTCTTTTTTTAAACATGCCACAGAACAGATCTGTATTATGTTACTTTTTGAGAGATGACCATCGATTTGAAATTTTGGATTTTAGGGTGTGTCTATGAGCAAAAGCATTAGAGAATGAAGTTGGAAATTTTGAGTATCGCCTGGGTTTGTTCCTCAACAAACCTAACTTTTGTCGAAGCAAAATCAGTAGAAAACGACAAGCTTCGTAGGCCATGATTAAAAGTTTATAAAATCAAAAATCAAATAGAACACAGCTGTAAAAATTAGTCTCAGAAACTGAAAATGCAGAAAACGTCAATTTGAAAGCACTTTAAACACATTCGGACTTGAATGTAAATGTAGCCTTAAAACGTACATAATTTTAACTAGAAATTTATATTTCACACTTTTGGGGCTTTAGAGATGTTCTCAAATTTCGAAAATAATCATATTAGAAAAAAAAAGGCAAAACGTCAATCGGTCGAGCTTCGAACTCACTTTCAGCAGCCTTATTGTAGGTTTCAGCACTTTGAGGTGCGATCCGGATATGAGCTCGCGTTCCTGCTCCTGGAACGACAGCCGCCAGTACCGTTCCAGCTTGGCGTCATTTTCCCTGCCTTCGACTTTGGGCTTTTTCGGCACTATCAAAAATTTTTTCTGAAAAGAAAAAACATAGCCGAATGATACACAGAGTGAGTGGAGAATACAATTCAAAAATTGAGAGAACAAAAAAAAAGAAACGTTTTCATGTGTACGAGTGGGAGGTGTTCAGTTATAATAGAAATATGCGGCGTGCCAGCTCAATCAAAAGCTGAAATTCCCTATCCTAAATAACTCTTACATTTTTTTGAAAACCGCCCAACATGAATCACTATACATCGTGTACTTTTATCTTCGTTTCGTTATTTGCTCAATCTTAAATGAAACATGCTTAATTGTAATGTGTAATGATTTACAAATGTACAAGAAAAAAAACACCCTATAACTCCGGCAGAGTAATAGATATCCCAGTGTGGTGTTTGCCATTTTGATGTTTATGAAAATGGGGTCCCAGACAACCACATTAGTTTTCGTCTATCTCCCCTTAAAAAGGGAAGTTTCCGTTTAAAAATATCTAATTTGGCCCACTCTGCATATGACTTCAAAGATGATAGAATTTCTCGAATGGGGTTAAGATCAAGTCGTCAGATTTTAAATTAAAAAATTTGTAATACGTTATAACGGAAGTTAAGGATAAAAAAATCCGACATCCCACCAGGCCCACCTTAGTCTGACTGGGGTTTTTCCGGTAGCCCTGCGAGGGGTCCGGCCATTTGTCGTCGGTAAACTGAAAGCATGGCACGAGATCGATGTCCAGTTGGATGTCGCCGTTTCGGTCCTTGCCGAACATCTTCATTGTGAAGGCGGGCGGTCCCTTGGACATCTTGGCCTGGAACGGCGACGTCGCAATTTTGTTCCTATTATTCCCCGGAAAAACCTCACGTAAACTTTGATGGTTTCGTCTTCGCCGACGACGACTTCGACATAGTGACCGGTCTCGTCCTGCGGCAACTCCTTAAGCGCCAATATTAGCACGCGCTCGATCCAAACCAGCACCTTGTTTATGCACAGGTAGTTGCCTTGGTCTAGCAGGGTCGGCAACTTTCTACGCCGAAAAATATGATAGCACGCAAAGCCAATTTATTTAAGTCTAAAATGCTGAGCCACACACGCTCACACTTCCGGGTCAGTAACGACGATAATAAGCACCGTCTGACAACGTCGCGAAAATAACCCTATTTCAGAGCTCTGCTCTTTAAATACAATTATTTAATTTAATTAATATTTATACTACAAAACTGAACACTACTGAACAATAACCAAAGAACAAGAAAGGAAGAAAGAGTTGGACACGACGGGTTGTAAGAGCTCGTCGCAGATTGTGGAAAAAGAACAATATTTTTATATTTTGTAGTATTATTATTGCAATTTTGCAGTATTATTAAATACAAAAATGTAGTTTTACTTGGGTTTATTGTAGAGACCGATAACATGCCTTCAAACTAAGAAAATTAAAAGTAATAGCTGCGAAGGGGCCGAGGATGGCTCGATTGGTAAGGCATTAGACCTACCAACTCGACTTGACGGAGGTTGTGAGAGCCTTGGGTGTTGTGTGCGTGAAAAATTGTTATCGTTAAATTTTCCTTAGCGGATGCCGGAAAATGGTTGAATATCCTAATTTGAGATGTACCCAATTAAGCGTATATGAAAAAAATAATTAAGAAATTTAATGTCAAATTAAATATTCTAGAAGCCAAAGTATCCATAAACCGCGCTGCGTATTATTCGAATAATTTAATTTAATTAATTTAATAATTTAATTTTACAAAGATAAGTCTCTGTATACTGGATATTAACAAGACGTAGGTACTTGGTTCGTGTAGAAGAATGTTGCCAATGTAGAAAAAAACAAAGACTTGTTAAAGTTGAAGAGGGTGGTAATGGCGATAACACCACAATGGATATAACCATAAGCGTTACAGTTAACAATTTCGTAGATGAAGTCTCTCTGTCTATAAACAACAATCTACCATAAGGCACTCAACTTTGGCTGCAACTGAAATTTTATCATCGATGTGACGATGAGGACAATATTTCTTTGTCAGTTATTGACATAAGTTGCAAAATTTGATACCAGGATCATTTATAGCGGATAAACAAGACGAACTAACTCGGTGCCTTTTTTTTCTTTTTTTTTTGGATGCGGAATCTCCTCTAAAAAATATATAACTCAGGCATACTTGGGTTAATGTAAAAAATCTAAGTCCTTTAAGCAAGGGTTAATCGGCAGTCCTTACTCGTATTTTGGTTTCTCCGCCCTAGTCTCGAGCTTTTTGAACGCGCTTATCTGCACCTTCACGAAGCCCGGGTGCACGCTGCAACTCAGCTTCGGCTCCACCACGAGCGGCACGTTCATCACAAAGTCCAAGTCGAATTCGTTCGGGTTGCCGACCTTGAGGTTGTCGTAGTAGCTGCCGCCGTAGAAGTTTTTCTCGAACATCGCACCGAACAACACGTCCTTTTGCTTCATATGGTCGAGAATGGTCGACGTCAACTTGAAAAAGAAAAAACCTTATTGGGCACGTTTGCCTGATTTATAATTATTAATTCCAGTTTCAAGAAAAATAAAATAACTTCTAAAATTTTGTTGACTTCTAAAATTTTGCAAGACGAGTATAAGCTACTTTTGAAAGCTCTTCTCACAGAAACAGATAATAAAGACCCAGATTATAAATACCTCGTAATGATGTTTTTTCTACTCCCGTCTGTAAAAAATCTAATTACACTCCCAGCTACCGCACGGGAAGCGTCACTTTACCACATCAGTTTCGTTTCCCACGGTTCCGTGCTACTTCGGAGATTTCCGGGATTTTACCGCACAGATTTGGGAGCAATCGGATGTTTTCGGAGATATTTCCAACGCCTTGAATTTTGACGTTTATCAATTCTGACGGTCATGTCAGTGAATGTATTCGTGTTGTTTTGAGAAAATGAATCCCAAAAACTAACGGTCGTACAAAAAGTATAGTATGCAACACGTTCGGTAAACTTTATAAGTCACTCGTTTATTAAACACACGCTTCGTTACGCTCTGCTGCGCTCCGCTCGTGTCAAATAAACTCGTGAGTCAAATGCCGTTTACCGCAGTTGGCGCATAATGTATTATTTAAGTTAGTATCTGCTATTGCGCCACATTCTTAATCAGGTCCAAGTTTGATGACACAGTCATGAAGTATATCTTTCAAAGTTCTAGTTAAAATAAACATGTTTTACTTTTATCTATTATGTTATTTTTTTTTTCTACTCTCGTCTATAAAATACCTCATTCCACACCGATCTAGTGTGCGGGAAGCGTTACTTTACCACATCAGTTTCGTTGCCCACGGTTCCGTGCTACTTCGGAGATTTCCGGGAATTTACAGCACAGATTTGGGAGCAATCAGATATTATCGGAGATATTTCCAACGCCTTGAATTTTGACGTTTATCAATTCTGACGGTCATGTCAGTAAATGAATTCGTGTTGGTTTGCGAAAATGTACCCAAAAACTAACGGTCGTAGAAAAAGTAAGTCACTCGTTTATTAAATACTCGCTCCGCTCGTGCCAAATGAATGCGTGAGTCAAATGCTTTTCACTGCACTTGTTGCATAATATACTATTTTGATATTTTTTACATATTCTCAGATATGTCATCCCATAATAAATGGCCCACCCGGGACTCTACTAATTACAACTTGCACGTTATAATAAGTGATAACGCAAGGTAAAAACATTGGGTTCAAAAAATGAAATCAAAATAACGTCGGACCAGGTTTCCGTGGATACCAAACAAAAAACAATAGCTCGCCTCACGTCATACGCACGTCAGTGAATTTACCAAATTCCAAAAAAATTGCACCATGTCGCGCAGCATCAAACCAAAATTGAGTTGGAAATTTCTGATGAACCATTCGAGACCATTGACCCACAAGCTCGACCAGCAGAGTCGATTCGTCCCCGAAGAAGTAACTGAGGAAATCGAGGCGACGGAACCGACGTCGGTCCAAGCCGGAGTCAGGTACAACGTCTGCAGGGACAAAATGGCCGACAACCAAAAGTACGTGTTCCCAAAGCAACTGAGCGACCAAAATGACCATAATGGAAGTGGTGCAGGGGACGCGGCCCAGCAAGCCGGCGACGGCGCACCGCCTACACTTCCAGGAAACGGATACAGGACGTTCGAGGCATCCACCACGTATAAAAATGTAATGTTGCCGCTCAAGGCGTCGAAGCTGGCGGACCCGTTCCCGTCGCCCGTGAAGATGATGCCGTCGCACACCATCTCCGATTTGGAGAAGGCCGAACAAATGCTTGCTGAGCGCAGGATCCCGATCGCCGTAGCCAAGACCAAATGCTAAATATTCCGAGTCCCCTAATAAATGTCCAGAGACAATAAGCGACTGGACTTTGTGAAATTATGTTTTTGAACTTCTCATTGTCAGGCGCCATATGTAATCAATAAAATGTCGATGTATTTTTGGTACTGGTGAGAAAAGTAAAACTATTGGGATGGTCAACGCAGTGCTAAAAGTATTAATTTTTGGCTTGACTGTACAAAAAATATATTTTACTGCTCATAATGCAAACGCATCACACTGTACGAATCAAGAAAACATAATATTAGAAGACTTCTTGGGTCTAGTTCAGCGGTACTGTACTTAGGCTGAACACCAACAGTTAGATACTGGATAGTGCATGCTTAAACACTTTTAAATTCGACATCAAAAAGTGTTGAGGAGGGACATTCTATATGCGTATGCGTCAGTCACTAGAAAATCGTTTTTCACCAATAAGATCCATTTTAAATCTCGCGTTAGACCAATAACAACCAACATTGCGGTTGACAGTTCTTCAATTCAAAAGTTTTCAGCTTATAGGCGGAATTTCTCAACAGGATTCTCTCCCAGATGCCATTTCTATTCAATATTCCGGAAAGAACAACAAGTTAATGTACAAAATATAAGTATATAAGTATACATAGTTCGGCGTAAGACAAAATTCCTATTTTTGTGTTTCACATGTAAGAAATACATGAAAGAAAAGAAGTCGCTTAGACAGTTCCTTGTATCCGCAGTTTGTACAGATTAACATTTTCCTTAAAAGCGTATTTTAATTGCAACACACTTTTGATTGAAGGTGAAACTTAAAGATTCAGATAAAATTAAAATATCAACAGCTATAAAAGCAATAGTTTAAATCAATACCATATATCAATCAATAATCAACATGAAGTAAATAGAGTATTTTCTCATGAAACATACAAATACAAGTACAAGGACCCCTTGGTCTTTTGATAAAACACCGTTTCGAGCAAAATGCAAAAAACTGAACATTTTGACTTTTCACGTCGAATAACTTTTTTCGCGCATTATCAATGGGACATTTGACGGTTTATTTCTACCCAAGGTCTATGCCAAAATCCAGCTCCCGTGAGAATTTTCGTCTTTTGACTTTTTATTTTTGCGACTATTTGACAGATTTAAAATAAGCATGTTCAAAATTTGTAATTAAGGGGTTTATACATAAATTTTATGTACTGAGTGAGTTTTTGTCAAAAAATTGCTTATCGTGGTATATAGGACATTAGGGCAAAGAAAACATAACTCCTAATAACAGCACGTTTCATCTCAGATCTATTAACTACCTAGGACCAAAAATTTTTAGATTAAAGGCAGTAATAGGCAGATTTTTAAATGCACGAAGCCTCTGTGGTTGAGCAATCCATGAGGCGCGTCCCCGGGTGGCGGATAGGGGAGCCCAGGCTCTCACGGGCCTGGGTGGCTGGGAATAAGGAGGCATGAAGAGGTAAAAATCCAATAGGACTAACAAATAACCAGTCGTGGACCAGCTCACCCTGCCCAGCTATCATGTCGTGGCTAAGGGCTTGCACAGGGTATTACGGTGCCAACTGGCTTTTAGTTGGTTGATATACCATGCGTCGGGTGTCGTCTCTACGGGTGGGCACGCGACGCGGGGGGTCTGAGCTTCAGCACTCGGACCAAGAGGAGTAAACCTCAATCAAAATCCTAAATCCTACGGTGGGGTTCGGGCCTAGGGGATGCATGGCCGGATAAAAAATCAGTCTCTACCGATCCCAACCCCGAGGCACCGGGCGCACCTCGGGGAAGAAAGCCTTACCTCTGCAGAGGTAGACTGTTTTTTTCCTTAGCTTCTCGTGGGACCTATATGGACCCTAAAAAAGTTAAGAAGGAGAAGGAGAATGGGCCCTAGAAGGGCTCCAGCAAGCAGGGGCGTTTTGAGGAAGGTCCCCTACAAAGGCGATCTGAGGAGGATCCCCAGGTCGCGAGCGGGGTAGAGGGTCGGTACAAACCGGGAACACCAACGCGTCGACACACCGCCCCAGACACAGGAGTGGGGCGGAAAAAAGGAGGGCGAAGAAGAAGAGACTCGCGGTGACGGTTCCGGAACCGCGGACGGGCTCTCTTCTGGCGCCCAGGAATCCGGCACGCCATTAACGGAAGGGCTCACCGGAAACGGCAGGCGGGAAGCGGAAAAGGAAGACGGGAGAGATCACCCAGGTCGGGGCACCTGCCGGGGGTCGGCGGTTGACACGCGGCCCGGCGAAAGCTGGGCCCGGGAAAGGCGGGCCGTGTCGGGGGGCCTGAACTGGTGGGTCTCAGAGGCCAGGAAACTGACCTGTCTTCCGAGGACCTACTGCGGTTCATAGGGTCTCTTAATCTCGGCGTAAGCATGTATATCATGCAGGGGAGGCAAAACACCACTCCCCGGATACGCTCGGTTAGGCTGTGGAGGAGCCACATCCTGATCAAGATGATGGATGAAGAAACCAGGGAGTGGGTTCGCAAGAGCTGATAAACGTCAAGCCCTGGGGGCTCGCAAACCTGGTGGAGGTCGATCCAGAAGGGCGGCGATTTGAATTCCGAACCTGTGGGCAGGTGTCTTGAACGAGGCACTAGTCCGCGCTGCCTGGCAGCTCAGAATAGCCTAGATTGCCGTGCCTGGAGGACAGCAGGGCTGCAACGGTTCATTCATGCAGGAAAATTTCGGAGGGCGGTACATCCATTGCACTGATTCAAGAGCTCTGGTTTGTAAAATCAAGGGTTAGGGGTTTATCTTTGTGAGGGTCGATGCTGCATAGTGTCTCGAGTCCTCAGGGGCGGTCCCAGGGCCTGCATACTAACCATGGGGGCGGAGGCCTTTTTCCTAAGGGACAAGGCGTTCAGAGACCTGGTTCCAATTCTGGTCAGATCCCCCACTCGGAACGGCGGGAGATAGGTAGTAGTCGCATCCGCGTACTTTCCAAGCGACTGCAGCTGTCCTCCGGAGGAGATCAGTGACTTGGTCTCCTACTGTGAGGAGGCGAATCTTTCTCTTTTGATTGGCTGCGATAGCAATGTTCACCACGTTCTGTGAGCAGCTCGGCGACTAATCGAAGGGGGGGAGACCTCGTGGACTTCATGGCAGGGCTGCAGGTAGCCAACAGAGGGGTAGAACCCACGTTTTTCACGACGGGTCGGAGCTCGGCTATAGATTTGACACTCTGTACCAGGGCTCTGCTCCCAGAAATAACTGGGTGGTGTGTCTGTGGGGAGGACTCTATGTCGGACCATAGATACATCACCTTTGGGTTGGAAATGGGTGTTCGGGAACCCGTTAGATTTAGGAACCCCCGGGCAACAAACTGGGAACTCTATAGGGAGGAGCTCCCTTGGCGCCTAGGGGATTTCCAAGAAAACACCGGACATTCATTGACGAGGCCGCCGACCGCGTCAGCTCCGCTATGATACGGACTTTCGAGAAGAGCTGCCCTGACACAGAAGAACATAGGGCGGGGAGGACTCTTTGGTGGAGCTCTTCCTTGGAGCGTCTCAGGAGGAGGGTGCGGAGGCTGTTCAATACAGCGAAGAGCAGCGGCCTAGGTACGGACTGGGATTTCTATAGGGACGTCCGCAGACAGTGCAAAAAAGAACTACGGGCATCACAGAGGAAGGCCTGGAGGGGCTACTGCGACGGAGTAATGAATACCCCGGACGCGGTTAGGCTCCTTAGTGTACTCAAAAGTGACCTTGCGACCCTGCGGGAAGACCGGGAGTGGTCCGCAGGACCGGCGTTGGCTACACAGCGGAACCAGCGGACACACCACAACAGTTGCTGACCACGCACTTCCCAGGGTCCGCCGATCCGGACACAGGGGGGAATGTTGAAGCTGGGGGTCGTCTTATACGCGACTACGCCACGGCAAGGAGGGTGGTTACCCATAATGGGCTGAGGTGGGCTATTGACAGCTTTGGCCCCTTCAAGTCAGTGGGCGGGAATGGAGTATTTCCGGCTGTGAACCAAAGGGACGGAGGTCTCCTGACCAGTCCGCTGATGGATCTGTTCAGAGCCTCCATTGCGAGGGGATACGTGCCGGAGCTGTGGAGACACGACAGGGTAGTGTTCATCCCCAAGGTAGGGAAGAGCTACTACACGGACCCGAAGTCATATCGGCCCGTTTGCCTCACCAGCTTCATTATGAAGACTCTGGACAGACTGACTTCCAGGTTGGAGTAGGGTATGAGCTCGGGACGGTTGTCGGTGTGCGTGTTCGCTGACATCGAAGAGGCCTTCAACAACACGGCCCTGTATTCGATCTGCAGGGCGGTGAAGCGTACTGGAGTGGGGACGGTCATTGTAAAATGTCCCCCTTCCTGTGGTGTTTAGTGGTGAACGAGATATTGCATATTCTGAGGGAAGAACACGGAGTCTATGCTCAGGCACATGCAGACGACCTAGTGATAATGACACAGGGGACGGACGTGAGAAGGATGCAGAGGCTCCTGAACAGAGCATTGGCAAGATACTCACAATGGTGCCGAGACAGGAAGTTGGCTGTCAATCCTGGCAAAGTGGAGATGGTCATCTTCACCACGAAAAGGAAGTTGGAGCGTAACCTCAACATTTCGATAGATGGAGTGCTTCTTTTTGCAAGCGGAAGCGTCAAGTACTTGGGGGTATGGTTGGACTCCAAGTTGACGTTCCAGGAACATATAAGACCAAGGACCAGGTCGGCATTTGGAGCTCTGTCGGCGTGCCGGAGAGCGGTAGGTGGCATTTGGGGCCTGGGGCCAAAGATCATGCAGTGGATCTACGGTACCATGGTGGTACCTATGCTCACGCATGAGGCGGTGGCATGGTGGCCGGGGACCAAAAGAGCAGGAGCAAGGCTAGTTCTTGACAAATTGCAGAGATTGGCTTGCCTCTGCATAACGGGCGCCATGAGGACGGCACCCACGAGGGCCCAAGAGGCTCTGGTGGGTTTGCCCTCTCTGGCGGATTGGGTGCGGATGGAGGCAGCCAGGACTGCTGTCAGGCTGGCGAGCTGCGGGCTCTGGAGGGAGGGAAGCTTCAATCGGGGCCCGTACGACATTTTAGAGGGCTGGCCCGGGGATCAAAATAGGTTGGGCATGCCGAGTGACGCCATGATCCCCGAGATGACCTTCTTTGACAAATGGACCTTTCTCTTCTCATCAAGGGAAGAGTGGAGAGAGAGCAGAGTTGGCTCCTGGGATGGACTTGTCTGGTACACGGACGGGTCCAGAATGGGATATTTGGCCGGAGCTGGAGCGTACTGCGGAACAACGGGATCGAGTTTGTCGGTCCCTCTGGTAGCGGTCAGAGAGGTGTTTTGGCTCAATCACGGAAACAGGAGGGTATTCTTCTGCTTGGATAGTAGGGCTGCACTTATGGCGCTGAAGTCAGTGCGCACGCGCTTCTTGTTGATAAAGGACTGCAAAGGGGTACTGAGGAGAGTGGCCCAGGAGAGGAATGCCACGTTGGTCTGGGTCTCGGGTCACACCGGGATCCGGAGCAATGAAGCAGCGGACACTTTAGCCAGGGAGGACCCCTCGCATAGGCATATGGGACCAGAGCCCCGCTTGGGGATCGCCCCGTGTGTGAGGTGGGAAGCTCTCGAAGCATGGGCGACAGAAGTACATTCAATTGTTGTTCTGTTTTCACCATCGTAATCAGTAGAAAAAATGCTACTAGCTTGCTAATTCACTCGACTTTGTATGTCTATTCACACTTGAACTGTTGACAACTGGATATGGGGAATCTAATCTAAGCAAAAAAATGTTTATAAGTGGTACAAGCTGTTCCGAGATGGCCGACAAGACGCCGATGACGAACCTGGCTTTGTATGCCCCAGCACGTCAATAGCTAATGAAAGTGTTGAAGAACTGAACCAAATGGTGTTGAAATATCGTCAAATCACCATTAGAGATGTGGCTGAAAATGTAGGCATCTGCATTGCCTCGTGTCATGCATTTTTTTCTGAATGTTTGGACATGAAACGTGTACCAGCACAATTTGTTCCGAAACTGCTTAATGTTGTTCAAACGGACCGTCGAAGGAGCAACGTTCAAGAGCTGTTAAACGACGTCAATGATGATCCTGATATGCTCGAAAAGGTCATAACTGGTGACGAATCATGGGTATATGGTTCTGACGTCGAAACCAAAGCCCAGTCGTCCCAATGGAAGAACCCAGAATCGCCAGGACCGAAAAAAACACGTCAAGTTCGATCAAATGTTGAGGTTTTGCTTACTGTTTTCTTGTTTTTCCTGTTCCCAAAACTCAAACTCATGAAAGGTTTGGATCGATTGAGGAGATAAAGAATTCGCTAGAAAGTTCTTACCGGACGGGCTTCGAGGATTGGAAGAAACGTTGGCACAAGTGTATAATGTCTGGGGGAGATTTTTTCTTGAAGGGGACAACATTAATTTTGATAAAAAAATAAATACTTTTTGAACACACCTCGTATGTATGCATATGGCTATGTGTGTATTATTTGATATTTAGTAAGATTTAACAAACTTGCACACAAATATTGTATTTTATTCCAGCTCAAAGACTTGGTAATTATTAAACCAGCTAGATGCCCTCCAATAATTTGTGCATATGTGATAGAAGAAAAAGTCAATTTTTAAATTGTAAAATAAAATAAAAAATTGGCTGCATGAACAAACCATATATCTGCGCGACCGCACTCACTCACCTTCTCGAGGATTTTCGTGTTCCGTTTGGTTTCGCTCTCGGGCAGCGAAATGTGCTTCGAGTTGATGCCATTGAGGACGTTCTCCATCAGCGTGTAGCGTTTCTTGTCGGGCCAATTCATGGCGACCGGCCAAAACTCCTACACCTAAACGTTTTCGGAAAAACGATTTAATAAATATTGGCGTCGCGTGTCAACCGCGATGTTCCGCCGCGGCGGCGGCGAGCGGGCGTAATCGCTGGGGCGTCTCCCCCCCCCCCCGTACGAGAACGCGTGCAAAAAATCAAAACATTCGGAAGCGAAAGTATCGTGATCGATAATAAAATGAACGTCGACCGGCGGAACGTATAACGACGTAGCGACTCAGTCAAAGTTTTGTTCGCGAGGGGCGAACCACGCCGGGGGCGGCGTTGCCAACCGCCACCGTAAACAAACCGAGCGCGACTCGTTTTCACGCTTTTTATATACCGGGCGCTCGAAAATTGCCCACTCATGTCGACCGTGAGGAGGTTGGCCCATTTCCGGCAGCTGTCGCTGGAAGGCGGCGACGCGTCGCCCCTAGGCAGGAAAAAGTCGCCCAAGAAGGCGACGGATCCGCGCCACGCGATAAAGGTATCCTTGGACGCGCCGGGAGCCGTCCGGCTAGCCTGGGGCGCGAAGGACGACGACGTCGACGACGCGGTCGTCGTCAAAAAGTGCAGGGAGGTGAGAAGGCAGCCCGGCTGCCGCCTGACGAGGCACGCGTCGCTCGAGAAGGACTCCATACTGTGTTCCAAGCAAGAACCGGCGGTGACGGAAACGCCCAAGGACGAGAAACCGAACCTGAAGATCTTTTTGGCGCCCAACGTAGAGAGGTCTTGCGAACCGCCCAAGCTGATGCAACCGTTAACGACGCCGGTCGTCGACAAGAACGCGTTTCAAATCCGCAAGGGCGGCAAACGGGGTGTGTCAGTGGTCGTCGTGCCTGTCGCCCCCCAGGAAATAGACGTTTTCGTGAGGCCGGCGACCGCGTCCTCGAGGCGGGAGAAGTTCAAGAAACGAGCCGGCTCGGCGTTCCACGCGACCATCGTCGATGAGCCGAGAGCGCCGCTAGTCAGGTCGTCGTCGGCGCCGTCAGCGAGGCCGAAATTCCCGGCCACTAAGAGGAGATTGAAGGTGACGAAGAGGTCGGATGAAGGCGGGAGATTGCCGAACGTGGAATGGAAGAACGCGGCGCCGGCCGACGTCGAAACGATGGTCGAGTTGATCAGCCCGATGGGAAGCGACGCGGAGGAGCGGCCCGACGAGGAAGAGGAGGCGAGACCGGCGTCAAAAAGGGCGCCGGAAGAGAAGAAGGCCGCGGTTAAGTGCGCCAGTCTGAGGAAGGCAGTCAAATCGGGTAAACAATCGTTTTTTGCAGGGTATCTAAAACTAAACTAACCAAAACGATAGTGTACAGCGTTTTTGTTTATAATTTGACTATTAAGAGGAATAGGCAAAAGATTTTTACATAAAAGTTGTATGTAGCTTTCGGACAAGATTTGATATTTATTCATACTCCATCAAAAAAAAAACTACTATATAAAAAAGTTTAACAATTATTACTATGAAAAATGACCTCATTCCGCTGAAATTGGAGACGTGGACTAAAGGAAATTCAAAAAAATACTTAAAATCTTTCCTGGCAATGATTTTCATAACGCGTTTGAATACGAAAATCATATGCACAATAGATAAAATTAAAAAAGTTTGTATTCTGCGACTTTGTTTATTGTTATTGTTGTGCTGTTCATGACGAAAATTCCCTTTGTTATATTGGTAGTGAATAAATACTTCTTCTCTTCTTTACCCGATTTCAAAAATTTATAGTTTATCGCATTTGGTTTCTCCGTTTTTGATATAACTTGAATTCATTAGTCAATAATAGAATTTAATAATCGTTTAGTTATTTAATAATTGTTAGGTAATAGTTTAATTCCTATAATTTCTAAAATCACTATTTGTTTATAATATGGTTTATTCGGAACATCCTACACATGAAATAATTTAACTTTTTTATTCAAACCCTGGAAATATATCGCAAGTTCGACGTGGATATCACCAACGTTTTCCGGATAACCTTAAACAAAGACGATAAAGAATATTGTCCGACGATTTGATGAGACAAAAAAGATTAATAAAACTACGGTTGAAAATCACGAGAAGAAATGAAACACGCTGCTGTATTTTAAAGATATATTTTACTTTAACAGGTCAAAAAAGTATTGGCTTTTATTTTCTGGGAAATCCCGAGAGATCATTTCTAGATACGGCAAATTATATATATGAACAGATCATTAAAAAAAAAACATCATTTTCACTCCTGCAGATTTTTGCCAGTACAGAATGACATTTTTCATACCCTGTACATTCTTATATCACTGAAGAGAACTTAAAATTACCTTTCCACAAATATAGCACGACTTGATATTTAGCTCTAGATTTCTTGGCAAAAACAGAAGTTTTGAGCTGAATAAAGGCAGAAATAATCTGGTACACAGAAGACGGCTCAAAAACTGAAAGAGTAGGAAACAACTGGAATATATGCGCCCGGGACGAAAACAAAAGATACAGATTATTCCAACTGAGCAAGTTAGCAACAGTGTTCCAACCATAGATTGTAGCCCCCAAAACGATGTGCAAGAAAAATCAAGACCAAAAAGATTCGTTATAACACAATTGCAATCTGCACCAATAGTCAACCGACAACAAAAGCTATGCAATCCAGCAAAATAACATCCAAGTTACTTCTTGATTGTCATAAAGCATTAAACAAGATAGCAAGTCACGCTGTCATAAGTACCAGAGCATGAAGGCCACAAATGTAATTAAAGCGCCCAAGTAGAACGCGAAAGCTGATCATCAAAAAATACATGGAAAGGGGAGAGACATGCCGGGTCAAAGACGGGCGGAGTTGCTCAGAGGTCCATCGACTCAATTAACAGCACACCTGCTAAGCTACAAAAGAAATGTCTTATGAATAATGATAGGTTTACTGCCGGCTTAAGAGGCATCTAAGCCTGGTGGGTAGGGAAAAAACACTGAATTCAGAAAGGGTGGAAACAGTACTATGTCAATGTGAAGTTCTACCGAGAATGTGTTTCCATCTGTTGCACGTAACCAAGCCGGAGGAAACGAGCGACACCAAGAAGCGACTACCGAAGCTGTGAAGTCTAATTAGAGAGACAAATCGTAGTGACGGAGCGGATAATCAAATTCTCCCAAATGCGAAAATGCATTTAAGTGGTTGTGTTCTCTCAAGATATTGCTAGTAGTACAAAATGCTTGTTTGCTTGATATATCCAGACTCATATAAATAATTTTGTTCTATCTTCTTTGAAAAGGTGACTTATCAATTTGGCCCATCCTGTATAATTAATAATTAAAAGTTCTACATGGCTTTTATCACTTTCAGCGATTTCTTTTCTTTGTAAGTTTTTATTTTTTACGATTTTTTTGACGGTTTTAGGGTCACCCTATATGATACTGCTCGCGCGGCGTTCTCACTTTCTCGGCGTTCGCGAAGGTTACACGTTCGACCTGCTGACGGTGGCGTGACCGAAACTTCGCCTTCTCTACTTCAATTAAACTCCGGGCAATTAACGTGTCCCGGAAAACTTAAGTTTTCGCGTTCCGGGCGCCGCACCCAGGGTGTCGGCCCAAGTAAATGCTCGAAGTTTTCCGGGAGGCGGCGGCGGGGGGCGGCGATGACTTCCGTCGGGTCGAAAACGTTTGACGGGTTAATAATCGAAGAGGTTATTGCGTTTCTCCCCTCCTCACGAAAAGGTCGCCCTCTTCCCCCAACTATTAATTAATTGCGGGTTCTGGATTTACGAAGATTACATAAAACATTCAGGCCAGCTCAGTATTACGGGATTCTTTTATATCTCCATAAGAGTTTTGGTTAGTTTTATTAGTTGATCATTTTATCTTTGACAATTTAATTATTCAAGAAATCTAAGAAATTATTGAGATTAAGTATAGGAAATCCCGAAGAAACCTACCATTTGGAATACTTTAAAGAAGAAAGGTGTTTCAAAAATCATGCGCGAACGCGCGGCTTGGATTATTAACATTTAAAAAAACCTTTTTTACAATATGTTAAATATTTTTTGCAAGATTTTGTTGAAATAAGGCTACGCCATTTGTAATGATAAGGGACTAATTTTGACTTAACTAGATCAAAATTGTGAAGTTCAGTGCTGGCTCGAGAGCTATCTTAACGAATGGTATTGTCAAAGAGAACTACGCGACTTTTTCGCAATTTTTGTTATTGCTTTGCATAAATCGCTAAAAGTAAAATCTTTTTGGACTCTCGAGTTGTTTTCGTATTTTGCCTAAGTTTACGGCAAAGAAAAAATCCCGAAAATTATCAACATGTATTTTCTGAACTCCTCGATACACAATAAAAAGTTCTAAAAAATTAATACCTAACAAAATGATTAAAATGACCACCATATTTTTTTTGTAAGAATATTTTACACGCCGTTTCTTGGAAATGCTTCATTTCCGGAACTATGCTTATATGAACTTTTCAGATTAGATGCAGCTAGTTTTGGAACTAGTCAATTGACTAGTCAAATTCAATCAAAATGTTTTAAATAACATCTTGCAATTTTCTAATAAATTATTATGCGATGGTGATGTCCAATTTACCGACACTCCTTGTAATAAATCAATTCTTTTGTACAATTTAACTAATCAAAATAAAACATTTTGGGCACGTTTGAAAATATTTTGATATTGATTTATTTGCAAATTATCAGTTTGGTCACTTTAAAACATCAACGATTTTTTTTCCAATATTAAATGTATTGCGTATTTGTTTTAAACGGAATTATGTTCGAAACAAATTATTACTGGCTTATTACAAAAGGATATTTAAATTGTTATTTTGAACATATAAAATAATATTTTATGATGCTTATTTTATTATCTATGAATTAATTCTTGTGTTTTAATAAGAATAAGTAATAAAAATTATCATGAAATTATCAAGAAGACATAGAATCATATAGTGTCTTATGGATTTATTAAAAAGCACCAATGAAGCAAAATTATATTTAATTTTAATAAAATTGTTACCGTTTTTTTTAAATATCTTAACGTTTTTTCTCTGAGCGTATAAAGCGCCCCACGGACTTCGGTTGGTTTTGAATCGCCAAACTCCAACAGTAGCGGCTGTTTTAAGCAAAAGAAAAAAGAAAACAAGAAGAATCATTAACCACCTTAATTTATTAAATGAATTTAAACTGATACCAGTTTATAATTATGTGGGGGACTTAGCCTTTTCAAGGAATACCCGAAAATGATACTAAGCGATTCCATTTAGATCTCACAACGACGCGACCTCGACGTAACGCACAATATAAATTTTATTGTATTTTTAAAATTATTTCGGCCAATTGACTAGTCAAAAAAAATGAACTTAGATACAGCAGAAATTGTTAGTCTGATAGTGCCGTCCTTTAGGGAGATTATACAAACTCAGTATCACGTGTAACACTCTTAACGACAGGTTCTTTGTGGGACATTTATGATAACATTTTTCCGTTTCAAACTGCCTTTATATAATACAGTGGGAAAATTAATTTAAGAAATAAAATTTGTATTTCGCAATCTGGCAATTTTTCATATAGTTCGTTGAAATGTGGTAGGCATAATTGACCTGTTAAATTACACTTTTGTAGTTTTGTTTTGTTTGTTGAGATAATGTGCATTAATTACTAAAAATAACAACAAATAACATATTTTTCTACCCCCTACACTAAAATACACTGTCACTTTTATTTATAATTTTTGCTCTAAATCGCACAAAACTGTTTTAGAGAAATGTTTCATTTTCTGCTTGTATTCCTTCCACTAGCTTCAATGGGTTCCGTCAGAGGAGCAAACTCGATATTTCGGTGAAGTTTTAATTTGCTGACGTTTCGCAGCCCTCGCTTGTGTTGGCTTCTTCAGAGCTTGATCGAAACTAGCTCGCATTTTACTCCGTACCTGCTGCTTATATATTGTTTGAGGGGGCATAAACGTCTCGGATGACTGATTCCCATATTGGTGACAGGCAAAGACCTGAGTCGCGGTTAAGATTGTTAGGTTGTTTATAGATTTTTCGTTAGTAGAAGAATTGATTAAATGCAAAAATTTTAGTTTTATCGAATAAAATTTTATGTCCGGTTCCGTGATTGTGTTCAACAACAGCTGAAGAGTTTATTTGTCTTAGTCGTGAGGCTCTTTCGTGTTCTTTGAGCCTAGTTGATGTTTACCGCTTGTCCAAAAATCTCTCAACATCTTCGGTCTGCCAAAGACAAATTTCCATTTGAGATGTCAGGAGTTTACAGCCTTTTTACACAAATTGTATTTTATAAAACTAAAATGCTTGCATGTAATCAATTCTTCTACCCGAGAAAAATCTATATAGAAATCTATAAACAACCTAGCAATCTTAACCGCGACTCAGGTCTGTCACCAATATGGGAATCAGTCATCCGAGACGGTGTTTATGCCCCTCATTTAGCTCCGTCCCCCTCAAACAATATATAAGCAGGTACAGAGTAAACTGCGAGCCAGTTTCAGTCAAGCTCCGAAGAAGCCAACAGGATAATTGGCGAAACGTTAGAGAGTTCGACTCGGCAAAAACCGACGCAGGAGGAATCCAGAAGTTTTGTAAAAAGTATTACGGTAGCCTGTGGAAGTTTCTTTGAAAAAAATTAACCTCCCATAGGACTAACTGCCAAAGAGATAGAAGATTTTGATGTGGGCCTATATACTTTCGACATATTCAATTTCATCGATCTCAACCCACAACACACAAAATAGAGAAACATGCAAACTGTCTTAAATGGAAATGCAGGGCAAGCTTATGAATGGAATCTTGAATAAAACACAAAAAACCCAATGTGGTAATACTAGATTCTGGGACAAAATAGATTTAAATAAGGCTTACGTAAATATTAGGATAGGGATAAGGTTTAGTAAATTTATTAAAATAAGCTGTGTAAAATAAACTTAAATTCAAGATTAGTTTTAACACCATGGGAGAAAATTATGGGGATGGGTGTTAATGAGGTACCGATAGTTTACCGTTTTTAACAGGACAATTATACTATTATAGTAGAGTTTCGCCAAAATATGAAAAAAACTGCGAGATTTATAAGCAAAACGTTTTTTTCGACTCGCCCTGTTTGATTTCTCCCGTCAGTTTTTTTGTCGACTCCATCTAGATCGAAAACTTTGAACTACTATAGGAGTTTGAAATTTTGACAACTTTATCATCGTAACTGGCCGCCAATTTTCGCACCCCGCGTCACACCCGTCCCCGATAACGACCTTGGGAGACAATTCGCTCGAGTGGTGTTTCCGTGATTTATTATCCGAAATTAATTTTGCATTCGGGGGCAGACAATGGCTCCCGGTTTCGCGTACGAATTCGCAGTTTTGGCCGCCTCCTTCGCCGAGACCTTGAACTTCGTTCCGCCCATCTCTCGAAGGGGTAACTCGTCGATACAAAAAGGGATTTTTGCGGGACGACCGAGTGCCGGAAACGCGAAAAGGGACGTCGTCGTCGTCGCCGCATCGACCCGCGCCTAAATCACATGTGAAGCCCGTTCGCCAATAAAAATAAATAGAGTCCTCCAGAGATCACGAAACGGGCGCTCCACGAAGCGCCATTTACAAGCAAACGTTTTTTTCCATAGTGACGTTCCAGCAGTCCAGCATACACGCGATTCGGAGCTTCTCGGCGAGTTTTCCAGCGCGGAGGGCTTCCATGGCGTCGCTCTGCTTGGGGAACGACCGATCCGTACCGACTGCGCCGGTCAAGACCCACGAAAAACGGGGCACAAACTCGAGCCCGCCCGGTGACGAGACAGTGCCCAAGAGGCGTCTGGTCGGTGGCGGTACAGACGATGCCGAACGCAGGTACCGCCTTCATTTCGTCAAAGCTTAAGTTTGCCAGATTATCCAGATATCAGAAAGAAACCCTTTTACGGTACCAAAAATTTGTAAATAATCGGTTTAGGCGACTTTAACATTTACATTTCCCCTCACTTTCCTTAAGCAAAATGACCCATTAAAAAAAAAGTAATATTAAGTAAAATAGTAGGCTTCCGAACAAATGTCTTCATGGGAATTCGATCATTCTATCATATGACATTCGAAATATCCGTGCTGAAAGTCACACAAAGGAGAATTTTAATAATAAAAATCTTACTTTTTTGAAGATAATTATAATTTAATTTTGCTTATTGTAAGGTCTGTTAAACATGAAATTGATTTTTTATGAAGGGCGAACCAAGACATTTTGGACCGATAAGTATAAGTATTAGTATACCTTACAATTAAATAAAATATGAGTAAGTTCATGATTACAGTTTATTTCACAGACATACACTATAAACAAATGTTGTATGCAAATGTTGATGAAACACAATATTTTAAAAACCACCAATAGATTTAACAATAATGCATTTTTTGTTGAAAAATTCAGTAGAATAAAATTTTTTAATCATTGGTATATAGCAAGGTACAAAATATATTTTAGAACGTTAACTAAAAATAATTCTGAACATAGCGGCCTTCTACACATATGGACAAAATTGATATCGGATGTGTTATCTCACTCAAATTATTTTAAAAAGTTTTGAAGTTTTAGATTGATTTTTTTACACTCCGTAACATTTTACTTGTCAACTTATACTTTGCTTTTTAGTCCAGAGATTTCCCTGTCATTTAAAACACCCCAGATTGAAAAACCAGTATGGTCTGGAACTATGCATAATTTTGAGGAAATTGCAACCCATAATACCCATTGTTCTACCGTGCGAACAATATATTACGTCATTTTTCTTTGGCTAACGATATCTAAGAAAATTCAGTTTTTTGAAAATGTGGTCGTTTGTGCCAAGATATCGGTTCAAAATTAGGTTCGAGAATTTTGCATATTTTTGAATTGTAATAAAATAAACCCCTATATAAATATTTTGGTTCACTCTTTATAAGGAATGATTTCATTTTTTGAAGACCACATAATAAGCAAAAATTCTCTCATACCAAATTTAATAAAAAAGTAAAGTTTTTATTTATAATGTATAGGCTATTGTTAAAATTTAAAGAAAACTACTAAAATTCTTCTTTGTCCAACTTTGTTCAGAACGTCAAAGAATACAACTCACTTTTTTCTAATTGACCGTAACTAGAAGCAGAAGAAAAATGAAGGGTCCTTACCAATTAAATCTTTTTTAATCTGTTTGCTCAGTCACAAAATACGGATATATCGCCACGCGCATGCGCAAATACACTGTCATTTACCTTCCTAACTTCATTCAAGGATCAGAAATTAATGAAATTTACGTTGAATGCATTGATTGCCATTTTACAAACTTCAAATGGTAATCGCGTTTAACTTTCTTGAAGCTGGCATTAAATTTGGATTACATCAAAGCTTAACCGCCAGACTAGTTTACAAACTAGCAATTTTTAATGGACTCGTGTCGCATGCGAGCATCATAATCGGAAGTAGTTTCGCGAAAACTAGGTAAATGGGACAAGGAATCAATTCGTTCGGGCGCTGTCCGCGAATTTCCTGATAAACCTTTGCGTATTATACCCAAACCGTTATCGATTTAAAAGAGGCACGGAAGAATGGCAAACAAATGCCGTTTAAATCTTTTTTAAATATAATCGAAATTCTCATCTCTCACGCACGTTTAATATCGGCAGCGCGGCGTCGAACCAAAAGGATAAAGGCAAATTGCTTCCCGAGTCGGACGTGGCTTTTTCGATCAATATAGAAACAAAGACCCACGAAGAAGTCGTCGCAACATCAGAAACTGATGGGGAGGCGTTGGTCGCAAACACAGGCTCACAAAAAGGAACTGCGAGGGACGATGTCGGCGAGACGGCCAAAGAGAAACAGTGCTGGGACATGTATCGCAAGATGATGGACAAGGGTATCGCGGTGTCATACAACACGATCCTCAGGGGAATGCTGACCCCGACGGAATACCGACTGCGAAGGAAATCACTGATATTCGAAGACGTGAAACTTCCCAACGACGCACAAATTAGTCCATACAATAACGTAACGCATACCGAGTGACAGTATAAAAAACTTAAATAAATAAACGATAAATAGTCACGCACCGTGTTTTGATTTTGAAAGTTATCCCGTAGACACCCGGCGACAAGATTTCACCGAAATTCTCGACGCCCAAATTCTTACGTCGTCAAGGGGAACAGAGGTTTTTTTTTTTTTAATTACGCTTTATTTGGCCTCTGCTGCTAAGGCAATTCGGCCAGGGAACAGAGGTTACAGTGGTAAATTCTTCTTTGATTGAAGTCCTGACTTTTCTTTAAGGAAGGCATTCTTCAAGCATTTATATATATATATATATATATATATATATATATATATATATATATATATATATACTTGTCGTAAGCTGGCCGAGTGACCTATTGCAGTCGTGGCCATTAGAAGTAAGATCCTATCCAACCGCAAAACAAATTAACCTCAAAAATTCAACGCTTTGAAATGGATCTCACGGTAAACTTTAAAGGCGGCGGATCGTTTGTCCATATCCGTCCGGTATTTTCGTCCAACGCAGAGTAAGTCTATTTCATAGTAACTGTGCCTTGACTGCACATCACATATTTCAGGCACCTTTTTTTGGCATCCAAAAATGCAATATTCGAATACAGTACCAAAACGGGCAGTTTATTGTACAAATATCAAGGTATCAAAGATGACATCGTCGGTTTCGATCGTATTACCGTCGACAATTTCGATTGTATATTGGCTTGTTCTAAAACCAAACAGTTGATTATGTGGAAAGCCGATACTACCAATAAAACAAAGATTTTTGAAACAGTAAGCGTTTTTTACTTAATTGTGAATCGCGACTAAATTTTCTTTTGCCTTGCAGCAAATTAAAACTAAAGGGAATGAGATTCAAAGGTTCCACCTAATGTCTAATCGTTTAAATAAAGATATACAGGTTCTCATATCTTATTCGGACTCTAATAATGGCTCACTTGGTTATTATGTTCGGTTCAAACTAATCAATATTACAACGGGCGAGAGAAAGTTGTTGAATTTCAAATTAAAGATATCGCAGCCTTATGATGTGGACATATGTGCAGGAAAGTATTTTGCTCTCGTTCAAGGAGGGACGGTGTATTTTGTCAGTCTCTCTACCTTAACACATAAATGGTATTCAGCTGCGGTTCGCCATTTCGTTGTGGTTGAGAGTGTCTATTTTCAGGTACAATATGGCGGAACACAACCGAAAATTCATGTGCGTAACATGTCACCCCACGGAGGAGGTTGTTTTGACAGGTGACGATACAGGCCGCGTTGTCGTCTGGCAAAACATATTTTCCAACCAAAAAACGCAGGCGGTCTTTCACTGGCATACCTTAGCTGTCAACTGTGTTGGGTTCTCGCCGCAGGGCAGTTACTTTTACAGCGGCGCAGACGAATGTGTCCTGGTAAAGTGGGATTTTAACAATATCCACAACAGATCGTTTCTGCCGCGTCTCCCCGCCGGGATTACCCAGATAGCACCGTCTGACAATGGCGCGTTTGTGGCGGTCGCTACTTCCGATAATGCTGTCAGGATTGTAGACTCTGCCATGAACGAGGTAGCTCTAATTCAGCAGTTAGTTTTGGGGACGCAGTTTGAGTGCGGCATCGTATACGACCAGGTCACGAGAGCCCTAGTTATGAACGGTAATGTGGGCTGTGTCCAATTTTACTCACCCGAAGATATGACGCTTTTATATAATGTAAGTACTCGAATATAAATTACGGTGTCGATAAGAAGATTTTGGGGAGGGAGTTTAATGTTTGAGGTTATGGGTCTCGTTTTGCTTTGAAGTTAAATAGGGTGTATAGATAATAAAGGCCTGTTTGAAACAGTGAAAAAAATATTGAGATGGACTATTTAATATGCGTTAATTTGAAGTCTCGTTTATAACCAACTAGACTCGCCCAGTTTAGATGTAGAATTTTTGCGGTGGTATTTTCTCGAGACATGCCCAGATCTCGTTAAATATTCTGGGAAAATGAGTTAAGCGTGTGCAAAATGCAAGTTAGTGGGTTAAATTTACGTTTTCAGTACATTAATTATCTGAACTGATTATTTGAGGTTGCCACATTTGATTTAATTTGATTTGATAGTTTCATTTTAATCCATATTATCCCAAGCATAAAAAAAATACTTTTTTGCTCTGAAATTGTTTATTTTGTTGCACTTAAGAATACATTACATGTGTCAAAAAAAAAATAAAACTCCAAACATACCAAAATTATATAATGTTTTGGGGCACATAAGATGTAACATATAATTTATACATAAATATACAACAGAAAGTTGAAATTTGATAGAAAACAACTAAAAGTAGATTGTTTTCCAAATAGAACCTGATTGGATACAAAAAACGCATAATATTTTATGATGCGTGAGCGCACCACTGGTAACACCCGTTTCATTTTTGGTGATATTTTACAAAGCATGAAGTAAGTAAACGCACATTACACTTATTACAAACGTAAATTGTGTGGCTGTGGCAGATTCTACATATCCTTCGGGCTTTATTAGCATGAACAATCATTAGGTGATCTTGATTAACATAACGCACTTCATCTATGGCAGGTGCAAGATTTCTTTGAGTAATTGTTTTATCAGTTTATAAAAGTCGCAAAGCAATGTAAGATTTAAACTCAAATCAATCACTTCATCATTATAAAAAATATTTCAGAGTTTTTCCAGAAAGCCTATTTTTTAGTTCCTCACATGATCTAAATTCATTTGACAGTAGAAGCAAGTCTGTCGTTTGTAGAAAGCATACGTCTTCTTTTGAATTCCAGGCTTTCATCATCTGATGAGTCCCATGCAGGTTCAGTAGTTGATGAATTACAGGACTGTTGAAGGACAGCTGTATCATTTGGTGTATGTAACTCGAAAGTTCTAACTATATCCAGTTGGTTCCCCAAACTCTTGTAGATTTATGTTATCGTTCATATCTTCTTTGTCAGTCAAGGTATCCACGTCGGGTGGAAAATAGACCTCGTCAAAATGTTCTGTAAATATTTTTTCACGTTATTTATAGCATAAATTTACAAAGAATTTAATGCTACAATACATAAGAATATGTAAATCCAAATAATACTTACGACTTTCATTGTTATTGGCCTCATCCATCATGATCTCCATAGCCGCCTCTAATTCCTTTTGAGTCAAATACCTCGGAAATGCCTTATTTTACGAACTGTAACGTTCGCTGCACGAGGCACAAACTAATACTAAAGAATACGCTAACTGTTGTATGTTTATTCTACATGGGCTGACTTGTCTAGACTTGCAATAACAAAGTTTTGTTTCACAGTTAAAACGAGTTTTGCATTCACGCACCAGTAAATATTTTCTAAAAATAAAGCATAATCAATATAGTATTTCCAATGTATATGCCATGTAATCTACATGCTATAGACTTAACAAAAATGGCAATACAAATCCAAAATATATTTTTTTACTATTTTGGAAAATGTGATACAAATTTATGTACCACTTTTGTTAACTTTTGAAGTCATATATAAGATCTTTCCTTTACACATAAATTAGCGATTTCTGCGGTTTTATGTCCTTTAGTAGTGATAATAATAAAATTTCTAAATGGATGTGCAAATATATTTCCCGGATGTGACGAAAAAATCATAGAATAGGTGGTGCATTAACGCACCACTGGGACAAAATGGGTTAATTAAATGATCCTACAATTAATCCTACGTATAATGAAAAACTCTATCTGAAACAGAAGCTCTGAAGAAGCTAACTTGTTTGGTGAAATATCAGCTAGTCAGAGTTAAAGAGAAGGAGAAAGCCTAAGAAAAATATTTACACTATTTATTTTCAACAAAATAGTCTAATTCGTTTCATTTCAAATTCTAATATTTACAAAGTATTAATTGATTAGCCTACCATTGATAAATAATCACAAACAATGGTAAATAGATTCCAATAATTAGAAAATATACACAAACTGAATCACCCGCGAAATCACCAATCAGTTTGTTTGGATCCGAAACATGGACCGTTGCAAATCGAACTGGCCGATGCTTCTTCATCACTATAATAGCTTATACATGTTTTGAAACATAATCTTGTCTAAACAGATGTTATTGATGCCGTTAAAAGACCGAGATTTAGTGCAAATGAATTTGTTTATTACTATTAATCTCTAGAATCTGTTATTTGATCCATCGATAAATTATTGGTGTCTAAAATTGAAAATCTAGAAACTCAGTTTAATATATTTATTTGAAATTTTTAGTTTTGCTTTGAGGTGATTTTGTTTTAAACAAAATATGTTTCCAGAACCTTTAATGCTGTGCGGGTTTGCTGTTTCTGGTTATGATATCTCTTTGTTTTATACCAGCAGTCATCGCTGCTTGCGATTAGAAAGGTCTCTAACAAAAACGCAAAAGCTAAACGAATTCAAAATCGCTCATGTTTTTTATTTTAAAACTTAAATATAAATATTTAACACTTAGGAATATTGTGGATAGTTATATACATTAAAAATAAAATAGAAATAAATAGTTTTACATGATAAAAACAATTTTTTTAATATACGTTATTATTAAACATTTAAACGAAAAAAAGTAGTTTCGAACACAAAAAAATACTGCCTGCTCTGACAAACGCTCAATCTGGATGATTAAAAAAAATAGTATCTTTATCTATCTAAACTAAAATTCGGAAAGTATTGAATAGTAAAGACAAATTAATCAAATTTAATATCCATGAAGCTGATCTTGATCCATGGTGTTTCATCTGGTCATGGATGAAAATAATTCTGTCATATTTAAATTTCTCTATGCAGCAGAAAATAGTTTTACTATAATATTCTTGTGGAGGTACAATTTACTGTTAAACAAGACGCAACCATTGTTGCATTACTAATTAAGATAAAAGGTACTATTACCTAAATTAGTACAACTAATCATTTTACACTAAATAACACAATCACATAAATGGTAAATAAAATCGTTTATCTTTTGCACTGACTAGCACGTCTTTTCTTCTGTTTCACTCTGGAATCAATCTTTACCCGTGCGGCCCAGTCCATTCGTGATATTATGTTAACGGTAAGACGTATACAGGCTTCCTTTATTTGTTGCAGATGCAAATTGCCTATACTACCCGTTTTAATTTTAGATCGATATAGTGCAGCAAAACAAAATAACCGACGAGCGCGGCTGCAGGATGGAGAACACCGACGTGCGGAAGGTCGCCTTGAGCGATGACCGTTGTTGGATGGCGACGGTGGAGGAGAGACGTGACGGGAATGATTGTCAAGAAATCCGGTTGAAGTACTGGCGATTCGACGCGGAAAAACAGACTTACGGGTTAAACACGTCCATCGAGTACCCGCACGATACATCCATAATGGATGTCGCGTTCCGGCCCGACTTACGGCGTCGCGACGATGCCACGACTTGTGTTACCGTCGGCGGGGACGCCAAATTTAAGGCGTGGCAGGTGGACCGAGTTACGACAACGTATAGTGAGTCGCGATGGGGGCGGGGCCGCATGGCGCTAAAGTCACGACGTTTCGTTTAGAGGACAGTCTCGTGTGGAAGTGCTACTATGTCGGTCGGTACCGCGACCTCGACTGCAAAGGTCTGTGCTTCTCGATCGACGGGTCGTTAATGGCGGTCGGTTTCGGGCCCATACTAACTGTCTGGTCACCGGATTCGGGCGATCTGAAGTGCTCGCTCGTGCATCCGATTCACAAGGCAAAAATCACTCGCGTCCAGTTCGGCAGAGGTAACCAGTGCCATCTGGTGGCCGCCGCTGGGCTCGCTCAAGTCGCCGTTTGGAACCTGCTGACCTTATCCATGGTTTGGGTTGTTGCCCTCAAGCACGTATCCCTTTTGTTGGCCGACCCATTGTCGACGCATATGGCCGTCATCACGGCCGACAATAAAGGTAGGGATAATAATAATAATATCCTTTATTTCCAACAAAATTATATTCACCAGCCTAGCGTAATTCAAAATATTTAAATAATAAACAGGACAATTGACAATATGCCTACCATTGAAATTGACTGCCCGATAATATGGATGAACCTCTTTCAAAAAAACTTGAGTTGTGTACAGGGATATTGTTCCTGGTAACAGTCGTTATTGACTTAGTATAAAAGTCAGAGTTGTTAAAGAGACTAGGATTTTTCTTCTCGAACATATATAGACAAATAATATATATAAGGAACAGTAAGTATGTTCAGAGTGTCAAAATACAGATAGTGCTGGGATACAACTTGAGAATGCTCCTAATAATTCTTTTCTGGATCTTGAAAACGTTGATTGCATGCTTGGAAGACTTCAGAACAGTTTCTCATATGGAATGCTAAACTGGACACAAGCAAAGTAGATAGTTCTTATTAAAAGCGACTCCATAACCCTGTGAATTAGGGCACAAACACTGTTAAGGCTTGAGCAGGGAGAATATAACCTACCAACTAAATGAGGAGTAAATATTCTCCTCAAACAATTTAATTTTAACGATACTTCGATAAAACTCCATTTTATATCATGTTGAATGATAAACTGAACGTTTTCTACATAGTTTTTTGTTTTAAGCCTAATCGGAGCTGCGAGCTGAGAATCACAAAACACATCATTGCAACGCTAATGTATCGTATAACCCATCCTACTTAATGATATAAAACAGGTAATTTAGTGATTATAAGATAATTGTGATGTAAAAAAACTTTCGATACTATACGTAATGGTAGCGATACTTTTTCTACAAATATCTGTTGGAAGCGATACTCGGCAAAAAATAGCTATTTGGTATCGGTAATGGATATTGCTGCTTTTTTTGGTCATTTGGACATTTTTTTTCTATGTACAGGGTGGCTCGTTTGAGAGGTGCCTATACCTTATCTCGAAACCTACAAGGGTTACAAAAAAATTTAGATACAAAAGTTGTTGCAATTAAAATGACCTTTAGTTTTTATAAAACTTCTGGATTCCTCCTGCGTCGGTTTTTGTTGAGTCGAACTAGCTAACGTGTCTCCGATCATCTTGTTGGCTTTTTCATAGCTTGACTGAAACTGGAAAAAGCTTTGAAGAACCTAACAGGATTGGTGAAACGTTAGCTAAATCGACTCAACAACAGCCGACACAGGCTACTGTAATACTTTTTATAAAACTTCTGGATTGCTCCTGCGTTGGTAAAATATGGGTCCTAAAATTCTAGATCTCCAGATTGCGCACCATACTTTCACGGATTTCGCCCCTACTGGTTTACTTCAAAAAGACATTTTTTATTTTCTGAACTCCAACACTGCGTATTTTTTCTACTAAATAACACCGCAGACATGGTAAATATTGATTCATCCGTCCAAATTATATTGTGAACTGTTATCTAAAAAATGCCTATCCATCAGTATATTGAAAAATTCGAGTCTTTAGTTAAAATCTGTTTCTTGTAGTTTTTGTACTGGTGTGACTGGGGAAATTTGACTCTATATTGTCTGAGAGCAAGAGCCGAGCTTCATTCTAATAGGTCAACTTTTTCCTCCTTCGTATACATTATACAAAATAGACTAATCGAAAATGCAACTTAATAAAATAAATAGAAAATAGTGGAAGTGCGAAAAAAAACGCTAAAATATTATATAACATTGATACATGTCAAAAAATCAGTAATTTGATTATGTCAAAAAGGTCAAAATTAATATCAATTTTGTGTTTTGTGTCTTTCAACAGGCAGGTTTCCATATATTTTTTAAAGACTTGTGGTCTATATTATTAAGAATATGAATATTTTTTAAAAGTTTTTTTCCGTTTAAGGACCTTATTTACAAGATTCTTAGATTATGAATGTAAAAGAATTTGTGTATTATTGGAAAATAATTGCCAATTAAGCCAAAATGGTAAGTCAGAGACCCGTACTGTTATATAATTGAAATTGCTATTAAAATGGCTATTCGAAAATCCAATAATATACAGGTCTCATTTAAGAAAATTGAGAAAAGTATCATTTTGGGAAACGTGGCAATACCGCGTATTTTAAGAAAATATTTTAAATTTGGTTGTTGCCTAAAAAAATGCATTATTTTCGTAAAAATAATAGATGGAAAAAAGTTAATAAGCCATCAAACAATGATGGATTAAACATAACCCGAATTGTGAAGATGATCGCTAATAAGTTCAAAACGGTGCATCACAGACCCATACTCTATATATCTTTGAAAGGACTATCCAAAAATGCAATGTGTTCTATTAAAAAAAAAAAAAAACTTTGTTTTATCACCCTGTTTATTAAAAGTGACGATTAGGTAAAAAAAAACATTTTTTTTTGTATTTGTATAAAAAATGATGACGCAATTAACTTGCACTATTTGCGCTGTATTATAGCAAAAGGTTCAAATATATCCCAGAAACACGAAATTTCAATCCACCTTAAAAACCCACGTTTGAGAGACTGTTACTAAGTAGTGCATGCTTATTTTTAATAAATCGTGCAAATTGCCAAAATCCACCTATCATATAATAAGAAACTGCCCAAACAACATTCAAATTGGACAATTTTATTTTTTCTCGAATGGTGTTGACGGTGCCGTCTTCTTTCAGTGTACGTGTTCGAGCCGGCGTCGCCGAAACCTGTGTACGCGAGTCGCCATCTTTTGGCGGACAAGGACACCGTAATCGCGGCCGCCTTCGTTCCCGGCAGATTCGGCAACGACACGCGCCTGTCGTGGTACGAAAGATCGAACCTATATTTCGTGACGTCACGAAAGGTGCTGTCGGTATCGATCGTTGCGGAATCCCTTTCTAACGCGATTCCCTTTTAGGAATTGTACAACGTAAGCATGAACGAGGAGGCGTTCGAATATGACGAGGAGGAGAAAGAGGAGGCGATTAATGACGAAGAACCGTCGTTTTTCAGGAAAACGTTGCCCACGACCAGAAGCGCAGGACTCGGGCTGGCGGCGCCCAAACGTCACGCTTTCTTGGAGGACCCGGCCAGGAAGAACCTTCACGAGGTAATTGCGACTTAATTTATATCAGATGGTGTGGTAGTTATTTTTTTTTATAGTATTTAGAGTCGCCATTGCAAACCCTGCCTCCCATACGTTTCCTGTGCGCGTCCCTGTTGAAGTCTTTGGTGTTGCGAAAAGAAACGCCGAACTAGATGGTTTTTATTAAATAGATGGAAATTTTGTTTTACCTTGCATTTTTTTCTCTGTGTTGGAAGTGCTATCTACAGGTCGGCGATAAAACATCACGAAAGAAGAAACAGTCAGTTTAGCGTGAGCATGTGTCGATGCCAGCGATGTCACTTAGCAAATATAAAATAGATATATAGAGGCTCTACTTACGCTGATAATACAGAACATTCTGAAGCAACCATGAAAAAGATGTCATTTTATATGCGCATGCGCGCTCATTTCAAATCCTATTTTCAACCAGGCGGTCCACCGTAAATATTTTTTTAACTTTGGTTAGTTTTGGTAACCGCCTTAGTCATGCAAAACGGCGGTCTACCCTGGAGGCAGTTAATTTTTTTCAAATGGTTGGTTTTGGTAATTGCCTTATTAATGCAATCTGGTTGGTTGGTTGTTTTTGGTTAGTGTTGGTTATTGCCTTGGTGATGCCAAGCCGTAGAAGGCTCGCTCCCAACCAATAAAACCAATGTGGTCGCCCGTCAATACATAATTATTTAATTAAATAAAAGTTTTTTAAAAGTTTCATTCTTTGGATACGTATACACGTGATAATCGGTGTCAGATGCGTCATGTGCTGCAGGTTGTCGTGCTCATCAGTTATATACCTGGGCACAATCTTCAGGCACAGCATACCATAAACTACCTCACACTAACTCGCTTATAGTTACTTTGTTTTTTGCATAGGAGAATAAAATAGTTTTGATTTTAATGAATTCTAGTTTGATTGAAAAGTAGCCATATGATCCGTGTACTAGGTAATTCAGTCATTTCACTATTACTACTAAAAAAATCGCTGTTGTATCCCTTAAATTTTTGCTAGGTATAAAGTATCTCTCCAACATATTTGAAAATTTGATTTCATTTTTGCACACAAACCAAAGAGACAATAGTATAGTGTTTTTCTGTTTATTTATGCTGAATTTTGCTTCCATGTATCAGATGGGCAAAATTTACAGTGTCAACTAAAGATCTTCTGTAATTCTGCAGTGTATGTATTGGGGATATGGTGAAATTTTAACTGTAGTCGCCCAATTGACATCAGCTGCACGGTGTTGCCAAACTGGTATTTCTATTCAGTTTTGCAGTTTTCATAATTTTGAAGCGCCATCTGATGTACTCTAAAGTAAACACGGCATGTAATATTGTTGTTTCTGTACATTGTTACAATACTTAAATACGATACTACTACTAAAAAAATCGCTGTTGTATCCCTCAAATTTTTGCTAGGTATAAAGTATCTCGCCTACATCTTAGAAAATTTGATTTCATTTTTTACACAGTATGATGGTGGGTTTATGCGTTAAACTCAAAAAGGAGATATAATAATATAAATATAAAAATACAAAATTATATAAAATCATTGCGAAATTTTTTTGGAATGGAAATGTTCCAGTTTTTCATGAATCAAGCATTTTTATATAACTGATAATTTACTGTTTTTACATAATTTTCTGGTTAATATAGCACTTTGACAACACTGTGTAGCTGAATGTCATTTGGCGACCATAGTTAACATTTCCCTTTCTATTGAAAATTTAACCAAAGTTAAAGCCGTGTTTAGTTCGAGAATTTTAATTAGAGGTACCAGTCTACTAAGCATTATAATTTTTTTGAAAATAAAAGACCAAAATATGCACGAGTTGCTAGCAGAATGAATGACAAGAAGAAACACGAACCAAGAAATGATAATTGAATTTATGGCAATAGACTAAAAATGTTATAAAGAACTATGGTTGCGCCAACTTACAATTTTGACAACTATAACCTCATCTACTAAATGCATAAATTGTAAAATTATTATGAGAATTAGAAAAGTGGCGGGTTTAACTGGCTTGGAACTAGGCGGAGTAATATTCATCGGAGCTATTGGAGGTTACTATATTTGGAAACCGTTATTGGTGAAGGTAGCGAACGAACAAAAATTCAAGAAACCTGAAAAAATTACAGAAGAAACCCCTAAAGACTAAAGCATGTCACTACTTAGACGTTGGGTTACCAAACAACGAGGTAACCCAATTTGGTTGCTAGTTGGTATTGTGATGGGTGGTGCAGGCGCATATGGGGTTTATAAATACACTTTTAAACCATGGTCAATGAGAAGGAAATTTCGAGAAGCTGAATCTTATGCTGAATTCATTTACAATCAAGAAAGCAGTACAAATTCGAGCGAATAAACAGTAGCATTGTATATACGATAAAATGACTAGTTTATAGGGCTGTAGACTTTTCCTAATATATGTTAACTAATTGTCCTGTGTTGTTTACATCTTTTTAAAAATGCCAGGGAGGAAACTTACTAAAAGTAAAGAAGTAACAGAATGCAACAGAAAAATTCTTTAATAAAAATATTAGCAGATTAATTGTTACTTCAAATAAGAATAAAATAATACAATAGAGTCTTCTACAACTCGATCCATTGTCAAAATTGTCACTTGAAAACTTTACCATGTCCGTTAAACATGTCCCCATAATCACGGACAAAGCTTTGAAGCCTTTCATCTGAAAGTAAAAACTTTACCCCAATGAATTTCATTAAAATAACGGACCTTTTTTGAAAGCACCAGCAACTTCTGGATTGTTCTGGAAGTAACAGAGCACGCTGTGAAACAATACTGCATCGTCACAGCTTTTCGCTGCTGTCAGGAACTTTCTAGGATTGGCACTATCATTGGCAAGTTTTAGCGCAGGCAGCACTTGCCCTGCGCTTAAGAGTATTTCCTGAATTTCTTCATGGGCCCCTAATCTACCAAGCATATCCAATGCCATTTGAATGGCCGACGGGTGCATGTTACCCAACGATAACAATAAGCAAGCTGCTGGTTTAGAGTCTGAGATAACACCATACTGAAGCAATTGTTGCAGTGCGGTAAATTTCCTTTGTCGTGCCAATATTCTAATCAAAAGTTCGTTTAGGTTTTGCTGAAGGGTTAGCCCACTCTCAGACAAGCTAGTCAAGTAAATTATCAATACCCGTTCGAGTTTCTGTAGATCTTGATCAGAGATCAATTTTTCAAACACATCATTATAAACTGTGTCCTGATCAATCAACACCCGCGGGCACAATTCATTTTTGGGCGATGGATATGGTGCATTTACTGGGGAAGCCACTTGAGATTGCATCTCCCTCTCCAGCCAGTTGCTGTATACCCGATTTATGTGGTCGAATGATTCTCGCAAATCTTGTAATGGTGGCTTCTCCTGAGCCAGAGCTTCCAATAACAAATTCAGTATGACAGCCTTCCCGTCTGTCCTATTTAGCACAACCTGTGTGCGCAGAGTAAAACTTTTGATATAGTTGCAAAACACTGTCAGGTTCAATTTAATATACCACAAGCAACCCAATTTTGCGTCGATCACGATATTTGGCTGAAAAACTACCCAATTCGGAGAATCTAATAATTTCCATGAGAGACAAACATACATCGTTCAATTCTAGTAACTCATTTTCTAAACTAGAACGAATAATGGCTATAAAAGGATACATAATTCACAAATGTGCATTTGTGGCTCAACAATCCCGGGCAATGTTAAACTAGTAGGTTTCATGGATTTAGCTGGTGCGACATTCCCGTGATATCTAACATGGCCGTCATGTTCCCCGGGAAGGGCGATATCAAACACCTGTGAGCTTCTCGAAGCCTGCGATTAAATTTTTTAATTTAGTTCTGCTAGTTTCCGTGCAAAAATCTTGCAAAGAATTCAGTCTATAACCATAAAACACCAAAAATGGTCCTAAAAGGATGCAGTCTGTATCTAAAAGGCTTCTCCACTAAGCCCCTTATACTGAAACAGTTTCCTTCAACAAAAAATATAACCTTTTTCTCCAAGTTTTTGAGAAACTTGTTTAATAAATATTTTAAATTAATAAACTTGATTAAAATTGATAATCAATGAAGCCCATTTATTATTATTATCTCGATTAATATTAAAAATCAAAATTTAATAAGTGAATCAGGGTAGAGGGCAAGTAAGACAAATGTAATCTTGACATATTCCAGTTTTTGAAAAGAATCAGAGCAGAGGCGATAACAGAAGTCTTTTTAAAGAAGAAATGTGCCAGATCCTTATGAAGCAATTTCTTTTCAAATAAAGTGGTTTATAATTGGAATTGTCTTGGTAAGGAAACTATATCAACTTCTATTGATCAGTTTAAAAACAGACTTGAACAGGAAATTTATGTTTATTGTTGTAACATTATCTTCTTTCTAAACAAAACCCCACTGGATAACATGAACTATGGGCAATTTGTCATGGCTTTCAATAATAATAATAACAAATTTTCTTCTATACCTGATGATGCACCAATATTAAATCGTCGACAACATTAATAGCAAATCTTCCTGACAAACCTAATCTCAGTACATGCGACTTAAGGGGAGCTTGTCCTGGTCCATTTAATAAATGTACATGAACTTCAGCCATATGTGGTCCATTCTGATGTCGTAAAATCAACACGGCCGCAACACCATAAAGGGTGGCAAGTGTTACATCACGTTCAAGTGCCATTCGACCTGGTTCAGCTTAAATTACCGTTCCTCGAGTCCCTACCGTGCACTGTAAATTTACTCACTTTCAACTTTAGGCAATTTGTTGGTGGCTCCCGGCTTTAAGACAACTGGCTGCAATTGAGAGCCATGTGCAGATGCTAAAAGAGTGATTTTGTTGGTAGGACACCAAACAAACCATTGCACCGTAACAGATGTAGTTTTGATTTGTTTTAAGGATCTTTTTTCGGGAATAACTAAATATAATTCAATGCCATGATCTGTTACAATCGCTACTTCCCTTAGAGTAGACCACACAAAACCAAGAATGGCAGAATTTTTTTTGCAGTTGATTGCATATTCAGTATCCACCAGAGTATTGTTAAAATTCATAAACTCTATGGAATTAGTCGCTCGCTGCACAGCTAGTACTTTATGGTCTGGTGAGAACTTAATAGACAAAACTGGACCACTGTCTTCCATTCGAAAATTCAATGGTGGCTCATTTTTTGAAGGGCCTTTGACTACCACCCCCATCACACCACCTGATCGGACTGCGAAGATGTCTTTGTTGGAGTCATCGAAAAATACGTTCGTCAACTGATTGACCGGTTCAAAACGAATAGGATCTGGCGTCAATTCCAAGTAATAATCCTGCTCTGCGTCCATCTCTGTTAATCCGTTTCTTAACCTATATGAAACTGTGACAGTGGTCGTAGTTGTCCATTTTCACTATTTTGCAGTTGTCCTACAATAGTTGAAGCCCAAACTTCAACTTCAGACAAGTGTGAAAAATAGGAGATATTTTACATTTTCATGTTTTTGACAACCGAATGTCACAATCAGGTGTTCCGAAAAGTGCTATCTTCCTTTAAAAAATTGTGCGTCAAAATTAAAAGCAAAAGTAGACGAGTTTTTGATGTCGCCCAACTGTATATTTTGCAAAATAATAAACCGCGAGTCACCTGCAGACATTCAATTCGAAAACGAGGAAGTTATAGTATTTAAGGATATTAAACCGGCGGCAAAGCACCATTTCTTATCGGTGCCCAAAGAGCATATAGTAAACGTAAATAGCCTTTCAACTAAGGACCATAAAAACCTCCGTAAGTATGGTTAGCCGTATTTCATAGCAAGGTTAAATTTAAAGGTAGCATTTGTAGAATTCAATAACCAACAACTTGTGTTTTGTTTATTTGGAAACCCCATCTTTCTCAGATTATTCTTTTGCTTCATAGCCTTGTTGGTAGAGGAACATAATGCAGAGAAGAAGGCCAAACACTAAAGATATACAAGATATATTTGGTCATATCACCAAAGTGATATAGGGAGGTTGCCATTTTTCTGGGTTCAACATTCCAATTCCTCAGCAAGTAGTTTTTTAGGCTTTTATAGAAGAGGCCAGTTAGCGTTGCGTTGCAGCCTTATAAGTTTTTAACTTATTTGTCTAATGTTGAACTTCTCAGTACAAATCAGGCATTACACAAGCATCCACACTTCACATTTTTACACACACCTACAATTTTCAATTACAATTTGAATTTAAAAAGAGAAGTTATACAGCACCTAGGTGATAAAAGACCTATAATGTGCAAATAATGAATATTTTATTTTGCAAAAAATTGTTTTTTTTTAAATATAAATTGGAGGAATAGCCAATTTATAATATACTAACAGCTACATCAATAATCTATTAAATTTCTGCGGATTTACAGTAAATCTTGTATAGTTGGCTATTCGGAACAATGTCTTTGTCATATAGTAGTGAGAAGACATAATTTTCTCCTGGATTTTATGATTTTTAAAATGTGGTTTTGAATGATATTTAGTTTCTACAAGGCACACTAAGATACGATAACATTAAAAGAAGTAAAGACTTACACATGACCTGACTTTTCTGATAAAAAATATAAACCAACTTTCTTATTTTCTTAGACATACCTGATTTTTCTACCTCAGATATGAATCAATAATTATTCCCAAATATTTTATTTCAACATTTTCTTGAACTATGTTATTAGTTCCACCAATTTTTTTATACTCAAATTCTGATCTATTTGCTCGGGGCAAAGAAAAGGCGATGTGGCAGTATAATATAACAATCAGCATAGAGTTCTGTGCAAGTGACAGAGTTGAAATCTTTTCAGTTAACCGTTTAATAGAACACGGCAAAAGGACAGTGGGGGACTCGGGAGGAGATGTTCAAGATTTACGCTTGGGTTTCCACTTGCCACCTTTCAACTCAGTAAGCCATTTACATCTGCATGTGATTTCTCCCGCATCCCAGATGTCCATTCTCAGTAGGGTCATTTTTAAGCCAAACACTTGGTGGTTTGCTTCGGTAAATGCACCTTAGTTAAGCCACTTATATGCTAGGTGCTTTGTTTGTAGGTTGAACAGATTGGGGAAAAGCTCGATGTTTTACAAATCAACAATCAAGAAGGTAAATTATAATTCGGCTTTGGTAATGTGAAAAAATGTATTTGGTACTGGTATAAATAGGCTATAAATAAATCTTCTGTAATAAAAATAGACCTTCAAGGATTGTAAAACATTAATAAAATAGTGGCATTATGGTTGAATAACTAATACTGAAAGAATGGAAGATATGGAAAAAACCAACAATACTAACCAAATTAGCTAAAATTACCAATTGTTAATTTTCAATTATGAGTATAATTATTTGATAAATCTGGATACACCATGTGTTATAATGAACTTATGTATAATTCCCTGTACCTTTAAAAGGAATAAATCATCTATCACAAATTTATTATGTATCATTTCGTACAAATCAAAGCTGTAAACAATATAATACAGTGGTACTAAACTTTGATCTTTTTCAATTCATTGGAATTTTAAATCATTTTGTGGGAAGAACAATCGCGGACCAAGTCTCTGTAGCAACTAATATATGCGATTAATTTTGAATTAATATGCATTTAATAACCCTGTATAGCTTAACGTGAAATAGAAACTTTACGATGAAAATGAAGGATACATCTACCAACACTTCTTTTGAAATAATCACATTTCAATAAGCTTTTCTACAAAAAAAGAGAATCACAATCCTACATTTCTATTTTAATATGTATACATATGTACAATGCGACATTTTACTCTCCTGCATTCCGAGTTATATATATGGCCAATTAAAGACTTGGGGTGAACAAACTTATAACTAAAGCAGCTAAGTGAAAATGCTGGAAAGTATTTTTAAATTTCCAGAATAGCCGCTAGGGGGCATAATGCATGCTTTCTTGAATTTTAAACCCCAGTTTTTGAGAAATAATTTTGTGTTACAGAAGGCAAAAAAACTAAAATCAATCAAGAAAGAGTCAACAACTCTAAGTTTGATAAATACATTCAGTCATTCTAAAGTTATTGATATTTATTTCCAAAAACGTCCTTTCTTTTAAATGGGAGGGCAAAAACAATTCACAAATATAATATTTCTAAAAAAATTTCAAAAATGCGATTCTAGAAATTAAAAATTTTTAAAGCATTTTCTCTTGAATCTTTTATTTATATAATAAAATATAGATATAATTAGTTATAAAAACAAGGCCGAGTGTCCTTAATTGGCCACCCGGTATATGGTCGCCTACAACCCAAGATTTTTAAACATTTCCCCTGTTGCAAAAGAACTATCAGCCTTAGAAAAACTAAATCATAAATATTTCGTTGTGATGCTGCAATAAAAACTGAGTGAACATGTTAATTGGCCCTATTGCCGCCAGGGACATGGAAACCAGCTCTGACCAAACCAAATTTGGACCAAAGACTACAGCCAAATTTTGGGCATTCATTTTATTAAGGTCTGACCGTTCCATTACCCTTGATAAGAAACTGATTATATACTTAAGCAACTTATAATTGTCTTCGGGCAATTTCTCCATGACTAGTATTGAAACCTGCCTCAACTGCTCATCTTTATTCCAACTTTGAAACTGCACAATTTCATCGTAAAGCTCATATGTTAATAATGGTTCTTTCAGATCTCTTAGAAACTTCTTTAGCAGAACTGCCGCCTCATGGGGGTCTTCAAAGGTCAAGGACTGTCCAGCATTGGCAATTTCCTTTAAAGATCTTACTTTGTTGGCATTCGCTGATCTCCTGAATATACCCTCAGTTTCCAGTGCTAAAATCAAAACTGGTACCGCACTTGGATCTTACTTTATATTAGCTTACCATCAGGTTGATCCAAATATTCCACACACTGGCTAACCACTGGAGGTATTAAAACATTGTAATGATCCCTAATAAATTGCAAAGTTACACCAAACTGTTGTGTTGGCAACACGGGTCCAAGAAGGTTATTTACCACCGGTAAAGGTTGCAATGTGCCCCCAAGCTTTTTGTCATGCCTAAAATTATCAGTTATTTATGCTTCATACCCGGATTGACTGTGGCTTCCTTACTCGATGATAGCGCTTGGAATATCCAATTTATCAACAGGCACAAAATCATTCAACTCTTTAAGGGAATTGATATAATTTAGCTTTTTGCCAAACTTGGCACTAATAAGAGGTCTGAATATTTGGGACACAAACTTTAAGAAGCTGGTAGGATGGACTAGATACAGGGCTTTCAAATTCTTCTTGTAATTGCGGTCAAAAGCTTTGTAAGCTTGTACTAACCATCCTAATGATGGTTTATTTTTACTGTTGAGACCAAAGTGGAAGTATATAAGGCTGTAATCTTGCTTTACATAATTCTCTAATGTGTACTTAAGGTAGCTAAAACAAACAATTGTTACAAAGACATAAATCAGAGTTCCCTTATATGAATGATAAGCATAAGTAAATCCCATTTGTGCCCCGTCTAGCGACACTGTGACAACTACATGAAAATTTGTTGTAATACCTTAGAAATAACGTGTGATCGATCTGCTTAATTGGTGGCAATTTGCAAGCATAAACCACAATAATTTTCCTACCGACTGAGTCATCACCTTTTACATCCACAATACCATATTTGGCAATTTCTGAGTACTGTTCGGGTCCCGTTGCCTCTCCCACTGCGGGATATGATGACAGAAACATCAAGCTATCAAAATTTTCATCAATCGCTTCTGCCAATTCTTCCTCAAAATTATCCTCAGTAAAATCTGATACTGGTGAGCCCATCCCATTTGATTCTATTTGTATGAATTCAGCTAAAAACAATAATGGGACAACAATAAATATCATATAACATATAACAATAAGTGTGTACCTGTAGTAACCACAGCATTAGGGCTTTGGTGTAACTCTGAATCATCAAATTCAAGGTTCGGTTCATAATCGTGATAGTCCGACAGACTCGGGTAGGGCTCCTCATTCTCAGCAACTAAATTCACTGACCAAACACATTACAGCACCAAATGCAAATAGGAAGTAAATCTACTGTACCTGGGCCAATTTTGGAAGGGCTAATTTTGTTAGTATCCATTGCAAACTTCAACTGGTCATATCGCAATTTAACACACCCACAAATGTTTATTAACTGTTAGAAATACAAAAGCTACCGGGACCGAGAATAGCAACCATCGCTTTTCATTAATGAAAGTAGCGTAGGGTTGATTTATTAAACACTTCGTATTAGTTTTCTTACAATGTTTATAACGCAAAATATGATGATAAATCACTGATTTGACGTAAATTTAACAGTTAGGGTAAAATTTCTTCATCTTCTTGTCGTGTTCCATGGTAAATCTCCTTCTTCTTTTTTTTAAAGTGGGGAAAATCAGTAAGGGACATTTGCTCATTACCGATATCCACCGAGAATTTTTATATAGCCTGCAGCATATTTATCCAAACTCTCTAATACCGACAAATTTGTTTTTCATAATATCGTTATTGTGGCATTGTTTTCATGAAGTCTTTGTCATTATATTTCTTAATATAATTCGTTAGCGGAATGTTACGTATCGTGGAATTTTGAGCAGATCAGACTATTACGCTGTTTCTGTGTCACACTGACATATATCGCATACGACAAGCCTTCTTCGAGATTCGAAGAAACCTCCCTGTATCAGCAGTAGAATCATATTATTACCGTAATGGGCGAGTGTCCTTGGCTAATTAAACGGGTAGGAAGAAGTTTTTCATGATAGCTTGCCCTATTGCCCCATCCAAACAAAAAGTGAAAATAGTGAGTAAACAACAGAAATGAAAAAAAATATCGAAGTTTCGAAGGTCTAAGCGGCTTCTGCGATCCCAAAACAGGCAAGAAAAACAGAAAGTGCGAAATGTTTGACTTACATCCATTTGTCTTCTAGGTTCTATTTCAACTTAACAAAAGAATAACAGAAATTAACCAAAATCTTGTATATTTGTACATGAAAATTTTTAGTTTCTGTTTTGTTTAGTTGAGTTATAGTTGATGCATGGGTAAAGTATGAGTCATCACATTAAGGGAGCGATATATATTATTTCCGCTTTCGGGAATGAGAGAAACAAAGAAGTTTTATAAAGATACATTTATTATTTGCAACGTGTTGTCCACAAGTACGTAGATAGTTTTTTAAAAGTACTATAACAAAAAAAATATATAATTCAAATACATCCTACTAAAAAGCCTACATTAATTTAACTAATATGTACAAAATAAAAAACTATTGTCACACTCTGGTTGAGAGAATTTTGTGCAGAACTAAGTAAACAAATTAAACTTGTATGTCGACTAATATATCCATACAGTAGTTTCGAGATTGAAAAAGTTGCCACTATCCTGATTGCGCATAATGCGGTAGAATATGTTGAAGAATAAAACGCTACCTATAAGAAAAGTGACAAGTTCTATTTAAAAACAGCTAGAGTGGCCCGAGAATAAAGTGTTAACAAGACTAGAACTTTTTTTCTTTTTCAGATGAATGCAGACCATTAAAGTTAGACCCTTGGGTGTATCTATGAATATATAGGGTGATTCAAGGTGGATAACAGAATGGACCATTATGAAAAACGAAACCTGCAAAATTTTGCGTTTAAATAAGCACAAAAATTTTCCTTTTTTTTTTTTAAGTAGCAACATATCTGATAAATTTCGCGGCTATATGCAAAAAAGGCAAATATGCAAAAAATTGAAACTTGCTTTTGTTTCGGAATCGGTACAGCAAAGAAGTGTGTGGCATCTAAAAATACACAGAACAAACTTTAGAATTTTAGTTCGCTCGTTTTTATTTAAAGTAGATAAAAATGAACAAATTTTAGTTAAGTCATTAAATTATATAGCTAAGTAAATATGGATTTTTTTACCACATCTCATTGCCCAAGTATCTTATCTATAGTACTCAATGATGTGCCACTAGAAGTATGACCCTTCCAATTCACTTGCATTTATTATATATTGATATATTGATACTGGAATATTGTTTCAGAATAGCTCCTCAAACAAAAGTTTTGCAATTGTAACTTTTCTGATACTTCTTCAACTATAAGATAGAGAACTGAATTACAACTCTTTCAGATCAACTTACACCTCATTACAAAGTTTAAAATAGTGCAATATCAATTTATTTGCAAAATCATTCAATTAATAAAAAATATTTTTTACACTGCCATTCTGACGATGCAAGAATATATTTCAAAATTAAATTTGTTTTTGGTCCCTAAAAGTTGATAATAGGAATATTACGCATATTTGGGGTGAGACTATTTTGTATCCACCTAATGCTAATGAATGTTCTTGGAGCTAAATGTAGATACGCTGGAGTCACACTTAAATGTCTGTTTGTGGAAAATCCCATGGATATTCACAATATCACATGCATATTTCTGGAATATGTATAATCTGAGAATTTGCAGGAATATTATTTTGCTATATTATCATTTAGTGGTAATACGGTTTAGAGTAATGAGTGTAAAAAGTGTAAATGTTATTTCAACTTTATTTTATACGGGGTGTTATCGAAATGCACACAATCAAACAAGTGGGTGTGGAGCCCACGCTGATGAATCGATATTTTGTTCCATTCAAATCGGATAAAAAGGCTATTTTTTCATGACCTCATCGGGTCCAATATGTAGACTATAACTGCAGACTATGCAATAATAAATTTCAGCTCTTCCCAAACACTGCCTAAACGACGAGAAAAAAATATATAAAAATGAGAATAACAGAGCTGACAAAGCAAACTATCCAAGATGTAGCTACGTTTTTTAAGCAGGTTATGTAAACGTCCACATTTTCATGTATCTCATTTTACCATCCACGGCAAATCACCCTGTATATAGGTATATCAAAAAGAATGATACGGTAGCAGAGTGAATAAGTGAACATTTGGTGCGCTCTCGTATTTTGAAGGCACTTTTTACACAATGAATTTTAACGTTAGAGAGCAATGAAATTCTTTAATTTAAAAGCGAGTTTAGCAATTAATGGAGGCTATGTCTGAATTTTAAACGTCGCACGGTTAAAAATTGGTATTGTTTAAATGAACGCTACCTCGGGCAATTTGAACTGCCATTTCGACTTGACGTTTTCACTTGTTAACTCTACTCGGTATACATTACAACTTAAATTATAATTTCGTCCAGCACTAAGTATTGCACGAGAGATGTGGAAAGCCAAACATAAAACAATACCTGTACAATCGTCAAAACGGTACTATACATTCTAGGGGGCGCCACAACGGGCCTAAATATACATGTTCAAGTATATCGTCATAATGACCTTGCCTTATATCCTGTTGAGCCGATTTTCTTAAAAAGTATGAATGATTTCAATGGGCGTCACGTTAGAAAGCCTCTACAATTGTGACTTATCAAGTCAGTTTGCAAGAACATTCTCCTGATGGTTGTTACTACTTATTAAAATAGAAGCATATTGAAAAAGTAAATTTACATTTTAATTATGGCTTATTGTGCACAAAATGGTTGGTTTTTACCGTACAGAATATTGCATATGTCGCATTTTACCATTTTTTTTGTTCTAAGAACACAATTCACCAACATGGCCATATAGGTATATCGATTCCTAACATTTGGTTGGGAAGTTTATCGCCTTCTACATGTTGTAGGCGACGTAAATGGGGTCCAGTTGATCGGCTAGAAAGCCGTCGCGCAAGTGCATTCTCTGCTTCTCGCCCCGCGAGTTGATGGGAACCACTCCCGGATCGACAACCACAACTACGCCCACTATAAGATGGTGCTCTTCGAGGACCGTGTTGGTGACCAGGGGTACTAAATCCAACGCTTCGTTTTCGTTACCGTCTAATTCTACAACGACCACTAGGAGGTTTGTCCACGTAAAGACAGCGCTAAAAATAAATGATCAAATTAAAAATTAACAAAGGGAAATAATTAGACGTACCATTCCGCAATTTTTTTGTGACATCGAAGGACGCTATTCTCAATATCTATGGGATGATATCTCATGCCTCTAAGCATGATTGTTTCGTCCAGGGCGCCTACGACGAAGACGGCGTCGTGAAGTTCAGAGGACTCTGTTGGAACTAGATGATGAGAAGATCCAACTGATTCATTATCACTTTCTCGGCTCAGCACGGTTTCCTCAGTACAAACCCTGAATGAAAAAGGGACAGATTCTTATAAATCATTGTTGTTCTTTTAAATATATATGAGGAAGTTTAATTAATTACTATATACCATTGGAAAATAGAATATACAGGGTGTCCCAAAATTAGTGGACCAAACTATAGCAGCATATTCCACGTCCAAAATAAGCTCGTTCTCTATATAAACGAGAAACGTCCGCTAACGGAACCACACGTCCTAAAAAGAACTAACCTGAAAATGGTTTTTTACTAATATTTTTGAAACAGGTTGAAAGTAATTTTTTTTTATCAAACTGGAAAAGTTGTCTTCTGTTATGATAAAAACGAAGAAAATGCTTTATAGTTTGGTCTACTAATTTCTGGACACTCTGTATACAGAATGTCTTATATGGTGATGAAATTTAATCCCAGAGGTTTCTGAATCTCCTCTATCGATCTCAAATATTTCAGTGTCGCAGTGTTGCCGCTTCCTTCGAAAAGAAGCGACAACTTCGATTTTTTAAATGGGACAACTAAACTATTTCTCGAATGAAAAGACGCCGATTTAAATTCTTACTGCTGGGTTAGTTTTGGTTAGTTAGGATGGTGTAACATTATTGAGTATACCATCGAAAGTATAGGAGCGAGTGTTACAATAAAAACTTTTTAAAATCCTGGAACCACAACTAGAGCAACCTCAAAGCGGATTCAGCAAAGGGAAGAAATATACACGACCCTATCTATAGCAAATTATGGAAAAGGTGGAAAACAGTAATACTAATTAATAATTAATAATTAATAACCAGTACATCCGGTTTCTTAGTATGGTATAAAGATGTGGAACCCGTTTGGATACGCGAGTGTGCGTTTGCCGATGATGTGGTTGTGTTTGCAAGAAATGAAAGGGAAATTAAGAAGAACCTGGAAATCTCTAACAACAGGCTAAATGAGAAAAAACATAAAATCAATGAAGAAAAAACGAAAATTATGGTTACGTCCAAAACAAATGGAATTCTGAACATTGAATTAAATAAGAAACGTATGAAGAAAGTTGACGATTTTAAATATCTGGGGGTACAGCTAACTAGCAATGGGTGTCACCAAACAGAAACTAAATGCGAGAATAGAGAGTGCCTCAAGACCATTTCACACTTTAAAATCGAGCTTCATAGGAAAGACGGAAATATCAACTAAAACCAAAATAATTATATACAAGTGAATATTCATCCCAATTTCCCAAAAATGACGCGATTAGAGAGTGATTGAAAGTACAACCATTTCTGAAACATACTGAGAAAAGATAACTACGCTGGTAATAAGAATGGACAACAAGAGACCAACGGGGAAGCGAGAAGATCCAGCCGCCAATACTGAGGAAGACCGCAACTAACATGGGATCAGAACATAGCGAATATACTAAGAGAAAGAGGAATGACATAAGAAAAGATGGAGCAAATTTATATATGACGAGATGTAAGTTTGCGAATTTACCTTCTTAAGCAAAATTGACAAAAAGTCATTCCACTTACAACTTGTTTTTTTTTTATAAATTTCAAATATGTGTGCGAAATAATACCCAATTATTTACTTGCTGACGTTTCGCCAATTATTCTGATGCCTTCGTCAGAGCTTAACTGAAACTAGGTCCGATTTTACTCTGTATCTGCTTATATACTGTTGGAGGGCGGAGCTAAAGGAGGGATATGAACATTACCTTCGAAAAGTTGAGAGATTTTTCGACAAGTGATAAATCTTGTTTTAACTTTTAATATGAGGTCAGTGATATTTTGAGTGTAAGGATCACAGTGGCAAGTGTGGGGTTGCTTATGGACACATTTTCTGTGGAAGGTTGTGGTGAAGTGTATAATGTGGAAATTAGAAGAAAGAAGAGCAGATGTAAGGTGTTTAAATTTTCGGTTCGGTTCGGGTTGAGATAATTTTACGGCTGTGAGAGAATTAATAACCGATGGCTGGTTTGAACAGGTCTCCTCTAGCTTACTCCCCGCCCCCACCCACAGTTCAAGTTTATTTGAAAAATAAATGTCTTACCTTTCTGTGCCTTCCGTCCTCCTTAGGAATCCCAAATAGCCCGTCCTCGCGTAGATCTCTCCCGTGTTTCCGGTCACCAGTTTGGCGTGAAAATGATCCCCGTATTCCGACTCGTCTCCGTAGATCGTAAAATAACCGCTAGCGTTGTGACCGCTCTGCACCCAGATTTCGCCGAGATGAGAATCGCCGCATTGGCCTTTCGTTTCCGGATTCGCTATGATGACCTTAACTCCAGGCAAAAGTTTCCCGCTCTCCATCAAACACAAACTGTGCGGGCTGCCTCGCTCCACCAAACTGACTCGGTCGTTTCTTAATGCACGCAGATCCACGTAGACGGTCGACGGTTCGGGACTCGAAGCGCCTTGAAGACAAATGGCTACGTTCACCCTACAGCCGAATGAGGTCGACACGGCTCTGGGACTCAAACCGATGGCACTAAAAAGCTTCGAAAAGCTCGTGGTTAAATTGATCCGCGGTCGTTCCTCGGCAACGACGACACACGTCCTGACGCAGCTCAGACTCACGCCTCTAGCTTTGAGCTGGCCGACCGAAGTGCCTAGGCCTTTCGTGCACAGCTCCATTACGCCGTACGAGCAGAAAGTGTCGCGTACTTTATACTGGCTTACTGCTGACAACCACAATGATGGATTCACTTCGACTTCTGAAGGCGGTATAAGGATGGAATGGTGACCGGAATATATACTACTTAAACACCTGGAAGAGCAAGATCATCGGTGCTTTAGAGCATAAGTATTGATCAACTCATAGATCAAGAGAGATAGCATTGAAGGGCTGAGGGAATGTTTCCAGTGTTGGACATCCTCGAAGTTTTTTACCGATAACACCGAATAACATTTTTATATATTGAACAGCATAGTTAAATTGCATAAAAAACGCTTTTAAATGATGCGTCACATGCATGCATGCCTCTTAAGATTCACAAATGCAAAATATGATTTTGTATAGTATATTATATATACTATACTTGGTATAGAAGATATTGGAAAATACAAAAGTTTTGACAGACCAATTAAATTAAAAGTTTTGGATAGCCGAGATACCATCGAAACTACTATTATAAACAATACAATACAAGAAAAATAAAAACTTATATTGCCAGCTCAATAATGATATCATGCAAAAGCTTAATAGAGGTTCTAATTTCTTTGAGACTGTAATATGGGTCGGAAATTTATGATCGATATTGGCCAAACATAAATATTCTTTAAACTGTCGCCGGGGTACATAACAAGTACGATTGATTTTTAATTTGAAAGGTTACACATATATTTTGGAACGATGTGTAATAAGAGACCGTAATCAACCCGCCTGTTAGGTGCTTTATGAATTTTTGTTGTCGATGCATGTGATGAGTCTGTGCCCGTGCGGTAGTGTAGGGAAGGACAGGGGAGGTAAGGTATGTTTTCATAAGTGAAGGAGCGGACGATTAGCAGCAACGTCGGTTAAGGTACTTTCTGCGTTTGCACGGCGTTTGGATCAGTAATTATACGTTTACGTCAAGGCAATAAAGATCCCACTAGTTTGAATCCTAGTTGTTTAATGTTCCTTGAGGGAGAGGTTACAACATAACGTTGTTTCAACAAGACGGTGCTCAGGGACTAAAGAAACTAAAGGTCTAACGAAGACTCTCAATTTTGGTGAAAATTGGCTTGGTACACATGTACCAACCAGATAGCCTCCCGCACTTGACACCCAAGCAGAGCCGAACGATGCATGCATAGAGCAGAACGAGAGTTATTTTGAGCACCAGTTATGATTAAACACATGTTAATTGTTATAAACTAGGTTTTTAACATACCTACTATACATAAAGCAATAATGTTTCCATAATCAACTTTTTCCGGTATTTAAACTATTTACAACGAAGCAAAACATATTCACTTGCAACATCAGGAAAAAATTATTTTTTTGTTAGATATGTACATCGTCCTATTTAAGAAAATTAAAACGTCCATATTTGAAGTATGTCACTAGATTATACGTAAATAGTCTTTAAAGTTTTTAGAAGTACCCTTCTAATACTTCTAGTTAGACAAAACGCCCCTAGACAAAACACTAAAACATAATTTAGTTTTTTTGTTATTTCCTACCATTTGTATTTGCTTAGAAATAACCCCAAAATTGCAAATCTTTGAGTCGTCTATAAACGAAATTATTCTCGTTTATAACAACTCTTTCAGAGAAAAAAAGCATACAGGGTGTTTCCGAATTCAGTACCAAAATATTAAGGGCATCATATTTATGAGACAAGAATATTATATTATAGTATATTAAAAAATCAGATTTTTATTAAGTACTCAAAAACCTTTTAGCTTATTTTCAACAAACTTGGCACGATTATTTGTCGTTATATCCAACCCAACTCACCAAAGAGAAAATCCCAGTCCGCAATACGGGTCTAAACACAACGCAATGTGTCGACTGGGATAGAGTTCGCAAGCCAGCTTCATGCTTTTGCAGAGATTGGTGACGGCGGCGTGCGACATCTTGATACCGGCGAGCATGCCGGTGGTCGATACACTAAAGTCTAAATACGCTAACATTTCGGCAGTAGGAGCTCTGAAAAATAACTCTGCTCTATCGCGGACCTGTGAGTTGCATACTGGGTATATACCTATAAACTACGGGTAGCTTCTTCTTGGGCATATCGTCCGTGTCCAATATGATCGGCCACGACTTGATATCTACTACATTGCTGGCCTCCTTGGACCTGAGCAATTTGATCACAGCCTGAGTTGACAGCACCAATACCGACATCGAAACGTCCACGATCATGCGGACCGTGGGCAGAGTCGTTTGAAGGTTTTGCGGGTGAGGCGGGCGGATGGTAACCGGAACCTAGCGGTTAATTTATTTATTAACGAAATTAATGAAAGTACTTATTCTTCGGTTTGGTTTCAAATGATCTTTTAAAATGTTAAATCTTCTTCATCTTAATAAGGATAAGTGCTTTAGTCTTTCGGACTTTTCTGAACTTTAAAGGCATACGCAGCATTTTTAATTACTTAAATTGAAAAAAAAATTGGTAAAAATGTCAGTGGCGCACATTTTTTTGTGACAAATATTCGATAGGACACCTCCGCGGACGGCACTGCACTTTTTTAAAAAATTGTGTCATTTTGAAAACTGTGCATTGCAGGATTCATGTTCATATGAAAAATATTCTTATTTTTTTTATGTTAAATTACTCGAACGGTATTTCCGGTATACATTTTCTAGTTTAGTTTATAGGTCTAAGAAAGAATGTTGCAAAATGGCAAACAACCTTAGAAAAACACAACCGCAACAGGTTGACAATACCGGCAAAGTCCCAATACAATTGTCACTACGAAACCTAACATATATCTACAAAAAAGCTAAAGATATGCATAGGGACAAGTGTTTTTATTTGCTTTGTTTGTGATTTTCAATGGGAAGCTCTAGAAAATAAAGTTAGCAATAAGATATACATCAGTTTTGATGCTGTTACAATGATTAAACGTGATAGTACTAGAGTATCCCATAGGAGGGTTTTAGAATCTTGTTGGCGACAGTGATGACTTTTATAAATTCCCGAACTTTTGCAACTGCCTACAAAAAGGCAATGCAGAGTTCTTTACATGCTTTTGATCCTTTTAATATTGGCAATTAGATTGTCATTTGTAAATATCATCGCTAAGGATTAATTAGGATCAACTACGAGCTTCTGTTCAGTGACAGAATTGTAGACTCTATTCACATCAAAATTAATACTGTCGCTTGTCCCGTTAAGGCATTTCTCAGAAAAAATAAAGTACAGTAAATTGTTGTTCGCATAAAAATGATAATCACAAAACAGTAATGACATTGTAAACATGAATGTAAAAATCGCAAGTAAAATATTCCCTTATTAATAGTCAAAGGCCCAGAAGTTCCTTCAAGTATTACTTTTTGTGGTTAAAAAGGATGATACGAATTTACAAGACACTTCACTGAATCCTATTTAAAGGAAAATTGACATAAGGATTTTATGATTTACCAAGGCAATAGGCTGCTTATCATCGTAAGCGTTAAAATTATCATCTATTACATCTTCAACAGTGCTTTCACAACTAATGACTACGAATTCTACCCTAAAGCTCAGATCCGCCTGTTGTAAAGTGGAAGGGACCATTCTTTTCAGCACATGTACCACAAGCCAGGGCTGTATTTAAGATGTTAGCCGACAAGAACTGTGTCGTGCGGACCGTTATATTTTAAGAGTAGGGAAATTTACTTTGATTAAACTGTTATATTAATTCATATTAGTGTGCTTTTTATAAATCTTCCTAAAACAGTCCCTGCTTTAGGTCGCTCGATTTTAAATTGAATTTTCCCATTAGATAGATTGATCTCCTATATTAAAAATACTTTAGAAAGCTTAAACTGATTTTCAATTTGAGGGTTTAACAAATAGGAAAATATTAACAAATATTTTCCTAGGAAAGTAATACAATATCTTATGTAGATAATTGATTTATAATGGATGTTGTCCCAGTTTGTTATTGGCTGATTTGTGGGGGTTGGTGAAATCGGAGTATGCTGTCAGTTATATGAAGTTATCTCTATTCCGTCTTGTGTTTGTAATTAGTAATTACCAACTTGCTGTGATTCAATTGTTTTTCAAGACTCAATGTGCCATTTTTATTGAGGTACTACTAATACCAACATTATTCAATTTTACTAATACTAATACTAATCGAGTAATTTCATCGATGAAACTGTACAAAAATCCATTAACTTTCATCATTTGTATGCACGCAGTATCGAACATCATTGTGAAATTGCGAATCTATTTATTGAGGGTTACAAAGAGAAACCCAAGGGAGGTAGGTCTGCGCTTAGACTTTCATAAAAATTTACCGAAGTTAAATACCGTATTATAACGTAAAAACGGTATATCGTTGGGAACACTAGAACCCTCTAAGATGGCGCCGACTACAATTAGTTCTCTGTCGTCGCCTAAAGAAAACTCGTGAAATAAATTGCAAACATTGTTTAATGAAAGTGGTTTCTAAGGTCAAATGTGTTAAGTGTACAGGGCTGTTTTATCCAGCATGTTTAAAACATGCATTGACAGATGAAGCGTTCCTGAAAGATGAAAATAAACTACTTCGAAAAATTATTAATGATAAGGAAACTATCATAGCGGTAAAAGAAAATCTCATTATGTTACTAAATGAAAAAATTACGACGCTGGAAGAAAAGCTGAAAAACAAATACCAAAATAAACTCGAATTTCTTTCAAACAGTAAACCGAAGTATGACGCCACAAAAAAGAACCTCTCACAAAAACCTGACACTTCAGACACAACAAACAAAAACTCTAGTATGAAAACAAATATACATCGGCAAGTTCAGAGTGAACCAAAACAATTGTTAGACTCGAAAACTGTTTCATCGGAACTCGTCAGAACACAAACTACAAACAAGTTTGAAGAAATAATCAACTTGGATAATGGAAATATACAGGAGACCACAGAGGATGGATTTCAAAAAGTTAAATCGCGAAGAGGAAATTATAGAAATCATAAAAGAGGAACCCCTTTGAAAGGTTTGAAAGGTTTCACGCCATAAAGGAAAATGAGGGTAAGAAAATATGGCTTTTTGTGACACGGGTACCGAGTGATGTCACCTCAGAATTAATGCAAAACTATATAGAAAAACGTACGAACTCTACTGACACTATTGTGAAAAAATTGTAGACCAAAAAGAAAAGCCAAGATAACCAATCTTTCATGGGCGGAGTTGAACCAACATTATAGCAACAGGTGTATGAAGAAAGCTTCTGGCCAAAACAAATTTTATTTAATCGATTCGACTTTAGATTAGGACAACACTTTCTAGAAAATCTACCCGAATCTGCAAATAATAACAAAAACACAATTATTAGACTTAACTCTTTTTTATAAGAGGGCTCAATAGATCATTTAAAAAGAAAAGAAAACAACTTGGAAGAAGGTACAAAAAAAAACTGTTAAAACTGTTAAATGACAGACAGAATTTTGACATTTTATGCATCACAGAACTTTGGCTAAGTGAAGCTGAAATATCTTCATTCTGTAATAATGGGTTGCGCAAGACAGACAGTTACAGGTGGAGGTACAGTTATTTTTTTTAAGAGTGATCTGAAGAACTTTGAAGTTAACTACAATATTGAAAAATGTTTTGAATTTTGCTGTGTGTATTTGAAAGGTTTCAATATATTCCTCTTAATTGTATATAGGTCGCCGGTAGGCCAGTTTGACGCCTGTTTGGAAGCAATAGACAAAGTTTTGAATTTTCATGACGCCAGAAAGAACCTTATGATAGCAGGAGACTTTGCATGTGCATGTTAACACCAACGAAACAAACACACGTTGACTTATCGAGTTTTTAGCTTGCTTTGGTCTAAAACAGATGGTGTATGTGGCGACCAGAGGAGATGCGTGTTTAGATAACATTTTCATAAGTACTGAGTTAAAATTTCAGCATATATCAGTGTATTAGATCTGGCGATCTCGGATCATAAGGATCAGATTGCAGTTATTACCTGACACTATGCAACGATCCAAAAAAATGTGCAGGCCGATCACACAGATGGGACTGAACCAATTTCACGGTATCATATCAGATACATCTTGGAGTTTTATTTTAGATAACGATTTAAACGTAAGTGATAGATTTAGTAATTTTATGGATGTCTTGGAATCTGCTTATATTGTAGATTGTAGAGAAATGTATAGCTAAACAATTAGTTCAATATTTTGAAATTAATGGCATTTGTAATAATAATCAGTGTGGTTTTAGAAGAAATAAAAACACTCAGGCATTCTCAATTTAGTTTCACACATTACAGATGCATTCCAGAATTGGCAACACTGTATTATTTTGTCATCTCACTAAGGCCTTCGACTGTGTCGATGGAATTCTTCTGCGTAAGTTAGAGGCTTATAATTTTTCAAATAGCAGCCTTGGTTTGATGCAATCTTACTTTAGCAATAGATGCCAGGTGATTAAGTACTCTGAAGTGACATCAGTAAAGAGTTAGGCGAACATTGGAGTGCCCCAAGGGTCAATTTTGGGCCCCATATTATTTTTAATATATATAAATGACCTTCCCCTTGTGGATCCTTACACATTTTTGGCTGATGACACCACTGTGATGTGGGATTCATTAGAAGACATGTTGCAGAGTTCCAGGATCGCACAGGAATAGGCTGAACATTGGTTTAGTGCCAATAAATTAGCTTTAAATAATGATAAAACAGGGACAGTGGTTTTTCCATGCCAAATTTAAGTTAAGTTAATTTTAGTAAAATAAATACCAGATTTCTTGGTATCCATATTGACCCAAAACTTGAGTGGGACTCCCATATAGATTTTGTTGCTCAGAAACTGACCAAAAATTTGTATTTGCTTCGACGCTTGACCGAAAATGTCTCTTCCGGTGTGTTACGGACTGCATATTTTGCACTTTTTCTGCGATCTTAATATGGGGCCATGTTGCTGGCAGGCACCGTTTGTATAGATTATAACGAAAAGCAATTCAAATTATTAGTGGACTTGATTGTCGGGAGGGCTGTAAAAATGCCTTTCAAGACTTAAAAATCTTAGAGAATCTATTATTTATAAAGAAAAATCTATTTACCACTTATAAGGAATTGCATGACCATCAAACCAGAGGTGGACACAATGTGGTTATTACCTACTACCGCTCGGAGATGTGTCAAACTAATTCAAATTATTGGTCCATTAATTTTTTTAATGCGCTTCCAAATGCTATTCGTAATATACCATTTGAAATGTATAAACAAACAGTCAGACGATTTTTAATTAATCAGCATTTTTATTCTTTTGATGAATATTTGTATTTCAATTATAATGTACCAGGTATTCGTATACTTACCACCCCAACGTACAGACACCCGTAAAATGCGCAAATCAAATCCAGTCCGGGAGGGAAGATCAGCGCGACGTGATCCCCTGTGTTGACGTGTCCTTTTTCGACAAGGAGATTGCCTATGCGTTCAGCTTTCTTGTGCAACTCGGCGCAGGACAGCACTTTGGCAGCAGCGCCCTTACTGTTCAACAGCGTAAACAGGACGTGGTCCGAGGTGCTCTGCGCCCTCCACCTTAGGATTTCCGCGATGAACTGTTGCTGGAAAGGCGAAAATTACGATAAGCGCGTCTCGAAACTATAGATGTAAGAAGGTGAACCTTACCTTTTTGGATGAGTCGCTGTCTTCGTCTAAAAGACCGCCGATATCGCGACCTTGGGCGCTGGCCAAACGGTTGCCCTGCACGAGATTGCCGACGATAACAGACGCAGGACCCACGTCTGAAACACAGTCCGTTGCTGAAACGCAAGAGGAAAAACGACATGCTATAGCAAATCACTCAGAAGCGATCAATAAGCCAATATTATGGAACGCCGTTTTAATATTTAATGAAAATATTTTCGTACAACAATTACGAGAAAACAATGCTTTATTATTATTAATATTATTATTGTGTATAATTTCAGTGTTTAAATTGAACCGATTGAAATTTAATATGTTGAACAAGAACAATTCACATTTTCAACAAACAATCTTATTCATGAACCATTTTAATTCGTGGAAACATAAAATAAAAAACAATTTAATTGACAAACTTAAATTTTGGTAAGATAGTTTTATATAGACATCAGAATTTCAAGTTTATTTGTTTTATGAACACTTTTATTACGAAATTTAAATATTTATTATTTTTATGAGCGACGTATTAAATTTTAATTTTGCGCTGTATATTACGGCGGTTTATATAAGTTTTGTGACGTCATGATGCCACAACTAGAAATCTTCTTTTTTTTGGCCGCTCAATTAAGGCTTAGATCTAATATTTCAATGTAAACAAACAACACTTTGCTGCTTCACTTGAATATCCTATGATTAAATGTTGACAATCTAATCGGCTAAACAAAGTGTATAAATTAGCTACCATGCTATAATACTTTATGAAGTTGATTATTTAACTTAAATCAGTTTTCGCCATTTATTGGAAAGTAGTCCGAATTTGCCTAACTGAGAAGGATGCGCTTTTTTGCAAAATAGGAAAATACCTTCTAGTAGTATAGATAATTGACTCAAAATTATTGTCATCCTCGGAAGTCGTAGGATTTGCTACTTAATCGCGCAGACGACGAGATTTGGAAACAATAAATACACCCACTCCCTTTCCTAGGTATAACACATGTTTGTCATTACCTAAAATGCTTATATTCCAACAGAGTGCCCATTATAACTATTTCACTAACTTGAATTGATTACAAAATTATATAGGTTACATGCACTGACTTGGAGCTGCCAAAAAAGAAGAAGAATTCGAAACTTACATAATTACATACTTACATACATTACTTAAAATGTTTGCTGACAATTTAAATTGAAACATTTTTATTCATCAATCATAGAAATAGAAATTATTTAAATTCAGTTTCAAAACGTTTAACAAACATTTGATTCCAAAAATATCTTTCATCCCAATTATTTTATATGACAAATAAAATGATTGGCAAAACATGGAATTCTGGTGTTTGAACGTTACAAATATTTAAGATGGCGAATTAGATTCTTTCTTTATTTTATATTTCATGGAGTACGTTGCGGAAGTTTCGGTTTAATATTTTAAATTAACAAATAATTTTGTCCCACAAATTATATTTCAATCGGTTCACTGATAAACAACAAAATTGTTTCATATCAAAAGTTATTGCATTAAGTAGCAAAACAGCATTCCATACAGAAACATGTTATTTGTTATATTTAAAAAGTTTGCTTACAAATTGTCCAATACCTTTCAATAAATTAAATAAAGAATGCTATTTAAAATAACATACTAAACATTTACATTAAAATGATTCAATTTTTATGTTGCATAATTTTTTGTTTTTATTAAAGGGTAATACGGCGTTCCATAGAGTAAAGTCACCGAACATTATGATGCAGAAAACATTGCCCGTCTCACTCCTCACCTTTCGGCACTCATCAAGAGTACTTATTAGCATTCGCCTCGTAGAGGCTGTTGTGCGTATCACTGTATTTATATACAGGCTGTCCCAAAATGATGAGCAAAAAAGGACTGATTTTACTAGCTAAATTCTGTCAGAAGCTCAAAAACAATGCAATTAAAGAGCGTCAATGAATTTTCCTTAATACATTTTTTCTATTTTTGCGATTAAATTTAAATAAAGGGCACCCCGGGTGTCCCGAAATTCGTGGGCCAAACTATAACAGAATATTCCAAATATTTGTCCAATATAAGCCTTAGTTTTACGTATAAATATGTCGAGAAACACCCCCTAATGGAGTTGCATGTCCTAAAAGGAATTTTGAAATTTTGGGGATTTAGTAGTTCTGGCATGCTGAATCTGATTCTAAAATTATAAAATGTGAAATTTGGTATGGAGAGTTTTTCGAATAGAGATTTAGTAGAGATTCACTGTATTTGCGGTTTTCGCAATGATAACACGTGAGCCGCTGTATGGGAGTAAGAAAGACGGCAACCACATCGGAGAGTCTCTTCTAATATACATAGGTCAGCAAGACTTGATTCGCAGGATTGAGAATCGAGGGAAGGTAAAACAGAGTTGATGAAAATCCTCAAATAGCATCCCCTTGTAGGTTTACCGATATGATATTTTAATCTTTTCAGATCGACATTTTTCTATGAAAAGAAAAAGTTTAGCCGTTATTCCCAGTTTTGTGACGTAGGTAAATAAATTTTAAGCGTAGTAGAATGACCCAAATGCAAGGATTACATCTTTACCATTTTCTAAAACTACAGGATTTAAGACCCAAGACTTTCCAAATCATTAGAATTGTGCCAGTGGATTCTTAACCATTAAGATATTTTGGACCAAATTTTATTGTCTTTTTATACTCACAACGCGCGTTTCTGGAGTAATGACAATCTGAGGGGCCTTCAATGTTAGTTCAGGCATCATAGGGAATAACGTTAATAAGAAATGAACAAATGAAGAGGCGCAGTGAATTTGGTAGCCCTTATCTCAACAAGTTTGTGTGCTTAATGTCAGAGAGTTAGTTTTATGATGATTGTCAACGCTTCCGAGACTGGCAGGTAGACGGACAGGTACTTCACCTGCCGCAGTATTTAAAATTAGAATGATACAATCCGCTTTGCGGCAGTTATTGGTAAAATTAGATCTTGAAAATGGCCAGTGTTTCTGAATTTGGTTCTGAATGTGGTCAAAGCTATTTGCCACCAAACTTCATCATTCAGAGTCGCAAAAACAGTTGAAAATGTGTTTGAATGCATAATGAATACGCATTAACAAACATACCTAGTTAACTAACCAACAATATGTTTTCCTAAATTCTCTGCAGTACTATTCAAACAAGCGTTTAACACATATAGCTAATTAGATAATACAGTGGCCCTACCTCGGTAGAAGGTATGGATATTTTGCACATGCGTCACCCCTCAACTGACTAAGTTGTGACATTGCCGTATTTTTGTTGGATAATTGATTGATTTTGATAAGAACGCAACATCAATGTTTGAAATCCTAACATAATTGGCAACGCCGAGTTAAGTTATTACTATTGTCACAGAATAGTCTGTGCCCTGTGCCAAAGTATAACTAAATTTCTGCATGGATTTTTAGCATATAACAATTTTTAATTGGCAGTTTTTGATGACGGACACGATGCATTTTTTTCCAGCAAAATACGCTAATTTATTTCAATGGAATTTCGTTTTTTAATTCGTGATAAAATAAACAATATGGCTAAACTTTCTGCAAAAATGTTTTGTAATCACTATATTAGAAACGAGAGAAATGAGGATGTTTCTTTGAAGAGATAAATAAATTATACTAATTCTATTAATTAATTAATTCTCCGAAACTAACTTGTTTTATAATAGTCTTTAATTTTCTTGGTTATGTTTTCTAATACCTACAATTTGTTAAACAATTTGTCCATTGGCACATTTTATATTTATATCTTTACTAAACTTGCGGTGAAGGAATGAGCGTTCTGTCTATAGGAGTTGCTTCTTGAACATTTTTTCTACTTAGATGTTTCTTGTGCGATATCTAGCATCTCTAAGTTATATATAGACTTTTAACAGCCATCTTTGGTGATTTCCACTTTGGTTACATTTCCAATAGAGCTTAAATCTATGAGTTTATGAAGACTAACGCTTTGCGCCGATTTACAAGCAAAAAAAATCGGAAAAAATCATGAAAAAATACATTACACATACATAATTAATTACAGAATTATGACGTGAGTGCACTGCACTGCACTGCTTTTTCACACCTTAACTCCTTTTTTGCCTGAAAATTTAATAGGATTTCGACATATTTTGAGAAAATACTGCCGAAAAAATGCCGCTTTCAAACATTAAAGATGTGCCACGGGCCATATTGCTTGTTGAAAGAAAGCGTCAAGGTCTTTTGGGTCCAACGTCAGAATTTGCAATTACAGCTACCATATGTCTAGTAGCTATATGGTTTAACAATAAGTGATGATGTTTTCGTAGCAATTTTCAAATCCTCATATTTCTACAAATTACATTACATTTTTTTGTAAAATCTTTTTAAGTTTGGTTGTCTACTGTAACCCATTGCAAAATTTTTTGAACAAACTCAATTTAGTTTATATCTCTATTGACTTGCAACTTGCATTATGGAACACGTAGTATTACATAACGACAACGTTTTATGTAATTTCCTGGCAGAATCGAAGAAACACAACAGTTTGGCAACGCGGCTCATTTGTATGAAATTTGGCAATTACAGTTAAAATTTCCCCATCTACTATACATCTAAATCGCGGGATTACCTCGTTTTAATTTTTGGCCTATAAATTAGTATGCTGTGGTGTCATTCTAAAATATGGCAAGTGCCCCCAAATTATCTCAATGTTAGTATTCGCCATGCTTGTTTGAGTGAAAAATATGTCCATTATGTATTTACCTGCGTGCACTTCTCTGGGTTTGGGCAAATTCGTCACACAGGTATGGGGACACATCAGCACATTGGCGGGATGGAGGTTACCTTCCAGGAACCGTCGTTTTGTCTCGGAGAGATGTATGCCGCCCAATGGCGTTTTGGGTAGGTAATTGGGCGGAACTAGGGCTAAACAGTAAATGCCCACTTGATGGATCGAATCCACCGCCTGTAGAACTCTTGACATCCATTGAAAAGACTAGAATAAAAACGTAGGCGTTTTTTACATGTAACTCAAGAACTTTCCTTTAAATACGGAATTGACAAAGATTCCAACAATGTCCCTCAGTTGAATTAATTTTCTAAGACATTTATTACTGACGGTAGAGAATTAGCAATTATATCCCTGTATCGATATCACGTTTTGCGAGCGCATTTGAGATGTTGTTGCATGACCGTATTTTCAGCCAAGTGAAACACTTGATAACTTAGCTTGCTTTGTAGAATTCACTGCTAAACGACAAAAGGCAAATAGATGTAGTATACAGACTTCTCGAGGGCTTTTGGCCGGATATACCACACTGTACCTTGTGGAATTAATAAAATCATATAACAGAATAGAGTGTAGAGATAGGTCCACGGTCACGCATCCTTTAGGTTTATGGCTAGTAGAGGCGCAATTGATTTTCTTACTCACTTTTCATTAATGATATAGTTGCTAACATTGATTTCAAATTCAAATTATGGTCTTTGCTGATAGTGATTATTTGGAGGCAGTTGGTTCTTGGTGGGCTTCCAGTAATTTACCCCTGAATACAGATAAATGCTTTGCAATGTCATTTTCAAATATAACTGGTAATATTAAGAACTTGTGACACTTTTAAAGACTTGGTTATAACTTATGACACAAAGTTATCCTTTAGTAAAAATATCTAGCGTTTTTTAGCGAAACTTTCCAACATACTTTAAAATTCTTATGTATGCTGGAATATAGAGGATGGTTTCACAAAATGGCAAATATTTAATATCACCAAAACTGAAAACAAAGTGATCTATGAGGAATGTTTAAGGTTCCTTTACTGGTAAATCGTAGAAACTATGGAGCTTATTAGTGAACTACCTTGAGTTGCTACGCCAACTGAATTTTCATGTACCTTCAAGGATTGTAGGCATCGCCTGTATTTTAAGTAGTAACCCCAAAAAATAATTTTTTGATCAAAGATCCTTTCTACCAGTTGATGAAATTATTTAATCACTTCTGTAATGATACTGACGATTTCTGTCTCACAGTTTACCACATTAATAGAAAACATATTTTTGTTACAGTGAATATAATGTGTATTATTATTATGTGTTGATTAGTAATAGTTTATAGATGTTAGGATAAAATTGTCTTGCAAACGGATGTTAGTCTGCTAGACAATAAAGATCATTATTATTATATTAATATACCTCTTCTTCACTGCAATCTGGCCTCTGTTCTGCAATGACGCAGATCCTTTCGTCCCGCAATACCCTGATGCTAAATACTGCTATTCTGCCTCGGTAAATAAATTTCATGGGCTCAACCGCTAATACAGTAGCGATTATGTCGTCGGCATTGTGTTTTCGTCCAGTAACTGTCATCAGGCCGTCCCGTGAACCACAAACGAACACCAAACCCCCGGGACCGAGGAAACCCAACAATCCGCTACGGGTGTACTCAGTTTCCGATACCGGTTTACCATCTGCACCTAAAGGCTGAATCTGAAATTGAAACAAACATTTGCAAAACCTGACGCTCAACAGGAAACCTAATTGGACCTTGAACGTGGTATTGCTTAGTCCGGGAAGGCCCCAGTATTGGGTTCCGGTTGCGCCAGAGTTGATGCAGATCTCACCAACTTCGTCCGTTTTGCACAGATACGAGGGTCCTTCCATTTTTACTACCACTATGACGCATCCGGGCATTACCTGCCCGCAGTCTTGTAAAGTGAGAGAGGTGAGGCTGTTCTCTTGATCTACCCTCACCACCCCGAAGCTTAGACCTTGCATCGATAAGACTCCCCGACCGGTCGCGTTGACCCCGCCCCGTCCGGGTCTCCTGACAGATACCTAAAAAATTCAAATAAAGTATAGACGTCGCCCACGTTTAATCAAAGGATTCTTCGGATAATTTTTTTAATTTCTAGCAGGCAGGCAATCAAAATTACCAACAAAAATTGTAAAATGAATAGTTTAGAAAAATATTTCCGTGGTGTCTACTTTTCGATACTATTGTATGGTACCTGGATTATTCTTGAAGATAGTTTTAAATCATTTTTTCTTATATTAATTTTCCTAATTAAAATTGAAATATAGAGGGTGAGCCAAAAAATGAACATTTCATACTTTTTACAAAACTGGATTCCTCCTGCGTCGGTTTTTGCTGAGTCAAAATTGCTGACGTTTCACCAATCATCCTGTTGGCTTCTTCAGAGCTTGACTGAAACTGGCTCGTATTTTACTCTGTACCTGCTTATATATTGTTTGATGGGTGCGCTAATGAGGGGCATAAACACCGTCTCGGATGACTGATTCCCATATCGGTGACAGATAAAGACCTGGGTCGCGGTTAAGATTGTTAGGTTGTTTATAGATTTCTATAGACTATCGGATTTTTCGATGGTAGAATCACATGCAAGAATTTTAGTTTTATCGAATAAAATTTTATGTCCGGTTTCATGAGTGTGTTCGGCAACAGCTGATGAGTTTATTTGTCTTAGTCGTAATGCTCTTTCATGTTCTTTGAGCATAGTTGATATTATTCGTCCGGTCTCTACAATCAGCTCGCAATAGCGCCCCTTCAAACAATATGTAAGCAGGTACAGAGTAAAATACGAGCCAGTTTGAGTCAAGCTCTGAAGAAGCCAACAGGATGATTGGCGAAACGTCAGCAATTTCGACTTAGCAAAAACCGACGCAGGAGGAATCCAGAAGTCTTGTAAAAAGTATTATAGTAGCCTGTGGAAGTTGCTTTGAAATAATTAATGAACATGTCAAATCCAAAAAGCTAAAGTTAACTACCACATAAAAATTTTACTTATTATTATACAAATTAGGTGAAAACTATTGCTCCAAAGTTGGGGCACACATTTCATTAAATAAAGTTGAATTTAACATCCCATATTTAGTGACCTGTTTTGAAGCAGAGTTAGATTCCCAAAACCATATTAGGGCTCCCTATAAATATTTCCTCTGATTTTTAAACAAAATTTTTATATTTCACTTATGTAGTAGGCATTGGCCTAGATGACGTTAATTATTATTTTGAAGCAAAATTTATTTAACAGTGGCACTATTAATTAATTAAACCATTATCATTGTTTAACTTAGTTTAAAATTATTATCGTTGAGAAAGATATTTTAATTAGCTAAAATCGGAACTTACCCTCAGGAAGGACGAATTAATATGATTTTGGTAATCGGTGAGTGTCAAGAGAAAATTAATTAGCGTCAAGAGTGTCTGCCCCATATTGCTGCTAGAAGTAGTTTTTAACCAATGACCTTGCGGCATTCAACAAGCAATATGACCGATGGCAGATCGTCACAAAGTTTGTATGCCTAGATTTCGATAAATGTTTGGAAAAACTAGTTGATTCTGCGAAAATCGCTGTTAAGAAAGAAAATTCCGCGAACTGCAGCTTCGACTTGAATAAGGAGACATTGCATCCAACGAATAATTAAAAGTCACAAATTTTACCCACATCATATTCAACTCCGTGAACAGATTTTTAAACATTATGTTCGATGATTTAATTTTTGTTTATGGGTTTTAGAAAATATTTGGCGATAATATGTACTTTTTCCCGATGTGACAACTTTTCATAATAACGGATTACATAGTAGACATAACTTTTGCTATTATAGAAAATCCTAATATATTTAGAACCATTGATCACCAGCATGTGTGGGGTGTAATAATGGGAAACCGAATGGTAGGTCCATATTTTTTTGATGGTCGTTTAAACGGCGCCATGTTGTACTGTGGATGTGGATGTAGCCAGATGGTGTTTCTGCATACTTTGATAGAATTGTTTGAAACGAGTTAGATCGACAATATCCACATAGACAGGCGAGATCCGCAAAACTGGCTAGCCAAGTTTTCAGACCTGTCAAGTCCTAACTATTTTTTATAGGGATATATTCAAAATATTGTTTATAATATACCGTCAACGACACCTCAGGTTACGAAAGTACAAATAACAACGTTTCCTTCTATATCCGGAGTTTAGCACTTATTTCAAGAAAGGGTTCGCTTATGCATAGAGCAAAATAAACATTTGAGCATTTTTTAAAGTAATACTTCTTTTATCATTTAATTTTGTTAATTGGTCAGTAAATGAGTTCAAAAATGCCTCTCAGGATAGAGAAATTAGTCATAAGTAAAATATAAAATAAACATGGGATTTTAAATTTCACTTTAAGAATTTATTTAATAAAAAGTGTGCTCAAACTTTGGGGTAATTTTCCCACCGCTCAGTATAATATTAAGTAATAATAATAAGTAAAACTTTTGTACGATAGTTATCTTAGCTAAGCAGTAAATTCAATTATAAGCAGCTCGTTACTTTTTACAGGGTCTAAACAGTTTTCAAATTACAGTCTGTAGTATTTAATTTCTTAAAATTATTCCGAAACGATCAGGTTTAAGTATAGGAGTCCCATCAGTAACTTACCTTTATTTGGTTTATAGTAACTAAAGGTATAAAAAATAAGGTATTCTATAAGAAAAAATATAAATTTAATATGAACCTTTTTTGGGTCACCCTATAGATTCCATAATTATTTTCAAATATGGCATTTATGGGTCCTCATAATACTGTGCTAAAAATGTTTCCCCAACTTTTTACATATTTTGGAGAGACCTCATTCATTGTTCTGTTAGATTACACCTTTCGTGTTAACTTTGTAAATAAAAACAGCATATTAGTAGAACTATTGCTCTGCATATTTTTGCTCTTTTGTGTATTTTTGATGAAAGTTTGAGAAATTGTCCAATTAATAAATTAAAAGTTAAAAAATGAACATAACAAACCAAATAACAATAACATATTCTAGTATTTTAGTTAACAATAAGAAGGTATTAGTACAAAAATAATAATAACGGTAGTACGAAAATTTGGTATTTTAATAATAATTTCATTGCTCGCCCTTTTGATGAGTAAAAAAAAATGAGTGTAAGGCACCATTTAAACAAAATGTAATCGGTGGAAAAAGAACATTTGATTACACTTGAGATTTTTTTGTATTTTTTAATGTTAAATTTATTAATTAATGAAAATATACAAGAGGACAAAACGAAATAATTCTTAAAGCCATGGCCATGGAAGGCATCGATATTTTTGCCCTTTGTTATTTGCGGGAAAATCATTTTTTCGACTCACCCTGTAGAACGGTAGGTCTCTAGAGAGGGAGGAGGCAAAACCATTTTATATATTATTTTTTATGTTTATAAGTTACTAAGCTGCAGTAACTAGGCTTAAAGTGTAAGTTACTGCATTGTTACAGTGTTTTATGCGCTAGACAAAAAATTGGACTCACCGTTAAACATTCGCTTGAACTGGCGCAAGGACAAATGGCGTCGGCCCTGAGGCCTTTGCTTTGGAAAACGGACAAAAACTGATCGCACGAGCTAAGAGACCAGGGATTAGCCCCGTCGGCGACGAGTAACATCCTTAAAGAGCCTAGATTGATGTCCTTGTGGTCTTTGGTGGCCAACAAACCCCAATGGAGGTCCCTGGACTTGACTACGGCGACGCAAGCCCGATACTTGGTGATCATTTGCATCCAGCTGGCCGGGTTGACCTTCATGAGGGCGTAGGGAATGTAGATCACGTGCATGCCGTTTAAGACGCTGGTTAATACTGAATGCCAGAGGCCGACTTCGCGTTTGAAGTCCAAAACGCAAACCATGTTCTCGCCTTCGCTGTAGTTGCACGCCATGGTCACCATCCGGCAATGTTGAACCATCGCAGCTCTGGTGACTGTCACGCCCATCACCGAACCGTCCCTATCAGTCGTGTACTCGATATAGGAGGGCGTGTCGTCGGTTAATCTGGGCGTCGGGCTCCAATCCTTGGGAGTTTTGCTCAAATGTTCGGTAACGAACCAGTTAAGTCGGGGCCAACCTTTGAACTGAATCACCTCGCCCGACGTTGTCTTCGGAAGGCCTTTAAGGCATGCCTCAGACGTTAACGCCACCTATAGTTGTCACGATATAGGTTTACGTGACTTGTAGGTATATAAGACGCGGTACCTGAACCATACAGCTGCCTAGGAGGAATCCGATTTGCAGAGATCCGGCATCGCGACGGGTGATCGGAACTTCTATGGGCACAGGGACGATGCCGGCCTGAAGGCATCCATAAAAAGCACACAAAAAATTGATGGGGTCATTGTTTGGATAGACTAGAGCTACTCGATCACCGGACTTTAAACTAGTATCACCATTTTTGCTGAAGGATTTCGTTAAAAGCGAGTAAGCTATCTTGTGCGATCGGCTCAACAGTTTGCCTATAAAAAAACATCTTATTACTACATATCTTTTAAATAATACAAATGGGTTTGCGGTCATGTGCAAAAATATTTTCAATTTACAATCGTCAAAAATTGGTTCTCATTTAACAAAGCAAAGTTGTCGTCAGTTTTTCAAATAACTGACAATTTTTTTATTGATGTACGTACTGGACCAATTTAAAGAAAGAATTCTTTATAAACAGTCGCGATTTTTTGAGGAAGAATTCTTTTGTTAACCACCGAAAAGAGCGAACCGAATGAGCTTCTTGGACATTCTGAGATAGTTGCCCTAATCGTGAATCCAAAGACTTTATGATATCAGCACCGTAGAATTTTATGTACAAAAGCTGGCATAGGTTTCAAACGAATCAACCAAACCAAAACCAAAACCAAAGTACAATTGAAAATTTATAAATTGGATCTTGGAATTGTCAAAAAATCTACGGGCTGTTCAACGGTCTTTAGTTTTTCCATAACTTTGCTTTACAATATCAAACAGAAGACCTAATTTACATTTAAATTTACTCCTAATTAAAATTTCTCTAGTTACTTCTAATTGCATAATTTCGGTTGTCTCTTTGGTAAATACAAAATAAAGACATCTGTAAAATCTGGTCGGTCGACGAACTTCTTGGATCTTTCCAAATATTTTTTTTGAAATGAATTAGAATTATTAATAAAATAATGCCGGAGGTAGAGGCACTAATTTTTGTTTGTATAATGAGTGACGGCTGCCGTCTGAAGGAAATTTATAGTCAAGATGAATTAAGTTTTTATCTGTTTAGTATCTGTACTAATACTTTACCTTAAATTTCAGGCAAACGCTGACTAGTATGACCTAATAAATCTTGTAATTTTAACTTAGCACTACCTTTGGAAATTCTTATATTTTATGGATAAACCGAAGGGATTTATAGTTTACTAAATAATATGGTGTCAACATCTGATCCGACGAACATGTTTTAGGAATTACTGTTTCGCGCCGATCTAAAACTAATTTCTGCAACAGTTTTCGACTCAACCAAATTTGCCACCGCATTTCTTTTTGACTCTTTATGTCTCTCTAACCAACACCAACCAAAACTACTTTCAGAAAATTATTTTATTGGACGGTCAACATTTATAGCGGCCATGATCGCTTAAATTATGAAACAGGTTTTTTTTAACCAACAAAAATACTATTTTGTAAATTCATTATAATTCTGATAGCACGCAATAAATCTAGACAAGAAATTGCTGCAGAACTGCTTTAAATGGCCTAGTTTTTCTTTTTCTGTTCATTCCGTTACATTATCGTTTCCTCTTATCTCTTTAATAAGTTTAAAAAGAATCCTTACCAGGCGGACTTTAACTATCAACCTAAGTTTATTTAAAGCTCAAACATCATGAGACTTTTTGTTGGTATTACATTAAAGAAAATTTATATTTTAATAATTAAAAAAAATCTAACCATAATCAAAATTATTTAATTCATAAAGCATAGAAAATTTGATACTCCCAGCAGGAACCCAAATACATAGCACATTGTTGTGCATCTCCAAACCAACATTCACGCACATTGCTTTCCACATATTTTTTTACAAAAGCGTGATATATGTTAAAAAAACTGAAGTTGGAGCTGGCGCTTGAATCGTAACCACTTAGAATGTGCCAAATTCACTTGTAATTAAAATTTTTTCTCGTCACCAATTAACCTGATCAAAAACGCGACACCAGCTCTACAGTAGGGTCTCGACTTTCCCCAGCTTCGAACGATATCCCTTCCTGTCTTTTGCTAGGACCATTCAGTTTGCTGCACCAATCGTTACAGTATCTTCAAAGAGCCCGTCTCTAAACCGGCCAATCTTGATGGACAGGATTATGTTTCGGTTTCCTGATCGTCTGTATTAATTGTAGAGCTCAAAGTTATATTTACGTCTTCAGACGTTATTCTCTTGGACAGCCTCATCAATTATTTTCAGTATTTTTCTCTCTAAGGTCAATAGTTACGTCTCATCTGCTTTGGCTAGGTTTCCGAGCCGAACCATGAGAGACTCGATTTATTTTTGACAGTCCGAAATAACAAGGATTGGCAAGTATCATACGAGTTTTTATTTCTTTGCTATCGTCATTACTTGGGTTTATCAGGGTTTCGAGGTATAAGTATCTATCGTTTCCACTCATTGATCTGTAGTCTCATATTCTTTCGATTGAGCAGGAAAGTGTAAATTTCTTCTCTCTCAGCTTGGCATTGGATTCAACGGACCAAGTCTTTGTCCGGCGGAGAAAGACCGATAATCGGTGTAAACAAATGGATCCCTGCCCAATAACAACGGGTTTTTCGTTAAGATTGCAGCTAATGTATTCACGAATTGTTGAACTTTTAATACCAGCGATGAAGAAAAACCAACACGAGGTCTAATGCCAGTGGTCGCCAATCAAGCGCCAGCTTAAACTTCAATTCTTCAACTCATATCTAGCTGTGTGATAATTGGTTTCCTTCTAATAGAGGCACCTCTATTAAACTGCTGGATTTGCCGATTGTAACTGCTAAACCAGTATGAAAAGGACTTACCGTACGTCAATGTCGTTGAGAGTTTACCATTGGGATCTAGAACGGTGGCGACCGGCGCTTTAAACGTCGCGTTTCCATATCTCGTGACAGCCGCTTCCAGACTCCGGGGCAACCCGGACGGTACCACCAGTTGCTCGCCCACCGCCGGACTCATGGAGCTGCCTTCCGGTTTGGGCGCGTTAGGGTCCTTGGGGTTGGCCGCTAGCTCGAGCTCGATGTCGTCGTCCTCGTAGAATTCTGGGAGCGGTCTCCGCTTAGGCCTCTTTAAAGTATTGAGCAACTGTTGAATTTTCGCGGACACCTTCCACCGACCCGTCCCCGTGCCGATCGCCTCATCCGAAGCGGACGACGTATACCGATTTACTCTGTCCGCTCCCCTTCTGCCGCCTTGGACCATGTTGCTTGTGATGTCAGGCGGTTGAGAGTCTATCGGAAAAAATCGTATCGTAGTGACATATATGCTCCCAGTACTGCATATACTATAGAAACCATCATCAATTTTTTACTTTAATTTCCATACGTACTTCGTCTAATAAGATAATTACCCATTGCCCATTCAGGTAGTCGAAATCAACTCGACTATCAAATTTCTTTGACCTTCCAAGAAACCACGGGTATTCAAAGTTTTAGGAAACAAATTCCTCAACTAGATGGAAACAAACTACAAGTCTAGCAAAATATTACACATAAACATTGGGTACTTTTGTTATCGTACTGTTTTTATAACTGGATGGCATTTAATTAAGCTAATCAAATAAAGTACTGTGTTAATTCGTAAGGTCACTAATTCACAAGTACGTACGTCATTGAAGCAATGATAAATGGCTAAGAGCTTCAACTTTGCCAGAGGAAAGAAAGAAATAATTAGGCCCTATGTGATCTATTTAGTACGTATTAGTCATTCAACGGTTAGATTTTTTGAAAGCGGAACACCCAAAAAAAACGTGGCCAAGACAGGAAAAGGGATACATGTCAAACTGAGGAACGCCTTCTCTGACAACAGGTATTACGAAACAGAAACGGCTACACAGATCACGAAAATTAAGACTCGCTAGAGATCATCATTCATGGTCTGTGGATAAAACCTCTAGATGGTCGTTCTCGACAAATAATAGATTGGTGGAGTGGGTGCTAGTGTGGAACTTTTGGGGATTACAATAGATGATAGTTTGGGCTGGGTTTAGTATGTCAATTCATTATGTAAAACACAGTATTTTTGTAGTTCACGAATTAAAAAAATTAATCGCTATGGAAACATTAATGATATTATTCCCTCTTCCATTCTTTTAGGCTATGATGTTGTCCTGTGGGATAACTTTTTGCTGTTGATCGAGCTTTTAAACTTCAAAAGAAGGTAGTTAGAGTAATAGCGTGTGCAGGTTATCTAGATCATTGTAAGCTTATCTTTAGAGCAAAGACATATTTAGGCTAAACTCCTTGTATCATGACTATCCTACTCGAAAAAGTGACTTCCTTCGCAACAAGAAATTTAAATATACTAAAGTATACCATCAAACGCGAAGGCACTGAGTAATAAAAAATTTGAACCATCATTACTTATATGTATTTTTTTGCCTTAATCTGTGGTATTTTTTATGTAATTCTGTAACAGTCTCGTTTTTGGTTATTTTTCTTACTGTTCTGTATGTCACTATCACTCTTTTACATTTTATACTTTATGTATTTAGCTGTGGAAAATGACTTGACAATTGTATTATTATTTAAACAAACTCACAATAATCATTTGAACTCGTACCATTCATTTCTATCCAATTGCGGAAAATGAAATAGTAAAAGCTTCAAGCAAATTAAAAAAGAAAATGACCTCAAATTGTATTATTGTCTTCTTTAAATCTTTACTGGTGGTATTTAATCTAGAGCTTTTTTTTTGGAATTTATACTGGATATTGGAAGGAATCAAGAGTTTGCCCTAATTTAAAAAGTCACGTAAGTAATCAATTTTCTTAAAATATCCCATCACGTAAAAACCTCATCCGCTTATAAAATTTCTCCGAAAATCTAGTTTCGCTTTACTTTGAAAAAGAATCCATCATTCCCGTAAAGAAATAGACCAAATCAATAAGGCTCTTCTGTTTCTACACCTTGAAATTGCTTCCATCTTTCAAACATGATTCACGACAAAGTTTTAAATTTTCGATTATCTTCTACACAAAATCACATTCAGAAATTTGAAAAACCAAAGTCAACACTAGGAAAGCAATTAAACTCTTTTTAACTACCAACCACTGCAATAAATGTATCATCGCACCAACTTTCGGAAACGGAAAGATCAGTTCTTCGTCCTTGCCCGCCGTATTATCCCTAAAGAGGAAATCATTTCAAATGTCGAGTCTATCCTAAACAAACTGTCGTCTCAAACAGCTAGTGAAATTCGATTTGAAAACGCAAAATTCTTAAAAAATCAAAACGTCCTAAATCTAATTTTGCAAAGCCTGAACGCATTGCACTGAAATCTCTAAAATCTAATCCCGACATCATAATCCTAAAAGCAGATAAAGAAAATACTACGGTGGTTATGAATACAAATGAATATCAGGAAAAAATTCAAGATATTCTTACAGACGGATCATATTGTCAAATCTGTTATTAAGACTTCTTCTCTATCAGACTCCATGAAAAAATCTGCCAACCCTCATGACTCTAAAATTCCTAGTCTCTACAGACCCCCGAAGATTCACAAAACACAAAACAACAACAACAAACAAACAAAAGATTCACAAAATCCCTTCGACCTATTATCAGCACCATTGGTTCTCCTGGAAAAACTGATAGTTTCGTACTTAATTCCTTTCACTTCAACGAACTATTAAAAAGCATTAGATAACAAGATATTCTAGTGAGTTTCGATGTAGAAAATCGCTCTTTACTACAGTTCCTATTCCTGAAACTCTCACCATCATTTCAGATATATTAAAATCCCAGAGTCTGGAACTAAACCTTTCCACCTTAATTGAAAAATGCTTTTCTGGAACATATTTTTCTTATAATGGTCAAATTTTTGAACAAACGTCGGGAACGGCTATGGGTTCTCCACTATCACCAATCATCGCGAATATATTTATGGAGAAGAAAGCTCTCGACACCTTTCATCTAAAACCAAAATTATGGAAACGCTACGTTGTTATTTGGCCTCATGGTAGATTTTCTTACACATTTAAACTCTATACGCCCTAACATACGCATTACCATTGAGATCGAAACTAATAATAACCTCCCATTCTTAGATATTCTTATCAATAGAAAATCAGACCTAACATTGGGTCATTGTGTTTACAGAAAACCTACGCACACAGACCGGTACCTTAATGCATGGTAACATCACCCTCCGGCCCAAAAATTATCAGTTATCAACTCTTTCGTTGACAGAGCCATAAAACTATCTTACCCCGAGTCATGAACCCAGAAGTAAAACACCTTACCTTTGCTCTTCTCTCTAATAATTTCTGCTCTTCTCTCTAATAATTTCCACATTAAAGATATTAAGTACACTTCACCACAACCTTCCAATAGCAAGGAGGCCGAAAGCAATCCTACAGTTGCCACTACGGTCCTTCCTTAAATTCCAAACATCACTGACCACATATCCAAAGTTCTAAAAAAATAGAACCTCAAAACCAGATTTACGACTTGTCCAAAAATCTCTCATCATCTTCGATCCGTCAATGCATATGCGGCAAAGAATACATTGCAGATTGCAAATATGAACTAGGCTCAAAGAACATGAAAGAGCCTTAAGACTAAGACAAATAAACTCATCAGCAGTTGCCTAACACAATGACGAAACCGGACATAAAATTTTATTCGATAAAACTAAAAGTCTTGCATGTAATCAATTCTTTTACCAACTAAAAATCCGAGAGTCTATAGAAATCTATAAACAACCTAACAATCTTAACCGCGACTCAGGTCTTTACCTGTGGCCAATGTGAGAATCACTAATCTAGTACCGTTTACAGAGTCTACAACAGGAGTACTAGATAATCAAGGACATGTAGATGTGGTAGATGTTTACTTTAGCTTTGTTCGATCTAAACTTGAGTACGCGTCGCTTGTGTGAAGCCCGATATACTCTTGCCAAAGCTGGGCTGTTGATAGTGTACAGATTTTTTTTTTTTTTTTGAATAACCTAGTGTTCAAAGCTGATGGTGCATATTCGCCGAGAGGTTAAGACTATGAATTTTATTTAAATAGATTTAATATAAATAGTCTGGAACGAAGACGCAAGCGCGTGTCAGTTATCTTCATTTATAAATTGTTACATAACGTTACAAACTGTCCCACTTTGTTAGCGTACTTGGATGTTCGTATATCACGGTTAAATTCCAGCACTAAAGACACTTTTCACTGGGTTAGGGCTAGAACAAACCTGTTAAAACGTTCTCCTGTAAATGTATGTGTACAAGTTCCACGTCGATTGCGAACTGTCTTAATTGTGTACCAAAGGGCATATCGCTGTTGAAAATTTGGTTAATTTGGTTACTAAATAATAAGCTTTTTTCTTTCCTTTTTTTATTGTTGCTATGAGCGTACTGAATGTATTGCTTTGCCTAATTGTCTCTACTTATGTTATACTCCTGCAATTTTATTTTTTTTTATTTACTTCACGTTTCAAAAAACAATTTCCTAAATTCTAGGGAACCAAACTACAAAAACAGTAAAATGTTGCACACGACCGGGCGAGGACTCAAGCGAGAACTCATCTTAAGCTCCATGAACAGAAAATGTTTACAATCAAACTCTGGCGATGCAAAATGCTTGGACTCAGAACTCCGGACTGCCCGGACACACACACTCTGGGCACGTAAACTTTGGGTACACAAACAAATTAGAGAAAATCTCCGGGGACAGATACTCTGGAACAAAAAACGACTTGGAAGCAAACTCCAAGGGCCCAAATTCCTAAGTCCCAGATTCTGGGACTCTCGATAAATATTTTCGCGTTACGACGTACTAGTTGTCAACAGAATATGCTTGAAATGGATGATTTTCCGTTCTTCGTTCGGCGGCTTACTTACACGGCTTGAAATTTTGTAACACGTCGCTGATGTCTGTGATGTCCTGTTGCCTGCCAGACGCCGACCTCTGCTCGTTCCAATTGGGCGGCGGCAGACGTGGTCGATGGTGAAGGGGCGGCGGCGAACCGGTACTTGATGTGTCGCTCAAGGGCGGCGGCGGCGGAAACATTTGCGGTGTTCCGCCCCCGCCGCCCCTCATTTTTTCCCGCTCCGGCGTACTGCCGATCGCGTCGTCCTCATTCGCCAAGCTGTCCTCGTCCGATGAATATTCTGCGGAGCGTACGAAGATGATCGATATTTACCTTAGCGAAAAAACTTAAAACGAAGGAAAAACGTCTAACAACATTCTACTCTCTCTACTTTTATAGTACTTTTTGGTTTCTTAATCTAGATGGAGCGTCACTTGGTTTTGGTAGCCTAAAGTTTCGCTAATCTAGTAAAAAATAAAATCTAGATTACAAACATTTGTCGAGAAATGGAGTCACAGACCCTAAAAGGAATACACCTGAACATGGTTTTTTATTAGTTTTTTATATCAGGTTGAGAGAAAGTTTTCAAATGGTTGCCAGTCGACTTTCAGTCACCAAGATTATTGGAAATAAAGCTTTTAAAATTCATAAAGCGCATTTCTGGAGTAATGGGAACCAACTTTCAACATACGTTTTCTATCAATGTTTGGGTAATGCATTATCAATACCAATTACCAATAACCTTGCCGAATTCAATTGAACGTTTACAATATACCGTGCACCTGTGGCAAAGAATACATCGCAGAAACAGGTCGAAAAATATCAATCAGACTAAAAGAATTAAAGTTTCCCCTACCATTCCCCGTTCCAGGCAGATATTTAAGAGATGTGTGGATTTATCATAAAGTCAGTTTTCGATACGGCCTTGAAGAAGCTAGCAGCACGTTTAGCGAAACTTCAGAGAGACAGAGTCAACACCCGACACAGGAGAAATTCAGAAAATGGGCACCTGCATGTAGGAAACTGGTTAGATGAAAATTTTGCAAACAAGTGGATGTGTCGAGGTGGTCCAATAAATTGACCAGTGACTTAAATCCATGTGGGGTAGTAATTCTATTTATGCCACAGGAGCAGATAGTTTCAGAGGAGGCACTGAGGCGAATTAATGTTGTTGGAAATCAATTTAGGAACAATCGCAATGTGCAATAATGGAAACATAACAAAATATTAGTGGTTTTTCATTGTTAACCATTCAATGCCGAATTATGCATTACAACTTACTGATTAATGTTTATAAAAATATCGTGCTAGTGAGCCATCAAATGAAAATTAACGAATAGCAAACCTATTCGCTATACAGAGAATTTGCCGCGAAACGAAAATATATAGATAATATACAGGGTGTTTTATTTAAAACAAGAACGCTCGCATTTACCTCAGATGAACGGAAAGCCATACATAAAAAATATAAAATTCGTTCGACGTGTTGAGGGGGTAGGGAACCTTATTTCGGACACCCTGTACCGATAGGGCGATGTCGCACATTGAATAATTTTGTAACAGAATGGCAGGACGTGAAGTTAATGTGACGTGACCTGTGATACTAACCTAAGACAGAAGTTTTGAACTTTTTTAATGCAATATTTCTCTATATTATCTAGACAAGGCATGAATACGCCTTTACATTGATTAAAACTTGCTAGAACTCGAGCAGCACAGAGAAGCCTTTTAGTATACTTTAACTTGCTTGTAAATTTTAGGCGAAAATCTAGAATAAATTCTAAACTTTTGCAACTGTTACAAAAAGGCAAAACAGAAGTTTTTATATCGTCAATTAATGCTTGATTGTTTCGTTAACCCAATTCTTGGGAAGAAAAGTACAGTTTCATATTCATAAAGATGATAATCACAAATCAAAAACAGGACTGGATCTAAACTAAACAAAACTACTATCTCTAACAGCCAAAGGCTGAATCGGATTTGGTGAAGAATTGTCAAACACTTTGCTAAAATTCAGTAAAGACAGTAATTTTGTTATAATAATAACCCTAAAAAATATCATCAATCACATCTGCAAAAGCGCTCTCACAACTATAACCAGATCTGGTTCGGGGGCAAATACTATAAATGCTGAGAAATTGTCTTATTTGCTTATGGTCTATTTTCTCCAGAATCTTAGAGTGTAAGCAGAATGAATACTGATAGAACACAAATAATCAAAACTCGGTAGGTTTTTTTTTAATTTTAACCAGCGGTATGACTTGTGGTCGTTTCTACAGTTCAGGAAAATATTACGGCAAAATACATGCATACTGTCGGTTCTCGTAGCATTAGTCTTAATACTGTTTATTATACTAAGCACTTCAACTTCAACAGTTACACGACAGTAAAACTGTTTATGAATTCCGTCAATAACGTTATTTTTATAAAAGCTAAAAGTTCTGGGTTGGGCAGGGTATTAGAGGCAGTGGAGTTGTCAAAACAATTAAGGAGAGTTGTTTGTGTGTTTTATTGTTCAGGCCACTTCTTTCTAGAATTAGCATTTTGAAATTTTGATTGCAATTTTGTTTCTTAACATTATGTTAGGATTTTGTGTTGGCATAGACAGGCGACTTTACCTGTTGAAAATCTATATTAGTCCGATCCGGCAGTTTTAACTTTGTATGTGCTGCGAAGTTGTCGCATTATAACCGCCTTACGATTAATTACAAAAATACCACTCGATGCACTTTCTCTTCGCTTTCGCACGTCACACCCGTCAACGACGAAATAATCACAAACCCACGCCACATCAGACGCACATTTGAACTATCAATAAATAAACGCGGCGATGGTCAATTAACACTTATAACCTGAAATAATCGCGCAGGCAAATTGGCAATTGAAAACTGTTTGCGATTTGACGATGCACCGCGGGTAGCCCTCCCGTTCCGTTTCGAACGCGAGTCAAGAGAACTGGTTCCGAAATCATCGGGAACAACTGAGAACAAAAACTAAAGTTGACCGGAGGCTATTGCCTTCAGGTGGAGCGCGTATATGACGTGATTCATTCGCACGGAATTCGCCTTCTAACCGTCAAACGTTTGAAGCCCCTATTTAGAGAAGTCATAACAAATATCGCGCCCGATTTGGGTACTCCGTAGAGTTATTTTAGTGCTTGATTTTTTTTAATCTAAAAATAAGTTGTTCGAAGTGTGAGTCAACGGTTGTAGCATGAAATAGCTTACGAGAGGTTTGAATTTAACTAACGCCAAAACAATGTATACGTTGATAACATAGAGAAAACGAATGAAAGGAGAGTGACGAATTAAATGAGAATCGAAGTACCATACATAAAGTGACTGCGATAGTTAAAAAAAGACAAAAAGTTGGGTATCTATTGATTATTGGTTTTTGCACCTATTGGCGCTGTTTTACTTCAGCCCTTATTTAAAGCGTGCGCACTTGATGGGAAATAACGGTTTACCTTGTTAACCGATAAAGTTCAACGCTACTTACGGCGCACAGCGGAACGAAACATATATCATCTTTTGAAACTAAACAAAATTCATGAAAAATATTAAAAAGGTAACATGTTTCGACAACGAACAATAAACACATTAAAAATATAAACACAATATAACTCTCTGATAATCAAATAATGTTTATACAATATTGTTTTAATTTTTAACATTTATTATAATACAAGGTCGTAGGACAAGACGTTGTAGACCTGTCTCTACTAACTACAGGATCGAAAGCAAGCAAAGGGATGTTAAAAACATCTTCCCTTGGAGTGATTTAATCTGTAGAATTTGAATAATTTGTGATTAGCTCTCAGATTAATTGCACTATAGGCATTTTTTATGTTTTCTGAATATGATTGACACTTAAACGCCACCATTACAATTTTTGTTATACTGGACAGTATTCAATAATTTTGAATGAATATTAGTTATTTGATATTGCTTTTTTTTAAAGGATTAATGCAACCATAATTTTTTATAATTAAGTAAGTGTCTAGTGAAACCCACATCTTAATATTTTTATACTAACCTGAAATATGAATAAAAGAACTTAAAACTAAAAAAAGTTGAATTTCGGGAAGTATATTCTAATTTGATGATCCAGAAATGCTAATTTATTATCTGGCATTCCAAATTTTTTTCAAAATCAAAATATTGCGATAGACAACTAAGAGAATTTGATAAGCATTAACAACATGAAATATGCGTATATCGTTTTGTAAGATAAAAACAAAATTTGTTGATAATTCATTAGCAATGTTGATATTTAGAAATAAAATTGTTAAGGCAAATGTTTTATCTATATCTTAAATGGTTTCTACTAATGAAATAGTTAATAAAATTAGTCCAACAATCCATTAGTGATTAACTCTAATTATTAATGAAAAAATAAGTGATAATACTAAAGAAAAAAATAAAAATAAACATATTTCCCTAATATATTACACCTACCGATGAGTTATAGTGAGTCTTGAATAAGTGTCAAACAAGATTTTAATAGACAAAGATATAAATTGTGTAGAGTAAGTTATTTATAGTGCACTCTAATGTTTGTGGCAGTTAACTGTCAATGAAAAAATATATTTTATTTTATTTGAGGATTATTTCACTCATTACTGTATAACTATCGGCTTAAAAATAAATCAGACACTTTTTCAGTTTTTAAAGAAGGTATTTGATTGCAAAATAGACCATGAATAATTGTATTACCTTGAGATTGGTGAAAAAATTTTTATATTAAGTTTAAGGATTCAAAATTAATTTTTCAGGGGTTGTGTTAAAATAATTAATTCAGGGGTTCTTTGTTTTAAATCGCTGTCGACTTAGTATGTTTGTATGTCGGATTGTCCAAATCTTTTCATTAAAAGCATTTCAAACGATGACCGTGAGTTGTGTTGTGTTAAAAGAGAGAGAAATTGGATATTCCTAATAATATCAAAATCCACTGTGTATTATTTATTCCCATAACATCTAAAGCCTTTTTTAACAAGCCCGAATTTATTAAAATACATTAAGAGTTATTAAAATTTATTTCCGAAAATGTACGAAGAGCCCCGATTACTTTGATGTTGTCGCAGCTCTAAAATTGTACCCACTTTAACTATTTCAAGTATTTTATCTTTACACAACGATTGTATTTTTGAAAATTATAGGATCTTTGGTTTTCCTAATACAGAGCCTTTGAAAAGCGTTGGATATTTGGTTTTAGCAGACTATCTCTCAAACCACGTCTTTTTTCGTTCATATATCAGCATTATTGAACATTTATTATACTGTAAAAAATAGATCATCTGATAAACCACTAAACGGAATACTACTGAGATGCTCGTATTAAAAATTAGGTATTTATTTTTCAATGACCGTATACCTTCAGTAGGTGATTTAATTGCTTTTGCTCAAAACTCTCCTCATTTTAGTATACAGTGTGCCTACAGATTGAGTTAGATTTTGATTTTCTGGGAAAATCCGCATGCTGGACCTCAAACTAATTATTATACAGGGTGCTTTAAAACTTATCCGATAAAAGGGTTGAGAGAAAAGTGTGAATTCAAGGAAAGTATTGTTTACTTGAAATAAATAGTATCAGTGTAGTACATTAAGCAAATACAATTGAAGTTGAATTACTAACTTGGATATTGAATTAATCGGATCGGAGGTGACTAGGTTTTTTTTATTAATAATTATTGATAATATTAAAGCTAAGCAATTATATTATCATGGTATACATTTTTTTTACATATAAAATGCACTAAATGAAATGTAAAACAAAAAAATAGGTTGAATTAAAGTCAACTTAATAATTATGCATTTTTTGTATTCGTTCGCAGTACTTAGCAAACTAAATCAATGTTTGCATAATCATTTAGTTAGTATATAGGACATTCAGAACTTTTAAAGCAAAGATAGAACAACGAAACACTGCAGCAAATTCTAAGAGACGAAGACTGAGAAGGAAACCTATTATCCACATTAGAAATAGAAGATACTATGATTTTTAGATTTTTAATGTGTATAGGTATAATATTTTCTTAGCTGTAAAATATCTGCTTACTTCCATAAGTGTTTGTGTTTATGTTGTATTTATTATTTAATTTAATTTAATTTATTTATTTAAAACTTAAATTGTAAAATATAAAATGCATAATATTATTTATTTATACCGCTATTCGCCCAGAAAACACGAATAAAAGTAGTATAAACAGAATCCTATATATACAAATAAATTAATAATGACTCAACAGAAATAATCAAATTAAAAAAAGTACCTAAATCAATCATACCAAGTGACTGAATTATTTTAAATTTGGCGCCACGATCCAAACTATCCGCAGCTTTCTGATTGGCTCGGCATCGTTAGAAAATTAACATATACTAAGCCCGATACAACCGGCAACATTGCGATATCGAAATTACTTTAGTTTGATAGAGGAGAGTCAGGAACCTAATGTGACCAAATTTTCAGCAAACCGAACCTATTCCAAGAGTATAATGGTTCATTAACCGTGAGACATAGTGTATAGGTTTCGCAATAACACCAACACAACATTACATACCTCAACGCAGAACCCTAAACAATGTCGGAGAAACGTTCCATTACGCACGACAATCGAACGACAGTGCGGTACCAACGTTTGACCTTTTTGCTCGGCACCGTGCACCAAACTGCATTTCATTTCTCTCGTATCTGGCGTTATCTCGACATCGAAGAAAGACGGAGAACGCGATACCCACAGACGCCCGACCATTTGTTTATTTATATTGACTCCGAGAGACTATCGGCACAGGATATACCAGAATAGCGCGATTTTTTTGTCGTTGCGCTCACCAAAGCTTTTTCTCCTTATTTACCTGCTGTACGCGATTGGAATCGTGTTACCTATTATCGGCAATTACCAATACTGCTTGAAAATTAGCGATTTTTAAGCTCAAATTTCATTTAGCCGATATCATCATTATCTCCACTTTATAATTCAACATCGTTTGAGGTATTCGTTGGGTGCTCATCCTGATTACACGTTGTTTCGATCTTTAATCTTTCGTTTAGCTCTTATATGTTAAGTTCTTTTCATTTCTTCTTTTATCTCTTTTTGTACAGCTTTTAACTTTTCATAAAAATTTCATCTATCATAGTTTTGTTATTTTAAGTTCTTGAGATTTATGTATTTTACTTACACACGTAAAAACAAATCTCAAAAAAAGTTGTTTCGTCTTCGACGCATATTTCTAGACTGGCTTTCCCGCCAGCTGATGCAAACATAAAAATAATAATTGCGAAAATATCTTATAATCACAAGAGATGTTGCATCAGAGATATTGAAAGGTTTTATAGCTCTTGGTAACCAATCTTTACTTTCTGGTATAAGCGTCAGAAAATTATATTGATTGTGGTATTTCTGTCTATGTGGGATTCCAGTTTTGTGTCTCGATTTACATTTGTAATAATATCGTCAATGTAAATATTATGCCTTGTGCCTCTATTTGTTTTTGTGGAGTTAGTTATTTTTTTATAGCGATAATTAAGTGAGGAGGATATCCTTGCCGAAACATAATTTTCCATGGCTTTGCTCCATTTAAATGATCGAAAGCTCTTTCAAAATCGATAAATGCTGAATGGGTTTCTCTCTTGAACTCAGGACGCTTTTCTATTGCTTGTTATAGTGTGAAAACTCCATCATGTTCATCGTCCTTTTCGAAACACCACCTGTTCTCCCATTATGTGTTCAAATATTACGTTTACTCTATTAATTAGAATTTTGACATATATTTTATAAGCCGCGTTTAATAACCTGAGACCAATAAGTTTGTACATTTATTCTTGTTACCTTGTTAAAGATATTCCGTGTGCTTTTTGCCATTCATTCAGTGTTTTCTGGCTTTTCTAACAGTTTGTGGCATTTGGTGCGTAAAATCGAAAATCTATATAACTTTTTCGTGGTTTTTGGGTAGAAAAAATTCATTCCTTTTAATAATTACTTCCCTGATAGGAGAACATGTCACATCAGAATCGCTACGCAAAACGATGATATTGATATTTCACATGGTTTATTAATTGACGGATTAAAAAGGTTAAAAACATCTGATGAAACAACTATGCATTGTTCGCAAACGACTGATATTTTTGAGAAATACATGAAAAACTAGAATGATGCTTCTTCATTGTTTCTATACAGTATTTTTGAACGAAATTTAGATATTGAGTAAAGCAGCGTCTAGAAAAAGCTGACAAGACGTACAAACAGTTCGGACAAAACTTTGTGAAGGAGTTCGCTATATAATTTTACATGCTGGCTGTAAAAATAGCCTTGTGGGGTATGCCAGTGTAATGTTTAAATCGGGCAGTTAGGTACTAAACTAACCAAAACTCTCATTTCCTCAATACTAATATGCTTTGGGAAAAAACTAATTTATTTATTTATTTTACTTTAAAAGGTATGTATCATGTATCGTATCACTGCGGACTTCCTAAGCCAATGCCTAATCAAAGTTGGATCAAGCTGTCTCTCGGCAAGTGAAGCAACACTTGCCAGAAAAACTGCATAGGTAGTTCCTAAGTATTTTTCTTTGAATATGAAACTATTTCAAAATATAATCTGTTAAGAATGTACAAGTTAGCATTGCCAGTTTAATGCGATACAGATAGTTCGATCAGATTGTAATCCTGTAATCACTTGCTCAAGTAAAATAATAATAATACTTCTGAGGGAGTATTCATATCACTTTGTTTCAGGTTTCACCCGAAAAATGGAAGAATTATTGTACGCACACAGACCGCCTGATAAGTGAGGCTTGGGGAAGGGAAAACTTGATCGATGCATCTAATAGTCTCCCAGTTGTGCGAATCAGTTTTGGAAGAAGATATTTTTTCCGATGTTATGTTATGATGTTATGGGTTGACAAAATAGAATTTTAATTTAGTTTTTAGGATTATATATCCGAACCTACCTACTTGAAACTAAGCAATATAGCTAAGACATACGGATCATTTTAGATTACGTCATTATACGTGACGTAACTGCACAACTGCTCTGACTGGAATTTATTTTTTATAGCTTACACACAAAATCTTAAATTCAAATGTTGTTTTACATTTCAAAATACTTCATCTTACAAATATTCAAGCAAAAATGAGAGAGTTTACGTTATTTAAAAGAGGGACACTATGGATAAAATTACTTAGAAAATTGTAGATGAGTTTTTCAAAAGTGTCTACCAGTTATTAACAAAAACAATGACAAATTTGATGATATATCTTATGTACATGATTACAGTACCAGAAATGTAAACTTTTCTTATCCGATGCAGCGATTAACGCTTACAGAGAAAAGCTCTCCCTGAAAGGTATCACTTCCTTAAAATTATTCCAGATGAAAAAAATGTATGTTGATTAATATTGAATTGTATTACATCAATGAAGTTTTGATTGCCAATTTAAACGTTCTAGAGTTGTTTTCTTTTACGACGTTATCGCACATTTGTGAACGCGTACCAAATATAATTTGTTTCGGATGTTCCTAAAAATTTGGAAAAAAAAAACTATTAAGTAAATCGGCCGAGGGAAAATGCTGAAAATATTAATGAATTCTGTTTCAAAGTTTAGACAAATTCAAATCTTTTTTGTTAAATGCTCTTTACTCTATTTCTAAAATGGAAGTCGTGGGGGGTGCTCCAACATTTCAGGAAATAAATGCCGGTAACTCCAAAAGCGCTAAATGGATTTTAATAATTTATAGTGGTTAAGAAGGGCTTTTCTTAGGCTATGAGTGTGATGATTGCGATTGAGTACTCCGTCCAGAGATGGCGTTTCCTGACACAATGGCAAAAAACATAATTTTCACAACCCTGGGAATTCGGTATCTGAATATCTTTATCCTCACCTAACACAGCGCTTTTAAACTAATAACTCTACCCGAACAATACTGAAACTAAACAATGATAATGATCAAATACAACAAAATTGATTGAAAGGAAAATGTTATAAATATTCAAAGTGCCTTCCGCCATTTTTTATGCAGTAATTTATTCTGCGTCGTGTATTCAATACAGCTGTATTAATTTCAGCTTTTGAAAGGTTAGCTACAGGTACGTTCAACCATATTTTCAGGGGTAGTACAATTAGTTTGATAAACAATATCTTTTATTCTACCCTGAAGGTAAAAGTCCAGGACAGTAAGGTCTGGAGATCTGGCAGGCAATGGAAACAAACTGCCCCTTCCTATCATGTCTAGTCTAAAAAAATCGTAAATTCCAGGGAAAAGTGGGCTGGATATCCAACGTATTGCAGGCACATACATTTTCCCGTTTGTAAGGAACGTTCTCTAATAAAATCGTGATTAACTAATATTCGAGATAAAAAATTGGGATCCTCATCTACTTTTAGCTAATTACAGTTATCTTCTATCAAAAACACTTTCTATAAGAGCCTGAAATAATTCAATTTGATAAGGATGTAGACAGCGGTGTTTTAGAATTCGATGTACCGATGTTTTATTAATATCCAAGTCCAAACTTATTCTTCTTAAATTTAAATGGGATATTGTGGACTGGATTAGGATAAACATTTATTAAAACAACAAAATATCCGTACGATTCTACTAACATGTCGCATGTTTCGGCAGTCGAATAAGAAAGACATTTCTTAATGCAATAAACACAAACGATAAGAAAATTCGAAGATTAATTTAGTTCGGTACATTTTCCGATTTGTCAAATTTCATCGTCTACTAAAAAAGCAAACTATTATAATAACAACTGGGGACAAAAAAATGTTTTTATGAAAATCTCCATAATCAACAATTAAAGCATTTCTCAATGGAGATGCTTTATTTTTTCATGGTTTTCTATTTAGGACTTAAAACTTTAGTAATTAATGAACTCAGTCTTTAACAATATCGATTAGTGACAAAACCTATTTAAAAAAAAGAAAATGTGATATGTCAAAACAGATAAGGATATCACAACGTATAATAATGTTTATAGTATTGTAAAAAAACTAATATAAACTAGGATAGATAAAGAACTTTTATTTAAATAGCAACCTGTAGAGAGAGATGCTTACCAATATTCAACTTCTTTTGAGTTTTAAAGTCTTTTATTCATATTTTGGGTTAGCATAAAGATATTGGGATGTAGTTACATTACAAAAGCGATATCGTTGCATTCATTCTTTAGAAAAAAAAGCTCTTGTTTGACTATCTAATGACATATTATGAAATATAAAATATAATATAAGTATAATATATCATATATAAAATATTATAAAATACATTCATATCGTTGCTCTCAATTTTTTTATATTTATATGCGGAAATGAGTACGACTATCCTTTTAGAGATAGAGTAAAAAGCATCTAAGAAAAAATATTTGAATTTGTCTCAGGTTCAATCCAAATATCATTAATATAAGAAAAAATTGCAGAAAATGGGTTTTAAAATTCAAAAAGGCAATTACGCCCTCTGGTAGCCATTTCGTACCCTCAAAAACAATTTGCCAAATTTACCAGATAATGTTTTTCAAATGTTTAGGAACATTTGGTTCCCCAGCACAGTAACTCGTTGCCCTTACTGGGACACCAGGTATATGTATGAAATTTGTAATAAAGAAGTATTAGTACATCAAATGCGCATCTGTGCCCCAGCTTGCACATTATACACAGATAATTTAAGAAGTTTTTGTAAAAATGTGTTATGTTCTGTAAGCAACCTAATATTTTCCGCATAGCCTTCTTGTACCAACGTGCGTCGTGTATCTCGAGACGAAATCTTACCGGAATCGCGCCGATCCCTGTCGGGACTTTTCGCCATGACCGATGTCCTTTTGGACGGCATCGGCATCGAGGGTTTGTGTCGGTTCTGAAGCGCCTGCGCCAAAGCCTGCTGCACAGCTTCCTGACGCACTTCTGCGGACAACAATGCAAAAACAATTTACGTAACAGCACCGAAAGCAACGCGCAGCATGCGATAATCGAGTTCGTTCGTTTTCTGCGGTAAAATGCTTCGCGACCGATTTGGACACGTGCCGGGAATCGCACGGACCGAAACACCCAAGCAAGTGGACGCATGCGGAATACCAAAAAGGAAGTCCAAAGATGCATTTACCTCGTTCGGAGGGAACGTGACGCGAGGGTTAACATTTTAAGGCTGTTTTTCGGTTCTCACCTCGGCACGAAACATCGATTGTTACTAAATATCACCACTGTCATTTGGTAACAATGGCGTTAATTTTTTTCTTTTTTAATAACGTCGAACGTTCGATCAAGATATGCATACGAGTCGACAATAAACACGCCTGCATAAAATTTAATGCGCCGTGTCGACGAACTCTGAAGATTTTACTAGAATTCAAATTATCCCATAGTTGCCGTCGCAAAAAATGGCGATATACAGAGCGAGCAAATTTATTAAATATATTTTATTGAATGCAATAAACATTTTATTTACTTCAAATTGCACGAATACTTGCTGTTTTGCTATGGGCTGCTATGGTAGAACTGTCGATTAAGAAACACGTTATCTTAGGAATATATTGGAAGAAAAATTAATTGTTTTTATACCACCGTTGTTCTTCATAAGACCCATTGCACCTCCTTAGGCCGTTTTCTATATCTCTATATACCGGGTTAATTAAAAGGACCAGAACGCTTAATTCTATCGAAAACTGCCAAAGGTGCAACGATAAAATTCAATACGTGGGGGTATTGGAACATGCACAATTCAAAAATGCGACCAGCAGTCAGATTTACCACTGTCAATAGAAAATTTCTTAAAATTTCCGAATTATGGAGGTTTTTGAACATAGGAAATTTTAGAAGTGTATCAGTGAAAGGTTACAAGAATTATAAATGTTATCGCGACATTTCGTAAATTCTAGTAACCTTTCACTGATATCCTTCTAAAGTTTCCTATGTTAAAAAATTTCCATAATTCGGAAATGTTAATCATCATCAAAAATAAATGGGGCATTCAACCTTAAATACCCAAATATGAAGTGTAACGTAAACAATAGCAAATCTGACAACATTGATGTTAGCTTTTCTGAATTCTACATGTTCAAAGCCCTCAGGTAATGAATTTTATCGTTCCAGCTTTGGCAGTTTTGGAGACATTTAAACTTTCCGGTTCTCCTTACTAACCCGATTTATGTCTGTTATTTTATTCGGATTTGAATTTCCAATATTTTCCAAACGTATTGTTTTTCTTTTGTTTTGCAGCAAAAAATTGAAAAGTTCGACTTTTTATATTTCTGTAAGGTTTTAAAGATCAGAAGAATTTGGTCAAGATGAAAATTCAAGAACTTTTATTATTCATAAACGAGCGATATCTGACATTTAATAGTGCAACAGGTTTAATTAACGATATTTTAGCCACATGTTTGTTTAGGCACGAGCGTTTTCCTATTGTCAACTTTATCTAGCGATAAACCGAATATTTTTATATTATATATTTATATCGCGGAACAAACAATCTAAAGCTGGTAATCTTAAGTTAAACTGATAAACATTGTTGCCCTTTATGCCAGTTTTTCTACTCTTCATAATTTTCGAGATTCCAATAAATCGCCCACCCTGTATATGGGTGATTTATAATTGACTAATTGAATGAAATAAGCAAAACTCCTGAAATCTGTAAGTTTTTGGTTAATTTGAATACAAGGTGTTTCAAAACTAATGCGGAAACCTTAAGGTGATTAAAATGATAAGAGTGGTTCTTATATAAACATTGGGTCAAAAGTCAACTATTAGGGAGGTATCGCGCTGCAAATACGGCGGAAAAATAATGTTTTTATTTATTTTAGAAACGAAAATAGATATAACAATAAAATATATACTATTATAAAAACATAATTATTTTTAATGAGTGGATGGGATTGAATTGGACAACCCCTAACATTTGTATTAACTAAATTTCATTTCATGGGGTCTTTCTTATTATCGCTTTATTTGACATTGCTTAGTGAGTTTGAATACAAAAAAAGACTAATTTAATCAAACATTTATTATCTAAACATTTGATTATTCAATAATAATGATGAGTTACAGCCGCGAATGCCCTTAGGAATAATAGAGTATTGTAAAATGTATTGAGGTGGACAATTCCAGCATTTGAGTTGAATTTTTTTTATTGCAACTTATTGCAACCAAAATTGTTATTTTCAAACATGGGTTTTTTTATTACCTGCACCAATTTTTATTATTATACTATAAAAATGTTTTCAATAAATAAGAAAACTTTGAATAAAATTGAAACTTTAAACGCGCTGCATCTCCGAACCGAAAAACTAACCAGAGGCATATGTACTAAGCTATTATTTATTCAGCTGTTTCATATTCTGCTCCAAAAGTCCGGGAGTGTTCAGGAGTGAATATTAATTTCAACTCCAAACTGACATGACAAAAAACTACTCCAACTTCATTTCAGCTCTTCATTTGTTAGCTGAGCCTACCTTTAGTAGGTAATATCCGCTTTATTCTGTACTATCTTACGCTTTGACGGACTTGTTTTTGTGCAGTCGTTTCGCCTGCGATGCTTACCTGAATGGTAGCGACTCTCGTTGCGTGTGAGACGCCTGTTGCCCCTGCGCAAAGCCCTCGTCGCGGGACTGACGCCCCCTTTCTGCTCCTGTTGCCCCTCACTAGCGACATCTACATGCAAAACAAGGACACACTGAGCCATGCGAACGTACCCCAATAAAAAAAAAACAGCGAAAAATAAAAAGCGTGACACGTAAACAAACAAATTGGCGCGGTTACGGTTAAATACGGAAAACGCGACGATGACGAAAACAAAACAAATCGTTCGATCGACAAATTGGCTCCGTATGATATTTTCGCTCTTTACTTAAAAAAAAGCGTTTTGAGCAATATTCGTTAAAACAGGTGCGGCGCTGTGACATTTGGCAAACGAAGCGTGACGCCGCAATCAGATGGCGTTTTTTTTTATTCTACGGGTTTGTCCGCGTGTCCGCGTTCCCTGTATTTAACGCAACAAAGTAGAAACTGCCGTTTTGCACAGTCTAACCCTTTTTTTCGGCCGTTGCGTTATTTGGATAATGACGCAGAAATTTGCCATTGTTATTTTTTGTTAAATTTAAATAGTCAGCAAAAAAAGTGCGTCTGTTAAAGCAATTTCAGGCCCTTCAGCTTTGAATATAGAACAGAAAATAGTATATTATGCAACAAGTGCGGTAAACGGCATTTGACTCACGAATTTATTTGACAAGAGCGGAGCGAGTGTTTAATAAACGAGTGAGTTAAAAATTTTACCGACGTGTTGCAAACTATACTTTTTCTACGACCGTTAGTTTTTCGGTACATTTTCGGAAAATACGAATACATTCACTGACATGACTGTCAGAATTGACAAACGTCAAAATTCAAAGCATAGGAAATATCTCCGAAAACATCCGATTGCTCCCAAACCCGTGCGGTAAAATCCCAGAAATGTTCCAAGTGGCTCGGGTTCATGGGACTGACGTGGTAAAGTGACGCTTCCCGCACACTAAATCGGTGTGTAATTAGGCATTTTACAGACGGGAGTAGAAAAAGTAAGTTTATGCCTCCTATTTATTATTTTTAGGTTATGATTTTTTCGGGAATACATTTTTGTATAATTTGCATTTCGTACCAACGAAATCTAGAATACTATCGAGGGAATAAAAGCTTGAAGGTCCTAAGAAGAAAGGTAAATACCAGCAAAAATTAAATTTTAAAACTAAAGGACAAAAATATGGAGGCTTCAACCAATAGAACTACTTTGGATCGTTGCTGATCAGCACTATAACGGAGCAGCCAAGAATTGAAAGAACAGAAGGAAAGACACTAGCGTTGTGATTCGAGGGTTGGAGGAGCCACATGAGATCACTGTGAAATAAATAGAAATGTCCCTTAAGGGTATGAAAAGTGACAAAGTGCCGGGAGAAGACCAGTTAATGAGAGAGTCATATTAAAATTTTTAATCTCCGCCTTTCTAACAGTTCTATTCTAGCGAGTTGGTACAATATATTGATGGCACATTGATGGTATTAACATGCAAAAAGGGAAATTCATCAAATGTAGAACCCTTAAAGCCCATAAGCTCGCTCTCCCAGTTGTGCAAGCTATTTACTAAAATAATTAACAAAAGATTAGAAAACAAACTTATTAACCTGAAGAGTAAGCGGGATTTCGGTCAGGTTACGATCACCTACTTGCACTTAAATTACTAACAGAAAAACGAACCCCTAGTTCTTATGTTTGTGGATAAAAAGCATTCGACATGATTGAAAGAGGAGTTACACAGGACGGTACAATGTCGCCAAAGCCTTTCACCGCCATTTTAGAATATGCCTTTACAAGACTTGGGGAATGTTGGCCCTAAGATCGATGGCAAAAAGCTAAACAACCTGCAATTCTGCGATTTGCAGATGATCTTCTGTTAATCACAGGTCATCTTGGGGAGACTGAACAACTAAAACAGGCCATGGGGAAGGTTGGAAAAAATAAACCATCAAAAAACAAACTTTACGACAAACATGGATAATCATATTGTGGAGGAAGTTGGCGAGTATAAATATTTGGGCGACGAAATAACAATTAGAAGAAATAATCAAACGCGGGAATTTGCGAGAAGAATAGGATTGGGTTTGGCAGCGCATGGGGGGGGGGGGGGGTGTTTTTAATAGCGGCCTATTAATAAGCCTAAAAACTAAGATCTACAATCAGTCTATAGGTTAACACATATGGAGCAGTAACACGCGCTCTAATTAAAAATGTCGTATACAAACTCAACAACAATCGAGTTCATAATCGGTCGAGTCGCCACACTTAGTGAAAATGGGCAGGATATATTGCGAGATTCAGAGATCATAGATGGACTCAGACTAAATTGATACAAGAAGCAGAAGTAGGCATTCAACACGTTGGATTGATGACATCAAAGGGATAGCGAGACACTGGAATTGAAAGGAAACGTTTCGGGAAAGACTACGTTTAGCAGTGAACTCAATAAGCTAGATGATGATGACGGACTTATAAACATTTAAATATGTACTTTTGAATGATCAGGAGAATAAAGCAGTAAATTATGCTCGCTTTACAGGAAGAAAATACCCGCAAGGTGCAGCAAAAAAATGTATATGAGTGTAACAGAAGTGATTACAAAGGTTGTATGTGTCTCCTTCTTGTGTTTGTTCGATCTTTGGCTAACTGATGCCAACATCAAGCAACTATTGCCTTGATATCATCTAACCAGCGTTTTGGTTGTCTTCTCGTGTTTCTTTTACGCTCCAGCGGTTTTCATTGTACAATTCTTTTAATCCATGGGTCACTGTCCTGGCAAGCAATATGTCCCATCCATACCTTCTTATGATTTTTTCATTTCGAACATGATCCCTCAAGAGGATTCCCAACTTTGAAAACTTCTGATCCAATCTCATTCGGTTTGCTGAGTGCATTGTGCGGGCCTTCTTTTAGGCTTATTCGAATGTCTGCAATTACTAGAACGTTTTCAAGTTTTCTTACTCTTTCTTGCCTAGCGTTATTGTGTCTTAGGTAGACATGATTTTCTTGATTTCATTATCACATATTTCGGTTTTAAGATTTTGCTCAGTTACTACCTTGATTTTACTTAGGTTCTTTTTTAAAGTAGACTTTCTCTGATTCTATTTTCAACTGTTTTAACATATCCTGGAGTTCTTTCCCTGTGCTGCGTATGAGTATTATATCGTTGGCGAATTTTAGGTGGGGAGATATTGTCTGTTTAACTCCTCCTTTTATTTTCATTTTTTGAGTGGCTTGATCTTCTTCTATATTTATTTGGATGGTAGATTGAGGAGATCTCTGGAGTCTTTATAGGGGTGGGGAGACTAATTGGCCAGTAGTTTTCTAGGTGTGGATTAGGACGACCTGTGCGTTTTGTCATTTTTCTGGGATGACAGTGAGTTGTTAAATTTATTTAGAATTTTAATTGCTTCAAGAGCGGCCATACCTTGCTTAGATTTCTTTTGTGATGCAGTTTCTCGTTTGAGATACGGTTTTGTGGATTTTTTCATAGCAATTTCCCGTATTTCCTTGTAACCGACATTTAAAATATTGGGTTTAGGCGTCCCAAAAGAATATAGTTCAGAATAGAGTATTCAACGATGTCTGTTATTTGTTTCTTTTCGGTCCCGACTTTCTAGTGTCCTAAGTATTTTCATATTTTTACTTCTTTCTATTATTTACTCGATCCTTTCGGTTTGTAGTTTCTAATATTTTGTCTTACTTTATATCTTATTTTCTTATTTACTTCTTTGTATTATAGAGAGTTCCTATATAATCTACTTCTTTCCCTTATCAAGTTTATCGTAACGTGTTCAATATGTTCTTTTTGGGCTATGCTTTTGAATATATTTTCTTGGATGCTATTTGTATAGCTGCCCCTATTCTTTTCTCTAAAGTTAGGTGTTCTTTGGGTGCTAGTTTCTTTCGTACTGCCCTCTGGTATTTATCCTTGTTATTTATGATTTCATTTATGGTTGGGAATCTTTTAGCCGTTACACAATTTCCTTCATTCCAACTCTGCATTGATTTCCACTTTTACCCTTATCATTCTATGGTCACTTACCATGTTGAATCTGTTGAATATTGACAGATCAATTTTATTTTTGGCAATGCAATATAAACTTTGTTGTATATACTTAATCAATTTATCTCCTCTTTCATTTGACCACCATAGCTCAAAATTTCCTCCGTTGATGAAATCACTTCGGATTTTTCGTTTTTCGCTCTTGAAATGTCTTCATACATACTGTCAACTTCTTCGTCTTCTGAGTTGTAGTGTGCGACCAAATATTTTATCCTCTTATTTAGATATCGATGCCTCCGATATGTGGGTTTTTTAAAGTTTTTATTTTAAAGTTTTTACTTTTAAGGTAAGTTGTAGTAAATAGTTTTGCAATCGCAACCAAAAATTCGAATCTTTTTGTAAAGTTATAAACTGTACAATTTACCATTCGTGCAAGTAATTAAAAACTTTGCCCTGAATTTATAGCGTTATTTTTTTAAAATGTTTCAGTTTTTGTTTTGCATATTACACGCAGGACGAGTAAATTTAATTTGCATCGGGATCAAATATTTGTAATAAAATTGTACAACCTTTTAAATCGATGATTATATCCGATTCCAATTTGTTGGGCCCTAGCGGGGTTATTGTGTGCCTGTTTTGGTATTTTAAAATATTAGAGCAAAAAATAAAACAAAATAATGAAATAGGTACTCTCGTTTCAACATTTTATTTTGGTGTTAGTCAATGCGATGGTTTTCAAAATTACGGTTTCAATGTGAAAGAATTCTTTTTGAATTAGCTTTGGGTGCTCTCCGTGCTTTTAATGGGATAATGGTCGCATATGTCACCATAATGAACAATATCAGCCCCTGCGAATTATCCTTATACGGATTTAATTGTTTTTTCCCCTTGGATATAATTATAGTGATGTATAAGCTGCTGCGAACGTTTATTAAATGTATATTTTATTCATTCATGATTTAATGCATCTGGTTTGGGTGGAAGGCTTCTAAATGGGCAGTTTAGCTCCTTTTCGCAAAAAATGTAGGGAGTAAGAATTAATGATTTGAGATCACGAAACATTGTCGTTCTTGCAGGTGTACCTCAGGGCTCACATTGTGCTTCTCTTCTCTTTGATTTGTTGATTTATGTTAGTGATAAATTTATGACGTTTGCAAAGCTTACCCAAAAACACTGTATACATACTTCAGTTGTAGTTCTAGTAACTAATGCATGGCGGTGACAAAAGAAAGATAGCGAGAATGAGCTAATTATGTTGAAAATTGTGGTTTGGGCTTTTTTTGATTTTAGCGGTCAATTTTTTCACGGGTAAGTTACTTTTAACTTGTAGTTTGTTTTCTTTAAAGAATCATCAATACCTCATTATTTTATGGTTCTCAATTGGTAATCACATTAGGCGGGAAAATTGTTAATTTGCAGCAAGCATTTAAGACCTACAGATTATGAGATAAATTTGGTCAGATTGTATTTAAAAAAATAGATTATATTTGATTTTCCAAAACATTTAAGACAGTGCAATGGAAATGTTCCTTCGAATTGACTCATAAATGGTACCTGATGCTGTTTAATAAATAAAATAAAAGGAATTTGAAGATATTTAATGTTTTTTAAGCCCATACTTCGATTAGTTCCGAAGCGGAGTTTGTCGCTACAGCTTTTTTTCAATACACCGTTATTAAGTCGTGTTGTTTACGAAAAGATTAAATACTTTTTGCACTTGCTTCTGTGAGAAAATAAGATAGGCATGCTCTTCGTTGCAGTTTTAGAATCAGCAATATTTGCTGTTCTGTTAAATTTGAAATAGTGTCACTGTTTTTAAGTTTATTTTATTTGTAGCAACATTATTCAATGCACTTTATGTAACAATAAACACATCAGAAATTTGAAACATGTCCAATAACACATTTATCTCACCAATTTTTAAAATTACAAACGCAAATAACTGAAACTCGCAATGTAGGACGCATAATCAGAGGACTTATACTGGAATCAAACAGTTGCAGTAAAGTATAACAAAATAACAAGCGAACCAGTAACCATACAAGAAGGAGTCAGACAGGATTGTATTTTATCCGCAATGTTATTTACTTACTGCGAATGTATTGTTGATATTAATATATTTGGGAGACGAATAGAAGTGACAGAAAAATATAACAGAAATTAGATTAAAGATCGAACACGCAAGAGCCACGTTCAACCTTATTAACAGAATGGAATGTCACTAACGAGGAGGTGTTGAGGCGAGCGCAGTGTGAGAGAAAATTAGTACACGTAGTCACAAAAAGACAAACCGTGAACCGGTTAGAAGAAACATTTATGGTTGAAAAATATCAGGGAGTGAACAGGGATGGAACTGCAACGTTTGGCACCGCTATTAACCAACTAAGAAGAAGATTCAGTACCTTCGCTTTGTCCTGTTGACATATGAAAATACTTATGTATGTGCAGTACTAATAAAATATATATGTATCTAATGTTGTCAAACGTATTAGGGGAGTTATTTCGTTGAAGGCCTTAATTCAAGACCGGTGCAAATCGCTTTGTCGTCACGTGTTCTTCACTATAAATATAGCGTGATAAACGTAAAAAAAAGTACACAACAAATAGACGAAACGTGCACGATTAACCACATACAAGCTGTTCAAAGCGCTACGAAACTCAACCCAAGGCAGGCAGCAACGACATCTTCGCGAGCTGGTCAGACTTCGGTGTTGCGCTTTATAGTAACTAGCGGATGGGGAGAACGCGATATATGCATTCCCGTCGAGGCCGTGAAATGTAACATCCAAACATCAATATTATGCAATTGGCGAAATATGAAAAATATATTCCTTGATAGATTTGGTTGCCGCCTATTATACTGGGAAGAGCAATTTGATAGGGGCTTTATATTTAGTGTGGTATAGAACTACTTGGCAAAGTGTTGACTGAAGATGGATGATATGTTTTTGAATGGTATGCAAAGTCTTTCAGTATATTAAAATTCTTATTACACTGTTTACTCTAATGTTTATATTGTTTTCTTGGGCCTAACTCTCAACTGAATCTAAAAATTGATTACTGTGCTTAAAGACAATTATTTTAGCTTTGACTTTTCTTACCTGGATGAAACTTTTTTGCATGTTTTCTCAAATTAAAACGAGCACTAAAGGTTTGATCACAGTGAGAGCATTTAACGCTATCCATTTTCAATAAATCAAACGCAAATAAAACGAAAACGCCAGAAACCGCAACAATACAAGGAATTACAGTCAAAAGAGTCAAAAGCCGAAATAAAATTATAGGTATCAAAAAATATCAAATCATAACCACGGGCATAACCTTCAAAACAATCTTGACATAACAGGGTCTATCCGCCAAAACTTTCGGTTAGTTTCGTTTCAATTCGTTACAGGCTGCCAATATCGGGAATGAATATATCGCGTTCTCCTCATCCTCTAGTTTTATAGTAATTTATTTTTGACTTTTAAGGGCACAACGCCGAAGTCCTCGGCTCAGCTGACAACGCCGAGAGGCGGTCTACCTGAGTGGTAGCGCTTCTCGTTGTGCGTGACCCTGCGTTGCGTACGCCTACGCGTGTGCTGTTGATGGTGATGTTGCCTGCCGCCTCCACCGCTAACACTGCTGCCGCCACCGTGGCCGTTACTGCCGCCGATCTCGCCGTCACCACCAGCGGCTACAAAAAAGGTACGTACACGTAGAGTATACGTTAATTTTCTAGCATTGCCGAGCCAACCACAAGGCAGTATCATCAGTCTGTAGAGCAATCCACTCAATCAAAACGGCTCGATTGCTATTACCTTGTCGTATGATAGAGGCAGTGACTTGGGCTCGCGTATATCGATCGATAAAAAGAGCTTTAACCTTAAAACCTTGGATCACTTTTATGATTTGTTGAACAAAAAAGGTTTCCGGGTGTCGAATTCTGAGAAGCTTACAAAAAAATAGAATTTTAAGAAAAAGACGAGCCTTAAGACGACAAAGTTTTTCTGCTACAGGGTCATAACAGGGAGGCAAGGAGTATACTTTTTGCACGGTTCAATATAAAGCACATAAATTCATTCGGCTAGTTACGGCTGTTAGTTAGTCCCGATACAAATTACTTTTCCAACAGAATAAGAAAGGGGTAAAATTAAAGTAGGCGCTTCTCCGCCAGAAAATATAAAAGTCACTCCAACTGCTTTGCATGAATCATTAATTAATTTAACTAACTGGAAATGATAACAAAGTCAATCTAGAGTCATAGCACTAAGACCAGTTGCTACAGCAATTGAGTTCAAATGCGTCAAGGCATCACGATATCCTCAGCTGAATCGAATCGGGTTCTTTCAAAACCGAAATTTTTCTTTTCGCGCGAGTCCAGAATCCATTTGATTTTTGTTGATCGAGTATCAAAAGCGACTTATTTAGGCTGTTAAGCCTTTAATATGGAAATGGAAAAGTAAATTTATTTCCTTTATTTAATATTTTTTTTAGTATGTTTGTATGTTGAGATAATTGCTCAAAAATTAACTGAAGTAGTTTCGAACCAAAGGATAATTGAAGATTCACCAAAAATTCACAATGATAAATTAGAGAGAAAAAAACTTGCAACGAGAGGAGCTTTAGCATGTCTGATGAGGAAATTTAAAATTAAAATTTAAGTTTGTCTTTATTCATCAAAAATAAAGCAAACTAAACGATTACAATCGTTCTCGATTCAGTTTAAATTTGGCGCCATGATCGGAACTAGTCGACACTTTCTGACTGGTGAGCACCGTTAGAATATCAATCTTTAATTATTTAGATAAAGCGTGTTTTTTGATACTTAGATTGGAGCCGCAATTATTTTTTAAATGTCGAGCGCATCCCTTTACAGCAACGAGTATCTCTAGCGGGAGGTGGGGGGCAATTAAGATCACTCAGTTCTATCTCCAACAATAATTGTCGTAAAAACTTAGGGTGACAAAATTATGACTAACGATGATGGCGGTGTTTAAGTGTCAATCTTATTATGATTAAACAACTATTTATTTTTGGTGGCTTTATTTGTAAAAACAGTACTTTTTGTTAGATGTTATTCGGTTAATGTTTTTCATTATTGCAATATATTGTATTTTATTGTTATTGGGAATTTAAATTTAATGTTGGCGTTTTAACAGAAAATTTATATATATTTCACGAATATTAATTGTTAATAATGGTAGAATAGCTTTTGCCTGGTAGTAGGTAACCTTAAAATATTCCCAAAGATTGCAACATTTTTTTTTAATTTGTTTTACTGATTTTATGGGTTAGGAAAAAGATATTGGAATACGGTTTTCATTAGCATGTTAAACCCTTATTTAATATTTTGTACAATTTTTTTGAAAAAATAAATTTTATTTATAGTGATCATCTAGCGGCGAAACAAGCAATCTAAATCAATCTGCTCAGGGCAGCGTTGATAGATCAAAATGAGCCCTTTCAATACTGCAAGTTTGACAAAATGCATTCACCCAATCTGGTCATTGTCATGTATTTTCGAACACCGGCCATCACCTCCCCCTTAAGAGATAAGCCAAAACCATTTAACAAAAAAAAAACCCGAATTCATCCTTCTATCCGTCCATTTGTACCTTTAGTAATATGAGATTATGTTCCAAAAAAGTACGATTGAAAATTTTCTCTTGGCCCCAAGTTTTTACTACAATTACTTTCGAGATGTTCGATATTTTGAATGGAATTTACAGTTATACAAGAAATAGACTCTAATCGAAGACATTTTCGCAAGAAAAAACAAAAACCACAGACCATCACTTCCAGTGGTGTTGCCAATAAATGCAAAGGTAATAAATATAAAAAGTTCTACGTCAGAATTGTTAACCAAAAAAATAAACTAACTGAAAAATCTTTGAGTTTTATATTTAGAAAACATATAAGATAATTATTTCTGATGGAGATGGTTACGCAAATAAGCCTGTGGTGTTAGAGTATAATGTTTTTATGTAACTAAAATTTGCATAAAAGGAAATTATGAGAGACATATTGTATACCTCCTTTCGCCGTGATGAGTTTCTGGCCTCAAGAAAAAAAGATTTATTATTATTTTATGACTATATTTATATTATTATTTATTATTTTTATTCTGACATTACGTCATTTTTTCACAGAATACATAATGAATTCTTCATAAATTCCTACAATATCCACCCAAAGAAAACTGAAAACGTTTGCACCAACGCAAGAAGTTACGAGTAGGTAATTATTGGAGTAAGTGGGGGGGTTAATTTGGACGCTGAAAAGAAATAAAAGTTCACACTCAATCGTTCCGCCTCTAGTTTTCATGCTGCCAATTCAACTTGGCTCAATGACGCCACCGCCTTCATTAACTAACTCAAATATTTACCCGATAAATATGCCACGTATGCGCACTCGCATACAACATTCAAGTTAGAACAAGCGTAAGCGCATTTGGCGTTCATTAACGAGAACAGCAACTGTAAAACCCAATTATTCTCCACTGATACTTAAGGCGGTCCTTACGTGCAAACTGACATAGCAACTTTGTTTGTTGTTAAATTATATAAACCAATTGGATTGGCTGTTTCTATGAACTCAAACTTTCAAGATCAAAGTTTATTTTTTTGACGTTTTTACTTATACTATCCTTGTTCGTGGCTATTCCTGTCTTTTTTGTTTTGAAATAATTTGTAACCTAAACTATCATCACTCAAAATCGAAATATTTAAATTCTGGTTAGACAGTAAACCGAATTACTTACAATTTCATAGGCGACAACAATATAGCACTATCACAAAATCACAAAATTAATAATTATCTCTAATAACCTATACCTTTGATTTTACATTAAAAGACAATATTAACAAAGTTCAATAGGCCAAAGAGTCAATTATTGTACATAGTTTTGTGACAGCCACGTAACATTATTTTTACAAAAATTATGTTACAGTAGGTGTTAACTAAATTATATTGATTATTTGGTATTTAATCCGGTTAATTAAAAACTGTACATGACATGACAAGAATACTAAAAACTGATAACGAAAAAAACTGTTTAATGTTATAGATAAAAAAATTAAAAACTGTCATCGTCACTTATAAAATCCGAACACTCCTCGTCTTCTAAGTTGTGGAAGAATAATCATCCGTATTACTTCGACATCCAATACTCGTTCTTGATCCCACCCGTCCCTTATTAATATTTCTGTCTGTTCCGGATGTTCCAGTACTCGTAGGTAATATGAATCAACGCATCTTGTCAAACTATTTCAACTTGATCGGATTTAAGACCTACATCTTTCTCGTAATAACATAATTTAAACTGGCACACAACACAATATTTCATCTAAGGCATATATTGAAAGGAGTTTTTTTTATAATTTGATTATATGTTTACATAGCTTACTTTAAAATTACGGAATTTTTTCCACTAACATTCAACTGCAAATTTTGAGAAACAATTGCATCACTTCTAGGCAAATTTTCTCCCCTACCATCCTCATTTTTTTCGGCTACAAAATTAAGAGGACAACATCTTCTCTGGGTGAGATGTAAGTTCTGTTGACACTTGGAGGTGCAATATGTAGCGTTTACAATATCGCCCAATGTCTCTAAGCTACAAAGAACAGGTTCGGAATAGTTTGCACGTAAGGTACCGTATGAAATTGAGTTGCTGTTTACATAAGAAGCTAGCTTTTAAAAGCTAATATTTAAGGCGGCCTTTTTAGTTTCAAATTCTTTCGTACATAAGCAGTGACCCCTTTTTCCCACCACCGAATAGAAAGACAAAGACATCGGCGTACTTAACATTCGATAAAAGAAACGAGGAAAAAAAAGTAACCCTACATATAAATTGCGGTTTGGCTTAATGCGACCGTTTCGGGCTATCAAACAAATTTCCCGTCGAAACATTAATTCTAATACTTTGACAATTCCCTCCCGGACTGGGATAAACTTACTGGAATTTTGTTTCGGTACATAAGGAGACAGCAGCCTTGTCCGTTTCTTTTCGTATCCCTTCTGAGTTATGTCGCCTGCAACAAAAAAAACTCCAATTACTAAAATGAGATTTTTTTTCGTGAAGAAGAAATGTATCTTTGAAATACTCGGTTTATTATTTTTGATATAAACCGACATGTTCAGGACTCAAAACATGTCTATCAGTGGTCGTTTTTACGTCAATCTTAGATGGTTATTAGGTTGCACGAGAAATGAAACATCACTTAAAGAAATGATTGCGTGGCTGTGAATTTCGCAGACGATGGCAGTAACGTCTTCTCTGTAAACATCTGAAAGCAAAAATAAATACAAATCTTGATAAACTTTTCAAAACACCCAACAAAACAATGAACTTCTACATTCTAAATTGGAAAAACCGCTGTGACAATGTATCTTCAGGCTTAGGAGGCATCTTTGCTTGCTAGGCATTGGAGACGACCCGGAGTGCAGGTGGTGCATGGAGGGGAGTATCATCTGCTCACCGAGTGCCCTGCTTTGACCTGGGCAAGATTGGGAGTCTTCGGAACGGCCCTGATCGATCTGGACTCAGTGCACGGTATTGGGCTAAAGGAATTGCTGACCTTCTATAGGAGGGGCGGCATTCTGGACGTCTGGGGGCACAACGGGCCCATCTGGTGGCCTAAGTGCTTGGACGCCCGCGAGGGCCAATACCAATACCAATGTATTTTCAAAAATCAGCTCATCCTGTTTTCCTTTACGAAATTTAAGACAAATTTTAACAATAAAGCAAGCAATAGCATGTCTCCTGAGATGTTTGCTTCTGGTGGTCTTTCTTCGTAGAAAAAAGAATCATGTAGATCTCATTCGCTGGTTTTTTATTCTAGAACTTATTATTCACATTTTTTCGACGTCTTCCGATTCCCAATCGCCAGTGATCTCCCTGTTAATGTCGTCATTCCAACCCCTTCCCTGGCCGCTCTCTATTCTTTATTCTTTGTACCACCCTAGTTTTTTGTTGTTGATTTTGCATTGTTTCCCTGCCGTTCTTCTCCAGAACTCTGTTGCCACCAGCATTCTCATGGGTCTTTCTTTCAGCTTACATGTAAAAATGCTTTTTATGATAGTGTTATAAATTAGCTGTTTGTTTCGTCTTGTAATTTTTTGCCTGCCTTGGGAATTCTTGTCGTTGTTGGATTTAATGTTGTACAGGGCGGCCCGTTTAAGAGGGGCTTATCTCGAAACCTATGGAGGTAACAAAAAAAGATTAAATACAAAAGGTGTTTCTATTAAAATGACCTTTATTTTTTTTATTTTCCTAATGGTGACTTTTTTATATACAGGGAGGTAAAACAAAGTTATATTTTTTAAATATAACATCCTACATTTGATTGCATTTTTGGATAGTCCTTTCAAAGACAAATTTAACGATATATATGAGTATGCACCGTTTCGAACTTATTAGCGATGATCTTCAGAATTCGGGTTATGTTTAAACCATCATAGTGGATTGCTTTTTGATTTTTTAAACTTTTTTCCATCTATTTTTTAAAAAATAATGCTTTTCTTTAGGCAAAGATTAAATTTAAAATATTATCTTCGCAAAATGATACTTTTTCTATTGTATTAAATGAGACATCCTGTATATTATTGGATTTTCGAATAGTCACTATAATAGCAATTTCAATTATATAACATAGTACGTGTCTCTGACTTACCGTTTTGGCTTAATTGACAGATAAAATTAAAAACTGGGTATAAGATTTAAATGATTAAGATATGAAACTAGGAATTAGTTCCTTATCAACTTGTTCACAACCGTTTTTGGGGCATTGTTAAGAAGTCATATTAAAAACAGAATATTAAGCTTTGCACAATGCCGCCAATTCTATTTCTACATTTAAATTTTTACGTGAAATGATTACAAAAAATTAACACTACTAATGCATATTACAAGTATAATTAATTAAATAATTTTTTCAATATATCCGCCGTTTTGAAGAATACAAGTAGTATTTCTAAATTGTATATGGAATTTGAGATGTAATTCGATTCATTCAGATACTTCACTTCCAAAACTGTTGACGGCTTATCTTTGTAAACCATATCTTTCTATGTGCCCCATAAAAAAAAGTCCATCGGAGTCAAATCTGGACTTCTCACTGGCCAGGAGATGGTTCCGATTTGGCAAATCCACTCTCTGAAATTTTCATTTCAGGAGCGAATTTCGTTCATTAATAAGTTTAAATACCGTACGGATGCTAAATTGTGTTGGTAAAATAGGGGTCCTAAAATTCTAGACCTCCAGATTGCGCACCATACTTTCACAGTTCTTCGCCCTTGCTTTAAAAACACATTTTTTATTTTCTGAATTTCAATAATGAGTATTTTTTTTTAAATAACACGGCAAACGTTGTAAATATTGATTCATCAAAATCAAAATTCGTGTGTTAAGTTAAAATCTGCTTGTTGTAGTGTTTCTACTGGTATGAAATTGTTGTGGTTATTCGAAAATCCAATAATATACAGAAGGTCTCATTTAAGAAATATGAGAAAAGTATCATTTTGCGAAATGTGACAACACCGCGTATTGTAAGAAAATATTTTAAATTTGATTATTGCCTAAAGAAAAGCATTATTTTTGTAAAAATAATAGATGGAACAAACTTTAAAAAGTTAATAACCAATCCAGCAATGATGGTTTAAACATAACCTGAATTCTGAAGATGATCGTTAAAAAGTTCGAAATGCCGTTGAAAGGACTATCCAAAAATGCAATAAAATGTAGGGTGTTATATTTAAAAAAATTTAACTTTGTTTTACCACCCTGTATATCAAAGAATGACGATTAGGAAAATGAAAAAAAGGTCATTTTAATAGAAACAACTTTTGTATTTAATTTTTTTTGTAACCCCTGTAGGTTTCGAGATAAGGTATAGGTCCCTTTTAAACGGACCACCCTGTACATGTATTTTTTCAGATATTTATAAGTTGAGCACGAGCACGATGATGATCTGTTCGTCTCCAAAAAGAGGTTTTGATACACATCGCTAACATACACGTGTACTCCATTTTTGATTTGTTCACCTCCAATCCATATTTCTTATACTCTTCGACGAGCTTTCGGGTCATATGCTCTATGCTGCCGTAATATAGCGGACGCAATCCTCTTAATAGTCTAGACTGTGGACAGAAGTCCCCTGACCCAATGAGAATAAAAGTTCTGAACCTTTTGCCTACTGAAATAAAAAACCAAGAGACGCCTAAGAGTTTTAAAATCAAACTAAGGTTTCTAATAAACGGCTGTTCTAATTTGTCTAAAGTATCGTTTGTTTAAATAAAATGTTGTTCGTCTGCTTTTATATCTTATTAGTTACGTGGTGTATATTATCGTTATTGTTATTCTCCTCGTTTCTTTGACTTTTTTCTATACATCGTAATGTCGATGGAAATAAAAATAATTCTATTTCGATATGCCTCGAGAAATGCGTGAGGAGTTTGAACTTTATTTCATCTACGGGGGCTACATATACGCTTTCCCGGAGAATGTCGACGTAACCACCATTGCATTTTAATTATTAGGAATATGCGTGGTTGTTTCATGTGGGGGCGGGAGGTACAAACCGGGCACCGTAATGTAGCCCCGGTGTAACAACAATAATCTGCGCGAGACGTTTATGAGAATTGATTGTGCTCGATGCGGAATTTCTCCCCCATATCCCTTAATTTATCGCGATGTCGTTTCGCGCGGCGATATTCAATATCGTAATTTACTGGGGTGTTGTACATCGAAAATAATCCCGCCGACTGTTCAATCGCTGTCGAAAGAAGAGTCAAAGCACACACAAGACCGAGGGTCGTAATCGATGATACTTTTCTACTATCGATATATGTTCTCGACGTCCGCGTATCAAGTAGAATGTATCGAATTTAATTTCGAAATGATCCCGAAAAAAATCGCCCGTATCGTCGGATTTTGGAGTGTTTGAATGAAAGGAATTCAGTAGCGTGCCACCAATAACTACAGCTCCATTTTCTGAATTTTAACAATGTGTTAACATGAATCAATGTGTTACCTTATAGAATAATAAGCAAGGTGTCCCGAAATTAGTGGGACAAACCCTAGTTATCCATATAAACATATGTCGCAAAACACCCCCGACCCCTCTGTGGCGCCCCATGCCCTAAAAGGAATGAATGGTTTTATATCAATATTTCCGGAAGAGGTTGAGAGAATATTTTGAAATTTTTGCTTTTTAGTAAGTTTCGCATGCTTTAAAAGTCAAGTTTTGGTCAGGAGTGTAACACAAGTATCAAAAACTGCAATAACATTCTGGTGGGTTGACTTTTAGACTTTTTTCTTATAAATTTAGAAAAACACACAGTATTTAACTTAACCTTACCTTATTCATGTAAAATCTAAAAGCAGCTTTTGAAATCTCTCTCTCTCTCTCTTTGCTTGCATTCTATAATATTAAGTTCTTTAGGTTCACATTTTCAAAATTTCTTTGCAAATATCTATTTTTTTCTTTCCGAACTGCCTTCGTTTTGTAGTTCCTAATAAGTTTATAGTAATTATAACGAATTCTTTATTTCTTTTTTTTATGTTTTGTTTCTTAGTTTTTGTAATAGTTTTATATTATCAGTTACCCAAGGCCCCTACTTAACGCAGTCATTCTGTAAAACTTTTCGTAGAACTACGTAAGTCATTGAAAACTGAGATTTTCTCTAATACTTGAATAAAGGACATTGAAGGTCTTTTTAAACCTCTTCTAGATTAAACTTTTTATTGCCTTTGCAGTGGACTGACGAATTTATAGATTTAAATATACTACAAAATTTTGGACAATATCCAAATCAAAAACATCAGTATTTCAGTCTTCCACCTTCCATATGATATCGAAAAGTGACCGTTATGTTTGTGACTCGCATTGTTTGTGTTATGCGTACTACTTGGACAGTTATCGAAGGCGCAGAAAGGAACCCTTATTGCCCGATATAATGTATTAAGAATAATTTTAAATAATTAGAATAGACAATTCGAAATAAACCTTTATTTCTTTAGACATTTTATGACATTATATAGAACGTGAATGGAGCGAATCTCTATGGTCCTAAACTTAAAACAGAACACCATAGAACAACAACATACTTTTAAATAATTAGAATAGACACTTCGAAATAAACTTTTATTTCTTTAGACGGGAACATCATATGACATTACATAGAACGTGAATGGCGTGAATCTCTATGGTCCTACCCTTAAAACAGAATGGACTGCGATTGCGAACGTGTTGAACAGTTGAGCTTACAAAACCGAAGAGAAAACGTTCAGTGACACATGCGCTACAAACCCAACACGTGGGTTTTAGTAGCGGCATTATCTTATGTTAGGTGCGGTAGCGAAGCGATCTGCATTGACAGAATTTGGTTTTGAAAGTGGTGAATTTGATTAAGATGTATTGGACAGTGATGGTGAGTATAAATTTCCAGCAAAATCAAAATATTTTATTTGTTGTTATTTATATTATTAGAATTTTTCAATAAAAAAATTTTTAGGGTCCCAACAGGAAAATTTTCTCGAAAACCCTTAGAGTTTTCGCAGATCCCATCGAGGTATGTGTTTTTTCAAAGAAACGGTAATCTTTTTTAAACGCAAATTACACTCACATGAAATAGATTTGCAATTTTAAGTTATTTGCGGAATGCATTTTCACTGAGCGGAAGAAATATTGGATAGGAAATGGAGAAAACTGAAAAAAAACTACACAGGCATCAAAGACAATATACGGAAAACTGGGAGGGGTAGAATTTACTGGGAATATTATCACCAGTTTGATGAAAACATGGGGAGGACAAAACAGTTAACCTCCCTAACCTAATAACGTCGACAGCAACTCCTGTTATAAGGAAAAAAAGCCACTTGCAAACAAATTTCAACATTTTTTGGAATAATTAAAAAAATTAAAGGCTTATAACATGTTTTCATTTTAAGAGTTCCAAGACCAAGAGCTCAAAGATTGGAATGTTTTATCTACGAACAAGGCTGACAAATGTTCAGGAAGCTTGAGTATAAGAAATTAAAAGGTCAAAACGACATTGAGAGAAGTAAGAAAATTCAGGAGGAAAGGAACACTAATTATGTAAATTACAAAAAAAGAGCCATAATTCAAAAATATATTTTATTTGTTATAAAAGTATATTTGCTATTTGGTTTCTTTTCTCATTTCCAATCGCATCTGCAATATCTACTTCCAGGTGTGGTAGCTCCTCTTCTAGCAACCCATTTACACATGCCTCGCTGCTCCGAAACATGCTAGATGCGAAAAATTCTAAAATAGATCTCCTACAATAATATTACAAATGCAGGCCTCGAAAATATTCTAAGAATAAGTTCCCATCATAACGGTTTTTAATCATTTCGTAATACTTCTCATATTAGATATTGGATACCTACCACCTTCATTATCCTCAAATATTCGAATTGGTTCTGTTAATTCCCAAGCCATTTGACCAACCGCATTTATATTTATATTATCCTCCGTCATTTCGTTTTGAATTAAAATGTCCATAACGTCCGTTTCTACTGATTTCTGATGTGGTAGGTCCTTTAGTACAAAGATGTTTCCTCTTTATTAACACTTGTTCAGTCAGCAGCACTACACACAAACACCTTCGAAAAAATCTAATTCTCAAAATCAACAACACCCAAACAAAAATAAGAAACCACAACCTCTACATCGGAAGCGCTGAATACGACCGTTGTTTAGAAAAATGCACTACACCCGCGACGAATTAACCCAGCACGCCACTGCGACGTTTCGAGAAAGAATTTATGCCTCCCCGATTCCAGCCTAACGCTTCATCGTCCTGCTTCGCAAAATGAACGATTATCCCGACGTTTAGCATTAACGCATGTTGGTATGAATTATTAAGGTACGCGGAATCCAACCGAAATCATTTATCAGAAACCGGACTGGACCGTATTTGACGTGAATTCGTCCGAATTTCGACGGCACCGTTTCCTAATTTATTAATGCGAGCGACGAAAGCCGAACGAACTGGCGGCTGCACAGAAGTTGATTCGCTAGACACTTACTTAGATGAAATTAGTCCCTTCACTCCATTGAACAATTAAAAAGCATTGCATTGGATCCATAAGATATTCTGGTTAGTTTCGACGTAGAATCCATCTTTACTAAAGTTCCTATTCCTGAAATTCGTAACATCATTTCAGATATATTAAAATTATAATTGTCAAATTTTTGAACAAACGCCGGGAACAGCTATGGACTTTCCATTATCACCAGTCATCGCGAATATATTTACGGAAGCCTTTGAAAAAAAACTCCCGATACCTTCCATCTAAAACCAAAATTATGGAAACGCTAAGTCGATGAACTTTCGTTATTTGGCCTCATCGTCAAAAATCCCTAGCAGATCTTCTTAGACATTTAAACTCTATATACCTTAACATACATTTTACTATTGAATTAGAAACTAATAATCATCGGTTATCAACAGTCTAGTTTACAGAGCCGTACAACTATCAGAGCCCGAGCCACTGAATACCGAATTAAAACACCTTCTCTCTAATACATAGCCACATTAAAGATATTAAGCGTTCCATAACAAAACACCCTTCACCACAACTTTTCAATAGCAATGGGCCTGAAAGCAACCTCACATTTGCCACTCTTGTCTTTCCTTACATTCAAAATATCACTGACCATTGAAGAATTCTAAACTAATATAACGTCAAAGCCAGATTTACCATCTGTCGAAAATTCTCTCAATATCTTCGATCCGTCTAGGACAAAATTCCATGTGAGATGCCAGGAGCAGGAGCATTCCATGCATATGCGGCAAAGAATGTATTGGAGAGACAGGACGAAAAATATCAACTAGGCTCAAAGAACACGAAAAAGCCTTAAGCCTAAGGCAAATAAGCAGTTGCCGAATACAATCACGAAACCGGACATAAAATTTTATTCGATAAAACCAAAATGATGTTTAGCTCCGCCCGCCTCAAACAATATATAAGTAGTGAAATAGCAAAGCTCTGAAGAAGCCAACAGGATGATTGGCGAAACGTTAGCAAGTTCGACTCAACAACAACTGACGCAGGAGGAATCCAAAAGTTTTTGAAATAGTTATTACGGTAGCCTATGGAAGTTTCTTTGTAAAATTAAAAGTTCTAATCTCGTTGATGTAATGCTCAGCTTTAAAACTGAGTCATGCACGCTTTGTTAACCGACGTTCATTTTCAAATATTTAATTTAACAGTCAGTATAATAATATACAAACAATAGTGTTTATTCAATAAAATAAAATAAAAACAACACTTGGAAATAAACGAAAAATCCACTCAGCGAAAACTACTTTTCACAATCAATAACATTTGTTCCAAGCGTGGGCTGACAATGTCCATGAGATGACAATAAAAACAAGTTTCTTACTTTTTGTTTTCCTTTATTTTCCAACATAGTCACCAGGCGACCTAATAGATTTTCATAAAGATCCTTGTTATACAGGGTGTTCCGAAATTGGTGCTCCAAACTGCAACAGAATATTCTATATCCAAAACAAACCCTAGCTTTGAGGGGTACAGGTAGCATTGGGGCTGGTCAATTTGTAGTGGTCAAGTGTAGAATGTTATCTATCATTATTTAATGATAATATGTTTGTGATGTTCAATTTATCCATAACCCTCTTCAAGAAATACCAGAATGTGATAGTAAACGATTCGGGGAATCCCAAGAAAAATATCCTTTCCATTTAGTTCTCAGAACGACACGACGGCGTTGTAACGCACAATATAAATAAATAAATATAAATTTAATTGTATTTTTAAAATTATTTCGGTCATTTGACTGGCCAATTGACAAAAGAAAATTACCGCTCAATTCCATAACGCTAAGTACAGGTAACAAAAACTTCAATAACTTTGACTTTTAGACTTTTTTCTCAGAAATTCGGAAAAGTTGTGTTTTGTTTTCGAGGAAAGTCAATTTCAAAAATGCATTGTTTCACATGCCATCTCATATATCCACCAAACATTGATAAGTAGACCTTGAAATAGAATAAGATTGTCATTTTGTTGTCAGTTTCATATTTACGATGTTTTTTTGTTCACGCGAGCTGCTGTACGGGAGTAGGAAAGACGGTTTCCACAAAATACAACAACTATATCGGAGAGTATTTTCTGACATACATATTTATACAGAAATTTAATATAATTTCGGAACACTCTATATAACTTTCAATAATCCAAGTCTCATCAACATATTCTCAAGATTTTCCTCTGAGCTTTTCGGCAATACTTCTCAAGTATTTTAATCGCCAGAAAACTATTACACGAGGTTTACCGACCTCTATGGCCAACACTAAAATAGGTGCAAATTTAGTTGCAAATATCACGATCAAAGTTTGTATGTAAACTGAATCCTTTAGATGAGTACTACAACTCTACAAATTTCCTTTACGGCAAGTTTCCTGTTAAAAAGCCATTTCTACCGTAATTCCGCAAAAACCGGAAGTGTGTAGTGTGGGAATCACATTGCTGTTCTGTGACAACGAAGTTTGTACAAACACTTATTATACGAGATCTAAACACCACTCTAGGCAAAATTTGATTGCTTCACCGATCACAATCGCTCTCCTTTATTGTAGTTATAGCGAGTTTATGAAACGCAGCCGTTCTGTTTTCTTTTCCCGACCCAGTTTATCCTAAGGGATCGATGAAAACCGTTTGAATAAAATATAGAGGAGCCTTCGACAAAAGTTTTTGCGATTATTTCATGCAGAGTGAATTAAGACGACTACCTAGGAGAATGTGGTATAAATCTTGGCCAAAAGGCCAAATAAAAAAAATGGTAAAACACGGAGAAATGTATATAATGAATAATCCTACACTTTCAAAAAGTTTTCACTTTTTCACTGTTGTTTCACTTGATAGTGCAATCTATGGCCTCTCTATTTCGATGGCCTCTCGTATAATCCTAGTCTTAAAATCAGGAATATTAGCTATTTGTTTGCAAGTGCCGAAATCAATTTTATGGCCTGTCTAATGTTGGTGCTGAAACAAAGCAGATGTTGTTTGTTTGTTTCTTATGGCTGAACGATGCAGGAAAACACTTCGAACTTCGGAGCGCGAGCACTGAAGATGGCAAGTGAGATTTTGGCGAAACGTCTGCAGGATTCCAGTCGGAGTTCCCGAACGGATGATATCCCGGAATATAGTGTCATCACATTTTTCCATCCGTGAATCAATACATGAAAATATATATACTGAGGATGAGTACGATCAAAAAATGTCCAATTTACTTCAAGACAAAAACACTTATAGAGAAATGAAAAATGATCCAACGGAAATTTTCTACAAAAAAAAATAATGACTTGATTTCCTCCTGGGTAAAGAAACTATACATCTCACAGAACACCGCGCAAAGCTTAAAAACGCTCAACCCCCCAGAACCTATGGGCTGCCCAAACTCCACAAGAAATCGATCCCCCTCAGGCCGATGGTGTCCTGTATCTTTTTGAAAAAATATCTAAATATTTAAAAGACATTCTTCAAAACGTTATAAAAAAAACAAATATTATATTAAAGACTCTTCCGACTTTAAAACTAAAATTAAAAATATTGCCATTTCAAAAAATTACACCCTAATTTCACTGGATGTCATTTCCCTATATACAAACTTTCCAGTAAACACTGCCAAAGAAGCTGTCGCCAAAAAATGGGACAAAATCAAAACTTTTACAGACATTCCGCTCAGTGACTTTTTAGAAGCAATTGAAATGACATTAAATTCAACATATTTTTTATACAATAACAAGTTTCACCAAAAAGCAGACGGCTGTGCTATGGGCGCATCAATTTCCAGCGCCATAGCTCAAATTGTCATGGAAGATTTGGAAGAATCGGTCCTAGATAATGCCAATTTTAATATTACATTTTTCTATAGATACGTAGACGATTGCATTGCAGCAATTCCCAAAAACAAACAAAACGAATTCCTTCAACTGTTTAACAGGTATCATCCTAAAATCCAATTTACACTAGAAATAGAATCCGAAAACAAAATAAATTTTCTAAACTTGACACTGCAAAATAAATAAACAAATCAGAACAGAATGGTACACCAAAGAAACCTGATCTTCCAGATATGTCAATTTTTACTCCAACCACCCTTTCCACCAAAAAAATCTGTTATTATTGGCCTGGCTGACCGTTCTATCAAGCTCTCTGATTTGGATTTCAGAAAAACAGCAATCGAAAAAGCCAAACTGGCACTGAAACTAAATAATTATCCCGAAACACTAGTCAACAATATCTTCAAAAAACGGGTCTATTTTTTTTACAACAAAAACCAAAAAAATTCTAGAAAACAGGAAAAACAAAAAAATACCTATTTGTCTCTTCCCTATAAACCAGAAGATTTTAGCAAAATTTTCGCAAACCACAACATTACTGTTGCTCACAAGCGTTTTAATCTAATGAAGAACAACTATAGCAAACTAAAAGACAAAATACCGGATGGGAAAAAAAGTCATGTTGTTTACAAGATTCCATGTAACGACTGCGAGGGTGTGTATGTCGGTCAGACAAGCCAATACCTCAAAAACAGAATAAATGGTCAGAAATATGATAAAAAAAATACTACTGCGCTGAAGAGTCACTGTACGGAGATGAAACATTCCTTTAATTTTGATAGGGTTAAGATCTTAAAAAGCGAAAACAACACAAAAAAACGGAAAATATTGAAAATGATCGAAATACGAAAAAAACAAAAATGCTGTAAACTCAAAAACCGACAACAAAAAATATTGCAATCTCCTGAAACAATCATTTTAATAAGTTTATTAACGGTTGAATTAAGAATGAATTTTTGTCTTTTCTAAACGAACAACCCGTATCACCGTTGCCCTTCCTTCGAGTCTCACCAAAAAAAAAAAAAAACGATCGTACCTCGCATTATTTTTATTCCGTTTAGTTTGTATCTCGTCGGTCCCGACGGGGTATGTCGACTTTGTTTTTAATGATGTTTTGACTTTTTCTTGTCATATTTGTGTTTGTATACTTTATTAGAATTTATATCGACATGCATTTCGATTTTACAAGAGTGGTAAGCATTTTAAATTTCGCCAAAATTGTGCAAAACTAAAACGTAAAGACCTTTTTAGATAATAATATGCGACAACCCACTGTATTTTTAAACGTTTTTAATGGTACGATAATACTCACCCCCCCCCCCACCTCTTTTTTTCGTTTTGTGGAGAACTTGTTTTGTAACATTGACATTGTGTATGGTTGTAAAATTAACATTTTATTTTAAATGTATTTGTAGACACTTACACATTCCATTTTTTAGTCTTGTTCGGTATTATATTGCGGTCGTTTTCATGCAGTGCTTTCGCTGCTGTTTCCTGAGTATTTATTGGCGATTTTTCGCTTTCTTTTTCATTTTCAAAATTCAAAACTATTGCTTTTCCTTGGTAATTCCAAAAAAACACAAAAATTGCCTTTGATACTTGTCATTTAAAATTTTCTACGTCTAAAAACTGACAGTTGTAAATCAAAACTTTAGAAAACAGCTTAAAATCATGCGCTTTTTTCATGTTCAGATACGTTCTATTTATTTTAGGAATTCTATTTGGAGGGTACAATTCAACAAGATAAAAGAAATAATCGCAAAAACCGCACCATAAGACCGATTTTAACTATAACGGGCTTTGCTTGAAATTCTCAGGTTACCAATTCTGACGTTTGACCGGATTGTGCCCGAAATTGGCTTCGACATTTAAAACGTTCGCTCAGAAAACGAGACGAATTTTGCCGAACGGGCGGTTGTTTATTTTGGTATCGCGACACGATACTATACAAAGTGGCACAAGTTTCCGGGGCGATAACCACTTATTTGAAGCGGGGCAACAAAAATAAACGAAACGGAGCACCGATCAAACAATAATTCCACCCCGTGGGTAATCGGGCACGAACCGGGATTGGCCCGCAATAAGTCCGGAGCTCTGAGACTTCGGGCTTTTGCGTCTTGGAAATCAATTTCGATTAAAGTCGCTCGAAATACGAAAAGAAAAATTATTAAAAATTTTATGGGCAGAAATATTTTGCAATTGGAGAAATAATTAGAATTTGAATTCAGAAGTGTTTGTTTTGTTATGTATTCATCTGACTTTACTTAATCAACGTAGTTTGATTTCAACGTAATAAAATAGTTTGGTTTAAGTTGTCTTTTAGAAGAAGAAGCACTGACTAAGTAGGTAATTAAGTGTTTGAAAGTTGGAGTGGAGGTAAACTCTATCTACAATGAGGAGTATCGTATTAAAACCCGAAGCAGTAAGTCAGTTAAGTTACAGTAAGTATGCTTTCGCTTTTTCTACTTGACCCTAACCAAAATTGCGCTGTTCCGTAAGCTGCTGTTTCGTGAAACGAGTGCTTCGAAAACAAATAAGGTTTTCATTTTGTCACCAAACGTCGATATGTGGAAGTTTAGGCCAATTTTTTTTTATGAATTCATTAAAGTATATTGCGATAATTTTAATTTCAAAAATATTGCTTATAAAAGTAAGTTGTACTATTAAAAGAACCACAATTCACACAACAATTATTGTGTAACAAATATAAACGTTTTAACAAATATAAGCAATTAATAAGTGCAAAATTTAAATAATATTTGCAACGCGCTGTTATTGGCTGTGACCGGTTGTGACGTCAATTCGCTGGTTAGACTACTTACGCGCCAGCCGGACGGTGGCGTAAAGAACTTAACGACAACGCGTTCATGTTGGTGGTTTTAATTTTAATTTCAGTCATGATCTTGGTGTTTAGTACCAAAAAGAAAGTTTTGAAAATGACCGAAGTCGATTTTTGAAAAGGGCAATCTGACAATTTACCTTTAGTGGATATGTTTATGGTGACATTTCGCATACAAAACACCGAAAGTTTTTCTTTTGCTGTTCATAGAAAATTTAGCCACTAGTTTTAAACCAATATAATATTGTAACTCGCTTAACTTTTTCTAGTCTTTAATTTTTTTTAAAATTCAAACGGTATATCAAATCAGATGTACACCATTCAACGAAAGAAAAAACAAATAGGATTTTTTTTATGGAAATCTAAATACTGATTTGAAAGTATATTGGCATTGATAACTTAAAGTGTTCTTTATTTTATATAGATCAGGAAGTCAGGAAACTGCAATAGGATGAGTGCAAGTTCGAAGAGTTACAAATGTTTGCACGGTTAAGGGTAAATGGTAAGGGACACCTGAATATAATATTAACTTAAAACGACGTTTATTTTCTGGTAGACAAATAAAAAGTTTATCTAGCGTTTTACGGGTTGTACTCAAACACTATGGCATGATTTGTAATATTGTTTTTGTGTTGCTTCTATTTTTATCATGTAAAGCACACTAAGCACAAATACAAACTAGCGTAGATTAAATACAAACACCGGAAAATAAACGTAAATAATATAATTCTTGGTTTATAACCTGAGAATAACACTATAACATGTCGCCATATCGATCAAAAAGCAGCGGTATGACGTCACGATCATTCCCGGGCGTTTGGTGTCGTTTAAAAGGAATAGCCGGATGTCACAACTCGAATTATTTATCGCAACTTAAAATAAATAAATATATATATATATATATATATATATATATATATATATATATATATATATATATATATATATATATATATATATATATATATATATATATATATATATATATATATATATATATATATATATATATATATATATATATATATATATATATATATATATATATATATATATATATATATATATATATATATATATATATATATATATATATATATATATATATATATATATAAATAACCAAAACTAACTATAAAAGAACATGAAAGAGCCTAACGACTACGATAAATCAACTTACAAGCAGTTACCAAACACATCAAATCTTATAAGACTGAAATTTTTGCATGTAATCAAGCTAACTAACCAAAGAACGAAGGAATCGACACCGATGATATTTGATGGAAATATGAACTGGTGTCGTATCTGCAACTGGGTTAATAAATATATTTTTTATTTTTTCATATTAAATGACTTAATAGTGAATAATTCAAAAATTATCAAATTGAAAATATCTATTATCTAACAAAAATGTTTAATAACACATAGAACCCATCAATAAAATGAAATACAGGGAACTCAATTTTAAAAAATTATGAAACATAGGGTTGCAGGTGATGGAGTAGCGTGTTATGGAAATGACATCACATAATCTGATAAGTGAACGTTGTACCCCACCCCTGATGCCAAATTAATAATTTATAATTAATGCGCTCCAATAGGACGACTATGGCCGCAACCGAGTATCTCCCTGTCTCAACTACTCAACTGCAACCAGCAGCTTAAGTAGATTTCTCCTTCAAATCGTCATGCCATAAACACTGCAACTATTAAACCTAAGATCTGGCTTCGATATGTTGACGATACCTTCATTATCTGGAGTGGAACCGATAGACAGCTAGACTCTTTTCTCAATCGTCATGGATGAGCGCCGTCGCCTAGTATATAAACCTTGTAGTCTTAGAATTTAGTTTAGTTTCCACCTAACGGATACAACTATCCGAAACGTTGTGTAAGTTAAAAATAAAGACAATGGAAGTTCGACATCCTTTTAGTATTTCTACTGAATCAGTGTCTACCACCTTCAAGCAAACGTTATGCACAACTAACCAACTGTACCGTTTATGTGTGTTGTTGTTATCATTCGAGTTATGTTTTTTTCACATTCGAGGATCAAAAACCTTAAATGGTTATTAGGTTGGACGGAAAAAATTATTTTCAATAGCTTCACATTTTTTAATGCACCCGATGTAATTTTATAACGTATACATTCCAAATATTGCTTAAAGAAGTAGGTAAGTTTTCAATCTACACTTATAACACTCTAAAAGTGGTAGTTAGGACTAAGAACTAGTAAACAAATAGAATACACATTTGTGGGCTGTGACCCGTACTCAAAATCTGTCAAACGAATGAAGTTTAACGATCTTCGGTTATGCGTTTAAAAAATTTAGTAAAAATTACGTACTAATAGGTTTAAAACTTGTGTTAAGTCTGCCAGGGGAAGAAGTACAGTTTAATTGCAGAAAGCTTATGCGCATGCCTAGATAGACGTCGATAGAGAAATTAGATCAGAAAAATTATTTACTGACACATAACAAAGTGTGACTCAATCAGAGTTTGTTTAAGAATGTCAACTACACTGTACTATTTTCTCGAAATTTCATACAATGTAATGTAAGAAATACAGTTCAATCTAAAATCATAAACTGCAAGTTTTTGGTGGCTGGTGTGCTAAATTTGAGAAAATCAGAACCAAACGAAATGACTAAATAATTAAGTTGTGACTTGTTAAATAATTTTTTAATGTATCCTTTTTTTAAATTGGGATAGTCGCGGGTTGAGTTAGTGACTTTGATAAAAGCAAAAACCTTTTGCAGTGCTGAAAGAAAAGTTGCCCTGTGACTCCACTCTTTTGTAATTTAAATCTAAACTATTGGTGAACTAACGATGTTGAATTTCAGCAGGGTTTCGATCAAAAATTAACCGGGACCTTTTGTCATCTGAGCGGACAAAGTAATAAGATCGCTTAATCATTTTTTTTCATATTTGGACGTAGCCAAATTTTGTTAACAAATAATCTAACAAATATTTTTTTGGAAGCGATAGTAAGGCGACTTGGGATGCATCGGACAAAAAGGTAACGAAAGTGCTGGTAATGCGGGCAGCTGAAAGGACAGTAATAATTGATTCCTGGTTAGAACAATAATTGCCAGTATATGAAATTTCGACGAGACCATTTAAGGAACTGTCAAACCAGCGGATTATCTAACAGCAAAACTGCTCTTAGTAAATACATAATTTACTACATCTGACATTAGAAACCTTTAGTATTTTGCAACCGTTTTATATTAAAGAACAAGGACTAAGTAATAAAATTTGCTAGTAGCGTTCGTATTGTGTTCATAGGGAATAGTCGTAATATTTGATAAGTTGGTGTAAATTTTTTTAAGAAAAATCATAGATGTTTCCAATCTGAAACCTTGTTATCATTAAGGGTTGCGAGCTGGTTGAAAGCTTAAAACTCGTTAAATTAAAAGTTTTCCATTAACATCTGACGCTGAACAAACTCGATTTGCAGGAGACGACGACGGCAGTCCTGGGTAATTTTATTTCCACTCTTTTGTGATGAAAACTTTTTACCGCGGAAGGGAGGTAACCAAGAAAAAAAACGCGCGCAAACACTCGGCCGAATGTTTGTTTCGAAAAATTAACTTGGTGGAGCGAAAAGTTTTGATTAAAATTCGGTCCTATTGAAATCCCGCGAACGCCAAACCAAATTAACCTGTCGACCTGATGCTGATTGCCCGCACTTTTAACCCATTTCATTTAGTAACAGAGTTGATTGTTTAAGGTTTCATTGAGAGGACGAGGAGTGAAGAACTGTTAAAGATAAGGGTTGATTAAAAATTAGTTTGACGTACACAAAACAATAACTTGCCTCTACTTACAATTCAGATCCAATCTCTTAACGAGAGCCCTATTCTAATCAGAGGAGGACAAAGCGACCCGCATTTACTGCCGTTTTTATCGCCCTCCTCGAGGACAATGCGTTCGGTAAACTGATGTTCATTATTAGTAACACCAAAAACGATAAATTAGTTCTTACAGTTTTGTTCAGTGTATCGCTATGTATTTATGAGAGAATAAATGTTGGATCCTTCTTCTTTTTAAGTTACCATATCCGCTATTTTCACTTTGTTCTCAGCGCATAATACGATCGATGTTAGTCCTAACCACTGGCGTAAGTTATGTATTCACGAGTGTCTTCTCCTTCCCCTATCCTCTCTATATACTCTATACTTTTTCTAATTCTCTGCGTCACTTCTGCATTTGTAATGTAGGCAATGTAGGATATCCGAAGTAAGGGGTGTTTTTTTCGATGTATAGAACTTTAAGTTGCAATAAAACAACGATGGATTGATTATTCGATTGACATGAATTTTATTTATCCGAAAGATAATCTTGTGGCATTACATTTTAAATATGATTTCTGGCATATAACCGCCACGGCTGGCGCGGATGTAGTCCAATCTGGACGTCCAATTTTCGATGACTTTTTCCAACATTTGTGGCCATATATCGGCAATAACACGGCGAATGTTGTCTTCCAAATGGTCAAGCGTTTGTGGCTTATCCGCATAGACCAATGACTTTACATAGTCCCACAGAAAGTAGTCTAGCGGTGTTAAATCACAAGATCTTGGAGGCCAATTCACAGGTCCAAAACGTGAAATTAGGCGGTCACCAAACGTGTCTTTCAATAAATCGATTGTGGCACGAGCTGTGTGACATGTTGCGCCGTCTTGTTGAAACCATATCTCCTGGACATCATGGTTATTCAATTTAGGAATGAAAGAGTTAGTAATCGTAGCTCTATACGGATCACCATTGACTGTAACCATCTGGCCATCATCGTTTTTGAAGAAGTACGGACCAATGATTTCACCAGCTCATAAATGCGGCAGCTTTGTTTGTTGACGTAGTCATTCAACCAGAAGTGCGCTTCATCGCTAAATAAAATTCGCTTATGAAAATCGGGAAAAACGGAACTCGTTTTGGGCCCATTCGAAGAATCTACGCCTTACTTGATGATCGTTTGGCTTCAATTTTTGCACGAGTTGGATTCTGTAAGCACGTAAACCAAGATCCTTCCGCAAAATCTTCCATAAAGTGGATGGACACAGATCCCATTCCTGTGCTCGATGGCGGATGGATTCATTCGGGTCTTCCTCAATGCTACGCTCTACAGCAGCAATAGCTTCTTCTGTACGGCCTCTCTGGGGATGCGAGTTATCAATAAGAGTAAATGTGGTGCGAAAACGCTCCATGGTTAATCGAATTAACTGCTCTGATGGACGATTTTGTCGCCGATAAAATGGACGTAGTGCGCGATACGTATCCCGCACAGAACCATTATTTTCGAAATAAAATTGCACTATTTGCAAGCGTTGTTCAGGCGTGAGTCTATTCATGATGAATTGCCAAACTAAACTGAGAATAAATCACTTGACAGCTGTTAAATTGGTCGCCATCTTGAACAGTAATGCCAACTTAAAGTTATATACATCGAAAAAACACCCATTATAAAACGATATATACATAGCTGGAATGACCCAGTTTCATTAGGGTGGTCTCTGCTGTCGTGTAGGCATGTACTCTATAGAATAGAACAAAGACATAACATTTAACAACTCTAAGATTTAACAATAAGATTTTGCTTGTAAACCTTTTTTGCGGTTCGGGCTTTTTCGATTCGTATCCTTATTTCTATTGATTATTCTCATTTTCAGTTCACTCCGTTTTCCAAGTATGTATATGTGTCTATCGGTTCCATGGCTCGGTTTTTTATTACGAGTTGCATCGGAGGTCTTCGTGCCTTGCTTTTATACTTGGCTGTGTTGAAGTTTGACTTGCTGCATTTCATTCTTTGCCTAAGTCTTGGTAGTTAACTGTAGTCATTTGCGATGGTAACGGTGCCATAAGCATCGCTAAAGATTTGTTCAGAGTAAATGTTAAGCAAGAGCGGCGATAGGATGCGCTCTTGTATATCCTTAATATCAATGTCCATGTTTGAAGTGGCAAAAGCCTTGGCGAACTTTATGAAGCACAGATGCTTGCCCGTATTCATACCTGTGCATCTTTGGATCACACCTTGCAGACTGGAAATGGCACGTCTTGTACCCAGTGGTCTATGGTTTAAATTCATTTCTCTCATGGCTTTGGCTTGCTTGCTAAACAAAATTTAATTAAAAATTTACTATTAAATTAACTATCAATAACTAACAAATCACTTCATAAAACTCAGTTAAGAATTAAAAACGAAATTTTTTTTAAGTGGTGCCGTTCAAGATGTAGTTAGACCTAATAAAAGACATATAATTTATAAAAGCAATATATTCAAGAACGATCACGGAAAAATATGTTTACACTTTTAAAGTTATATGGTAGGTTCCCTCAGGTTTTCCTATACTTAATCTCCATAGTTTCTTAGATATCGTGATTAATAAAAAGAAATGAAGGATGGGACTTTTATCCATTTTTAATTCCAGGAAATCGTATGTGTGGTGCATGGAAACAAAAGAATTCTCCTTTCAAAATTGCCATTAACATTTGATTTATCACTTACGGGTGTCCAAAATTTGAGAATTTGTAAAATTTCGTTTTTTTCGAAGACGACACTCTATGTATTATTGAGTTGATTATTAACTGTGCCCTTTCCTATTCCTCTTTTGATGTGTTATCTTGTTATTTTATATTAGCATACAGTTGTGTAATTTAAAAGGGTGCCCCTACGAGTGTTATCGTTGTGAAGTTAAGTAGCCAATAAAGTTAGTATCTTATAAAGCGAGTGTTTATCGAGAGCTCTACCTCCGGAAACTAGCCACCCGGTCATGGCCAGTACGCTACGTCAATATTTTCTACCAAAACTCAATCAAACCCCAAAGTTATTTCTAGTTAGCATAGATTTTGAACAAGTTTGACATGATCTCGGCTTTATTTATACAACAAGGTGTAGGGCTCAAAACCATTTTACATTATTCAAAATGTTTAAATCAATCAAAACATCTACGAAACCATCAACATTAAGTATAGGTGAACCTACTACGACATTTTCCAAAGTTGAAGTAATATTCCAGTCGGGTCCAAGCCCAGATAAAAGGGCACAAGCAACTTGATTCGATAAAAAAAATAAGTGCTCCCAGAACCAATGGTTTAAACTTTCTCGATAAAATAAACGATTACGAAGATATAAACGAATCAGGCAATAGTGATAGGCACTAGTAAGTAGTCTTTGGAATTAGTTCAGTTTATACTTGGGAACGGAAACTTTGTGTAATTAAGTAAAAGAAAACATAATGGAAGTTCGAAAATCTTTTTGTTTCAATACTGAAACATCTTCTCCCTCAATCAAAGAAATATCGAATACCAGTTAGTTATTTCTTTCAAACAAAGAGTTTGTTAATATCGAATAAATCGTTTAGAAGATACGTTAATTTAAACCTTAGACATTAAGGAGCTTCCCGAGTTCTTACAATAAGCCTCAGACAAAACAAAAGTTTTTGAGACTTTCTAAAAATATTACAGTTGCAGCGAATTGCTCAATTCCGACCGCTTCCGGTCAAAATCGGAGGATAAAAATAATTCCCGGAATTTTCCCCAATGCCAATTCGACTCACAATTTTTTCCTGGTAGCTCTAGGCTCTACAGTTTTCGAGATATAACCAGTGTCATAATATATCCATAAGATGTAACCAAAATACAAAATTTTTATCTAAATCAGTTAAAAGATTCTTATTTTTATAATTTTCGACTTTCCTAAAAAATAATTTGTATCTTTAAAATAGCTCCAGAGAGCTATAGAGTTTGTTACATAGAAAGTTTTACAATTTCATATAATCTAAACATACATCCCATTTTAAAAAACGAATTTGGTGAGTAGCTTGAGTAGATGTAGTAACGCTCTTATATGTGAAATATTTTGAAAATAAAATAAAAATGCCCATTTTTATAGTAATATATTCTGTTATAAACAAATAAATCGCAGAAAACATGATCACAATGTGAACAAAACCACCAGATTTTAAGAAACGAGATGAATGAATGAAAAATAAATTTAATTAAAATAAATTTAATAAATGCACCCAAAGCAAAATAAAATGATTGAATGATGAATTTTGTTGCAGAAAGTTGCATCATCCTAAACAATATCGATTTTCCCGTCGACTCTTTATGTGCAACCCAGAAGAGGCAACTTTTGCGTCAATACGTTTTGAATTAAAGGCGCAACAAACGGCAAAACGGCCAAGACTGACGGATTTGATATATTATGCGATTGATATTGAAATGGTCCGGGTATGCTTCAGGGAATACACGATATCTGCCGGGAAGGAAAAAATGACAAATGAATTTTTGCTTTCAGATTTATATATCATAATTATCAATCTTGTCTCGGTTTCTTCGCACCTCGAAACGCTTTTTCGAGATTGATTGTTATAATTTTAGAATCTATACTATGTTTCTTAATGCGAGAGTGTAACAAAATGTAAATTTGCAATGGCAGGTATCATCAGGTCAACTTAAAGGTTATGTCGTAACGTTTAGATAAATTGCGAAGACAGGTATTAGTTTATTATACATGACTATAATTATAGAGATCTTATTTAAAGTAACTCAATAAATCATAATTTTCTTGAATGGAATAAGAATAATAGTAAGATGTTGCATTTGTTAATCTAGTCTATAATCTGATTTGATTAAAATGCTAATAAGTCACCACCGACAAATCCATTTTTGTTACTAATGTGAGTAATTCTTAATCTTTCCCATTTTTCCGATGATGCTTTGATTCCAGTGGTTATTTCAATGACAACTTGCCTCGCACATTATAAGGTTTGTCCTGCCATACTTATTAACGCTCACTTATTCTATTTCGTCCCTTCGAATTTGTAGTCGTTGCAAGCAGATATTCATTTAGTTCAAAGTTTCTCATACTTTCTTCTTACCCGTGGGTGGAACAATCCTTTCTCATTTCAGATGTTATCTAAGATATGATCATTTTTTTTAATTAAAACGAGTGTATTATCCTCCTTATTTATTACACTTTTCTTTCTTCCTGTACTTCTGTTTGGTGATCTGATGGGGCTTTGGCATTTTGTTGATAGTCCAACTTTAGTCATACTCGAACACATTTCAACTATTTTTGCAATTCCGAATGTTGAGTTTTGGTGTAGCAGAACACATTAAGAAAAATATTTTTTTCTAACTCTAGCCATTTTCAAGAACTAATTTTTCCAAGAACTGCCAGAAAGTAACTATAGTTTCCAAATTGCTCATAGACAAACCCTTCCTCGGTCCAAATCTTCTTGTTTTTGTAATGGTATTAACAGAGAAGCGAAGGGTATCTTGGTCAAATCATACAATTTATTATTAAGAGAAAATAATAATAAATAGTATTTACATCCTTTTCTTTAATGTAATATGTAATGTAAATTTGGCGATAAAAGGTGGTAACCCTTTTTATTCAATCATTGAATCAAAACTATCTGTGAAAGCACTATACGCCAAGTACTAATACGTGCCATTGAAGACTCAGATCGGCAAGGTTGTATTCTACCTATGTTGTCGGTGATCCTTGGTTTACTTAATTTTTCATTTTTACCTTAACGATAATCCGAATAACGCAGTTATGACTGCAGAAAACGTTTGCTAATGTAAATGGTTATTATTTTGTTATGTAATTGGCAAAGGAAATTGGGAAATGTTTACTCGGCGTGTAACCGTCAATACCTGAAATTCCAGGGAAATCTAATTACGACACATTGTAATTTCGACAAAATGCATTTAATTGATTCGATATATTTGTCCGTGAGTGACGAATAATCGAGAGATCAACAATATGAAATTGGAATTAACAATTTATCGGATTTCCATACACACATTTTGGGCTACAAAACCGTCCAATATTTTTGTTCAAATTATTGGTTTATTTTAACACAGTTTGACATTGTTGGTATACCACTTCTGTTTATTTTGAAAGATATGATAACATAGCAATTATTTAATTTAATAGTCTATTTTATTTAAACTAGGAAAGTTGACACTCAATTCGTGCATTTAAGTACGACATTGATATAATCTCAAAATTTAGCCATTGTTTTCCGCTTACACAGATAGAAATTTTCTCCGTTTCATTTTAGAAATCAAGAGCTTTAAAATTAGAACGCGGAATACCTCGATTAATAAAATAAGTTAATGGGGTAATGCGTCCAGACGAGTCGCATACAACGATAACTTCCCAGACTTGCCAACTCCGCGACGGTCCTTTAATCACTTTAATCAGTTTTAAAACAATCTCCTCGCTTGGCGTGAGTTTGTTGTCTGAATAGAACGAGATAATGCCCGACTTGCGCGGAAAATATATGTCGTCATTACGTATACAGGGTATTACAGAAAAATCACAATGCTTTTTCGTCTTTTGCAAAACGAGATGAGTTTTAATAATAATGTTAATAATAATGTAAATCTGTAAGCTGACAATCTAGGGAACCTCTGGAAATATTTTTCGGTAGAACTGCTGTGAAATTTAGTTATTTTCCCAAAATTGCTGTAATTCTTGTGATAATGTTTGGATTATTCCTAGACAAATAATCTCGTAAAAATTCCAGGATTTCTGTCAACGAGCTGTAGTTTTTTTGTAAAACTATTGTGAAATTTCTTTCTTTCTCTTGATAAAATTGCTGGAATTTAAGTTATTTGCGTGAAAATGTATGTGTTTGTAAAGCTCTGTAAAAAATATGCACCGTATTTAAGACGAGGATTCAAACATAATTTCACTGCATAAGAAGTTTTTAACATTTTTTAATGTAAAAAAAACAGGTATTTTTTATAAGTATAACATAGTATACTACCGATTATATGGGTAATTGTAAAGGTAACTCAGTAACCATTACTATGATTTAATTAAAGTATTTTTAAAAAGGTTAATTCTGACCCTTATTTAAATATATACCTAAATATGAAAGTAATAGAAAAACCTCAAGAGTCAAAACTAAAATTAAGTTGTTTTTTCAAAAAAAAAATCAAAAAATAAAGTTACTAAATTTCTACTTTTTTACTTTTAAGAAACGTGTCTAACTAAGCTTTAAATGTTTTATTCAAAACAAATTGTATCTTCGCAAAGAGAAGACTGACGGGATGATAATTTCAAGCAATGCCAAATTGGCATTTACATAAATGACGCATTACGAGATAGTAACTTTCAACTTAAGCAAAAGATTACAGCCTTTATCTTCAACAAGAGGCATTGATGGTAATGCGAATTCGATAGTGGAAACGATCTAATGGGGATCGCCGTCATCAACGATAAAATGCCACGTCTCTTTTCTACTGAAGGTGGAGGGGAGACCAAAGCAATCCCACTATACTTTGCTCACTTTGATACCGATTGAAAGCAGTAAGTATAGGGCCCAAGCAGCTCAGTTTGGTTGGTTGGTTGGAAACCGGGGCGCCAGCTAGGACAATACCCCAACGTATACTATAATTTAGTGATAATGACTAGTGTCCTTGCTCACTAGCCACCAAACAAACTCACAAAGTTAACAAAGTTCTAGGCAAATAAATAATAAATAAATAAGACAGGCACGCCAGTTTAAATCTCCATATATTGGCTACTGGAAAAGATTCTCAATCACAGAATATAAGCAAAATACATTAGACCAGGAGCTCCAAGCTAGGAAACTGAGTATACGTCAAATACTTAAGTATACAATAAACTCAGGAAGCTTGGTTATGATCGATCGTTTACAAATAATTATCACAATAAAAATGTTTACCCTAACTGAGCTCTCTAATTTATATTGATGTTTAAAAAGTTCAAATTTATATTTAATAGTCAGAAAATTAACCGGAACATAAATAAAATGGCTTATCTGTGATCCTCCAGTTACCAGCAACGAACGAGTGGGGCAAGCTCTAGGACAGCTGTTCTGTATACTGTCTACGGATTCACCAGTCAGTGGGATAGGCACGAATGCTTATCACTCTTGGACGAGGAAATATGCACTGCAACGTCCGGAACCGAGCTAACTTGAAGACTCGGTAATTTTTGGGTTGCAGAATTCAAAACACGTGCCGTCCACGAAGGGAAAGAGGCACCAAATCCAAATGAACCGGAACTAGGGAACCCGGTACCAGATGGGAAACCAAAACCAGACCAACAATCAAAAACCGGTACCAAAAGAAAATCCAAAACTCTACAAAACAAAATAATGAGTTGCGGTGATCATAGTTACTTGCAACGCGTGAAATAAATTGTGAAACTTACGCCTGAAGATAGTGGGCGGCGGTGAAGAGTGCCAGGTGCTAGGTTGGTTAGCTTTAATCCAGCCTAAGCTGTAATGTTGGGGACGTCGAAGCAAAATACTACCAACAAAACGACGATCCGCAACTTCTATACGATTTCAATCCGGTTTAATCCTCGAAAACTGCGAGATGCCACAAACTTATTCGGATTGAAATCTTGCAACCACTTGCACCGGCGGAAATCGTAAAGCCAAAAAAAAAGAAAGACCGATGAAGTTTCACAAAGTTCCAAAAAAAAAGGTCGATGGAGACGATGTTCGGTTGCGACATCACTAGGATCAATGGGACAGGAGTTAATTAACGCAAGGAGACCAAATATTACCTAACTACTACCCGCTATTATCAATAATAACCAATTATTACACACACTTGAACGAGATTACAGAGTCACGTCTTAGGAAATCGAAGACGAACGTGGGCCAAAGGCCGAGTGCTTAACTGTACTAATGGCCGGGTGCATTCGCGTTGACATAGGATTGAAATATAACCTCTCCAAAGGACTTTCGATGGAACCATTGCACATGGCGGACGTTGCTCCTGCCCGGTTCCAAAAAATTTATAGAAATCGGTCGAAATTAGTGTCGTTTAAAGAAAATATTGTTACGTATAGTCGTTATCTGAAGTGATAGAGACGTAGTGCCTATAAAATAAATAGTGTTCGTCTTACGTGGATGTACACGGATTTGTGATGTGTAATTCCATGAGGTGTATGTAAATACGGTTTCCGAATGTCCTATATTCACGCTGTTAACCTGGCCGGATGGGATCGGATATCCCGTATAACGGCTGGAGCTGTTTGAAGAATCGGTCGTCATTTTATGACAATTTATTTAGAAGTTTCCGTTGTTGTATACGTAAAAAACAAAAACCTGGAGGATGATGGATTGGTCCAGACCCTTCTCTTAAAAAGGCATTCCTAAGGATATCTGAATAATGTGAAAAATTGTGTAAGCTGGCCGAATGACCTTATGCAGTCGTGGCCATTAGAAGTAAAGAAGAAAGAAGAAAGAACCTCTCCAAAAAGCAACAAGTGTAAATAAATGAAAACAAGGGACAAGAATAGAAATTGCCGTTAGTTAGGAAATAAGAAGGAATACAGAGCGATCGTCTCATGCAATCCAACCGCATTCCGCAGTAACATCCTAAATTGCAGCAAAAATGCAAGGGCTTACACTTATTTACATTTATTTTAGGGCAGGCAAACGACACCAAGCAATTAAGCAGTTACAGTGTGTTCGAACAGAATGAAGTAGTGAAGAATAATTAGCAATACCAGTAGCTTTGAGGATCAAGACAGTGTGTAATTGTGAGAATAAAACATTCGATAATTAGTCTCCGAGCATTATTAACCTACCTGTGAGAAACATAAGTCGAAGTAGCTAATGACAAATTGAACCCGTTACAAAAAATATTATTATAAAACATATTTATGTATAGATGGCGACAGTTTAAGAAGGAATTGCAATGTTTTTTAAATTTCCTGAAGAAAAAATGGCTATTTCTGGAGCACGATTGCTTGGTAAAATTAGGATCTTTAGAAAAACACAACTTAACATATTTGCGGGGAATATTCTTCAATTTATATTTATATTGCTATAAAAATTTTGCTTGCCCTTCGTATCTAGTAGCGAAAGCTCCTTTTTTATCGAAATATGTAACAAAATTGACTTAAGCAAAATTCTTGAGGAATTCGTGTCAATAAAAGAAAAAGAAATTCCATCTTAATATTAAAAATAATTATTGTAGTTATCAGGAATAGTCATTTAGTGCAATAACTGTAAAATATATTTTAAAAGTAAGATAAATATCTATCAATAAAATATCAATATCAAATCGATAAAAAAAAACAAAATCAATTTTTTTCTGATGCTTATTTGAGGAGCGTTAAAATCTTAGAACCGTCATATAGCAATGATTCATATTTAAGCCAGAGAAAAACGAACCCATATCATCAACAATTAAATAAATCATTAAACTTTTTCTTTATTCTTCCAGTCTTGTTTCTATCTGGTTTTCTTAACGTCTTAACTATGAGGCACAAGTAGAGCTCTTACATGATCTTCTTCCAGGAGGTCTTTTTGTGTTGAGTTAATCTATTTTGTATATAGTTTGGGGTAGCAACTAAACTTTAAATGTTTATCCATAAACTTATTTTCCAAATATTCCTACTCCATTACCTCGTTTTTCGCCTTAGCGTAATGCAATGTCAAGAATTAATTTGACTTTTAAGCAATCGGAACACAGAAAAGGCGACCGATACATGTCGACCTAAGTGTCAGCATCGACCAATCAACAGTTTTTGGATTCCGTTCCCAACGCCATGTTATATTGGTAAATCGAGTGCCTTTCTTTTAGGTCGTTTTACTAGTGCTACAAGGTTTCTTGTTTTCTACATCCCTCATCCTTCGCAAATCAAAGAAAGATCGAGAGTTCCTCAGCAAAATTGAGAGACGCTCTACGCGTTTTAAGAACTGTCTCTTCAAAAATAAAAACTACCGTCCACTTTCAGAATTTTTGACTATCCACTGAGTCCGGACAGGACAATATATAAAAATGTAAAAGCTTCAAGTATACAATAAATAATACTAAGCGCAAATGCACAAAACAAGAAATTAAGTACACCCGCCTACGACAAACGACTCGATTTGTTAAATGTCAAATGACACTTCCAATTCAAACCACCAAGTTCTTTACAAACTTCGTTAAAATCCTAGAGCCGACACTACCCATAGCAACGATTAATATTTAAGCCAGAGGAAAACGAAACCAAGTGGCTTTATTTTTCTCCGTTTAAGCGTCACAACAAAGGGAATTTTATGAATGCGTTCTCTTTTAATTGGACGTCTGTTGTTTAAAAGTTAAATGTTCGCTCGCATACGGAGTCCTCAAAAACGCCACGGCATTAAAAGCGAACATCGCGACCGATATATATTCTCTAGCGGGGAGAGAATTTAGATTGACATTCGAATGTTTCCCGGAAAATTCGTCTCGCGACGCGGGGGAGCTTTTCCAAGTAAAAGCGGGTTCGTCCTCGATAGAGCGAACGATTAAATTTCCATTTCGGCTTAAAGCCGACGCGATATATTCTACTAGTTAGCGACGAAGCCGTGTGGAAATTACACGAGCCATGCGTCACGTAACTTCTCTGAACCCCGACGATTTTGAAACTGCGAGTTCCGTTATTGATAAAAAAAAACTTCAAACCCCAACTCCGAAATGAGTGTTCGGCTTAATGGCGAAGTATGCCAACCATGATTGTCGAGGGTCCCGAGAGTGGCAAGTAAACGGACAGGTAGTTGACCCAACTGTGCTTTACTCTCGTAACATTTAGACTATTATATGCTTGTGTGCTGTATTGCATGTTATATGTTATAATATCGAGTTCAACGGTCTGCTAAAAAAATGCCGCCATAACAGAGACGAAGTTATGGGTTAAAAAAAACAGTTCTTGACTGATGACCAGCTTAAGGAAGACAAATTTGGGTTGAATTGTACGGTATTGGTAACTTTGTTATGAGCAGAGAAACGAAGTAGGCTAAATTAGCAAACTAACACAAAACAGAAAACAGAAAAACAATTGATTGTAAGGTTTAGGAAAAAATGAGGAGATATATTCTTTTTAAATGGAACATCCTGTATATTTTTTACTCTAACCTTCGCCAATCGCCAACAGAACAAAAAACGTCATATGCAATATTACCCCAAAATTGAAAGTAACCGAATTATCAGCACATTTTTATTTTAGACTTGATGGCTATGCGTTGTTTCGAAATAAAACTCCATTTTCCTTTTATTGTTTTATTTGACCGTAAGAAACATGGAAATAAGAAAATAGAAAAAAAAACACTAAGAGGTCTTCAAAAACAGCACCTCGCAATTCAATACTTTTTTGAGTACGTTTTTCTATAGAGCGAATTGCCTTATTATTGTTCTACCATCTATTTGGTTTAGTTTTTCTCTTATTGAAGCCTTTACCAACGTGTTGGTATATTTCCTTAAAAAGTAGAAGTAGAGATCAAGTGGGGTTATATTTAGTTACTCAGGGGACCATGCGAGACCATAGAATAGGTAACAATATACTTGTTGAAAATAGTTGTCAAATATAGCTATGTACCTCAGAAGTTGAGCTGGCCAGAACTGGAGACTCTGCCTACTTATGAGGTCAAGTTCATCTAGAAAACCATCCAGCATTTCAGTAATAATTGCAATGTACTGCTCACCGGTGGGTGTGCCATCGTAAAAATATGGACCAATAAAGCGATAAACATTTATACCGCACCGAACGTTAAAACTGAAACGAACCTGAGGAACTAACAATAAATTTTGTCTTGCCCAATAATCCTGATTTTTGGATTATAAATTCTAGAATTTGAAAATTTTGATTCGTCAGTCCACAAAATTACCAAAAATTATTTATATTTTGGCGGCAAAAGTCAAAATAAGAATGACAAACTCTCTTCAAACGTTCAAAGTTCAAAGTTGCTGCGCTAAATATTATTGAAGGCCAACGAGAGACAAATACCAGGAAAATTACAGCAGAATTAAATACTGATGCGTCAAGTATTCAAGCTATTTTACCAAGAGGTTTCGAAGAAAGGATGATTTTTTCCAGATCGATTTTCTGGATTAATACCGATAGTTCTGTTTTTTTTTTGTCCAAAAATTCTTATTTCGGACAAAGCTTGTTTCTCAAGGATGCTATTCAAACTTTCACAACAGGCTTGTATGGGCTGAAGATAATTCGCATTCAATAACAGAATGTGGAGGTGAACATCAGTTTCCGGTTAATGTTTGGTTAGGAATTATCGATGATCGTTTAATTGGGCTACATTTCCTACCTTTAAGATTATGGTATGGTGAGTCCTCTTTTCGTTTTCAATAAGGAGAGCGACGAAGAGCATGTATTACATGCATGCAGTTGCCTCAGCACATTTCAGCTCGATCCCCAGATTTAAATCCTTTGGGTAATTGTGTCTATAGATATCTAACAGAATTAGTCCACACTACCTCAATACAGGATATCGAAGACCTAAGAAATCGGATAATTGCGTCTTCTATAAAGATAAAAAATCTTCAGGAGGAACAATTTTATAAGGTAAATGAATATTTTAATTCCGGTTTCTATCTTATTTTGGCGTCGGACTATTTTAATGAAATTTCCAACAAAAACTGCCTTTGATGTTGTTTTAACGTCAATATTTACCGGAGGTGCACTTTAAAGTAAAGTTTAAAGTTCTTTAGAGCTTACGCCTCAAGAATGTCTAAGTTTTTTAAGGAAACTATGAATCGAAAATTCTTATTCGAACATAACCTTGTTTGTGGCTTCCTATCAAGCTCTAAAGCGCGGTTTCAATACTGACATATTAAAAAATGATTATTTTTTTATACTCCCTAGTCTAACATACAATACACTAATCAGACCCACGAAAATTGTGATTTTAACACGTCATTGTCGTTACACACTATCGCAAACCACTTCTCAAGTTTTAGGCATTGGGAGCGATCGGATGTTTTGCGTGAATGTTAACCACTGCATTTTGACTAAATAATTTATTGAGTCTTATCTTTCGCGAATCAAAAAATAATGTTCTTACCAATTTATTCGAATATATACAAAAATTAATTCAAGGGTTCTTTGGTGAAATCGCGAAGGAAGTGCCTGCGTTATGAATGAATGCAATTATTGCGTGGTCCCAATGTCTTCTTCACAAGTACCTTAAAATATGTTTATTACACATTCCATAGTTAGGTTGGGTATATATATATATATATATATATATATATATATATATATATATATATATATATATATAATGTATATTAATACTGACCCTTGAAAGGGGAGTTGAGCTATGTATAACAGTTTGGGAGCAATCGGATGTTTTCGGGGAAGTGTTACTATTTAAGAGAAAATTAATATCGTAGAATGTTATTTATTCAGTACTAAAGGCGAAGCTGTGAGAAACTAAGCAAACTCCAGCGACCAACAAAATTTTGCAAAATCTATCGTCAGTCTAGGAGGGGGGAAACCTGCATTACAAAAAGAAAAGACGTAGTCAGATACTCACTGAAGAAAAGCAGCTACACATTCTATTGCACATCCACCCGGCAAGCATCTTTGTATCTCAACATTAAAAAACAACGCAGTCTTACCTTCGGATTAATAAATGGAAGCCCTACAGGAACTTGAACAACGGGCTTTTAATGTCAGGTTAGAGAACTGGAATATTTTTATGGACACAAATTTGGAATTACGAATCTATTCTATATATTCACTATTTCAGTTAACATATTCAACCGAAAAACACTCATTACTAGAGCCCGGAATACAAGAAAATGGGGATTGAATTAATAAGTCGAGTTGAATTTCAGTGTAGGTGTGGTGGGAAAAACACAATTGTAGGACCAGTGTTTTTTAAAGGTAATTTAAATACCGGAAGAATGAGCAAATTTATTTTGTGCGCAAGATTGTGCTCCTTACCACTATAGTTCTGCCATGGAAAACTATTTAAGTACACGGTATAGGAAATGCATTAGTCAACACGCTGACTATACTTGACACCCAAGGAGCACAGATCTAATTAAACTGGACTTTTTTTATGGGGTACTCTTAAATTCCTAGTGTATAAAAATAAAGAAACCAAATACGTGAATGTATACAGTACTTGAATGAAACTGAGTTCGAAATGGAATAGTTCATTTAGAGCCTGCATATATTACATGTATTGTCCAAAATGAAGGAAATAAAGAATATCGTTTTAAATAATTGTTGTGAATTTGTTTTAGTGAGCATTATTCGTGTTAATAAATTTCGTTTATATTACTTTTGTTATAATACATTCGATAATCTGCAATAGATATCTTTACCGTTTGTAAATTCCATTTTATTTTTCATTTATTGTTTTTCACAATAATACTAATGCTTTATCCAAATTCTTAATTAATTAGGTTGCGGGACTTTCTTGAAAACGTGCTTTGTAAGTTGTTTGGAAAATAGGCTTCGTAGTGAAGATGATGATAATTCACAAACGGTGATTTGTATGCCTCTCATATTATGCGAAAACTGATGATGCGGGAAGTATGGCAACACCGTAAGATTTTTTTTTCATTTAAAAATGCAAGTTTCGCAAAATAAATAAAAGACAACAACATTTTTTTTATATGCAAAGAGAATTTGAAACGAGGTTGAAATATCTTGGATAAATCAGTTTAAAAAAAGGACCAATAATGAACATGAATGTCAATAATTCCGAAACGTTGTATTTAAACCCTAAATCAATTATTAATATATATACATTTGAAATAAAAAGTTAGTAGTGATCACGGTGAAACGAGTCACCATGAAAATAAAATAAAACAAAGCACATACAAAAATTAACCCACCCTGTTCGAATATGACCGGAGTTGGACGGTCAACAATATACCGACTTATACTCGAGGATAAACGCGGCTCCATCAGGTCACCAAAGAGAAGTACAGAAAGAAAAGAAAGTGCAATAAATGAGGATGAATCCGAAGAATAATATATTGATTTTATTTAAAAACAAGTATCTTGGACCAAATAATATCTGAAATGAAAAATGATTATACCCATAGATAAGAAACACTCGTCTCAAATTAAGGTGGAAGTAACTACCATTCAACAAAGGATAACCAAGGGAAGGGTGATAATAAAACAACTACATTCAATACTGTGGAATAAGAATATGGCAAATAATGTAAAAAGGAGAATATATAACGCAATAGTGGGCAGTATAACATTCTTCGTGAAAAGATGGTGTGTTTTAGGCTGTAGAAGATAGGCATATCGATCGACCGTGACTGGAAATATACAAGACGATGGAGACTTGGATGCGCGATTCGCAATATCTTTGGTTGGTAAAACATGGCAGGATAAAAATTTAAATAGCGCGAGGCACAATATAGAGAATATACAGGTATTGAGTATCGCGTATTGATCAGGTTTGTTTATTACTTGATATCTTGAGTTGATCGCCTAATTTCCCTTTTTTTAAGAAGAACACACTCGGAAGGTATCAACCCAACCTAAATATGGAATGTGTAATAAACATATTTTAAGATACTTGTGAAGAAGACATTGGTACCACGCAATAATTGCATTCATTCATAACGTAGGCACTTCCTTCGCGATTTCACCAAAGAACCCTTGAATCAATTTTTGTATATATTCGAACCAGTTGTTAAGAACATTTTTTGATTCGCGAAAGATAAGACTTAATAAATTATTTAGTCAAAATGCAGTGGTTAACATTCACGCAAAACATCCGATCGCTCCCAATGCCTAAAACTTGCGAAGTGGTTTGCGATAGTGTGTAACGACAATGACGTGTTAAAATCACAATTTTCGTGGGTCTGATCAATGTATTGTATGTTAGACTAGGGAGTATAAAAAAATAATCATTTTTTAATATGTCAGTATTGAAACCGCGCTTTAGAGCTTGATGGGAAGCCACAAACAAGGTTATGTTCGAATAAGAATTTTCGATTCATAGTTTCCTTAAAAAACTTAGACATTCTTGAGGCGTAGGCTCTAAAGAACTTTAAACTTTACTTTAAAGTGCACCTCCGGTAAATATTGACGTTAAAACAACATCAAAGGAAGTTTTTGTTGGAAATTTCATTAAAATAGTCCGACGCCAAAATTAGATAGAAACCGGAATTAAAATATTCATTTACCTTATAAAATTGTCCCTCCTGAAGATTTTTTATCTTTATAGGAGACGCAATTATCCGATTTCTTAGGTCTTCGATCTCCTGTATTGAGGTAGTGTGGACTAATTCTGTTAGATATCTATAGACACAATTACCCAAAGGATTTAAATCTGGGGATCGAGCTGAAATGTAATGCATGCAATACATGCCTCTTCGTCGCTTTCCTTATTGAAAACGAAAAGAGGACTCACCATATCATAACCTTAAAGGTAGCAAATGTAGCCCAATTAAACGATCATCGATAATTCCTAACCAAACGTTAACCGGAAACTGATGTTTATATCCACATTCTGTTATTGAATGCGAATTATCTTCAGCCCATACAAGCCTGTTGTGAAAGTTTGAATAGCATCTTTGAGAAACAAGCTTTGTCCGAAATGAGAATTTGTGAACAAAAAAAAAAACAGAACCATCGGTATTAGTCCAGAAAATCCATAGGGAAAAAATCATCCATTCTTCGAAACCTCTTGGTAAAATAGCTTGAACACTTGACGCATCAGTATTTAATTCTGCTGTAATTTTCCTGGTATTTGTCTCTCGTTGGCCTTCGGTAATATTTAGCACAGCAACTTTGAATCGAAATTCCTTTTTTTCAAACTTCCAGATTCACATAGCCTTTGATGAAGCCGGGTAAAGAAGTTGTGATGAGGAAGTCTTCGATTGGCATAGACTGAAAAGATTAAGCCAATATAAGAAATCTTTTGCACCGCGTTGATCCTTTTTATATTAAAAATACTTGAGAAATCATATTGTGAAATATCTAAATGCTTATTAAATGACACCCTATATATTATGGTACATATTCGAGCCATCCAATTGTTAATAAGGGATCTCACGGGCCTTGTTTCAGAAGGAATGAAAAATAAAGTGGTACGGTACCTAAAAATGCGGATGATTAGGAGCATAAATTTAAACTCGTCACAAAACGTCTACCGTCTTCCAGCGGACGGGTTGGTTAGAGAATAAATGTCACCCGAATGGATTTTACATGTACGAACGTCGTGCCAAATCAAGTTCCTCGACCCCACCCGATTTATTTATCATTTAGTTTTCGGGAGAGTGGAACGTCAATCCCTAGAATGCGAAATTTGCTTTGTTCTAGCGAAATGATTTAAATAAATAAGGCCCCTGCTCGAGGGACCTGTTTTATAAAAATGAAGAGTTGATGAGCGAGGGGTGCAGAGTGAAGAGTTGAGGAGTGGACAGTAAATATCGTTTTTGTTTCAAAATAAATTTGCGTCTACTCTTCACCATAAAAACGATATATCGCCTCCGTTTTTTTCTTTACTTGTCCAGCTCTGTCTGAAATAATGTTTACTGGGTCGCAGATTCTCCAAATTTTCCTAATAATACTATATTATACAACAAGTGCGGTAAACGGAATTTGACACGAGCGAAACGAGTGTTTAATAAACGAGTGACTTAAAAAGTTTGCCGAACGGGTTGCATACTATACTTTTTCTACGACCGTTAGTTTTTGGGTACATTTTCGCAAAACAACGAGAATACATTTACTGACATCACCGTCAGAATTGACAAACGTCAAAATTCAAGGAATACGAATAAACTCCGAAAACATCCGATCGCTCCCAAACCCGCGCGGTAAAATTCCGGAAATGTACGAAGGGACCCGGATACGTGGGAACCGAAACTGACGTGGTGAAGTGACGCTTTCCTACTCTAGATCGGTGTGTAATTAGGCCTTTTACAGATGGGGGTAGAAAATGTATTTTTATTTCAATTTTAACGTCAAAGTATAACCACTTTTTGTATATTTCCAGTATAGGGTACATCATTAATGTAATCATTTTTACTCAAATTGCCTAATTATAAATGGATACTGAATGAAAAATTGTCACATGAGGTGTCAAATGAAAAGCAAAACAAGCCTGGAAAGAACTTTGCAATATGCCAAAATTTGAAAAGAAGATTTTTATTCATAAATAAAGTGGGTTAATAATAAAGAGTTACCATTTGGTTAATTTGCAGTGTTCGATATTTTGGGTAGAAATACTCAGGGGGTATTTGGCGTGATTGGCGTATCGGATAGTAAAAATTCCGATGAAGATATATTTGCATTATATATGATCTATTTGAAATTGAAACGAGGGTTTTCGTAAACTCGCCAGTAAATTTTCACGAATTGGGAGGAGTGAAAAGTATTTATGGAATGAATTTCCTATTCAACGCTTCACTTCTCAATTCTTTTAGGAAATTAAATTTAACATTATGCCGAGAGTATTCTCCTTCCTGTTGAAATTGCCCGTTTATGCATCTCGTCTGTTGTGCTGGCAGCTGTAGGTGCAATTCTCAAAGTGTGGTCTCCCTTCCTCAGTGCTTGTTCGGCTCAATATGTCCCAGCCGGCAGCTTCTTTTATGCTCCTTGAGTTGGGTCCCATCGATCTTTTTGTAATTCTAACATACATTTTGACTCCTGAAACTGGGCCTCTCTTGTCCTTTGCCGATCTAATTGTATGCTTGTATCTTACTTGTGTATTTGAAGAATCTTTCGATGCCAGTCTTGCCTGTAACTTTCGGAATATATAGAAGATATACTTCAGATAAATGATCTCGAACACATTGACCAACCTTTCTCCATCTTGCTGCAGCCATTTGTCTCGAATGCAGTCTTTAGTTGTTCTAATTCGCCTTGGAGGTTTTCCGGTTCGCAAATCTTTATTCCCGCGTTCCCGAGTTATTTTGGGAAATTTTTAATGCAAATTGATCCATATAAGTAGGCGTTTCCGAAATACAAGGTGTCTGAACTTCAAAATTTTTATTTTTAGAGAAATCAGTGGCGCATCTTTCTTTATCTGAACAAAATTAATGTTGAGTAAAATAATCCACATCTCAATGGAATAAAAAATTAAATAATAAATAAATATTTTTATTGTTTTATAATATGGGTGTTTTAAAACAAATGCAAAAAAGTTTGGTCATAGGTCAACAATTAGGGAGATAGTGCGCTACAAATATGGCCGAAAAACAATGTTTTAATTTTTATCTTAAAAAAGAAAATAGATAGAACAACAAAATATTACGTATTAGTATTTTAAAAACACATATTTTGTATATTTTGTTTAATAGCCGTATCAGTCTTCCTAACTGAAGTTATTTCTCCCCAAGTAACTGTCGGGCAGAATATTGTAGTGTCATTAGCGAAACTTATTAACAGTATTTAGTTTTAACAAGTCATTTATATATACACGAAAAAGTACACCAAATACAATGCATCGGGGAATTCCAAAACACTATTTCTTTTGTTTCACTAATGACACCACCAATCTCAAAAGTATTGATTTCCCTTTGTCAAATAATTTTTAAGAAGTTCTAGATTTTTTCCGCTCAGGTCCTAGGAATTTGAAAAAAAAGTAAATCCGCGAAAAAAGAATGTTGAAAATTACTTTAGAGTTTCTGAAATGACCACCAGGACTTGTTATCTTGGATTTTAAATCTCGATTTCTACAAAAATTTCCGCTTTATGGGCTGGTGGAATCATTGGTCCGTACTTCTTCAAAAACGATGATGGCCAGAACGTTACAGTCAATGGTGATCGGTATAGAGCTATGATTACTAACCCTTTCATTCCTGAAATGAATAACCATTATGTCCAGGAGATGTGGTTTCAACAAGACGGCGCAACATGTCACACAGCTCGTGCCACAATCGATTTATTGAAAGACACGTTGGGTGACCCCTTATTTCACATTTTGGACCTGTGAATTGGCCTCCAAGATCTTGTGATTTAACACCGCTAGACTACTTTCTGTGGGGCTATGTAAAGTCATTGGTCTATGTTGGAAAACATCATCGAAAATTGGACCTCCAGATTGGACTACATCCGCGCCAGCCGTGGCGGTCATATGCCAGAAATCATATTTAAAATGTAATGCCACAAGATTATCTTTCGGATAAATAAAATTCATGTCAATCGAATAATCCATCGTTGTTTTATTGCAACTTAAAGTTGTATACATCGAAAAAAAAATCCCTTATTACAGTTTCTTAAAAGAGTGTATAAAAGTCTTTATTAATGGAAAATTCAGCAGAAAATCATTGCACACACTTGAAGTATCTTCGTTAATTAAGCGGAGAACCGTATATATATGAACTCGAAAACTTTGGCTTAAGTTAACTCAAGCTCTTCTTCATCGTCCGTTGTAGATTCGTCCAACGCAGCGATAGTTTAATAAATCTTGTTCAAATTATCTTTTCTTTTACTATTCCCGAGTTCGCGAGCGCTGAAATCTCGTCCCGCATCCCAACTAGGAAGTTTCCGTATTTGGTTTGGCCGAGGAGTAGGGAAGAGAGGGATCGAGGGGGACGCAAATCTCTCAGGGCCAGTATGGAAGATGTGCCGTAGTAATCCTCGTCTTACTGCGCGAATCAAGTTTCTATTTCGCAAACAATCCTTTGTATTCGACCCTTGGGTTCCAATTAATTTTATAAGGAAAACAACGTCGTCACAGGGTGTTGCGAAATTAATTGCAATCAATTTAAGCAAATAAAGCCTATACTTCATTTTTTTATTCGAGAGAGTAATATATAAATTTACAATGACAGGAAAGTAATGTGGTAGTGGCGTTTCTATAGGGATTCTATTAGAATCATAGACATCATAATTATATACATGATTATAATTATAGAGAAGGGCAGACCATTGAGATATTAATTACATATCATTATATCATTGTTGTGTAAATTTTAGTCGACATGTAAGTAAAAGTAAATTGTCCTGTTTCAACCACATGTTCGACGCAGTTACTCCATTTTTGACAAACCATTATCTTTATTCCCTCTGGGAAAAGAGTTTCAACGTCCTTCATGTAAAAAGTGTCGTTATGCCTTTCAATAAACCCTTTTACTTGCGCCCATACAAATTCTATGAAGTTTTCTTCACAGTGATTTGCTAGAAGTTGTCTTCAGCATTCGTGTCTTCATGATTATCTCAAGTCAATGTGAGTAGATATTAATCTTTTATCTTTTCCCGAGTTTATGAATTAAAACACACAGTTGATTCCCAATTTCTTTGTTGGAAGTTGAAAGATTGAACAAACCCAACCAATTACTGTAATCAATATAATGATCAAACTTTTTCAAAGGTTGCTGAATAGATTCTTACAACGTAAAGGTATACAGCATAACTACAATTACGGCGACACGACAACACTGAAAAGTTTGACCACCATCGGATAATCGGATAGATAATTTTTAAATAAAATAAAAACGCCGAATTCTGGAAGTAGTCTTCAAAAACACCAGCATTCATATCTTTATTATTGTCTCAAGTCAATTTGAGTAGATATTAATCTTTTATCTTTTCCCGAGTGTATAAATTAACATTCCCAATGTCTTTGTTGGAAGATGAAAGATTGAATAAACCCAACCAACTGCTTTAATTTTTTTTTTCAAACAAACTTCCACAGACTACTGGCTCGCATTTTACCTGCTTTAATATTGCTTGAGGGGGCGGAGCTAAATGAGAGGCATAAACACCGTCTCGGATGACTGATTCCCATATGGGTGACAGGTAGAGACCTGAATCGCGGTTAAGATTGTTAGATCACTTATAGATTTCTATAGACTCTCGGATTTTTCGTTGGTAGAAGAATTGATTACATGCAAGAATTTTAGTTTTATTGAATAAAATTAAGAGCATTAAGACTAAGACAAATAAACTCAAACTCATCAACACAATCACGTAACCGGACATAAAATTTTTAGTTTTTATTGTCAATCAACTTTCCACAGAGACGACGTTCTATTAAGGCGATTCGAAATTAATCGCTCCGCTCTGAATTGTTCCTTAGCGAGCAATCAGACCACCTCCAATATTCCACCTCAAAGTCCCTCCACAAACTTTTTGGTTAGAAGGCCACCATTTCAAGCAATGGACGTTTGAATTGTATTTGTAGTGGATAGATGTCGACTGCTTTTTTTTTGTTTTGTTTGTGCAGTTTTATTAATCCGTTTCTCATTAAGAAATTATGAAACACTAGCTCTTTTCGAGAAGGAACTTTTTGAGTAACTGCTACTTTCGGCACCCTTGACAATCATCACAGGTACAATATTACACCCTTGGAATACAGTCATTAATGGTGTATAACTTTTTCGTATTAAGAAACACAGCGCAGTCAAAAACTTCTTTTTTTTTAAATATTTCTGGTTTCAAGAATGGCAAAACATAATATATTATATTAGATATGATGATGATTATTAGCCCTCCAGATCTAGAACGCCGATGGCTTCGTGGATTTTGTTTCTCCACTCTTTTCTGTATTTTGCTTTTCTTCTCTAGTTGTTAATCTGTCGTTTATTTATGTCCTTCAATCGTCAATCCATCTCGGCTTAGGTCTGCTTCTCCTTCTACATCCTCCAATTCCACCCTCTAATATTTTTTTGGATAATCTTTTTTTTTTTCATTCGCTCTATGTGCCGTCTCTTTTATCTTATTTCATAACGCTTTCTTGTGTCTATAATGTTAGATTGGTCAAATAGCTCTTACAGTTCCTTATTCTTTCTTCTTTCCCATATATCACCGATTTCCTTTCCTTACAAGATTTTGTGCAAACATTTTCTTTCCTAAACTGCTAGCATCTTTTGCTCTTTTTTGTCGATTGTCCATATGTCGCTTCCAAAAGTCTCTTGTAAATTCTTAGTTTCGCAGTTCCAGATTGCAATTTGATATTAAGTATATTCTTAAATTTATATATACATTTCAATGACCTGCTTTAAATTTGTAGCTTTAGATTTGGTTTTCTGGTAAATTCTGCACTTAAAAAGGTATACTTCCCTTTTTACTGTTTTTATTTTAAAAAGCCCAACTTGGCCAGCTTTCTTCTTAGTCTATGTCATGTACTTTGTTTCCTTTTTATTTAATTATTTATTTATTTCCGATTTCCCATTTCCGCTGCACTACGTTCGAGACGTATGAGTACTCCTTTTAATTCTTGTTTGTTTCTTCTCCCTAATGCAACCGTCTGCTGTTTACGATATATCATACCTGTTCTGTTTATAATGACTTTTCGTACGACATATTCCAGAAGGTAATTAAACAATGCTGAAGGTCTATTTGATGCACACCTTTTCTTAACTCAAAATTTACGCAACTACTCCAGTATGGGTGTTAGTAATTAAATAGGTGAGTATGAAATTTTCATCCACTACTGATCTAAATCGGCACTGATATTCATCGACTTATTTTCCATTTTCGGGATCAATAATTTTTTTATTACTCCAGGATCTTTAAATTCCTCTACATGGTGAATCTGGAACAAATTTCCTTATAATTGAAAATTAGTGGAGTAGTAGGTTTGGGGGTACTATTTAACATACTAAAAGTTTATAAAATTTCCTCCAAAATGATATATAAGAAGTTGCTATTCAGATAAGCCATTGCCGTCCTACAAGGGGTTGAAATAGATCAAAAGTACAAATTTATAATTAGATTTAAGCAACAATACGTAATATAATAATTTCAGTTTAAGACGCTATAAACCCAAAGGGTTTGAAAAAGAGGTAAATTAAGTATAAAATAGGAATTTTATAAATAATATTAAATATAAGACACGCACAAACAACATTACGTAATCAACATTACGTAATAGAAATACTCAATAACATAAATTAGGCAATAAAATTGTAAAAATACAAGAAAAGGTAGGCTCAATGACGAAGCATATATTGTTCTCCCATGCCATTTCAGGATGTGACAGTACTTCCGCTTTGTTTAAGAAGACAAAGTTTACCTGTTTTAAATTATTAGAAAAAAGGGAAGATTTGCAACAAATAAATTTGTCTAAAACCGAAGGCAGATACAGGTTTAATAATGGCCTGCATTATTGAAGAGTTTTTACTAGTCTTCTATAGTAATAAAAATTTTTGTAAATAATCTGTGATATAGTAAATATACAATTACAACTGGTCCCCTACTAATTTTGATTTGAATTGCTTAAATGTGATTATAAGCCTACATAATCTTTTTTTTAATCAAATTTGTATTTTTTATCTACTTCAACCCCCTGTGGGACGGTAATGGCTGATTTGAAATGCAACTTCATGTATATTATTTTGTAGGGAATTTTATAATAAGCAGTCTTTTTCCATAAGAATGGAAAAAATGGAGATATTCGTCAAAAAGTAAAAAAATATATATTTGGGCTGGTTTATGGGAACTTTTTCACCGCCGTTGAGGTAAAGCATCTTAACAAATAACGCCAGAAGAAAAAATACTATCAAAATGTTTCCAAAAATGTTACAAGTTTTTAAACGGCATATTATTAAGCACCGAGCTTAGTTATTTTGGGGTTCCAATTTGAATAACCCGGTATACAGGATATATTTTTAAATTAATTTTCTAAATAATGAATATCAAAAAAGGTCAAGTGTCAAGGGAGCGATTCTTGATGTAATATTGAGTAAAAATTTTTGTCACGATAAAAATGGTTAAAGAAACGTTCGCTAAGTTTTACAGATTTTTTTTGTTATTTTACTAGTACTAGTAGTAATAACTAGTACAGTTTTCCAAATATCGATTTGAAACTTGGGCCGCTTGTTACCCTTAATAAATGAGATCAATATTTTGAGCATTTTGAGGATATTTAGTATTTACAGGTGGAAACATTTCTAGGGATCGTGTGGTTGCCAATCTGCTTCGTGGAACCTTTCTTCAGCATAGAAAAACGGTTCGAACGGCACTAAAATTGGCACGCCGGTCGCGTTTCTCACGTATGGGCATTTCCCGAATTTTCTCGTCGTAAATTCCGTTCGATCGTGCGGTCATTGTGTTGTGTTCGTAATATGTGCGACGGCAATACTGGTCGGCGGTAAATTGCAGTTTTTGTTATAGACGCTTTAGTTTTATGGCACGACTTTAAGGGGGATATTGGCTGAAACGAAAATACATTTTTGAACGTCCCGAGATTGCTAATTTAAAGCCCCACCCCCTCGCTGCCTAGCTAAAAAAGTTAAAAGTCGGTCGGTTGAGAAACTAAGCAAAACGGACACGAATTGGTGAAATTTTCAATTATAATTTACGTGTTTTTTGACGTAGTAACCGATGAATCAAAAAAATTACATTTTTAATGGACAACTGGACAACAAAATTATACAAGAACATTCCTTGAACATCCTTTGGATGGTATAGATATGTAGATGATATTTTTGCTTGTTTCATTGAAACTTATGGATAACTAAGCACTATTTCGAGCTATGTTAATTCGATACCCAACCGTGTAAACTTCACAGTCGAAACAGAACAAAATAATTCTATTAACATTTTAGATTTTTCCTTTTATCATAAAACCTCACACACAGACACAGTCGTACCGAACATTTCAAATCACCCTTACACACAAATATAGGTGATATTCATTCTTTAACTCGTTAACAAAAAATGTTAAAAAGGGATTTAACATTACAAAACACGTAGCGTGTATCAAGGGCAACAACGAGTCTATTATAGACAAAATAATAAACAAAAAAGAGTACCAAATAACCCTGAACTCCATCTAGCCTAGTCGAGTGCTGAACCCAAGTTATTTTAAAATAATTATATACATAGGACAATCTGTGAAAAACGTATTAATAAAAATCAGATAGCAGTCAAAAATAAGTTTCTACGTTGCCCACTTAAATTCAGAATAACACAATTTTGAGGACAATTCTAAAATATTACATATGGCACCATATGGAAATTCACGAACTGAGATATTCAAATGTTTTGCTCGATTACCAGGTAGATCTTAAAAATTTACTTTCATTAAACTTGAATAACGGTAAGCGCCATTAAGGGTTGATGGGCAAGCCTATTAAAGACAGCAACAGCTGTATTTTATATAAAAAATTTAAGTGGACAATCTTAAGTTTTTATAACAAGAAGATGGTGAGAAAAAGTTATATATTTTTGGCATGTTACTAAGTAGACTCATCTTGTGGCAACAAACTAGAGGTCTTCTATTGTAGTTTAAAATTTAGGCTGTATGGTAGTCAACCATCAAATCTGGAATGAAACGGAGGTAATTAGTTACTACGGGCAGCTGCATGCAGGCTAGGGTTAACGTGAATTAATACGAATATTTCGTATCCAATATGGTCGATATTGCGAAAGAGTTATAAATCATTATTGACCTGCAAAACTTTTTTTAGGCGTAGTACTGCATCTATGATTATTGTTAAAGGTTCTGAGAGTGGCAGGTAGACAGAGAGGTAGTTAAAAAATCTGCCTTAGTGTTCAAAATTAGAATTATAGTTGAAAATAGCTAGTGTTTCTGATTTTGTTACCGACAAACGGATTAGTAAAATGTCGCTTTTTAAAAAATGCGTTCAAAGCTCTTCGCCAACAAAACTCAATATTCGAAGACCAAAAATATTTACAATGTGTTCGGCCTGTACACGAAGATAAACGCCGCCCCATCAGGTCGCCAGAGAGGAATACAAGAAGAGACTGTAATAATTGAGAATAAAAAGACTGCCAGCAGCCATTTTACTTAAAAAAAGAAATACCTACCTTGGACAAAATAATCTCTGAAAACATTTTACCCAAGGGTAAGAAGAAATTGTGGAAAACCTAAACTCAAAATTTCACTAGAGAAAGAAAAGAGACACCAATTTTAAAATGAAGGACGTTGAAACCCTCTTGCAAGAGGGAATAGAGATAGTGGATTGTAGAAAAAATGCAAGAATAATATGACTAAACTGTACATATAAAGTTGAATTGTAAATAGCAATTTTTTTAATAATAATATTCATTAAAATTTATATATTTTCATATAACTGTTACTTCTATATAATTGACCTGTGCGGTATTTTTGTACGAGTATATTCAACAGACTTGTTGGGGAAATCGGAAGCGTTTCATTTCCACAATTTAATTAGGAAAGCACATATAACCCAGTTATTTTATTAATAAAGTCGAAGTAAATACTTTTCTGGGATTGCGACTTTCGACCCGCTGTCTCCAACCGTTCGCTCAAAACGCGACAATGAGAGAAAACGTGGTGTAGTTAATTCAAGGCGACACGAAATAATTAAGAAATGAGCATTCGTGAATTACAACAAATTATTCTCCACAATATGATAAAACAACAGGCGCACAAACCAACGGAACCGAACATGTGGGACCGCCGAAGTAAGTTTCGACGACATCCGGCACGTAGTATTCGTTACATTGCGCGGTCATATTTCATGCCTTGTATATATATATACGGGCGAGAGAGAAATAATCCATTTTGGCGTTATTCTCGACTCTACCTACAATGGCGGAGCACTTGAAAGCGTTGCCACTGTTTATTCGTCTGACAAACTTTCTAGGAGATTCTTTATTCTTATAACAATTATTAATCAGTCCGAGAATCTAAAACTACAAAGACATTTTCACCGCAGTGCGACAAATTTTGGTGTGGCGTTTGGTGTAGGAGTTATAGAGAGAATCCTTTACATTTTTAAATTAACTTATGGAGACATAATGAAACTTCTGGCAAATTTGTCAATCTCTTTTAATTTTTAATAACAAATGAAAACTCTAAAAACTGTTAATTGACATTTTTACGTTGATTTCAATGTCCTTGTCAGTTTTTCTCTAATTTTTTTCAGTGTATAAAGCAAAGTTGATTTTTTAAAGAGGCGTTGTGTTAAAGAAAAGTAAAATTTGGGTTTATCAAGCTGAAGAACAGGCTAAGGAAAATCTCAAGTGTCAACTGACGTTTTCCGTAGTTTGTCTTTCAGCTTGAAAAACCCAAATTGTTAATGAGTTGACACAAGGTCGATGTGTTCAGAGAGAAGAGACTTAAGTCCAAAACAGCGACGCGACCGAACGCATCAGTCCAACATTTTAATGCTAAAATGTAGGCTCATATTGGTAACAGCATACATAATTACCAATTTTGCCAATTTTTGTGTCACTATAAGATGTTGTGGGCCATTTCGGACATCTCCGGTACTTTAGTCACGGGTTCGGGAGCCATCGGATGTTTTCGGTAGATTTTAGCCATGGTTTTTTGTCAATTCTGAGAGTGACGTTCTGTGGTTAACGACGCTAACGTTTTAAAGCGATGAAACATGAAAGCTAGATTAATTACATTAGAGAGAAATTTGTTATGTTAAAATCAAAATCTTTCATGGTTAGCAATCACTTTTTTTAGAAGTCCAATGCGTATTCAACAAGCGTGAAAGGTATAGCTTACTGTTGAACTTCGAAAATGCACTAATTATCGACTCGATCAATTCTTACTTAATACTTAATACTTAAAACATATCACAGTTCAGTTCAGTCAGTTAGAAAATATTGGAAGTGACGTTTCCGTACAGAAGGGAACGATTTTTCTGGCATATTGGAAGAAGACATTCAAACTGGAAACTGTCAAAACTGCCAGCGGCTATGCTAATTGTGGACCGCCACAAGATCTTATTACTTATTATGACGTAAGACCTTCTATAGAATATCCAGTAGCCATATGATGTCAGTACAGGGAACAAATATGACTCGCCATAAAATTTTTTAATCATTTTTATAATTTAATACAAGACTTCAGGCAAAGTATGATACAATGATATGATATAAAGCATGAACAAAGGTAGTCTTTATGTGCCTGTTAATCGGAGTAGGTCCATTCAACGTAACAGACGTTACTGCAAAACATTCTGTTACCCTATCTGAGTAGAAAATTTCAGCATAGGCTAAGCTCAGTAGAAAACGTCTGCTATTTGTGTTCCACTAGGACTAGTATATTTATATATATTTCGTTTCTTAATGCGAAAAAGTAGTAACATATTGCCATAAGAGGGACCATTAAATAGGGTGGACAACTTAAAGGCAATATTGTAGAGTTCATATAAATTGCAATGATAGTTTATGCTAAATTCCGTATTTCAGTTTTTAAAACCTACACACTAGTTTAGCTACAAGACGAGTTTGATGAATGAAAGTAATGCGACAGTGGCCCACTGCCTGCTGCACTGCTACAGGTAATTTATTAGAATATTAATTATAATTGAATTTATACATGATTATAGTTATAGAGATGGCAGGTAATTTGTATATTAATTATATTATAAAATCGAGGAAATAAAAAAGCGTGTAAAGAAAATATGAAAATAGATGAAATGTATTAAAAAATATTGTTTAAAAAAATCTATTTGCAATACCAATTCAATTGTAAATTCCGACTAATTAGATGAATTATAGTCGCTGGAGTCCGAGGAAATACTAATGGACTCTAAAGTGTTTTCTAGCATGTGCATGTGAATTGTTCCGGGCATTCATGAGTGGTAGCTGACATTATTATTCACGACTATAACAGACTCAGGAGCAATAAGATCCAGTATTTGCTGTGAGTAGTCCTCAGTCGGTTTTGATGGACATGCTAGTGAGCCACCATCGATAAATCTTTTTTTGCTATCAGTGTGAGTTGTGCCTCAGAATTGCTATAATTCGAATTTTAAACTCTAAGGCACACTAAGCAACTGTCCGTCTACTCCGTCACTTTCAGGACCCTTGACAATCATCATAGGTGCAATACTACGCCTATTTAATACCGCTAGGACCACTAATTTTTGCAGCTTAATAATGGTTTATTGCATTAAGAAACAGCATAGCTTCGTTTTTCAGTAGTTTCAAGAGAACAAAGTGTAAGGTTGTCAATGGCCTGCCCAGCCACCGGACGTGTAGTCTGAGTGCCAGATTATCGAATAATCAAGTTTGGACAAATATACCATACTTTCCAGAATTTAAGTTCCATTATGCCGTACGAATGCCAACAAGTTATTGACAACAACGGATTTGCTATTTATTATTTAAAAACATTACTACACCTTATCAGTTGATTTGAATGTTGATTTTGTATTAAGATGTTACCCTTAACACTACCCCACTATGACTTTGTAAACCATATGAACAAAAAATATTAAAGCTATTCCATTAAAAAATAACTTTTTGATATTAATTTGCAATTTTTAATTGCCCTTATGTGAAAACTATGACAAATTATTGACAAAAATGAATTCAGAATCTTTATTTTTGTCAAAAATTCTAAAAGCTCTTTTTGCGAACATATATCTCAAAATTAAGGGTTTCATGAACAAATCAACCAAGATAAGGTCTCAAAAATTATTTCCAAAAATACTCTACTTGATTCGCCCCATATTATATAATATACGCCTGGTTGATGCTGTTACATGTCTGATGATTCCCATATGAGCGAAACGCCTTTTTATAAATAACTGAGACCCTGACCTGTTAGATTGTTCATAAAGTCGTAAATTTTCTGAACTCATGTCTATCGGCGATGTGTTTCACCAGTCCTTCGTCACAAAAGCCATCGATAGTAGGTTTTCGCAAACATGGTCCACTTTTGTTCGAAAACAATAAAACGCGCATTTTGCGTTGCGGGATTTCATTTCCACAACACAATCGGGGTTAATGCAAACGGAATATTATGCTATCTTTTTGCCCGTTCCCCATGTCAATTGCACAATACAAACCGATTTTGTACGCCAAAAACGGCCACTTATTTTGCGTGCAATGGGTTTTTATTAACGGCCAAACAATGCGTGCGAATTTTTGCATACAACTACGTACGAACAATTGAATTTGGACAAAGAAAACTAAAACATTATTGAATTTCTTCTATGCTCAAATATATATTGAAAAGCTCGATAAAAAAATTGAAAATAAAACTGAAACAAATAGTTTCTGTAGGGCGGAGGAGGACCAATAATTACAGTATTAAACAGTGTGATTTAAATAGTTCCACATGCAGCAGCTTCCTCGTTCTCAAGCAACTCAGCATGAAGAAATTGATAGAACGTCAAACCAGAAGGAAAAACTTCGGACTAGACTTGCTCTAGTTGACAACTGAATTGTCACATTGACTGCTATATACATTTTCTTGGAATGATGTAACAATCACAATGTGGACATATATCAACAATCTAAAATGCATACAAATATTATTTAAATTAAAAATTTTATATAATACTATTTACATAGCTGGGTGGATATTTTTTATGAATTAGCAAAACACAAACTTCAAATAATAATATTAATGATAATATTTCGACTTTGAAGTTTATTTGAATAGAGGATGAACTAAAAGTAAACCCTCAATGTTCTCCACCAAATCGAGGTGGAAAACACTTCTTTCTTTTGTCTTGTTCTGATTAGTCGCCAAGAGTTTATTTAATTGCTAGTTAAGTTTTAACACTCTTGTGCTATAACTAACTTAAATTACTAATATCTTTTGGATCACTTATAGCATTTTTTAAAAATATGAATCACTTCTTTTATTGACAATTTTTGATAATTATTTTCTTGTGTTAAAATTTTGGTTTCTTTAAATTTAAATTCGTGATTCGTTAAATTAAAAAAAAAATGTTAGTAGTAGGTTTTTATGGGACCCAGTTTTTCAGATGCCAGAAACGTAGTGATTGATTCGTTATCACGTCTTCGCTTGAGTTTGATTGGATAAAGCTCCTGCTCTATCTGTACACATTGTACGGATTTGTAAAATCTTTTAATTGTTGAATAAACCTCTAAAAAATGAAAAAACTTTGTTCTGCTTATTGCTTCAGCCTAAAGTCAACTTAAACTGGGGCTATTTAATAAAAGAGAGAGAGAAGAGTAGTACTATTGGGGACTTTTTAAAGGATAAATTGATATCGAATTCTTATTCAGGAATACTTAGAACCCAACCATACCAATTTGTCATGTTTCAATAAAGGATGTTTGCAATATCGTGTGCACCCCGTTTACCGTTGGATTTTGATTTTTTTTGTTGATTAGATCTTGCTAAAAAGCACTAAAACAGTTTTCTTTTCATATAGCATCGATTGACTTAGTTTTTTCAAGTGGAAAATCAAGAATTACATTTAGGGATTTTTCAAATTAAAACTGACAACAGCGTATTTAGCAAAACTAAAAAATATTTAGACCAATGACCAAAGTTTTTAATGTTTTGGAAAAATAATATTTATATATAATATAAAAAAAATAATATAAATAACGACTATTTTGTGTATGATTTTAAGATCTTACATACACATTTTAACTGTACAAATTTTAAAAATAATGACCAAAAAACTTCAAATATTTTTAGAGGACATTTATTTTTTTGAGTATAATCTTGGCACTAACTAATTCTCTTAGACTACTAAGTAAGTGTCTGAGATATTTGAATAAACCCGAACTGTTCAAAAATTCGTTTGATTGGAGTTTTCTTCATTTAAGGTAACATTTGTAAATACCTACACGAGAAACATGTTCGATTATAGAACGTAGAAAGCATTATAGTAAATGAAAACAAAAAACAATTTGATAGTCCAATATTTGCTTCCAAATGACAAACTTGGTTTTAAAATCAGTTTCGATATTTCTGTTGTTTTCATTATTAGATCACAAATACAAATCCTTTTCCATTAAGGAATTACAAGAAAAGAATTATTAAAATTGGAATAGTGTCTAAACCAGGCGCCCGTGATATTTCGAGCATCCTGTACAGGATTTAAGTAGCCCTTCTCGATATTTAGCAAAAAAAAATTGTTCCTGTTGACCATGAATCCAGGTTGACATAAGAAGCAATATCAGCGGGGTAAACGATCTTCTAAACACCTTCTACTTAAATATGATAGAAATGTATTCTTTAAAAATCCCTAATAGTACTTCTCTCTCTACTTTTTTTTTTTAATTTAGTCCCAGTTGGACATAACTTTAGGTTGATGATGATTACATTAAGTAGATGCACTCGCACTGTAAGACTCGAAGTTACAAAACAAGAATATGTCTACCGTTTTAAAAATACGCTCTTTATACTGCTACAAGTAACATAAAAAATCAGAGTGGGTAAAATACTTTTGACCAATCGAAAAATGTCTGCCGTCAGGTTACAACCGGACAAATACTATGCTATTGTATTTTTAATAGTAATAGTTATATCACAGCTTTGGTCAAATACTTTTGAGCATCGTCTGATTTTGAAACCTGTTTTGTCTGAATGACGTGGTAGCTACCTTCGCAGAGCTTAGTGACATTTCATCTGATGTATGGTAGGTATAAGAGAGTCACTCAGAAAATTTTCATCTTGAGTAAAATATTTGCAGCCCGCTGGCCACTAGCTTTTAGACTAAAACTAAGCAATCCCTAGACTTTAGACTGTATTGCATTACACGAAACGCGAAACGTCGTAAATTTTATAGATTTTAGATAAAACCGGCGGTGCTGCGACTACGTCGGTCGTTTTTAATTAAATTCGGAAACGACGCCGTTTTATAGCAGGACTCGAAACGCTAAACACGGATTTTTAAAAAATTCTCACTGAAAGGACACCACGAGAGAAAAATTAAAACACTCGGAAAATTGGAACATCCGGATCTTGTACTTTTTTGTTACCTGCGGAAAAGGCAAAAAGGGCTCACAAAGCCGCGTAATTAGGCCTTTTTTGCTACGCGGTTTCGTAATTGCTCGTCATTTGTAGAGGCGATTTACCTTAAATGTGACCCCAACTCATACCGGCACTGTTAAAAACGACGCCAAACCTTCTACACCAAGTAGGGGGTAATTAAGATTGCCGTAGTGCCTACTTAATGATAATATACGAGGTCACTTAATAAAAATTGTATATTGAACTATTGAACTGTAAAACTTAACGGTTTTGGGTGTATTCCGAAGTATTGTATCTATGATAATAGTTAAGGGTTCTCCTTATTGTTCAAAATTAGAAAAATAAGAAAATTGTTATTATCAAAGCTCTTCGTCACAAAAACTTAATATTCGGAGTTGCAAAAAGCGTTGAAATGAGTTCGAATAGGACTGTAGTTAGACAGTCAACAATATTCCGCACGTCCATCAGCTTACCAAAGATAAATACAGGAAGAAAAGAAAGAAAAATTACCACCTTGGAGAAAATAATGTCTGAAATGAAAAAGGATAAAAGTTTTGAATTAAATGAATTTTCGTTTTGAAAAAACTAAAAGAAAATCACTTTTATTAGAAAAATTCCAAATAATCTTGGGTAAATAAAAACGTCTGTACAAGTTTTTATTTACTTGATCTTAGAATGATTAATGTCTCAATTGTAGAGCATAGTTATTGTATATTATTGAAAAATATATTTAATTAAATAGAATTAAGATTATTTTTTGGAATTCATCTGATAAATTATTAAATCGTTAATATTTTAAAGGTATCGTTGTCATTTTTGTTGTGCAACCAACATTCCTGTATTAATTAACAAGGAACTTAGCAAAATTTTCAATATTTTGCTATTCACTTCTTCTAAGTTTGCACACAAATAGTAATATAAAATGGAAGGACAGTAACAAATGCGACTCCTGATATAGTAGAGGAAACGGGGAAATGATATTAATGCTCACAGTTAAACGGCGTTTTATTATAATGTTATGCTTTTGCCTGGGTTTGTAGAACGCTAAAAAAAGGAGATGTTCCACCAAGAATGCAGAAATGGTATATTAAGCAACAAGTGTAGTAAACGGCTTTTGGGTTACGAGAAAAAATATATATTGGTAGCTTACATTAATATATTTAACATCTCCACTGAGCATTCCTAATTAAGTGGACTACAAGTCTATTATATTAAAAAAAAAATTGGGACTTTCATTAATTTTTTTAAAGAAATAAGAGATATTTTTCAAATGAACAAAAAACATTCATTTCGATCATGTAGGACATCAATGGTTGTGGGCATATTTATGGATAATTAGTTGTAACATTTTATAATCAAATAGAATTAGAATTAGAATATCATTAGAACTAATAATCGTCCGTCTTAGAAGCGAAGAGGAATATTTAAAAGAGTTCCTAACCCTTCAGTTATGCCATAAGGGAGATTACCACAGTTCATGATTTTTTATTTTTTATTTTGTGTGGCTTAATTATTCGTAGCCCCGTTTGCATACCTAATGAGGTTTTATTACTCCATTCCTTCTTGGAATATACTTTAATTATTACTTCGCTTGAGCAAAAATTATTAGTACATAAATTCTAGACGGAATATAAACAGCTGCATTTTGCTTGTCGACTAAGTATTTCTTTCCTTGGGTTCATTTCAAAATTGATTTAAGTTATTTATTTAAGTTTATCCAAGACAGAGGGAGGGTGATCTGGTTACAAATGTTTTATATTTGGTGGTAGAGATATAAAACACCTGTGACAATGTGAAGCGTATCTTATGGAGTGGAAACTGCACCTATTTTGCATATTCAACCATTTGACCCTAGTGTACGTAAAAACTGTAAACATTTTTTTTCACTCTTCAATTCACTTGGAGTCTATTATACAAATACAAGTAATATCTTCCCTGAACCCTGTCTTTGAGGTATCAGTCACATATATAACATATACCTAACCTATAACACATTTTGCATCGCTTAATGAAAAAAATAGTGGTAGCCCACAAAATTTACAGTGCGCAAATGGATGTACTCAAGGTTCTTTGTGATTTTGTCGAGGTGAGGTGACTGCTTTCTCTTGCCAGTTTTTGTTTTCTATAAATACCGATTTTGGTATTTATAGTAACGTTTTGGACGTGTGCGACGAAGAAAATGACGCTCAATCATACTTCCTCCAGCGTACGCTCTCAGGTCAATGTCATTGGCCCCTCCGTATTTTTGGATAGTTGCTACAGCTGTACATTTGCTACAAGCAAGAGTTCCCATATGATCTTTTGTTCTAGAAATAAGATGAAAATACAAACTGGCGCTCCAAAAACTTGCCAATTTTACAGGAGGTACAGTTTTTCTTACGCTTACGAGTTATCTGGATATCTCGGTGTTATTAAAAAACAGCGTCCAAGATATTTACACGGTTTACTTACATTCGGAGTAAATGGAAAAGTTTCCATTTTTCGACGCGCTTCGTATCTCATTTACTATTAGAGTTATCGGGAAAATTGGTTCTTGAAAGACTTTCTAGCGCATGCCGATAGAGATTTTAAGCACCCACTATGCTCTGTTTCTTAATGCGACAGAGTTAAAAAGCATTATTGAACTCTAAAACTTAGTGGGTTTAACCGTAGTATTGTACCTATGATTGTCAAGGGTCGCGAGAGTGGCAGTTGTCGGCACAGTTGATTCTTGAAAATGGCTAGTGATTCTGAATTTGTTACTGTGATACAACTTAGTAAAACTACGCTTTTTAAAAATAAGAAAATGAGAATCAAAAAAAAGAAATCTAGGGATTCCAACATCAACAATTCATCTGATTCCGAACAGTATGACTAAAATTTACAAATGGTAATAGTAGATTTTTTTATATTATTGTTTTTTCATAATATTTTTACTTCTATATAAGTTTTTAGTTACTTATTCTAAAAATAATTAATATCCCAATAATCTGTCCATCTCTATATGCATATGAATGATGCATAATTATTGTTATATTTATAATTCCAATAAACTACCTGTAGTAACACCGCTGTCGCATTGACTAAACTCGTCTTCTTATTTAATGCAAATTCGAGAGACGCAAGTTTAGGCACGATTCGAGGTGTGTAGGTCGTAAAAACTGAAATACGGAATTTATCATTGCAATTTGTCTGAACTTTACGACATAACCTTTAATTTGTCCACCCTGTTTAATGATCCCTGTCATTGCAAATTTACTCTGTCACATTAAGAATTGAATTACAGTTTTTAGTTATTAAAAACACATGTTTTAAATATGTGCTCCAGTTTCGTAGCAACCACGAATTCCTAAACACTGAACGATAAATATTGATATTATTTGACGCCTTTGTCTTTTAGAAACATTTTAAATATATTTTACCGAACCTTTTACTCAAATCTTGGATGAAGAAATAACTTTGCTTTAATTTGCTTTATTTCGCATTCGTTCGCATTCTTTTCAAAGCAATGAAAATATTTTGCTTTTGCAAAAAGTCGGTAAAGTAGTAAATTTCCGCCAAAAACAAGCTAAATGCCGTTTCAGTTTGTCCTGCATATTATGCCATCCCAAAACTTGCAGGATACATGAATTTACTGTTCTGAACATTTTTTCAATGACTAGCCCAAAAAACAAACCTAAGGACTTAGATCGCCCTTTTTAAAAAAATATTGATTATTACATTCATTCATTTAGTATTGCCACAGCATCCAAGGCTTCATTCCTGCGAAAGCTTTTCCTTAACTGTACAATACAACATAGAGCATCAGAGGTATAGTTTAAAAATAACAATATATCTGGAAATGGTGTTCTTATTGCTAGATATCCACTATACAAAAGAAAACATACCACTTTCTCTAAAAGTACACTTGCCGATAATAATGCAGTCGTTTTTGAAAATAGTTTTTATCATTTGTATTGCTAGCTGCTCTGATACTGGGGCTATTTTAAATAAGCAACATATGTCAAGGTAAACGTAATTTTCGGTCATAGAAAAATAATGAGACTGGACACTCTGAATGCAATCCGGCAACTCTGCGTTGTTGTCCTTAACAAAACGCGTGTTAGATGATTGTAATAAATTTTTTAGTTGGAATGGAACAGTAGAATTTTGAGCAACGTCGATGATGAACAAATTCAGAAAACCTCACAATGCAGCAGCACATTCGAAGAAACAATTGGCTTCTCTTGAGATTTTTTTTTATTTCATTCAAAAGTACTTCCACATGCTTATGTAATTCTATTTATAACTATTTACAAGAAGCCAACAGGATGAGGCGATAAATATGATCCTAAGACCAAGAGGCAAGGAATGGAGTGGCACACATTAAATTTTCCTCGACCAAAGAAAGTTCGAATGAGCAAATCGAATATAAAACCAATGCTGCTTTGTTTTTTGACAGCATAAAATATTAATTCCTGCAGGGCAAACTGTTAAGCATTTTCTAAAGACGATAGGCCCAGAAAAATGGGCATGCGCGTGAGACAAATTCAGGTTCCGTCATGATAATGCCCTACTTCACTCTGTCCTCTTCAAAACAAACTTTTTAAACTCAAAAGGCATTCCTGTGGCTCTCCAGTACCCCCGTCACCTGCCCTCAGTTTTTCCTAGACTAAAGAATGTTTTCATTTTGGAACTTTAGAAGACATCCGAAAGAGTGTAACTGCAGACTGAAGGCCATATTGATTGGAGCTATCAACAGTAGGAATAACGGCTCCATCGGTGTGTGTAGCTATCTAAGGAAACTACTTTGATGTTTGGGAAAATAGAAACTTTGGTATATCAAGAATCTCATTTCTTTTCTGCCACAACTAGAATAACAAATACTGACCGTTTCGAAACTGGTATGGTGGCGGTGGTCTGGGGGCCGGCGGGGGATCCTCGAATTGTTGCAGCCACTCGTACAGTTGCTCGAGATCCCTAAGACTTTGTTGCCTTTCCGCTTCTTCGCGGTCCGCCACTTCCTCTAAGCTTTCCATTATTCTTCGTTTGTTAAAACTAGTATGCTTATATCTCTTTCGATATTTCTACATTTTGCGTCTGTGTGGACTCGCCGGTAATATAAAATGGTCCCGCCGGAAACGACTTTGTTTCTGGTGGTTTATGTGGAAGAAAGGGAAAACCCCTATTATTACAAAACACACGGGGTTGCAATATCGTCGGTATATTGGGCCCTTCGGGCCAGAGTTCAATAAAGGTGGTTGTTATAGGCGGTTTTCCTCAAATAACGGCGCCGTTACTTTTATAAGGGCCCCGTTGTCAATAATGGGTCAATATTGGTAGAAACTATTTGTTTTTCGGAAGGACGAGTGCGATAAAATATAATCCGTGTTTTGCGAACAATATATAGGGTGATTCAGGTCCGAAAATGTTTTAATATACAGGGTGCAAAATTTCAAGGATTTATATGTTTTTTTAGATTCTTCCTACAATTTTGAAAATAATTAATTGAAATTAAATTATTTCAATATCTACACTTTAAATATCAGTCTTTATTTATTTACACAGCAACAATGTATGAACGTATGAACCAAGTTGCTCTAACATAACCTCCCAAGAAAAAAAAGGACAAGAAAGGAAAAAAAGTAGAAAATAGTGACGATATGCATTAAACAAGGAACAACGAACAGATATAACCACGGTTAAAACCATATTATGTTAGATCTCTGAGTTGTTTTACGAAAATTTTAAGGCGGTGATTGCTGGTTTAAAATGAAGGTTAGTTTGTTCAAAACGAAAACAGACAGAACAATATTACCATTATAAAAATACACTTTCTGCACATTTTTATTTCTTTATAATGACTAGAGGGAATTGAATTAGACCACCCTAACAATCTTTTTCGCTAAATTTAACAAAAAACTGATACAATGACATAAAAAATATATTTTTAAAATATTATATTTTGCCAATGCAATTACCAAAAATCTATGGAATAAGGATATTTACGTGCAATGTTGTCACCAGGGACAATTTTTTTTAAACGTGTGGATGGGTATCGTTGGCGACGATTTAATCGGTGCCTTCTTCTTACTCTAAGATTAAACGCCGAATCTTACTTAGAAGTGCCTTTAAGTGTATGTAACCAAATAACTTTCATACATGGAGATGGAGATCCTCCTCATTTTAGTATACGAAACAGAACTCATCTGAATAACACTAAAATTGGAATGAAAAAGATGGCGACCTCGATCCCCTGGCTTAAATCCAGTAGATTTTTATTTATGGTGACATCTTAAGACGATGGTTTACTCTACTCCCATATAAACAATAAAATAATTAATAAGATGCTTGCGAAGAGGTAAGAAATAGACCTCGAATTATACGTCGTCTTTCAATGATTCGTCGAGTAAGAAGGTGGATGGACAATTCCAACATTTGTTGTAGTGTACTTTATGTTATCAACTCCACCCGACTTAATAATGTTTATCTATTACGGGTGAATTGCTCTAATGCACCAAATAACAGATCAAAATTTCAACAGAATCGAGTGAATATTTGTTTGTTGTTACATGTTAATAAAAGTTTTCAAAATTTTCAATTTAACAATGACGTATTATGAAACCTCTGCATGTTTATCAAAACTTTTTTTAATAGATTGTTAACAAGAAATCGCCCTCTAAAATATCTCCGTCCATTTTTCGAAAACCCTGAAGAACTTGAGATGAAAGTAACGAATCTCATATCCGACAATTTACGTAAAGTTTAACGATAGTTTTGACTCGTAATTGTTAGGTGGTGCTCTTTTGTACTATTTGTTTTGGAATATTCTAAAAGTATTCAAAATTTTGTATCAGCAGGTAACATTTTATGAACTACAGTTCTTCGGATAAAAAAACTTATGTAATTTCTCTTTTTCCTAGATTTTTGTTTTTATTTAAATTAACACTTTTTAAAACCAGAAAAGGCATTGAAATGTAAGAACCCTGTGACTGTTGATTAAAAGGATAAAAAAAACTTTTTCAAATTTATCACAATTAAACACTAAAACGGGTGCTTTACAAGTCGTATTTGTTCGGAAGTTGGAAACAAAATGGACAGGTTTTATATTACATGACATTTCTAATATTTTTTTAGGTAGCGGGAAAATGGCCGCATCCCGAAATGGACATCGGCATAATCTCCAAAAATAAATAGGCAGGCGAGAGATTGACCTGAGCCATTATTTAAATTATTGTCAAACCAAATGCGAACGGGGCCGACTGGCGTAAAAATAGAATGATTTATTGGCGCAGTCGGTATCATTATAGAAAGAATCGTTAAGCCGTAAAAATGCCATTGTGTTGGATGTTGATTTTTGGGAAAATTCGGAAGGCAGTCGAATTTTATTTCAAACTGGCATCGAGACTCATCTTTTCATTTTGGAAGTCATCACAGGTGCTGTAATGTTTCATTTGAAACGTCCATTAAATCGTAATTTATTTCTTTTATTTTTATTTTATTTTTCATTCTTTTGTTGAAGAATAATTTTCATAAAATCGCACACTACATGTAATCATATGAAGATTATGCCAGATACTTTTACAAAACTTAAAATCTTGTATTACATATATTATATTATTATTTTAAATGTGGGGCCGTTTATCTTGGGACGCTACCTTATTTCAGAAACTATAGGGGATGGAGCCAAAAGTTAAATACAAAAGTTAATTGGGTTATTACAGACCTTCAATTTATTTTAATGTTGTATATACAGGGTATTTAATTTTCATGGGCGAGTATCAACTTTCTTACTTTAAACACCTTGTATATTACTTCATTTTTGAATTTTATTTTGTGTATAATGTCCTATACCTTATTTTTCGCGTACCCTGTATTAATATGTATGGAAATTTCTTATGAAATCCGTTATTCGAGTGCTTTGTCTTCAACAAAACTTCTCAAGTGCAAGTGCAAACGTCATTTTTCGAATAAAAAATTAAAAATATCAAAAACGGTTAGACTTAGGTATAAGACATCATACATAAAATGTGTCTAGAATTTTATACAGAATTCAATGAAGTATGTGCCAGGTGTGCCATTTAAAATAAGAAAGTTGATACTCGCCCACGAGATATTAAAGACTCTGTATATACAAAATTAAAATAAATTAAAAGCTTGTAATACCTTATTTCAGTGCTGGCCGAGAAAATCTCCCGGCCAGCACTGAAAATTTGCACCTGGAATATCAGAAGTATGTTTGAGGCAGGAAAGATCTATAACACAATAAACGAAATGAACAGATTGAATATTGACGTGATGGGTATCAGTGAGATGAGATGGCCAGGAAACGGAGAATGTCAAATGGAAGATCACATAGTCTACTATGCTGGAAACAGTGAGAGACACCATTTAGGGGGTGTTGGTTTCATCATAAATAAAAAGTTGAAGTCTTCAATTATTAGTTGTCTGCCATACTGTGACAGAGTTATTTTGCTAAAGCTCAGAGGAGAACCTTTTAACATAAATCTCATTCAAATATATGCCCCCACATCGGACAAAAGTGAAGAAGTAGTGGAAAACTTCTATGCTCAAATAAAAGAAGTGCTTAAGAACGTTAAAGCAAGAGAGGTAAACTTAATAATGGGGGATTTCAATGCCAAAGTGGGACGCGGAAAAGAGGATGATATAGTGGGTGACTTTGGGTTGGGAAAGAGAAATGAAAGAGGAGATAGACTCGTACAGTTCTGCAGAGAAGAAAGTATGATAATAACGAACACATGGTTCAAACTCCCACCAAGACGTTTGTACACTTGGAAAGCCCCAGCAGACAAGCCAGATAACATCGTAAGAAATCAAATAGATTTTATCCTAATCAACCAGAGATTTCGAAACAGTTTAGTCTCTGTCAAATCTTACCCAGGGGCTGACGTTCCATCCGATCACACTCCCATAGTATGTGTACTAAGAGCTAAACCACGAAAAGCTCATATCACCCGAACCACACAGAATAAGAAAAAATATGACATCGACAAACTCCAAGACAAGGAAATACAACAGGCAGTGGAAAAGACAATAAGTGAAAAACTACAAAAGACACCACTAGATGATACTCAGATAGAGAGAACGTGGACAACTTTCAGGGATTCAGTGACCCAAGCTTGTGATCAACATCTGACTTCTGACAAAAATCAGCAAAAGAAGAAACAGTGGATGACCGACAAGATCTTAAAGATGATGGAGGACAGAAGGAAAGTAAAAACTACGAACACCACAGAGTATCGACAGATTCATAACGCCATTAAAAAGGAAATTAGAGAAGCTAAAGAAAGATGGATGATTGAGCAATGTCAGGAGATAGAAGAACTTGACCGTAGGCATGACACGTTTAATATGTACAAAAAAATCAAACAAGTTACAGGCAGACATCGAAAAAGAACACCAGAAAACATTATGGATGAACAGGGGAAATTTATCTGTGAGGTGAACGAAAAACTAAAAGCATGGCAGAAATACATACTTGAACTCTTCAAAGACGATCAACGTCCAGTGAAACCTGAGCAAGCAAAGAATATGGAAGGGCCAGTTATATCAATGGATGAAGTTAAATTTGCCATTGAAATCGCTAAAACCAGAAAATCACCTGGTCCCGACTATATATCATCGGAAGTACTAAAGATTATGGATCAACACTGTATTACCACCTTGACGTCATTATTTAATAATATATATGAAAGTGGCACGATCCCGACTGACTGGCTTGTTTCATCGTTTCTCACCATACCAAAAAAAACCAGCCCCAAATCGTGCGGTGGCTACCGTACCATCAGCCTTATGTCACACGTGTTAAAAATCTTTCTTAAGGTAATTCATGCCCGCCTGTATAAAAAATGCGAAGAACACATGGGCGAATCGCAGTTCGGGTTTCGCAATGGCTTGGGAACTCGAGAAGCATTGTTTGCAATACAGGGCCTTATTCAGCGATGTAGGGATATGAATTGCGACGTTCACATATGCTTTATAGACTATGCTAAGGCTTTCGATCGTTGCCAACACGAGACAATGGTAAGAGTCCTACATGAAACGGGCTTGGATGGAAAGGACATAAGAATCATCTCTAATCTTTACTGGAACCAGAAAGCAACCATCAGGCTTGGAAATGATGAATCAAAAGCCTTGGAAATTAAGCGTGGTGTCCGACAGGGTTGCATTTTGTCACCCTTGTTGTTCAATCTCTACTCTGAGAAAATATTCAAGGAGGCACTAGAAGACACTACAGACGGTGTTAAAGTAAACGGCGAAGTAATTAACAACATCAGATATGCAGATGACACGGTTCTATTGGCCGACAGCTTGGAGGGACTGCAAGAACTTATCAACAGGGTTACACACACAAGCGAACAATATGGGTTGGAACTGAATATCAAAAAGACTAAATACATGGTTACAAGTAAATCTATTAATCAACACGGTGTGCTGTATTGTAAAGACGAAACCATCGAGAGAGTGAGCAGCTTCACCTACCTTGGCTGTAACATCAATGAATCGTGGGACCACTCCAAAGAAATAAAGTGCAGAATAGAAAAGGCCAGAACAATATTCACACAAATGAGGCGCTTTCTCTGCAGTCGAGACTTCAATATGGCACTCAAGAAGAGAATCATAAACTGCTATGTCTTCTCAGTGTTGTTGTACGGGGCCGAGGCTTGGACGTTGTCCGAAGCAACAGAAAAAAGGATAAGGAGTTTTGAGCTGTGGATCTATCGAAGACTCCTGAGAGTTTCATGGATGGACCGAGTCACCAACGAGGTGGTCCTCAGAAGAATGAACTGCCAATTAACTCTCATGAATACCATAAAACAACGCAAACTTGAGTATTTGGGCCATATTATGAGAAACCCCGTCAAATATCGCCTACTACAGCTGTTCCTGCAAGGTAAAGTGGAAGGAAGAAGAGGACCAGGTAGAAGGAGAATATCCTGGCTCGCTAACTTGAGAAAATGGTTTGGCGTGACTTCCGTCGATCTGTTCCGCGCGGCAGCCAACAAAATAAGAATAGCCATGATGATAGCCAACATCCGGAACGGATAAGGCCGTCAAAGAAGAAGAATACCTTATTTAACTTTTGGATCTTTCCCCTATAGTTTCTGAGGCACCCTACACGGGAATATAATTCCAAAAATGTGGCAAGACAAAAGTATAAGCAGGGCTCCCTAAGCTTTCATGGAAGGCCTGTCAACGGGTATTAAGGTGTCTTTAAATAAATAATAAAACATTTTTCTGCTGATGCAGTAATTCTATATAATGGAGGTTATCTTTCTCTCCATTTTGGAGAAAACGTACTGGATCTGCGCTAGTCACATCGCCATATGACTGCGAACTAAATCTTACAGGACTTGTGAATAGGTCAAATTATATGAAGCTAGACATTCAAAATAAAAGATATGGCACAATGCAGTCCAGCATCTAATTAAAGAGAAAATGTATCTTAAAGATTAAATGACAGTTCCTCAAACAAGTAAGAACATTATGATTTTGTATATCTTAATTTCTTAATAAAAAGCAAGGGTGCCTAATTCTAAATTCCTTTCTTTTCGCGGGATCCTACTCGACGACTTTGATACACTATTTTCAGCGTTTTGGGAATGTCTGATAATAGACCAGCTCCATAAATTGACTCAAACCCGGGTGGTACTATTAACGGTAGTAGATATTTATGGACATAATATCCGGAGAAGATTAAATATTCACCACATTCCTGCGGATGTAAAATCCGCAACTTTCTTCCAGTGGACAAGACGCCTGCCTGATCAATAGTAGCTTTGAGTGAAGCTAAACAAATTTTGAAAGAATTGTTGCTGTCTAGTACATTCTACACGATTAATGAGGTTTTAGGTAATAAATAAAGGCATTAAGCACAGTCCGTGTCTCTATCCAAGTATGTATGTATGTATGTATGTATGTGTGTGTGTGGGCAGTTAGTTGACCTACCTGTGCCTTAGTGTTTAAATTTACAATTATAGTTACTTTCCGGGAATTGTTGGCAAAGTTCGTTCTTGAAAATGGAGAGTGTGAGAGTGTGAGAGAGAATTTGTTGCTGAGAAAGGGAATAGTAAAATTTCCTTTTTAAAAACGGAAGATTATAATTCTCAATGTGGTCAAAGATCTACGCCATCAAAACTCAACTTCTGACTTGTGCGTAACGATTAACGCGGTTTCATAAGATCCATAAAGGAAAGTACAGGAAAAAAAGAAACCGTAATAAATGAGGAAGAGAAGAAACAAAACCCAAAACAGAAAAATAGAGAAAGACTAAATTATCTGAGAGCTGTTAGTCAGTTCCGAAGGGAAAACAGGAATATCTATTATCTGGACAAAACTGAGGCAAATGACAGTATAAACATTTAAAAAGCGCGAGGCATGCTTTCATGGAAAGGTGGTTTTCTGAAGACTACTTCCAGTAAATACTAAAACTTATTTCTTCTGTGGATAACCAGTAAAGAAAATCCGACAAAATAACCACGTCTTCTTGGAAAATAATGACACCATGGCTTGCTTTTAGTAAGAAAGAAATTTCAGAAAGATTTCCTTTAAGGGGAGGTAGGAAGGAGATTGTAAATTTAAATAGGCCTTTTTATAAGAAATATTACTCATTAAACCCATTAAATTTGGCATGGCCTCAAGTAAAAGGGTACTTGCAAGGCATAGTAAAACCATTTTTACAATTTCAATACTATTGATTTTTGTGTTTGAGGGTATTTGCATTCGCTAGTGTATGAAGAAGTAGTTCACACTCACAATCTTTCAATAAACGTATCTATAGCTTGTATCTCATTTTGGATATTTATTGCCGAATAGAAATCATTTGTTTATGAATAGTTAACTTCTATTTCTAAGTTTTTTTGGTCTCTTGTTAAAAATATCTCAAAATAATTAATATTAAACACGCTGTCTGTACTACCATATTTATTTAGTCATATGCATTGTCTAGGTTATTTTAAAACTAATCGCATAAAAAAATAAATTTTGAAAAACCAAATTTCTTAAAAACGGTGCGTGAAATTTTTGTGTAAAAAGGGTGTAAGAAATGGTATTTTTATTAACTACACTAAGGCGAAAAAAGTTAAGAAATATCAAATGCACGAAAAGTACCATACGTAGTGCCATCTACAGTGTGCACAAAAATTATTGACGTAAATGGATTTCTGAAACCCCAAATTTTCTGTAAAAAACTATTTCAGGAATTGCAGCTTTGACATCCTGTATTTCGGTTAATATCATGTTTTGGACACAACGAACCTTACGTTAAATCGTAATATTTTTACCCAAAGAATGTCCTATTTTGAAATGTACCATTACTTATTTATACTTACACCTACCTACCTGTATAAGCTGCTATTTATTATTGTAGGGAATTTATCGGAAACTATCATTACAATTCATCAGAACTTTAGCATATAACATTTAAGTTGAAAATTTACATTTTTTACAATATTAAACAATTAAATGGGATACCTCATAAATAGATTTCTTCCAACCAATATCCCAAGTCACCCAAATAAAACGTCTGAAACTGGAGCGTTTCTTACCAAAGTTTTCGATGAGGTAAACGCCTACGCTCGAAGTCGCTTGGGGAATAGACAATCTAAATTTTTCAATCGGACCTGCGGTAAAGTCATTTACGTAACACGAGTCGAAACCGATATTTTCCGGGCGCGCAGTTGACATACCGATAAATATCTTGTATCTCTCTGTTTTCTGACTATTTCGTTGATAAAGATACGGCGGGCAGGTTCGCAAAAACGAAAATTAACCAACGTTCGTGCCGAATTTTCCAGTTCTAATAATAACCGCCACAACGTTAATAACGACAGCGCGCGCGCCGTTCCAGAGCATGAAAAATGCTGTTTGAAAAATGTGGAAATATGTGCGGATTGTTTCTGATTGAAAATGCCAACGGCAAATATTTCATCGACATGCATCGAGTTTGAGGCTATAGGCTATTTGAGAAAATTGTAGGGTAATAAAATGGGAAATTCGGTCCAGTTCCGTTCAATCTCGATGCCGGCCATAGGCGTACGTAAACTTTGTAAAATAAAATTATTGGCCAGGATGACAGTTATTTTACCTGGGAAAAGTGTAATCGAAAAGCACGAAAGTAGAAGTGTACCATCATCAATATCAAGAGAGGCTTCGCTTAGTATTTGGGAATGCTCTAAATAAAGAACCAGATGAGCTTTTTAAACGCCTGGGCAAGACCTGTTTTAACCTATATGGTGGTCGGGAAATGGTGAACACCTATAGAACCCAAGAGAAGAACATGCGACACCTGAAGATTCCGTGATGAAAATAGTGGTGCAACAAAACCGAGGCTGTACACCATGATCTTGTGTTCGAAATAAGATCAACTCAGGAAATATCAGACCACCTCGAGGGAACAAGTTTTACATGGTAAGTTTCCAAGAAGTTAAGAAGAGAACAAAGTCGATAAGTTAATCTATCATGACCCTACACAGAAACGGAGGGGATTTCCCATGGCCATTCAGTACAGAGTTATTGCACACTGACTAAGGCTGAAGGGCGAGAATAAATTTCGGAAAAGTGGAGCTCTGGGAGAATCTATATCATCGCAGGCTGCAGGCCGCTCGCAGACAACGCATACCCAGGACGTCACAATTAAGTGGTTAAAATCTTCCACCAACAGCTAGATTTCAAGAATTATCTTCTTCAGATATGTCCACCCTAGTACAAATGCCACGCCCAAACAGTTCTAGAAACAGATAGAGCGGCACTGTACTGGGACAGGCCTCTATATACCGATAGAGCAGTGGACTAGAATAGACAGGACATTGTCATCATTTTTCAAGGAACAGACAATTGAAATCATAATTGACATAACTATGCGACTATCACATAACGTTGGGATAACTTGGAAATTGGACTACTTCGGAGATGCTATATTGTCCGTAAGTTTCTGAAGTTCCTTAGCTTAGGCCTAATGAATACCAGCAGAAGCTGAGTTAACTTAAAAAGTAATAATAATAACAATTTTAACAATAGTAAGGATATTAATTAAAAAAAAACAATAACATATTTTTTTAATCGGTTCAGTGTTGTACCACAGATAAATTAGTAAATTTTTATGAGAAATATGTATAATTTTTTTTGAAATTTAAAAAATATTTTTTTTTCTGAAGTAAAAGAAAAGGAAAGAGATAGGGCATAGGGAATGTTAACAAAAGTTACTCATAATATTATGCAAATCCAGAAACCGTAATAAAATATATGGTGTGCCCAAAGGCCCCTTTTTCAAATTGAATTGGCAACGCTGCAGGTGCGTAAATATTTCGAATAGATGGCGCACTCTGCCTTCAGGAAAAGAGAAGAAACTAATAATCGTTTATATTGGAAGCGAAGAGAAATTTTTAAAAGAAGGTTTGCTAACCTTTCCGAAGTGAAATAATAAAATATCCTCCTGCTGATTCAGTAGTAGTAGTAGTGGATGACGCAATCTAGAATTCACGATGCATGGGGAAGACTTAATTTTATCTTAGAAAAACAAAACATTATCGATTGGTTAGTCACCAAAATTTTTTTAACATAATTTAATAAACACATAGCGAATTTAGACAAACATTCTTTTATCCAATAAGCCGTGGAAGATACCGCAGAAAAAAATAGTGTACCTGTGCTGGTCGTATTTTCAATAGCTCATAAGCTCTTAAAAATGACATGTTGGTAGCGCCCACTATAAGTAAGACTTAAATTAAGAAAAATTTCCAGAAGTCTGACAACATATTTGGTATGTTTTGTCATTTTTAGATTTCTGAGAAAATGTCATGTTAGGTTTCTTCAAGATTCTTTCGTTATATTTAATCCCAAGGGTGTCTTAGATATTTTGGTTTATCTTCAGAATCAAACTTTTGCAATAATTTACTTCTGTATGGATTGGATGTACCTTTCCCTAAAATTATTTTTAATTCTATTATTTATCAAAAATCATTGAAAAGGCTAAGTTCTTTCTGGTTAGCATTGATTTTGGTCAAATGTGAGATATTTTTTAGGTTAATTAATGTCAAAACGTTGGTACAAAATAAATTGTGCCTATCTTACCTACTTATTTTACACGGTTCCCAAAAGTTAATTCTACTTTAGGTCAAAATAGTTTAGTAAATGGACTGTCTAGTTTAATTAATACAGAATTGAGAGACCTTAAAATATTTCAATTAAGTTTTCAAAGCTTTCGCACATACTTGTAGTTTGGTAAATTGGCGCTAAAATTAAATTAACTGTAAAGTACTAATTTAAAACTGTGTGGTTTCAGCACGTATTTATTGATTTTATTTTTTTTTAAACCTATGATTGTAATCTGTTATTGGGCGCAAGCCTGTGGATTACTTATTTAATAAAATAAGAGTAAATAAATTAAAACCCGTGGGTAATATCCCGGAAATGTCCGTGTGGCTAGTGGTTGTAGGTGACGAAATTTATGTCATAGGAATTACCTTGAAGCTAATTACATAAAGTAATTCATTAATTAGCACTCGAAGTGCCTTTATTTTATGTTGTTGTTGTGTAAAATATAAAACAATATATAAATAAAAAATATATAGTAAAATATACCAATCAAGATTTATAAAGTGTCATCAACATTTTGGAAATTTGTTACAGGCTTTTTAACTGGTGTCCATTGTAAAGTCGCATTAGGACTAAAGTTACGCACAGAAATAAATTATGTTGATAATGAGCTATAGTTAGATTTGGCAATTACAATAGGCAACATAATAAAAATAACTCTATCATATTGTGATAAAAAAAATAAACACTAGTAAGTTCAACTTCGTGTGGGTTCTATACGCAAAGGTTGTATTTACCCTTTCATAGTCATTCACATCATAGATTTTTGTTTGCATACTCTGGCAACGCATTAGTCAAATGGGGAAAATTCTAGCACAATTAAAGCATAAAACAATTGAATTACTTATAGATTTTTCTTTCAATAAACCAATATGCCGAGGGTTGGTCTCAAAATCGTCTTTCAGACTGAATCAACAATTTTATCGTCCACTTCACAATTTCGAAGGCGACTGTGCACCGGGTAGACAAATATTGAGTGAGGAGCAAAGCGACGATAATTCGAAGTGGATAGTTTGGAAAAATACATTTCGAACTAAAATAACTTTCTACCCTCAACACCAGAAACAAAGTCGTACAAATTCGCGGGGAGGTACCTTGAACTACGCCGCACTGTGCGATAATCTACGAACTATTATATTTTAGAATGACTGCTTTGTGATGCCGAACCGAAGCACCTATACGTCACTGAACACAATAAATCTCTCCATTTGTACAAACGAAAAAGTATAAAGCAACAACGATTATCATAAATCTATCCAAACATCAACAGGTCGATAGAACGAAATCACTCGAAAACGCCGGCGTCACGATAGATCGACGCTTAACCGGTGTCCACCGCGTCCCCGTCTACGAAGACGATCCCCAGGTAGTACCGCGTCGGCATCGGCGCGCCGCCACTCTGTTCGACGCCGTCGCGCTGACTGATAAAACCGTCACCGCGACTACGTGGGGACGGACCTCTTTGTCGTTCCGCCACGGGGAGGTCGACACGACGAAGAACCGCAGCTGACCGACATCATGGCGAACATGTGTCATCATTCGACGATGGGTACGCGGCGGCGACGACGTTCGGGGACGACGCGTGATGGGACGATGGCGTCGTGACGTCGACTGGCGGCGCTCAGCTGAGAGTTCAACGGCGTCGGAGAGAGACCCGAGCGACGGCGACGGCGTCCGTGCCCGGCCTGACCTGCGCCCGAGCCTTTTGTTTCGGGACAGACCGGACGGTATTGTTCTATTTTCATTTCTACGATTGTGACGTTACCGAACGGTGAACCATAAGGAATTCGCTTACGAAGGTGGTTATTTACCAAACCGCTCGGTATCTTAATCATTGGAGAGTTTTCATTTGGTCCAATGAATAAAAATATAGCAACTTTCAAAGGCATTTTTAAGTACTTTAAGAACAAGTATTTACTTGGATTTCCTAAGAATATGAACCCCTAAGAAATAGTGTTTAGAATAGTATATTATGCAACAAGTGCGCCAAACTGCATTTGACTCACGAGTTTATTTAACAAGAGCGGAGCGCAGCGGAGCGATTTTTTAATAAAAGAGTGACTTAAAAAGTTTATCGAAGGTGTTGCATACTATACTTTTTCTACGACCGTTAGTTTTTGGGTATATTTTCGCAGAACAACACAAATACTTTCTCTGATATGACCGTCAGAATTGGCAAACGTCAAAATTCCAAGCGTGGGAAATATTTCCGAAAACATCCGATTGCTCCCAAATGCGTGCGATAAAATCCGGGAAATGTCCGAGGTTACTCTGATTCGTGGCAAACGAAACTGACGTGTTAAAGTGACGCTTCCCGCACGTAATTAGGTATTGTGTGTAATTAGGTATTTTACAGACAGGAGTAGAAAAAAGATAAAATTTACATTATGTTGGGCATCGGTGCAAATTTCGACTCTAGCGAGACTTAAAAAGACCAGCACATTATTTTCATCGGGAATAATACAATAATTATCAATAAGTCTCAAGTTCCAGAAATAAAAAAAGGAAAAACCGTTTCAGACTATAACAAACAATTACAAAGAAATATTTAATATTTCTCTCACAGCTACACAAATAGCGAAGAAAGATAGCATCATGAAAACTGGCAATACAAAAATCATGGGAACACCTACTTATGGGCACTTTAGACGCAGAGAAAAACATACATTATTATATTGTTATTTACTATATTATGTCAAAATCATAACAACCATGTATAATTTATCAACCTCTTGCAGACCCAACTTTTATTTATTTATTTATTTATTTATTTTGAAGTCCACGAAACCAAATTTTGATATCACTTTTCGGAATCCCCACCCTACAGCTATTGCTCATCGCTCATGCGAACATTAAATAGTTGTTGCTTTGGAGCCATGTCGCGATGATTTGAATATGGACACATTAGCAGTTCGCGCATTCCATAAGCTTTGTCACAATACAATATGAAATATTGTTCCGGAAATCTTGTTGTCCTTCTTATTGGTCATAGAGCTAGGACCACCTTAGAATCCTAGCATCATGCTTCCTACTCTCATATCTACCCTTTGAACTAACTACAAGACCATCAGGACATGTAACAGCGTAATACTGGACACAATACTGACGCTTAGTCCAGAGTAGTACAGTTCTTGATACCATCTATGAATCCTCAACAGTTGGGTATGGGAGCCCTTTTTGCATGAACTACATTTGCATACAGCCTTAGCTGTCCTTGGTTTAACCATTGAATGTTATTTAAATTGGAAAGTCAATGTCCAAAATATATGGTTGACAAAAAAGTTAATCATTTTTGAGAGAGCTAGCCTACTAGGACAGCTTAATCTTAACAAAATGCTAGAAGCGTTATGGTTGTTTTCTGTAATTCCACTATCCGAGACCGATTCACTGCATGAGTCCCATGAGAGCAACCTTCGTTTTATCATAATCTTTTAGTACTCAGAAATTAAAGCCAAACGAAAAGGGAATAGCACAAGAAATAATTATTATAATAACAAAAAAATATACAGTGAACGACGAAAATATGGAACAAATTCATTTAAAACTCAGATATTGTGTTTCAAGAAAAATGCTTGCACAGGTCCGTCATAACTTTTTCTTGCTCATTTTTTGCATTAAATAGCAGATATCTAAATCAAAATTCTCCGCCAAATATCACACATAATTCACGTAGCATACCCCAGACCTTTATGAGAAAAAGAATAAAAAGCAGAAATTTAGTTTTGAAATGAATAAGCTACTAGTTAAACTGTCACAATTACATTCCTGTGAGTAAAGAAAGTGAATATGGCGCATGCAAATGAATTGAAATTTTCATTTTTATTGGATATGGAGACGAAACGAGAACTCAAGAGGAAGTTTGTAATTTGATTAACCCAAACGATGCAGAAAGACCTATTACAAGATCCACAGCGAGTAAAATTAAGAGAACATTCATAGAAATTATTTAATTAAGGGTTGAGAATGCCAACCTTTAACTTCTTGACAATATACTAATCGGGTTAAATACTCTTCCAAAAAGATTACTCAAGGTATTTTAATTAATTTGCCTTATTTCGTATTTAAATTTAAAATCAACTCAATTTTGTGGTTTTTCCATATACACTTCTCATTTTAAATATGCCCAGAGGAAAAGATCCAGTGGAATACTTGACCAGCAAAATGATGCGGAGCACCATCCTGTTGAAACCAAATCTGTCTATCTGGCAAGATATGTTGATTAGGATTGGGGAAAGAAACTGCGAGAGAAGGAATGAAGTTATTTTGAAGAAATTGTAAATATCGGGTTCCAGTAGGATTTTGATCGAAGAAAGAAGGTCTAATAATTTTTTGATTCAAAATACCTGCCCAAACATTGGTAGATGTTGTGTGTCATCATCATCAATCGGGGATTATTTGTACTGTAAACTGTATAACTGTAGTTTCCAGTCGGGATCATCTTAGTTCAGCTCTTGTAATAATGTAATCTTGTACGGATGATACTTTTCTTTTTTTAATACACACAGCTTTTCGGTTTCTAACATCATTATTTGAGGCTGGTACAGTGGAGATGATCTTCAGCTTCTAATAAAATATTAAATTTTATGTTCTCATTAGTTTTTGGACGACCCGGTCATAGACGATCTTTTACAAGCCGTGTTTCCATACGTTTTCTCTAGAGTTTACTCACTGTGGATCTTGCAATGGATCTTTTTGAATATTTTGAATGAAACAAATACCGAACTTCTTGTGTTTTTCCTCGCTTTGTCTCCATATCCAACAGAAATTAAAATCTCAATTCTCTGGGTATTACATTTACTTTTTTTACTGACAGAAATGCAATTGTACCAGATCGTTCATAAAAAGTATGCGTCAGTGCTTCTTCAGAGCTTCGACTCAACAAAAACCGACGTAGGAGGAATCAAAAAGTTTTATAAAAAGTATTACAGCAGCCTGTGGAAGTTTCTTTGAAAAATTATTGACATTTACTTCTGAAAATGTTCGAATACCGTCTCACCACTTTTCCGTAAGAGATAGAGTACATAAAAAAGAATCTAATTTATCTCAACTTCATTTTAATTATTTGTAATATAAGAATAGTTCTCACAAAACCGATAGGGGCGATTGCCCTTATTAATTAGCCACCCCGTACAAATGTCACCCAAACACGTAATTAACCGACCAAAAACATCAACCAAGCTAATGTTAGTCGTTACAAAAATACACATTATACACAAATGACCTTGAAAAACCTTATCTCCTCTATATAACTGGTCCGATTCGGAAGTTTACCATCGAGAGGCCAAAAGGGACGATTTGTCGACAAAAGTCTTTGTTCTATTTGGACTGTAACATAAATACACGACACGAACCGGAATGCAAGATTCTGTTTATAAACAGAATTAAACGACTGACACTTTATTTGTATATTCAGAAACAAGTTAAATAATCGTCTTTTTATTTTGTTTCCTCGTTACAATCGCCGAGATCTTAAGTCTGTATCTTACGGTTGATAGATGAGGGACGAAGCCAATAGGGTGGTCTATTTTTCAAGGAGCGAACCCATTTAACGTTTCGGATGCCTCATCCAAAACAGTTTCCATCTCGTTTCGCGCCAGATTCGCCTCGAAGCTTTGAACAACTGTTAACTGATTATTTAGGAAAAGAAATATATGGTGGTGTTTATTTAGGAAGCGACATTACGAACACGTTGTTTTCATATTATAAAATATTAAATACCGAGATAATTTCGCAATTTTTTCGTTTTGCTTTATTAAGCTACTTCTATGTACCAAATAGGGTAAGATTTCCTAAAGATACATGACTGTATTTATGACGGTGAGTTGCCATAGAGCGTTGCGTTGAAAGCCGTTTCTAAATAAGATTATTCTAACCTGAAATATGAGTAAAAGACGTTAGCGCTCAGAACAAAGTTGCATTTTAACAAAAACTTCCACTTTACGGGTTATTATTAATGTTTAATTATCCCGAAATTTTTTACAAAACTTCGAAGAGCACCAAATCACCCTGTATCTGACATTACTACCCTTTGACATGCTTAGCCGTGTTCAAATTTTTAATATTACGGTAACGGTGGGGAAAGTTACCGGGGGATTTCAAATCCGGGAAAAGAATTTCCGTACGGTAGATATCGTCCGTAATTTTGAAAACCATTTTCTTCATAATAAATGAGCTATCCCATACCTGGTAGGTGCTGGATAGCTATAATGTGAATATGTGAAGATTTGTTAATTATTTGTTTCAATTTATTGCAAATAGAAGTGAAAACATATTTTCACTAGTAATACTAAGAAGTCAAATTTCGATAATTATCGCGTATAAAAATACTAAAATTTGCTTACACTCTGAAGACACCAATTGGCAAAATATCATCTAGTTTCTCATTCATTTCTAGGAAGATACAGACTACTACGTGGAAAAAAACTAAACGAAATCGTGTCCGAATATCACGTATATTACTTAAAACATAGATATGTCATACATATTGAAGGGAGAGTAGGTTATAGAAAGAAAATTCAACTTAACATTAAACCTTTGCGGCTGAAAATTATGTTTTTAAAAAGTAAATAATTTGATTTTGTTTTGTTCCTTATAAAGTTTAAAGTTGATAGTTGACATTTTATAAAGTCTCGTGTTGCCACTTTTTATTATATCAAAAAACTTCCGCTGTAATACCATACAGGGTAGCCCAGCAATAAAAAAAATGCGCAGGTTGTCATGGCAATGTTAAGGAATGCTTGTACTTTATTGGTTAAACACTGTTGACGTGAAATTTTCATTGAGGCCGTGCTTGTAGAGTACTTTTTAAAGTCGCTGTTACGACATCAAACACGTAGGCCAGCAGATAGTGATTGTTTATTTTAAAGTTTATCTGGCGGTTACTTCCGTTTCTTGGGGACAAGGAATCGAGTCACTGAAATATTTTAACGGATGTGATATTACACCCGTACTAAGAAAATTGGCGATAAATTCTTTCGGTCGATATGATACCGGCCCGATCGAAACATTAACCCTTTTACGACGCATGCTGGGTCGTTCCTTTGGGCTTATGCGGCCAAAACTTTTATTTTAATATCAGTCATCAGTCAAAAGTAATAAAATGAGTTTTCTGCGCTACATGACATAATTTTATTACTGCCTTGGAACATTCAAAGCAAGTATCATGGAATAGAAAAAAATCAATTTCATAGTTTTAAATAAATGAATTACGTAGTACATTATTTATATGAGGGCAGTAGAAGTTAGGAATTCAAAAATTTATTTTATATACCAATGGTTATACTCATTTCTTTCTTCGGTACATTGAAGAGAAATGAAAATTAGATTTAAAAGTTTTTGCCAGGCTTAGAACATAAATCTACTAGTCGCAATAGTATATTATGCAACAAGTGCGTTAAACGGCATTTGACTCCTGAGTTTATTTGATACGAGCGGAGCGCAGCAGAGAGTGTTTAATATTCGAGTGATTTAAAAAGTTTACCGAATGTTGTTGCATACCATACTTTTTCTACGACCGTTAGTTTTTGGGTATATTTTCGCCAAACAACACTAATACATTCACTGAAATGACCGTGAGAATTGACAAACTTCAAATTCAAGACGTGAGAAATATCTCCGAAAACATCCGATTGCTTCCAAACTCCTGCGGTAAAATCCCGGAAATGTCCGAAGCGGCTCGGATCCGTGGGTAACGAAACTGGCGTGGTAAAGTAAAGCTTCCGACAGGCTAGATCGGTGTGTAATTAAGTATTTTACAGACGGGAGTAGAAAAATTAAATTAATAAATACTTAACTACGATTATATTATTCTTTTTGCCATCAAGCCTAATAGTCTAAGAGCCAGTGGGCGGCTACCTGCATGTATTTGCCCAGACCTGGATTCTTGTACATTGAGGCGCCTATACCTACTATACATGATGTGGGAACCCACTAAGCCCAAAGCGGTGGACCCAGGTACTGCGCAGGTGAGACAGGTATTGATTTTTGGCGAATTTTAAATATATTTGACCACGGCTGCTGTTTTGAAATCTTAAAATATAAATAAACAAAATAAAAATAATGGCATGTGGTTAACATTATGGCAGACAGTTCTGAAAATGCTCAAAAAATTAAAATTTTGAAAGTATTTGACCAGATTTGCCATTGAGATGTATTATTCGTTATAGTCTTAAAAGCTTATATTAATAACGGCAGACGTTTTTATTGAGTACACTCCTCAGTAGATAACAAAATCTTTACTATTACCCAATCAGATGTATATGTATTACGATCGCTGTTTTACACAAATTTAACTCACTTATAATTAATTTCATCACTATATGTATAGAAATTAATATTTTTTTGTACTTTATATACTAAACTTTATAAGACTGATGATACATGAAATCTTGGGTTATAATGCAAGTAACAAAAAAACAAAATTTGAAAGGTGTCGGAGTCATGTTTCTCGTAGGTTAACTCTTCTTCATCATCCACCGCTTTGGGCTTAGTGGGTCCCCACCTCATGTATAGTAGGTATAAGGGCCTCAATGTACAAAAACCCAGGTCTGGTCAAATACATGCAGGTAGCCCACTGACTCTTAGACTATAAAGATAATTTCAAATATTTGTAAAAATACAGCTAAGCTTAGGCTAATACCTATTACATATGTGAGTATTTGCCAAATTTTAAATAGCAATACTCGTTAAAGCTTTTAGCCTATAAAGAGAAATAATTAAATCTAGCTTCAATTGCAATTTTGCAAAAAGGCTGAAGTCCTTGAGCAATCCGAATGTCGTCTCTAATGCAAAAACCAAAATTTTGAGTGTCTTGTCAAATAAGTGTAAGCATAATTATAATTTAAAATTATGTAGGTGAACCGTGTTTTTTTTTTTTGGTTTGTTTTATCGAAAATCAACGCCGAAACCCAAAACCGTATTTTTATGCGATGCGATGTGGCGGAAAAACGAAAGAACCGTAGCATATATATCTCGGGCAAGTTGCTAATCTTATTCGCTGCCTTACGCCCGGTTTGTAAACATCTTAAAAACGGGTTTCCAAGGTCTTGAGCTCAAAATCCGCAATCTAAACTCTTGGGGGATTATTTAAGTTTTGCTAAACTTTCCTAAACTCGATAAGTAACCCCCCATGAAGCCTCTGCGTGCACGTTTTATGGCCGTCCGGGCAAGATGGGTCTGTAAAGGAAGAGGGGACTTTACCGAAATTGTCTACCGCCGATCTCCAGTGCATTACATTGAAGCAAAAAAAGAATGACCACGTCATTTTGTAGAACTTAGTTAGGAACACAAACTGTCATCTAAAATAAAATTTCATTATGCCAGCAAAAGAAACAAATCATTTAAGCCACTTCGACGGGCAAATATATATCATAAATTTTCCAAGTCATCAATAATACCCTATAATTTACTATTTGATCCAGAGTCAGGGGTTTATAAATAACAGTAAATTCATGGAAACCTTCAGTAAATCATCGCAAATCTTTCGGGCATATCACCAGATAGTCACTCCCGTATATATAGCGTAGCTCAATAATGCGGGATTATTATATAAATGCATTTGTTGCTATGATAGAGGGCATCTAATTTTATTTTAAATAGAACACCTGGTTTATTACATTACTTTTGGATTTCTTCAGGTATTTTTCCGTATACTTATAAATTTAGTTGTTTCAAATACGTGATTGTGCAGTGCGATGCATTCTATTATCAATATATATTTTTTTCTAATTAGCATTGATTTTGCCAAGCTCTTGATTTTATTTACTTTAACACAGTTAACAAAAGAAGTTAAACGAATAATAGAACACCTTGAAAATATGAGGACCGTTACGCGTCTTTTTTTAAATATTTTCTCCTGAATATTTATTTGCTACGAACTTTATTTAATATTGTCTCCATTGTCTGGTCTCTTTTTTAGAAAATTGTTATTTTTTTTGTATTTAAATAAAAATGACCCAGTTAATAAGTCAAAATAGTTTTTTTTTCACCATTTTTAGCAATCATACCAGTTTTATAATGGATAAAAGGTTTTATTGTGAATATTTAGAAATGTACAACTTTTCATATAGGCCATCTCATACGAAGCTCACTGATTTTTAAAATACTAAATTACTAAATTCATAATATGTCAGAAACGGTAAGATTTAAGTGTAAGAAATACGTCTATAAATTTCTAAATTTTTTTTCATATTTTTTGCAGGTTCTGGGATAAGAGATCATTTCACAGTAAATAGGCTAACCTGTACCTCGTCCCTTAATTTTTTGTCCCTTTGATTTGATAATAAAATAATAAACACTAGAGGTTTCGACACATATATTTAAGAACATAGCTCTGTATAAGACAAATAAAAATATTCGAGATATTCCGACAATCAATAAATATTACTTGTAGTATATTTCTAAGTAATCTAAGAATAGGAAATTGGTGCCAAGCGCAATTAAAAATAGTTTTGACTAAGTCTGTATTTTTGACAATCTGGTGGATGCGCTTGTTATATTAGAAAGCAATATAGAAACGTGACGGTTCACAAGTTGCAGTTAGAGAAATGTTTAACGATCTGGCACCTACTCGAATCAGACTGATTTTGTTTCAACATTATCACGATAGAAATTTAGTTAAAATATTCGTAAAATTTTAAACGACAACAATATGAATCTGTAAAATCGTATTCTGCTTTCTTAATATTATCAATACAGTACAGTACAGCCTATTTCGATTTTAATCTATTTTAAATGAATAATTAAATTCGTGCATGTTTTTTGTATGTGTCTGCTTAACCAGTTTTTCAATTTCTCTATTTTGCATCAATATTGAAAAGGCCGAACAAAAGAAATTTAGAGAACAAACTAATAATAATAATAATACATTTTCCCAAATATCTTTTTTTTTACTAACTTGTAAATGAAGAGGAATTTTGTGTCTTCGTGATGGAGATTGCTTGATTACTTGCACTAAAGAATAAGATTACCAATGCTTTGTTAAATTGACAATTCCTACAGTTAAACAGAATCGATATCAATTAGTTTTAACTTAACGATATAGCGTGACTTGTGCCGAAAGCAAATGCGCTGGTAGAAGACTAGTAAATGATTGTAGTGTCCGTAACAAATTGAGTGCTTTTTCGATTAGGTGGACCGTCTTGATTGGGAACAAAATTGAAAAACCGCCTGCGATATCCATCATGTTCAGCAATTGGAAACCAGCTCGTTGGTGATAGTTTTTTACTTCCAGTTGAACAGTTGTTGGCATAGGAACGATACTCGTATATACACGGTGTCTCATAAACCCATATATTACATACATATTACCCATAGAGCAGCAGATCTGCTAAAGTGAATATATATTAAAAACATTATAAGACAGACAATTGAAGAATGAAAAATCACACATGGTGCTCAAAATACGTTACAATGAGAACATAACTGAAGATTTCCTTAAACTATTAAACAACTATACTATGCTGTACTTTTTTCGCGACTTTATAGACTCCAACGGTGAAAGTCGAATTGAAACATTGTGAAAATACTGGCGGAAACTTCAGTATTACAAAACCTAACGTCCTAGACAGCATTAATTGCTCAGTAACGCATAAACGTAAGGCTGAAACCGAAAACGTAAACACCTAAATCTTTAATTTAATTCAGTTCCATTTATTACGTAATTAAACATATTAATCTTTCTGGAATAGGTAAACACCATTACCGTTACGACCCAATCCATTAACCAGACGCAAATCGGATATGATATTAACATTACTCTGTATCAATAAGCAATCTTGTCGCATTAAATAGACTGAAAGATTTTGAAGTCGCATAATAATGTGTTACAATTTATCTTACTAATAAGTTCAAAATATCAAAAAGGAAACGTACTAAATTTTACCCCTCAGTTACCCCCTGTGTGGGAAATATATTATAGGCTATTTCAGAAAATTGCAGATTAATTAAATGACACTTTTATGACAAATTTCAAAGTATATAATCCAAGAAAACATTTTATTTTACATCAGAAAAGATTTAAAAGACAAATAATACAGAAAATAAATAAATTCTATAAAATTTAAATACTTTTCAATCTTCTAGGGAAGGCATAGGTATCTAAATCCTTTCCTATCTGGAAGTCTACTGTTTTGGTAATATGCGGCTAAAAATCATGGCGACCTAAAACGACGGTTAAGGTGGCCCTGTAAATCATGTAATATTATCTAAAGAGTAAAGTGAAAAGAATGAATTGAAACGACAGGATAAAATGGTTTTACAGGCTATTCAAAGATTTCTTCAATATCTTGAATTCTTACATTTTCTTTATGAATGCCATACTGAAAACAATAAAATTTCAGAGCTTGACCTCAGGAAATATGGAATACATTTTCCCAGCAGCAGAATTCCACGTAAAATATATTTTCACGCATTATTAGAGACCTGATGAACACTGAGTCTTGATGAACACTAAACACAACAGATATTTTGTTCCATTGCAGGAAAAATCTCGAAAATTTTATCAGGTGAATATGATTTTGATGATTTTTTTAATAGGCTACACAAAAATAAAAATAATTATACTGAACTGAAAACTAATTGTAATATGCCAGAGTTTTTTAATTTGATGAAATTTATTCATTTTCTGCCACATTAGTCCTTTAAATCTTTCTGAATACTTTTTTAAATTATTCATAATTAAAATATTTGTGAAGGTTCACGATATTTTTTACACATTTTTAATTTAGTTTTTCCTCAGTGTGTTATATTATTTCTTGAATATATATATATATATATATATATATATATATATATATATATATATATATATATATATATATATATATATATATATATATATATATATATATATATATATATATATATATATATATATATATATATATATATATATATATATATATATATATATATATATATATATATATAAATATATATATATATTTAATTAAATACAAAGATTTTTTTAATTTAAGACACCCTATGCATAATTTCTAAATTATATTGTGTTATAATAAAATTCTATTCCTTTTGTGAGTATCCTGCCGGAACGCCTTTAGCACGATATTTTCAGTGTTATGTAAATGGGTAAAAATAATTTTTACAATGTTCGTTGGGTCACTCTGTAGTCCGTTTGCATACTTAATGAGGTTTTAGTACTTTACACCTTTCAACAAACCGCTTGTACCGAAGAAAATTCCTACTCTATTCAAAAATCGGAGACTGTCGACACTGATTGGCTAAGGAGATCGTCTAAGAAGAGATGCCACAGTGTTGTCAGGTCAGTTTTTACAAGCAAGCAAGTTATCGTTAAGTTTCTTCTGTTTATATGAAGTATTAAAAGGATTTTTGTTAATAAAAAGGAAATGAGTTTTCCACCAATATTTTGTAGAAAGTCCATACCTGGGTAGGTATGGTCTGTTCATATATATAAGAAAGTGACCAATTGCTTTTGAATGGGATTATCCAAGGGTTTAACATAGAATCTAACAAGATTATTACCTAAAGTTTCGGAATTTAAATTCAGGTAAAATTGTGGTCCGTAATAGAAAATAATTGTATACCTACCTGTGTTTAATATTCTTTAGTTTAAGCTTATCAGTAATCATTCTTATTTCGTGTGTAATACAGCGTGTGTTGAATCGTGTGCGAATTATGCAAAATATGTGCGAGTCTAGTGTATCTCGGGAGATGCTCTCGCCCAAATGTAGAAAACACTCTCATTGAACGTGGTGCCAGCAAGCAAGCATCTTTAGAAGAAACGGCCACATTGACGAAAATGTATGGAAAATTGTGAATAATCCCATTTCAGCGAGGAAAAAAAGAAGCGATGCTGACATTTTCTCGAGTGTAGATTAAAGTGATCAAGATATAATACGGCGTAAAATTTGAACATGTTTGGCACCAACTGAAATCTGCCATTCGTCGTAACAATGTATTTCCCCGTGTTAAATCCAATGTCCTCAAACTTATAGAAACCGAAGTTTTTAACATCCCTCCACAAAGTTGGGCAAATTCTGTTAAACATATAGAAAAAGCAGAACAATCGTATATACATATTGTAAATAATGTAGAACAAATAATAATTAGAACAGGCGATGATAGCGATAGTGATACTGATATATTATGTGAATTTTATGTAATTTAAGTAGGTAATAAAAATAATTTGTAATTTTATTTTAGATTTAAACATAAATACATACATAAATAAATAAATATTGTTTAGTATCTTTCCTAACAAAACCCCAAATAATTAAATTCTAAGCAAAGTACGGACCTGTTCGGCCATACTTCATTCTTACAGCTTGTCCGGGTCTTTCCTTAATTCGTATCAGTTAGTCACTTTCTTATATGTATGAACAGACTTTATATCCACAGGTATAAAGATGTAACCACAAATTCAGCATTCCCATCTAATTTATTGAAATCGAGTTTGACGAAACTCATTATAATATTACATATATTACAATATGATTTACTGCATCATCTTTATATAAAAAAAAAGACTTTACCCAGGTGTTTTGTTCTAGACGAAAACAACAACTTCTAATTTTTGGATTACAATATTTTTTGAAACAAAAAATAATTATCGCAATTCTAAAGAAATTTAGACCATGTCATAAATCTTAGTAGTTTTATTCTTTAATTAAGCAGAAGGCAGAAAGCTCCCGGAAGGGTTCAAGCAGTTTAGCCAAGCAATACACTTAAATATACTAAATTTAAAGTCGTTATTGCTGGATCAATTTTAAGTAGAAAAGTTTCATATAAATTTGCGTCCCAACAAGCCGGGTTTTCACGATACAGGGAGTCCTACTTTCATTCTTAAACCGGATTTCTATTGACACTTGAACTTTAAAAATGAAACTTTATTGTCTCCCGATTTGACTTTCTTTGTAGTTGTACACCTTGTACCTTGAAAACCATGCATTTTACGACACTTAAAATTGCCTTTAATAACACACCGTATAGTTCAGGAAAACCAATATCGTTTGGTTATATGGGATGATGTGAAAACGCAAAAGGGTATGTTTATGGTCGAGACGCAATTCTTTCGGAAAGAGCGAAGTTGAAGCTTTCAAAGTTTCAAAGGGGAAGCGTGTGTAAGCTTTCGCGTCGATTATTGAGGTCGAGTGCAGCCTTCGATACGGCTTTACTTTCCGTAAACGTCCAGTTGTTAAAAAGGAACGATCTTTATTCAACTTGTGTGTGTAGGTTGCTTTTGTGGCCGGTCGGAAAATTTTCAGTTCGCTCCGATAGTTTTCAAACGAAATGTAGCAACAATCTGTAAACAATTTTATAAGTGATATTCTCGATCTGAAATATTGTTTTCATGGATTAAATGTCTCATTACAAATACTAAACAAAATATCCGTGAATGGATCGGAATATGCCCTGCAGAACAGTTGTACAGAATGGCTGAAGACCAACTGGCCACTGTAATTGCCATTGTCAGGGGGACCTCAAAAAGCCACATGAAGAAGAAGATGTCAACTTGACAACATTTTACTGGAAATTCGACAACCTCATCAAAGTTCAAAAATGTGTTTAAGATTTGTAAATATAATTCAGTTTCGTTTAAAACATACAAAGGGTCAAATCTGGTCTAGTCGAATTACGGGTTACGGGAGCTTTCCTCAAATTGTCTATATTGGTTTCTCCTCTACAAAGGTTTTGAATTGTGTTTTGGTAACGTTAGAAAATTTTGCTTGAAGCTTCATTACAGAAAGAAAAGGCGATAAAATAATAATAATAAAATAGAACTCAGTTCTTTGGGCCCCTTCCAGTCCAAGTACTTCTAAAGCGACCCTCTAAAACACTGTCAATCATATTGGGTGCGTATTTTTTTCATATATGATTAAATCTCAGATTAATGCATTCACATCTCCATTCCCTAATGGAAGCAGTCTATTCGAAAATTCTTTTAGATATAATTTTTGCAATCTTTATAACTTCCCCCTCTGTCGAATAAACTAAGACCTCCAACAAAGTCCAAAAAAATTTAAACATAAAAGTCTATGTATATTTATCATATCGGTAATAACTGCGCGCACATTAGTTATAACCTTTTGAGGCCCTGCGCGTTCTTTTGTTTTGTTCTCTCATTCTCGTGTCCTCTTTTTTCCCCCATGCCTTTTACATGTACATAACTATAATAAATAATAATTAAAAAATAATAAATAAATAAATAAATAAATATATATATATATATATATATATATATATATATATATATATATATATATATATATATATATATATATATATATATATATATATATATATATATATATATATATATATATATATATATATATATATATATATATATATATATATATATATATATATATATATATAAAATAATTTTTTCCTATTTTTGAAACGCTTTTCCTAGATTTAGCTTTAAAAGTTAGTAGGTATTGTTGACACTTAAAAGCAAATTTTCAGTATAGATAAACTTTTTTGTCCAACAAGCGGCGTTTGAGAGACTATTTTAATTAATTTAAATAATAAAAAAATCGGTACCCTGAGCAGTTCGAAACAAAAATGATTTCTTCAGTTTTTTTCTTCGAAAAAAATTTTTCTTTTGTTTGCATGTGCATCTAGTATCTGAGGTTTCAAATTAAATGAAGATATAGGAATTGAAATAGGATTTTTTTCATAACATTTCAACACATGTTAGGATATAAGTTTATATGAGCTTTTTATCTGCTGAATACGCTCTTAAAGTTTCTCCATTATAAATAGCACCACTCTGTATATACACTGTAATTTTGGTGCATTGGGATGATAAGCAAGTGGTCAAATGGCAAGGCTTCTTCTTTTTTGAGCTATTTTCAGAAAACTGTGTCACATTTTGTAAAACTGTTTTATGGATGAAGACTTAAACAATATTGCACTGGGGCTCCCAAAACAATAAGGAAATGTTTTGTTTATTTATGGATTATCAAAAATAAAATTGAATGCTTTCTTCTTTTTCAACTGTTGAAGTTTAAAATGTAAAATTAAAACAAAAACAAAATAGTATAATATACAGGGTGACCCGAAAAACGTTCGAATAATTTAAGAGTCAATTCTATATTAAAAAAATAAGATCGGTTTCACGCCTAGTAATCAAAACACGAACTACTTCGAATAGTTTATTGGTCACATAAACACAAAAACAACAAGAATGCAGAGTAGTTGATTTGTCGACGCTTAACTATCACTATAAATTATTTTTCAAGGAACGCCGTCTATATAGCAAGTGGCGAACTTGGTGTACAGGGTTACGTTGAATTTTTGTTAGTCTCTTCCACCGAATGCGCGTTAGTTCGGGATTTGTTTCCTTTCTTACCTGAAACAAAGAGAAAAACACATTACTATTTGCAGTTATGAACGAGGGGTTTATTTTATTTATACATTTAAGGAAAACAAACAGGGAAAACCCACAATCGTGTTCATAGGAAGGTACAATATAAGTAAAGATAAGATAAGTAATTTTTGTCCTTCGTTCTGACAAAAAAAAGGCTTTGATTTCTTAAGTCACGAGGTGGCACATTAAAAATTGATTTACATTTTACAATTTACATTATTTTGTATAGGTATATAATATCATTTAAAGGTCGATGATTCTCAAGGGTAATAAAATTAACTTTTGTTCTAATCTGTTCGTAACCATTTTCTAATGCAAAATTTGAATTATGAGAAAGTAGTTTTAAAAATTAATTTTGAATTTTTGGCATGCGAGCAACATAAAACCTATATTCAGGGCTCCATAATGTGGATGCGAAGTTAAGCAAGACATAGTAAAGTTGTTCAAAATACAATTCCCCAAATTTTAATAGCGTTTGTACGTATATTATAAATGTGTTCGCGAAACAATTAATAATTTTTAATCGAACATCACTACTAGATCTTGTAATATTATATTATATATTACAATCTTTTCAAAGATTTTTAAGTCGTCAGCGTATTTTACTATGTTTAAAACTAAGTGGGGGTCGTTAATTTCATCAAATTTCCTTTTTCCTATATTCCTTCTTTTTTGGGCCTGTTCTCCGATTTTTTTCTACAGCTGTGGACTGTTATTCGGGCTATTCTATCGCAGTCCATTCGTGTTACATGTTAAATGTTAGGTGTTTCATTCCCGTCTTCTCTATCTTCATCTTTGATTTTAGGGGATTCTGTCTCTTATTAATGTTTTAACCGCTATTGATCTCAATGTTCTCATTTCTGTTGTTCTAAGTATTCTTCTTGTTTGTGCTGTGTCGACTCTCGTTTCTATTAAGTATGTAAGTTTCGGTCTTACATGGCACATGACTTATAATAGTATATTATGCAACAAGTGCGGTAAACGGCATTTGACTCACGCGTTTATTTGACACGAGCGGTACGAGTGTTTAATAAACGAGTGAGTCAAAAAGTTTATCCAACGTATTGCATACTGTGCTTTTTCTACGACCGTTAGTTTTTGGGTACATTTTCGCGAAACACGAATACATTCACTGACATGACTGTCAGAATTGACAAACGTCAAAATTCAAAGCGTGGAAAATATCTCCGAAAACATCCGATTGCTCCCAAACCCGTGTGTTAAAATCCCGGAAATGTCAGAAGTGGCTCGGATTCGTGGTAAAGCGACGCTTGCCGCACGCTAGACCGGTGGGTGAGTAGAAAAATAAGTTTTGAACAAAACAAGAAACAAAAATTTTATTCTTTCATCATTAATTACGATTTTGCATCGGGTCCTGTGCTAAAATCGGTCTAGACATATTCACTGCGCTAAAGATTCATTTTCCACAAAGCCATGTTCTAGTATTTCTTTTACTGACTTGAAAATATAGTAGTAAATTAGAGATTCCAAAAGCATGACGAGCACAGACTCAACTGGAAACTCTTCTGTAACTGAAAAAATTATCGATAATGGAAGAGACAGTGATTCAAAAAATGTATATATTGGAAGAATGTTATCCGGTCTCAAGCTTCTTGATGGATCCAAGTCATTTAACTTGTCTTGTTTTTCCTTGTGAGTAAGACAACCGCAGTGGGATTATTTTGGACGTAGCTAATGATAATATTCTTCGCTTATACAAGGCATTACAAATTTCTTGATCCGCTACAAATGTTTCGCCATTAAAATGTGTTTCATTCGGTATTTAACAAAAAGACTTATTTTCTGGTATATAAAATTCCATATAGGTATTAACATTATATTGGCGAGTTTTTAATTTGCCTTGATCTAAGACATTTAAATTCGTTATAAATTCAATTTGCTTTTTTTGAAATGTTTTTTGTTTATTTTTAAGTAAACTTACAGCTAAGTTATGATTTGATTTAAAATTAAATAAAATATATCCGGGAGTACATGTGAAAAATAAAGCTACTAAATCTGAAATGTCATTAAAATGTGGCATACGGTGGATCGTCTTATTTTGCTAATGTTATCGCCGTATGGCGGAATCGCGTTAGAAAAGTACTAAAAAGGCTTTATGATAATTACAGGTAGTGTTTTAATATGCAAAACGTAATTATGCATACCGATTTAACAATTTTGAAAGCTTAGGGCGAGTCGATGCCCTATCCAAACAAAAAAAATTGTCGGACTATCTAAATACGCAGTTCATAAAGATTCATGTATTCATGTTAAAATTGTAGTCGAATATCCCAATAAGGTATCTATAATGAATAATACTTACTTATCTTTTTTTAAATTATTTTCTTAATATTAATGAATATACTTTTTATATACCTAAAATATTATAAAAAAACTACTTTAAATAATAATATTTAAATTTATTATGTGATAAATAATATATATATATATATATATATATATATATATAATATATATATATATATATATATATATATATATATATATATATATATATATATATATATATATATATATATATATATATATATATATATATATATATACATATATATAATATATATATATATATATATATATATATATATATATATATATATATATATATATATATATATATATATATATATATATATATATATATATATATATATATATATATATATATATATATATATATATATATATATATATATATATATATATATATATATATATATATATATATATATATATATATATATATATATATATTCTCACGTATTGATTCACGGATGGAAAAATGTGATGACACTATATTCCGGGATATCATCCGTTCGCTCGTTGAACTCCGACTGGAATCCTGCATCCGACTGGAATCCTGCAAATCTTGCATCCGACTGGAATCCTGCAGACGTTTCGCCAAAATCTCACTTGGCATCTTCAATGCTCGCGCTCCGAAAACACTTCGAACACTGGGAGGTTATCGGCGGTGCGTGCGGTATTTATACTCTGCGCCGGAGATGGTAACGGTGCTGCTTGTGCGTGGGGGGAGGTGGCTCCGCCCCCTGAATTGTCGCGTTGTTAATTTCGCCCGATCGTAGTTGCGATGTCCCCGTTGACTGCTGCGCATCGCTCTGCTGTTTGATTATCGTTCTCCACGTGTTGGATAAATGCAGAGCGTCGTCTCTCGTATTGAGGTGTCCGGACTTTTCTATTTCGATGGCCTCTCGTATAATCCTAGTCCTAAAATCAGGAATATTAGCTATTTGTTTACAAGTGCCGAAATCAATTTTATGGCCTGTCTGATGTTGGTGCTGAAACAAAGCAGATGTTGTTTGTTTGTTTCTTATGGCTAAACGATTTCAGCCAGGCTCGAGGAACATCGTTTAGCCATAAGAAACAAACAAACAACATCTGCTTTGTTTCAGCACCAACATCAGACAGGCCATAAAATTGATTTCGGCACTTGTAAACAAATAGCTAATATTCCTGATTTTAGGACTAGGATTATACGAGAGGCCATCGAAATAGAAAAGTCCGGACACCTCAATACGAGAGACGACGCTCTGCATTTATCCAACACGTGGAGAACGATAATCAAACAGCAGAGCGATGCGCAGCAGTCAACGGGGACATCGCAACTACGATCGGGCGAAATTAACAACGCGACAATTCAGGGGGCGGAGCCACCTCCCCCCACGCACAAGCAGCACCGTTACCATCTCCGGCGCAGAGTATAAATACCGCACGCACCGCCGATAACCTCCCAGTGTTCGAAGTGTTTTCGGAGCGCGAGCATTGAAGATGCCAAGTGAGATTTTGGCGAAACGTCTGCAGGATTCCAGTCGGATGCAAGATTTGCAGGATTCCAGTCGGATGCAGGATTCCAGTCGGAGTTCAACGAGCGAACGGATGATATCCCGGAATATAGTGTCATCATATATATATATATATATATATATATATATATATATATATATATATATATATATATATATATATATATATATATATATATATAATACAAATATACAAATACAAATCGGACAATGTCGCTAAGAAATACATTCTTCTAGCATAATCGCCTGGTTCTAGTTTATGAACTAGTTTACTTTTGTACGGGTGAAAAGAGTTTCTATGTAGAATTCTCCACGAAGAACTTATGGTAACACCGGTATTTTCTTTTATCTCTGATAGGGATATCTTGGGGTTATTATCAACCTGCTGAATTACAGCAGCAGTATTTACCTATCTCTTTTAGGTTTTATGAAGCTGCCATATTCTCTTAAGTTTTTACGTAAACTTGAAAAGGTTGTTGCATCGGGGACTCTTCTATGCGGATAACGCCGTGCGTAAACTCTTTTTGCTTTTCTACAATTGCATCTGCATTCTCCAAACACCAGTAACATGTCTACTTTTTCCTCATTGCTAAATTGCACCATTTTCACATAATAATTCTTAGTTTTTTTTTAACCGAACAAATTTGGATATTTCTTGTGACAAAATGTGACAATTTTTTGATACAGCAATAACAACTTACGTTTGTAATTGCACTTAAAACAACTGCCATAACAATGATTGCCATAATAACTGACATTCATGGCATACTTGTAAAAATAAGCGTTAATCACATTTTTTATTAATCAAGAAATGTTTACTTTAAATCGGTATAACTTAGAAACAGGTAAAGTAAATAAGTTTGAGTAAATAACAAAAAAGTTTTTAAATAATATGTACTTTTGTATGCGCGTATTTCCAAAGTCTCTGCAATCGAATAATTTTTCGACGCGTCGCGACGCCCAGCCCTTTGCAGGCATCGAATTTTTTATACTTTAGGAAATATCTACTTGACCCCACACTTTGACTACTTTTTACATAAATTAAATATTTCTTTTCGTTTTGGACTTATTGGCGTGCGGAGTTTTAAGTGAAAAACCCTGTATATATATATATATATATATATATATATATATATATATATATATATATATATATATATATATATATATATATATATATATATATATATATATAGGGATACAAATGATACAAAATTATTAATTTAAATTATTATGTTAAACAGAAAATTAACATTGCGATTTTTTTTTTATTTGAACGTAAATTTTAAATTTTGGGTAGAATTTTTTTAAAATTTGTGTAAAAAATAGGGTATAGAGGGGGTAGTAATTTATGAGTCTATGAAAAAAATAAATAAAAAAAAATGATAGAAAATTCAATTTGAAGGTGAATTTGATCTAAATGTTCGCAAACTCGATTTTTTTGGACTTTTAAAAATTTTTTGTGTGTTTTCAATGTATACGAATTTGCTAATGGTATTTTGTTATCAATTTGACATTTATGGTATTTTGTTGTTCACATTGTCTCTGAAGTTTTTTATTAATTTGGTTTGTTATAAGTATGGAGCCTTTTTCGATTAGTAGAAATTAATTTTATTTAGGGAAGTATGAGTATGAAGAGCAAACATGACAACCACATCGGAGGGTATTTTTTAACAAACATAGAAATCGAGCTGAACATGCATCGATATTAGGGCCAAAGAAGGGGAAATTATATAAACAAAATATTCCTAAAACAATTTTAAGTTGACTAATATGATGTTTCAATCTATTCCAGTTTTGTGAAGTAGGTAAATAAATAAAAGTAGAAGACTCGAAATCATTTAGAATTTTGCCAGTGGATTCTCAACCATCAAGATATTTTGGAAAATATTTTATGGTCAAACGGGAAGACATATTTATTTTCACAACGCGCATTTCTGCAATAATGAAAATCCGAGGGTTATACGAAGAACCAACTTTCCATATATATTTTTTATCAATGTTGTATCATAGGTAAATATGTTAATAGGTAATTTTATTTTGCCAAATAAAAATAAATAAATTAATAAAATAATATGTTAATGTTTGTAAATGTTAATGGTTATATAAATTGATTTGGAAGAATTGTTAGAGAATATTCCTACACGTACTCGCTTGGAGATGTTCTGTGAGCATGACGTAGCACAGCTCACTTTGGGCAGGGTATTTGCCAAGAAGTTGATAGGTCGACGTTCGTACCTCTCCATCTCAGGGTCGTGAAAAAGAAACGCATTAATTAATTAATTTCGTAATTTAGTAGTGAGGTAAGACAATGCCTAGGCTAGCTCATTAACAACCGAGAAAAATTAATAAAGTAAAAAAAAAAAAAAAACTAAACCAAAGCCAAGTTGGAAGGCGGTGAAGGGCACCTCGGTCAGTCCCGGAAGGTGGTAGATAGGCGCCACGTGATTCGAAAAAGGTAGACTTATCAACCCGAGGTTCCAACTCGTAAAGGAAATAAACAAGTGAATCACGAACAATAATTTATTTCCTTCAACCTGGTGGTAGGTGTGAGTGTTAAATCTCACCTTCAAGTTTTGGCGGTGCAAAAGAATGTAAGACACTATAATTTAAGACTATAAGTTCCGCAAACCGTTCTTGAAGAACTACCGGCTCAAAAAGAAATCGGTCACACAAAAGAAAACATGCCACAACCCCAAGCTTCAAAAGCTAGCGTACAAAATGCCGGACGATTCAGACAACCAGTTTTATTAAAAGGCTAAACGGGCACAAAAAAATTAGAGGGAAAACGCCACTCTTGCCAACCTAGTCGACGGTACGCCGCCAGTAGAAAGAACAACCGAACTATATCTGTGGTGATGGCCGTATGGCCCGTGCCAAAGAATCGAGGTTGCGCCAACGAGATCGAATTACCCGAACGCTATCTATGGTGGCGACCTTACGGCCAGTCACAGAAAATCGAGGAAGAATAGGTTAAGAAACAAAACAATGTTTACTAGGCTCGCTAAGGAATACCGAAGCAATGAAAAGCAAATGTGGTCCCTAGTCTCATAGGGTGACAGATGGTAATGGTTATGACTCCTAATGCGCAACTAATACTCTGTTTTTTTGCATTAGTATCTCTCAGTAAACCGGTGTCACTTAAGAGAAAACCAAGCGAAGAAGGGGCCACGCACACAGCCGTTGCAGCATAAAATATTTATGGTTCGGCAACATAATCGGCCGGGGAGTACAAGTCCGAAACTAAAGGAACCGAGTCTACAAAAGAACGTGTGTTCAAATCGCAAAATCGATATGAACCTAATAAACAAGAATTTTAATTGTTAAGAAGCACTCGCCAAACAGCAAAAGGTGAAGGAAATGGACAGTACAATTAATTCTACAAGGTACTAATAAAATAAACCCGTTACTTCGCAAATGTGCCAGCACTGGTACTTTAAAAATGCTAAATTTTACCATTGAAATATGAAACCGTCACAACGTGGCTCCGTAAATTGGAAACCTCGGTCGACTGACTTAAACCCCTTAAATCATCATCATTAAATCATAAACTTGGTTAAATGCTATTTTATTTTTTATAGCGTTTTAGTGAGTTGAATGAAAATTAAAAAATAACAAACTTATCAATCCGGTTCCAATTTTTGATGAATAAATAAGTTGGATAAGATAAACAGTGTATTTTTGAAATCCATTTTCCATTCCATTCCTTTCCTTTCAGGGTCTGTGGCTGTGCCAGGGGGCGTTTCGCGATATATGTTTATATAGAAAACTGAGGATTATTTGGTTATTTGCAGTTACAGTTTGGTCCACTAATTTTGGGACACCGCATATAAAAGAAATCTGAAAATATTTATATATTACACAAAGAATAGTCTGATGGATGCTACATTCTTATCTGGCGACCTTGTGCAATTACAATGCAGTTCTAGGCTCTGCTGGAAAGTGTGGTGTATGTCAATATAGCACAAGTTAATTAAGTAATTTTAATTATAATGGGGTGACATTCACCAATGGTGTAACCTCTGTACCATATGCCATATAATATGCAACGAGTGGAAAGCATCGGAGCGAGTTATTGATAAACGAGTTATTAAGAAATTAACGGTTTGCATAGTGTATTTCTTCTACGACCGTTAGTTTTTGGTAACATTTTTACAAAACCACACGAATATATTCACGTATTTAAAAGCTACGTTACCGAAATCGTGACCAAAGTAGCGGAAATGTATAGAGTGGTACTACATTGCTACTACAACTATTGCTTTTAATCGGTTGAGGCTAGATGGTGATTCATTAATAATCGAAAATACATTAATTGCAGAATTTTGAGCTAAAATATTAACGTATAACGTATAACTTAGATGAAATGTGTTTTTTGATATTCTCGTGTTACTAAAATGGCTTTTTTATTTAAATTTATTTATTAAATTTTATTAAATTAAATATTTTAAATTTTTTATTTAAATTTATTTAAATTTATTTATTTAATAAAATTCTGAACGTTCGTAATTGCCTAAAAAAGTGCAATATTGCAATGCAAATGCAACTCGGAATTAGAAACTACTAGCACGAACGGCAGCTGTAGGTCAGAAAACAATATGGGTTCGTTTAAAAGAAAAAAAACAATGACTTGGGCGCCAGTCAATTTGGAGTCATTACCGCAAATTGAGAATATAGATATATAATAAAAATGAAGTTAATAATGTATCACTCATTAAAGAAATGAATGGGGAAATTGTAAAGTGGGTAAAGACAATTTGGCTAATTACCCGAATAAATTTAATTGTAAGGCAGCTATATACAGTATGTACATAAAGGCGCATCTCGGAATATATGTAAATATATACAGGCTTCCCTAACCTCGTTGGCCTATGAGAAGAATATAGAGAATGGAGAATGGTAAGTACTTAAAAATTAGATGGCGGCCATAGAAGGTTATGATTCCTATTTTGAAAATATTTGCGACACTGCGTCGCAACATCTACTTGAAGTAGATTAACTATGGAATGTTTTTGCACCACGTTTACTCTAAATCATAATATGCATCAACAAAGAAGTCATACAGGGCGTACAAAAGAAATCATTGCTGATGTTCGTGAACACAGGAATTGGGTATGTGTCCAAGATTTTGCAATTCGTCCACGCTCACCAGATTAGGCAAATAAACCTAAAACAGGATTGCCGTTGACTTTGGATTATTGGGTACGTTAATAAACAGAACTGCCGTATTTGGAGTGATGATAACCCTGAAGAGTATGTCGAGTTACCGTTCCATCCGCAAAAACTGACTGGCGTGCTTTATGGGCTAATGGAGTAATTGGTCCCTACATTTTTAAAAACGATATTGTCCCGGACGTTACAGTCAAAAGCGACCGCTATACAACCATGATTGCTGACTTTTTCGTTCATAAATTGAAGAATTATGTTGTCAAGGAACTGTGGTTACGACAAGAAGGAGCAACATGTTACAAAGCTCGCGCCACAATTGATTTATTTAAGGCAACATTTGGTAACCGAGTTTCAAACGCGTGAATTGGCCTCCGAGACCGCGCGATTTAAAGCCGCTGGATTTTTTCCACGCTGATAAACCCAAAACGATTGACCATTTGGAGGACACCGTTCGCCGGGTTATTGCCGATATACGGCCAGGGATTTTAGAAAAAGTCATATTTGAATTATAATGCCAGACTAACGTACATTGCAAGTCAACTTAAAAAAATCATCTTTGTTTTATTCAATTTCAAAGGTCTGCACCCCTAATAAAATAATAATAAAATAAAACACCATAAAATAATTTAAATTATTTAATAATTTATGTTGTTTATTAAGTGTATTTTATATTTACGGTCAATGCAATAAGATTAACAGAACAAGTAGCAAATTCAATGAGTTATATAAAAATATGCCGCGGATAAATGAGAAGAAGTAGAATTTATTATAAATTTTATGCATATCCTCATGCGCCATTAAACAGTGCTATAAATACTTTTGTAATAAATATACGTCAATAGAACGAATTGTAAAAACTAATTAGTTAATTAAACTACAAATTCTAGAAAACAACAACCTCCCTCACATTTTGATAAAATACCAAGAAAAATCCAACTTTTCTAATAGAAATTATTTCAAATTTTGGGTGTAAATTGACAGAAACCTCAATTTTGTTTAAATATGAATTTGCCATATTGAAATAACATACAATTTCACAATAAATTATTTGGTAAACGCGACATAATTCAATTGTCAAAATTATATTTGTTAAATTGTGTGTTTCAATTTTTTTAACGGTTCAAAGTATGTTATTTTAGGTCAATAATGAACCATTCTTTTTAATGCCACAAGAAAATAATGGAGGTGTAATTTAAAATTTACGCTTAATATATATTTCTAAATTTTGCAAAATGTGTGTAATTCTGTGAACACCCTGTAAGCGAGCGATAGTTTAAATATTATGACATAATGTAGACAGCATATTGACAAAGCCAGAAACAAAATTTCAGAGTTTTAATTAAAACGGTGGTAAAACAGATAATTATTTTCATAATAGATATTCTCCACCAAGTTTTCTACTGCAAAATAGGTCAAATACAGTACAAGTACCATAATGGTTGAAAACAGATATAATTCCCACAGCTTGGTTTAACGCTGACGTCACTCTATTTCTAATGAAAATTAATGGCTAATATTGTCAACAAGTATAAAAAACATCGAAATATGCTAAACGCGAATGCTTATCGGGTCGCCAACTGTTAATTGTAACACCGTGCTCAAAAAAAGCAGAGGTTTATAAAGAAAATGACGCAAACCTCGGAGCAAGTCATAGCAGCATCAGGTACATCAATGTTTCCATGTTTTGAGTCCCCCCTCAATGTTATCTAGCCCGTTAAACGGGCGCTTCCGAAGTTAATTTAAGCGCCTTTTCTTAATTATCGCACAAATTCCAATTATTATGTAATTGTTAACTGTTTTATAAGTTACGCAACCGGAACGATATATAGATTGGCGAGATAGATAATAAGCAAGGAACAATTGACGACACACTTCACACATCCGACAATAGGGCCCCGTGGGAGTCGTTGAAAAACGGCAACGCTGCATTCGAGACGTAATACCAAGGGAGCAATTTTTTTTTCACTCGCTCTCGACAATATGGAAAACGCGTGTGAATTTGACAACGAATACGTCCTTGGTCCGTTGTTGCGCACGTGAGAAATATTAATTCTGCTGGAGCTAATGAGTCCAATGAATTGTTTGCATCAGTGGCGTGTATCCATGCAACCCAAAATTCGCAAAATGCATTACCAAATGGCGACGGCGCCCAAAATTTCAGATTTCTAAAAATTCAAAGATGGCAGAAATAAATTAAAGTTAAATTTTGCACAAGAAATAAGAGTAAAACATGTTATACAAAATTAATTAGAAAACAAACCGTTTCATATTTTGAAATATCAAATATGATTCTAGTTTTTTTGAATAAGCGGCAACGTCGCGAGACCAGAAAACCCTAACAGTAGTATAATTACATTAATAATAACATAGCATTAATAATAATTATTATTGTATACGAATACTACAACGAAACGGTAGATCATCATCAGTGGCTATTTAAGTGCCATTAACATTAAAATTTTAAAAATAATAAAACATTAATTAACTTAGTCCTGGCTTGATGATAAAAATTGGAAAATAAATCTTCATCGCGTGTGTAATGGTTTTTTCATGCAAATTTCATCGATTTTCTGTTTTTGTGAAAACAAATTCATTTTAAATTTTGGAGAGACATTATAAAAACTATAAATGTTTGAAATGGCGAACTCTAACAGTTTGTCAAAGGTATGTTTTTTCTGAATAACCTTAAAAATGTTGCATTTGCATTTCAATCAGTCAGACATCTCCCCTTCCACTAATCGCTTACAATACAATACAATTAAAAGTGACAAGTCAAAATGATGCAGAGTTTTCCAAGGATTACAGTGGTTGTATTCTTTTATCAACTTATAATAATACATTATTTACGAAAATACGTTATTCTATTTGACCATAGCTAGCGTTGTGGAATTGACTGGTCAAATTTTTGTGTCAATTGACCGAAATAATTTTAACAATGCAATGAAATTTATATTTATTTATATTGTGTGTTACGTTGCCGTCGCGTCGTGGAATGTATATTTTTATTGCATTTATATTCCTTGAAGAGAGTTATAGGTGAATTGGATATCACAGGCGCATAATAATTTATTATGACACATATTAAATTAATAATACTATTGCAAGATGTTATTTAAAATGTTTTGATTGAATTTGACTAGCCAATTGACGGTCCATTGACCAGTCCCGACAATAACCATAGCTATAATGCCCCCTTGTGGCACAGACATGAAGTTGAAAATTATTTCCAGTATTATTTTTTGGATACTTTGAATAAAAAATGTATATCCCAAATGTCAAAAATTCGTGGTTTTGAGGATCCAGACGCTTACCTCGCTTCTTTGCCCACCCTGTATATAAATATTTGAGGATTCTCGAGTAACAAATACAAACCTTTTGTGTAAACCTTATTTACTACATGCCGCGAGGTAAATTTCAGATAATAAAAGAGGGTCAAAGTTTCACGCAGAACTTTCTCTTTTTTGCTCTGAAAATCCTAATAATAATTTCAAATTCATCTCGTAAAACAATCAACCCCCGCCGTTTATCTTAAGGCAACGAGTCGTTATTCATCGGCGCACCGAGGGTGTTTTCAGAGAGCCTCGTAAAACTGTCCCCCACTCAATCATAAACCGGGATTTATTTCCTATAAATAAAAAGTGCGGCGCCTGTGTGCGCTTTTCGCATGATTTACAATATTTGGAGACATCCTGGAATCGAGTTCCTAAATTCACGAGGTGATTTCTCTTCGAGTCATCTTACGAGAGAGGCTGCTCTTGCATAGCAACCTTCCTTTTTACTTTGAATCAGAAAATTCCTTCAATCTATTTTAGTGAAGCGTACATAGTAATCAAAACAAGAAAATAAAAATGTCAGCTTAAGTGTCAAACAGGTGGAGGTAAAATAAATTTCTCTCAAAAATCACATCATGTCAAAATTGACAAAATAAAAGTGAAATTTGTATTAATTTATTGAACTTGAATTGAAATAGAAAAATTTAATATGTTGGAGAGTCTAGATAAATCCGGAAGTATCCTATTTACAAATCTTCTGGGTTCCTCCTGCGTGGGTTGTCGATAAATCGAAGTTGCTGACGTTTCCCCAATCATCCTGATGGCTTCTTCAGAGCTTCACTGAAACTGAAACACTGTCTCCGATGACTGATTCCCATACTGGTGAAAGGTAAAGACCTCAGTCGCGGTTAAGATTATTAGATTATTTGGCTGCTTACAGATTTGTACAGATTATTTGGTAGAAGAATTGATTATATGCAAGCATTTTAGTTTTATCGAATAAAATTTGATGTCCGGTTTGGTGATTAAGTTCGGCAACTGTGATGAGTTTATTTGTATTAGTCTAAAGGCCTTTGAGTCTGTAAACAAGAAAGTTGATAACCGATTTTGCTCCGGATGATTTGTGACAATGCATCAAGGTGCGTGTTTGCCTATATGCTAAATTTTTGATATAAATTAAAATAGACGAAATATGACAATTTTGTGTGAAAATCATATTAAGTTATTGAGCATATACATTTTGGGAATCCAAAAGTTACCCTATACAATTTCCTTTTAAAGCAAAAAATTGCCAATATAAGGGGTGTTTTTTTTCGATGTATAGAACTTTAATAAAACAACGATGGATTATTCGATTGACATGAATTTTATTTATCCGAAAGATAATCTGGCATATGACCGCGACAACTGGCGCGGATGTAGTCCAATCTGGACGTCCAATTTTCGATGACTTTTTCCAACATTTGTGGCCGTATATCGGCAATAACACGGCGAATGTTGTCTTCCAAATGGTCAAGCGTTTGTGGCTTATCCGCATAGACCAATGACTTCACATAGCCCCACAGAAAGTAGTCTAGAGGTGTTAAATCACAAGATCTTGGAGGCCAATTCACAGGTCCAAAACGTGAAATTAGGCGGTCACCAAACTTGTCTTTTAGCATTGACTGTAACGTTCTGGCCATCATCGTTTTTGAAGAAGTACGAACCAATGATTCCACCAGCCCATAAAGCGCACCAGACAGTCAGTTTTTCTGGATGTAACGGTGTTTAGACATACACTTGAGGATTAGCTTCGCTCCAAATGCGGCAGTTTTGTTTGTTGACGTAGCCATTCAACCAGAAGTGCGCTTCTGTCAATTTTTTGATAGGCGATTTTGCAATAGGTGTAGTTTATACCGTAGCCATTAGTATTGGACTCGATATCAGTTTTTTTTTAATTTGTTAAGAAAAAAAAAACAACTACCAAGTTTTTATTTCCCTCCCTGTTCGTGACTTTTTCGTTAGCTTTAACAATCATCATATACTGTGTACTTATAAAACAGTGCTAAGCAATTAACAGAAATACTTCAAGATCAAAATGACCAAAATGAAGATATGTAATCAGCTGTCTAAATTTTTCTAAACATCAACAATAAAATTAAAACATCACAACAAATATACATTTTTCGAAGTTTTTTAAGAAGTGTAAAGTGAGGCCAAAGTGTTAAAAGTGGATCTTTTTTGTATAATAACTTGGCAAAGGGACTAAGATATCAAACTTCGCGTTTAAATTGTTTTTCTGGCCTTAAAAAAAATATTACATTATTATTATTATATTAAATTATTTTAAATATTTTAATTACAATAAAAAGACTGTTATTATTGCGAAAGAGACCTGAATTTGCTAAAATCGGATAACGTGGTTAGACGACACAGTAATTCGGACATTCAAAAATCGACACTTCGATGAGTCTTTAAAAGTTAGTCGTAAAAACGACGGATAGTAAGAAAAAATATAGTTTACAAATTTTTTGAAATACGGATCTGAAGAGCACAAATATACACCAAAATAATACAGAACAATTTTAATGGAGAATGTGAAAAGCCCTATAACATTTTCTCGTTGAAGTCACGGTTTACGAGCAAAACGCTGGAAAGGTAACCTTTGGAACCTTTAAAAATTTTTTCTTCTAAAAAGTCTTATCACTATTTCTCCCGATCCACTTTGCTAATTAGGGATTAATGACTATGATGCTCTTGTAGCAGCATCTACAGTATTGTCACCCCGGCTTTTCAGCGACTAATAGTAAATGCAGTGACTATGTTCTCTCAATATGACCCATTTATGTAAGAAAACTTCGGTTTGGTTTTACAGATTTAGTTGACCATTTAATCATGGGCTGTCCAGGGAATCCAGCGTTGTCAGTCGTTTTCTTGGGATGTAATTTTAAAACAAATTCGGCACTAGATTCTTGGAGAAGATGCGTAATAAATTCCATTTCTCTCACACTTGATGCTATAATTAGTGTGTCGTAGAGATATCTCAAATTGTCCACTTTCCTTACCCCGACATATTTAAAGTTTTCGAAAATATCATGCATTATGTATTCAGTGTATGTGATAAAACAATAACACACTATTTCTAATAATGTTAAAGCTTAATCTGATTCATGGTGCTATTTTCTAGGATTTTCCCATTTCCATTGTGGTTATAAAATTTGTGTTGCTCAAGCTCTAGGTAAAGTAGAATTCGAGTTCTGTGGCCACCCATAATGAAACCGTCTATATATAATAGATACCAGGCGGAACTGCATTAGGGCAACGGATAGCGTAACCGCAAAATTGGATCGGCTCCATTAAACAAGAAATTTTTGAAAAAAAAAAAAAAAACAAACGACCAACAAAGAAAACGCGATGGACGATAATTTTCCGAACGCTCGAGGGTCCCGCTGCGACGATTCGGCCGGATTACCAATTCGGAGGTTGCCTCGAGTGACCATTTCTACTCTCCGACCGAGACCGCAGAAGAACACAATCACCGTCGCGGTTTACATTTTACATTGAGCTTTGGGCTAATCGAACCAAGTGCTGGTCGCATAAACTCGAGAAAGTATATCCTGTATTCCGGAAAACTAATAACAAAGACATTCCACTCATATCTTCATTAAAAAAAGTTACAAACTGTCATTTAAAAAAAAATTATGAAAGAAAATTCCACAGGCCATCTTCTTCTTAAGGTTCCTACTCCTATCGCAGGTTGGAAATCATCATCGCTATTCTAACTTTATTGACTACGGCCCCCAACAATTCTGGCAAGCTAGATCCATCAGATTTTTTATCCAGGCAGTTCCTCTACGTCCTACACTTCTCTTTCCCTTGATATTTCCTTGGATGATAAGTCTCAACAGCTCGTTAACGGTTACTCCAGCATCCTGTTCCATCAGACCTTCCCGACATATGGCTGCGCTATGCAAAGATCCTGGTTTATATCTATACATTTTTGTACCAATACACTCACACTAAATAGAGCTTCCCTTGTTATTAGTCCATTTCTAAATCCCAGCTGTGTGACACTTGGGTTTTCCTCAAGCTTTTTAAATATTCTTTTATGAATTATCTTCAGAAATACTTTCAATGTGTGATTCATTAATGCAACAGTTCGGAACACTCCTTTGCATTGTTCTTTTTTGCGAGAGCCACAAACGTTGATGAAAGATACTCTTCTGGAATGATGCCTGTTCTATAAATGGTATTAAAGAGGTTGACCATTATGTTAATTGTGCTATCGTGTATGAGTAAGTAATTCTACTGAAACCTCATTTGGTCCTGCAATTACAATTTTTAATGGCGTATTCCACTTCACCTTTTTAATATTTCCGGACCTGTCTCATTTGGTATGATTTCAATGTCTGGTCTTTCATCCTTAACCAGTTCTTCCATGTATTTGGTCCATCACTTTAGTTTGTTCATGTCGATAATGAGTTTCCCCTCTTTGTCTTTTAGTGTACAAGCTTGTTTTGATCTTTTAATACCTGTCAATTTTTTGATCCTTCTATGCATATTGAAGTTATCATATCTTCTTTCGTATTCTTGTATTTACGTACAATTTTCGGACAACCATCCCTCTGTAGCTTCCTTGATTTTTCTTTTCATCTTTTGATTCAGTTCTTTGTATTTTGCTTCATTCTTCGTTTTATAGTCTCGTCTTTCCTCTATCAGGTTCATAATTTCGTTCGTCATTCATTCCTTCTTCTTAACTTTATTTGGAGTTAGGGTGTTCTCCCCTGTTTGCTGTCACGCAACTTCTATGTTCTTCCACTTGTTGTAGACATCCTCAGTGTTCATATTTTCTTCTCTGATGTTTGCGAAACTTCCACTTATTTTTTCTTGGTTCTTACTTCCAACTTTTGCTTCTTTCAATTGTTTTAAGTCTATTTTCGGCATGTTATTTTTCTGCTTTAGGATGCTGTAATAGTATTTACAAATCTTCTGGATTCCTCCTGCGTCTGTTGCTTATAAATCAAACTTACTGACGTTTCTTCTTCAACCTTACAGTTCGATTCATCAACAACCGACGCAGGAGGTATCCAGAATACTTGTAACTAACATGAGGTGCATTTGAAAAGTTACTTCTCTGATCGGTATCAAAGAATGCATTACTATAATAGATGCACAATAAAGCCAGATACCATTATTTACATTTATACACAGACGAATATTTGTGTTTACTCAGAAGCACATCTAAATTAGAAACTTAATTCAATATGCATTAACCAAATGTCTTGCTAATATTTCATTAAAAATTACGCATAAAATAACACTTCTTTTACCTTGGGAGCTGATGGTTTATTTATGAAAAACAAAAAAGCTAAACAGCTATTATAAAAATAATGGCTTTACTGGCACAGACAAGTAAAAGATATTTTAACTTATTTTACTGGTACTGATAGACAGTTATCGAATTCAATTAATCTTATTAACAACTTGCTTCCTAATATTAAATTTACAATATAATAAAAAGTTAATAATTTTCCCATTCCCCATTTTTCATAAACCTTCCGATACTTATACTACTAATCCAAATTCTTCTTGCCATTCATATTTACATAAATTATATAAATTATTCATAGATCAACCGCCGTACCTTTAAATTTTACAGATTTTACAACTGAATTAAACATCATCAAATATCTTTTAATAACCTCATAGACAACATTCGAAAGAAAAAATAATACCGTAATTGTTTAAAAATTATATTTCTAATAGTCAAACAACTTCCTCCTGAATATAATATTTTAACAATTTCGGAAACTCCAGTAAAAAAGTTAATTAAATCTTAATAACTTAGCCCTATTCTATTCTACAACTAATACTGAACTTAATGCAAACTAATACTTGAAGCTATAACATTTTCATGTAATATATTATTTAGATAAAAATATATTAGATACATATTGGCATTAAAGCTGCAAACATATTAGTTGTAGCATGACTTAAGTTTTAATTGCTATAAAAATTATAAACGGTTAATATTTTCGTCCTAAAAACAAATTCAACTGATCTTAAGAAAGATTGTTTCTTTCTTAGTTATATTTAATGTAATTTCAATAAAAAAATTGGATATACAGATTTAATGTAACAGCTGATAGTTGTCGCGATATACAAATTTTGTTACACAGTTCCTAAACGTGACTAAAGTGCCGTTTATCAAAATTGTGGCATAATATACTAATAAATTTTTCGTATACTACGCACAAAGTAGAAAGTGGTGTTGTATGTTCAGATCTAAAGACAGCTCCGGCTTTGTTCGCTTGGCCTGTATAATCAACGTTCGCATATTGCAGTTCGTTCTCGCCGTGCGAAGCATACTATGCGCGGAAACTGTTAGGATCTCGGTAAAGTTTGTTTCCTTAATTATTTCGCGTGTCTATATCGTTTCCAATGAATGATTGAATTCTAGTCGTACAGTTGTGGCAGCTCTTGTAATATGGGCGAGGGATTTAATTAAAAGTCGTTAATTGGTTTTAGGGAGCTTTCCAGGATTGAAACTCGTATACGCTGTCGGTAAAATGAGGAGTCAGTTGTTTCGAGAGCTGCTACAACTTTTTTCGACTACTGATAAACGGTAATTCAAAACAAAAAACTATCCGGGCCTAATTTGTAAGGTTTTAAAAAACAGATTCATGAAAAATATTTTCGTTAGTACTCACTACTTACATCACAATTTTAAATAGCAACATTACTATTAAACCGATATCATAGAAATCTTTAAGATCCATTTCGGTTAAATTGGATTCTCAAGCATCTGATTGAAAATCTGCATTTCAAACATCTCGAATAGATGCATTTTTTTCAAACTCATATATATATATATATATATATATATATATATATATATATATATATATATATATATATATATATATATATATATATATATATATATATATATATACAGTGTGTCCAAGATAAGGATGCACAGCATGGGGATCTCGGAAACTATAAGAGATACAGTGTCGGTTAAATTAGACAAAAGTTGCGCATTTTGATACCGAACAAGATCCCGTTTTACAAATTTGAAAATTCCAAGCCGTTCCGGAAATATCCGAGAAAAACCGAAATATTGCGATTTCGTTTTTATTATTTTTTAAAGCTATTTGAAAAGATATGAAAAAACGGAAAACACTTTTCCATTGGCACTTTTTAATCTCTCCAAATTGACGTTAACAAATTTTCATTACAGCGTTTCGATTCCATGGAACCACCATCAACTTTGATTTTTCTTATGGGACGGAAAAAAAGTACACACAGTATTAGGTTGTGCTTTTCATTGCGAATTCAACGATGTACGATACAATACGGTTACTTATGTTTTTATCCAGAAAAATGGCTTTTTAATACATTTCTAGTATTTTATTGTAGTAGGCCATGAGATCCGAACGATGAAAGGCAAAAGAAAATGGTTGACAAGTTCGAGTTAATGTGTTTATTTATTTACTAACTCTAACTGTTCATTTAACATAACAACTAAATCCAACAAGTTAATGAAAAACAAATTCTATAACAAATGTTCGAATAAATGACCTCCATTTTCTAGGCATAAGTACGCCCGTCTCACGGTAGACTCCAAAACACGACTTAACATTTCAGGAGTAATTTTATTAAACGCTGCTCGTACTGATTGACGTAATTGTTCCTCGTTGTCAAAACATTCTTTGAATACCTCATTTTTTATGTAGCCCCATAAGAAAAAGTCCAAGGGAGTTAAGTCCGGGGACCTTGGAGGCCAAGGTGTTTCACTGTAAGTCCCAATGTATTTTCCATCAAACCGTTCAGTTAAATATTGGCGAACTTCTCTGGAGTTATGGGCTGGGGCACCATCTTGTTGGAACCAGCAGCCTTGCACAGCGCCTAGCGGTAAATCATCTAAGGCATCTTCTAAATCGTGCCTCAAGATGTCAAGGTACCGCTCGGAAGTTAAGGAATTATTATAGAAAATAGGGCCTATAATCTTGCTACCAAAAATCCCACACCAAATATTAAACCCAAAGCGAACTTGATGTCTGGATAGTCTATTAACACGTGGATTTTGTTGCGACCAATAGTGTGTATTGCGCCTGTTATAAATACCGTTATTGGTCACCATACTTTCATCAGACCAAATCACTTTATATGGAAAATTAAAACTCTCATCACACATCCTGGTATACCACTCACAAAAATGTCTACGTCGTTCGTCGTCACCCGGTTTTAATCCTTGACATATTCTGAATTTGTAAGGCTTAAATTCATTTTTCCTTAAAATAAACTGAGCTGTAGATTTAGCTACCCCATTCTGGTCTTCAATTTCTCTGGTAGAAGTTTGTGGATTTTCGATAACAGATTGTAGAACAATGTATTGGTTTTCTTCATTGGAAGGTTTTTGTCGGGATAATGCAGGCTTCTTAAATGATCCATATTCTTTCAGATTAAATAACAAACGCCGAAAAATACTCTTGTCAGGTTGTCTCCGCTCTGGGTATTTGTTAGAATACATACGCTCGGCTTCCACACAATTTCTTTGGCATCAGATGTAGCAAGACAGCATATCACATTTTTCTTCGTTTGTAAAATTACCTCCCTCCATTGTAGAACAAAATAAATTTGAAAAAGACAACAACAATAAAAATACAAAAACAATAACTAAAGGAATAAACTTATGATCGACTGATAACAAAGACAAATTGAAATTGACTGGATGTCATTTTGTCATGGCCTACTCCATTTAAATGCTGAAATGTATTAAAAATCCATTTTTCTGGATAAAAACATAAGTAACCATATTGTATCGTACATCGTTGAATTCGCAATGAAAAGCACAACCTAACACTGTGTGTACTTTTTTTCCGTCCCATAAGAAAAATCAAAGTTGATGGTGGTTCCATGGAATCGAAACGCTGTAATGAAAATTTGTTAACGTCAATTTGGAGAGATTAAAAAGTGCCAATGGAAAAGTGTTTTCCGTTTTTTCATATCTTTTCAAATAGCTTTAAAAAATAATAAAAACGAAATCGCAATATTTCGGTTTTTCTCGGATATTTCCGGAACGGCTTGGAATTTTCAAATTTGTAAAACGGGATCTTGTTCGGTATCAAAATGCGCAACTTTTGTCTAATTTAACCGACACTGTATCTCTTATAGTTTCCGAGATCCCCATGCTGTGCATCCTTATCTTGGACACACTGTATATATATATATATATATATATATATATATATATATATATATATATATATATATATATATATATATATATATATAGTTCTTGTTTTTATAAATTATTATCGATTATATTTCGCTGCCCGCTTATAGCTCTACGGGTTTTAGTAGCGCTTTTCGTCTACCATATAAAATGGGTATCACCCAATATAGAGGGTGTCACAAAAAAAATATTCCAAAAATGTTTTTTTCTTAATTATTGTTACATTTGTCGAAAGTCCTGAAGATTTTCGAAAAGATTTGTTCATTCTCAATTCTCTTTTTTTTAATTTAAAATTTAATTTCGATTTGACGACAAAAAAATTGTTAGAGCACATCACTGGTAATTTAGACAATTTTTATGTTAAGATCCTAGGCAACAATTTGTTAAAGGCTAAAATTATATGTGAAAGCGTTTTATCCTATACTAGTTTATTTGGGAATACCAAAAAGGACGTAAAAGCCTTCGATTCTTTTAATTAAATAGAAACTTAAGTCTTCTATGGAGCTACCGAATGTTTGTCAGAACAGAGTTTATCCCCGAAATCCACGCCTACTTTTGTGACTGCTTTTTTTATCCAATTATCTGCAAATTTAATATTTTTGGTGATAACCCATCCGACAATTTCATGTTTTCTCCAAGATAAAGTTGGAAGTTGGTGATGATAGCTAGTGTTATCCATAACTTGTACCGAATCACCCAGAAGTTATATCCTCATTCAATGATTCTCAAATTAAAACAGATTCAGGAAAAAGTGAAAAATCAAAATTTTAAAATTCGACAAGTTGGTTTCCGCGAAAAAATTAAATAATAATCCATACTGTGAAAATCGCTTTGCTCTTGCAGAATAGGTCTTAATTATTGGAGCTTTGAGCGATGACGCTTCTCCTACGACACTATTCGATTCCAGAAATTTTCATTTGAGCGGATGTTCATAAAAATTGTTAAAATTTTAATCAACGAGTTGATTTTTTTACATTTTTCCTCGTAGATTTCTAAAGCCAAAAGTAACCAAAAGTAAGTATTTCTGTACTAACTATGTACTTAATGTAATTAATGTCGGTGTAGAATACAGACTTCAGAGCAGCCATTACTTTAATTAATTTCCTAGGTGTATGCCGAATCTAGACAAGTATACCAAATTTTATTCGAGAAAACTCTTAGAAAAGAAATGATGCTTAATTTTTTTTCTCTTTACCTTCATACACCTGATCGCTATTTTTTATACCACAATTTACTATACTATTTGTTATTAAAATTTATTCTTAGGACTCGGATTTTATGGGATAGTAATCTAATATTGTAATAATTTGTAATAAATGTAATAAATATCACAGAACATGATTTCTAATGGGTGTTTTTTTTTCGACGTATAGAACTTTAAGTTGGCATTACTGTTCAAGATGGCGACCGATTAAACAGCTGTCAAGTGGTTTATTCTCAGTTTGGTTTGGCAATTCATCATGAATAGACTCACTCCTGAACAATGCTTGCAAATAGTGAAATTTTATTTCGAAAATAATGGATCTGTGCGGAATACGTATGGCGCACTACGTCCATTTTATCGTCGACAAAATCGTCCATCAGAGCAGTTAATTCGATTAACCATGGAACGTTTTCGCACCACGTTTACTCTTATTGATGACTCGCATCCCCAGAGACGCCGCACAGTGCGTACAGAAGAAGCTATTGCTGCTGTAGAGCGTAGCATTGAGGAAGACCCGAATGAGTCCATCCGCCATCGAGCACAGGAATTGGATCTGTGTCCATCCACTTTATAGAAGATTTTGCGGAAGGATCTTGGTTTACGTGCTTACAAAATCCAACTCGTGCAAGAATTGAAGCCAAACGATCATCAAGTAAGGCGTAGATTCGTCGAATGGGCCCAAAACAAGATTGCCATTGTTCCCGATTTTCATAAGCGAATTTTGTTTAGAGATGAAGCGCACTTCTGGTTGAATGGCTACGTCAACAAACAAAACTGCTGCATTTGGAGCGAAGCTAATCCTTAAGTGTATGTCGAAACACCGTTACATCCAGAAAAACTGACTGTTTGGTGCGCTTTTTGGGCTGGTGGAATCATTGGTCCGCACTTCTTCAAGATGGCCAGAACGTTATAGTCAATGGTGATCGGTATAGAGCTATGATTACTAACTCTTTCATTCCTGAATTGAATAACCGTAGTGTCCAGGAGATGTGGTTTCAAAAAGACGGCGCAACATGTCACATCTCGTGCTCGTGCCACAATCGATTTAGTGAAAAACACGTTTGGTGCCCGCATAATTTCACGTTTTGGACCTGTGAATTGGCCTCCCAGATCTTGTAATTTAACACCGCTAAACTACTTTGTGTGGGGCTGTGTAAAGTCATTGGTCTATGCGGATAAGCCACACACGCTTGACCATTTGGAAGACAACATTCGCCGCGTTATTGCCGATGTACGGCCAAAAACGATGATGGCCAAAACGTTACAGTCAATGGTGATCGGTATAGAGCTATGATTACTAACTCTTTCATTCCTGAATTGAATAACCATGATGTCCAGGACATGTGGTTTCAACAAGACGGCGCAACATGTCACAAAGCTCGTGCCACAATCGATTTATTGAAAGACACGTTTGGTGACCGCCTAATTTCACGTTTTGGACCTGTGAATTGGCCTCCAAGATCTTGTGATTTAATACCGCTAGACTACTTTCTGTGGGGCTATGTAAAGTCATTGGTCTATACGGATAAGCCACAAACGCTTGACCATTTGGAAGACAACATTCGCTGTGTTACTGCCGATATACGGCCACAAATGTTGGAAAAAGTCATCGAAAATTGGACGTCCAGATTGGACTACATCCGCGCCAGCCAAGGCGGTCATATGCCAGAAATCATTTTTAAAATGTAATGCCAAAAGATTATCTTTCGGATAAATAAAATTCATGTCAATAGAATAATCCATCGTTGTTTTATGGCAACTTAATGTTCTATACATCGAAAAAAAACACCCCTTACAATTATAAAAAAGTGTATTCAACAATACATCCTTTTACCATTGTTTTGTATTGCACAAATAGACAATAACAAATGGCATTGTACAATAGCTTGTTTTACCTATGAAAATTATGTTAAAATATGCCACTTACGTTTTTTTACCATTGCAGATTAGTTGAACATGTGATAATACACGAGGAACTACAAGAGGTATTACTTTGATGTTGTATTAGGTTATCGTAAAAAGTAAAGGTTGCATTTTTTGCGAATACTTCATGGCATATATACAGCATCGTACAATATTGCCGTGTCATTTGGTGATAATTTTTCTCGAAAACAAAAAACATGTTATGAGATGTGATGTGTGCCTTTCGTAGGTATGAACACAAGTATTCCATATTGAGAAAAAATTTCGACGTTCTGTTGTCGTCACCACGAAATGGGCGGTCTTTCTATTCCTTTCCTATTTAACGTTCGCGAAAAAACCAAAACATCCTTCGACAACTCCGTCCAATTAGAACGCGGTTATCAGCCATTACAATAGCGGTTAATATATTAATAAAGTTCGACCTACATTCTCGCGAGATACTTGTCTGAGATGGTTGTATGCATTATTCCGTTATATACATAACAGCGTTCCTAGGAATTGATCTGCCACACAATAAATATTTAATTGCTTAATATAACTGCCTCAACATACGTTACATCACAACGTACAGTGTGGCTAAATCTTCAACATGATTTTTTTTGTGCGGATTATTGATTTATGATTAAGAGTTTGGATATTTCTGGTTAAAATGCAAATAAAATGTTTTCTACTGGATAAACTTAATATAATACAATTATTTTAGATACCTATTGTAAATCCGATATAGTCAAATACATGCCGGTCCAAGAGTCAATAATTATGTGAGTCAAATCAGAAGACCCAGAGGCTTTCGAAATGTTGTGAACGTACAATTACACCAGAAGAAAGGAAAACCAGTTTTGGTTTTATACTTTAACGTAGCGTTGTGGCAACCACATAACATAATTTTTACAAGAAAAAAATGTACAGTAGATATTAAAAAGTTCAGTGTAAAAAGTACAATTAAACAAGATGAAAGAAAAATAAACGTGAAAGTCATCATCATTTATAAATTGCAAGACTCGGTTTTGATTATACAGAATGCAAATTGAACAACAGAGGTAAACAATGCCCTGAAAAATATTAGAAATTATGCTGCTCTCGGCAAACATGGTATTAACAACCACTGGCGGAAGAGATTCACCAGTATTTGGATAGAATACTTAATTCATGCCTGAACGAAGGTTCGCCAATCGGAAAATAGTTTGTAGAAGGTGGAACAACACTAACAGCAAATTTAGTTTTGTAGCCAGATGGTGCTCCTTATGACTATAGTCCAGCTATAGAAAACTATGTAAGTACACGGTACTGGAAATCAATTATTCAACACTGTGATTATCCCTAGCCCCCAAAGAGCTCAGATCTAACTCCATTATCCTTCTTTTATGGTGTGTTCTTAAAGCCTATGGTGCAAAATGCAATACTTCAAAACAGAGTCCTTAGAGAATATTTTAAATAATTGTTGTTAATTTGGTTTATTAATTTTAATTTATTTAATTAGTTTGCGTTATTCAAGTTAGTAGATTGTATATTTTTCTACAGGGATTTCTTAAAAACTTGCTTTGTAATTTATTGGAAAAATAGGCTTCGAACTAAAAATGTTGACCAAAATTCAGAAACAAAGATTTGTAGATCCCTGATATTACATATTATTCAATTCGCTCTTCAGTGGTCTATCTAGATATAGCATAATATGCCAAGGTTTGAATTTGCAATCTGATGATGCGAGCGGTTTGACCACAGTCATTTAAAAAAGCAGGTTTTGCAAATTAAATAATCGACGAGAGAATTTTCTGTCATACGCAAAGAGAATTTGAAACAAGATAAAAATGTTTTAGATAGATCAGTTTAAATGTCGGGTCCATAATGAAGATACACGTCAATAAATTCGAAAACGCCATACTGTTATACATCGTTGAAGTCATCTTTCAAAGGCCTATCTAAATCGGTATTAATATGCATTGGAATAAAAAAGTTGGTATGGTAAATCTTGTAGAATGTATTTGGTAGCAAGACACAAAACGACATTGAAAACGTCGTCAACGTCGAATTGACAAAAAGGAGTCCAGAATGTCATCAAAGAAGGAAAAAAATTGTGGGATGTTCACTAATTGATGGCTTGGGTCTGTTAATTTATAACGTCAAGAGGAGATGACAGTTCCTTAGATAATGAATAATATTATGATTTTTTGTAACTTAATTGCTGAATAATGACTTTTTGCAAAATATTTAATACTTAATGTTTAAACACTTATTACGCACCTAATACTACGTATATAATGTTAAATTATTGTTATATTAGAATAACATTAGTTTCTTTATCCAAGAATCCTACGGGTGCAAAACTAGCGCTTCTCTAAACAACTTTTTGGAAAAATTTCTTCTATTTAATGCCATAAATAAATAAATAAATAAATAAATAATGCCTTTATTTCAATTTTATGAAATATTATTATTACAAAATAATCTGCTAGAGTGAAAAAATGGGCTTTGATATCTAGGAACAATGCTCATGCCTCGTACCTAGTATGTTTTGTGTGAAGGTTTGAACCTTTAATCGGTTTCGAAAACAAATATTGAGGGAAATGACATATTAATTTTATATATTAAGCATGAAATATGTATTACATATCCTTTGCCTAAGCGTAACAAATTGCATTCAAACAAGAAATTTGACGTTTCGGAATAATCGACTTTTCTCTATTATGAGTGGCAGACCAATATACTACTTAACAATAACCCAGAGATGAGAGGATGAGTGAGTCACATAGTTATAATCTGACATCTTTACTGAGACTTCTTAAATTTTTTTACACATTCAGTCATCTGCAAAATTACATTATTTAACAAATATTATTAGCTCCTGCTTAAGGGAGAATTCTATATTCACTGTAGGTAGCCCTGGATCACAAGCTGCATTAAAATTGGAGTTAAGACATTTACTTGTATTCCAGAATCCAAGAACAACTTTAAAATTGTAATTCAAATTTGCTTTGTTTTCGTTACGAAAAAGAAGATACAATTACGGAACGGTTTATACGAGGTCCAATTTTGCTCGATTTTTACGCGCCTACATTTAGTTAAAGCTTTGTCATGAAGGCGCATTATGAAGCGTCAGGATTGAATTATTTAAAATAATTGGTCGACAGAGTCTATGGTCCTGAAAAAGCTATACAAATCCTGAAGAAAAATGTCAAAGTGTGTAATCTTCAGGTTCTAGGATAGTATTACAAGCTGCAGCTCATGCAATTATGCGATAACTAACTTGTTAAACATTCTTATCATAAGTTTTCGAATCAATCAGGAATGGCAAAATTGACCCATATCATTATTTTAGAGAATTTGATTTGTAATTGCTTTATGGCCCGCATATTAAATACCACCCCGTATAGTTCGGAAACCAAAACTTGTGATCTATCGTAGTACGCGCAACCGCCACCGGGGGCATTGTTTGTTCAAGAAGTTGGAATTCCGTACTTAATTAGCGCGAGTTTCTTTTAGACGCCGCGTCGTGCTCCGGGTCTATTAAATTCCTTATTAAATTATCGCGCCCATTGGGGATAACTGTAAATATGCGCCCGGGTGCATTTCGTCGAGCATATTTGACTGCCGGGAGAGTTATAATCTCGGGATAGTTTCTAGAATTCCAATTGGGCAAATTAACCGTTCGCGTGAAACGTTTAGGTGTCATTCATCTCAGTCTGCACTTGAATGAAACGCTAAATAGGAGATGGAGGGCAATCACAAGCTCTCCAATATCCATATTGTGATTATTATTCAGTGGATGCGAGATGCTTTGTTTTGTGGCAGCCATCCAAGTTTAAAAACAAATGGTATTGCGACGCCAAGAAATTTCATTTTTATATTTATCGCGTACCAATGGCTACCGTATGGTACGTACTGGCAAAATTGGAATTCATATACGACATGCCACGCAATTCCTCAGAAATCCATCGGTCAAATTTACAGCCAGAATTAATAAGCTATAATAGAAAAACCGTAAGAATAAAGCCTCGCCAGAAACTCCAGAAATAGACTTTGGAACAGATGCTAATAACGTTTTCTAACCAACGATGTAAATTTAGTATACTTAGTTGACCAATTGAATTAAATGATACATCAATACTATCTAAAATGAAAAGAGCGATTATTATTGTTGGTAAGTTTTTCGGCATTAACGTCTTTCTTAAATATGAAAAAATAATTTTGATTATGGTAAGATTTTTTTTATTATTAACATATAAATTTTCGTAATTTATTTCCGTCAGCAGCATCTGTAATCGTTTTACAGGCCAATTAGTAACTCTCCGAAATTGAAATCATGAATCTTGAAACTACGCTTGACCAATTCTCCGAAAACTGCTATAGATAAGTCTACCATATAGTATATTCTTATATCACACACGAATACAGTAGAGAACGAAAATAGTAAAGTAGAAAGTAAAGTAAATTGATAATTACAGCAAACCAGCAAATTAATATGAACGCAATTTTTTAAGAACGTCAAATCGTATAACTACGAAAACGTTTATTTCGTACGTAACTTTCCCTTTACACAACAATTACAATTTAATGTCAAACTGAATAATACATATAACTATCAAAATTAAAACGACTAAAACATATGGAAAGTTGCAATTTGAATATTTCGGGTCAAAGGTCATACATATTTCGTTACACTTTCAATTCAATCCGGAAGAACGATCAAGATTGTTTCTTTATTATTAAAAAATTAAGATGCGTAAATATCGAGAATTTCTCACGGTCTAGAAAAAAGTTTTTCCGGTTTTAAGTAAATAAATAAAACAGGGCCAAATTGGACAGTGTTAAGGGAAACCCCTTTCTGTAAGTAAAAAGGAGCAAGATTGGAATAACCAAATTTTTCCCCTTTTAAAAAAGTTGATCAATACTATGCTCTGTTTATTAATGCAAGAGAGTTATAAAATGATAATTTGCAATGATAGGAGTCATTAAGCACGGTGGACAACTTAAAGGTTGCATCGTAAGATTCAGATAAATTGCACTGATAATTGATATGTTAATTAATCTAAGATCAAGTAAATAATAAATTATACGGAAATTGTAATAATTATTATTTTTTAAAAATCGACTATTTACAATACAACTTCATTTGTAAATTTTGACGAACTGTGGTTGATGGAATGCAGAGAAATTACTAACGGGCTCTACAGTGTTATCGGCTTTCCACATTATTTCTTCGATTTCAATGACATGTTCGACGCACCTACTCCATTTTGCACAAACCACTGTCATTTTTCTCTCTTGTTAGAGGGGCTTGACTTCGTCCGCAAAAATATCGTACAAAAAGGTTTATTGAAATCTCCAGCGGTTCATTTTCAGCATATCGTTGGAAAATTTAAAGTATGCTATTTATGTTTCCAAAAAGACATGGATAGGACTAAAACAGATCCAGGAGGACTAAGATCTAACATTTGCTGGAAGCAGTCTTCAAAAACATCAGCATCAGCTTTCATGAGAGTCTCCAGTTTGTTCTGATTGAATTGCTGGTAAGTGGACTACCCTTCCAGGAATGCTTGCCTAGCGTTTGTTAAATGTTTATCCTAATACGTTTTATAACCGGTATATTCTTCATTTGCCCAAGTTTCCTCCAGATAATAGATATTCATATTTTCTCCTCGGAACTGTATAACTGCCCTAAAATATCGTCATCGCCAGCAGTGATTTTCTTTTCAACTTTGGTTGGTTTTGATTTAGGAAAATTAATTTTAAGAAGGAACTTAGGAACAACACAATAGAGTTACGACTAATTTACAGTTCAATATTAATCTATAACTCTCTCGCACTAAGAAACAGAGCATAACAATAATTTGCTTTTGCCTTCAAAGATCGCCATATCAGGTGTGCTTAATCTTAGTCAATACCCATCGATAACAGTGTGAATAATATCCAGATCGTTAATGATTTGCTCTACAGCCATATCAAAGCTGGCTAACTCAAACTCCTGCTGCTGCATATTTTGCTAACAGTCCGAAATAAATTGTACTGACAAATCTCTTAACTGCTCCACTCCTGTTGATTCAATTGCTAGACGGCAATTTTTTCTTTCTGATTGACTATGGCTACTAACATTTTTATCCTTAATAAAGTAAATAGAAGTAGTACATACAGTAACTTTCTCGTATCATACAATTTGGGCATGCAAATTATTTCACATCTTCGTATCATATGACTTGACTTGAAACATACGTAGTTTACAAATTTAAAGATGACCTCTCGGTTTATGGGTTAATGTCTTCTAGGTCGCAATTTACAAGTGTCACGTTTTACTGGATTCGCTTTACCTGATGCGTAATATTTCAAACCATAGCGGAATTGTTCCGTTTAGTGCCCGAAGTGAAGTGAAGCGAATATAAATTCTAAACTTCTACAACGTGATAGCTGATTTGGACCACATATAAAACAATATATTTATATACAGGGTGTTATTGAAATGTTGTCATAATCAGTTAATGAATGAATCTCATGGTCAAGGGACAAAATGGAAAAAATAGGCCGTATCATGCACCTTCGTATTCCGCCAAAATTGCTGTTTCAGCCATCTTATTATTTTGTCTACTACCACTCCAAATGATTTTCGATTAATTTCTAGCCAACAACGTTCCTAATCAAATAGATTTAAACCTCAAAAAGTTGTTTCTTTTTTATTCTTATGTATTTTCTCAACGATTAAGCGCTCTTATTACTTTATGTGCTAATACGACAAACGATTCGCATTTAATTTTTTGTACAAATCCAGGCACAAATATTGCCAATAGCATAGATTCAAACCACAAAAATAGTATAATCCATCACTAAGCAACAAATTTAACACTTTCAGACCTCCCATCCTTTCAATTCACTATTTTTTAAAACAAAGATACAGTAAAAAGTTCTACATAACTTATTCAACAAGTAACAGTCATTCCGCAGTGGTATCGCAAAAACAGTTTTTTTCTTTACCACATCAGCTACAAAAAGTTCCAATTCACCCTAGATTGAACTGCATTACCTACATTACATTGTAAGAAATTTTGATCAAAATAAAATCAAAATTTTAACTTCAACCAAAAAATACGATAATAGTATAATAGTATAATAATAATATAATGCGATATAAACAGTATATATCGTTCGATGTCAGGCACATGTTCATGTTCAACAAACAACCAATTCATTATAGATGACATATTTTTTATAGGTGTCGTTTATTGTATTTCTCAAAATTATACGAATTGTCTTGCCTTCTACCTGCAGTCTGCTAATCGTTTTCTGCATGCACGTTAATAATAAACACGAGAACTTCATCAAGATTTTCCCCGAAAAATAATGAAATGAAATCGTCCTTCTTCACTGGCACCTTAGCAGTAGTTTTGAACCTATTTAAAATATCGTTAAATTGTATGTTTTTAAATATGCAAACAAAGATCTTTTGCTTTTGCTCTTGCTTTGATCTTATAAGATTCATAAGTTCTATTGAGATTTAGAATATGTTGAAATGAATATATATGTTCTGTTCTGAACAGTGTTCGAAGTGTTTTCGGAGCGCGAGAATTGAAGATGCCAGGTGAGATTTTGGCGAAACGTTTGCAGGATTCCAGTCGGAATTCAACAAGCGAACGGATGATATCCCGGAATATAGTGTCATCATATATATATATATATATATATATATATATATATATATATATATATATATATATATATATATATATATATATATATATATATATATATATATATATATATATATATATATATATATATATATATATATATATATATATATATATATGTATATATATATATATATATATGATGACACTATATTCCGGGATATCATCCGTTCGCTTGTTGAATTCCGACTGGAATCCTGCAAACGTTTCGCCAAAATCTCACCTGGCATCTTCAATTCTCGCGCTCCGAAAACACTTCGAACACTGTTCAGAACAGAACATATATATTCATTTCAACATATTCTAAATCTCAATAGAACTTATGAATCTTATAAGATCAAAGCAAGAGCAAAAGCAAAAGATCTTTGTTTGCATATTTAAAAACATACAATTTAACGATATTTTAAATAGGTTCAAAACTACTGCTAAGGTGCCAGTGAAGAAGGACGATTTCATTTCATTATTTTTCGGGGAAAATCTTGATGAAGTTCTCGTGTTTATTATTAACGTGCATGCAGAAAACGATTAGCAGACTGCAGGTAGAAGGCAAGACAATTCGTATAATTTTGAGAAATACAATAAACGACACCTATAAAAAATATGTCATCTATAATGAATTGGTTGTTTGTTGAACATGAACATGTGCCTGACATCGAACGATATATACTGTTTATATCGCATTATATTATTATTATACTATTATACTATTATCGTATTTTTTGGTTGAAGTTAAAATTTTGATTTTATTTTGATCAAAATTTCTTACAATGTAATGTAGGTAATGCAGTTCAATCTAGGGTGAATTGGAACTTTTTGTAGCTGATGTGGTAAAGAAAAAAACTGTTTTTGCGATACCACTGCGGAATGACTGTTACTTGTTGAATAAGTTATGTAGAACTTTTTACTGTATCTTTGTTTTAAAAAATAGTGAATTGAAAGGATGGGAGGTCTGAAAGTGTTAAATTTGTTGCTTAGTGATGGATTATACTATTTTTGTGGTTTGAATCTATGCTATTGGCAATATTTGTGCCTGGATTTGTACAAAAAATTAAATGCGAATCGTTTGTCGTATTAGCACATAAAGTAATAAGAGCGCTTAATCGTTGAGAAAATACATAAGAATAAAAAAGAAACAACTTTTTGAGGTTTAAATCTATTTGATTAGGAACGTTGTTGGCTAGAAATTAATCGAAAATCATTTGGAGTGGTAGTAGACAAAATAATAAGATGGCTGAAACAGCAATTTTGGCGGAATACGAAGGTGCATGATACGGCCTATTTTTTCCATTTTGTCCCTTGACCATGAGATTCATTCATTAACTGATTATGACAACATTTCAATAACACCCTGTATATAAATATATTGTTTTATATGTGGTCCAAATCAGCTATCACGTTGTAGAAGTTTAGAATTTATATTCGCTTCACTTCACTTCGGGCACTAAACGGAACAATTCCGCTATGGTTTGAAATATTACGCATCAGGTAAAGCGAATCCAGTAAAACGTGACACTTGTAAATTGCGACCTAGAAGACATTAACCCATAAACCGAGAGGTCATCTTTAAATTTGTAAACTACGTATGTTTCAAGTCAAGTCATATGATACGAAGATGTGAAATAATTTGCATGCCCAAATTGTATGATACGAGAAAGTTACTGTATGTACTACTTCTATTTACTTTATTAAGGATAAAAATGTTAGTAGCCATAGTCAATCAGAAAGAAAAAATTGCCGTCTAGCAATTGAATCAACAGGAGTGGAGCAGTTAAGAGATTTGTCAGTACAATTTATTTCGGACTGTTAGCAAAATATGCAGCAGCAGGAGTTTGAGTTAGCCAGCTTTGATATGGCTGTAGAGCAAATCATTAACGATCTGGATATTATTCACACTGTTATCGATGGGTATTGACTAAGATTAAGCACACCTGATATGGCGATCTTTGAAGGCAAAAGCAAATTATTGTTATGCTCTGTTTCTTAGTGCGAGAGAGTTATAGATTAATATTGAACTGTATATATATATATATATATATATATATATATATATATATATATATATATATATATATATATATATATATATATATATATATATATATATATATATACAAATCTTCTTGGCGCATCTCAATTCCATTAACAATAAAATAAAATTTACCATGGAGACAGAAAAGGACGGCAGGTTGGCATTCTTAGATGTGCAGGTAGAAAGGCGACCAAATGGAAAATTGGGTCATAAAGTTTATCGAAAACCCACTCACACGGAACGTTACCTGAACAAATTATCTAATCACCATCCGAGACAGAAAATGGGGGTAATAAAAACCTTAATGACAAGGGCTAATCGGATTAGCGAACCCAAGTACCTACGTGAAGAGATTAATCACTTGACCGATTCCCTGAAAAATAATGGATATACCACCTCTGAAATACAAAAAGCTATGAAAAATAGAAGATCTAAGACAAGAGATACGACAAAGGAACCTCAAGGGAATGTATCATTTCCTTTTATTAAGAACGTCACAGACAGGATCGGTAAACATTTAGAACGACACAACGTTCGGGTCATCTTTAAACCAACGACTACAATCAGACAAAGCCTCAGGTCTGCCAAGGATACAAGGGACGCCTTTTCTTCACCAGGGATATACCGCATTCCGTGTTCCTGTGGTTCGGTATATATAGGTACCACAAAGAGAAGCATTGAAACTAGGCTAAAGGAACATAAAAGGAACTGCCGGCTTGGACACACGGAAAAATCAGCAGTGGCAGAACATGCTTTTTACAAAGGTGACCATCGTATCATGTTCAAAGACACGCAAGTACTGGACAAAACACCACATTTTTATCCACGTCTTATCAGAGAAGCTATTGAAATTCAAAAACATCAGAATAATTTCAATAGAAAAGAAGAAGGTCTCAATATCAGTAAAACATGGACTCAGGTCATCAACAAAACAACGTGTTTACCCAGACAAGCTCAACCCAAGCCCGCCACCGAGGTCACGCCCACTACAGCGCGCTTAAATACGGCAGATCTTCCAGTCAACCAACCAGTCATCGGAGAGCACTACGGAAGAACACTTCGACCGTTACCGCATCGCCGCTCTTGAAAATGTCTACCGCAGTTGTAGACGAAACGTCGAGTTTAATCTCGGGACCACGGCTCAAAAACCCGGAAATATTTAGTAATGTAAATTTAAATGGCATAACACCAAAAAATCTTTAAAATAGGAAGCTGGGACAATAGTTTTAAAATATTGACAGTTAGTTTGTATTGCAATTGTTTGAAACCTAGTATTTAAAGTATTTGCAGTAATATGTAGTATGCCTTATTTTACAAGAGAACATCAAATTGAAGCGCATTTATACGGGCCGGTTCCACCATCGTCGAGCGAGCAGCACTTTCTTTGGTCATTTGAAAAGTGAAAATCATCAGGAACCTGACAATATTGAAAACTAATATATTTTAAGTGGAGTGTAGAAGTAAATCAGTCATTCTATTGAAATAAGTCACGAATGTGAAGAATGGGCGTCATCAATAATAATTTCAAAGGTTCAATTTTTATTTCCGACGAATGGCGCTTTATGAATTTTTGTTTATGTTTTGTTATGTTTATCGGAAATATCTAAATTTAAAATTTATGTTAAAAAATTTAACCGAGTTATTGCTTCATTGACACTCGAAATATTGACATCCAGAGTCTACGGTTACTTTATGAACCACATATTACAAACCGACCTGTATAGAAGCCTAAATTATGCTCAATTTGGGCGCCCGAATTTTAAACAAATTGCCTTGCTTTGTAGGTGTCATTATTATCTCCATTGTAACAAAAACTTCAGAAATGCGACAGGTCTACAATGATTTTGATGTTTGAAAGCTGTGTGCTTATTTGTATAATTTTGGGGGCACTTTTTGAAAAAAATTCCATATTCTCGCTCTATCACGTCATTTTTTTATAGCGCTCTATATCTTAAAAATGTTATTTTATTAATATACATACCTATGACATGAATATGTTTGTTCCACGTTGGGCATGTTTATTAAATGAATTGATTTTTATGAAATTAAATGTGATTTGGCAACATTGGGTATTATATTTCTCTGCAAAGCAACAGAGTTGACGCAGAAGCGTCAATACAGCGTTGTAACCTGCTTGTGTGCAGTTTGGCTGTATTGGCCGTTGTGCTACTGTGTTCGCGGTTGCTGTCTGTTGTCTGCGTATTTCTAATGTTCTAAAACGTCTAAATATGGAAAGAAGACAATGTGTGAATAAATTCAAATAATTTCTGTTATATCTGTGGTAGTTATGCAAAGGCAAACTAAAACTTATTTTGGGAAAAATGTATACGCCTGTTTTGGTGTGAAAATTGGCGGCCAAGACAGGTCTTTCTCTCTTCTCATACTTCTTCATGCTTCTCATACTGTTTGTTCGGTTTGCGTTAAGAAACTGGCAAAAAGCTAGGAAGTAATGTTTAAGGTTAGGTGATCCTATGGTATGGCGAGAGTTTAGGAATCACAATGATGATTGTTATTTATGTTAGTGCAATATTTAAGGATTCAACATAAAAATTAAGAAACAAATTGTGTATCCCAATATTGACTCTGCTATTCGATCAGTTTCTCGTGGACCAGATGTACAGATACCTATCGCCCCAAAATAACTAGAAAACGTTATATCGTCAGAATCAGAGGAATCTAATTTCAACCCAGATGACTCAGATTTCAAACCAAATTTCAGAGAGCCCGAAATGTTTAACCAGACCGAGTTAAATGATTTAATTAGAAATTTCGTGACATTTACTAGCACCTGGCTTCACATCAAGCTTTTACCGGGATAGCGAAAGAGAGTTATGTCAATATTTTACTCAGGAAGAAGCGCGACTGTATTGCAACAATATTCCTGACTTAGTTACAAAATTAGGAAATGTGCCGTATATAAATAAAAGAAGAATGGCGCCCGTTTACTGACTCCAGTAAGCGTAGATTAAAAGGCGTTTTATTGAACAATGGTAACGAAATGGTCTCGGTTCCCGTTGCACATTCCGTACATTTAAAAGAAACGTATAAAAATTTTGGATTTCATTCGAAGAAAATAAACTACCAAGAACATGAGTGGAGGGTTTGTGGTGACCCTAAAGTCCTGTGCATGCTCCTAGGGTCATACAAAATTTACATGCTTTATGTGTGAGTCGGATAGTCGGACAAGAGATTGGACAAATAGAATGGCCTTCCAGGCTAGCCTCAGGCTACACCAGGTAGCAAAAATGCATTAGTTGGCCCCAAAAAGTTTTTCTTCCTCCTTTTCATATCAAACTTGACTTGATGAAGCAACTGCTTAAAGCTCTAGACAAAAATGGACAGTTTTTTTAAATATTTGTGAGATAAATTTTGAGCCAAATCAGATGCCAAGATAAAAGAAAGTATTTTTTAATGCCACGCAGATAAGAACATTTTGAAAAGACAAGGATTTTCAAAACACAATTACCAATATAGAGAAAAAGATCTGGGCTTCATTTAAAGGAGAAATTGATAAATTTCTGGGCACTCTATTTTGTAATACGAGTTTGAAAGTGCATTTCCTGTTTTCACACTTCCTGAAAATCTTGGAGCAGTTATCGAAGAACAGGGAGAGAGGTTTCATGCATAACGATGATGGCGGATTTTTGCCTAAAAACGCACACCCCAATGTCCGGACGACCCAGCTTCCTGGCAAAAAGACGAAGATTTCACTGGAAAAAGTATGAGTACAGTTTTTTTTCACTTTTTTAAAACTAGGCTCCCACTTCTTTATTGACCAAAAAAATAAATTATTTTATAAATATTGTTAATTGTTAATATTTCCAAAAAAACCTCACGTGATACAAATAAATGCATAGATTTTTTGAAATCATCCTAACAAAATTATATAAAATCAGTTCTCAAAATAAAAACATCTGTCAAAAAATAAAATTTTGTAGAGCTGTGATATTTGTGAACTTGATCCACTATAGAGACTATATCAGACCTGGTAATATCGACGATACGCGCCCATGATCCCGGGTATAGCTTTTAACCGAAGGAGAAAAACAAGTTGAAAAACTATTCGCGGCCGTATCGCCCACAAGATGGCGACCCAAAGATACGCCTAACGATGCAACGACGATAATGTATCGAAAATGATACACCATTAAGCCAGGCCGCGGCTCTAACTGTAAATCAAAACGGATAATGCCGGGAATAATAACAATACTGTCGAGAACCGTGGGTCGATTGATTTAATTTTACACAAAGGTCACTCTGTCGCGGTGCCATCTGTCGGGTGTCCCATCGGGTTCTTGCAGAAATGAAAGAGGAAACTTGGGTTATGGTCGCATAATAGGCAATATAAGGAATGGAAGGAGAAAGACAGATCCGATTTTCTTTTCAATGACTTTCAACCAAACTAGCGGTTGTTTATTTAAAATGATTAGTATTTTACTAAAAAGTGATATATTTTTAAATTTGGGATAAAACAAATAAGTGAAAAAACAATTAATTAACCAGTAAATATTTCTAAAATTAAAATTCAATACAACTTAATTTATAATTTATTTAAAAAAAATAATGTGGACGATTTAATTTTGTCATTTTTTGAACGTTTTAAAGTTGTTGCCAGGTTTTCGAAATTATAGTTGTGGCAGAATTCAATAGTTTCCAAAATTGAAAAAATCGAAATTAACTGTCCACACTCCAGTAGGAAAGTAGGAAATTGATTTTTGAAATTTGAATTGAAAAAACTTGCAGCACGCCACGATAGAGGAAAAATTTTGATTGGAAGTTAGTATGGTTACTTTTATGACCTGAATTATATCTGTCCTTGTCGTGGACAAAAGTATGGACAAGGGTCGGTTTCAATCAGGATGTTGAGAACATGCTGTTTTCGAATTTCGAGAATTTATTTATGTTAAATTCTTAGTTGTTGGGATGGTTCCCAACCATAGTTATCTAAAATGGCGATAAAATATACATTACCAGAAGTTTCGCTTTTTTTATTTCTATATGCGTTATTGATGCGGTGCTGGTAGTCACCATTTTTTTTTCATTTCGATTTTAAACATTCTCTATTCGCATCTTCCTGGGGCCCCCCGATGGTTTTTTCAATTTATTACCTTTTTTAAGTATCATTTCTGATTACTGGCCATACCACCATACCATGATTGACTTAGAGTAACAGTTTTTAAAAGCTACCTAGCAAACAAGGTGCACAAGACAATTATGAGAGATACAATAGGTGAATCGGAAATTATAGGTATACCGCAAGTTACAATACTAGGATCGATACTTTTCAATCTATAGATTAAGGGATTGACATTGTTGGACATAAAGGAAAGAATTACCTCATATGCGGATGATTCAGTTGGCCACCCTTATATATTTTTTAAATTTGATTGCGCTTTTTAAAACTGTGTAACTGCCTAAACGTAATATATATTTTTAAAACAAACATATACTTTGGCATTTTGGTTTGGTTTTGCATTAATTTTTAATTTTAGTTTAATACTTTTATTAGTAGAAAAAAATAAAAACCACAAAATACAAAAAATAGTTAGTATTAAAAAAAAATCAAACTGATCCATCAGCTAATATATATTCCGAATTCATCTTTGCAATTTTTTTAAAAAATATGGAATTTCATTTGATATATGTATTTTTGGTTTCTACCTGAGAACTTATTCTAAAAAAAAGGGAATGCAAAAAGAAGAATACGTAAATTTTTCGAAAAATATTTGAGCGCTACTGGAAATCACTTTTCCATTTTTTGTACATAATTCGTATTTTATGTAATAAAATAAAAATTATAACAATATATAAAATGGAATAAAATTAATACAGAAACAAACTCGTTTTTTTAAATATCAAAATCATTTTTCTACTTCCGTCTGTAAAATACCTAATTACCCACCGATCTAGCGTGCGGGAAGCGTCACTTTACCACGTCAGTTTCGTTTCCCACGAATCCGAGCCACTTTGGACATTTCCGGGACTTTACCGCATGGATTTGGTAGCAATCGGATGTTTTCGGAGATATTCTCACGATTTGAATTTTGACGTTTGTCAATTCTGACGGTCATGTCAGTGAATGCATTCGTATACATATTGCGAAAATGCACCTAAAAACTAACGGTCGTAGAAAAAGTATAGTATGCAACACGTTCGGTAAACTTTTTAACTCACTCGTCTATTAAAAACTCGCTCCGCTGCGCTCCGCTCGTGTCAAATAAACTCATGAGTCGAATGTCGTTTACCGCGCTTGTTACATAATATACTATTTTGTTTTAAAAAAATATATTTAGATAACTACATACTTGTAAAAAGAGTATATATAAATTTTACAAAAAATCTGGCCACGCCACTGGATTTTATGTAAAAAAACCTATAAGATTCTGTACTGCCAAAACGGCATCACTCCATCTTTAAAAAAAAAACTGAGAAACAGCGTAGTAACAAGAAAAAATGGGCACACTTTAAAATAATAACTCACAGATAGTGAATAATTATTGAATCATCTTGTCATTAGTCGCTATGGAATGATTAAAATAAACAAGGATAAATAAAAGTTTAAAGAAAACATTTAATTTGCATTTACAAAATAATATATAAATTTATCTCATCTTGGTGTAAAAAATAATTTATTGTACAAAGTTCACCTACGCCTATGACCAACGCCGAAATTGAGCGGAAGTAAACATTTTTTTACAATATGTATAAAATTAAATTTTATAGAATACCGTAAAGCACGTGGATAAAACAATTGCTTTTTTGGAAATAAACCATAAATCGCAGAGCGCCGGGATATAGCACCAACAGGCTGTAATTACCCACGATTTTCCCTCGGCAATATTTCCTTCGGTTACTACTAAAATATCGACGAGATAAGGCGGCGAGTTACGTGCGCCTCTGTTATTTTCCGCCCCTTCAACTCATTTGAATTAATTCTGTTCAACGTTAGTGAGAGGAAGAAAAAAGGGAAAAAATGATTAAGTGGGGCGCGGAGGTGCTGGCCGATAAATTTTTTGGAAATATGAAGTGGAAAATTTCGCACCTGCTACCGAACGCAACAAAACACGAAGGGGTGGCAGCCGTGTCGCTGGGAATATTCGATTTTTACAAGATATAAAAAGGCCGCCGTGAATTCGCCATGCTTTATTTCACGTACATGTTGTTATACTAAGAATTCACTGAAATTCCACTGAAAATACTTCACTATAGTGTTTTTGAAACTAAGAACGGTAAAAGAAAAATAGAAGAGTTGTTTAGTTTCATTTAGATTTTTGATTTTTTTATTTTCCAGATATAAGAAGTGATTCGTTCATCTGGGGTAAATTCCAGTTTTTATGTTTTTTTTTAATACATACCCTATATATTATTTATTTCATTTCATTGCCAGAGAACTTCTAGATACTTTATATTTGAAGTATTATTTCTTATATCTAAGTCTAACCATTTTCGACAAATCTTGAATTTTATGTCAAAAATGACGTTTGTGGGCCGAATAATATTTCAAAAAAATTTCTATAAGAGAAACACCCTATTTTTACAATTTTATCCGATTTGGCAATAATTTTTTTTTGCAATTGCAATATTGCTATAATAAAACTGTTAAGTTTTGTTATTAGTTGTCTATGATAGTGAAACTATAAAAACAGGAACGGAATTCAATTTCTAAATCGAAATGTTGCTTTAGGAAATGCAGTTAGAAAATTAGAACTAATATAAACACCTTGTACCACTGAAGATCATGTCATGTGGAACACTTACTTTAAGTTTTGGAATTTTATTTATCTAATTTGAAATGTATTGGTTACACATGTTATGTAAAAATTTATATTCCTGCATGTGTCAAAGGATCCTTAATGATAATCCTCTTCAGAGAACTCTAACTCTGGCTAACTATGTTATTACAAAACTTAACAGCCGTATTGTAGCCGTATATTAATTGTCAATTATTTCTGAAATACAAATTTCCGAAATAGACAACCTTACACCAAGTCTCCTCAATTGTTCATATCAAAATCGAACAAAATTTCTTACTTTTATTATAATTTAATTTTTGCAATTCATTTCTGCTCACCCTATATTAATTTACATCCCACGCCACTCAATATATGACAAAGCCTTCATCTATGGCTCCCTTATAGGAAAAATTTTAAATTATTATATGGATTTGTAGAAAACGGTTAAATATATATAGAAATTTAGGGAAAATAAAAAATGCAATAAAATACAGCGTGTTCTATTGCAAATAAGAAAGCTGGTATTTAATCTAGATGAACGGAACAACATATATGACGTAGTGAAAGTTAAAAAATCTAGATGAAACTATACGACTTTTCTATTTAATTTTCTTTCCCTATAGTTCTTAGTTTAGAGTTAAGGGAACCTTATTTCAGATAACGCCAGCTTGGTGTTATAGAAATGCTTCCTCCTATCCTCCTCCTTAATACCTCCAAATTCTCTGTAGCATTTTCTCTAAAAAAGTAGAATATTCATTTTGACTATCAAGTTTGACGTTTGATGGAAAATTGTCTTTTGTGTCTCATGTTTGCGAAATTGGGAGGAAAAGTTGCCAAATGGTTAGGTCGTTAAGGCTGATGTTTATTCTGAAACCTTGGTTTGGTTATTCTAAAGTTCGGAAAATGCATTCCCGCAAAAAAACTTTTATTTCAATACTTTTGCAAAGGCTTTTCTAAAAGTTAAATATAATATTTGTATTATATGTAACTGAAAACGAAAATTTTCCCAAACGACAGCTGACAGTATGTTGAGCACTTCACTAACGCCATAGTTCTTTTAACCCCTGTTTTTCTATAGCAAAAAACTTTTCGCTCATATATTAGCTCAAAATTGGAAGACATGTTGCGAGAACAGACATTGCGATAGAATCGCAGATCGTTATCTATTCCGTATGAACGTTTGGAAGAAAGTACGTAAAGAGTGATTGACGCGCGGTATTAGTAATAACCAAGGCAACAGTGCCGAGCCCAATTCTGTCTGTTTTGTGTGCGAATGTGTGTGCGAGTATATGAAACCGATCTATCGCATGTAGTCGGAATAAGTTGCAGTTTACCGAGTGTCATGAACCAATCATAGCCGTTGCCCGCATGCAAAGTGCATTTTTGTGTAACCTAGTTCTAAAAAACCGTTCCGTTGAGTTCGCTATGATATAGCGGAATTAAATTTCCGACGGGTACTTATATTTAGAACACGAGCTTCCATTTTTTCCATTCTATTAAAATAGCGAACAATAATGGACCTAAATACTTTCTTCAATTACGCCTCGCCATTGATGACGTTTATCATTATCCAGAGTATTTATTATTACCCGTAAACTTTTCTCATTGTGGAAAAAAGCTAAGCCCTATTTCTAAGATGACTTCACCATCTGAAATCTCACATTTTCGCCACACTAGCCTACTGTGTACAATGTCTAAAATATTGGAGAGGATGATTATATATGACCAACTTGTTTGATTTTGTTGGATTATAGCAAGGCGGTCGATACCTTATGAAATAAATTCTTGTTTAAAGTGTGTCGTTTTAAGCGATCTGATCAGTGATGTCTCTTTCTCAAATCAATATTCTAAGAATTTTACTTTTCTCGATTGATAAGATTTACTTTCAGTCTCTTCAGTATGCAAATATACTTTTTATTATTGATCAATGATGTACCTTTGTCTCTCGAGGGCATACATGAGGATCTTAAAGTTATTGTGAAAATCTCCAAGACGCACGCTGTTCTCCTTGGCAATGAAATGATCGATTTCAAACGTTCCTTAAATGGTACTCACTCCCAGTCTTTCTTGATAGTAGGTTTCTTTTCTATTTCCACTTCTCCTAATTACTAGAGAAGTTCTAAGGTAAAGTGAAAGCATAAAAAATATTAATCTACTGGTTGGGAACGCAAAGGCAAATACAAACCCCTATACAGTTTGCGAAAATTGCAAAATGCTTCCCTGACGTACAGCTATGGATTGTGTAAATTTTATACTAAAAATCCGGTAGTCAATGATCGGGGAACTGGGGGAACGGGGTAACCCAGCACCAGAACAAGTTCTATATTCCCAAACATAGTACTGCCGCCCTTCCACATAGAAACTATCAATTCCACCCGGATATTATTTCTTGTCCATCAATTTCTATATTCAAAAAGAAAATTAAAGAGTTGGTGAGATAAAAGAGAGGATAAACGGCTTCCTTTTTTTTCTTAACATCGTTATAAATTTTTTATTTGAGCGATTTTAAAATCGTGCTACCTTGATTATGAATTTAGGTTGATTTAAGGGCTGCTTTTATATTTGTTAATTTTTTATTTTCTTTTGTTTATTCTGAATATTGTGGGATGTACTACGTTATACCGGTGGTGTGATGCAACGCGTTACTATTAGCCTGATGATATTTATCATTATTATTATAATCTGCCGTTTTCAATTCAAGGTAGCCTTGGGAAAATATTACAGGTTAATTTATACGAAAACATGCATTTACTCAACAGAATAAAAAATCAATTTAAATTTTTCAACGAAACTTCCACAGGCTACTGTAATACTTTTTATAAAACTTCTGGATTCCTCCTGCGTCGGTTTTCGTTGACTCGAACTAGCTAACGTTTCGCCAATCATCCTGTTGGCGTCTTCAGAAGTTGACTGAAACTCGCACTTTATTCTACTATACTGTACTATACCTGCTTGTATATTGTTTGAGGGCGGCGGATCTAAATGAGGGGCATAAAAACCGTATCCGATGACTGATTCCTATATTGGTGACAGGTAAAGACTTGAGTCGATGTTAAGGTTGTTTGGTTGTTAATAGAGAGATAGATAGAATAGACGAAGAATATTACGATTTTTTATAATGTAATAAAAAGTGTATTTGATCAACTTTTGTTTTTCCAACTAGTTAAGTTTAGACGGAATTGTTTACCTGTCACTCCGCTGTATAAACTCGTTAATAGACCAGCCAAGATCAAAATCTAGCTGGTCCAGGTGGACTCTACTGTACCCCATATAAATGTATTTTTTTTCACACTGACGTACACCTCCGTTGAGTCTACCGTGGACGCCTAGGCTACACCACCTTAGGGACTAGGGCTTTAGACTACATCTACTGCAGAGAATCCCTCATTCACGCAGTGCTGACTTTTTTTATAATTTTAACGGCAAGACCAATATCATGGTAAGATCACCAACTTATCAAATGTGTGTAAACTTTAACCGTATTCATTTTAGATGAACAACTTTCGTTTCTGGACAAGTAGTAGATGTAACTAGTGCGCTGACATATATTGTTTTGTTTTATTTTAAGTATTTTCTGTAACTGAGGTGTATTATTTATAATCTTAGAAAAAAATTTTTTCCATCTTGGTGGGACGCCTTAAGCACATAATTTTCAGTGTTGGTGAATGGATAATAATAGGCAAAACCCACAAGACTATGAAAAAAAATAAGCTCAATCTTATATGCTTATTTTGGTTCAATTTTTCCGAATGTACTTCTTACTCACCTAATTTTTTGGTAGATCTCCTTCTGAGAGTAGACGGCGCTCTGATAATGGTAGGCTTTACCACGTAGGTGATGCTCTTCTTGTGCGACAATCCGATCGACTTCTTCCGCCTGACCGGTCTGCGTTTAGGGACCGGCGACACGCCCGGAGGAACGTAAGGACTCGCACACACGTCGCTACCTTCGTCGCTCACGTCCGACGCAGCCGGCGACTCTTCGGAAAACTCCTTGAGACTCAATCTGGACAATCTGCCGCTCAACGGTTGGTCGTCGGAAAAGTACTCGTAGTCCCCCGGCAAGCTCTCGTACAGTCCCTCGTCGGCGCTGTCGTTACTCCTCGCGCAATACATCGAAGAATCCAGCGGATTGAAAATCCTGATCTCCTGCACGGCTCGACGAAACGACGGTTTCCTGGACACCGTCGCTTTTCGTTTTTCCGGAGGAACGAATATCATCGGGTCGAGTTTGAGCGCGGCCAGCGATCTGGACGATCTGTTGACAACCACTTGGTACAGGTCGCTCTTGGCGGTCCCGTCCGTATCTCTTTTGTTCTTCTTGGATTTGGTTTTCTTTTTGCGGCTGCTCCTACGTCCGATCGAATTTCGTTTCGCGTCGGTAGTTGGTGTGCCGCTGGTTGTCCTTTTGAAGTAACCGTCTCGGCTTACGGATAGTTTGGGTTTCGGTCGCGATTTCTTCCTGAAGAACCCCCGCGACGAGGAGGGCGCAAAGTTCGCGTGGAAATCGCTAATGGAAAACGAAAATCCCGAATCTTTGCTCGAAAATAATCCGGTAGACGTGGTATTGTTGCTGGTCGAAGACAACGTCCTACCGACCGGAGGGGTCGGTCGTTTTTGAAGTCGATTCGACACCAACGGGTCGTCGCGCAAGTCCCTCAACGCGCTATCTAAAGAGTTATGAGCGGGAGGAGGAGCGGTAGTCGACGCCGATGCCTTGGGCATCTCCAAACTTCTAGGCGCCATCGCTTGGGGAGCGTCCATCCAAATTCTGCCCAGGCTAATGGACAGGGAGCACATTTCCTCCGAGTCGGTAGGTATCAACGCCGCGGGTCTTCTTCTGATCAGCGGAGATTTTTTCACTTCGGTGGAATCGCCCCAGGGAAACATCTCCACGGCAGAGTCGTTGCTCTCCTTACGTTGCAGGTTGCTGTTGAGATGGGTGGTAGTCGTGTGTTTCCTAAATACCGGCGACGACGACAGCTGACGGATGACCGGGGCCGCGGGACGCTCGTCGGAAGCAGGCACGTAGATTATAGTACGTTCGGAGCCCTTTATGTACGACGGAGCCGACGCGTCCTCCTTCCTGATGCCTTTCAGCCAGTGATCGTAAGCGACCACGCTGCTTCCCGCGTTCCCCGTTTTCGACTTTACTATATTGCACGTGACCTCCCTGCCTGACTGTATCGTCGCGTTAAAATCACATTTGTTCACTTGGACCGAGCTGTCGACCTTCTTAACCGCCACCTCTTCGGGGATCCGAGCCAGTTCCTCCTCAGAAACCGTCTGGGTCGCCGCCTCCAGCTTGGTGACGTGTTTCTTTTTGCCCCTGTCCAGATAACTTTTGCGTATGGAGATTCTCTTAAAAGAGTCGCTACGTTTAAACGACGACTCCTTTTCTTTCTTTTTCCGGCCTCCGCCGACGAGACGACGAAGATTCTCGAACGTGATCGGTTTCATAGCGACGGTCGAGGTGGAGGAACTTAAGTTTCGGGATGCACCAGAGGTGCTAAGGTCGGTCTGTAAAGGAGGGCCAGCATGGTGGCCGTTATGTTCGCAAAATCCAAGGTCACCGATTGCAACCGGAATTGATCTCGCCGAGTCGCTGGATGACGAAAATCATCTTGTTCGCACCTAAGAATATAAAATACATGGTCGATATATCGAGCGACGGGTAGGTGTCGCTTTGGTCGCATTAGTTTTTTTCGTTCAAGGCACCGAAGTGTCGAATACAGCATAGGCTGTTGGAAATCAAAAACGGAAAGACGAACCGCATCATAAATTTTAACTAATAAACCCCAATTTCAGGTTTTGGTACCGATCTATACAGGATGTTTCGAAATTAGTGGGTCAAACTACAGCAGCATCACAAAATTTGATCTAATAATCCCTAATTTCCGGTGTTGGTACCGAAATATACAGGTTGTCTCGAAATTAGCGGGTCAAACTACAACAGCATCATAAATTTGAACTAATAAAGCTCAATTTCAGGTGTTCGTACCGAACTATACAGGGTGTCTCGAAATTAATGGATCTAACTATAACCACATATTCTACGTCCAAAATTAACCTTACGTTTCTACATAAAGATATGTGGAGAAACGCCCCCCTTACGGAGCAATATACCCTGAAAGGAATGGACTTGAACGGTTTTTTATTAATATTTCCGAAACAGGTTAAGGGAACATTTTGTAATTTTGGCATGCTAAATCTGATTCTAAAATAATAAGTGCGAAATTTTTGGCAGGGCGTAACTTTTACAGGATACAGGTCATAAAAATTGCAAAAACTTTTTTGTATGTTGACTAAACCATTTTCTTATAATATCGGAAAAGGTGTGTTCTGTTGCAGGAAACTTATAGTTGCAATGCAGACTATTTTTATGAAAAATCAAATAACATTAATCAGGTATTGAAAAGATAATAATGAAAAATAATTAATTTACTCTGGAAGAGATTGTTCCTTTAACTATTTTAGGCTGCTTGTGTGACATATTACCCCACAGATAATGACCGAGGCATCCAATTTACGGTGCCCCATCGACCTATCCACTTGTTTGCAACACTTTCATCTAATCAGTTTCTTATACTCCGCCCAAAGTGAGCTGTACTACATCATGCGCAAATAACGACTCCAAGGGAGTACGTGTAAGAAAGTTTATCGAACAATTCCTACCAACCTACAGTAGGTTTAAATCAGGCGATCGAGCTGGCTGGGACACCTCGACTTATCCATTTGTTTGCAAAATTTTCATTTAACCAGTTTCTCTCTGTGGTATATATGGCAATAATAATTCGACCATATCATTTGTTATCAATTTAAGTAAAAATTAGCATTTAATCTATTTGCCAAAAGGACATAACACAGTTCATATGATACCAATTCAAATATTGATAGAAAATCTATAAAAAGATTCATTTTGACTTGATGGGAGCAATAAACAATACTTAACAATAATCATTTTGGTTACTCGGTTAGGTCGGTATTTGACTTATTTGTTTATAAAAAGTTTAACGTATATTTTATGATTTTTTTAAATAAATACTTAAAAGATGAAAAGGTACGAGGAGCAATAAACAATATTTAACGATAATAATGTTCATACGATTTTGATATTTGGTTGCTTTTCAGAGTTTTCGTAGAGGAAGAGAGAGCAAGAAAAGGACAAAGGTGAATAATTGTCCCTAATGTCGCTCCTCCTTCTGGACGTGGGTGTTCCACGCGATGTCCGAAACTTTTTGCTTGACCTTTCCTCGGGAAAGCTCGGCGAACCGCAATGAGTCGAAAATTGACTCCAAACTTTTATTTTCAACTGAGCGTTCGGGTTGAACGCAGTCGCCGCCTGTCTGGAACGCTCGACCGATCTCTTCGAGTGGAAAATTACCGACTGCGTACATGCGGTGAATAGCAGCAGCTGGTTCTCTCTTTTTAATCTACGTACGGTCGCAGCTTTGGCAGATTAAAACTATACAACCTTAAGCCCGGTAGACACGTTGCAATGTCTGCATGTATTTTTCCATATATTACGAGTTATTATTTTTTGCACACATCGACGCAAAGCGTTTGATTTTCGTAAACTTTTAGGTTTATGTTCTGTTCGTTAATGCGTTGGAATAGGCGAAGTTTGTTCTTGAAAAAGGTTAGTGATTCTGAACTTGTTGGAAAAATAATGAATATCATTCATTGGCTTACTTTAAATAAGAAGCAATATCAGGTATAATAAAAAAGAAGTTTTTTACGAAATTTGCTCAAAAGACAATAACACCACTTTAAAAATCAGGGACGATTGTGAGGATTGTGAAAAATGGAGTAATATGTCATTGAAATAAAAAATTGTGAGAAGCCGATAAAATGCTAGAAAACGTTGAAATATACAAATAGAATGTTTTGTAAGTAGTAAATATTTTTTTTAATAATAATTTTTAATACATTTTTTTATATTATTCTCACTTCTATATAAGATTTTATTTACTCAACTATCTGCCCAGCACATTAAATTACATTATTATATTTATTATGCTAATAAACTACTTGTACTACTTTCATTCATTAAACCCGCCTTTCTATTGCAGGCAAATTAATTCAGGAACAAGGTGGGTAGATTTTAAAAACTGAAGTACGAAATTTATGGGAAACTATGATTGCAATTTATCTAAATTTTAGGATATAACCTTTAAGTTGTCCACCCTGTTGAACGACCCCTGTCGTTGCGAATTTACAATTCATTACTCTCTAGCCTTAAGAAACGACATCTAGTATAAAAACTTTTATAAGGGAAAATATTTAGTTATACTTTGTCAAAGCTATAAGATACTAAATGTCGGCTAGGAAAAAGAAGAATAAATGTTCAAGAAGTAACTGCAGAAGTTTGGGATAATCGAGTCCGTTGTGGTATTTGGCTCATGGTTTAGAAAAAGATATACAAGCAAGTGAATTTAAATGCCAAATCGATTTTAAAAATAGTATATCTTGTGTCTCAGTAAGGAAGGTATGGTATCATTCTTAATTGTTATGATGCGGTTAAAGTGGAAATGCTTCTCGTATTATTGATTATAATATACTGCTAACCAAATTGCTTCAAAATTGAATTACTTGTGTTTTCGTTGGTTTAGTTTTAATTTCAGTTTAAGGCATATTCTATTTATATGCGCATATGGACACTAAAATAATTGTATTACTAACCTTTTTAATATGATTATGTTTTTTTTTTTAATTTTGGCAACTGTGTTATAGGTACAAATAAAAATTTTGGGTGATATGTATTACCACAATTTTACTATACCTTTCACATTCTTATCCCCTGCCGACCTCCACGCGAGACTCCGAGGCAGTCAGGACTGGGTAAAACTTTAGTTGTTTAATATTACGGTGCTTTCAAATTGTGCTTTATTATTACTAGTTTAAAAGGTTATAATAAAGAAATAGGGTTTTCCCGTTAAGACTATCTGATTGGGGCCGCCCTGTACTCGCGAAGGAGACAATAGAGTCGTAAAAAAGCGACGAGATTATGGCGTGTTTATTACAAATGAAAACAAATTGTTGCCTCGCGTATATACATTATTATTATAAATACGTATCTATACAGACGACGCTTAGTTTCCGCAATAAATAATGCGAAATTGCATTAAATTATCCTTGTGATACATTTACCTATTACAGACACGACACCGGGTATAACGGGGACAGAAATATCGTTTCGTAAAACGGGGCAACCAGCTCGGTTAAAATAATTCTCTCGCGACTACGGAATTGTTCAATTTTAAAAATTGGCTTGCATAATATTCGCCGACCAAAACAAACAAAACTAGGCTGGGATTTTGTTGTCAAAGCCATGCCTTAAACATAGCAATACAGAATCGTCGAATAATCGTCAGTTCTGACAAAAGCCCGGTAACTTCTATTTAAATAAAATATTCCTACTAGATAGTTTAATTTGTTCCACTCGGTAAGATAAGGCGGGGGGGTATCTCCATTTCATATTTTTGATTTTAGCTGCTTGACGATATATTTTATATGAAAGTGCATATTTGTTTCACCTGCCACAAGTACGTAGAATGTCGGACCGCACCCCGAAGTCCATCCATCCATAGACCCATGAGCCTATCCTCATTTATGCTGGAGATCTTAGAAAGGCTAGTGGATAGGTACCTGAGAGACAGCACATTACAGATATTCCCGCCAAGTTAGCGTCAATACGTTTACCAACAAGAGAAATCAACAGATCTAGCTCTGGATGACCTAAACAGGCTGCTCTCCAAGGCAATAGAAGACAAGGAGATAGCTGGGGCCATGTTTTTAAACATCAAGAAGGTGTTCAATCAAGCGTCAGTAAATTCTATTAAGAGAGGGCTAGAAAGGAGGAGCTATGTGAAGGCAGGGTTGCTATGGTTGACGACCTACTGCAAAAATTGTCTGTAGAGGGCTTCTATTCCTTGGGATATGCAGAGAACTTAGTCATTGTAGTATGAGGGAAATTTGCCAGCACTCTGTCGGACAGAAGCCAACGGTCAAGAACTAACAGTTAACCCGAAGAAAACCGCCAGTAGTAGATGAAATAAGGGAGCAAAGTATTTACGAGTCACATTCAAAACACTGGGTCCTAAACCGAAAAATGTCACTTTGGTTGTACTTAACGCAGTAAGACCAATGATAGCGTACGGAGCAGTTGGAAAAATAACGAAAGGGCCGACGAAGTAACCCATGAAACCCGTTACAAAATCAGTCATCACACAATTGATGGGAAGAAAATCCTAGACAAAGACAGACTCAGATGCCCATCGGCCAAATTTACAGAAGACCTGCTAAGCCGCAAAAGAAAGGCTGTAGGTCTATTGACGGGCTACTGTTGACTTAAGAGATAACCTAATGGGATTGGAAGAAAACAATGAATGCATATTCTGCCAAGAAGAGGAAGAATTAGCCGTACACATATTATTTCAGAGTGCATTTCCATCTGCTGAGCGTAACCAAACCAGAATCGAAGTTATGGAGTTTGGCCAGAGAGACGGAGCTGGATAAAGCTCTATAGCTTTATAGATCCTTTGAAACAATCTGGAATCTGAATCTGCATATTTTTTTCAAAGACATAATTATTTCATTAAAATGAACTGCGGTAATGTTTTCATACAACGCAATATTTAAAAGTCTCACAAAGGTCAGATCCGGCTAGATATAAGATATTTTTTTTGATATAATCATCGATTTCCTATCAACATTTTAAATCAAAATGTAATTGCCCATATTTGCCATATTGTTTTAGTAAATATGTCTATATCAAGCAAAGAGCTTTTCGAAGTATGGTGCAAAACGGGAGCTTCGATTAAGAAAATTTGGTTGTTTTGTCTTACTTTTTGGAAAAAATACTTAACATTTCTTAATATTAAGAAATTGACAAATGATTTTAATAGCATATTAATTCAAAAAATTAAGAATTGTCATAGGATGCTGATAAAATTACTTTTGCGGTATCAGCATCAAAATGGAACGTTTTATTTGAACGTTCTTTTTCTAAAGCCTGTACTTACGGCTGTATATGGGTGGCGAAATATAAATGATAACTCCCTCTATATACAGGGTTTTTCACCCAACCTGTTTATTAAAAGTTTTATGAGATGTAACTTCAATTTTTGGAGTTAAGATAAGTGCTAGGTGTACTTCTTTGTTAAAATATTTTTAACGTCCTATCAGTTTCGATTTAAACGGAAGTTGCTGACAACTTCCTTATTTCAAATAGAACACTCCGTATATTATTACATTACACATTACATCTCAAACTTTTAATGAACGGGTTTGGTGAAAAGCCCGTAGAATCACAATAAATATTTATTAAACATTTTTACAAGTTTTTGATATAAAATATGTTTAAAATTTAAGTTACTTTTTATTTCCTAGAACCGACGCTTAATCCACTGTGTGACGATTTTACAATTCAATGTTAAAAGAAATAGTCCTTGTCGTTAGCGATTTAGTACCGTTGTGGATTCATAAAACAAAAGCTTAAGGACTCAAATCCAAGAGAATTTATACCAATTGTTCTGCATTGACCTGAAATACCTCCTGGGGCAGCCAATGGAAGATGGAGGATTTTATTGCTTCACGGATCACCGAATCCCAAATGGATGAGCCTTAGAAACTTCGGTTTATGTTATTATTGTTGTGTTTCTTAAGGAAGGAGTGAAGTGAATGAAGGAGTTATAAATCATTATGGAACTAGACGAGCCCCTTATAACCTAATTATGGAAGATCGCAAAATCACAAACTCTTGGGACAACACCACCACTGGTAGAAACTAAAACGAAATAGAAGAAAAAATTAACAAAGGTAAGCAAGTCATAGAAGCTCTAACTAAACTCCTTAAATCCAATCAGATCTCAAATCAACGGAAGAGAGGCATTTATAACTTATTGTTTAAGAGCATCGTGTTGTATAAGTGTGAAACTTGAGAGATCACAAAGCATCTCGAGAAACGCCTGCTTGCTTCAAACAAGAATTTCAAAAATACAACAAGTTAGAAACAACTTTTATCATTCGGCCATGTACAACGAATGCCTGAAGACAGACTACCGAAACAGAGGATATCATGGATACCATCCGACAGAAAAAAGCGATGGCGGCAATTCAGGACAGGAATAGGAGTCTATACAAGTTTCTATCTATTTTCTATTTCGGAATCCGTTATACGTGAAGCAAGAAAAGCTCCTTTCCTATTCGCCCCGCCACTGGCAGATATTTAGACTGTATTCGACTCGTTTTTATATTCTGTGAATGCATTAGTCTGGACTTTATCATTGAAGCAGGAACATCTTCTGAACGATCTTCTGGCGGGTCTTCAATATCTTCTTCGATATCCGAATCAGCGTCGCTTGCCTTTAGAACTGCATAGGGCGAATGCCGTACGTTATAGGAAAATGACAGAGAAGGTAAACATCCAGAGGAGCATACGAGCATCAATTATTACTTGCAGTACATTGTACTTTACGTTCCTCTTGGAATTTATTGAATATTTTTATTATCTTGGAAATATTTGATGCTAATGTAGCAAGATGCTTGGTCCAGTGCGTTCCATCATTGCATGCGTGAGCAAAAGGGCCCGGAAAGAAAGTAAACAACGCAGGTATAATATGTGAAAACGGGATAAAACAGAGTGGCGACAGCGACCTCAAGCTGAGAACAATTGAAATAAGGTCTAATGTTTGTAAGGTCTAATGTTTGTAAGACGGTTCAATCGATCAAGTAATCAATATCTTACAATTTTCCCCTTCTTTGATGACATTCTGGACTGCTTTTTGACAGTTCCTTGGTATCAACGGCTTGATCAAACACTAGCTTAAGGTACTTCGTTTTGATTTTTGTGTTGTGTCTTGCTTACTCTTTTACTTTTTGCATTTTTTTTAAATGTTTAAAAAATATCTAAATGTATAGTTTTTAACATTCCTAAGAATAGTTGTAAGATCATCCTGTTGGAAGGCGCAATCTTGATTTGATGCAAGCTTCCCTTCATGCGTAGGCAATAAATAATATGTAACCATTCCGAATGTTACGTTCCAAAAAAGTCGAAAATAAACAATTAAATAAAACGATATCCAATTTCGCGTGATCCGATTCAATGTTTTCTAATAGGGTAAGATTAACCTCATGGAGGCACCAATCGGAAAATTTAAGGCCTTCATTTATTGACTTCAGATCACCATCCTTGATCGCTTTGTCGTTTCGTTGTTGCCGTTTATATCTTAGCAACGATACACCAAGCTCCCACCCCTATCATTCGCAGTAAAATATTCATTTTTTTTTTCTTATATGATGAGAAAATTAATTGTTTATTTCACTTAATACTTCTTTCTCAAATCGCCGGCTGTTGCGAAGGAGTCGCCAAAGGCGCAGTTGAAATTGCATGGCGTCTTTATTATTATGTGATTCCCACGTACGAAGCCGCAGAATGCCATCTGCGATGCGAAATGAATATATAATAACCAATGGCGGTGGAAAAGCTCCCCGGCATGCTTCACTTAATACTTAATTAATTCTTAAAATTAGGCAGCTCCCGAAGAGTCAACGCAATACACTGACTTTGATAACATCAAATCAATATAAAAATCATTTACCCAATTTAGGTAACTTAACCTCATAACCAAGGTCAGTTCCCAAAGTAGCTCCAGGTCGGTACACAATTCGGGGGTCCACGACAAATTATCTGCTTTCGATACTAAAGAACTGAAACGTTGGCTGGAATTCATCTCTCAATATTGGCAGATAGTATTTAAAGAAGCTCAGCGACTTATTTGTAAAAACTTGCTCATTTCATATTCAGAAATGTAGCTCGAGGGGGCCACCGGAATCAGTTGAATCTTGAAACTAAAATCTAGAGCGTGATTTTCTATGTTTAGCTATTTGAGGGTTTCCTTCAATGAAAAACTGTGTGTGTGTAAAAGATAGAAGGAGGAAAATTGACCAACGATGAACGAAAAAATCATAACTTTTTATATATCCCACGTTTTTGAAATGATAATTAATGGGAGCCCCTATCTACTAGGTTAAGGGAATTTGAGACAATATCAGTAATAACTCTCCGAGGATTCTAGTGTTTACGCTGCACAACCGTGTTTCTTGACGAAATTGTTAAGCTATCCGTTTCGATTGACTGTTTTCATTTGGATTTTCAAAGCACGTATCACTACTCACCCGTCTGCTTGTGTGCGCATTGCAAGGCATTGTAAAATTATTCGCATAAATGAGGACTAATTTGCACACATCGCCGGTTCCAGCCACTTAAAATATCAACGATATGAATTTATTTGTTTATTTATTTATTCATCCACTCGCGGGTACGAGCCCAATCAAATTTTCACACCACAGAAAGAGAAATGCAGACATTGAACCTAACCCAGTCACGCATAGAAGCAGTAGTCTAGATGCGGACGAGCGAGAGAGGGCAACTGTATTTTTAACGCAGCACAGCTAATATTAATTAAAACTTTGTATTTGTAGAGCTGCAGGCAAAAGAGCTGATATATGAGGTATATAAGAAAGCTGGTAATTAATTTTTAAACATGACGGATAGGGTTTTTGATACGACGTTGTGCTGAGCTCTATTCTACTATCCCTACAATAGGTAGAAGAAAGATCGATTGAAAATCAGTAGAGCTGTGAATCTTCATATACATTTTTAAGTCGTCAACAAACAACATAGTCAGCATAAAGTGAAAATAGGAAAATATACTGTTTACGTAAACACTGAAGAGTAAAGGAACTTGAAGCTTAGAACACGTCCTTTAATATCGGAAGTTTCTGCTGAGTGCCCATGACCTCAAAACAAAGTCAGTCAATATGTAAGGTTAAAAGTCGTGCTGTTGAGTAATGTGTCTATGTTTCAAACCGCCTGATGCAAACTGATACAATAGATTTTCAAAAACTTTGACAACATTCTTCTAAAATGTTGGGAACACTTCAATCTTCAAACAGTTAATAGACTAGTGCCCTTAAACAAAGTTCTTCAACTTTGGAATCATGAAAAACTTATTATTATGTTTCCTTTAAAGTCCGCTTGAAATGTTTAATAAGTCGCTCTCTTCTTAAAATGATTGCCTCTTGAAAGAACCAGACAGGTACGCTACCGGCATAGAAATGCCTCTTATCAGCAACAGCAACTAACTAATATAGATTGGATATATGGAGCATTCCTGCATAGTTTCTTAATTGTGCTTAAAGATCCGTGATGTGATTAAATTCCTCACAGTTGGTAAGGATAAGAAAAAAAAACGGACAGCCGCTAAAAAGGCTAAGCGATGTTAGATAATAATTATAAAAAGTCGTTCATGGTGACGATTTATTCAGTATATTAACGACGTTGCCCGGTACGCTTAATACGTTTCGACAGACTACAGGCCAGTCGGCCAATCGGCCAAATAATGATTTAATATTTGGAACGTACAATGTAAATGAAACAATAAAAAAGTTGTGATTAGTCGAAGCTTTGTCGCACCGGATAAAATCCAAGAGCCGCTGGCTTTTATTGGCGCACTCAGATTTGGGAGCCGCGTTTAATGAACGATTGACACGGCAAATAGGGCGGAATTTTAAACTCCCTGTCGCGCAGTGACAACTACATAAGCGGGTTAAACGGCAGATTTGCAATGGGCGCTATCGATTTTTTTTTTGAGACTGTGATTTCCCCACGGTCAAAACATTTTTTTAATAATGGCGTTGTCGTAGCGCATAAATTAACTGGTGCAGTTGGTTGGATGGTCAAAATAGTGGATCTATCATTGCTGAAATCAACTGGCAATCAAAAGAGCATCCGTGCGTCCGTAAATTTTCGTAGGACGAAATGGTTTATCGACCAATTAGCCCACAACAAAACACACTATAGATAGAAAGATAGACAGAAAAAAAGCGTCATAGCCACAAAGTATAAGAAAATGTAGTAAATTGAAACATGAATGTAACTTTGTCAAGCAAAATTCTATTTAAAAAAAAACTATTGTTATACTTGGTGTTTGTTATTACGCCCTCTATCGGAAGTTTTACACACTCCAGTTATATTAAGAAAAACATGACCCGTTAGTTGTGTGATTATTACTTTTCGAGATATAGATGCTTATCTCTATTAAATAGCTATTCCCCTCCTATAAGAAAATTGTTTCGATGTATATATTTTTTAAATTAAAGTAAATACAAAAACCCCTGTTACTTAAAGATATTTTTATACAAAGTTCAATAAAAGCCAGGTTAAATTTACTATCAGAAGGATTTTATAAATGATTTGGTACTTAGTTCTCTTATGCGAAACAAATTGGAACTAATTCTTTGGCATTATCCTAACAGAGATTCAGAAAATCATCAACACTTGCTTACATTTATAAAATAAAAAACATCAAATCAAATTCAATTTGAAGACTTTGATCTATAACATTGCTTAATGATGCTCAAAAATTTTTAGCACGTTTGACGTTTTTATAATTAAGAAAATATTAAATGGTAAACGAGATTTTAGTAATAATATTAGGCTCAATTTTTTAAAATGAAATATCATTTAGGTATAGCGTGTATCCATATTTTGATATCAAACGCTATTTTTTGTTAACCTAGTTTGGTTTAATTGCCCTCTGTGCATCGGAGAAAAAATTCGCGAATTTGTTAAGAAAATATTTGTCGAAACCGGCTTGCCGTATCGGGGAGGCTGAATCTGAAGGCAGAGAATAAACAACAATAAAAAAAGACTTCCGTATAGCAAAAGGTAAACCAGTCAAAGGCGCGCATAAAAAACAAATTAACTAAAGGACCATCGTAAACTGCCTCGTTTGAAATAATGAACAATACGGTACACTTATATTTTTAGCGGTTTTTAAGAGACGAACATTAACGTATTGGGTAGGACAGCAGATTGATGATGAAAAGGCCGCCGATCTTCGGTCGCGCTCACAAAACGAACCCGTTACGAATAACGAGAGTGTTTACTGTTAATTTCATTTGAATTTTTAATTAGAAAAAATACGGAGATTCGCGTTTTCGTGCCGCCGCTTCAATTTACAAATTTGAAATTTAGATTTTGTGCCGCGTGATGCAGATTTCATTATTAAGAAACAAAGATATTATAACTCGATTGCAGCTCCCAACAACGAATCCACAATGTAGCATAGTAGAAAATATAACAAATGACGTTTTTACATAATATATTAGAAAAGTAAATGCAAAAGGTAAGGGAGAGGTAATCATGCACATTCTGCGCCGGGGGAGGTTTGCGAACAGTTCGTTCTTCGAAATGGACCTCATTTGTCCTTTATTTGAGGTTTTAACTTAATCAAGGTATATGAGAGGAGTTGTAGTAAGAATTAATTATATAATGATTATATCCGAGGTTGTTTTTCTATTAAGCAGACATCATATATGTTAGCGATATGTTTTCTATGGCCGCCAAGAGTCACGTATCCTGAGTCAGGACGGACGAGTGGCATGCTGTTCCGGCTACGCAAAAACGAACGGCAGTACGATATAGACCGAAGAGCCGAAAGGCAATGTTGTAATAGGTGGTCAAATAGAACAGTGCTTTGGTTTTTGGGGAGAGTTTTATTCCGTATAGGGTTGACACCCACTACGCCACCCCTTAAGTTAAAATATATATATTTTTAAATGAAACAAACTTCAAAAATGTGTTTTGCATATGCTCTATTTCCTTCCGTGGAACCAACGCATCGTGGGTTCAAAATTATGCTACCAAAAGATGGTTAACCGAGAACAGGTGTTGTAAAGGCATGTTATGGTCTTAATATTTTTAAATTCAAATCATTTTCAGAAAACATAACGTTAGTTATTTAATGTGAGATAGTCAGTCACCAATAATTTTCGAGGAGAGTGATCGGAGCCAAACAGCGATACTGAAATTCTGGATCCTGTTTTCAGCCGCCGACGTAGTCAGAGTCATAGACTTAGACCCATCATTTTCCAATTCAAACTAAAGTGACGCAGCAAGATCTTCTTGGCCAATCAATTGCCGTTTGGCATTTTCAGAAAAGAAAAATCTTTAATTGCTAATATTTGGAATTCTAGAATTTTTTGAAACAGAAAACCTCATACAAAATCATCATTTTTTTAAATCAACAAACATGATAAAAAATAGGTGGTTTCCATTTTTAAACAAGTGCTTTTATTGCTTATTTCATTCAAATTTGTAATAATATTGTTTTTTTTTCTATATGAACACATTCCACTACCCTGCTATAAGGAAATCAGCCCCAAATATATAGAGTGTTTCAAAAACAAATGCGGGACAAACTTGAGCAAGGATATGGAAAAAGATAAATTTTGATAGATCGGTTTATTAGAAGCTTTTTGTCTCCTGAATTTTTTTCAGTTTCCAAATTACAAAATAAAATGTAAAGCGTGTGGGTGCAGTGAAACAGTTGTATTTTCTATCAACATTTATCAAGAATTTTAATATATTTATCGCACTCTAATTAATTCTTCTCTCCGGCCCTCAATTAAATTACAAAAAAAAATTGCGGAATTCGAGACGAAAATTTAATTAGAGAGTATATCGCGCCCGTGTATATTAAAACGGTGCGCTTCGTTGAAACGGCAGAGCGGTAAAAATGGCGACCGTTAAACTCGTTTCAGTCGCATCTCCGTTCCCCGGCGAATTTACTAATATTATGCAGCGGGAGTCATTACGCGCTTTTAATTACTAGAATATTTATCGCGCCGGTGCGGTAAAGCCGTGATGATGAACAAGGTCGCTCGTTGACGGTTCTTCGAACCAATGAGAGCGAGTCGCGTGTCGACATTTCGGCGCGAACGCGATTTCCTGCGCATCAGTGCAAGGTTATTGTAGAACTTTAATAATAGTGATCGGTTTTAAGGGCAACAAACAACAAACGTCTTATTTTTGGCCAATGATTCGTTTAAACATCCTCGGGCCTATAAGCAAAAATACAAGATGACAATGACAAAGTTGGCCTAAGAACCTAAGAACCAATAGCGGAAATGAATACAGAGTCGTTTTTGATATTATAGAAATATTTATTTTCTTTTTTTAATAAGAAGAACACACTCGGAAGGTATCATGACTTCCATCGCTTGGGAGCTTCTAACTGAGCTATAAGCATTTCAAATCTTAAAGACCATTTAAAAAGAAACCACTTTACTGAATTCATTGCTCCAGTATTACGTTCTGCTGTTAATATTATTATTAAAAAGTAAAGATCGCTGTGAATCTTTTGTATTGTGGTTCTTTATTTTAATGTGTTACATTAAAGTACTCTTCAAGGTACATGTTTACTTTTTCGAATGAAGAATACGAATATGGATTGTGTAATGGAAAAGGTCGAGCGGTAGCTGATGAGTATCGTCCACGATTTTTCCTGCAGCTACTTCTGCACGTTCCATTCACGAGGAACTTGCTCAAGGTGACGCATTACTTAATACGATTGATGCTCAAAATAAATAATAATAAATAAACTTAACGTAGGCCGGATATGAGTATGGAGAACTTTATACAAGTTAGGTTTGTACCCGCACCACATCCAACCTGTACAAGCTTTAAAATCTGCCGACTACGCTTCAAGAGTTGAGTTGAGTGGCTGGATATTAAAAAATGAAAGGAAAGTTGGAAATCTACAAACTCGCGAATCCCACTTTCAAGATAAATTTTTGGTGTCGCATTAGTGATGACCGCCTCATTGGTCCATTTATAATTGAAGAACGTCACACGGTCATTCGTGATTTACGTTTCATTGAAAATGATCTTCCAATATTACTGGATGATGTTCCTCCTAATGTAAGACAACTAATATGGATTCATAACGATGGCGCACCTCCTCGCTTTGGTCGACAAGTAACAGAATTTCTCACTCAAAGTTGTACACATCGGTGGCTTGCAAGCGGTTCACGGGTTCCTTGGCCAGCAAGGTCACCTGAACTTAATCCTTTAGATTAGAAACATTAGTTTATGCACCAAGTATTGAAAACAGAAAACAACTGGTTGCCGCAGAAACTATTCGTGCTGATCTTGAGACTGTTAGCACCACTTCAATTCAAGAAAACCTAGACTATGTATACAGAAACTGGGTAGACATTTTGAACAACTAATTCAATAAAATAAAATATAAATAAATAAAAAATAATAAAATAAAAAATAAATGGTCTTTAAAATTTCAAATGCTTGTAGCTCAGTTAGAATAGGGTCCCGGTTATACGTTGATTTAACAACTTTTAACTTGAAATCGCTCTAGCAACACACTCCCAACCTATGGCAATCTTGTCGTGGAAGACTCTGTATAATCGCAAGACGCATAACCTTATTTTTATATAATCATAAACATACCAAGCCAGCAGGGATATAAAACAAAGAACGAATTAATTGTGGAAAATATTCCAACATGCGCCCAAAAAATTAATTCGTTGCTTCGATTATTACTCGAAACTTAACTTATTTCTAGTTTACAAGTATTTGGGTAATGGTAATGGTTTCGTTAGCATATGATATCTAGAAAAATAATACTTATCGATATGTTTGATCTTGCATAATTGTAAGCAATATAATCGTTGGTTTGACTAAAATAATATTAACATTTGATGCTAAAGATTTTAACCAAAGCTTCTGTTGATGAGATACCTCCTGAATTTTGAGGTTTTTTATATCAGCGCAACCTACGAGAAATTCTGTATAGTCCCCCCGTATGTCATTTAATGTAATAATTAAGAAACCTTTAAGATATCGTAAAACAGTCTTGAAACATTTTCATACTTCTTTACTATTCTTTTTCAAATTTTGCAAAATTTTCTTAACCATAAATTCATCTTTTCTAAAACCAAGTAATGAGTCTGGCCACTTCTCGGTACCCGGATAAAGTATTTCATTGTCTATATACAATCGTATTGTCTCCATCAAATGGTTTAATGTTGAATTTAACACAGTTACTCTCCATTTTTAACAGCTGAATTCAATTTTACACAAATTCGATAATACCGATATTCACTAATTACTCTCCTTTTTAATTATGCACAGGCGATCTTAAACCAATTCAACAAATGGGTCAATAACCTGAAGGGTATGGGGTAAAATATTAAGCAATGGATTTTAATATTATAGAAATATTAAATTTTTCTTACTTTTAAGAAGAACACACTCGGAAGGTATTAAATTTGGACCATCCAGGACCCATAGTGTAACACAGTAACTTTATTCATAGCGCCACTAAGTCCTTCCATGATTTTTACATAAACATAGCGAGAGATCTAAAACAAAGAACAAACATACTGGATGTGTCACCACTAGAGTCCCGACACGATAAGTTATTTAGAAGTTAAGTTTATTAAAATACAAAGCAACGTGCAGCAAGAGAAGTAATAGAAATGGCTCAGATAGCTCTGAAGATAATACAATCATAGAATATGACGACAGTTTAGATACCGAAATTTACGACTATAAAGAGGAATACGGAGGAGAAAATATACAAAAATTACTGTGTATTATGACGAGAGCTGGTTCGTTGGAAAACTCTAATATTTTCAGATCTCTTATGGTAGATTAATAACGCTTACAAATATACAACGCAAAACTGCTGTTTTTTTTTTTGCTTGTTTTGTTAATTCCAAACAGATTTAGATTTAGTTTAAGAAAAAAAACTACGCAAGCACGTAAGTCGAGTTAAATATTTTCACAGTGTAACTGAGTTCTTTCTTTTACTCTTTTTCTTATATTGTTTTTGTTTGTTTTTCTGTATTTTCAGGTTTGCGCCTACCAATTTTAATGTAACCCTTGCTGGATTATATCTCTTTTTTATTCAATAATTATGTCTTAATGAGGTGGGACCTAATTTTTAGAGTACATAATATTATTAACTTCTTGTCGTATCGTCATGTTATACGAAATTACTTCTTTCAGTTCAGTATTGTGGATGCTCGTCATTTAAGGTCATCAAAATCCTTAACATCAAAGTCGTCGGCATGTTTTGTCTCTTGTCTGGCGCTACCATGTAGTTTAAGACAACCTCGAATTTTCCGTCCGTGTTCGCGTGCCCGTGAAATTTACAGGAAAAGAATCATCGATCGGGTGGAAAATTGCATGCTTTCCCGGAGAATTCCCGTTATTTTCGGACAGGAATGTCTGTTTCCTTACGATTAATTGGACGCTCGTTTATCTATGCGGTGCAGTACGCCCTCCAAATCGCAATTATCCCAAGTACTGGGCGAGTGCATTTATTATTTTCCTGGGCAGTTGCCGGGTTATTTCGCATTCAAAATCCCGCAACACTGGAACACAGTTCAAGAATGAGACAGCTGGATCACTCGGTTCCACGAGAAAGCGGATATTTTTTGCAGCCGACTGTAAATCATTCCGGCCGCAGTCCGAATCGCAATATACGAGGGTTGCGCAATCGGAAACGTAGCTGCGGTCAGCGTACGGGGCACGATCGCGATAGCAACAGCAAACAGCAAAAGCCAAGTGAAATCTTGGCGAAACGTCCATGGCATATCAAGAGAAACTCAATGGAATTATCGCCAAGTTCTTCCACAGGAAATGGAAAAACTAGATACACGTCCTCTGCATTTCTCCTGCGTCAAATATTAACTTAGAGTGCTGTATGAAACTGAGGGTTGATTGCTCTGCAAGCATCTAATAAGGGGGGGATTTTATTCCTTCGCTGATAAATAAGGCGCTTAATGATATTAAAACAAATGCAACTGGTCTAGATGACTGTTAATGCTAAAGTACTGTAGTCCATGAATCGCATATAATCAACTGTTGTATGAAAACCACTACCAAAAGTTTGTAATCCAATGACGTATAATGATTTCCGTTTGATAAGAATTCTCCTGGCAATTTCAAAAATTTACGAAAAAATATTATATAATCCAATGTACGAATTTTTTATTGCAAACAATATTGTTTCACTTACGCAAAGTGATTTTAAAAAGACGACTGGGACACAAGTAGAATTGCTTGATGTATTGGATGATATTTTTCGAGAGTATGATAAGAAAATTAGCACCGTTCTTGTGCTATTAGATTTCTCGAAGGCTTTCGATACAAATCATTCATCAGCTTCTAATATCAAAACCAAAAATTTATGGATTATCTAATTTTACTCTCACATACATACATATTTGAATAATAGAAAGCAAATAATTTCCTCAAGTGACATATTTTCGGATCAGGCGCAAATACTCTCGGTGTGCCACAGGAGTCCATTTTAAATCCTCTGGTATTTATTGTGTATACATTGCCGACGATACGATTCATTATTGTTTTGATGATGATGATCTTTGGGAGCTACAACAAAACATAAATCACGATTTACAAACTTGGAATGAATTCTTCAAAAGCCAAAATGTACGTTATTACTTTTTGGTAATAAAAATAAGATGAATAGGATCAAAAATTCTTCAAATATTTTAATTGGCATTGTGCTTAACTTCATTAATAATGTTAAGAATGTGAGCATTTGTTTAGACAGCGAACTAGTATTTGAAGAACATTTAAAAAGCGTATTTCAAAGGGCATATATGGCATTAAAAATATTACACAGTAATAAAAAAATGTTAGGCCAAAAGTTAAGGAAAAAGTTGTGCGGGTCCCTTGTCTTATCAAATTTTAATTATTGTAATTTTGTATATGATCATATTTCTAATTTTTATAAACAGATCGGGTGGCTTAGGATGGAGTCTCGTAGAGGACCACATTTCTTTACTTTTTTAATAGACGATAAACGATCTCGATACTCCGTCCTCGATTCGGGGCGAATAGTGTTTAGGCGCGAAATACATGACAGAAATGTTAGGCTAGGGAATTTTTAGCACTGCTTCTTCATAAATGCCCCATGTTTCAGAGAGTTTTTCGTATAACGCCGTAAAATTCGATATCTAACAACCTGGAAAATTTAAATTGGAAAACATTTTAAATTAAATATAAGAAAGAACTACTGCATCTAGAGAGTTTGCTATAGAGATTTTTTCTGTTTTTTTTTAGTTTTTTTTTTTCATGCATTTGTTATAACCATGCTTTCAGTAGTGTAGCTAATTATAAGCCTCACTGTAATGTATATTTCTCGTTTATTATTACTATTATTATTAATATTATTATTATTATTATTATTATTATTATTATTATAATCATTATTATTATAAACAATTCCCAAATGAAATAGAAATAGAATGTTATTAGGGTCAATTACGAAGCCAGTTTGTGTAAGTGGTTCTGGAAAAGTGTTTTTTTTTAATCGAGCGTGTGGTATCTAGATAATTCAATTTATTTGAAAGAAGAACTGAGGTAAGGTGTGTTAATTCCTGGTTAAGTGTATGATACTCTGAAAACTAATGAATTAATAACGAAATATTTTTGCACTGGATGGTGATGTGAAAAGTCTGGTTTTGAATAAATTAGAAATTTTCTGCTTCGATAGTGAAACTCAGGAATCAGTGACCAAGTGAAAACATAAAACACCAATACCTTCTGAATTACAATAAAGATACATCCTGTCCGAATTTTCTGTTATAGGTAACACGTTAAGAAACTAAGTACCAACGATAAGATTGAAGGACAGCATACAGAACATTTTAGAATTAAGAATTAAGATATCCTGGATTCCTTATGCGCGGGCTGTTTATGATTCGAACTTGCCCAACTCAACCACTAAATATTGTGGTAAACGTATCATAGTACCAACTTTCTGCCAGTGAAAAATAAGAGGTTGAGTTGGAAAACACAAGAAAATTTCATTTTAATTCGTTATCTGGTAAAAAATTAACTCCGTTTAACAGAACACGACACGTTCTTACAGTCGTTTGAAAAACTAATTAAGAACAGTTGTATTCTAGTGCAGACTAAATTAATTTGGGTTGAAAAATATGATAAAATGAAGACAACTAGGAATGGCAAATAGTGAAACGACGGTTATTACAAACAATGGCTAATGGGAGTGTTGTTGTTGGTTCACTTCCTTTTAAAACAAATTCAACATCGCGCCCAAATTACGAAATGACGACGCGCCAGGCGCTGATCATAATAGTCAGATAATATCGAAGAGGTAATCCTTTGCCGGTGATTTATAAAGGCCGCTTTCCAAAATAAAGGCAGTGGCGTTTCGACGACTGTTTTCAAATAGACGAAAGGAACGTTGTTGTCGAGTAATTAGACTTGATTCGACTCAATAGAGTGAGCAAAGTGGTCTTTTTGATAAAAATAAGGGAAAGTAAATCATCGACCTCCCATAAGGCCAATGGCGTAGGCCGCAAAATCAAAATCTTTCTGAAACGCAAAAAGGCTAATAAATTTTTAATCACACTTATTAGTAAAATTGCATTAATTATAACTATTTTTTATAATAGAGAATAAATCTTTTGGATAGAATGAACAATATACGATTTCGTATTTTTGTTTTAGCTTTTATTAAAATATACCTCGTAATCCACGAAAAATTTTTTAAACTTTATTTTGAACACACCAACCATTTTAGAGATACAGAAAACAAATGTTCCAAGATTTGGATTTTTGTTAGATTTTTTCTGCAAGAGTGTTTATACATTATGGTACAATATTTTTCTTTTTACAAGACTTTGCAAATTGTTGATTTTTATTTTCTGAACCTGAAAGCTTACTTTTATATAACGAAGTAGATTCGATTTTTTTGAGTGCCTCAGCTGAGCCTTTTTTGCTAACGTGAAGAATTCATTTACATCGTTGTCCTCAATGGTGCAATTTGAAAACGCCACTGTTCTTAGAAAATATAATTTCGACTGTTTTTAAAGTCCAGCTACTTAACAGCGACAGATTTTTTGAGTGACTATGGAAAAATGTTTTCTTTACGCCTCCTGTTGATTTCGCCTAACTATTTGATAACATACGTTTGATAATTACATTTATTGGACTTACTAATTATTTCTTTTTAAGTTGGTAATACTTTATGCATGGTTGCATGTTATGTTTTTCGGTTAGTAATGCGATATCGAAAATTTTATTGGTTACGTCATTTGGCCTATGACACGTAGAAGCGGACTCCTATCGCCCGTATGTGGAAAATTCAGAATAAAAAAATTAACTTTAAACATGAACAAGCTCAAAAACGACATTTTTTATACAAAAATTTTGCCATTCACTTGTGCCATACCAAGAGGGTATGATTTCGGAGACTATTTTTGTGAAATGATAAAAATATCCTCCGGACAATGGAAGTAGATGTTGAATTTTAAGATAATTTGACAAAGAAGGAACCGTAACATATTATTCAAAGAAACTTCCATAGCCTACTATACTACTACTTGCTGGCGTTTCGCCAATTATCTTGTTGGCTTTCAGTAAAGTTTTGGAGAAGCCAACAGGATGATTGGCGAAACGTCAGAAAGTTCAATATACAATACAAGCAATGCAGAATTAATCCGGAAGATTTGTAAATAGAACGATAACGTACAGAAAATTTACACAAACAGAGAATAAAGTTTAAAGAGAGCTTATCTGGGCTCAAGTTAGCAAACATAACACATAATTAGAAATGAAAGAAATTCAGCTACTGTTTGATTAAGTCATCGATGAAGTGGCACGCGAGACCTGGCGAAAAGCAGTGAAGCATGTTGCATTTTGACTATTTGATCAATGGCGGCGAAGGCTCGTCAGTTATAACGTAAAAAGGGGATGACAGTTGCTCATTTCACGAATAATATTACGATTTTTTATAATCTAATTTCTGTATACGGTTTTGTTACCCTTTATTTTTTATATCCTTTTTATCCCAGGGGGACGCATTTGGAGCATCATCTTTAGTATTGGCGAATAGATAACAATAGGTAAAAACTTATTAATTCACCCAAACTCCTGCAATAATTTATTTTAAAATTTAGGAAAAATCTACAAACTCATTTTTCTGAGCTTGCAATTAATTAATTAAAAATATAATAATAATAATAATAATAATAATAATAATAATAAATAGCCTAGGTTTAAATATCTCCTCTACTGAACTGCTAAAGAACTATTTATATAATTAATAAATTGCGCACTATTTATTGAAATAAAAATTGATGAACAACAAATAAAATATGAAAAATACCTGCAAGATCGGGAAGCACAACAAAACTTTGCTACACACTACAGAAAATGCAACTGAACATAAACAATTTGATAACTCAAAATAATCCCTTGTTAACAACACAATTAGCAACAAGATTATTAGCAAAACTGTATTTTTCTACTCCCGTCTGTAAAATACCTAATTACCCATCGATCTAGGGTGCGGGAAGCGTCACATTACCACGTCAATTTCGTTTCCCATGAATCCGAGCCACTTCAGACATTTCCGGGATTTTACCGCACGGATTTGGGAGCAATCGGATGTTTTCGGAGATATTTCTCAGGCTTTGAATTTTGACGTTTGTCAATTCTGACGGTCATGTCAGTGAATGTATTAGTGTTATTTTGCGAAAATGTACTCAAAAACTAACGGTCGTAGAAAAATTATAGTATGCAACACGTTCGGTAAACTTTTTAACTCACTCGTTTATTAAACACTCGTTCCGCTCGTGTCACATAAACTCGTGAGTCAAATGCCGTTTACCGCACTTGTTGCATAATATACTATTGTAACAAATGATCTTTGTACCTTTTTTTTAAATGAATATAAATTTAAGTTACTGAATTCCTGTGACAAAGAATTATAAACACGAATTGTGTACGAAAAAAGACACTGATGATGTGGCATCGTTAGTCTGTACCTGTATCTTCACAGAATGGATAGTACTCCTAGGAGTAAGCCGCTCTCTCATCAAAGTAGGTGAATCGAGGTTATGGATAATTTTCATAACGAATACGTGGAAATGAAGAGCTCTTCTTTGTTCCATTTTAAGTCAATTAAGTTGACGATATGCAACAGATACATGGTCATATTTTCGAAGACCCATAATAAAACGAACACAATACACTCGTTATCAATAAAAAAAACCATACATTACATCTCAGTAGTTAAAATGTGAGGGAACAAGTGACTCACATAATTGTTTCCTTAGTCTAAAATTTAAAATATGCCTATTACTATATACGATTTTTAGTGAGAAATATGCCTTTTGAAAGATATTTTTTAAATATTCACGAAATCTTAGATCACAAACTATGATCGCCCCCAAATTTTTTGCTGAATCGACAAAGGAAAATTTAATATTATCTAACATTATATTAATATTTTGTTTAACTAGCTTAACTTTATTTTTATTTCCAAATATGATTAAATGCAATTTTAATGGGTTTAGCTTTAAATTATGGGCACGAGAAACTTCACTAATCCTGTTAAGATCTTGATTCATAAATATATTAAGTATTCTAATCCACTACTTACATTAAAATTATGATTAATAACTTCTACATTTAAATGACTTTTAACATATGCAGCAATTCCACCCCCTCGACCCACCCGATCTGTTCGAAAAAAGTCAAAACCAGGAATACAAAAAGGTTCCGAGGGATCACCAACAGAGAGCCAAGTTTCCGACAGAAAGATTACATCAAAACTATTACCCTCAACAATGTCATAACAATGTATAAAAATAGAGCGAATGTTCAAGTGTCCCATTTAAAATTTTTGATTATTCTTGCGAACAGGTTAAAACTAATTTCCTTATACCAAATCTGAACAACTAAAAAGAAATAAGAAATATGTGTAACCAATTACAATAAGTTGTTAGACAATAAATATTCAATTCAAGATAGCCCAAATAAATATTTAGGAATAAGTAACAAAACAATAATGTTCTAAACATATATAACAAATAATATTTGATGCTCTTTTTTCTGCGAAATTGAAATTTTAGACAAAAGAGAGAAGAGGAAAAAAAAATGTCCTAGGCATTGCCTAAGGATGCGACACGACATGTAAAAAAAGGATGTGAAGTTTAGAAAATGACTTACGCCATCACATTAATAATAATTCACCAGTGTATATCCAGTACTCACGCCAAATTTAAAGTTGTCCCTTTTCAAAAGAACTTCGAGATCACCAGCATATATGATTTGTATGTGTTACCAGCGCAAACTAAACACAAAAATTTAGTGTATATATCAAAATTGTGAATTTCAGAAGCAAATTGACTAAATCACTGAATCCTACGTAAAAAAAAAATCCAAACCAACTTTAATCAACAGAACTACAAAATGTATCTAAAATGCTAAATTTTCAAACTTACCATAAAAATCCAAGACTGTGATGATATTTCTGTTTGTTCTACCTTTCATTTAAAAGAAAAGCTGCCTTGGTTAGTTTTGGTTAGACAACAGAAACACGCTAGCTTTGTTACTAAGGGTGGTACCGCCGTAAGAATATCAAAACTGAGACATACTGTACAGTAACATATATGCGACAATATATTCGGATGTAATGAATTAATTAGCAATTAACGAGGTTCAGTTTCGAAGGCGGCAGCTTGAGATAAAGAAAAATTCTTCGAATATGCTTCAAGGTTAATTGATTAGTACCGCATGTCCCAAATCATCGATCAAAATTGAAAAAGTGTATACGTTCATTGTTTCGTTACGACTAGAAGAAAAAATTGCTCGTAGGCGTTTTCTAAGAAAGGTGGTGCGAGCCCGTACCGGCCGTATGGAAATGTAGACAATCCAATTTAAATTGTAATAGTGGTTCGTACGCTCATAATGTAAGTAAGTGCGCTGAATTTTATGGTAGTCAAACACTTAACATGCCATTTATGGCTAAGCGGAGCGGAGCCAGTTTTGAAAACTGATTGGTTGCGGGTGTGGATATAGCGAACGATTAGCGCGGCGACACGACAGCAATCTCAGAATAGACGTTGGATAAAAATGATACCGGCAAAACCAAAGCAATTTGGATTTTTGTAAAATCGTATTTTCCATTGATTCTGTCAGTATGAGTTCGAAAAGAGAATAGGCGCACATCTATACCTTCAGAAGAATGTTTTCGACATTCCACTTTTCGACTTTAACTTGAGATAAAGCTCACAAAATTACAACAAAAACGTGTTTGTAGATTTTTTCTAAATTAGAGACTATTTTGTCAGTTCCGACGTATAAAGTATATACACCAACGGACTTTTCGGCGCATCTCTAGCGATTATTAGGACCACGCTTCAAGAAGATTCAACATTGTGAGAAAGAACTACACTACCTCTGGAAGGCATTATGGAACTATCTGCTGTCAACGTAATTCGAATTTTCAATTGAAAGATCATTTCTATGCATAAGAATATGGCTACAACTGACACACCTAAAGGAAGGTTGAGATATGTCACCTTCACAATATGGAAAAAAGACTGGGGAAAAGCTAGAACATTTTCTGGATCACATTAATGACATCACTCTATAAAATTCACAATACCATTTCCCGATGTCTTGGTCGCCCACATATACAGCAAAATACCTAAACGCATCGTGCAATCACTCACAAACAACTAAACGAGGCGTTATGTAAAAAAGAGACTATCTGCGGTTACCAAGCTCTACTTGACGACTAAGTTGAACGAATTAAAGACCTAATGCAGAACTGTTATTCAGAGACTGACTGAAGACGTTATTACTAATTCTCAATACCAAGCAGCACGTAAATCAGAGTCCAGCTAAATAATGACCATACCCTATATTAAAGGAGTTTCCTAACAAGTACTCTGCGAGTGTGGAAAATCTTACCTAGGCGAAACGAAGTGAACGAACACAAGAAACAACAATGTGGAGAAACAAATAGACCTGGTACCGCAGAGCATAATTGGACAGAACAACACAGAATCAAATGGACAGACGCCAGAATCCTACAAGAGGAAATCCAATGGAAGAAGAGAAAGTTCATAGAAGCAGCATTCACCCAGCGCAAGAAAATCTTTAGTCAATCAATCGTAGAAATCCTAGCGATGTGGCAACCTCTACTCTCATGCGTCATGAACTTTGGCCTGCCCCACCCGTGAACGGTCAGTTTTTAATGGATAACGGCTAGTGATACTAGCAGAAATGCCGTGTTAAAAACGTTTTTAGAAAATGTAAGTTCGAAACGAAGGTATTGACCAGAATCAATCTTTGTCTACCTTTAGAGAAATATTATATCACATTTTTTAGTCCAAAAGAAATACGATTCTTTTGTATACTCTCCCTACCGAGGAGGGATATCACCTAGACAATACTTAACTCTCTAGTGTGGAATGTGGAAGAAATATTGAAATAAATATGTCAAGATTTGTATCCGTATCACTACCTTCGTAGACTAGTAGCGATTCCACTCACAAGCATTTTAATGCTTCGGTGGATATCCCAACTTTTATCTTTTTTCTACGAGTTATATGATCGAAGTCTCTAGTTACCAAGTCAACGGAGTAATTCTCCTCAATGTTAGAGGACGTCGTCAACAGCGTCGCGTGTGTGTCTACAGACTACTATCAATAACGGCATTGACACGCGGCGACTGTAAGTAATGGCCGTTTGGCATGCCGACGTTGCCACATGAGCAGATACGAGGCATTCGAGAGTCGGGCCCGACACTATCGTTCTTATTCCGATTGAGCGGTTCTACCGTATTGGCGATTTTACAATTCGATGACGCCTCTGGCAGAAAAATGTTAAACTGCTCAGGAAGTAAAATTTTAATTAACTGCGTTGCTTTCATAGCTTGGAAATTAGTAGTATTAGTTGAAGTATTATTGCTATTAGTCGAGGTATTGCTAGAAGTAATCAAATAATTACAGGCATTAAAACGAGTTGGTAGTAATAGTCTTGGTATTAGTTGCATCCATCCAGTTTTCCTTATAAAATGTCATAAATCACAAATATAGGAATTTTCAATTTCGGAAACTGTTCTAGAATTTGAAGTGCAGGACTTATCTAATATCCTCCCAGCTACGGATTTTCAGTAGTTTTATCGGAATTAGTTGGTATTCGCGGAATTACTAAGCAAATAAATTAGTAGCTGTTAGGAAATAGAGTAATAGAGGTATTAGTAACGGAATTAGTGGGTATTAGAGGTATTAATAAGGGAATTGATGAGTACTAAGTGAATTAGTCATCAAAAATTGAAAATTCAGAGGCATTAATTAGTGAACAGATTTTCGGCCACGGTTTATCCAGCGATATTTGGCATTCTAAAATATCTAACCGACTCTAAATTTCACAAGGAGTGCTTTTAATTTTGCTAGATTGAAAATACAATGCAAAAATGTCCATCGAGTCTTTGCAGTAAACCCAATTAACCCTTAAATGCATATTGTTTGCCCACACGGACAAGCAAAATGTGGTGGCTGGTAGAGAGAATCACTTTTTATGAAACGCACTTTTATAGTTTTGTGGTACCAATAGGCCCTCTAATATAAAAAAAAATGCTGTGGACAACAGAAATGGAACGCTATCTAGTGTATTGAGAAGAAAATACAAATTTTATTTTGATGAGTGTAATAACCTCCATTTTTGTTATATATCCATTTGTTGCATTTTGTTGCATTCAAGCCTTAGCAAAATGAAACAGATATTGCCGAGGTTTGGGAAAATTTCACTGATGCTTTTTACAAAACTTCTGGATTCCTCCTGCGTCGGTTTTTGCTTAGTCGAAATTGCTGACGTTTCGCCAATCATCCTGTTGGCTTCTTCAGAGCTTGACTGAAACTGAAACAGCAATTTCGACTAAGCAAAAACCGACGCAGGAGGAATCCAGAAGTTTTATATAAAGCATTACAGTAGCCTGTGGAAGTTTCTTTGAAAAATTAATTTCACTGATTTCAAGAGAGATGTCAAAAATGGTGAAGAAGAAATTAAAAAAGCGGGGTGGGGACAAACAAAAAGGACCTACAGGAACAAGTAAGAAGATCGCGAAAAGAAAAAAGAGTAAATGCTGAATTAGAAAATCCCGACGAAACCTCAGATACCCTCCTAGTAAACAGAGAAAGAAATAGAAAGAATAAACCTATACAAACATCAACTCGAAAGGAAAACTTTTAGTTCTAAGTGAAAACCATTTTCATGCCAGTTCTGGTATACCTGCTAGAACGTTAGAACTTGAAACTCCTTATCAATATTTACTGGACTTATCAGCCGCGAGTGTTTATACAAAAACCGATCTAGCGTGCGGGAAGCGTCACTTTATCACATCAGTTTCGTTTCCCACGAATCCCGAGATTTTACCGCACGGGTTTGGCAGCAATCGGATGTTTTCGGAGATATTTCCCACGCTCTGAATTTTGACGTTTGTCAATTCGGACAGTCATGTCAGTGAATGTATTCGTGTTTTGCGAAAATGTACGCAAAAACTAACGGTCGTAGAAAAAGGATAGTATACAACACGTTCGGTAAACCTATTAACTCAAATGCCGTTTACCGCACTTGTTGCATAATATACCAATTAGCAGATTAGATGTTCCACAAATAAGCAATCTAAACTAAGCAGTTTAGAACTACAAATTATAGAATAGCGAAGACTTAACATATACCAACGGAGGTTGAGACGGACAGATGAAAAAGCTTGTCATTAAATAAATACCAATTGGATGCAAAGCAATAGATCTTTGAATGCATTTAGCCGACTTTCGGTAACGCTGGTATCCCTCCTTAATATTCCATAACTTTCCAAATTATAATTTAAATACGATAAAATGGATCTCATCGGAGGATTCATTTTGCACCAATTTCGACAAACGACACATCACAAAAACTGATTTATAGGCAACTTCAGAAAAGTGTAGAGCAGTAAAACTGCAGCGGTAAAATAAAATTATTTTTGATAATTATGATGCTTTGTGGTCGTTTTTGTTCACTTAGCTTCTCACCTGATACAAGGCCCCCATAAATTAGGTTACTCGAATTTTTCTGTACATGAAACTGCTTTTAAATTATAGCGGGAGAGAAGGAAAAGTTCAGGCAAGATGAAGACCCCAAAAGTGTATTTAAAATAAAAGCTCACTCTTTATTTCTAAAAAGAAATACTCGCTCTAGATAAGATTTTGATGGAGCGTGAGCAGTATAAAACAATACAGAAGAGAGCAGAAGAAAACATTTTATCTTGATGAGATGTGGATTAATAACATGGTTAAACGGAATCATTTGTGATAAAAGCATATCAAAAGAGAACCAAACTGTATTATAACACAATGGACAAGAGCATCATAACATATGGATGAAAAGTATAGTCAATTAAAGAAACTATTAATAGGAGAAAAGTCAAGACCAGCGGAGTTAAGCATTATGGGTACTACACACATGATTATAGACGACATTCGTAACCGATACGGAAGACGTCGAAAAACGTTATGAACCAATCTATAGAAAGCGTGTACAATAAAAATCATAGGAGATACAGGACAGATTTTAAAATTTTCCTATGGGCGCCATATTGAATATTACTATTTAACGATGTATGACATGATGAATGTATCATTGTTCTTAGGGTCACAAAAGCAACAAATTATTTTTTTATGATGATCGCCATCAATAGACAATCAGAAAAACGATAATTTTTGACAGTACAATTAACTTAAAAGTTTTGACAGTTCAATTACTGATATAAAATGTGAGTTTTAAAAGAACATTAACAAATTAACAAATGTCTTTATTGCCAGGCTAACTTCAGTTTACAATACAGAATTTAAATTGGTAGGTAAGATTTGATTTATTTAAAAATATTATTATATTTAAGTATCTACCCTGAAAGATTGAAGCCAATTAAGATCTTTCAAAGACTGGTTATAAATAAACCTAGCAATGAGGAAAAAATAATGTACAGTTAGCTGCAATCGGTACAATGTAATTAGCAAATAATTCCAATGAAATTAATAAGTAAAAATATTTTGTGTGAAATTGAAGTTGAGTTTTTTTTTTAATTATTTTTTAGTAAGGAGCGCCACTATCGGAGAATAAATTCGCGAATATGCCGCCGACGATCGAAATATTATCATATTATCCGCGCATTAGCGCGAACGGTGTAATTTATTTACAAAAAAAGATCGAACAATAGGATTGCGTCGTTGTATAGTCGCGAGTTACTACTCCACTAATAAGAATTGCAAATTCCCACACCGATACAACGATTATATATATAAGGAAGTGGCTAATTTAAATAATAAATTATTTTGTAGAACTCGATTTTTACGGGTAACTTCATTAATATTTTAATTTATGGATTGGCTTCGGAAACGGATTCGCGTAAATCTAATCGACCGTAGCTGGGTGAAAAATCTAGCATTTATTTAAATTCAAGCAAAGTGATTGCAGAGGGCGTTACTTAAAGGTAGGGTGTATTCCTGTAATAATTTTAGGTCAAAATGTCACATAAACATAATGTGTCAAAGTTATTTTTCTAAGTGCTTTTTTATCGTTTTTTTTATTAATATTTCCACGTTCATATCGTTAAAAATTGTCAGTGTTACTTGATGTTATAGGTAGTTGCTTTTAATCCTGGTTAATTAGAATTATTGAGTTCAGTGGCGCCAATCCGATATTATTCCAGAGAGACCCAATAACTCGTCAACGCTTGAAGATATCGACATGCGGCTTGAAGGTCTTTTCTAGAAAATTCTGTTCCGTTTTGTGATAGGTATGTTTTTTTATTAATAAGCAATAAGCAAGGAAAATTATTTTCAATGTTTTCTTTTACTCGCTTTAGCCTATACAATTTTTAACGCAAATCCCTAAAATTGGTGATTTCAGAGATAGAGGCGCTTGCCTTGATCATTTGCCCACCCTGTACATACATTTATTTATATATATATATATATATATATATATATATATATATATATATATATATATATATATATATATATATATATATATATATATATATATATATATATATATATATATATATATATATATATATATATATATATATATATATATATATATATATATATTTGCAGACGTTTCGCCAAAATCTCACTTGGCATCTTCAATGCTCGCGCTCCGAAAACACCAGTGTTCGAAGTATTCGACCGTTGAGCTAATAATCGTTATGCCTCTGCAATTATTACACAACTTTGTATCTCCTTTTTTGTATATAGAACCAATATATCCTAAATTCCAGTCCTCGGGTATTTGATCTCCGTATATACATTTATTGAATAGTTCTTCTAATAGTTCTGGTGCATTCCTTATTAGATCTATGGGTATGTCTCCGGGTCCAGAGGCTTTTTTATTTTTCGATTCCTTTAGGGCTCTTTTAATTTCAGTTATTGTGATTTTATGTACATGATCGTCTATGTTTATGTCTATATCGCCCATTTGGAATTCTGGCCTATTTTCAGATTTATAATACTTTCGCCATGTTTCTACCCCAATTAAGTTTAATTTACTAGTTTGCTTTGTACTTTTTCTTAGATTCTTTAGAATTTAGGATGTTCTTAGAATCTGCCTACTTCTTCGCATTTCTTTTCCCAGCGATTATTTTTACTTCTTTCGACTAGTCTTTTTGCTTCTTTATTTAGTTCTACATATATTTCTCTATCTTCATCCCTGTTAGTTGTTTTGCTTTTCCCTTTTGCGGCCCAAGGCTTCTTCTGCTGCCTCGTGTATATATCTTTTTATGTCGTTGTATAGTTTTCTCGCTGTCTGTTCCCTTCTTACTCGTTGTAGCTTGTTCGCTAACCTTAGTTTGTCATTTCGAAAACTGTGTAAGTTATATCTTCGTTCGACTTGTGTGTTATTTTTTTTTCCTTCATCCTCCCTTTTTATTTTGCTTTTTCTTCTGTAATTTACTACTAGTCTTGTTAATACTAAGTGATGATCTGAGCCGCATTCCAAATCCCGATATACCCTTACGTCCAGGTTATTTATTCTAGATTTTTGTTGAAACATACATTTATACCGTGTTCTAAGCAGAAAAAAATGATTTTATGCGATGCCCGTACACTTGCATTACCCAGTTGTGGAAACGTAAAATAAGTGAAAGTGGATAGTCTAATCCCTTTACATAACATTACAAAGGTTGAAAAGTGTGGGTTCCGTGCCCACGCCGTATTCGAGGTTGTTTTGAATCGAAAAAAATTTGATTACCTCCTCTGGGAAATAACAAGTGTCGCGGTTCCTCGACCTTTTACCGTCTTTGAAGATATTCGCGCATTACGCGCGCTGGCCCGACTGTAACCTGGCCCCGAGGATGATAAATTAAATTAAAAAAAAAAAAACGATTAAGAAGCCGTTAGTTTCGCGGAAAAGTCGGAGTCCACGAAGAAGTTGTGGCCAAAGCCCGACCGTCAAAATTCACGATTTCGTTGTTATGGTTAGTGGAAGATTTAAGGGAAACGAGGTGTAATTAGCGAAAGTATAGTGGTCATTAATTTAATTATCGTGGTAATATTTGTGTAATTTAAGGAAACTACGAGGTAATTAGGACAACTAAAACTTTGAAAAGAAAGTCAAAGAAAAGAAAAGAGCAAAACGAGCAATGGTTGATGACAAATGACAATGGGAACTACAAATAAAATAGGTGTTGAAACAGAGAACCCAAGAATGAGGCAGCAAAAGCAAAAAACCAAAAATAGGAAAAAAAATGTGAAGAATTCGAAAGGTAGATCGGAGGAACGACTGTTTAAAAATAGTGGAAAACAGTTAAGACGCTCAGGAATAATACAAAGGGGACATATCCATGATATCCAGTTGAAAGACGACGACAAACAAAATAACAAAGACAATCAGTCAGAGAGCAGCTAGAAAAGCTGGTACATAATAATAAACATCTGATACATACACAAAATGTATCATATAAATGGAACCTCTGTGAGCTCAATTTATAAGAAAGGGGATAAAAGGCAATGTAAAAACTACAACGGTAAAAGTGTAGCCAGTTGTCTAGGAAAATTTGTACAGTAAGATTCTAAAGTAATAAATAGTAGACAGAAATAGAGGAAGGAAGTAGCTTTCCCGATAATCCTGTAAGAACATTATTTTAATTATATGTCAAATAACAAAAAAAGAACAGCAAAGAATATCAATCTCATCTTTGCCGAAAATTGGGAAAACATATCTGAGCCCTTCAGTAAAAAGTGAAAAAAGTTGTTGTCTTTTATGTAACGCATTTAAAATATTTTCTGATAAGGAAATGTAAGAATATCAAAATCGAACTAATTATTATTGCGATCGATGAAGATAATGCCAAATATATGGATAGAAAACTTGAGCAAGAATTAACAAAATGGGATCTGAATATTTATATAAACAAAACTGAATTCTTAAACGTGTGATGCGGGACAAAATATTTTCAACTACAGCAGGGAATAATAATAAATTGTTATGCATACTTGAAACAAAGATAGGGATATACAAAAATAGATTGACACAGAGAAGACAATGTATACAATAGCCTAACCCTCTCTTCCATGGAGACCAAAAGTTACGTTAAGATCAAGAACTAAGATCTATGAAACATATATTTAACTAATAATGACATAAGGATCAGAGTGCTGACAAAGAACAAAGATAAATTTAAAGTGCAAGCAGTTGAAATGAAATACTTACGACGTTCGTGTTGAAAATCAATATGATGTTGAAACACGAATTAAGTCAACAGTCATTCGTATACCTAAGTTGAAGTTGAATCTGGAGAATAATGTCATGAGCAATCCCTTTCACCATCGGAAGAACATGTTTAGTTGGATTTTGCTGTCAGTTGTTTTGTTTATTCGTTAGTTAGCCAGATGAATACACTCTTATGGTAAACTACTAAATTCTGTAATTTTGAATAATTAAGTTTTATAAAAATAGACTTTCAGTTTTCGGTTCGAAAAATCACGTCTGATACTGAGAAATTTTCTGAAGAAATAGAACATCGTGCTATACATCTTATCTTAGGTAAGCAGTCTGATATGTTTAACTGGCCAAGAAAGTGGTGTGGGGTTAAATTTTCTATGGACCACTCATTTGAAGAGGTGTGCAGTCTTCACTTGAAAGAGTGAACTTAAAAATAGGAGTCTCCTCCGACGTACAACTCTTGATCTTGGTCTTGGATTTATTTATTTGTTGTGGACTATATTAACAAAACTGAAATATGATATGAACAACCAGTTTTGCCATATATCGATTTTCAATACCATATTTCAGAATTAGTTAGATTTTGGCTGTTGAACAGTATTACAAGAACAATAATATCGCTTCATTTGCAACACCCAAATAGTTGTTTATTGTTTTTATTTTTATAAGTGTTTTAAAATATTAATCTTAAGATGTATTGCAGGAAAGAAATGATGCAAGTTTTATTTCGATTCTAATGTGTAACCTTGCTACCTCTTATGAATGTTATTTTTGTTATCGACCGAAAACATTTTTTTAAGTTACTAGTCGTTTCTTGAGGTAGTTTCTTGTTAGAAGTCGCGATTTAGTGTACACGGGTCCACTACTGAAATCCCGTTCGGTCTAAATCAACGAAATCGCGTTACATAAAAGAAGTGGCGCGATACAAACCGAAAAAAAAATTGTTTATAAAATGCGCGTTTCGCAAAATACGACCGAACAATAAACGACTTGACGTGACCACAATAGAAAGTTTTTTAAGGCTTGATTAATAGGCTTCGTATTTGTAGGTTAAATGGAGGAGTAGTTCTTTTAGAATGTTTCGATATTACATTATATCCCAGACGATATGTTAAATAAACACTTGACAATCAATAGAGGATTAAGATCTCGTCTAAGGCGACGAGCTAATTAATTCTTAATTGGATATCAAGAGGTTGAAAGGCTCACTCCAAGCGCTTTTCAATTTTGTTCGTTGCTGCATATTACGAGATTAGGTAACACCGATGTAAGTGCTAAATGTCTTAACTTTTTAGGTAGAGTGGGCTAAATATGTGGGGAAAAATCTTTTTTTTATAATATCTAGGAAACCATTCTAAATGCATTTGTGCAATTTCGTAAATATGAGGGGTTAACCGGGGAGGAATAAATGTTACGGGAACTAGCGGTAATCGCCGAGGAATAGTGGTATTAGTCCAGGTACTATTACAATTAGTCAAGCCATTAGTGGCATCAATTATAATGATATAATTGGGCATAATGTTATTCTTAGCTTTTGTTATCACTGCAATTTGTCTAATATAACCCAAGAGGAAATGTTCAATCGATTGAACTGTAATGCTAAGGCTTCTGGAATTCATTATTACACCCAAGATTCGAACATTAACCGATGTGACAAAAACATATCTACTTACATATTGCTGGCTTAATTATTTTATGACATTTTATAATGTAGGCGCATTGTTGAGGGTTTGTTATAAAAAAATCATTTTATTTGAATTATTACGATGGTTTAATATTTCTTTATTATTCTCCTTCCTAATAACAAATTTTTAATTTTTCCTTTAAGCGTTATTTCGTAATCTAACTAACTTTATAAGCCTACCATAAATGTTCAAATATTAACGTTTTGGTTGATATAATACAAAAACATAAAATAAAGATATGTTTGTATTTGTTTAAAAAATAAATATATTTTTCGATTTTCAAAACTGTTGTAGGATTCGAATTACTAATGGCCTCCTTCGAGCAACAACTTTTTCAGAATTTTTCTCGGTATTTTTATGCAGGGTGTCAAAGTAATATATCTTGATTATTATTTGTTTTAGAGAAAAATGTTAGTTACAAAAGTTATAGACGAGGCTAAAAGAAACAATTTAAAATTATTTTCAAATATACAGCGTTCATAGACACCAACTATTATTTTTTAAATGTATATTGCATTGCTAGTTACTCCCTTTTATTATAAACAATCACTCACTGTAGGGCTGTTATGGTCTAAAAAGAGACGCTCTTTCCGAGAGTTAAATTTTATTGTGCCAACAATTTTATAAAGTGGTATTATACTTGTCTTGAATTTAGTTCGAATCATTTATATAGGGTGAGTCAAAATGAAATACATTAATTATAGTGAAAAAATCAAATGGAACTTGTGGAAAAAAATAAACAAGTACATTTTTAATTTTGTGAAAAAAATGTTTTCTTTCTCTTAACTAATTTAGAGATTCTGCCTTTCTTAAAGCCCAAAATATTATAGAACCACAAAATAATTTCAAATAATATTTTCTGCGGGGGCATGTTAAAGACCAGGTGTATAAAACTGCTCCCACAACAAAAACCTTCCGAAGTGTTAGTCATGAAATGTTGGCGAATAGTGTCCAATCCTTTAAACACCGTATTAAAGTATATATCGAAGTCGGTGGGAGACATTTCGAGCGATAAATAAAGTGAAACTTAATTAAACAGTTCTTTTTTACTTTGCAGTCCTGTTTTTAGTTTTTAAGTGTTTTTTCGATTAGCAATATAAATATTACATTTTTAATATTATCCCTAGCGTGAAATACTGTTTAAACTGCTTTTCCAAAGTTGCGCAGTTTATAATTTTATTTTTGTTTAAATCTCGGATTTAATAAATTATTTCCGCATTGCATTTTTTTACTTTGTTCTTAATATTTCGTGATATTTTAACACGGTTTGAAAATGTTCAGTATTTCCGAAAACACTCAGTACAGACCATAACGATCATATTAATGGTATAATATATATTAAAATAAATAATTTAAAAAATGTATAAATTTGATTTCACACATATTTATGAATCACCCTGTATATTTCAAAATAATTGTAAATTGTTTCTTTTAGTCTCGTCTATAACTTTTGTAATTAAACAAATAATAAACAAGATACATTTCCTTGACAAGCTATTTTGACACTTAGAGTTCTTCTTAAATAAATGTTTATTCTTATTAACATCGGAAGTATTAGCGGACTGACTAAGAAAATTAGTAGGTACTAGAGAATTAGAGGCCAATAGAGGTATTTGCAAAGGAATTTCTGAGCATCAGAAGTATGTTTATTAAAGGAATTAGTCGAGGAATTAGTTATCTAAAATTGGAAACTTAAATAGAGGCGTGAGAGATCCATTATAGCCGTTTACCCCTCGGGCAACTCCGTTTTGTTTATCATTTTTTAGGTGCACAACCTTTTTTTTAAATTTTTAACACTGTCTTCAGTGCGCCATTTATACCGCATGCTTTTGAAGAAAATAATAGTACGCCACTGTTCATGAAATTACTGGCCACTCAAATTTCTTAATTTCGTACCATCAATATTGCATGCAGACGTATTCCGTACAGTCTCATACGAAACAAGTATTTGCTGTCTCAAATCTTCGAAAGAGGAAAGAGGCGTAGATTTTCAAGATGACCCCTAAAAAGAATTTTAGACTATTATTACGAGAAGAGGCCTTCTGCCTTCCTCTACATAATTCTGGACGATTCCAGAAACTGAAAAGAAATTAAATTAACTGAATGAAAGACTAAAAATGTAATTAACATTTTTCGCATTTAGCTGATATGGTTGTGTAAAGAAGAATGATATGAGTAGTCCATTACAATTCTCTCAACTCATTTTAAAAAAATAATAAAATAAATATGCAGAAGCTGTTTTTTTGTAATAGTACTACGTCGGTAATATAAAAAAAAAATGAAAACATTATTTTTCGCCATATTTGTAGAATGGCTAGTATTAGGGCTGGTCAATTGACCACTTCTTAATTGACTGATCAACTGACTACTTTTTAATTGACTAGTCAAATTCTATCAAAATGTTTGAAATGACAATTGTAGCGTGTTATTCATCATTATTTAATAATAATGTGTTATAATAAATTATTATGCCCCCTCTTCAAGGAATACCCGAATACGACACGCTCGATCCACTCCATTTAGTTCTCAGAACGACACGATGGCGACGTATCTCACAATATAAATAAACATAAATTTCATTGTATTTTTAAAATTATTTCGGTCGATGGACTGGTAAATTGACACAAAAAATATTATCGGTCAGTTCCACAACCCTACCAATGACTGGGTTTTGAACCACCGTTTCTATATCAAATTACCCTTTATTTTAAACACGGAATCAGCTCCTTAAGTTTTTCGAATTTGGTTTGAAATATGTCTAGAGAGGTTAGTTAAATTAAAAAATATTTTTTTAGTATCTATTACAAGAAATTACTTTCGACAAATATTGGATTTGCTAAGATTACTATCTTGTCTGCAGTCAGGTTGATTAATTAATTAGGCAATCAATTAATAGCAAAAAGTAAAAATAGCAAAGGCTCTTAAAATGAGCTGAATACCATTATGGAACACAGATATAATTATTTTCCCACGCATATAATTAAAGCCAAAAACAGAGCGGTACAATTGCTACCCAAGCAAATGCCTATTTATGCAAATGACCTAGAGCTCAAAATTTCTTTCCGCCTACAGCAATATATTTACTTTTTTCTTTTGTACTAAAATATGTTGTTTATGACTTTTTCAATTTTTTAAAATACAGTAGTAAAGGATATTGTGTGAAGAAAAACGCCTCATTTCTTTTTTAAATTGGCAAGTTATTCCTAAACATATTTTTGGTATTCCCACAACCCAATATTTTTGTTGACTTTCGATTTCTGTCGGTATACTTTTGGAATATAAAAGTAGGGTCTGCAGGATCCAAAATAATTTGGAGTTTTGCATTTTACAAAAACGGCTAGTTTTCAATAACCGGATTATTTCTCGCCTTATTGGTGGCCAACTTTCCCAATATGACTCTCGAAGACTCCAGGGTGGAGTTACCGGAAGATTTCCAAATGATGTTTTCTGTCATAAGCTAACGCAGTTTAACGCAGAAAAGTCTAAATATACGACACCAGTTTGAAAATATAGACTGCAGATAAAATAGTCGGTTTATCTAAATAACAACAAAAACTCATTTATGTAAAAAAAAACACACGCACGCGCTAGGAAAAGCCTTGAAACCGATGCAAAATAATTATGCAAAAATTAACAGATCAAAGTCTATTTGGGCTGAAAAAACTATTTACATATATCACCATTTTTATTCGGTGCTAATTTATACGTACGACGTATAACATTTTTCGCATTTCTATCGATAAGGAGCGAACGACAGTTGACGAAAAAAACCAATCCGACCAAATATTATAAAGTAACCAATAAAAATGCACTTACCAAATTTAATACAATTTCGGTAGTAATGAAGGTATCCCTTTTAGTCACGATTATTAACCACTTCACTGTTTGTCTAATTCAATGTACACCACTAGAGGTCGATGATGCGCCAGACATCAACTGGAATTTTGCATTGGTTTAGTTGAAACGGTGGCTTATCTGTTTGGTTTTCGTTTTCTATCGACCCGATTAATAAGGAGCGGACTTTCACGAAATTAAAAACAAAATTACCCCAGTCAATTAAAGTATTGCGACACACGTATTACCGGTTGTCAAAGCTCAAATCCGATCCGCGACCACTTATTTATATACAGCATGGACTCGCTTTTTGGAAATAATATCTATCAGTTGATCAGAAACCACTTTTTTTCACCAACAAAATTCCATATAAACATATCTTTTAAAGTACTTCGTTTTCAAATCATAATTTTGTATCAAATTTGATTGGTTTGGTATTTCTTAAAATGTTTGCCAGTGCCGTACTGAACTTCCATTGACTATTTGAAAAAAAGTATACCCAACTTCTCTCTTTCCAGCTCTCTGTATATCATATGAAAAGAGAACGTTTATTATTTTATTTTGTGGGAGTTTCATAGATGTAACAACTTAACCATACAGTAATCAAATAGAGATGGGAAAGAAAAATGCATGGTAGGCATTAATTCTAGAGCAAACACTCACATATTCCCGACATCTGAACAATGCACTGACAGCAGGAACTACTTTTTATGTAAATGGTCAATATGCCCAGTCCAATTGAAATTCTCGTCTATTAACCCTATATATCTAATTTTATAGACGGGTCCAAGTTATGTGCTACTGATTTTTATTGGAATTGGTTCAATAACTTATCTTGTTATACTTGTTTGAAAATTATGTAATTAGTCTTTTCTAAATATAGGACTTCGAGATGCTCTCTGCCGTTCACCGCGCAGTAAACTACTACCAAAATCACCGAAATCAACTAGGGAATCCAAATGTCGTAGCATCAATTGTGAATCTTTCAAATTAAGGACATACATTCAAACCATAGAAAAAGATTGGTTATTTCCTTATACAGACTATTTTAGCACAAAATTTGTTAAAATAGGTGCCTATCAATTGTTAGAATCTACAGCCAATAACTTTGTCCACCCAGTATTTGCGTGTACCCTATTCGCCGTAGGTATTTTGAGACACTAGTGGTTAAAAATACATACAAGAAAGATTTTAATAATTTTAAAAATTGCACATTAATAGAAGAGATAAAAAAAAAACAGCTCTCTTAATATTTAAAAACAACACTCATGCGGTATAGTATATAGTCATATTACCCTTCTGAAATGACGTGACGCTGGTTTCAAATAACGTATTTCTTATATTATTTATATTTTAGAAATGATGTTGCATTTGAAACTCGTTCAATTCCATTATCAATTTGCAGAAGGAGTCCATTTTTAGCTTGTTCTTTTTCCAATTTAAAAAAAAAAAAACAAAACATTCAGAACTATTAACTGTGATTGCTGATTATGTCTTCGCGGTATCTTGCAAAAGTTTATCAAGAGTCACAAGAAATCAATATCAATTTTGACGAATTTATTCTGAGACATATAATCAAAGTCGACATTGACCAAGAATCGTAAACCTAATAGGATTGCCCAATCCCATAAGACATACGTTCGCCAAAATTATCGATCGCACGTGGTCGCTTGTGACGTAAGCGAAGTCCTCTAACGGTTTTTGTGTATTCTGTCAATGCATTTGAAGGCGTATGTATTTTTGTGTTCTTTGAACAATTAAAATAATTTAAACTAGTGAGTAGTGCGCTTATGTTTGTGTTAATTGTATCTCTGTAAAAAAAAACTTGGACAAAACAGTGTTTTAAAGCTTTAACAAATACTTTAACATTGTATGTGCTTGAGTGGCGAGAACTGAGAAAAACAGTAGTTTTAAGCTTAAACAAAGACTTAAAAGTTTTGTGTCCGTGCTGCTTATTAGCGGTGTTATTGTTAGGAGGTAATCTCAAAATATTACACATAATAATATAGGAAAAGGTAAGAAATATTTTTTTTACAAAACTGCTGTTCCCATCCTATTATTATTTAACCAGAAGCCACCAACAGAAGCAGGATTATCTAAGAAGACGAAGAAGTTCAGCTGGTATTGTCTGAGCTTTTAGCAACAACATCGAATGCCACAAGTGAAATTCTAGAGGAAAATCCATCTCCAGAACTCATGCCAGAACCCCGGCCAGAAAACCTTTGCAAGATGATATCCGCAGAAAAAACATTAGAAAGTATGGTAAAATTGTAAAATAAAGATTTAAGTATATGTAGTAATATGTATTTTTATATCATGTATATACGAAGGTACATATAAATACATATTAATATTTACCTACCACCTATAAATTATTATATTATAAATATATTAAATACATATAAATATGATATAAATATATTATTAAATGAATTATGTATGCCTAATATATTTTTTGTTTTTTAATGTTCTTTAATATATCCAAAAATGGGGATTTCTAGTTTTAAGTGTTTGTTGATTTTTGTATATTTAAAATGGTAGAATGCCGTAAAACAAAAAGTTTAACATGTAAACATGTGTTCGCTAGTTTTATGTATTTATGTGTAACAATATTTAATTAACATATGTATTTCAGGATAATACATATAAGCCAAACTTGATTGCAATAGTATTATTTTTACCCTACCTGGGACCCTACCCTACGCTACTTCCCAATAATTATTAAATAAGTACTAAACCGATTTAATGTTGACATTAAATGAAAATAACCAGTGATTATTCAAACAAAATGCTATATTAGCTACTCAAAATACTCAAAGTCCATCAAAACTCGGGTCAGTTTCAGATTATTTCCATGCATTTACATAGTAAACGCACCGATACAGGACTTCAATTACGTCACAGCCTGCGAGAGTTTTCGCATTACACTTGCGGACAAATTTGGCGGATTAAGCAATCCTATTAGGTTTACGAAAAATGACGTCATTATAGAAAAGTAACGCGGCGACTACACCTCGGATATGTGAATGTGCTTCGAAATATATTGCACATATATCCTTATTTTAATTTATACCATCACTTGTTGCTCTAGGGCTATTCTCGAAAAACTATAAAAATACAACAGCATATCAAAGTTTGACATCTACACTTTTAGAATCAAATTCAGTAGATCAAACCCACTAAAATGATAAACTTTCAAAACTTTAGGTCCATACCTTGTACAGCATGTGGTTCCCTTACGAGGAGTTTCCTGACATATTTTTATATAGAAAAGCAGGGCTTATTTTGGACGTAGAATCTGCTGTTGAAGTTCTTTTCTTAGAAATTTGAAAAATTGAACTAGTCTTTTTCTATATTTTATTTAGGCAGCTTTTTGCTGACAGTAAAATAGAAAGTATTTTTTATAAAATATTAAGCGTATTAACATGCTGCCAAAAATCAATTATAGAGATCTTCTTGCTTAGGAAGTTTGGGCGTCAAATCACCGAAACGGAAAGTTGTTGTAGTTTTTTGCCTCCAACGCCTGCCAATCGCTGCCGTACTGTCCAGGCATCTCCAGCAATACAAAATCCAGGACTTTTGCGAGAACGGAAAATTTCCTGTCGTCTTCGTTTGCGTTTCCAGATTCCCCAGTAGCTCATAAACCTGAATTGAAAATTTTCGAATTTGAGGGAGGTTTTTTTTAATGATGGCACCGTTAAACGAAACAATGCTGTCGGCTTTTGTAAATCGCACATGTGCGTATCATAGCGTTGTCCACGACCGTTAACTTTTAATATACTTCCAAAGACGGACAAACAAAAACACATTCGAGGAAGTCAATGGAGCTTCAGGCGTAAAAAAAAAGTACAGGAGCGTACATTATATTTGCGGTAAATAGAGACATGTGTGAATAGTAGGGTTGGTGGTGAAATTGCTTCGTTTCCTTTTGGCAACCCCAATCTTTATGGAATTGTCAAAAAAAAGCAATTTTGTTTCCGAGAGGCACGTGTTTAAAATTCGACAAAAGACACGAGTCAAATGATTTTTCAGAGGAAGCAGTAGCGTAACATTTCTTTTATTAACCTCATTCAGTCGAAAACGGTCATGGTGCAGATGTAGAGAGAGAAAATGACCTCAAGTTTTACTAATCCATAGTTAAATTTGAACCATGGCTTAAATCGATCTAAGCTGTAGAAAATTGTGTTAACCTTGAGCTATCTTCAGTTGACAATAGATGTGCAGGAACACATCGTATCACATTGTTTTTTGGGTCACTGTTGAAAAAAATTTGGTTGTGGCCTCTAAGAAGTTCCAAAAAGTTGCGAAGTTCTGTCGGAATCAAATCAGTTTTGTAGGTATTTTACAGAGAATTTCTTGTATTGATCAGTCCTTTCAAACATTATCATTATGGTTTTACCACCTGTTGTTACAGTGACAAAGTAGACTAAAAAGTATTCTGAAAATTTTTAGTAAAGCTGAAGAAGAGCTCCTGTTGGATAAAGCAAAAAAATATTTTTATATATTTGGAAGTAAATATATGGATCCTTTAAGCAAGAGAGAAAAGAAACATTGGTGCAAATAATGCCAATCGGATTCTTTTACAAAATAAATATTAAAACTTGGAGGAACAGTCTATGTATGTTTGTAGTGTCCCGCCAGAAAAAAAATCCAAACAAATTAGTGCTTTTCAGGTTTTCCCGAAAACCTCCGAAACTAATCGGAATTTTCTCGAATTTGAATTAAATACCTAATTTTTAAATTAATTTTTTTATCGGACTTTGTATGTCTTACGGTTTCCGAGATCCCAATGGTCCACCTCGAATTTGGGATACCCGGTGCAGGGAACAGATGGAAAAGATATAAAATTGACTTGCAGGTAAGAAAGCTATAGTCAAATCGCTTAACCCCTAAAATTCCGGAATTTTACAGAACCGATGTTTAACCCAATTTTTTCTCCCTGGACTTTGGTTATCTTTTGACGAAGTTTAATACAAAAGTAGTTAAACTTTGTAAATAAGACATTTTTACTTAGAGCATTTAGGCCCTGTATCTTGGAAATGAAGGATTTCAGATATGTTCATATTCATTTTTCTTTAAAGGCGCTGTCACAGTTTGACACCAAAAAATCCGGGTTCACCATCTATGCCATGGCAGCTGTTTCTCCTCTTGTCCACAGACTCAAAGGACAGATCAGGGAATCAGTTAAGTAGGTCACAACAGCTGCACTCGATAACCAAGACCTCAGTCAAGATAAAACCGTACACCGAACGAAAGATGGAGGAAAAAATACAATTCTCTCAAATGTCGGGAACTCTGCGACGAGTACCAGTTCATTAGAGCGAGAAGCGAATCGAATTCGTTTAACTAAACTATTACGTGAACAAAATCGGCGACTGAAACCGAGAGAACAACACCGCCAAAAAGTCAAACCACCGAACAACTAACCGATACGACAGGTGTACTGTCCAATTCGAGAGGTCCCTAAACCGCGGGAAAAGCTACGCGATCGGCAACACCGCCACCGGTTCTGAACTTTGCTTCAACATCATCTATCTATACAAGCAAAGCGCGCAACTTCTAAATTGCTTCAACGAGTGGACCGAACACATTTCACACATTGGACGATCGATCACCGGCAGAAAGAACGGCACAAGGATAATCCGAAACCGAATAAAATACCTTGAGTTAATCACCGGTGACGCGTATAACCAATACTTTGTCTTTGCGCTGATCTGAGTTAAAAAAAAAATCGCGACGGAATGCGCTGGACCTGCCTGCGCGCCACACCGGTTTGACTGAGGTAACAATTCACGTTTGATCGTGTTGGTGCCGTGCTGCGGGATCGGAGGGGGGTGGGGGGAAGAGAGACCGTGGAATACGGGAGAGAGTGATGCTGCGACGCGAAGTACCCGCGGAGGACCCCGGTACCGCCTACCACGAGAGACCCGAGAAGCTAGAGATCCAAAATAACGCAAGCAGTGTTGGTGGCGGTAGCAGCTTTGACCCGGGCAGAGCGAGGGCTACAGATTTACCTAAAGATAGAGGAAATCAAAGTGGTATTGATACGGCTCATGGAAAATATTTGTTAAGGGACTTGATTTAGATTGCTTATATCGTTGCTACAGGGCGTTTTACGACATAGCTACAAATAAAATTTATTTTCTCAAAAAATTAAATGCATTTCGATACCTTTAACCCAATCGTCTAAGATCCAATAGCGATCAGACATAACTTATTTTCTCACAAACGAAACCTTAAGTTCTCAGCAGCATCTCGTGCACCAGGTGAGAAAGGTAACTCAAAATAAGAGTTATTTAACTTAAATTTATACGGCTGATTTTTATATATATTATGTAGAATATTAATTTGAAGTAGTATCAAAAGTGTCAGACACTTTTCATGGGCCAGACGCTTTTAAGCTTCTCAAAAAATAAATGAACTTCACTTGCATCTAGTAAAAAGTTATATTTAACCAGTCAGACAAACGGGAATGAAATTATTCAGCCGAAATTACGAGCGTGAGAGCATTGTGTGCATGCGTCTCCAAGAGAAAAATTCAAATGTACTCAGAATACTTACTGAGATAAAATAAACTTCACCATTAAGGAAATAATGAGTAAATATTAAAATGAATTAATTTACTGCGTATATTTGGAATAGGACATCGGAAGATTTGGTAAATCGTTAGCATGGCAGAGCACCCAAATTGTATCAATGTTTTTGTATAAATGCAAATTTCCAGGCAGTGTTTCTTCAGCTTCATGAATAGAAATGTATAAACAATCAGTCATCTTAGGTTTTTTGATGTATGGTCTCAGTAACCTCTACTGTTTTTCGTCGTGTTTTTCCTGAAGTTCTATGTTCTTCGCTAGTGTAAGATGACCAATGAGTGTCGTGTAACGTATCCTTCCCACTTTTGGTTTCCACAAACCGATCAAATTTACAAAACGCAACTTCAACACATAGATTCGAATTTAATTTAATTGCTTCATGACATATAGTTGACTTCTGCATTGTGTAATAGGTAGCTTTAGTTTCCAGCTCCTCAATCCCTGGATAGCTAATGCAATGGCAATATAAAACTATTCCGAGCATTCCCGTTACTTCCAACAAAAAGAGTAAAATAAAATTGAGATGTCTTCCGGCACTGAAACTTTACCGTCCTCAAGGTCTTGTATTGATAAATTATTTAAAAACTTTTTTTCTCAGTTTGTAGCACTGATTTTCTCAAAATTTATTAAGCTTTATTAAGCTCTACTAAGAATGTTCTATTTTTTAAATTTTCTAATAACTCCTCATCAATGACGGTACAAGGAACAAGTAGGTTTTTCTTATGACACATTAGAAACTTGAGGTCCTTCATAAATCCCTTGTTGATTTTATCCTGTAAGTTATGAGGAGTGAAATTACCCGCAACTTCTTTACAGTTTCCTACTTCCTCCTTAGAAGAATATCCTAATTGATTTTTTCAATTAATTCCACTAAATCTACCTTTTCATCATTCAATTTCTTTAAGAAATTGCGTTTATCACACGCATGCAACGGTAATCTTTTCATTTTAGATCATTTAGTCTTTTGGTCACAGTGTATACGTCTGCTTTCTGACTATATCCACATTACTTTCAGGCGAAATATTTTGAGAACCGAAATTATCATCACATTCAGATACCACAAAAGCTTCTTCAAAATCACGTGATACCGGTACAACTGATTCTAAATCGACACTTGACTCCACATTTGACGCAAGACTTGTTTCAGGTATTATAGTTTGACACTAGTTTGATGCATCCGGAACTGTTGTATTATTTTGTTGACTTGACGTAGACTAAAATTACAAGGTTGGCTTGATGCCGATGCAACTGATGTATTTTCAACAATACTCGACTACTTTTTGCATTTTTTGGTTTTATGCAATTATGTTTAGAGATTTATTAAAAAAATAGGTGAGGATACAAGAAAATTTCATTATTAAAATTTTTGAAGAAAGCTTATTTTTATAAAAAAAAATATCTAAAGTCAATATTATGAAAAAACTAAAAATTAAATTAAAATATTTTTTTTCTAATTTGTAAATTTCTTTTAACTATAATAATTTTAACGGAAAGGCGCTCAAATTAAACACTTATTATCTTAAGTTTCAAAAAAAGCTTAAAATCCTTTCATTTTCTTTAAGTAATGCTTCAAATTGGGAGCTACGGACGTTTTCTGGATTTTAGTCATGGGTCTGGGATCGAACGAATGTTTTCAATGGATTTTAGCCGCTGATAGCTTTTTGACACACAATGAACGATACTTTGCAAAAGGAGTAAAAACAACGAGAAGTAATCCAAATATAAAAAATAACCCAAAATCATACGCTTTTTAACATTTCGATGTCGGCCATAGGCGTGCGTAAATTTTGTGCAATAAAATTATTTTTGATTCCTATCGGAATTTTCGCAGAATATTGTATGATTTCGGGGCATTTCGCATGATTTTAATAATTTTTAATAACTACCATAATTTCGGAGCTACTAAGATTTGCAAATTAAACTTCTTTGGTGGCAATAGGACTGACGAAGGAGCTGTCTCTATTACTACGCATATTATACAGGAAAAGTTAAAAAAGAAAATGTATATTATACACAGTAGGAACCATAAAAAATATTAGCAACTTTCTTTGGAATTTTTAAGTGCTTTTGCCTAAAAATTCGACCTGTTGCACTAAAATTTCTAAATTTAATTGCATTGTTTCCACAAATTCAACCATAAGACAGAGAGGCAAATAAAAGTTGACTATATGATTTTAACTCTTTTTGACTTTAAACACCATCAAAAGGTTTGGGATAAGGTTTGTAAAAATTAGTTCCCATTGTAATAAATAGTTTTCAATCTCGTTAGCAAAATTTGCGTTTGCTTAGTATACTAAGAGAAAACTATTGAGATTTTAAAATATCTTACTTACGATTTAAAACTACCTATCATACATATCCTTACGTTTTTGGTTTTGGGAAGATGATACCATGATGATAAGAACGTACAATTGACAGATGGTCCTAAATCATAAGAAAAATGTAAAATCTAAACAGCTGAATTTCAGCCGACTGTGTATGGACTTTTTGGAATTATTACGACAAAATAATTGAAAGCAGCCCTTCCTCATGAAGAGGTTTAGGTTAAATGAAAAAAATAAAAATAAAACTCAAAAAAACTCAACTTAAAAAAAAATTAAAACTCAAAATCAATTATATCAAAAATCACTATTTTTTTTCTAGTTCTAATGCTTTAGTCAAGCAGGTAGATTACAAAAAAAACTATACATTTATATGGCCTACTTGATGAAATTTGTAAAAGAAGATACAGAATTTGTTTCGCCTCCCCGAATTAAATAAATTATCCAAATTAAAAAACCTCTATGAATGTGTAGCTACGTAGCGAAGTTTTGTAAATATACACCGGGTGGAATAACACCTAATCTAGGAATCTGCACAGAATATTAAAAAAACTTAAAAGCAGAAGTTGTTTGGATTTTCGTGAACAACTAATAACTTTCTTATTTTAAATGGACCACTCTGTTATATAGCCATTTCTGAATTCTTGGCGTATTTCATATATAACAGCCTATACATAAATCTTATCGTCTAGATCTAGCTGTCCACTTGTCCTACTGAAAGCCATTTGTGATCGGCCATTCGCATTTTCTATTAAATAAAATGGTTTATCGGAGTTCTGAATACTCAAAGCCTACAAGACTCTTTGTTTAGCGCTTACGGTTCGATAATATAACTTCTACATATTGTTACATTTATTATTTATTCCAATTTAACCATTTCAAAAATTAAACACTACACAGCGTCATATAGGCTGATAACTTTGTACCGCATTTTCATTGGTTTACACAATGATGACGTTAACCGTCGCTCAATATCGTTCGAGATTTTGCCGAATTCGGAAGTGATTTTGCTGATTTTCATTGAATTTTGTATAGTGGTTTCCAAGATTCCGCAATAATTTCGCATGATTGTAGCCGACTCTAAGTAATAATTGATGCTACCCTATTCTAGACGCATATACCGACGTTTAACACGAAATAATGCCCGAATCGATTCGAATCGATACTATGTTGCGTAATGGTCGAGAGTAACCTGGTGCAATGGCGGGCCACGCCTGTATATAGCGGCCCGGCCGCAAGAATCTCCGTTAATATTCGGGCTACACGACGACAGCAGCAACGGCATCGGCACGGTGTCAAAGACCCGGCGCGATCTCTCGACTTGCATCTGTTCGGGAGAGGAGGACTCTCGCTCGGGCACCGCGCTGTAATACTCTCTTGCTTCGGATCTGTCTATAAATAATTCGATTACACGCGGTCGCCATATATTACGGCAACTATCGTTTTACGTCCGATGGGCAAACCAAAAAAAAAAAAGCGGTCTCACGGTACTGCTTCTAGGTCGGCACACAGTTCCAGAAAGGCACAGTTGGATCACTCCGAACAGGTCAGAACAGGTTCCACAACTAGGGAGCTGAGTGGTGTTGGAGCATAAAGCCATGCCAATGCTATTTGTTATATCAACTGAGACGTTTGGTTCTGGTTGTCCCCATGAACCAGAGGAAAATTAGACTTAAAACAAAGAATTAAACAATTGATTGTTTTCAGCCCATTCCTTTTTTTTTTATCCATAATGGCTTTTTTAGAAAACAAAACAAAACTTGATCATATCACCACTGAAAGCACACATTTCACAGTTAAATTTGCTATCAAGAATTCCACAGAGTTACTAATATGAATTCATGTTCATTATTTAATTTAAATGTTGTTCCTTAAAGTAAGGGCCAATTAGTTTCTTAGATTGTACAAATAACATAAGCTACATTTGGTAGGATTTACTTCGAGTCTTCAACGCACTTGATATCTTTGTCAACGATTTCTATTGCCTCCTGGAAATTTTCCGGAAAAAATACTACTCAAGTTGCGTGTATAGATATTAAAAGGGAGAGACCCTAATATTGAGCCTTGGGGTGTCCCACACGGGATAGTAACATTAGTTGTCTCTCCTTCAGATGTTGCAATAAACTGAAAGCGGTCAGTACAGTAACTACGCATAAAACAGAATACGACACCTTTAATTTGTTGGCTTATTGGAGAATACGGGTTTCAATTCATCCATTGTTGTGATATTCTTTACTACTTTTTAAATCTAAAGTATCAGTTCGATTTATCTACACCCATCGACATTCAATTCTTGTTTAATGGTAAAATTTTCATTAATTTTGTCAGGATTATTTAAAGTCAGGAATATCAATTTCGTTACGTTTGTTTACAATGTTTAATTAATTCTCTTAGTTTGCTCCATAATTTTTTTAAATCCGATTTATTTGCATTAATGAAGTGTTCAAGATATATATATTAGTTTGGTTTCTAATCTGTTTGTATTAGTCGCGTTGTATTTTATTTTTATATTTATAAGCTTTATTTTAATTTAATCATCAGATTTATGATATCTGTCAACCACGGTTGCTGTTTATTACCCTTTCAGGCGCTAACACAAAAATATATATTGTCATCAATATTCTTTAAATATTCAGTACAAATAAGGCTTTAACCAGAAATCGATGATCGAACATAAATGCTTAACATTACCAAATATCGCTAAACTATTCATTTTATGTAACAAATTAGAGCAAAACTATTTCGAATTCAATAACTAAAAACTATAATACACTTATATTAATGGCGATTAATATGGAGTAAGTCTCCGAACAAGTCGTTAAAATCTCTTGGATATGTCGTGGCGTGCAAAAGTTTGACTGCATAATGGTGACCGGCTCTTTGAAAACTACGTCATGTAGGGTAGAGCTAGAAGGGCTCTTTGTCTTAAATGGGAACCACGATGTATTCTCTACGTTCTTATGACTTACGGTAGTTCTCCTAAGACAGTAAGTGCTCTATACCAATGACTGCAAGCGAAGATTTTTATTTTTAGTAATATATTGATATATGCCAACGAGAAGCTTGTAGCGAGACTCGCGCAGCTAAACAGACAATTGCCTCCGTGAAGGTGTGCTTCGAAATCCTTGACTGTTGAGAAACATTGATAAGACTGGCAGAATGTCTGTATCGACTGTGTACCTGCTCGAATACGTATTGACGACAATGAGAAAGTTGACAGACTGGACGAAGAAGCGTATTGAACGAATTGACACTACAGGATCGAGGATCGTAATTGAGGGAATCTTTAATCCTCAGGACCAAACTTGTAATTTCAACCACCTTCATGTATCATATCTTAAGAAGAGGTAGAAAATTCCAAATCACCTCATAACTCCTAACCAGCTGCGCACCACTGAGGATTAAGAGTAATAGAAGCTCACTTCATTGCGACCGAGGAGCCATCCGAAAACGAAGAAGTGGCAGGCATAACGGATCGGTGTTTTATTTTTCAAAGAAACTTTCACAGGGTACTATAATACTATGATCGATTATCAACTTTCTTGTTTACATAGCCGTAAAACTATCTCATCCCGAATCACTGAACCCAGAATTAAAACACCTAACATCTTCTTTTCCATTTAATAATTTTTACAAACATTTTACCACAACTTATCAGAGAAAATGAGTTCGAAAGCAACCCCACACGTGCCACTGTGATTCTGTCAAAAATTCAAAACATCACTGACCACATACAAAAAGTTCTTAAGAAAAAGAATGTTAAAACAAACAAACACCAAAAACAAAAGACACCAGGAGCATTGGAGAAACAGAACGACAAATTTTAACTAGGCTCGAAGAACATGAAAGAGCTTTAAGATTACGACTAATAAACCCATGAGCAGTTGACATCAAATCTTATTCGATCAAACTAACACTCTTGCATGTTATCAGTTCTTCTACCAAAGAAAGAAATCCATAGAAATCTCAAAGCTAGCGCGCGTCACCAGTATGCTGATCAGTCATCAGAAATAATGTTCATGTCCCTCGTTTAGCTTCGCCCCCTCAAACAGCACATAAGCCTATACAGAGTAGAACATCAGCTAGTGTCAGTTAACCTCTGAAGAACTAAACAAGATGTGTGGCGAAACTTCGGCAAGTTCGATTAATCAACAACCGATGCTGCTACTTTTGTTGAAGACTTTAAATTTGGTTTGACATGCGCGGGAAAGAGCAAGCTAAAAACAAAATGTTGAAGGGGAAGAAAAAGTTCAGATGAAAAGGAAAAATACTACGAAAAAAATGGATAATGGATTCGGAAATAAAATGGTGTAGCGTTTAAAATAGGCAACGATTTTATTTCAAGGAGATTTTTTGAATAAACCTAAAATATAAACGGACGGATCTAACGGACTGTTGCGGTAAGAAATATACAGGCTATATTAGTTTGGTCAGACGGTTCGAATCTAACTCAAAATGGCCGTGGTTACGAGTGCGGTCGTTAACTTTTTCCTTTTCAATCGGATTCTCGTCTAATTCCCCATACCCATAGAAAGTCGAATTGTTTGATAAAGGAAGTTGTAAATTTAGCCATTAGAAAACTCTTTTGCTCGTCGATCGAATACGGCCAATTAAAACCGACCGAACTACGTGCCTGGTAAAGACCACACATCATTGTCGCTGGCCGATAAAAAACGTCTACATCTTTACTCACTAAAGCAGGTGACGTATGACGTTGCACGGAACAAAACCAGTTCGGTTAAACGCAGTCATATTATACTTAATGAGATAACGAATCAGGTGTAATTGATTGATGTTGTCGGGATGCTTAGAACGTCAGAGACTTTTTCCTCCGTGCGGGTTTTTGTAAAAACGATTTGGTGAAAAAATCGAGTTCAACTGTTCAGTTAAGATTTTCAACATTTGGTTATAGCCCATCTATTAAAGGCAGATAACAATAAAACATCGAAAACGTGTTTATTATAATTATAGTTACAATTATTATAATATACACCACAAGTGACACAATTCTTGGTTTTAATCACTCTACAATAAAACTTAAGTATAGGCTGTCCCAATCTACATGGTGTTGGCTTTCGACGGAATTTCCCCAGTAAAACTTTAACGAAGTTATTAACTATTGTTATTAACACAAAATTTATTCTCACTTGAGTGATAAGGCAGGGATGGGCCAGGTATGTTTCCTTCTTCCTGATATATTTCTTAAGTGTTGACCATTTGTGGTGAATAATCGTTTTTACTTAGCGTTTCGAAAAAGTTATGTTACGATAATATAACAACATCGCGGCGAAATCATTTGTCGCTTGATGCAAAACGGGCTGTGAAAAATGTGTATAAAACTTTAATCAGTAGAGGACTTCTACAACATGACACTTTAAAAGAAACCCGTCTACTTACAAAAACGCCAATATCGTCGATGATAGATACAGGGTGCGGCAAAAAAGTAGGCAGGATTTCAAATAGTGGTTGTTTGGTTTGTAAAACCGGCAACACTGTGTACGCACTCGCGTTAGGCAGACAAAAGTATGCAATTTTCAGTTATCGAAATTGCTTGGAGCGGAGTGCATCGTGCCGAGGAGTTTATTAGAAATGGGGAATCTGTAAGAGCGACGCAGCGCGCTTTTCGTAATCAGTTTGATGTTGGTCGGCATGGAGCGGTTCCGGATGGAATAACAATTCGTCGGTGAGTTTTACTCTTCAGAGAAACGGGAAGTCTACTGGACGACCAAGGACAGTAAGGACACCGGAAAATGTGAATGCAGTAAGAGTTTCCGTACAACAGTCTCCAAGATGTTCAGCTCGTAAGCATGCAGCTGCTTTGGGAATTCCCGATAGAAGTGTTCGAAGAATTTTAGACAACTCACTCCAAATGCATCAGTACAAAATGATGGTAGTGCAGGAATTAAGCGCAAGAGATTTTGAAACCCGTACAAATTTATGCCGGGATATTCTTCAAAACATTCCCAGAGGCGCTGTATTCATATCTAGCGATGAAGCTCACTTTCACCTCTCGAGGACCGTAAATAAGCAAAATTTCCGTTATTGGTCAGAAAATAGTCCACAGGAACTTCATGAGCGACTTCTTCACAGTCCAAAAGTCACCGTCTGGTGTGCAATCTCGGAGTTCGGCATGTGGGGTCCTCACTTTTTCGAAGAAGATGGAATAACGGTAACAGTCAACGGAGATCGATATTTTGATATGCTTAACAATTTCCTGCGTCCAAAAGTGAACGAGTTGAACAACGATCAAAGAGAACATCTTTGGTTCCAGCAGGATGGTGCTACATCGCACACAACGCGTCGTTCACTAAATCTTCTTCAAGAAATGTTCCTAAACAAAGTGGTGTCTTTACGGGGTGATCTTGGCTGGCCGCCAGGTTCACCTGATTTGTTACCTGAAAGCGAGAGTTTTCACACATCGTCCGCGGAGGACAAGAAATTGTCTCAATTCCCCAAGAAATGATCCATCGGGTAATGATGCGCTTCCACGAGAACTTACAAGAGTGCATCGACAATAATGGCCGCCATTTAAAAGACATCATTTTCAAAAAATAACGTTCCTAAATGGCATAAAATGTACATTTCAAAAATAATTTTTAAAAAATGTTTGCTTTAGTACCTATTATTTTGCCGCACCCTGTATATAGCGATAGGGATAGGGATGAGGATATATAGACAATAATCATCACAACCTAATAAGAAGGAAAATATATTGTCCTTATCAAATCGAAGTTGTTCCTGCTTTGGAAAAACTGAAAACGAAACTAGAAGAAAATAAAACGGGACCGAGGATGGCTCGGTTGGTAAAGCGTTAGACCCCTGCCAACTCCACTTGCCGGAGATTGTGGGTTCAATTCCCAGCGGGAGCCTTGGTTGAATTTGTAGTGTATTGCCTAATTTACTCGTTGATATATGGAATAACCTGCGCAACCGTCTAAGTAATGACGCGAGCTCATTGTATAATAGAAAAAAAATGAAACCAATATAAATATAAGCCGTGCTACCTTGTCAAAAGGCAAGTAATAGTGGAATCACATAGATTACGCACTTGGAGATTTAATTACCTTGTCTCAAACTGCTTGCTGTTGCCTCCAATGAATATTAAGGATTCTAGCTTGGATTATCCTGAGGATACAAGTGCTGAACTTTGAACTTTGAAAATTGGTTTCAATATAATCTTTTAAAAAATATTCCCAATAAATTATGGTCATGGATAACGCAAGCTGCAATCCGTCTGCTACGCAAAGCACCAGCCTCATGAAGTTCAAAAATTGAAATCCGGGAATATTTGTTAGAAAATTGTATTTATTTTGAATTCAGTAACAAAAAAGAGCAACTTTTTGGAAATCCTAAATTCATATGCAATTAAAAAACCGTATCAATGCGATAATTTGGCTGGGCATACTGTTTTACGTCTTCCTCCACGTCATTGCATGCTTAACTCCATAGAGCATTCGTGGAACCAAGTAAAATCAAAGGTCAGAGCAGAAAATGTTACTCCTACTTTAAGTTCCAGTGTTATAAATTTGATAAAAAATGTAATTAATAACATAGCAATTGACAGCTGGAAAAATTCAGTACAGCACATTATAAAAATTGAGGACTCTTACATTTATATACAAAACAGCATTAATCCTATTATAATTAATCTCACTGACGACTCTGATAGTAAAACAGAATTAGCTTTTGACATTTAAAACAAAAATGTAATTAGGTATACATATTCCGAGATATGAATTTATTGTATATATTTAATGTCATTGTTTTTTCTTAGTGTAATTTAATAAGGTTATAGCCACGCAAATAAACGGAGTTTTCTTGCCGTCGCACAGTATGATGTACCGTGGACAAAATTATCTACAAAGTTAATTTTCAACTTTTAATTTTTAGCATTTTTGTTACAACATTGGGCAGATCATTTGTCACTTAATAACATACAAACATTATTTTATGTTGGTTAGCCGTGCTTTTGTTTAGCCACGTTTCCAAAGTTTGACAACTGTTAACGTTAGCCGAGAATTAAATATTTAGCATGATTTTAACTGCTATTCAAAGTTATTTTTTAAGTCTTTTCTCAAGTTTATAAGTACTTCATATTGTTATAAATTAAATTAAGCGAGTTTTATAAGTTTGTGCAGATTTTATAGCATTATAAACTTTGTCCAAATTTTTAAAACTATCCCTTAGCATCACATTCATTTTTTTTAAATATACTATTCATAAACTAATTTACTATTTGCTTAAAAAAACCTACTTGCTTTGGGTTGCGATTAAAGGAGTTATAATTTTTTTTAGTGACAGATGTTACAATAAAAGAATAAAGACCTAATAGACGTTTGGTTAAAAACTCCAAGAGGTTATCGAAAACAGTCGGTTTATGATAAAATCCTTTCCCTACTTGATATTGAAGAACCGTCCAAAAATTATGAACTGTAGCAAGATTTTTGGGTTAAACATGGCCACTAAATACGACAAAGTATGGCGCTCCCGCAAGCGGCTTTTGGAAAATGAGGTGACCTTGCTGAACCAAATTATATATTAGAACAAGCTCAGACCAGTTTAAATCGGAGAGGAAGACCCTGGGATCTTTTTGAGGAGGCTTCAATTAAAACAAAAAAAAGATGCGCAATCAAATTAGCTTACAGAAATCCACAGGAACTTCAGCTTGCTTCACAAATTGTAGCTTCGGGAAGTACGAGTAATCAGGCTCAATCTACTGCAAGTTTTACTCTCATTGAAGCTTTGGCACTTATGTTAGATTTGGATATATCTGTCAGAAACCACATAATTCTTAGATCGGCCATTAATGCTAAAACCCAACATTTTCTTCCCAGCTATTTTCATAGCCAATATAAACAAAATTTCAATAGCCCTGAAAGCACAGACGAGTTTTTATTCCTTATTGCGATGGTGCCTCTAAGATTCATTGATGAGGAAACAGGGCAAGAACGATGACGAAATCCTAGACCCTCCTCTACTTTTTATTGCAGGCCCATAAAATTTTTATTTCAAAAAGAAAATGCTAATCTAGTACGCAATGTAGAAATAGATTTAAAGGAAAAAATTCAAAATTTACAAGAGTTTGCAATACAAAGTTGGGATGGTATAAAATGTAATATCCGAGCTGATTTGTGGCTAACAATGATGGACGGTAGTGTCACAAACATTCTATCAGAAACAAATTCGACAACCAAATGCGTCATTTGCGGACCCACGCCTAAAGAAATGAACACTTTAACTGTAATTGATCGTCCATCCAACTCAGATAACTACCGCTTTCGTTTGTCGATTTTGCATTGCTGGATTCCTTGTTTTTTGAGTGCCTCATTCATATCGGAAACAAGGCCATTATAGAAGTCAACAAAAAACGAATCCAGGCAGAGTTTAAGGCTAAAATGGCTCTTACAGTGGACAAACCAAAGCCAGGGTATGGCTCCTCAAATGACGGCAATACCGCCAGAAAGTTCTTCAAAAACTCGGAAATTACAGGTGTTGACCAAATGTTAATAGAAAAGTTTTCAATTATATTACGAGCCAGTGGTGGTGTAATCGACTCAGATAAATTTAAAATATTACTAAAAGAAACTAGAATTATGTATTTAAATCTTTAAAATTGGTATAATATGCCAAACACTGTACACAAAGTTCTTGTACATGGCTGTCTGATAATCAATGCCTTCTCATTACCAATCGGTGAACTTTCTGAGGATGCTCTCGAAGCTAGACACAAGGAGGTAAGAACACATAGATTGTCTCACACCAGGAAATTCTCTAGGTTAGCATCAAATAAGAATTTAATGCGCATACTTCTTCTCAGTTCGGATCCTTTCATTGCATCTTAAAAGGAACATAACTAGCAAAAAAAAAAAATGGACAGTCTTATGAAGATATAATTGTTATGATGCCGTTTGAAGTGAAAACGTAATAATATTAACAAATAAATAATCACTTTTTATTTGGCATCCTAAATAATAAATTAGACATTAACAACAACCCGTAAAGAGGATTTTTTCTCAAAAACATATTTTACGTTGAGATTAACATGTTAGGATGCGATTTTCATTGGACAGTTGGTCCCTTATTATTAAAATGAAAAACTCAAATCGTTGCTTTTATTTATTATTTTTCCAGAAAAATTTCTTAGGCGGTTGAATACCTCGTTGCCCTTACTTGGGCAATGGTTTTCCGAACATTCGCTTCGGGCAACTTTTACTTTTCTATGTCACACTGCGATACTTCAGTTCACTGACACGCAATATCTAAAAAAGCTATCTACGAATACATTTTAGTCATTATAATAGTCGACGGCAAATTGTGGGTTTATCACCTTAGCCTTAAATAAAGCAGTTTTTCCGCTACCCGCCATGACCTGATTACCCTCGGTGTGTGTCGCCAACAATTTTATTGACAAAAATGCGGGCACCGCGCGCCTTCGCAATTGTCGCTTTAAACGTATCAAATCGGGTAACAATACTGTTGTTTAACAACGATGATAAGTCACATGAAAAAAGTGGTTTGAAGAACGCTCTTCATTTGAGAAGCGCGAAATCGGTAAAATCAATATTCAACAACGTAGATTTCAATTATTTATTATAATAAGACCCAACGGAGTCTATTTCTTCATTCAGAAACGTTATTTTTTCATTTTCTTTATAGTTATTACACAGTAATTACAACTGGCCAAGGTGAAGGAATGCTTCGTATCTTAACTACAAAAATATGGACCAATATACAACAATATAGCCAAAAGAGTACATATAACAATAACCACAGAAATATTCTATAGAACAATAAGCAATAAGATTAGGGCCGGGGGAGTTACATATAATTCTAGACGGATGATGATGATGATGCAAGTTTTAAACCAAAAACATGTAGAGACCTGGAAGCTGAACGAACTTTCAAACAATGTAGTCGTATATACTAGGGTATGAAGAATACATCTTACTTATATCGCGGGCCATTAAATTTCCCTTAATTTAGCACTCTTTTGTTAAAAACGAATGCCTCAAACTAATCTAATACAAAACTTATGATTGAGCTGGATATGTCTTGCAACGCGCTCTAAAATACGAGAGTACGATTGAGTCTCAGAACATTTTCTTAAGATTGATGTTTAGTACACTTTTTGATTATAGATTAATTGAGGATTAGCAAAGGATTTTTTTACACAATTATTTATATGTTCTGAAAATATTGTATCAGTATGAATAAATAAACCCAGATTCTTAGCACTGTGAAGTATTTCCAATAACTTTTTTCCGCAATAGACGCTGGAATTGTAAGCTAGCCTAAAGAGTAAAATCTGAGACTTTGACTGATTTATAGAAAGACAATGCCTCTCAGATACCCTCATCATAAAATGTCAGTTGCGTATCAATCAGTATAGAGATGAGCCCTGGAGTGCTTGAGATGTGTATGCAGCCTTCGAGCACCTCACAAGGGACAGGATCCGGTTAAGATAAATTACCTTTTAGTTGAACTATCCGTGATCGGCCTGTTAAGAGCATATCGTGACTGAGGCGATCGAATGTCTTTGTAGTATCTAAAAGAACGAGTGCAGTCAGCTCACCACGGACCGTGACCTCCATTATGTCAACGGTCGTTTTGAGCAATGAATTTATGCAGCTGTAACCCTTACGCAAACCAGATCGTATTGATGGTAATAATGAAACCGCGCAACATGGAGTCTTATCTGCTGGTCGAGATTTTTGTCTAATATCTTCCAGAAATTGACTATCGCACCGCATTGTATCATCGATTAACTGGAGAACGGATCTATTGGCGATTAGTGTATGGCAGAGTAAATTTTTGAAAATCGAAAACTTAACCTTGAGAAAACTGGTCGAAAGCACGGGAATTATGCCATTACTCTGTCCTAAACTGAATACTATTAGCCATAAACAAATATTACTTAAAAAGGGAGAATATCTCAAAAATAATAATCAACCAATGGTATATTAAAGTTTTAAATATTTTGGAAAATAGGATTGAAAATAAAATATCAAATATTCTGCCTTAACAAAAACAATCGAAAAGATCTGTTTTGAAGGCTATTATGGCATCATGCGCGTGGTGTTGAGTACTAGGAGCAGATGATTAAAATCTTACAGCACAACCAAAACGCTGAAAGCATATTAAAACAAAATATCACTCACCACTCTTATTTAAATAGCGGCCGATGTGTCAAACTGACTAATACTTAGAATAGAAGATAGGTTTCGTTCAAAAATCAGGTTATAGAGAGAACCCACTGTTTATTAAAGATATATTGATACAGATTCATACACCTATGATGTTATTCTATTAATTTTACAAGATTTAGAACATTCGATAACTTTCTCAAAATTAAAATTTGTTCACCCAAGTATAATTAAAATTAAAGACTTTTTATTTCGCAAACTAAACTAGTAAAATAACAAAAACTCTAGAAAACATTTTCATTTCTAAAAAAATAATTAGGGTTGATTTGCATTATTTTAAATAATAAAATTAATTAACTTCTTAGAATACCAAATTTTGAATATTTGTATATCTAGTCAATTGTCATAAGATTTCCATCTGTATTCAGTTCTCATGAGAATTGGTTTAGATATGTTTTACCGAGTGCAAAGTAATTGACAAAAACCGAATACAATGAACTATGCAATTCGTTTGCACCCGGAATAAATTAAGAAAAATAATGATATTAGTACTTGGGAAATCGTCTTGATTAACGCAAATCCACAAAAAATCGTTCAGTCAATTGTCAATCAAAGTTAGTAGTTCCAGAGGAAGAAAACGTTAAATTTAAATTTAACGCTCAAGACGAATATCAAAATCTCCATTGTTAAAAAAGTTCCGAATGATAATTAATGATGTTAGAACAAATACCACTTTCCAGTCAAAATTATTTACTGATCTGCCAAATATAGCAATACACCAAAATCAGTTGAAATTAATTGCTCATCTTAAGGAAATTTAATTAGAAGAACTAATTTAAAGGAGGATGCTCGGAGTTCCCCAAATATCCAAGTATATGGATTACCGTCGTGTACATTACCATAATTTGTGTCTGTTTGTTTACTAGAAAAAAAAATAACCAAGAAAAAACCAGACGAACCTGAAGAAGGCAAAGATCCAAGATATGTTCTCTTGAAGGTATAGTTGAAGCTTAGAGGGGAGGAGTTATCTCACCAGCAGAGATTGTAGAATGCTGACCTAGCGGAGTAAAAAGGCGTTACGTATTTATTATCGGGACCTAGTTAAATTAGATAACGCTTTCAAAAAACGTATAGAACTTAATATTTTATTTTATAAGCAATTATATTACGATTAAAAACTAAACTAAATTAAAGTAAAAAAAGTACTTTCTGACAAAAATAATTTAGAAGTCAAATTTCGCTTAGCGATTTTGATAAGAGTATTTAACTAACTTACAGGGCGGCTGATTAATTAGTCAATTAATTAAAAGTCAAGGAAAAAGTAAAAATACCAAACACCCAGGACTGCGTAAATGAGGCGATTTTCCAAAAGAAAACTCTCAGTCTTCTCTACCAACTTATCGAAATTAAAGAATGTCATATTCAGTACACTGTAGCAGCACTAACGGTTTCAGAATTCGAAAACAAGTTGATAAAACTCATAAGGTTGTGAAAATTACCACTGGGAACACTTGTGCATCAAGTTGGGAAAGAAAAAGCAATACGTGTCGAATATTCAACAAAGAGGACGAGGACAAACTTTCAAAATTGAAGACCAATAGAGTTGGCATTGTGGAACTGATAATTTTCGTACATATAACCAACCTGTATTTTATGATAAAAAGAATAAAGTGTATTAAAACACTTTTATAACATTGTTTAATTTACGGAAAGCCCCCAAAGGGACTCTAAGGGGGAAGGGCGTAAAATTAGATAAACGTCATGAATAGAAAAATTGGCGATATTTCTTATGGTCTTCTAAATTCGCGAGTGTACTGTATATTTTGTAACTCAGTTATTGGTACTTGAAATATGCGCAGTAGAGATTAAAAGTGTTCTTTTTTCAGCGATATGTTTAGTATTTTTGTTCAGCTGATAAAAATGGCACCGCCGCGAATAGCTTACAAAACAAAACTTCGAACGCCAAATCGCCTGGCCGAGAGAACGTATAATAAATGTCACCAAGAAGGCTAAGATATGTCCATTATTTTAAACACGATTTAACTAAGAGAGGCTAATAATATCCTGCAGTAATGTTTCGTTTCGATATTTTCTTTGAAAATTGATTAGATATAAGGTATTAGCTAACAGCATATTCTTGCGTCAAAATATGTAGGGCGTTCGATTTAATAAAAAACCTTGACCACAACACATCACTTTCTACGTAAAAAGTTTAAAAAAGTTTAATAATTTCTTAGCCAACCAGGATGCAATTATGAAAACCAGAATCTTTATCTTTAAAAACCTAATAATCTAATACCAAACAATTGAAACCAAGATGGGACACACTGTATATGTGAGCCTGGTACTCGCATTTGCGATACCTGCGCCCTGTACCTGACACCGAAAGTACAGTTATGGAAGATCGTTTGTTATATACCGCGGATTTTATTCGGCTTTATTAAAACGCCATTAAATTAAAATTAGAATAACCAGATTGAAAGCGATACCGTTACGGAGCCAATAACCCAATGGCAATTATCTGATGATATAACTCTGTCAAGATACGAATAGACCGACGTAGAATACCTGCCAGATTAATGTTCCAACGGAAATACGCATTTGGAACAAGGAAATAGCGGGCAATGTAAAATAAATTTGATTCAACACTAACGCAAAGTATATGACAAAACCTCCTCAGAATTAATTAACACTATTTACAAATCTTCTGGATTTTTCCTGCGTCGATTTTTGATAAATCGAGCTTGCTGACGTTTCGCCAATCTTCTCTTCGGAGTGAAACGTTCGATAGTTCGACTTATCAACAACCGATACAGGAGGAGTCCAGAAGATTTTTAAATAATTTCGGCATTTATACAGTTTGAGGTGCTCTTGAAATCGATGCTTCCACATATTAACCGCACGCGAGACATTGGTCCATTTAAAAATTTACTGCTTGAAACTAACTTTTCTTTACAAAACATATTTTTCATCAATGGTCTACCTTTCAAGTAGAACTTGATTCTAAAATTATTAATGTGAAACTTTGGTCAGGTCATTTAACAAAAACTGCAACGACTTTTTTATGGGTTGACTATTAGACTACTTTCTTATAAAATCAGAAAAGTTATGTTCTGTTAAGAGCAAAAGGTACACTTCATTAATGTCGCTAGGATGGGTCGTCTTCGAGGAAACCATATTTCAAAAATACACTGCCTGTATAACGAAGTAAATCTTATTTATTCACAAAAAAATGAAAAATGGTCCATATTTCTATGAAAAATAAAATAACATTAACCAAACAGTAAATTTAATGAATAATTTTGTATTGAATGGCAAACAATGGAAAATCACTAATTTACATTAAGTTCTCGAAATTATTCCTAATTTGATTTATAGCAATATTAATTCGTATTAGTAAATCTTTTGGACATAAATGAGTTTAAGTCAGGCGACCGAGCAGGGCAATATTTTACTGGGCCATCTAGAAATATCCAATTTTTTGTAAAATTTGCATCTAAGTTTCTTACACATTGTCTAAAGTGAGCTCTTTAAGCAATTCCGGATTCGCAATACTGCAAAAATAAGCGTTGTGAGCATTAAAAGTATGTTAGACCATTAAATATAGATTGTCGACAGTCTACTGGCGAAGTTCTAAACGATTTGGAAAGTCATCGGGTCATAAATTCTGTACTTTTAGATAATGATAAGGATGTATTTGGGTCATTCCATTACCTAGTTCACCAAACTGGAACATAACGGCGAAGCGTCTTCTTTTCATAGTAATTTATAGAAAAATCTTGCAATTGTTTTAGAAAAATTGCTAACATCTGGGTCTTAATGCTAGTTAAGGATTTTCCTCAATTCTGTTTAGCGTACCCTTATAATCATAATTTTCCGTAAGCCTTCCTTGTCCCTAGACAAGCGTATTATAATTGCAATTCTCTATTCGAAAACCGCTCCACATTTATAAATAACACAATTTAATAAAAAGTTCGAAGAAAATGTAAACAAAAACAAAATAAATGTCAAACTCAGTTATCTTAGCGGTATCGATCCTAGTTTAAAAGGCACAGAAAAGTTGTAGCGCTTTTGTTACTTGAAAGTTACGAGCCTGATCAAAATTTCACCCTTTTTTAAATCAGATGCAGCATGAAAAATTATAATTCATTTAACTAATTTTGGAACGACGTTATCGTCATTTTATCAATGAAGTATATTTTTAAATTTGTATTTATGCCGGTTGGTGAGTTCATCATTTTATTGCTGCACCAAGAACTTTACCACTGCTATTATATGTCCACTCTGTGGTAGGGTTATACTCGTAGTTATTTATTTATTTGGTAACCCCAGGTTTTGATCATCTTTTGCAAAACCATACATGCCTCCAATTCTCCCATCCAAATAAAATATGTATTTGGAAATCTTTCAATTATTTTTTTATTCTGCCAGACCAGACCAGGCAATATCAAAAAACAGACTTTGAAGAAAAATACCCCAGATAAATTGGAAAATTGTATGATCAATAATGAACAACAAAATATTTGAGCAAAATGGAAAGGTATTGTTTACCGGCGTGGCAAATCAACTACCACTAATAACGGTACAAAAGGTCTTGCAAATACAGATTTATTTAAAAAATTTAGAATCTTTGGTGATCTGGAATTGGACCCATATCTTTTTGTTAACAAATTTGGAAAATTTTTGACAACTACAGTAACTTTTTAGAATATAGAACGCAAAAAACAGAAAGGAATATCTGCCAGTTTTGTATTTTTAGGTAAGTTTATTATGGTGAAGTACAGGACAGCAATTTGGAAAAATATAATTATGCAGTCTTAGAGATAACAAAGTAAAAGTTGCCACTTTCAAAAAGTCAATATTGTTGCTACTTTTCTATGCCAGCGGCAACGCTGCGACACTGAAAATGTTTTAAATCGGGATAGAATAGCGAAAAACCTACGGTACCAAATCTTCAGCAAATTGCAATGTCCTGTTTTTCCAAAACGTCCAGCAACCGTAAGACAGCCTATATTTGACGAGGTGGTAAAAAAAAATCGGCCGGAGGCTAGCGATTTCCACGAAAACCGTCTCCATTAATTTGGCGCAAAATTTATTTCAAGTTGACGGTGAGGAAAACAATTACTACCAATCCATTTAGCTAACCAAGATAATAACTCATCTCTTAAGTTTTATTTTTAATTTGTAAGGCACTCTAAAAGATTAATATTTCTGAAATTACTCAGTTAACGACTGTGAAAGGACAATTACATTCAAAAAGTACTGAAATTATATACCGGGTGTAAGGGAAAAGGAATGAATGATAAAGGACATGAAAGGTTCTTGCATTTCCTTTACCTATTCCCACGGAGAAATGAATTCCTAAAGGCCGCTGCTGAAAATTATTGTGTCCAACCAAAAAGAATATATTTTAATATTTAAAAATAGGATTGTGGAGTTGACAGGTCAAATTTGATTGTGTCAATTGACAGAAATAATTTTAGAAATGCAGTGAAATTTATGTTTACTCATTTATATTTATTTATATTATGCATTACATCGCCATCGCACCATTCTGAAAACTAAATGGAGTGCATATTTTTATTGGAATTCCCCGAATTGCTATGCATTTGGATCAAAATGACTAGTCAATTAAGAAGTAGTCAATTTTCGTCGGTCAATTGACCACATTCAATTGACCAGTTTCAACAATATTAACAAATATTCTGGATTCCACTTGCGTCCTGCTAGAGTTTAACTTGAACTGGTTTGCATTCTGCTCTAGAGCTGCTTATTATACACTGTTTGAGGGGAGCGGAGTTAAACGCAGGTCTAGCTTAAGGTTGTTTGGATTGTTTGCGGCTTTTTATGGATTCTTGCATTTTTCTTTGATAGAAGAATTGATTATGTTAAGGCTCTTTAATGGTGACTCTGATGTCTTTAAATAGCGAAATTCAACAATGAGTCAGAAACTGTTTGTTTCACACGAACACTGAATTTTATTTTTTGCTCATCAACGACTGACAGCGATGGAAAAAGGCACTTTTGTCACTGCTTTTTCAAACAAATTGAAACAAATTATTTATTGATAAAACAATAATAATAAATCATATTGCTGAACTAATAATTATAATATCTTTAAAGGAGAAGAACCCGTTAAAAGAGCTTATACCGAAAATTTCCAGATACCAACATACCAAATTAATATCGCTTACTCATTTCCAACAGTCCATCGGTTTATGTGTACGAAGGCCGACAACAGCTATATAAACGGTCATTTCATGACCTTTGAAACATTGCAAATGGTGGCAATTTATACTAATTCTTGCGATTTTGCGGTAGCAAAATTTTGTTATGGTAACATAACCGCAACTGCTCGCATATATCGCGATATTTCAGGTCATTGTCGTTAGTCCGGTCAAAATAGACATTTCAAATGCTTTTGGTATATACCTTGGTTACGAAAGTAGAAATAAAATTCTGTTTTTAGAAAATATTCAAAGTCAAAAGTCCATATTTTTTTTGTTTTTTTGGATTTTCCTCGGAAATGGCAAGTTTTACCACAAAAATATCTCGGACATAAATTATAGATGGTAAAATTTTCTAAAAAATGATCGTTATACTTTTTTGATTTGATTCGCCATTTCTATGATATAGCGATTCCAAATGTTATGCGCACACGTATCCCACGTGTCTTTTACAAGTATGAACTCTATAATTGTGGAAATGGATTTTCAAAAGAAACGAGGACACTCCTTGGAGCCGAATAGCCTTGATAAAAGTCTACTGTCCACGGGACAACCCTTATATACCTGTTGTTTTCTAGTAATTTAATTGAAATACTTTTTGTGTTGATAGTTCATTTATAGTGCAGTGCTCAGTAATGGGATCTGCCCTATTTTTCATGTATATTTACGATCTATCTGAATGGTTGACGGGAGCTGTTTGCCGACGTCAATATTTTGTCTACAAACTTCAAATTTAAAAAAATTTCGACCACTTGTTGCAGCTACCACTGCATTAACCCTTAACAAATCAAAAACAGTCCCTCTCGCACGTACATTTAGACATTACATTTAATTAGCGTCCTCATACAGACTAAGACTAAGTGGCTAAAAAAAATTCAAAAAAATTTTTTTTTTGTATGAAGCCTTATCGGCAATGTGAACAGTGATATATTATTGACAGCATACCATGCTCTTACTGGTTCCCACTTACTTTATGGTCTGATAAACTGGGGTTCGGGTCCCGGTACAGCAGGAATCTTCGGTCTACAATGTAATTAGAATAATTACAAACCTGAAATATAAAAAAGATGTTAGATAAACATTTTCATAGTGTGCGCTTACAAAAAGAAATAACTCACAAGCCTAAATTTGTTTCTTCTTAATTCGAGTAGGTCACGTTCAAATTACTACTGCATCTATTTTTTTAACAAACTAAAGCCTGAAGTTCTCCAGATAATCAGAAAACGTAGTCAAAGAGTAACAAAGCAAGCTAATGAAAAAATATCAGCAACAACGATTAATCCCTATAATTAACCAAAATATTCAAGTGAGTAAGGTTCTAATGTCACTAAAATTTCCTTGACAGCTTTCTTGAAGTTTCTTATATTTTTAATTCATTTCACAGAATCGATGGTTATGCACTTACAATAAGTTTCTATATCATTATTATCAATTATTATGTATGATATTTTTGCATATAAATATTAGACACTAGACATTCCTCTACATAATTAAATAAAATAATAAAATTAAATAAAATTAATAAAAAAGTATTTGTATGTTACAAGCACGATCTAAAATATTATGCCATATCATACAATCATAACCTCCCCTGTTTTTCACTGGTTTAATTAAATCTAAAAGTTACTATGGAAAGACAGCTTACTTTGTGGACGTATTTACTAAATAGCACTTGTGGTATTTGTGGGGTTGATAATTTCATTATAGTAACCACTACTAAATTTTTTCTTCAATTTTATTGAAGTTTCTATTTTGTGTTTGTATTTTGTATCATAGATTAAAGATTGAAGTTTTGAAAACGAAGATGAACTTGCGAGTTCGAACGATCTCGGATTACAGTTATCAAATGCTTATTAAAGTCATTTGCCTGTTCTTGGGATCTGCGAGGAAATTTCCCCACAAATTCACATGCATTTCATTTTATTGTCTAAAGTATAATTTCCTTTTTTTCTTTGGTTTATCACATTCTTTTTTTGATCCCTCTATATTAGGACTGGCAGATGTTATTAGTTTTCACTAAAAATATTTATACACTCTTTCATAAAAGTATTGCATTACAGAATGACATCTAAAAGATCATTTACCCAATTTTCATGTTTCAGTCCAGCAAGGAAGCATGCTCTGCTCTTGTCTCACTAAAGCGGCTTATATATACACTCTTATCGGTCTCCTTTACTTCATGCATTTTTGTTTCTTGAAGGAAAGGTTCTTCACTGGTAGGTCTACTCTGATATGTTTTGTCTTTGTGCACTTTTTCCAGTTTTACATTTAGAAGGTCCTTCTCCACTCCTCTCTTCTTCTTTGAATATTATATGACCTTCGCAGAAAATGTCGAAATCTTTCTTCTGACGAATTATCTGGAGCCCCGTTTTGGGTTGTCTCTTTGTACGAGGGCAGCGCCAAAATTTCCTGGCCTGAATATGAAAGTAGAGTGACAATTGTTTATTATTTTTCAATATAATCTCCCTTAACTTCAATACACTTATTACATCTTTGTATTAACAACTCAATCCCTTTAAAAATATATTCTTTTGGTTTGTCTGAAAAATGAGCTAAAACAGCCTCTTTTAACTCAACTTGGTCGTTAAACCGCCGTCCAAGTAAGTCCTTTTTCAAATATCCAAACACATAATAGTCGCTGGGGCCACACTCTAAAATGGCAGCTTGTGCAACACCAGGTGCATTATCGTACAAAAGACGCACGTCTCTGGTCAGTTTTCCTCGACGTTTTACACGTATGCAGTCTAGCAATTTATGTAATAATATTGCGTAATATTTAAAACTGACAGTGGTATTAGTTTCTTTAAAATCTATCAAAAGAATTCCTTCACAATCGCAAAAGATCGTGGCCATCACCTTTTTTGTTGACTGGCAGACTCTGAATTTTCTTGGAGGTGCTTCACCCTTACGACGCATCTCCATTGATTCTTTTTTCGAAAGGGGGTCATAATATAGAGAACCATAGTTTCATCTCCCGCCACAATAGTTTTTATCAAAGGCTTCGGTTCCTACCCACAGAGTTCCAAAAAGGACCGCGCACACTCGACACGGCGTTGTTTTTGAATAGCCGAAAGGTTTTTAGGAACCCATCTTGCACTAACCTTATGCATACCTAAATGATCATGCATGATTCGACGAACACTTGTATCAGAAAGCTTAGTAATTTCTAAGATTTCCTTGACCTTTAAACGTCGATCACTCAATACCACCTCTTCCACAATCGCAACAATATCTTCCGTTATGACCTCCACTGGTCGACCAGTTCTTGAACCATCTTCAAGGGACTCCTGCCCCATTCGAAAACATTTTGACCTTCTTTCACTACAGAATGCGAAGGAGAACTTTGGCCGTACACACCATCCAGCCTTTCCTTAATAATTTTAGGTGCTAACTCTTCTTTTGTCAAAAACTTTATGACTGCTCTAAACTCAATTTGCGTTATTTGCCACATTTTTTTGGACACGTCCTGTTTAAAATGCTGTCAATAAAAAACTATTTGACGCATGACTTAAATTTTTTTTTCGCAGCCTACTAAGATATATATTTAAAAGAAGACAAAGTTTTATCGTGATACTGGAGCTGCATCTATGTCAGGCCGGGAAATTTTGGTGATAACCTCGTATATATCTAATTGTCAAGGCAAGACTGTGGCTGCATAAAATGGAGCCTACTCTATCGACTTTTAGAATATTAGGAATGGCGATTCATTTCTTTAGCATATGGAATCGCTGAGGATGAGAGTTTCCGTTATTATCTTTGATTACTAATTTGACCGGATTACATGGAATACGTTCAAAGATTTCTTTATACGCAACGAACGGCAGTTGTTGGGGCCCATGGCGGCGGTGACATAATTTCGAGGAAGCGATATTTGCCGACAACGACTTGATAAGCGGATTATTAAACCTACGCAAAGTAAATTGCCCAAATTGGCTCCTTGCCGTTGACAGACTTAACACGGGGCCGGAAGTGTATGCAAAGTGATCTTTAAACCGTTTATTTCTGTTGCGTTCCCGCTGGTGTTGGTAATTCGCCTAGGCGAAATTTAATCACGGGTTTGTAAAGTTAAGAGGTTTATAACGTTTCGAAGGGCGAGGGCACTACTATTTGTGCAATGTTTATGTTAATAGTATAAAGCCCGCTACACGCGTTCAATCGAGTCGTAACACTTGACTTCACAAATCAGGCCAATGGGTGGAACTTTAGTTAACTAAAATAACACTCGGTAACTGTTGCAAATTTAAAATGGTATTTCTTTTTTTCTACGAGTTCGAAAGTTTTGATGTTATGTTTTGCATAAGGAGAAATGCAGAAGAAGTATACTTACAAGTTCCACAGCCTGCAGAAATTACTTCGATAAACAAAAGGCACAAAGAAATGTAAGGTAATTGTAAAATCCATCGAAACTTTAATCTACTATACTAGGTGATAGACGGAACTGTGAGAACAAATACAGGGTTATTATTTTCGATGTATAGAACTTTAAGTTGGCATTACTGTTCAAGTTGGCGACCGATTTAACAGCTGTCAATTGATTTATTCTCAGTTTGGTTTGACAATTCATCATGAATAGACTCACGCCTGAACAACGCTTGCAAATAGTGCAATTTTATTTCGAAAATAATGTTTCTGCGCGGAATACGTATCGCGCACTACGCCCATTTTATCGTCGACAAAATCGTCCATCAGAGCAGTTAATTCGATTAACCACGGAACGTTTTCCCACCACGTTTACTCTTATTGATAACTCGTGTCCCCAGAGACGCCGTACGTTGCGTACAGAAGAAGCTATTGCTGCTGTAGAGAGTAGCATTGATGAAGGCCCGAATGAGTCCATCCGCCATCGAGCACAGGAATTGCATCTGTGTCCATCCACTTTATGGAAGATTTTGCGGAAGGATCTTGGTTTACGTGCTTAGAATATCCAACTCGCGCAAGAATTGAAACCAAACGATCATCAAATAAGGTGTAGATTCGTCGAATGGGCCAAAACGAGATTGCCGTTATTCCCGATTTTCGTAAGCGAATTTTGTTTAGCGATGAAGCGCACTTCAACAAACAAAACTGCCGCATTTGGCGCGAAGCTAATCCTCAAGTGTATGTCGAACACACAGTTACATCCAGAAAAACTGACTGTTTGGTGCGCTTTATGGGCTGGTGGAATCATTGGTGCGTACTTCTTCAAAAACGATGATGGCCAGAACGTTACAACCAATGGTGATCGGTATATAGCTATGATTACTAACTCTTTCATTCCTGAATTGAATAACCATGACGTCCAGGGGATGTGGTTTCAACAAGACGGCGCAACATGCCACACAGCTCGTGCCACAATCGATTTATTGAAAGACACGATTGGTGACCGCCTAATTTCACGTTTTAGACCTGTGAATTGGCCTCCAAGATCTTGTGATTTAACACCGCTAGACTACTTTCTGTGGGACTATGTAAAGTCATTGGTCTATGCGGATAAGCCACAAACGCTTGACCATTTGGAAGACAACATTCGCCGTGTTATTGCCGATATATGGCCACAAATGTTGGAAAAATTCATCGAAAATTGGACGTCCAAATTGGACTACATCCGCGCCAGCCGTGGCGGTCATATGCCAGAAATCATATTTAAAATGTAATGCCACAAGATTATCTTTCGGATAAATAAAATTCATGTCAATCGAATAATCCATCGTTGTTTTATTGCCACTTAAAGTTCTATACATCGAAAAAAACACCCCTTACTTCTTAAAACATGTAAGTTTGCCAAACGTGTTGCATACTACACTTTTTCCCAAAACCATTATTTTGTGGGTACAATTTTGCAAAATAACACGAATACACTCACAGACATCTTCGAAAGACATCTCCGAAAAGATCCGTGTGGTAAAAGTAAAGTCGTAGAATGATACTTTCCACACGCTAGCTAGGTGTATAATTGGGTATTTTAGAGAAGGCAGTAGGAAAACGCATTTTTTCCTGCCACTGCACGAGTTTGTCAAGTAGTTTTTTCTGCATTCCGCGTAAACTAGGAAAAAAAAAGAGAAAGACCATTCAACATGCGCATGTACGAGATGTAAAATATCGTTTTTAACTAGTGACATCTATTATTGCAAATTCTTTCATTCGACCAATAAGGCCTTGAGGGATTTAACAAGCAACATGGCCGCTGACAGATCGAAAATGACTTTGGATGCGGCATTATCATTTGACTCATTTTAATTGTCATCATTGACATAATACTGTTTTATGTGACATGCGTCGATTGCATGTTCGCAATGTTTTGTATAAATTCAGTCCTGTAAATAGTTTGATAATTATTTGTCATAATAAAAGATGTATTCACTTAGTCCTGGATTGACTATCAAAATTGGACATATAATTTGATCTTTCAAATGTTAACAAAAGCTCTTATGGCAATAAGTGTTGCGGTTTGAAGGGTTTTATAAAATTTTAAAGAAACATAACAAACTTTATTTAATTTGTTACTTTTTTCCGAATAGGCAAGATTACAATTAAAACTTATGAGCCAAAAAGATGCAGAATTTCATAGGAATTACTGTGCTCAGATTATTTTGCAAATTCACATTATTTAATAAAATGCATTTTTCTAGAGGGTGATAGCGTATGAACTTAAAAATTATTTCCAGTATTTTCTTTTGGTCGTTTTAGTTATTCGCTTCTTGTCAAATCTCCATAATTCGCTTATTTGTCCATCCTGTAGAATTTTAATGGCGAAAAAATGTTCTACCTTTCACGTCCAGAAAAATATAAGCGGCTTTATCTCGCACCCGTGCAACACGAAATATGTTTCGCTTTCTTATAACCCGACCAGCAACAAACGCAAACTATCATCTGAAGAAATCATTCCAAGTCACGAAACGCCCATCCGTGAGAAGATAATATTTCAATATAACGTCCGGTATCGTTTAAAACTAACCAGAATTCAAAGAGTTCAAATTTCCTTTCTAATTTCTAACTCCTTATATTAGCTTCTCGGCTCTAGATAAAAAAAATAAAACGACTTTATTAAATGCCACTGCCAAAACATAGAAGTTAGAACGTCACAGAATATCAGTCACCTTTTTCCACATCGACATCAAATTATTATAAGTGCGGCCCTATAGTGGGTTAGATGGTAAGAACTAGGTTGACATTTTTTTAGAATGAACTTTTGGGATTTAAAAATTTTTGTTTTTCCTGTTAAATATTTTTAAGTCTAACTAGTACTCAATATACAGAGTGTTATCCTAGATTAGTACACATAATATTACGTATGATATTATGTTCTTACACAAAAAGTAATAGTAGTAAGTGATTTCAAAAATTAATATCTAATATATCATTTTTACCTAAGTTCACATGATAAAATATACAAGGTGTAACAAAAAGAGACGGAAAATTCAAAATTTTAAAACCAAATTAGAGATAATAAGTGAGGATCAAAAAATGTGTCTTAATCACTTTCATTCTCAGAAAAAGCATCTTTCCCATTAGAAAAATTACTGGATCTGGCCACAGCTAAAGACGAAATTTTGATGGAGCAAATTAGTAATTTCAAAACGTTAGGAGTTTAATAACTGTTAAGTAGAGGGTCAGAATATTTCAATCAGTCCGAGAAGTTTTTCTGAGTGTTGAACTGTCTGTTCAATCTGTGCAATCTCCATCGCCTGGCACAATACAGTTTTTAATTATATCTATACTATGCACTAAAAGTTTGTGGACGGTCACTGTCATGTAATATTACACAAAGAGAAATATTTCCCTGAGCTGAATTAAATCATTTCAATAACAAACTTCACGAACAAATTACCTACAGCAATAAAATTACGTTCACAATAAATAAGCTTTTGTTGGGACAAAATTGATTATATTTTTACTTCAATTGTCTTAACCAAAATATACGAATTAAATTATTTAATTAGAACAAATTTGATTTATTTTCAGGAGTTAATTATTTTTCTCTGTGTAGGAATACAAATCTAAACATATTTTTTTTGTTTCTTGTGAATTTTGCTTCAAATTTTCAAAACAAATGTGATATCTAGACGCCAAGGAAACCTGTTATATCTGCACTCGTTTGGTTTAGTTGTATTGCAGTAGAATTGGTGTTGCCAATATCTAGCTTTGGTATATTTACATTTAAGCCCAATTCTGCTTTCACATCTCTTTGGATTTCCTGTTTTACTTCATTCCTTGGAAGTTTCATCTTTTACCGGCCATGATTTCATAGTTAATTTATAATTGATATGCATAAGAAAGAATCTTCTAAATCCATAAAAACTGTTTAAATGCGCATATTTTTCTGATTAAGCCACATAAAAAAAAAGCAAAAAGGGTGGATACACTTATGGATAAAGATATTTTCCTAAAGAGATCTATAAACGCCATCAAAATACCGCAAAAAATGGCAACAACGTAAGGCTAAATTTATGGTAAGAAGGAATTTCTAAATTAAGAAATACTGCTTTTATTTTGGTACTTTGGGGTGCTCAGTTTTTTCTCCTAAAAAAATTGAAACTAATTTTTTGGCACGCAGCAACTCACCAGTACAAACAACAAATTAAACTGCAATTCTTAGAAATATCATTACTCTGTCTCACAATGTTGAACAAAAGTGTCTTGCAAAGACTTCCATATAAATTTATTTAGCATGGTTGATGTCCTTATGGATATAAAGATATCAAATGATCAACGCGATTTTCAAAAAATAGGATAAATTAATTTTACTATATACAATCAACTATAATTCAAGTATATTTTGATATCAAACTTTATCTTTTGTAAAGTTGCTTTTCTCAATCTGGTTTAGTTTAATAGCCCTATGCGCGCTCAGGTGTAAGACCTAAATTTGCTTGCGTTAAAAAAATTACAATTTAATTGGTATCAGGTGCCACAACGATAAAGGAATGCCCTGTTCATTTTGCTTATCGATTCCATGGGCTAAAATCATATTTTCTTAGTGAAAAGTTGATATTTGGTAGGAATAAATGCCATATACATTCGACAAAGAAATATTCGAAATTCATTATATAGGATTTAGAAGCTTACCACTCTTGCTAAACATGGCCTCTCTTTAAAAGTTTTCGAGAAAATTTGAAATTCCTATTTTGATTTTTGTAATGAAACGAATAAGTAAGATTCGCTTTAAATTTTTATTCATGACTAATACTAGCAGTATATGTCAAGAAGTCAACAGCCGAGATAGGAAAAACAGAATTTAACTTAACTTTAATTTGAAATTGGTATTTAACAGGAACATTTATTAAGACATAATATAAATTAGCCCTGAAGAAAAACATAAAACTAAGCATGCAAAACAAGATCGCTATCTTGTTTTGGCAAAATTTGAAATTTATTGAAATATCTAAAAAACTGAGAGGTTTGCGAATATTCCTTGGCCATTTCATTCATTTAATTCTATTAATTTTAGACTATTTCCTCCAAACAAATAAAAATACGGGGTGGTTCGTAATCAATGCGCCCCATATGCATTGTGAGATACCGACCGTTAAAGTTTAGTTCTCGAAATTGCTATTTCTCTATCGCTCAAAGTTTTTCAAATATCCACCTGAAAACCTGGATTCCAGAATTCTTGGGAATGGGTCATATTATATCTACATTCCGTTTCTATTGTTTTATTATTATTATTACATATTTATATATACATATATATATATATATATATATATATATATATATATATATATATATATATATATATATATATATATATATATATATATATATATATATATATATATATATATATATATATATATATATATATATATATATATATATATATATATATATATATATATATATATATATATATATATATATATATATATATATATATATATATATATGGAAAACTTGTGGTCTAAGTCATATTCCATAAGTGTATTATTGTACCTATGATTGAAATTAGTCAACCTGCCGATCGCCCATCAGGTCACCAAACGGAAGTACAGGAAAACAAGAAACTGTAATATGTGATGATGAAAAGATTGTCATCACACGTTTTACTTAAAAAAGAAATACTTACTTTGTCCAAAAATTATGTTTTATATGAAAAAATATCATTTCATTTCATTTGAAGGAACAGAATTTCCGTTACAAAAAAACTCAAAACAGAAAATCACTTTTAATAGAGAAAGGCGAAATTAGCTGCTGACGAACTACAATGTCGCGTCACCAAAACTACCCGTTTCAGCAACACGTCGATTCGTTGAAATAAAAGGCAGTATTTTTACACACAACCCTTTAATTCAGTGAACTCACCAAATTAGTAAAAAAACAAGTAACGTAAAAAATAAATTCCACAAGCAAAGCCTCGAATTCGTAAAAATGAACCAGTCGGAAAAAATTGGCTTTCGATGCCTGCCAAATCCTTAACAATACTAAAGCCCTAAAATTCAGTTTTCTAAAAAGTAAAACACATCTGGTTAACTCAATACCTACTTCAAAAGCTACTTGAACCATGCCCTAGGAGGAACCCTTATCTTCGGTCATAAATTAATAGACAAGTGTTCGCAAGGCCGATCGTTACCATCAGTAAAAATCATAAACTTCGACTTTTGAATAGGATTTAGAAAAAACATGTGCATCTTAAACTGAAATTCCTCTTATTCCAAAAAATACCATTAAATTGTTCCCTATAAATATTTACTGGCTCTAACAAACAATATTTAAAAGTAGCTAAACAGTTTGAAAGGTAAAACAGGAATATTTGTTATCTGGACGAACTTTGGGAATTAAGGATATAAAAATTCAAAAGCTTTTATTGAAGGATGGACCACTGGAATGAAAAGGACGCCCGGGAACAGATTAAAGATTAATAATTTTATATGAAGCTGTTCACATTAATCCGACACCGTTTTTTTGTCGGCTCCGGAAAATATTGTCTGGTATTTTGCCTGCGCAGATCACCCGATTAAAAATCGTGTCGGATCTTGCTTACGTACTTGCTTACATGACGCTGCTCACATTGGTCGGATGTCTGGTATAGAAATCATCCCCGCTACTCGTCCGCCGCTAGCTTTCGCAGTGTAGAGTTTCTATGTTTCTACGTGACAAAATTTTGTAAAATGGAGATATAAATAAGATTGTGTCCACGTAGTACATTAAAGAGCTGTCCTTCGCAACAAAACTTTAAATAATTACAAAGGTAAGCAATTGAAAAGATCTGCTGCAGCAAAACACTCAAGTTCTTCGCAAGAATCAATCAAATGTAAATTTTGAAAATTTTTAAAATACCTACGACTGACTTGCGTGATTTTTATAAAAATAAATAAGTGTAAACCACGTATTCGCCACAAAATTCTACCAGAAGATCGCCTCGTTCATTTCGTTCAGCCAGACTCCACTCTCCAATTATGTTACCGACTCTCCCTTCTCCTACTTTGGCACTCAGGTCCCCCATAATAATATTAACCTCGTTCTTTATTATCAGCTTCAACAACTGAATGAAATTTTTCCTAAATAAGAAATATCGACAGTCTTTTTTTTAGATGGTTGAATGTAGCTATGGACATTCTAAAATAATTAAAAAACGTTTCGTTCTGTTCGTCACTTCTCAACTGAATGATTAAGGCCTCAAATTTTTCTAATGTAAACCGTTCTCTCAGAATTGGGTGCAATTTTCTTTTAATTGCTGTTTGTTGAAAATAATACTTCATAGCAAAAGCTTCGTCCACGTCCATCACCTACAGTAGTGGCAAACATGGTTTATAGCTTTGATCGGATCCGACATTCGGCTAGCGCAAACACACGCGATGAAAAAGCTGATTCAATAACCGACACAGTGGGATAATAGTCATGGATAATGTCAGCTACCACTAAAGAACATCCGAAAAAAACCTACGTCTTCTTGGAAAAAAATTACTTTCTTGGCTTACTTTAAACAAGTAGATATTTCAAAAAGATACGTTGAAAATGAGCTGAGAAAAATTTTAATTAGCTTTTTTAATCCCCTTACTTATTTCTCTGGCGACTAAAATTTACAGATGAAGTTGTATTGTAAATAATAGAATTTTTTTAAATAATAATATTCGTTACAATTTATCTATTTTCAATTATTTTTATTTCTATTAATACATATAATCATGTATAATTATTATTACACTTACAAATCTACTAAGCAACTATTCGAGATGTGTAGGAGTTGAAAACAGAAATACGAAAAACTATAATTGCAATTTATTACTTAACTTTAAGATATAACCTTTAAGTTATCCACCATGTTTAATGAGCCCTGTCATTGCAAATCTAAATTTCATACCTTTCTAACATTAAAAAACGAAGTATAAAACCATTCTGTAGGGGTTAACGGTGAAAGAGAAAAAACTCACATTCGTCGATAACTTGAAAATGTCGTTCGTCACACTGCGTATTAGACAGTTAGGTGAGGTTTCAACAAAACAACGAATCCAATTTAGTTCCTTCATTTCCCACCAGACAAACGTTAATTCGACCGGCACAGCCGCTCTCGCAGATTTCAACTTTTTCGCGACGTGGTCGCGCATTTAAATTAACTCTTTATCTCGAAAAATCAACCAGAAATAACAGAGGCAAAACTGTGTGGATTTGGAGGGCGCATATTGGACAAAATTAGTGGGGGTTTATTCTTCAGAAATTATAAAAAATATTTATGTGTACACTTACTCAGGTGCACTAGAAAAATTAACATTAATATCAAAATCTACCGTAAGGGCTCTGTAGATTTCACTAGTAGTTGTTATATAGAATAACCTTTAGTCACTCTATTTCAGAAAGGTGTGGAGTAAGGTATTAGGTATTCAAAAGGACTACAAAGTGACCCACTGAATACTTAAACCACAGTCATTGTTTGATATTGATTTTATAGCAAAATTCATTATTTATATCGAGTCCACCAGAGTTTGAATCAGTTTATGGACAAAACATAATATTGTTCGAGATATGAGAAACTGTCATCTTTTTCTGACGGTTCGGCGGACCGATAGATCCAGATCCCACATTTTCTCCCCTTCCTTAACGACATGTTGGACCGGTATTGTGTTGCGTCTTGCTACAAATTCTTTCGGGGCCCATTTGGATTCTATACGATTCATTCGGTACTGACCTGGCGGTGTGCGCAGCACTGATACGCTATGTTGTTCTCTAATTTCTTCCGCGGCGCTGTTGTATAAATTTCATATATGTAATAAATTTGACATATGTAATAAATTGGTAAATTCGTGTTTATATTAAAAACATAAAACCATAATAATAATATTTATAACAATTTGCGGAAACTTTTTTGTTATCAACATTTAAGCGTAGACGCAAAGTTATTTAAATTTATGTTGGGAAGTTGTAATTCAAGAATTCAGAAGGGTCAGAATTCTGTCGCATAACGACCCCAGACGTTGTTAAACTCGCTTTACATACCACTTTAGCGCTAACATACCGCATAATAATTTTTTTATTAACTAAAAAGAATATCAAAGCAAAGATAAACATCAGAAATATATCTGGCCTAGAGAAGAACTGTTACAAAAGTAAGCAACAAATTTCTTTCCACTAGAAATCATAAAACAAACAGTTCAGTCAACATCCGAAATTTCATATTATCAAAGGCAGATAAATAAATTAAACTTATAAACAAAACAATTGTCGTTCTTCGTTCCTAATATTTGATAAATAAAAATTCTAAAATAATATTAGGTTCTCTGATAAAAATATCAAATATTTATATTTTTTATTCATAATAAATAAATTTACGAGAAAAAAAAACGCTACTAAATGATAAGATAATTTCATCTTCATTTAGCTCTAAGTTCGATTGAAGATAAAAACATATGGTGTTTGTGAACTATCAAACCATTAAGGTTGTAATTTGCCACCAATTAAAGAACAAACATGTTTCACCCGGAGGATAAAATGCCGGTTCAATTAATGTTAATTAATTGTTTGTCCTTTTTCATTTACATAAAAAGACTTCTTTGAGTGATGGTAGCATAGTTCTATCAATTTTTGTAATCCTTTCAAACGTTTTCAAAAAAATTTTATGCCATATATTTTACAGAGAAAACTTTCAATAATTGTAGTCTGCTCATCAGTTAAAATTACTTCAAACCCCAATGAACCGAATGCTTTCTGGGCATTTGCATCTTGTTCTGAGAACCTGAGGCTTTACCTTTTCTGCTTACGTAAAATTGCAATTGTGAAACTGTGAAATCTTGGCAAAACCTTGCACAGATCTACCTCTAATGACCGCACCACATTTTTGGTACACCGTAAGACCTTCATTAATCCACACATCATCAAGATAAAATCTTTTCTTCCGCTCTCTTCAGTACTGATTTATAATTTATATTTTCTTCGACAACAAACAATATCGCTTTCCAGTAAAGGTGCTTTAATGTTGTGCGTTTCCCAGGCAAAATCGATATTTTTTAAAAGTGGTCTATAAAATGTTTCTAATTATCAACGAAATTTTTACCAATTTCCATGAAAATCTTATATTTAGGATGGGTATTTCCTTTTTAAAATATAAAAACTATTCTTCGAATTGCACTTTTTGTGTCTTCATCACGGATTTTAGACGCCTGTTTGAATGTTCCTTAGGAGATTCCACTTGAAAGGCTGTATTTTACTCCAACAATAATTTAAAAACGTGGACTTTCAAACTCCATTCGTAAGAGACTAATGACAGGTAATCGTATTTTATAAAATCTATATTTAAAATGATAACTTTTTTTCTGACTGGAGAATTATTGGAACATCTTTCCGTTGGTGTGAACGCAGCTATAATACTGTGAACACCACGGCTTAGCAACAAATTACTGATGCGTTAAAGTAAACAAATATACTTATTAAGGCACTAGTACGTTCTAGTTACACTCTCATTATAGTGTCATTCTTTTCCACTATGCGGGGCAAGAGAACAGGTTAGATGGTTAACGATGAAATATTAGTACCGAATTTATATTAGGGATCAAAATTATCCTTTTTATCAATAAATAAAAGTGGCTTTTTTTTCCTGAAAATCTTCTTTCACAACTCAAATAAGAAATGTAGCCAATGGAATTAAACAAGGAATGTAAATGGTCCGCTCTCAATTATTTTTCGCTTCAATCAGCGTAGTCGCTAGTGTCGCATGGCGTGAAACGATGTGACAAGTTAATAACATGGAACGAGCCACTCTTTTTTCTTGATTTCTCTATACTGTCGACTTTAATTAATTCTCGGACCAAGGCGTTGCGCTTTTATATTACCGGACTTTTGTTACGAGTAAGTAATAAGTGCGCTACTGTAAATAAACGCTGAAGGAATAATTTGCGGCGGCCGTACACCCAAAGTCGTAAAGTTCGGTTTTGACCAAGGTCGTCGGGGTGCCCACTCATCAGGAATCCGCTGCATACGAACAAAGGGCCCGTGGGTCGATACATAGATCGAATATGTCGCCCGATCCACGTTGTCGGATTGTTGGTTTCCATATCAAATCTATTAAATTGAAGCGTAGCTTTAGAAACGAATTTTTTCTATGAACAATTGCAAAAACTTATAGAGAAATCGAATACAACAAATCAAATATTCCCAAGGGGTGATTTAAAACTGGGCAAGCCAGAGACATCAGTGTAACGTGGGTTCAATTTATCTTGATAACATTTAAAATTGGCTGTAACTTTTTTGTTTTTAGAGATATCAGGTAAACAACAAAACAAAATGTAGGGTTAGTTTTTTCCAAATGACGTATAAAACAAAACTATCAATTTTCTGACATATGTCACATATTTAATATATTTTTAAATGGAACGCCCTGTACATTATTATTCCGATAATATTGATATCACACCCTTAATTGTTTAGTCCATTCCTTTTTGACAAATCGGCAAAAAAAAGGAAATTTTTATATCATTTCAAAGAGTGCCGTGACTGACTGCAACAACAATAATTATTTACAATTTAAAGTAGAACAAAAACACCAAAAATGACAGAACACACTGAAGTAAAAAAGTCTCTAACTATTCTAAATACTGCTGTATGTGATCACCATTTTCTTGTACACATTTCTCATACACTCTAATTGTATCATATTATCATTCCGGCATACATTTTTCGCATTTAATACGTTCCCGTTTTTTTCAAATTTCTTTGCCAGCCTTGGAAATATTTGTTTTGAAGGAGCTCGGCGCTCTGGATAAAGTCTAATATAGAAACTATGAGCTGCGGTTGCACTTTTATTATTCAGAAAATATACCTGAAGCAAATCACTCGTTTCACGGATGCTAAATTCGCGAAAAACTATTTTAACAATAAACTTGGACAATAATTCAACCATCAACGTTGTTTTTATATTTTTATTTGTCAGTCAGGACACTCTTTGAAATTATAGGTATAAAAATTTCCTATTTTTGCCGATTTGTCAAAATAAGGTGTCTTCCATTTAAAAAAATATGATGTACGCTTATATGTCAGAACATTGATAATGTTTTGTTTTATACATCACTTGGAAAAAAACCTGGCTACTAACCCTATATTTGGTTTATTTGTTTACCTTGACATCTCTATAAACAAAAAAGTTACAGCCAATTAAAATGTTATCAAGATAAATTGAACGCACGGTACAGTGTACAGGGGGCCAGACAATGGATCTGACCATTTTCTGGTGGTATCCGAAATAGACACTTTAGATGGAAAAATATCAAGAAAAGACATAAAAAACAAAAAGGTATTAGAATTTATAAGATGCTTAAATTTTTATAATTTTATATTAGAAAGACAGAAATATAATAAATGTTGTAAATAAAGTAGCAAACGAGGCACTAGGAAAGAAAACGAGGTATAAAAAACGAAAAAGTTTAATAATTTGGACACCAGAAATAGAAGAAGAAGAAATAATAAGTACCTAAACAATAACAGTAAACAAAATGTCGAGAATTACAGAGAAATGAGGAATAAGGTAAAAAAAATATGAAATAAACAATCATGTACAAATCAATCCAAGAGAAAAACGGATAAAACATTATAAAAAAGCTCTGGGATGATGAACAAATTGTCTCAAATGGAAATTCCCACTTCCGAAAATGCTATTGGCGAATACTGGCACTGTTGAATTAGATGTAAACGTTGAACTAAATAGAAAAGCGACGAGAATGGATGGAATCAAGACCAAATTGTGGAAACATGGACGCATGTTACTACACCTCCATCTCATGAATATTTATTGGAAAAGTAACCGAAGGAATGGCAAAGAACACAGAGACACTCATGTTTCAATTTCAGTCAAGTTCTGAAAAAGCCAACAGAATGATTGTCGGCACGTTAGCAGTTCGACTCAGCAAAAACGGACGCAGGAGCAATCCAAAAGATTTGTAAGAAATACTACAGTAGCCTGTGGAAGTGTCTTTGAAAAAAAAACTGAATAAAGACGTTAAAAACCAAAACCAAACTGTCACATAAGAAAGAATAAATCAAAATCCAGACTCAAGAAATGAAAACAGAATAGAACTTAACACATATGAGTTAAACGAAAAAATTAAGGATATCAGAAAAAATGGAAATAACACGTGGATAGGATGAACACCGAATAAATCAAAAAATTTCAATTAGAACTGGATAGAAACATTTTTTTTTAAATGGGGATGTTGGAAAATTTTAAACATTTCCATTGTAAAAATGCCAAACGGCTATTAACTGTCATTTTTTTTTTTATCAAAAACATTTCGATACTTGGTGAAACACCCAGCTGACAAGAAATCTAAAACTTTCTGAAATAGAAAACATCATACAAAGTCACCATTTTTTAAATGCAAAACACAATAAGAATATAAAAATGAAAAAAATAAAATTATTTTTACGATTTTCCTATTAAAATTTTTAATGTTACTTTTTGATCACCCTGTATTTATTTATTTTTTACCACCAAATATATCACATATATTTAGATTTGTAAACGTCACTTTTGACATAAAACTCAAAATATGTTGGAACGACTCAGGTATAGGTTATTATATATCAAGTATTTCCATAGAATTCGGAGGAATTAAAAAATTCATTCCTTCATATATAGGGTGTTCCATTTAAGATAAGAAAAATGTTACTTGTCCATAAAGCAATATAAAATTTTAAAACTACAACATAAAACAAAACAAGTTTTGTCTTTACGATTTTTTGATATTTTTTGCAGATTTTGAGAAAAGCTACCATCACGTAATAAACGGACCACACTTTTTTTTTTAAGCTGATTCACTGTTGTTGAGAATCTGATTCACCGAATGTTAGTTTCTGCGCAATTCGACGAGGCCCATAGAACTGTTCTAGAATATTTCAGAAGTAAGAAGTCGAACAAACCTATTGTACCACAAACAGAAATGTTTAAATCGTATGAACGATTTCTTTTTATTATTGATGTTGTCTTGGGCATTTAACCCGCAGGGTATGGTATACGCACGAAAAGCGGACGCCCATCGAAGAAAAGGAGGCGCAAAATACCAGTACGGCTCCAAGGTCTCAAGGTTAATCTTTGCATCGGAATTTGCCCTTATCTCGCAGATAAAATCTCCGACGCAATTTACAACGGCGCGCAATGGTCGATTTTTTCAATTACGTGGTTAAAAATCGAACCAAAAAAAAGAACACCTCTTTTTTGAAATTTGGATCTAAATATCATAATCTAAACAAGTCGTAATACAACAATTGTCAAAGCAAGGGTAAATGCAGCAAATATCGATTTTATGAGGCCAGATAATAAAATACACTAAGGGCATAATAAGAGATGGTTTTATATTAATAATCATAATAATGTCTTTATTATCCCACATATTTAGAATACAATCAGTGGATTTCGTCAAGTAGGTGAAAATTAGATACACAATATAGATCCCGCAAATGACGTAGAAAACTACATTAAAAATTTATATAATAAAAATATGTGACGGAGCACAACAATACATTGATAACAAACACTAATATGTACAATATTCCTTTAAATTATAAAAACAGTTTTGCAGGAGAAAAATTTTTAGTTTGGACTTGAAAATGTTTATAACGGGTGGTTAAATTGTAACGGCCGATGTTGAATGTGAACCACACCTAAACGCCAAGTTTTTTTCCGAATTTTATTTGACATTTCTCTATTTCAGACTTACTCAATTTGAACCATGGAGAGATAGACAATCCAACAACGTGTTAAAGTTATCCAGACTTATTATGAAAATGGGCGTTCAAATCAAAATGCATATCGTGCACTTCGTGATTTTTTTGGTCAATTTGATCGTCCAAATGTGCGTACAATCGTAAAAATCGTGAAAAAATTCGAGCAAACCGGGTCTGTAGAAGATGTGAGAACACCAGTGCATGTTCGTACAGCTCGTACTGCAGAAAATATTGCTGCTGTTCGCGATAGTGTGGCTGAAGAGCCGTCCACCTCAACTCGTCGTCGTGCCCAACAATTGCACCTCTCGCGCTCGTCGTTGATGAACATTATGCATAAAGACTTGAATTTACACGCTTACAAGGTGCAATTGGCTCAAGAACTAAAGCCTCTTGACCATTCCAAACGTCGTGAATGGGCAGAATGGTGGCAAGAAATGGCAACAGTGGATGATCAATTTTCGAAGAAAATCATCTTCAGTGATGAGGCACATTTTCACCTCAGTGGATTCGTCAACAAACAGAATTGCCGCATTTGGGCGAATGAGAATCCAAGAGTGATTGTCGAAAAACCAATGCACCCCCAAAGAGTGACTGTTTGGTGCGGTTTATGGGCTGGCGGCATCATCGGGCCGTATTTTTTCGAAAATGAGGCCGGTCAGGCAGTTACTGTGAATGGTGTTCGCTATCGTGAGATGATAACGAACTTTTTATGGCCCGAATTGGAAGATATGGATGTGGACGATATGTGGTTTCAGCAGGACGGTGCCACTTGCCACACAGCTAACGAAACAATGGCTCTTTTGAGCAACAAATTCAATGGTCGTGTTATCTCACATAATGGCGATGTCAATTGGCCGCCAAAATCATGTGATTTGACACCGTTGGACTTTTTTCTTTAGGGTTATTTGAAAGAAAAGGTGTACGTCTATAAGCCAGCAACAATTCAAGAGCTAAAGGATGAGATAATTCGGCACATTAACGGCATAGAACCTCCATTATGCCTCAGGGTCATCGAAAATTTGGACCATCGGATGGAGGTGTGCCGAGGTGGTCGCGGCGCCCATTTGGCCGATATTTTATTCCATACATAATTGAGTAATACCAATATATCATAATAAAATAAAATTACAATAATTTCCTAAATAGTTTGTGTTTTATTCAAAATCAACATCGGCCCTTGAAATTTAACCACCCGTTATTACTAGTGCTTTTTAGCTCTGGGGAAAGTTTATTGTAGACTCTAACAGAGGTGTTTGTAAAATATTAAAAAAATGTTTTTTTTTTTAATTATTTATCAGGGTTTATCGTTTCTTAGAGCCTACTTTGTGAAATCACGTATAAATAAATTTAATTATTATTAATATATAATATATTAGTATTATTATAAGTATAATTATATAAGTAAAATATGTACGTGTGAATTGCTAATTTGGTTTTATCATTTGTATGACATGATAATTGTGCGTATTCTGGTACTCTTTGTTTAGTTTCCACAAAAATTTAAAATCTTGGCGTTTTGAGCGGTTACGGCAGAGCGGGCAATTTACCGGTAATATTTCAGTTTTTAGAACCTACACACCTCAAACTGTTCCTAAATTACAATCCCACTAATTTGTATACAATAGAAAGACAAATTTGATGAATGAAAGAGTGGCGTTACTATTGCTAGTTTATTAGAAATAAAAAAAGTTCTAAATATACATGATTATACTTATAGATATGGGTAGATATTCTGAGAATATGAAAGTAGATAAATTGTAATAAATATTATTATCAAAAAACTCGACTATTTACAATACGCATTTATAAACTTTGTCCATTATGTTCCGAATAGTCCGATGAATTCTAGTCGTTGCAGTCGAGAGAAATAATAAGGTGCTATTCAGTGTTTTATAGCTCGTGATCAACTTGCCACATCCTTTCTTCTATTTCAATCATATGTTCGGCGCCCTTACTCCATTTTTAACAATCCTCTGGCTTCATTTCCTCTTGCGAGAGGGTTTCAAAGTTTTTCATTTTACTACAAACTCCTTTACATGCACCCATGTCAGTTATGTGATATTTGCGATATAAATGTATTGACTGTATTTTTCAGTTCGCTATACAATAAATATTTCTTCCTCGCATTCCCTCTGCGACCTGACGTTGCTGAGGATGTAGCGTGAATGACGAAACGTTCGTGGTAGTTCAACGTTCTTTTTAAAATTTTAGGTACAAGACGCGGACTACGTGCCGGTTAAGACATAATAAAACGGGGTTACTTTAGGCGTCTCCGACAACGAACGACATAAAAACACTCTTAAAAATATTTTTACGTCCTTGCCAAAAATGTCGTCGCCATATAAGGACGACGCGTAGGCAAGATTAAGTGCGTTTTTTCCACATAAATTTGCCTTATTACGGTGCCGGTGCGATCGAACTTATGCAGCAAAAAAGCACTCGTCCCGAAATCGCGTAGAAAATCCGAAGAATCGTGGGATTAACGCCATCTGTCCGGCCTGTACACCAAGTCATCCAGCGTTTTATTTCAGATTTGGTGTCGTACATTCTGGATATATTTAACATACATACCCATCATTTAAAGATACCACAGTCCAACGATCAGCCTTAACAATTTGGGATGAATGGTACTGAGAGGCAAAGGGCAATTCGTACACCAGATTTCACACAATCGTAAGATTTCCCACACATTTCAAAGATTTCAGTTTTCAAAGATTTCCCAATGATTCCACTGATTTCAATGACCTTGAAAAATAATAAAATAAAATAAAAAATAAGTTTTAAGTTAAGTGGAAAATTGGTGTATATTCCTCAGCAATTGAAATACCATTGAATTTTAAAATGTATATTATATATACTTCAATATCCAACAGTTAGTGAAAAAGTTACGATCCTTAATGTATTTATTCGGGCAACTTACTAAAATATTTGATAAGCAATTACTTCTTTCTACTTATTTTTCACTGGCACAATCACTTACATCTTATGGAATAATTGGTAGTGGTCCTGCCTATCACACAACTCTTCAGCCCCTTTACATAATACAGAAAAAAAATTTGAAAATTATATTTAAGTTAAATCTGCAATATCCATCTGACTTAATTTTTACTAAATTTCAAATAATTCACATAAAAAATGTATACTATAAATCATCCCTTTCGTCCTTAATAAAAAATAACTTACTCACGAGTATGAAACACGCTTCAAACTTGGAGAAAATTCAACTTTACAAAAAATGTATTTATCTGTTTTACAAAAAAATACTTTTATACTGCTTCAAAAATTTATAACGCACTACCTCTAGAACTGAAAAATAAAATAAAATTAAAATCGTTTCTTTTCTTGGATAGGATATCACGTCCGGAAAACTTTTTAACTCACTCGTTTTATTAAAAACTCGCTCCGCTGCGCTCCGCTGCGCTCCGCTGATGTCAAATAAACTCGTGAATCAAATAACGGGTACCGCACTTGTTGCATAATATACTAATGTTCTACTCCCGTCTGTAAAATACCTAATTACCCACCGATCGAGCGTGCGGGAAGCGTCACTTTGCCACGTCAGTTTCGTTTCCCATGAATGCGAACCATTTCGGAAATTTCCGGGATTTTACCGCACGGATTTGGGAGCAATCGGATGTTTTCTGGAGATATTTCCCATGCTTTGAATTTTGACGTTTGTCAATTCTGACAGTCATGTCGTGTTTTGCGAAAATGTACCCAAAAACTAACTAAACTTCGCTCGTGTCAAATAAACTGGTGAGTCAAATGCCGTTTACCGCATTTGCTGAATGAAGTTGACTTTGGTTTAACTAATACCAAATAACTAATTTAGTGGCATCATGCCGAACTGTTTGGATATAATGGAGAAAAAGGGAAACTTACAATTTACAAAATTTTTAGTTGCATGAACAAACATACTAAAAAAGCGTGCGCCACAAAATTGAAATAGCCTCATAACTCTCGTATTTCCGATTTTACATTGAACAATGAGATGCGAGTCGATTGGTAGACAAAGGAGAATATTTCAAATCGGCTAGCCTAAGTACCAGTTTAAGTGCGGACACGTACGAGTGACATGGACGCGCGGCCTCTGAAGATGCCAAGTGATATTTTGGCGAAACGTCGGGCGAATGATCCTACTCTAGGGTCAAACAACGAACGGATGAACAACCGGATTACCACCAATACACATAGTTCCATCCGTGAAGGACTAAAACAAGACTTATTGCATACAATAATGTAGGGAGAAGACTTATTGAGTACAATAATGTAGGGAGCAGCAAAACTTTGAGGAATCTTCCCGAATCGTACAGAACCTGCCATCTATCACGCACCCAGACGGAGACTCAGCAAACTTGGAAGCAATTCCTATAAATACGAAAGAACACACAAGCTTCTTTCTCAAGCTCTGTCAAGAATTCTTCGCCGCCCAACTAAGTGCGTTTATAGTTTATTCGTTAATCATTGTTTTAGAGCGCGAGGTCTCCCCTTGTCTTTTGACCCCATATAACAAACTACCTTTTATTTTAAACAAGAAATCACCCCTTTACGTTTTTCGCATTTGTTTTGGAACACCTTTTATATGAAATATATATAATATATAGGGTGTTTTCGATTTAAAATAAGAAAGTTGTTTCTTGTCTAAGAAAATTCAAACAGCATTGGCTTCAGAAAAAAGTAAGCAATCACGACGACGTTCTATTAACTGATTATTTGGAAGCATAAATTTTACAAAACAATTTCAACGCGCGTTCTAGATTCACGACAGCGAAATTTATTTTGCAGTCGTATACGCGCCAGATAAATTTTAGTTTTCACTTTTGCTTCTTTCGGGTTGCGTAACCCTTTCTTCGAATCGCCCACTCGCAGTTACGCGAAGAGGACGGTCATCTTCGCCATATAAGTCTCGGACTTCGGAGTCGAATTCCGATCGGGCCAGCCTAAACTTTGATCACAGGCCGGAAACGCGAACATTACTTTTAGCATACGTGCTTCGTTCGATATCGGATGTAAACGTGTCCTTTTAAAACGTAAATGTTGTTTTCGCGAGAGAAAACTCTCTAAATGCTATGTATATTAAGGACTTCCATAACGCATGAAACCATAGAACCTGAAACTCAAGCTTTCCAACTATGGTTGTACATAAGGATACTATGAACCGATAGGATTACCACCCTATAAGTGTTAAGGAAGAAGCATAAAACCACAGAACTATCAACATCGTTAAAATTCGTAAGCTTGAATCATTGAATCACATAATGCGAAACGAAAAATGGTCATGACTTTCCTGACCTATCGCAAACGGACTCTCAATAAATATAGCAATAAGGTTGGATGATGTTATGGCACTCACCTAGTTAGATTTTTCAAAGGCGTTTGACACCATTGATCATAAATTAATATTAGCTAAACTTAAATACTATGGGTTTGATAATCCAGCTCTAAATTTATCTAAACCATATTTAGATGGCAGTGCTCAGGCCAACGCTAATATGCTCATGTCGATGTCAATAATGCTAAAAATACTGAAACAACGATTAGCAATGAATTGGAGAATTAGAGTAAATTATGCACTGTTCTTTGGTGTAAATAAAAATAACAATTAATATTATTCCCTTAAATGTTGTCGATTCTGCTATAAATCTTGGCATCACCTTAAACATGAAGCTTTAGGTTTCGTGAACATGTTAACTAATTTAAAAAGCAGCTATTAACTTAAAACTTTTACATTTAAGCAAACATTTTCTCAATACAACCCCAAAACGTAATCTACGCGAAAACCTAGTGTTATCACATTTTAACTATTGCGATCTCATTTATGACCCGTGTCTAGATTTTGAATCTAGGAGTAGCATTCAAAAAATTCAAAATGGCTGCAGTAGGCTTGCTTGCAATCTTCGTAAATACACTCATGTCTCAGAAAAAATAAAAGAATTGGGCTGGTTAAAAATGGAAAAAGGTTGGATTATTATTATTGCGACTTATTTCAGGTAGTCACCCCTTCACCCCTCAAAACCAAGTGTCAGTTACATCGTTCGAGCCGTTCACGTAGCAATTTAAGAAATCATAGTGTGTCTCCTAAATATCATACTTCCCTGTTTAGGAGAAGCTATGTATACAAAGCAATTATATTGTACAATTCGCTGGCAAAATATTAACAAAAAATTTTCTTTAAAGAAGTTTGAAATAGAATCTAAAAAATACCAACTTTCTGTATTCTATTCCGTCTACCTATTTTTCTCTCGCTTCTAGTGGGTTAGTAGAATAACTTTTAAGCTAGACTTCGCCCCATTGAAGCACTTTAATGATTTAAGTAATATAATTTTGAAAAAATGTAATTAATAAGAGACGTTTTATTATTATAATTATTATTATTATAAATCAATAAAAAGCCGATTTACAAGCGTTTCTCAGTACAGCGGTGTTACAGTCATTATTTCTTATGTTTAGATAGTGGGTTAAAAAAAATTTCGACGGAATGGAGGAGAGTAACGAATAAAAAAAAGCATCTTTTGAACATGTCCTGCGAGAGAAACATCTTATGGGTATATGAAGCTAAAATGTATATAACATATAATTTTTATTAGCGGACAATTGCACATACTGTTTCTATATCAGTAAATAAAAAAAAACATTAACTATAACATTTGTCGACAGGTCTTCTAAAAACGCCAGATGACATGGAAACTGCCATTGGAAGGACAGTTAGCATTCCAAGGTCAACCTTGAAACCTAGAAAGAAAGGAACGATATGACCGGGTCATAATGAAACTGTTTAGGAATAGTGATGCAGAGTAGATTTGTAGGGAAGTGTATGCGATGTATAAAACATGACAAGCGTAGTTGTATTAAAGAGACCCAACGATTAGTGAAAAGAGGACAAGCATATTTAATTGAAATTAATCAATTTCGCGCGGAAAAATGAAATATGTTTATTTACGCAAGACATGGTTCGACACCCATGACATTATAAAGAAAGGGTGGCAAAAGTTTTCATCGAACTGCATTTTGAAATTTTGAATGTACCTGCATCTAGAGAAAAAGATATTCAGCTTACACTGTGCCTCGGTGGAAGGTTGGGTGCCAAATGCATTGCTATTTTTATCAAAAAAGAGACTACTAGATAAAAAACTCCCTTCTTCCAGGTAGGTTATCACAGCACTTTAGCTAAGAACGGACCAAAGATCAGCTGCAGAAAAGACGTACAGCAGGAGTTCCCTAGTTAGCATGACCTATATTTTGAAGATACTTATCGAAAAAAACTAGTTGAAGTTTTAACAATCAAATCATATGATAAAGCTTTTTTATAGACGAGGTCACAAAAAAAATCCTGTACTAGACGCAATAATATAAACTAAGATTCAGTTAAGCTCTGAAGGGGCCAACATCATGATTGGCGGAACGTCAGGAAGTTCGACTCAGTAAGAACCGACGCAAAAGGCATTCAGAAGTCTTGTAAATAGTATTACAGTAGCCGGTGGAAGTTTCTCTGAAAATGTTCATTTAATATGCATTTATTATTTATAATTACAATTATACAGTACGCAATACAACAAAACCTGGAACGCTTTAATTTATTGGCCCAAAAATATCATGATCATTTATCGTATATCGGACTATACGAGCTACTACAATGAATCTCGACCGGAAATATAAAAGGAAGAAGAAGAATTTCCCGGCTTAGCTTCGTCTTCAAGTGCCCTGCCCTCTTAGAGCGTTGGCGATCTGAAGGGACATAAACATTGAGCCAAAACCACTACTCAATTGTTCCGAATAGCGAACAAAATTATCAGTTCGTCGACGATTTACTCCAGAAGGTCGACCGCTGTGCCAACTTTTCTTTAAAACCGTAAAGCGTAAAAATGTATTATTCTAACGAACGATAATCTAGAAAACTGTACAGAATCGTGCAACTTTAAAATAACTAGACACTTTGAACATAAAAAAGAGGCCAAACCGTGACAATCCATTTTTATGCAACTTCAAAGTCTCGGATTATTGCCGCTTGCATTGAGCCCGGAAGAACTATAAACGCAAGACGTTCCCTTCTTTACGTCTTTTCTTATTGCGGCAGCGTTTTCGCGAAACGCGCTCCCGCCCCATCCAAACCCGATACAAAACTTGCATTAACATATTTCTGAATGTAAACTAGAATCGTGAATGCGCGACTGAAATTTTCATTGCGCCTTTCATTTTGCATATTTAACGGACGCAAAGTACACCTAACGTTTTTTATGTTCTTTTCGGTCCGTCTCCGAGATGCAAATTGAACTTTTTTCGATAAATCGGTGTTATTTTATCCCAAACGACTGTAAATAACAGTCCTTTAACGACTGACATGTTGATGCAAACTGTTTCGTAAACTTGTTGACAAATATGATTATAATTTTTTCTATGCCCGTCTGTAAAATACCTAATTACTCACCGATCTAGCGTGCGGGAAGCGTCGCTTTAAAACGTCAGTTTCCTTTCCCACGAATCCGAGCCACTTCGGACATTTCCGGGATTTTACCGCACGGATTTGGGAGCAATCGGATGTTTTCGGGGATATTTCCCAGGCTTTGAATTTTGACGTTTGTCAATTCTGAAAAACTAACGGTCGTGGAAAAAGTATAGTATGCAACACGTTCGGTAAACTTTGCCGTTTACCGCACTCATTGCACTATTCGGCCCTTTCCGTTCAATATTGAACGTATGCCCCCCCTCCACCCCTAATTGTCACCCCTCTTCTTGATCCCTTGCTATGTTTATCCATATCGGAGTCTCAATTTTCTTAATGTCATCTACCCGCATTTGCGGTCTTTCGCATTTATTTCCCCATGGTATCCATTATGTGATCGCTGCGTTCCACATTTCATCATTATATCTAATGTTGTTTCCCGGAAATTTCCATTTTAGCTTTTTCTTCCGACATCTCTTTTTTTTTAAGAAACTTCTACAGGCTACTGTAATACTTTTTATAAAACTTCTGAAACTAGTTTCAGTCAAGCTCTAAAGAAGTCAACAGCATGATTGGCGACTGGCTAGTTCGACTCAACAAGAACCGACGCAGGAGGAATCCAGAAGTTTTATAAAAACTATCTCTGGTTTTGTGTGTAATCCATTTCTTTCGTGGCCTTCCGCGTTTATTTCTTTGTAATTGAATTCAGTTCCAAACCTTTAATGGTAGCCTTTCTTCTATCATTCGGTGCAAATGTCCTTACCATTTCAATTGTTTGGCATTTATTGTCGACTTGTATTATTTCTCTGATGGTTTCATTTCTTACATGGTAAAGTAAGGTTAAACCGGAACATCTTCTCCAGTACATCATTTAGGTTGAAAGAAGTTTGTAAGTGATGTTTTTCTCTGGAACCCACACTTCTGACCCATACGTCAATACTGGTTGAGAGCCTAGTATATATTTTTTTAATTTAGTGTTATTACTCCGCAGAATTGGATGTAGTGCTTTAATTATGTTCTCTCCTTTTCCTATTTTTTTAGTATGCCCTTATGGTCTTTTCCGTTCCTGTCTATTGTAACTCCCAAGTATTCGTATTGTCCAACGTTTTTAATTATCCCGATTTTCGTTTTCACATCCTGTCCCGTGCCTCCTATAGTCATGTATTTCGTCTTCACAGTGTTCATCTCTAGGTCCCATTTTGTAAATTCTTCAATGAGTTTATTTATCATGTAGGTAGGCAGTTATTATGTTGCTCTTATGCCAGTACAACCCGAAGAGGATTGTATATAGGTGAGCGTCCTCTATATTTATCCCCATGGGACTGCATTTTCTTATCCACTGCCTTACAACGCTGATGAGATAAACTTTAAATAGTGTTGGTGAAAGGCGGGAGCCCTGTTTGACGCCTTTTATGAATGTCCTCTACGTCGCAATTGCTGTAAGGGCATGGGTCTAGGGTCCTAGATCAATAAAGGCAGCGTGAAGCTTGATTCCTCTTGCTAGTCTCTTTTCTGCTAGTTGTTTTATTATGTATATAGTATCTGTGCAGAATCGCCCTGCCGAAACGCATGTTGTTCTTCCATTTCTGAGACTTCTTCTTTTATTCGGGCTGTTAGAACTCTTTCATATAGCTTTCCGATGGACGATACCTAATACCTACCTAATACCTAGGTAGCTATTACAGTAGCTTCTGTTTACTTTTTTATAAATGGAGTTTATGTAAGAGTTTCTGCAATTTCTTGGAACCAGCTCTACTTTCAGGCATTTGTTTAGGATGTCGCACAGTAGTTCGCACATTCTTGTGGTAGCGTGTTTAATTAGTTCAATAGGCAAATCCCCTGGTCGTGGAGGTTTATTATTCTTCATTTCTCTAATCAATTTATAATTTTATGCCTAGCATAAGCCTTTCCATCGCTCTTTGTGTTACTTTTATTTTGTTAACATTACATCTTTTGAAAATGAGGTCAATACTTGCACATATTGCGGAACACCAGAGAGACACAGAAAAGAACACTAAGGATGATATTTAAAAAATAAATCAACGATACTACAATGAACTATATCGCACAAAATAAGACCGAAAGCAGAAATAAAAAATAATTCAGAATTAAAGTAAGAACGTGACTTCAGAGCTGAGAGTAAATCAGAAATCTTTAAAAGACACGAAGTGCAATGAAACTCTAGGAAAAGATGGAGTGACAGTGGAAAGGCTGAAAATTAGGGAAAGTTAGTCATCTATACCCTCCATACACTATTTAACCAAATATTACAAGAGCAAACAATACCATACGATTAGGATGACTCTATCGCAATGCCATATAAAAAAGAAGTTAAAACAGACAAAAAAACTACAGAACGATAACAATTCTTAACGTCGTATATAAAACACAAACAAAAATATTAACGAATTGACTAACAATCAAATTTGAGGGATACCAATCTAAAAAACAACAGTCCGGTTTCAGAAAAGGGTCCAGTAGAACAGACCACTTACTAACAATGAAAATGCTTATTGAAAATGCCAACGAATACCATATACTACTCTTCCTAGTATTTGTTGACTTCAAGAAAGCTTTCGACACCGTAAAGCACTGGGCTGTGAAAAACGCCTTGAATAAAGGTAGAATAGACTACAGATATACTGAGCTAATATCAAACATATACAACAGAGCAACAACTACAATTAAAATATACGATGGAGACGCAATATCGAGGAAACTTTTCAATATGGCACATTACTATTAATTTTTACAAATATTCTGTGTCCGTTGTTGATGAATCGAAGTAGTTGACGTTTTACCAATCATCCTGTTGCATCCTTCAGTGTTTAACTGTGCCTGCATACGTACTGTTATTAAACAAAGAGGAGGTAAAGAAGGGGGACATGAACATTATCTCGGATGATTGATTTCCATATTTGTGAAAGGTACAGATTCGGTTAATTTGGTTGGTTGTTTAGAGATTTGCTTTGACGGAAGAACTGATTAGATGCAAAAATTTTAGTTTAATCGAATATTTGATATCTAGTTTAATAATTATGTTTAGCAACTTCATGTTCTTTGAGCTTGGTTGATATTTTTCGTCCTGTTTCTCCAATGTATTCTTTGCCGCATATGCATTAAACTCCTAGTACCTTATATGGAATTTTGATGGATCGAAAATGTTGAAAGATTTTTGGACAAGTGGTGAATCTGGTTTTAACATTATATTTCTTAAGAACTTAGGATACGTGGGCAGCAATGTTTTCAATGGAAGGAAGGAATATAGTGGCAAATGTGAAGTTGCTTTCCGCCACATTTTCTTTGCAGGTTGTGGTGAAGTGTATTTTGTAATGGAACGCTTGCGATATAATCAATTCATCTACCAAATAAAATCCATAAAAATATCTAAACAATCTTAATAGCGACTCAGGTTTTTTACCTTTTACCAATATGGGAATCAGAATTGCAAGACGATGTTTATGTACTTTCTTTAGCTCCACCCCCTCAAACAGAATATAAGCTGGTACAGAGTAGAACGCGAGCCAGTTCTGAAGAAACCAAAAGGATGATTGGCGACACGATCAGCAAGTGCGACCATCAAATATCGATAGTTTGAACACCCATGAATATCAACCTGATCAATCAAAAAAAGTTCGTAGTCCTTATAAAAGGCAAAATTACTTTTTGTCTGTAATTAAGTAACTGGTAATTTATTGATCATTTCGACAGTTTTATATGAAAAATATTTTTGAAATAATGATCCTTATATGTTTTTTGTTCAGTCCTATTAAGCTCGTAAAAGATTTTAGACAAAAAAGATTACTGATTGGTTTTTAATGTTTTGTAAATATGTTGGAGAAGGATGATGGTACCTTAAAAATAAAGCTTCAGAGGTGTGTGTTTGCGTATAACGTGATTGATACTGTTCAATTTTCTAACATTGTAAGAAAATCTGAAACAAGCGTTCTGAAATCTCTGGAGTCTGCTACCATCCCTCGCCGTTAAAGCATATCAGCGCGTCGTAATAACTTCATTGTTATCTTTAGATGCCTATCTAGAGTCTATTTGTTTTTGTGGCCCAAAAAATATGGCCACCGACTTATTGGCATTAAGCTTTAGGGTATGAACTGAAGATATATCGAATAGAGGATTTAGATTAGATTAGATTTTTGCTTGAAAAGTTTGATTTAATAGTTTCAATTTATGTTATATTTATTACATTCAAAATGTCATGTTTGAATAGGACAAGTTAATCGCACCCCAGAACAAATTTACGCGTTAGGAACGAAGAAAAATACTTATTATTACAATACTAAATAATTCAATATTTACTAAACTTAGTTATACTTCCACGACGACTTAGTTCTGATTAGGTAACTAAATTTAATTTTGATTAAAAAAAAAGTAATAATAGCTAAAAAAAAATGGTACGCTTAGAAGTTTTAAAACATAAAAAGTGATAATAATAAAAAATTGAACGCTGGAGTATTGGACATTAATAACAACCTGTAAAGTGAAAATCCATCTCAAAATTCAACTTTCTTTTAAATTAAAATTTCTTTTATTCATGTTTTGTAAGATGCGGTTTTACTGGTTTGTTGGGTTCTATCTAGTGAACCGTGATTAATTTTAAAAACGAGTTTTAAAAACAATATAGCAATTACGCCCCCTGGTGGCCACTTCAAAAAATTTAAATAATTTTGTCTTGGCCGATTTACTGAATCTTTTTTTTTTTCAAATTTTTAGGATCCAAGGACCGTCCCTATTTCCCTTACTGAGACACTTGGATTTTTTCGGTCTATTGGAGTCGGATAAGACTGAATGTTGACCAGCAAGTGTGGACGGACTTTAACTATTTCGCCAAACAATCGGTATCAACTATAATAATTGTATTCACCATCACTTGAGCGCATGAATATATAATTTCCTTTAGCAATTAGCCGTTTCACACAGTCTTCACTTCCTCCCTTGTTAATTAAGTTCTAACGGATATTACAAGCGTTACTATAACTTTTAGTTACACAATTTCTCAATTGCGGGTTTACGATTTATTCTTCTTATGCATTTTTCTAAGGATATCTGGGGTACTAAAGAGATCGACAGCACAAAATTATTATTTTTACTATTCAAACAGTTGAGGTACTAAAATAACAAAGCCGGCGTACAGAATACGAGAAAATAAGGAGAAATACAATTTAATATTTGCTTACTGCAAAAAATATAAACAAAAGTCTACAGTATAATAAATATTGAGCGGAGGTGGCGTTTACTTGATGAAAATCTATTTTTGAAACTTAAATTAAAACAAGCAATGTTTATTTATTTATTTATTTATTTATTTATTTATTACAAAGGTGCCCTAACATGAAGAACTAACTTCACAATTTACAAGGACACACTAACAATTATACCATTATTTAATTAACAAAGTAAAACTTATAAGTAGGTACCTACCTATATCTACGATAAGCAGAAGATAAAAAAAAAAATAATAATAACAATCAAACTTACCAAACTAAACCAAAACTAACACTGTATATTAAGTGCGTGAATTACAAAAAACAAATGTGAAAAAATAAGGAAAACAAATCAAAAATTAAAAAAAATTTATAGAAAAACCCTAATTGCTTGATTTCGAAACGAATTAAGTGATTACGCAAAGATGTCAACGTGCGAAAAATAATTATTGCAATGTCTATGTAAAAGAGATATTGGGGAATTGTTACCTAAGTTTGTATTAAATCTAGGCACGTAAAATAATGAAGGAGTTCTTGTTATAACGACTCTGGCATTGAAGGATAGTTTTTCCAACAGTAAAGGACAGTCAATCCTACTATTAATAATATTATGCAAAAATATAGCACTGGAGATAATTCTTCTAACAGATAACTTCAGTATATGGTAGAAATTAAGACTAGCTTCATACGAATGAGTTAGTAAGTTACGGTTAAATCTAAAATTTAAATGGAAAACAAACTTTTTTGTATTCTCTCGATTCTGTCTATATATTTATGATACTGAGGACTCAATATCACACCGCCATAGTCAAGGTGAGATCGAACGTAGGAATTGTATAGAATAATAAGCGATTTGTGATCCTGAAATTCCTTGCTAACTCTTAATATAAAACCTAAATTTTTATAAGCTTTTTTTACTATATTCTTAATGTGGATATCAAAACTTAATTTTACATCTATAGTTATTCCAAGATCCCTAATCTGCTCTACTTTTTTTATTTTTACACCATTGAATGTGTAGTCAAAGTTTATATCATTTATCCGCCTGCTGAACTTAAGACACTAACATTTATCAATATTTAAAAATAGATGATTTTTCACACAGTATTCATAAAAATGATCAAGATCTTCTTGAAACTTATAACAGTCGTTAAGGCTTTTCACGGGCGCGTATGATTTCTGATCATCTGCGTATGATGCTGATTTAGCAAAAAGAAAACATTTACTGACACCTGCGATAAACAGTGAAAATAACAGTGGTCCCAAATGGGACCCTTGAGGAATTCCAGATGTGATGCGGGTCGTTTGGGATTTTGCAGAATTCAATTCTACAAACTGAGTCCGAGGACTGATGTAGGATTGAAGAATTTTATAAAGACAACCGTGTACACCGAAATTTTTTAATTTGATCAACATTGTTGGGTGGTGAACCTTATCAAAAGCTTTTGAGAAGTCGGTGTACACGGCATCTATCTGCACCCTATTATCTAACGCCTCAGAAACATCCTGGACATATAGTGAGAGATTGGTAGCAACCGACCTACTCCTAAAAAAACCATGTTGTGTATCTCCAAGAGCATGTTTTAATTTGAAAAATAACTCATTGGTAATTATAGTTTCCAGCATTTTCCCTGGAACGGAAAGAATAGATATAGGTCGGTAGTTTGTGACGTCAACCTTGCTGCCACTCTTGTGCACAGGTATTATTTTGGCCCACTTCCAAATAGTTGGAAACTGCCCTTCAGATAAACTTTTATTGTAAATAATAAAAAGTGGCTGCACTACAGATTCAGCACATGATTTGAATAATATCGGGGGTAGGTTATCAGGTCCAGGGCCTTTATTTATATCAAGCTTACTTAGCTGGATCCTGATTTGGTCCTCGGATATGAAATTTAAAACAACAGTGTCACATGGCGGTTCTAACAACGGGATTCTCGAAGGAGTTGTATCAGGTTCATAGACACTCGAAAAAAAATCAGAGAATGCTGCACAGATATCCGCATTAGTATAAAAACTACGATTTTGATACGTTACTGATTTTGGTATGTTTTTTGATTTTTTTTTATTATTTACAAAGCTCCAGAATGATTTCACATTATCTTTCAGATTACTCTCAGTGTTTTTAACATAGTTTTTGTAGTCTGTGCTTATTGCAGCTCTGACCTTCCTTCTCAAATTAGAGAATATGACGTAATCAACAGGATTGTTGTACTTTTTCCATCTTTGGTGTAGTTTATATTTTTCTTTAATAAGCGCTCTCGTACTTGGAATGTACCAAGTAGGAAATTTATTATTTACTTTTTTCTTCGGAACACTATCCGTGACCACCCCGTAAACCCTTTCATAGAAAATATGTACACAGTCCTCAACTTTCAAGTCTTTAAAAAGATCCAACCACGGAATACGTGACAGCTCTACGTTTATTTCGCCATAGTTTTGGTTAGTTAGATCCTACTTAAAAACTTCGTAATAATTTGTATCAATGAACTCAGAGTCAAAAATATTATTATTGAGCCAAGACTCAGTAACACAGAAAACATCCGCTCGATCACTTAATGTAGATAAATAAAACTCTTGCAATTTTGTTCTCATCCCACCCACATTCTGATATTTAATTTTAAACGCCATTGATAAAAAAAAACTAGAAAAAACACTATATTAAATTTACGTTAAAATTTCACACACAAGGTCATTTCAGCATGTTTTCAGATAATATTTGTATCACTTTATCCTTATGGTTCAAGTATATTTTGCAGGCAAAAGTCCAGCACTTGGCTCCTGGATTTTTTCTGCAAAAATCGCGGGTTTTCTTGAATTACCCTTTATTTTCAAATTTCAGCTGCTCATTGATGTATATAGCCGAATTGTTTCGGGATAATCCTGTTTCATTTAATTTAAGACCTTTCTTTTTCCGGATAGCAGCAATGACAGCATCTTTATCATTTTTGGATTTCATAGTAACAATTATAGAACGCGGAGTCCTGTTATCAGCATTCAGATGGGAAACCCTCTTGTAAGATTGAAAGGTATCCTTTTCGGTACCAAGAGCACCAAAGACTGAGTTAATTACCATACGTAGATCATTTCCGCACTTTTCTGGGATATTATTTATTTCTAGGTTATTCATTCTTGCTTGCTGCTGCAGAATATTAACGGATGTTTTCAATTCACATACTTGTTTATTTAGATCTGTTACCTTTGACTCAATCTTTGGTATCTCCTTGACTGAATTTTCCATTTCAATCATCTTTTTATTGAAGTCGTCGATCTTCCCTCCAAGGAACTCAATCGAGATCTGTAGATCTGTTTGGGTGGATCTAAGGTCACCAATATTGGACTGCATAACATCGAACTTGTTATTGATTTCCACCAGCAACTTTTTTATAGTATTATCAGATTCTGTGTTATCACCGGACAAGCATTGATTACACCGGTGAGAAAATCCCTGAAGTTTAAGTACTTCAGTTGGGTAGGGAGACTCCAAACAGGTATTATGATATTGTTGTTTACAAACAAAACATTCTACGGTCACAGCTGACCGGCCTAATCGCATTTCACATATCTCACAGTTCAATGTCATCTCGACGAGCTCGGATATCGCACAAAAAAAAACGGCAGCAAAAAAACTAAAAAGTACGATAAGAGATTTAAATTTACTACTATCTCTGGTTGTTTATACAAGTTTTTTGTAAAATTACTAATGATAATGAACTAGGATTCACTTGAAACTAATCCACTAAAGTTCCGCGTAATTTTCTATACTTTTGTCGTCAAGATTCGAAATTAATCCGCACATTTAAACCACTGTTTTAACCATTTTATACGGAGCGATAGATAAACGTGTTTTACTTTAACGTGTTGATATATATTTTTATATGTTTTTATATGTTCAGACTTTCACAAAGTATTTATTAGTGTATGACAGCTTTTGCGAGAACACCGTCACCTATCAAATACAGAATATTACTATCTTCGGAAGTCTATAAATATAAAATGGAGGTAATGAATTTTTAGCTGTTGTGGAATATCGTGTGGAGGGAATTTCGAGGAAAGTCAAGGTCAGCCCTAAAGCAAATATTCAATAAGGATGTTAGGCAAAGTGCCGGGGGTCGTCTTGGATGCGACTACGCCACGTCAAGGAGGGTGGTTACCCATAGTAGGCTGAGGTGGGCTATTGACAGCTTTGGCCCCTTCAAGTCGGCGGGCGGGGATGGAGTATTTCCGGCTCTGCTGCAAAGGGACGGAGGTCTCCTGACCAGCCCGCTGATGGACCTGTTCAGGGCCTCCATTGCGAGGGGGTACGTGCCCGAGCTGTGGAGACACAGCAGGGTAGTGTTCATTCCCAAGGTAGGGAAGAGTGACTACACGGACCCGAAGTCGTACCGGCCTGTTTGCCTCACCAGCTTCATTATGAAGACTCTGGAGAGACTGGTGGACCGGTATTTGAGGGACTGGGTGGAGCTGGAGGCCCCTTTAGAGCCAGCTCAGCATGCGTACCGAAGTGGCGGGTCTGTGGGCTCAGCTCTTCACCATCTGACTTCCAGGTTGGAGGAGGGTATGGGCTCGGGACGGCTGTCGGTGTGCGTGTTCGCTGACATCGAAGGGGCTTTCAATAACACGGCCCTGTACTCGATCTGCAGGGCGGTGGAGAGTACTGGAGTGGGGACGGCCATTGTAAGGTGGATCCGCTCCATGCTAACCGACAGGAGGGTCGAGGCAAGACTGGGTGGGGAGCAGGTCTCCATCGGTTCATCACGGGGTTGTCCACAGGGCGGGGTCTTGTCCCCGTTCCTGTGGTGCCTAGTGGTGAACGAGATATTGCATATTCTGAGGGAAGAACACAGGGTCTATGCTCAGGCATATGCAGACAACCTTGTGATAATGACGCAGGGGACGGACGTGAGGAGGATGCAGGGGCTCCTGAACGGGGCATTGGCAAGATTCTCACAATGGTGCCTGGACAGCAAGTTGGCTGTCAATCCTGGCAAGGTGGAGATGGTCATCTTCACTAGGAAAAGGAAGATGGAGTGCAACCTCAATATTTCGATGGATGGGGTGCCTCTTTCTGCAAGCGGAAGTGTCAAGTACTTGGGCGTATGGTTGGACTCTAAGTTGACCTTCCAGGAACATATAAGATCAAGGACCAGGTCGGCCTTTGGAGCTCTGTGGGCGTGCCGGAGAGCGGTAGGGGGCACTTGGGGCCTGGGGCCGAAGATCATGCAGTGGATCTACGGTACCATGGTGGTGCCTATGCTCACGCTTGGGGAGCAAGGCTAGTTCTTGACAGACTGCATAACGGGCGCCATGAGAACGGCGCCCACGAGGGCCCTGGAGGCTCTGGTGGGGCTGCCCTCTCTGGCGGATCGGGTGCAGATGGAGGCGGCCAGGACAGCTGTGAGGCTGGCGAGCTGCGGGCTCTGGAGGGAGGGAACCTTCAATCGGGGTCCGTACGACATTTTAGAGGGCTGTCGCGGGGATCGCGGGGTCATGGGCATGCCGAGTGACGTCATGATCCCCGAGATGACCTTCTTTGATAAATTGACCTTTCTCTTTCCATCAAGGGAAGATTGGAGAGAGGGGAGAGTCGGCTCCTGGGATGGACTTGTCTGGTACACGGACGGGTCCAGAATGGGAGATCTGGCCGGGGCTGGAGCGTACTGCGAGACAACGGGATCAAGCTTGTCGGTCCCTCTGGGTCAGTACTGCACTGTGTTTCAGGCGGAAATTTTCGCTTTATGTTCAACACTGCCTTGGGAGTCTAGAAAGTTTTAGTAACTATTAAATAAGTTATCCTACAATCAGTGGCTGAAGAAATCTCGTATAAGTCTTTTATAACATCGATATAGTTGGGACTAACATCATAGCTGTTTAGCTTGTGCCACAGTAACTTGTAACAAAGAGAGTTGAGAGCTCAACGAAAATCATCCTTTCTGTCTGTCGGGCTTAAGTGGAATTGTACGATAGAATAAAGGGTACAGCTATAGCCAATGTGACCCCTTCCCTTACGGACGCTCGATCGACCTTCTGGTATAATGCCGACAACAGACTCCCCAGGACTATGTTCATTCCTTCGTATGTACCTTCAGTACGGTATCCACCAAAGTAATTGGTCGGAAATTGTTAGGGTCGATTCTGTCTCCGTCCTTGTGAAGAATTAAAAACACAATGTAGCATCAGCTCGAGGGTACTTTACCTTTAATAAAGCTATTAGAGAATAGGGAGCTAAGTTGTAAGAATTGTTGTTTTGAGGCAAGTCCTCAAAAAAATTGTAAGAGGACTTATTTTTAGATTTTCTAAGAACTGTTTCAGTTTCGAACAAGATGATGTCTGCAGTCGAGGAGGATACACGCTTCTCTCAAAAATGATTGCACAAAGAGTGGCAGATATAAATTTGTTTTAAGCACCAAAAAGTTTAAAAGAAGGTGCCTCAACTTGTATATCTTATCCAAAAGTAGCTTTTTGCTCATAACAAGTTTCACTACCGCTTAGTTGCAAGATGAGTTTGCAAAAGTTCGTCGGAAACTAAACCAGTCCAGAAAAGTCCAGATTTACTCTATTCTTGATTATATAAGACGTACAACCATTCCTGGCCTGGTTATTTTGATTTTTTTCCCGAGACCTTCGATTGTCTACAGTCTCTTGTTGTTTGATTCGTGTGCCTCTCTAGACCTCTGCCACCCCAAAATCAGAACTACTGCGACCTAAGTAACTTGTCAAAAATCTATTTTATAAATTAATAATTATCCACAAATTAAATAAGAAAAAACATTTGAAGGACTTAAATTCATTATGATAATAATTTAACGTTTTAAGAGCTCGCAAAGGAACATCGATTTGTAACGTGCGCGTGAAAAACAGGAAGCGTTTGGGATACAAGCCGCTCTCATTAGCCATGCCCATTTTTGAACGAAAAATGTTATTATAAACATTAGTTTGATTAAGGCTGTTAATCTAATTCGCCGCGGCGTCACCTTGCACGACACGGCGAACCAAAACGTGCGTTTCCCAATATCGACCGCATTTTATATCAAGCGCACGGCAATTTGTCATCTCCATTCGGTCTGTCAGCTTGAAATTTGTTTATTTAAACCGAGACGACGCCTGTTTACGGCGGTCAAACCGAGGTTTTGAAATAGACGGACCACGCAGAGAGGCCATGTTGAAGAAGTCGGTGGAAAATTCCTCTAGCGATTGACCCATTTCGAATTATCGCCAGGGTGTCTCAAATACTTACCCTGGACAAGATTTGAACAGTGCTTGGTCAGGATTCCCTTGGAAACTGAAAAGCTATAACGAACCAACTTAAAAAATAAAAATATGAAAATATGAAAAAGCATGACTGATGACAAAAGTATAAAGCATAAAACATATAAAGTATAAATCAGTACCACAGACAGCAGAAGAAAATCTTTTATCTTGACTATACTGAGTGTGGAATCTGATGGAGCTTATCTAATTTTTATGTACATCAGTGACTTTTTTTTAGTTTTTATTCATTTTATTAATATTTATTTATTTTATATTATTTCTTTTTCATTATAGTTTTATTATTGGTAGAGATCGGAAATGTTAATGTCGCTCTCAGAATTGTCGACAGAATTTACGCTAATAATAAGTTCATCCACGATACCTTGTAGATTATTAGAGGACTACATGTCATTATCGGTTGCTATGGCATATGTTGAATATAATTGCTCTAATTTTGGTCGGTAACATGTTTCCTCTATTAATGAACGAACATGTTCTGTATTGAAATCGGCGTAGTTCATTGCCACATATCGCATTACTTGATTGATAAATGTTTTTTCGAGCAACCAATTTTGAATTTCAGCTTTTTAACACTGGATGCCTGGATACCTAAATTAAAAAAAAATCTTGAACAATTTGTCTGAGTAAACTCTAAAACCGTAATCATATTCTCTTGGAGTAGGATTTTTAAGTTGTTTTGTCACTAAGACCACTCATTTTTGAAGCGCCACTCACAGCTGCAATTAAACTCAACTTTTCATCATTCGCTAAACAGCGAATGATATATAAAATCACAATTTTGGAACTCATATGGAACTTTTGCCCTTGTTTGAATTTATCGAATTCCATGTTGATGATAAAAAATCCGAAAATTTCATAGTTGGGGTATTATAACTTGAGACATTTAAACTTTTGTAATTGTGAGGGACTGCCCGTATTTCTGAACCTTTTGTGACACACGAATTTCTTTTTATATTGTATATAATATTTAAATTAAACCAGCGAGGATAATTTTTATTAGCTGGCATTCTAAAATGAGGACACATACAGGTCGTCATAAAATAAAGAGCAAAGTAAGTTTTTTTTAAATTAAAATTATTATAAAGCGACACTGAAAAGGTTTCGTATTTGTGGAATAAGGAAATTGATCATGATCATCATCATCTTGCTGGGCCTACTCATCCATGGCACGTTCTACCATACAATTGTTGATTATGTTATGCAGGACTAAGTCGAAAATGTTATTAGTTCTATTTCTGACCAAGTTAATCTGTGAATGAGAGGTTCATGTAATGCATAAGGTTGGTGGATGGTGTATTCAGAGATGTTGAAATCACTCCAAATACATACTAAAGATAAAAAACAAGGAGGTTTTCCAAAGCGTCTGGCGTATGAAAACTGAATTTAAAGTCGTATTTGATTCATCTTTAATGACAGTTTACTGAAGTACGCACGAACTGCCCAAATGGACTAGATGTAAGGACGATCATTAGCGCCACTATAGAGAAGTTGAAGCTGTTAATTTTTTTCTATCTATTTACTGGTTTAAATTAAAAACAAAATTATTATTTGCAGCAAATCTCACCTGTAATATTAAGGGTTATAATACAGTGCCAAAATTGTGTTAAATCAAAAATACAGCCAGTGTTTGACAAGTTTTAGTGGAAATACGGTGAGGCCGATTGAAAGAATTTGTAACAAAACATAGACACACGACCTTCATAATGAAAGACCCCCAACCAGTATTTGATTGAGAACTGACGAGAATCAGTTCAGCATGTCAGAAAATGTCGGATAATCTTGACTACACTAGTGAAACTTGTCGGTTGTATATAAATGGTTAGTCAAACTTCAGGCCAAGAGAACTGCCTATATCGGAAAACCTGACCTAAGCAATATAAAAGAAGGGCCAGAAACTTTTTCACGATTGCAATCGGATAATACGAGCCGGATTGATTTGTTCCGGCTTTCTGGAATTGTTGAACTTTCCACACTCAAAGTTTCAGAGCACCAAGCACGCGTATTTTTTTAATCCAACATTAAACATTACGTTTCGAACTTCGTTCGTCGCATCGCTGGCATTTTCCCAGCAACTGACACGGGAGGTATTTTTTAATTAAATTCTGACAACGTACGGATGTGAGACCTGGAGGGGCCGGGGGGATCAGCGCTCGACCCTGTTGAAATAAAGAGTCCTTCCAGTGTAGTAAAATTAGACTTTCTAGAAAATTAACACAATGGAAACTACAAGGCAAACATAAAATAAAATATTTATGCACATACTTGTTATTCTTTACTTTGAGCTCGTTTCCATATCGCCTTTGAGGTAGATTCGAGATTCAAATTAGATTACAGTGTTGTGCAGCGCAAACCAATATTCACACAGCTACATTGAGATATGAGCTGATGAACTGAAGTTGGAGCTGGCGCGTGAGTCGTTATCAGTGGCATTAGCATTTTGATAGTTTGTCTGCAGTCCCATTCAGTTGAATCTAAAGTTCTTCCTCGTCACTAATGAATCTGATGAAAAATATGACATGATTGTCGCAGATGTGAGTGTGGTAGACAAAATGACTGCGTGACTCGATTGACCAACTAAGTAAGTAAATGAAATGAACGAATGAGAGGGATTTAAAAATATCATTTCGCGGTGCCACTTCTTGTAAAGCTTTTCTTGTATTTATTAAGTTTCTTGTAGTTATCGAGTTCCGTGATTTTCCTTTCCCAAAAAAGGCAGAAGTCAGGTCGCAGTCACTAGACGCATGGGCAAATAAAAGCTTCTCAGTCGTGGGAAATAGGGCGTTTATATGTATATTCAAATTTAATATTTTATGCATATCTATCAAAAAGCGAACGTTTGCGTCCGGCGGAGAAAGATCGATAGTGAGTATAAGCAACAACACAGGTTTTTCATTATTGTTGCAGCTCGCTGCTGGAGCGGGGGTTCTTGCTGATTCGAACGTGTTCATCAGTTGACTAATAAAACGGTCTACATCAAGATTACTCAACAAATTCTTATGCGAATCACTAACTGGCATCTTTTCTCTAAAATTATTTCTGCAGATATCTGTTTTGGGAGGCATTGCGCACAAACTTTAAATATAATTGAATGGGGCTGGAGAAAAACTTTGTGATCTTTTCTTGCTCACTTCACGCCGCAACAAACGAAACCGGGCAATTTTTCTCGTTCCTCTGAGAACTCCATTTATTTTTCAAGGTCATTTATCAGTGTTGAGTGGAAAACTTGCATAAACATTTTGTGTAGAATTTAGTGGAGAATATAAAATGTTCTATAACATTTTTTCGTCGAAGTAACGGTTTACGAGCAAAACGCTCAAAAGCGCCACGAGGTAAATTTCGCGAGACATGTTGCATTCGCAAACCCCTTGGTAAATAAATTCTCGATATGTGGGCGACGCGATTTAAAAAGAAAGCGCTTGCTTGTATTCCTAGTAAGTCGCCTTGAAAGCTGAAAGTACACCCGTAAATGAATGTTAATCAACTATTGTCTCCGTTGTATTGGTAATTATTTAGATTAAATTGGTACAAGATAATTGGGATTTTAATCTGCAATTCAATCGGGGAAGGAAAACGTTTTTTGACATCGTATCATATTGAAAACTTAAAGGCATCATTTCGTGCGAAAAAGTATGAGGCAAATTGTATCCAGACAATGCACAATCCAAACGTGACGTCACCGTTGCAGCATACCCACGTGTTCACCAATTTCGATTCAATTACTCGCTGCCAAATCCAACTATTTGAACCTGATCGACTGCGACGAGTGGAAAACTACACACATATTTCAAATCCAAACACAACAGAAATTCGTCTATTGATGGATTTCACCTAAAAACTGCCCTAGACGTTTTTATGTAAAAATGTTATTCTTTAACCTACCTAGCACAGTTTGTTGTGTGTGCTGTTACAAATATACCGGCAGAAACGTTGTGACAGTTATGCAATATTATTTTAACAAAAATTATATTAAAAAGTTTCGAAAAATTGACTTCATTGATAATAAACTGAATTTTGTCATTACAAAACAATGTTAATATATACTAGCAACTACCTAAAACCGGTGGTATTTAATACAGATAATTATGTCAGGGAATAAAATTGAAAAGAAATTTTACCAAGCAATCTCCAGAAAGCAGTAGCGGAAACAGTTGGAGTCAGTTTAACGACTTTACAGGAAATTATGCATAAAAAAAATCATAATACAATACTAAGAACACTCAAAATTATAAACGAAAAAGAGCGCTTAATGTAATAGACAAAAAATATAAAAATAAACAAAAAATTAAATCTGAGAAGTACTCGTCTTCCACGTTGAATGGAACAACGATCATCGGTGCTACCTCTGCATCCAATACTCGCGCTTGATCTCATCTGTCTCTCACTTTTATATATATATATATATATATATATATATATATATATATATATATATATATATATATATATATATATATATATATATATATATATATATATTTTATATCATATTTATCTGCATGTATGTTCCAAAGATTTGCTCCAGTACTTGTGTCTAATACGAATCAACGCAGCTTGCCAAACTTTTAATTCTATTAATTCTGTTTAATTAAAATTCCCGAATGATGCGCAGCGTTGTTTAATTAGTGTTAATAATCAATTAATAATGAACCATCCAAATTTGGTATATGTTTATTTTCTAGCCATTTTACAAACATTTCACAATTTACATTATCATAATAGTCCAAACATAAAATTAAACTTCCACCCGGATAAACCCTGTTATCCACCAGCGTGCAAAATAATGAACAGTTTTCCAGTTCCACATTCCCTTTTCCTATTGATAATATTTACAGACTGATATAGACAAGGTTTTGAGCCGTTTCCATTGGAAAATATCCACTTTTCCTCTAAAAATTCTAAATTTTGATATTTAATTTTCACTATATATCTTTATGTGGCATATATGCGGCAGTTCATATAATAATCTTCAATTTCATTTCTCTTATTAATTTTTAGAGATTCTTTCAAGCAAGAACAGTTACATATATTTTCCGATGTATATAATCTTAAATTATATTCCTGCTTCCATTTTAAAATCTTGTCTCAAATCTTTAGTTATCTTCGTTTACGCATTTTAGTCTCCTTTGGTGTCATATTGGTTTCCCATGCACAATTTTCGGTATAATCCTTAAAGTGATTGTCAGTAGTTTCGTTGCTATTTTCTGGACATTCGTTGGCGATTTCCTACTTTACCTTTCATTTTCAAAATAGTTAATCAAATTTGAAATCATTGCTCTTGCCAGGGGAAACGAAAATCAGATAGTTAATAATAAATAAGTACTTTCGCTACTATTTCCTGGATCTTCTACAATATTTAGTTGACCCTTAATTTCATAAAGAGTCCTTTTATTTTGCTAAAGGAACAATGCAGACACGTCCTTTGAGTAGATCTCTGCAGTAGACCCAATTAAAATTATATATTTTGCATTTAATCGAATCCCATACGATAATGGTATATTATGCAACACGTGTGGTAAACAAAAAAAAAATTCTTTGAGGGCTCCTACTTGGAAACATAGTTGCATACAGAAATGAGTAGGACGAATAGAAAATTGAAGAGATCATTGCGATATACGGGATGGATGTTTTACGCTTACCACCGTACGCTGTGAGCTTAACCCTATCGACATGGTATGGAATGAAATAAAGCGATACGTGGCAATGAAAAATTTCGATTTCAATACGGGACATCTTCGTTCGTTAATAGATGAAACATGTTACTGAACGAAATTGGAGTAATTATGTTCAACATGTCATAGAAAAAACCGAAAAGGAAATGTGGTCCGCTGATAAGATCAAGTACCACGTGGATGAACTTATTGTTAGCGTAAATTCTGGCGACAGTTCTGAAAGCATCATTAACATTACTGACCTCCCCCAAGGATAACAAATTTCACTGATGTACATAAAAATTAGGTAAAGTAAAAATGTTGAGATAACATTTGGAAACGAGCAGAGAAAGGGCAATGCTGGGAATCTGTATTAAACATAAGAGGACAAATGCATGGATAAATCAAAGAACAAGGGTAACCGACGTAGTGCACAAAGCCTTAAGACTGAAACAGGAATACGCAGGATATGCTGCCAGGGGTAAAACTAACAAATAACAAAAATGCGTCCTGTTTTGGAGACCATACGCATTCCGAAGACCCATGGGAAGACCACCAATGACATGGACAGATGATTTAAAACTAATCGCCGGCCGAAATTGGATACAAATAGCCTATAGCAGAAGAAAATGGAAGAATGAACTTGAAGAGGTGTATCTTCAAAAGTAGACTTAGAAATCGTTAAAAAAGAAGGGGTAGGGGTGAATGGGTGCTTCAATTATAATTCTATTCTATTTAAAACACGGTTCAGTGGTACGTCAAAAATGTTTTCTTTATGAAGTGTATCATCCAAAGCAAAATTTGGTTGAAACGGACAGGGGTTCGTCCAACAGTCAAATTTTCCCTTTACATCCCGTCGAAAATATGAAAATTTTATCAAAATTAATTAATAACAAAAATCTATAGACGAAGCGAAATACTCTGGTCCGTAGAGATAAGTTCCGCCAATAAATTTTTCTTTATTTAGACGTCACGGCCGCTTCATCCTGCCCCTGTTCTTGGCCGATAATGTCTCGAACTCTCGAGCTTCGTCCGTCACATTTTTAACCCGAAAGATTCTTTTGTGTCCCCCGACGTCATTTTCTTATCTTTCCACCTGCTTGAACTCGCTGCTTGTTATTACGTTCTCGATGAAAACGTCTACGACCGGTGCGAATGGCGTATTTCTGCAGTAACCTTTCGAGCGAAAGAAGTAAGAAAAAAATTATGCTCGACAGGAAAGTTTTAGGAACGCATCTCTATTATCTTTTGGCAGTGCCAAAACAAGCAAATGACTCCCACATATAATTTTTTCTGAACAGAACACCTTGTATATTTCGTTTCCATTTAAGGTTCACAATGACATTTCAGAAAATATGTAATTTAAGAAGTGAATTATTTTTTTTTAAGGAAAACGTTCAAAACTACGTCATTATATAGCTTTCCCTATTGTCTTTCCTTGTACGCGAATAAAATTTAGTAATATAAACAATTATTTTCCAAAAATACGATGAAAGCCATGTTTATTCTACTTATCGGTTATTCCAAAAAAGTATATCTACTATTTATAGCACATATAATGTTTTATTTTACTTGTTTTGTAAAATGGACTACTTAATATAGCAAAGAATATTGTTTTTTAAATGAGCATGAATTAACATATACAAATAATAAAAGTGCGGGAACAAAATTAAAACTAGTTTTAACAAAAATAATAGAATTAATTTGTTATTCATTTTCATTTTTAACTTAGTCAACTGCTGAAAACTACCTATAATTTTATTTTAAACACTAAGGCACATTCAGGTTAATTACCTGCGGTCTACCTGCCACTTGACATCCATCTTAGGAGAATGCTTATAAAATGAGTGAATGAAGAAGTTGATGATCGTGCTGCATTACGATTATGTATTTATATTTAATACCTTGATAAAACTCATTTCCATTATTTCAATATATTAGCCGTTTTACCACAAATAAGTTGCAAAAAGTAACAGAGACGAAACTCTAAAATTTCTTGTTTTTATAAGCTTTTTTTTCTAAAACTTTTATTACTCTTTAACAAATAACCGATAAGCGCTA